>NW_017616616.1:2258750-3652500 GCF_001879475.1 Ipomoea nil | reverse complement strand
GGACTTTCTCAAAATCAAACGATTGAGTTAATGCTCATACACCAAACCTCTTGTGAAGATATGCATGGTGAAGTGAAAATGAAAACCGATCAAAGCTTACAATTTTGTAAATAAATGTATGGATTTGGAAAAATAAGTATGAATGATGACTTCTTTGGTGCTCCTCGTCTAACACTATCTTGTTTAGTAAAGTTGTTATGGCAGCACTAACAACCACTGGATGGATAACTTCGTTCATATGGACGAGAAAAATACGATGAAGTTGACAAGCATTATATGTAATACGTTGTACTAGATTGCCAGTTTAGGCTTTGGAGTTTATTTTGATTTGTACATCCCAATAACTCATTTATTTCCAAGAATTATTATGTATACATACACGTGTATAGTATGTGTAAATTACTAATTTCTTAAGTTACGGGGTATGAATGCGATGGAATAGATCTTTTCTGTTTGAGTAATGATGATGTAACTATCTTAAAACTTATGAGGGAGTGTTTTGTTATTTAAAAAAAAATTAAAAATACTAATTTTTCAATTCAAAGCACTACAAGAGAACATGCCGTTCCATTAAAAATAAAGACCTTGTCTAATAATTTAATTTGGACCTCCATTGTTTTTGTTCTGAGATGTAATCTAAATATAATAGAGTAAACTACAAACACAAAGACAATAATAGAGAGAGAAGAACATAGGGATATTTCTATAATATAATGATAGATATATATTTCTATTTATAGAAGTCTAGAAGATTTGGGGTAAGAAAATCTCTATAACTGAGGTAATTGAGTTCAAATCTATTTGAATTCAAGTTATTGTATTCTATGATAAAATAAAAATGTAATTAAAATTTTTTGTCCAAATATTATGCATAAAAATTTAACAAAGAAAGAATATAATTCAAAAGTTAATTTAAAAGTGTCATTATTTGTTCATATTTAAATATAAAATTATGCACCTAAAGTTCATATTTTTTGTGTATAATTTGAATTATATATCCACAAATTCATAACTATATATCCACAGTAAATGAATAACACAAAATCCGGAATGAATGAATTAAATATCCATAATGAATGAACTAAATATCCACAATGAATGAACAACATAATGCTGTTGAGGGAAATCAAAACTGATTTTTTTTTTAATAAATGAGACGTGTGTTTTTAGTCAAAACGATGTCATTTTGTAACATGGTGCACACGGTTACACAGCATAATTTACCTCTGAAATGTCATTTCACTGCTTTAACGTATTTATTTATAGTTGAGTTGGGTTGGAGTTTACTCGAGTTGTGATCCATTTAGAATATGGGCCTAGTGCATATAGGTCATAAGGGGAAAATTATTGTCTGGAACATGATTCACACAAATTGTGTGGAGAATAAATATTAAGTATATTTTTAATATATTATAAGTACATTATTTTTATATTGAAGGTACATTATTTTTGTACTGAAAGTACATTATATAAAATAATATAACTTTATTATATTAAAAATATACTTTCAAAAAATGTACCTTACGTACATAAATAATGTACTTTTAATATATTAAAAATATACTTTTTATTTATGGTCTACAGTCCACTGGACCATAGTCCATGCAATAATAATTGGCCATAAGGCCATGCTACTTTAGTCTATGTAGGAATGTTCATATGGGTTATTGTCCAAATATCTTTTATTTTATATTTGAATAAATCGACCCATGAGTGTTATTGAGCTAGAGTAATCATTATTCCATGAATATGAATAAAATAACAATTTAAAAATATTAAAGGTATATTATTTGAAAATAGATTATTTGATTATTGAATGTATATTATTTTTTATAACGATCGGCTCATGTTGGAGCATGATGAATCACTTCGTGCCGACCTGTTGCCAATCCACTTTCCGGTTAGTATATATATATATATATATATATATATTGGCCTTGTTTGGCAGAGCTTATAGTTTATTTTAAGCTACTAATAAGCTATAAGCTCTGTTTGGTAATGTTCCCAAAATAAGCTCCTAGCTTAAAATAAGAGCTTATTTTGGAACTCAAAATAAGTTCCTAGCAGGTAGCGTTCCAAAATAAGCTCCTAGCTTCTAACTTTTTTTCCATCTTTATCCTTATTATTTTAAAGAAATGACGTAATTTACCCTTCCCAATTAAAACCCTTTTCTCTTCTTCTTTATCCACAACTTTTACCTTTCACCGCAAATATTATTATTATTATTATTATTATTATTATTATTATTATTATTATTATTATTATTATTATTATTATTATTATTATTATTATTATTATGAGATTTGCAACAATATTGCTACTTCATTATGAGATGCAAGATCATGATTATGCTAATAGTTTTATTTCAAAATGTTAAATATTTTTTTTAAAGACAAAATGTTAAATTTTAATAGGTAAACAAACTAATTTAAATTTTATGAAGATGTCTTTTTTAGTCTTTTTACATTTATCAACTTATCAAAAAGCTAATTTTACCAAACACTTTCAATCATAGCAGCTAGCTTAATAACTCTTCAGTTTTCAGCTCCGAGCTTATAGTTTTTCAGCTTTCAGCTCCGACCTTATAGCTTTTCAGCTAAGTTTGCCAAACAGAGCCATTAACAATTCACAAAAAACTTTAACGCTGGAGTAACATAATATCAACTAGTTGAGGGTGTATAATCGGTAAACCAAGAGACCTGTTAGGATTGCTATTTTCCAAGCTTTAGACTTTTGAGTACACTATTTCTTCTCAATAAATTTGTCCATTCCATAATTAACAATTAATTAATAACTGAAATCAAAATATGAAAAATGTATATATGCATACTATTATTACATATGGCTTTCTTTCTTCAAAAAAATATAATATATGGCCTTTTTCCTAAAAAAAATAAAAAAATATGGACCTTCAAACATAGGCAGACCCAAAATCTAGAAAGGATACTTTAGAATGGGCTTTAAATAATTTATTGGACTCACTTTTATCTACCCACTATTACAAAAATTAACAGAAAAGCATTTCTTTTTGCTACACTTTTGAATAAAAGTCTAGTGTAAAGTAAAAAAATGTGCCATAATAAACTATAAATAAATATATCAGAAATATGTAGCAGTTTCTAAAAAAAAATAATGGCTACTACTTTCCGCGACACCCTTTTAAGGTTAAAATGCGTACATAGTTTTATAGCTTAAGGTGCACCACTTTTCTAATTTAAGGTGCATCAATTCAAATTTAGTATGAAACTCAATTTTCATACTTAAAAGTCATGTTTCAATTCTTCTTAACAACTTCTTGGTTCACCGTGTTGAATGGATCTTCTTACCCATTGTTTTTAAATTATACACAAATTAATTTAATAAATAATATTGTTGAAAAATAGTCAACTCACTAATTCATCGTGACAAAAGCAAGTGCTTTGAATAGTGGCTCAGATAGAATGACCAAGTGAATATATATATACCACAATTTTTGTACATGAAAGTCGGATCACAAATTTTTTTTTTGTAAGATTATTTCACACGAAATATGTAACACTACTTTTTAATTAAAATATAGAAGTATTTTTTGGGTCCAAATAAATATAATTATAAATATTCAAAAGTACAAAATATAATGCTCTTAATTAATTAATAAGTACAGAGAAGTTACCGAATGTGGAATAATATTAACAAAAGAAGTTATGAAAAATGAATATTTTTCGGCCGGCTTCAAAAGTCCTATTCTTCTTCTTCTTCTTCTTCTTGTGTGTTAGAGTGAAGTTTAGTAAGTGGTAAAATTTGTAGGAAGCCATCTTCTCTATCTCTATACAATGCTTCAACTCTTATTTTTTTCACCATACATTTTTTATCATCTTCAAAAATAACTTCAAAGATTTCTCCAGCTTTTATAACTTTGAAGAAATAATCCTGTGGAATGAAATTTACAAATGAAACAACATTTTCCGCTTCTTCGAGTCCATTAACAAATGAATACCAAGCAAGAGTCCAGACTCTGAAGCCATCCTTTTCAATTCTAGCACGGGCTTCAATTCTAGCATAAGAGGATTCGTGCAGCGGTAGTACCACTGAAATGCAAATTTCAAGGAATTCCAAATTAGATATTAATGGAGGCAATTGGAAAGATATTGATGATGATGATGATCCATTTTCCTCAAACTTAATCCAACTCAAAGTTTCATTATTTGGAAGATATCCTTCAAATTCAATATAAGAATTCAACTTGGAAACTTTTAAAACCTGTATAAGAAAAACAGACAAGTGTGAAAAGAGTAAAATTGGGTAGAAATGATGCACCAACTTCTATCTATCTTATGTATTAATCCCTACTAAAACTTGAAGAGAGAGAATTGAAGATGTCGTACATAACACAAATGGAAGAGAGAGAGAAGAGAGGTATATCTACCTTATTTATGATTTCTGAAAACTTGATATTATTGGGAACACCTCTTAATTCGATTCTGGTTAAAAATTGAGCATTCTCCCAGCCTTGAATCTCCTTTAATTTTTTGCAATGGGTGAGTTTCACATATTCTAACATCTTTGGTAAGTGTACTGTTTCCAACGACTCACAATTGAAAACATAAAGAGATTGGAGATTTTGAGGAAGTTCAAGCAGCGTTTTTAGGTTTGTGCAGCCATATAAAACAATCCCCTCAAGGGAAGTAGGAAATGTTGCTGAGACAACTTCCAAGTTTTTGCATCCGTATAAGCGAATATCCTCCAGATTAGGAGGAAATTGTGGGAAATTGTGGGTTAACATCCCCGAATTTTCAACTGATGATGATGGAAGTTTCTTCAGCCTTTCACATCCCCACAAATCTATTTTAGATTGCATCCACAGGTCAATATTGGAATAGTGCACCTTCTCCAAACTTGATCCATAAAATGATAGCTTATGAAGATTTTTAGCACCGCTAAAGTCCGGAGTCCTCGTGAGATTTTCACACCATCCAAGATCCAAAGACTCATGACATAGAAAATACTATTTCAATGGATTCAACAAATAAAAGCCATAGAAACAAATTAAAAATTTTTGAATTAAAAGTTATTGTAGTCTTTAACTATTTTATTATAAGCAAAGAGCTATTAAATTTAAAAAAGTATTGCCAAATTACCTTTAGTGGGACTCCAAATTCTTTAATGTTGCTCTCCCACATTTTCAGCTTCACGAGCTTGTCAAAAAAATAACCGAATGGAATAGATTTCACAGGACATTGATTCCATTGCAAGCATCTAAGTGTCTTGCGTGGTAGATGTTTAAAGTTTCCTTCTAAGTGAATTTCATCAATTTGATTGTACTCCATATTTTTCATTGGAGAGTTTAATACAATCATTTCAATCTTTTCCATACCCTACACATAAAAAACACACATTATTTTGCTTAGTAAATAAATAGCTATTTTAATTGAATGTAAAAATAATGTTGAGAGAAGGATCGGATGTAAGTAAAATGTGGTATATAATAAATTTCATTATAAGAAAACAAAATTTAAATTAATGCTTCATAATAGTTATTAGTGAGTAGTGATTTTTTTTTTTTTTTAATGTTATTGACTCTATTACAATATAGTATATATTCATATACTTTTTCAAGTATACGTATTGAAACACAAAGAACCAATAACGCCTCCACTGAGGCTCAAACTCACAACCTTCCAAATGAAAATTCAATCAGGGTACCATTAGACCACATAGTCATTAACTATGAAATGCTATATATCTTCCCGTTCTAACACAGTATTACATATAATTGAATATGCATCAGCCTATCTTGCAATCTACATTATATATAATAGAATCTTTGTATAATATTTAATCAATTCCAGAAATAATAAAATTGTTTTTGATTATTTCTGTATAAGAGACTGGAAAGAACTAAACTAATAATTAACATGTATTTACGTACATGTGAAAATTATAATATATTGAGATTTGTAGATTTATACATTAGAATTTAGAAGAGCATGGAAACTAAAACAAATTCATGGTTTTGTCACTTTTGTGTCATGTAACCTCATTATAAATTAACATGAGGTAAAAATATAGTTATTTTCAATTTCACTAAATTGAACATAAAATTCGTGTATAATCTTCACAGATTGAGATTATATAGTTATTTTCAATAGCATATAGAATTAGTGGCGGATCCAGAAATTTTGTTCAGTGGGGGCAAAATTTTAAAGCAAAGAGATAATTTGAAAAAAATGAAACACTTAAAACGTATAACCATAAATATTGTTAGATATAGCGAAAATAAATAAATAATATGTGTGTGTGAAAATCTCACTATTAATATTTAAAAAGTCAAAATTTAACTATGTTGAAGTATTTTGCTATTAATATTTAAAAAGTCAAAATCTATATCTATACTATTCTATACTATACTATATATAATAACAAAATCCTGGAATTTTAACTTTCCGCCCAATTCCTAAAAAATTTCTCTTCCCAATAAAATATATTGATTCTACTTTGCCATTCGTACAATAATTCTGGGTAAAAGTTGTGATGTGTCAAAAGTTTGGCAAGCCATAACTTTTGACTCGGTTGTCCGTTTTGGACAAATGATTTTTTAAAATCGCGTATTTTTTCGAGATCTATCCACCGCAAACTGCCGTAGGTGGTTTGGCCCACCAATTTCTTAAAAAAAAAAAATGCTTTATTAAATAGTTTCTAAGAAAAAAATTATGGTAAATTAGAGAATAATTAATGATGGTAATAGAAATCCTAGAAGAATATTTTAATTGAACAATATTTAATTATTGTTATATTATTATTGTGACTCACGAAATACAATACAAGAATATTTAATTATGGTTATATTATTATTGTGTGCCTCACGGAGATTATATACTAACAAAACTTGAAAAGAAACTAATAATAATAATAATAATAATAATAATAATAATAATAATAATAACAACAACAACAACAACAACAACAACAACAACAACAACAACAATAATAATAATAATAATAATAATAATAATAATAATAATAATAATAATAATAATAATAATAATAATAGTAATATAATATAAGTGGTAAAAGTAATATTTAAAAGTAATTAAGTGTTAATAATAATAGTAAGAATATTAAGGTAAGAATTATAACATAGAATAAATTGTAATAATTAATAACTATAGTCTAGGATTAAATTTGGAATTGTCAGGAAAGATAAGCGACCTCTGGTGAAATTAACTCTTTATCAATTTAAATATTCTTAATATATTACAACAATTCCATTTCGTGTATCACACGGGTGAAAATACTAGTAGTATTAATGGAAAGATTTAAACCTTAGACCATCACTAAAGACAAACACACACCTTCCATTTAGGCTAAATCTCCTTTTGTTTATATTTATCTGTTTTTATTTACTTATACTAAAACATATATATATATATATATATATATATATATATATATATATATATATATATATATATATATATATATATACACACACACACACATACATGGGCTATATAAGGTGGGGGTGGGGCAGGGGACAACTGCCCCATGCTGGATCTGCTTCTGTATAGAATGAATCTAGTTTTCAATTAAATGACACTTTAAATTTTAAAATTAATTTGAAGTCTAGAATTGTATCCCTTTGTATATTATTACTTATTAACCCTAGCTAGGAACATAATTGAATTTCTTGAAAATATATATAATCCCACTTATTATCTTTAATTCATAATATTTTCTGAACTTGCATATTTCCAATAATTTATTTTCCCATCATTTTAACTTTGATTGAAGATTCAATCTATCAATTACGTTGAAAATGTTAGAAAAATGTGTGACTGAAGTGTTATTATATAGGCAAAGCTAAGTGATCCTTACAAAACTGAGGCAAAGAATTAAATCTTCATTGTGCATGATATGGAAGTGCCAAATTAAATACAATGGTTGACATAAGATTTATGAACAATATGAAATAGACAAATAAAAAACATATCGTTACCTTTTGTTCTATAAGAACATCATGGACATCATTAGGGCACCACAATCGGCTGCGTTCACCTGACTTGTTGGGAGATTCTGAATGAATAATTTCTCTTCCCATCTCTGGAATTAAGCTATACATCCAGTTGAAGCATGAGTAATTTATCAAGCATTTGTCAACTATGTTTCGAATCTCAATGGTTGAGAAATGTCCCATTGCATTATTAGTCTCCTCGGGAATTTTATGAGAGAAACAAACAAGATCAAGAAAAAGAGATTTGGTATGGTCCTCTGGAAGTCCTTCATAACTAATTTTAAGTTTAGCTAGAACATCATCATGAGGAATTTTTCTCAATTTTTCAAAGGCACTAATCCATTCCTCCTTAGATTTGTCAGACAAATAACTCCCTATCACTTCAAGAGCTAATGGAAGTCCTTCAAAATATGCCACTATGCCATCTAAAACCTCAGCATAATCTTCTTTTGGCAATGTTGGCTCCCTAAATGCGTGTAAGCTAAAGAGCTGCAAGGACTCCTCATGAACCAGTGCCTTAGCTTTATAAAGTTCATCCTCTTTCAATTCTTTCAGCAAATGTGCATCTCTAGTTGTTAAAATAAGTGTGCTCCCTTTACCAAACCAATCTCGTTCTCCACATAATGCCTCAAATTGATTTCTATGCTCTAAATTATCGAGAACAATGAGACATTTTTTTGCTTGAAGCCAACGCTTGATCAACATTTTTCCTTCACCTTCACTGCCAACTTTAATCTTCCTTTTAAGAAGCTCACTAAGAAGTTCTTTTTGTAACTTTTTTGTCTCTAAACTTTGTGAACTTATCTCAAGAAAATAACTCCTTTCGAAGTATCCAAACAATTTGTTATAAAGAGCTTTGGCAAGAGTACTCTTTCCAATACCCCTCATACCATATATCCCAATCATGCGAACATCATTTTCATGTGTTTCATAATTGAATTGGAGCACCTGATCAACTCGAGATTCAAGTCCAACTTCATGCTTCGCAACAAACATTGGCTTCGGACTTACTACCGGTACAATGTCTTGAACGATTTCATCAATGAACTTGGATTCATACCTTCAATAATTAGGTAGAAAATAAAAACAAGGCTAAAGTGTCATCCCGCACCATGAACCATTCTTGATTATTTATGCCGCACCATGAACTTTAATAAGTGATATTTAGAGTCATAAACCAAAAAAAAAAAAAAAAAAAAAATCGTCTAGAACTTTTTACAGATTTCCTACAAGTTACTAGTAATAATATTGTTGACATCAAATTTTTTTATTAGTTTATATATATATATATATATATATATATATATATATATATATATATATATATATATATATATAATTTTATTTTTGCTTTCATATTATTTTCTTTTTCGTATTTTTCTTTTTTTTTTTTTCCCCTAAATGTATAGGCCTGCTCTGCGTTTTTCGCTTCTCATTTCTGCGATACCAAACTCCGCAGAGCAAGCCTATACAGAGCAGGCCTGATCGAAGAAACAACTCTCTCTCTCTCTATACACAGGTCAAACAACTTTCCCTCTCTCTCTCTCTCTCTCTCTCTCTCTCTCTATATATATATATATATATATATATATATATATATATATATATATATATATATATATATATATATATAGTTGAGTTCAAATGAGGACCACTATAATACTATATTATAGAGGACTGTGATCGAGGTCTGAAGTAGTTGTGTGTCATTAGTCTGTATGTCGTGTGCATGGCCGAATGTAGTCGTGTGCATATGCTTGTCAATTAATAGAGTCTAGGTTCAAAACCTGATGTTTACATGTATTCTTATGTGCCATTATGCATTAAGTTGTGCGCCTGATACTAATTTATCGTGTGTCCTTTATTAGTCTGCATAGTCCTCTATATATTGTGGTCTGTGAACTCAACCCTATATATATATATATATATATAGTCTTAAGTTCCAGTGCGGGTGAATGATTCCCGTGCGATTGTGCCGGGTGATTAATATGCGTGAGTTTTGTACATAGTGTGCGTGAGTATTGTGCTTAACGTGTGTGAGGTTTGTGCTTAATGTGTGTGAGTGTGTAGTGCTTAATGTACGTGAGTTTTGTATGTAACGTGCGTGAGTCTTGTGCCTAAGGTGCGTGAGTTGTGTGCTTAATATGCGTGAGTGTGTACTGTGACTATTGTTTAATCTACCTTTCTCGCTTACGAACGAAGTTGTATGATCCGATTGTGTTACATCAAAGTTGCACACAACAGCTTCCTTATACTGAACTCTCCCTGAATCCGAAGTTATTGCACGATCTAATTTTTCTTCCACAAAAAAGCTGGTGTGCCTTTGCGCTTCTCCCATGTAAAAGGGTATCCTGGCAATCCCAAGTTGGATAAGCCATATTCATCAAGTACTTCTCGGAAGCTGTTCATTACTTGAGTCTGATGGGGGTGTTCTCCATCGGTAATTAATGTGTAAACTCACGCACATTAAACATAAACCTCATGCACCTTAAGTACGATACTCACACACACTAAGTACAAAACTCACGTACATTAGTCATCCGCGCAACTGCACGGGAAGCTATACTCGCCCCTAAACCCTTATATATATATATATATATATATATATATATATATATATATATATATATATCGTTATTAGAACTAAACTAAAACGATTATTCAGTATAAAATTTACAACAACAGATATGTAATAATCTCTCAAGTATCCGAACAATTAAAATTTCTAATGATATTCAATTATAAAGTTACGTTCATGCTTTAAAAAGAAATTACGTATGTTATATAATATATATTAAGAATTATTCAAACAGAACAAGGAGAAAGCAATACCCATTGGCGAAGCCTTGCAAATCCCATCCTGACATATTTGCAACTTTAGTGAGTGCATCTCTCCATTTTTGTACCTTGTCGCTTCCGCTAAAACGTTCTTCGTGCTTTGCCAGTGCCATACCGTAATTCCCACTTTGACTACGCACTTCAGAAGGCTCAACGTCATAAAAAATAGGATAGACTAACTGTTTTCCTTTCTCCCTACACTCGAGGATTTGAAGCAATTCGTCAAGGCACCACCTAGACGAGGCATAGTTTTTCGAGAAAACTATGATAGAGACCCTTGAATTTTGGATTGCTCTGGTGAGTTCAGGCGCAAGAGATTCGCCCTTTTTTAGCTCCTCTTCGTCTCTGAAGGTGTGAATACTTGCATTACATAGTGCAGAATAAAGATGACTGGTAAAAGTTTTGCGCGTATCTTCACCTCTGAAACTCAAGAACACATCGTATTCCCAAATGGAAGGTTGAAGGTTGATTGTAGAGATGGCCATAGGAATTGAAGTGAGCAAAAGGCAGGAAAGCTAGAGAAGATTGAAGAAGAGGCTACTTAGTGTGCTTGTGTTGGGAAGGAACTGATCGAATGAAAGAAAGCTCAAAGGGAAAGGGGAATGAAGATAAGTTAAAAGACGGGAATTGAATGAAATTATTGGACTGCCAAAAGGTGTAGTGGGGACTACTTTCTTTCATGCTATCTAAATAAAGAATTCAAGAAATTTCAATGTACTTCTCTAATGGCCCGTTTGGTTCACGGAATCAATTTGGAGGGAATAGGGATGCTATTCCATAGGGAATGGAATAGGTAAGTAATAGAATAGGAATTGTATTATGTTGTTTGGTTCGCTGAAGGAATAGACTTTAGGAATTGTATTCTAACGTTTGGTTGGTTAAGGAATAGAAATTGAATATATGTTTAAAAGACATAAATGCCCTTTTATAATTTTTTTTAAGGGTTGTACAAAATGTATTATTATTATTATTATTATTATTATTATTATTATTATTATTATTATTATTATTATTATTATTATTATTATTATTTAGTACGGAGTATTTAGTATTGTTATTATTTATCAAAACCAGGTTAATCGCGGTGGAGACTTCTCGCGATCACGATCGCACCCCCTCATCGTCAATGGAGGCTCCGGCAACTATTGCGACTGGCGATAGCTCGAATCAACCTTCAGGGATCGTCAGGGAGGTCCAACGAAGCGACCGGT
Organism: Ipomoea nil; assembly: GCF_001879475.1. Lineage (NCBI taxonomy): Eukaryota > Viridiplantae > Streptophyta > Magnoliopsida > Solanales > Convolvulaceae > Ipomoea > Ipomoea nil. Next base: position 3,640,461 of record NW_017616616.1, on the reverse strand, counting down.
GTGGTCAGATTGGTAATCGGCTTCCGGTCGCGATGTCCGAAGTTCCGCGAGCTTTTTCGTCCCTCGACTTTTTGCCGGTGACGGAAGTTGTGCGAGAGCAATCGGAGGGTGGCGGAGGGATTGCGGGTGAACGACGAACAGTTCCCCTCAATCAGATTGACGATCGCCTGCGTCCAGATTTTGCGGAGTCAGTTCTGCCGCGGGTAGGGTTCCACCCAGCCACGGCGGTTATCTCAACGGCAGGTGATGGAGGAGGTCTCGTGAATGACGACGGGGGGAGACTAGGAGAAGCCGACACCCTCTTGCACACCGGCCAACAGCCTCTTCGGTAGCCACCCAATCCAGTCGCAGGTGAAGTTTTGCTTGCCATGACCAGAGGTGACCTCGCCACTGCCATGCATCCAGCGAGAGGGGAGGATTTGTGGGACTTGTTGAGGGCAGACATAGCTTCGTCGATGGAGGTCTCTAATGGTGGTCTCGGAAGAAAGCTTGAATTTGATGCATGGCCGAAAGAAATCGCGAACATAGAGAGACGGGAGAAATAGCGAAGAATGTTTAGTTTAAACAGAAGGGTAAATTAGAAAATAAAATAAAAAATATATTCCTGGGGACTCAGGAATAGGTTAATACCAGGGGGGGCCTGGTATTAGCTATTACCTTATTTGAGGTAATAGGCTATTACTAGGAATATTATTCCTAGTAGTAAAATTGGTTACCAAACAAAAAAATAGGCCTATTACTGGGAATGCTATGCCATTTCAGGCCTATTCCGTGAACCAAACGGGCCATAAGGGAATGTCATATATATTGTGAAAAAAAAAAAAGATATTTTGATGTAATAAAGTATTTATTATTTATATGAGAAAATGTAGATTTTTTTTTAAAAAAAAATGATATTTTTACATTTTAATTTAAAAATATTATATTTTGTATTATATTTTTTTCTCGATAAATATTTGCTAATATTAATTATGGTTGTGTTCGCAAAAACACGTAGATGAGGAGTTGATTTTTCTGAACTTTTGTGTTAAACATGAAATAGTACATATGACTATTGGGGTGGCATCTAGTACTAGTCCTTCCACGCAATAGTAACCATTCTCATTCTCTTATTCATTTTCTTATCCCAAAAGGGCAAAATGTTGAATCCCCAACCCTAAGGGCTCCCCACACTCTGACCCTTATTCATTTTCAAGTACTACTATAAGTAATTAACCATTCTCATTCCACCCTACTACCAAACATGTTAAATATTTTTACCAAAATCCATTACCATTACCAAGTATTTGATATTCATTCCGATTCCGATTCCCATGTGCGAACCAAACACACCCTTAATATTTTAGTATTAACTAAAGTATTAAATAATATATAATTATCAAATCTTTAAAAAAAAATTAAAAATTAAACAAGTTGTAAAAGCTAAAAAAAAATATAAAAAAAAATATAGGCGCTAGCGATTTTTTAAATCATGCAATAGAGTTTTAGAAAAGGGCATTATTGAGGGCTGGGCATGCAGAAAGAGGGAATGGGTAATATTTGCCGAAGATTTATTATAATAAAAAAATTCTAAAGAGAAAAGATAACAATAAAAAATGAGGAGGGAAATCTCGTAACGATTGAGTGGAAGACTCAGCTAAGCGAAGTCTAGAGACGGATGACAAAGGGAAAGAGGAAAGCTAAGGAAGAAAAGTGTAAAGAGAAAAGTGAAGGAGGAAATTTCATAGAGATTGAGTGGAAGACAGCAGGGAAACCGCAGGCGAGAAAGCTAAAGAAGAAAAGTGTAAAGAGGAAACATAAAGGATAAAGAGGAGGGACCACACAAGGAAGGAATTTCATAAAATCATAATTTACTCGAACACACAATACGATCAATTCCTCGTGGTTTGATTAAAGATAATTAGAAATTTCCTCTCAATCATACTCTAATTAAAATTAATTATTACGTTTTTTTTTTTTTTTGAAACCACGTTTTTTTTTTTTTTTGAGAATAACAATTATCCGTATTACGTTTATTTAATTACCTACTTGTTCCAATTCCAATATCATATTCATTTTTTAATAAAATATGCGACTCAGTATTCTCGCCCTTTCCTACTTTTTATCTTGAATATTGAACAAAAAAAAGTAAAAGAAGTTATCTTAATGCACATACCACAATATATATATATATATATATATATATATATATATATATATATATATATATATATAAACATAATAAGTGTGAATGAATGTTATACCCTTGATTTATGTCTGTTTTTTTCGTTAAATTTTTTTATAGTTATTATGCTATAAAAGTTGTATTTTACAATATTTTGGACAAATATACCCCTACTGTTATAACTTCCGTTATCTTTTCCACTATTGTTACCATGCACATGCATTCAACATATATTTTCTTATCTTCTTCATTAATAATAATATATACATATTGGAGTTATATGTTAATTATTACATAAATAAAATATAAATATCAAATTTATAAAAATGTTTTACATTATTATTATTATTATTATTTAAAATAATTTTAAAATCTAAAATATAAATAAATTTAAATTTTTAATATAAAGTACTAATATTGGGCACCTATTTTTTGCGCATAAAAAATACTAGTATATATATAACGGCCTACATATTAAACAGACTTTTAAAAAGGTTTCAGGCCAGGCCAGGCTAATTGTAGGCTCAGGCTTGAGCCTAACAAAAAAGCCTACATACAGGCCCAGGCCCAGGCCCAGGCCTTAGATTTTCATAACAAGCCCATGTCTAATTTTCTAAAGCTCGGCTTGGCTCGGCCTATTTCCACCCCTACTTATGATTGTGTTCAAAAACACGGAGACGAGGAGATGATTTTTTTGAACTTTTGTGTGAAACGAACTAGGGAATAAGTGCCAACTATCATGTAGTGTGATGGCATTCCGGTTATCCATCCAAGTGGATGGTCGAAGATTCAAATCTCGGTGGTGATGGCTGAAAATGTTTGAGAAAGTATAGAACAGATACTACCTTATAAAGAATCATAAATATTTCAACAAAAAAAAAAATTAGGAAATGAGTTTTATTTAGTTTTGGCAAGCACATATATAAAAGATCTCTCTGTTCTTCTCTCTCTTTTTATTTTTTTATTTTTTTTATTTTTTTTATCACATCACAATATTTAATAAAATAATTGATACAAAAATGTAATCTAAATAATGTTTTTATAAATATTTTTTTTCTATTTCATTTTTTTGATCTACTTTTAATCTAATTCGAGATTGCTCACTTTTTCTACTTTTGCTCTATACCATTATTCACATTTATGAAATTTTCTCTTACTTCCAAAATGCTATATCATTAAATTTACAATTAATCATTATTTTTTTCTTCATTAATACAATTCTTTCTCATCTTTTAAAAGTGGTCACACTTTCATATCACTTTATTAAGTGAGGTTAATTTCCTAGCTATTGTGCAATCTGGGTCCCTGCGTCTCCGGACGCGTGGTTAACAAGCATGATTGTAGTACTGCATTTACTTCCAGCAATAACGTAGCTGGGGAGGAAATTAAATTATGAAGTGAAAGACCATAGAAAGCTAAAGTGTCCTACAAAAATGTGTAGTATATAAAATGATTATAATATAATTCTCCATTTTCATTTACCTCATTATCTTGTAAAAATCGTGCCTAGATGTCAAGCGCGGCCTGACCATCTATATTATTACCGTAGTGATTTAGACGGCGCCGCCTAATCGGCGGATTAATTATTATTTCTTTTTTTTTTTTAAATGGATTATTTCGTTTAAAATGACGTTGTCATTTTCAGCGAAATAACCCTAAATCATTCAAATCCTAGATATTTTTTAGGTTGATATTTAATATTTAGTATTAATTATTAAAGTATTAAATAATATATAATTAATAATTTTTTAAAAAATTAAAAATTAAACAAGTTGTAAAAGCTAAAATAAAATATAAAAAAAACGTAGGCACTAGCAATTTTTTTCAATCATGCAATAGGGCTTTAGAAAAAAGACATTATTGAGTGCCGGGCATGTGGTAAGAGGGAATCGATAATATTCACGGAAGATTTATTATAAAAAAAATTATAAAGAGAAAAGACAACAATAAAAAAATGAGAGGGAAATCTGGTAAAGATTGAGTGGAAGACTCAGCTAAGTGAAGTCTAGAGATGGATGACAAAGGGAAAGAGGAAAGCTAAGAGCATCTACATCAATAGATAATATGGGGAGATTGCAGCATTAATTCACCCACTTCAAGTTTATAGTTAATGTAGGGAAGAATTAATTTGGGGAGAATTCATCTGCAAAACAAAAATAATGTCAGAAAAAGGAAAAATGAAGAAACAAGCTGCTGTGCGCGTTTTGCGCACAGCAGCAGCCCACCTGGGCGCGTCAGGCGCGCCGATCGGCGCGCCTGAACCTTCTTTTTTATTTTTTATTTTATTTTCGTTTTTTAATTTTGTTTTTTTTTTTCCCCTCCCCTTCTCACATTCTCTTTCCTAATCACTCTTACATTATCCCCCATTCTCCCCAACCAATGTGGATGCTCTAAGAGCATCTACATCAATGAATAATAGAGAGTTAATGTCAGAATAAATCACTTGGGTAGAGTTATTCACAAGTGTGGGATGAGGTTATTAGATGAAATAATCCTCCTGCAAATTACAAAATAATGTCAAAAAATAAAGGAAAGAAAAAGTGAAAGAAACAAACGATGTGCGCGTTTCGCGCACAGCGTGGCCATAAGCCAAGCGCGTGCAGTGCACGCGCCCGTTGGCGCGTCAGGCGCGCCTGACTTTCAAATTTTAATTTTTTTTATATTTTTTTTTTAATTCAGTTTTGTTTTATTTTATTTTTTTTTCTCTCCCCTCTCACCTTCTCTTTCCTAATCACTCTTACATTATCCCTACATTCTTCCCAACTAATGTGGATGCTCTAAGGAAGAAAAGTGTAAAGAGAAAAGTGAAGGAAAAATGAAGAAGGAGATTTCATAGAGATTGAGTGGAAGACAGCAAGGAAACTGTAGACCAGAAAGCTAAAGAAGAAAAGTGTAAAGAGGAAACATAAAGAATAAAGATGAGGGACCACACAATGATGGAATTTCATTCTGATCTGCTTTGCATTAAAGATCATAAAATCATAATACCGATCAATTCCTTATGGTTTGATTAAAGATAATGAGAACCTTCCTCTCAATTATACTCTTAATTAAAATTAATTACTACGTTTATTTACCAGGACTATGTGGTCCAATGGTACCCGGGTTGGACTTCCACTTGGAAGGTTGTGAGTTCGAGCCTTCGTGGAGGCGTTATTAGCTCTTTGTATTTCAGTAGGTTGAGAAAGTATATGAACAGATACTACAATGTATACTAGAGCTAGTAGCATTCAAAAAAAAAAAAAAAAATTACTACGTTTATTTAATTATCTACCTGCGTTCCAATTCCAGTATCATATATTCATATTCATTTTTTAATAAAATATAAGACTCAGTATTCTTTCCCTTTCCTACTTTTCATCTTGAACATTATTGGAACAAAAAAATAAAAGAAGTTGTCTTAATGCACATACCACAATATATATTAGATAGCTCTAATGAAAATCTTGTAGTATATGATATTATTATAGTCCCACATTTTCATTCCCGATCAATAAAGTTGTTGGGAAGGAAATTGTTGAGGGAATGCTAAGTGTCCTACAAATTCTGCAATAGATGATTAACTAAAAAAAAAGAAAAAAAAAAAAGAAAGAGAAGTATAAAGAGAAATGATGTGAAAAATAAGAGAGACATGCAACACTATTTTGGACATTGATAATGTGATGTATATATAGAGGCTTAACCATGCATAACTTGTGTACAATGTTCACCTTCGAAAAGAAAATATTTAATGCACTTGTATTGTGTATTTTATTGATCAAAAATAAATTTAGTATTAACAAAGTCCATTTTGCAAATTCAATTCTCTCATTTTTACCCTAGCTATGTATTCTACAAATTAAATGAATTATATAAAAAAAACATTTATTTTCAAAAAAAAAATATATAAAAAAAACATTTAGTTGCCAGAAACATATTTATGCTCCTTATTCCTCACACCTAATTCAATTTGAAAATTTTCATGTACATTTCTGTTTTTTTTTTTTTTTTTTTTTTTTTTTTTTAAATACCACACAACAAATACTAAAACAACATAAGAAACCCCACAAAAGTTATTAGAAAATATTAATGTACGATGTTCTCCTTCGCTTCATTTTATTTAAATTATTTTTTTAGTTAGTTCTAAAATAATATTTATTTTTAATTTTTAATTTTTAATTTAATTAGCACTTGATGGAATTTGTTTACAAGTGCTACCCTCTAAAATTAACACAATTAACAATCTCTATGTTTGTGTAAGCAAAAACAATGTAGAAGATGGGATGGTTTTTCAACTTTCCGAGCTATAGCGCTACATGCGACCCTACGGCAAGCCGGGCACAAATATTCTATCTAAGGGTGTAAACGAGTCGAGCCGAGCCCGAGCCTGGGTAGGCTCATGCTCGTGCTCGTTCGAGCTCGTGAACTCGAGCTCGAGCTCGAGTTTAAGCTTGAATTTGAGCTCAATTTTGATCTCAAATTTGACCTGTTTGATTTAAAATTTAAATTACTTTGTTTTAGGACTTTTATCTATACATAATTATTAAAGTATTTTAATTTCCCTCCGCTAATTATTATTTTTATATACTAAATATAATATAATTGTATTATATATTATATATTATATAGTATATTATAAGGCTCGTCGAGCCGCGAGCCTATGCCTAAGCTCGGCTCGTGCTCGTTTAATCCACGAGCTGCTCGAGTTCGAGCCGAGCTCGATTTTGACCGAGTTCGAGCCGAGCGTTGACCGAACCGCTCGCGAGCGGCTCAACTCATTTACACCCCTAATTCTATCTAATTAATATTTCTAAAAAATAATATCCACCTACTCATTATAAAAAAAAAAAAAAAAGAATAATAATAGCTCTGGAAATGTAATCGATCAAGTTGGTGAAGGATGATATTTGTACTAGAAAATCATGAATTCAATTCTTCTTAACAATTTCTCTGATCTATCGAGCCTATCAAATTGGATCTTCCTACGTAGTATTTAAATGAAATAAATTATACAAAAATTTAATCTAAGTAACATTTTTGAAAAATAACCAACACCTACTCACTAATTCATCATGACTAAAGTACTCACCAATAACATTTTTGCTATGAACGTTACTTGTTCTAAGGAGCCAAAGTCTTATAATGAGGCCATACAATTTGAGTGTTGGAGGAAAGCTATGAAAGCAGAAATTAAGGCCTTGCAGGCCAATAATACATGGGTTCTTACTGACTTTCCACCCTTTGAACAATCAATTAGGTGTAAATGGATGTACAAGATTAAACATAAAGCGGATGGGACTGTTGAAAGATACAAGGCAAAGTTGGTAGCTAAGGGGTACACTCAAAGGCAAATTATGTCCTGGAAACGTGTTCACCATGAATGGTGAACACGAGTCCAAACGGCGCCGTTTTTACGTAAAAAAAAAATAAAATTCGCTAATGTGATGTTAACGGCGCGCGTTTGGTCAGATTATAAATTTTCTGTTATGAGATTATGAATGTACTGTAAATTCATAATCTCATAACAGAAAATTCGTAATCGCATAAAAAAAATTATTTATTAAATTATGAATTTTCTGTTATGAGATTATGAATTTACAGCTATGTAATAAAAAAATAATCGCCGCTGCCTCTTCTCCGGCTCTCCTCCTGTCCACCATCTCCAGAAAAGCTTCATTCTCAAAAATAAAAATAATATTTATATTCGTTGTGGAGTTGGATTTTGGAATATTTTGGTGGGGTTTGCAGCTTTGCCACCCACGTTTTGTTCTTGATTTGCAGATGGGTTGCCATCTTTGGCACCCACTTTTGTTTTGTTTATTTGTCTTGTTGTTCTAGACAAACAAATAGACTTTTAAAATTCCAATAGGTTTTTAAAATCTCATTAAAAAAAAACTATTTTGTATCTGGCAAGAAACAGTATTGTACAAATTTTTACACTTTAACCCATGAGTCAACTAACTCATGTGTCGTTAATAAATATAAATAATTTTATTATCACATCAATGAATTAAAAAAAAATGTTAATTACATATACAAGCAATTGAAATATCTGAGCAGCATCTTAACTGTTACAATACAGAAATTGTTAATTTTATAGTATGTACAAAATATGTTAATTGAAGATATAAAATTTTTATATTAGGATTTATTTTGCAATATGAATCATGGTCCATGATATAACAATTGTGATTAGAAGTATTGGGAGCGTTATGCCATGGAACCGTGTCATGGTGAACACGGTTCCAACGGTGTTAGTACACCGTTATCTCTTTTTTTTTTTTTTTTTTTTTTTCCTTAATTAATTGCGTGACTTTTCTTCTTCATTTTCACATTTTGCGGTTTCACTTTAATTTGAGGTGAACAATGATTTCGGACATTCATAAATTATGAATTCATGCCTACATATTCACTTTGGAACCATGCCTACACATTCTCGTCCGAAATCACGGACATTCATAAATTATGAATCCATGCCTGCACATTCACTTTGGAACCATGCCTACACATTCACTTTGGAACCATGAGATTATGAATTTTCTGTTATAAGATTATGAATTTTCAGTTATGAGATTATGAAATTTCTGTTATGAGATTATGAATTTTCTGTTATGAGATTATGAATTTTCTGTTATGCGATTATGAATTTTCTGTTATGCGATTATGAATTTTTTGTTATGCGATTATGAATTTTCTGTTATGCGATTATGAATTTTCTGTTATGCGATTATGAATTTTATGAAAATTCATAATCTCATAACAGAAAATTCATAATTTTGATCAACGCGCCGTTAACTCCACATCCGCGAATTTTATTTTATTTTTGCCTAAAAACGACGTCGTTTAGCCTTGTGTTCACCATTCACGGTGAACACGTTTCCAGGGCATAATTTGCCGAAGTATTGTCCCTAGCCCAATTCATTTGCATGAAGAGGCATGCCATAAGCCCAAATCAAGATAGTCCGCAAATTATGTTGTGCAACCGAATGCACCATGTGCACCATAAGATCACTCACATCGGTGCACCACATCAATCCACAAGTTCACATGCATTATAGTAGTGGTGTGCACCAGAAAAGCACCCTATATATATATATATATATATATATATATATATATATATATATATATATATATATCCTTTTTTGGAGGGTTGAAATGGCAATAGGTCCAAAGTCCAATAATCCTGCATTTTCATATATCCACTAATCTTTAAAGCTGTTGTGAAAGAAATATATAATTGAATGCCGTCGGCCATCAGGGAAGACATTTCAGGCATGCATCTAATTACTATTTCTAAAAAATAATAACCATCAACTCATTATTACAAAAATAAGAATAATATCTCCAAAAACGTGATCAAGCGGATGAAGCGTAATTTTCGTACTAGAAAGTCATGATTTAATTCTTCTTAACAAGTTAACAACTAGCTTCTCTGTCCACCCCGTCGAATGGGAAAAAGTTGATGTACGGGAAAGAGATGGTGAGTAACGGGTGTAAATTGTCGTTCCGCAAGGGATTGGGACTATGACACGTACTTGAATGACAACTAAAATTCTAGACACCAAAGTATTGGAGCCCACAAGAATCCAAGCAAATTCAAATTCATGGTTGGGTAAAGTCAACAATTAAAGGCTAAAAATCTAGTTAAGACAATGCAATTTAAACACAAGTAAAAACAATGATAAAAGATGGGCTCAAATTAGGGATGTTGCCTTCTAAATGCTTTAACAACTTAGGGATTAGGGGAGAACATCAACCAAGGGAACATAAGGGCAAAGCACATAAAAATCCTAGCTTAAAGCCATTTTCATAAGCTAAAGAACAAGGATTAGAGCATGGATTGCCCCATTTTCATGGTGTATCAATTCCTAGCTCTTAAAGCACATAAGCATTTAGGCCCCCAATTCTTTCCTATTTTCATAGAAGGAAAATGGGATTTGAGAAAGGTGAGGCTTAAGTTCTTCCCCCAACTTTCATTGTGGAGAAGAACTATCCAAAAGCAAGCTAATAAGAGTTACGTACCAAATATTAGCAAGATTCTGTTGAGTTTAGCTTAATTCATGCTGTATGAAGAAGTGAGAACAGCAGAGTGCATATATCTTTCAATGTTTACAGTGGAGACGATCTAAGAAGAAAGTGAGTGTCAAAACTTATGAACTGAACACAACTCATTATTTATACAAGAAAAAGAGAGGCAAAAGTAGTTATAACTAACTACTGAGAAAAGACTAAAAGGCCCTTAGGACAATAACACTAGAGTGATGATCAGCAGCCTTCTTCTTCTTCTGCACTTTAGACAAGCTTTATTTGCTTACTTTGTCACCCCCCCCCCCCCCCCTTAAGCTGGAGCATGAAGATTTTGAAGGCCCAGCTTAGAACAAAAAACATCAAAGGCTGGTTTGGGTAAGGCCTTGGTGAAACCATCAGCAGTTTGATTATGGGAAGAAACTGCTAGCAACTTGATCATCCCTGAACTGACCTTTTGTTTGACTACATGACAGTCAATTTCAATATGCTTGGTGCGTTCATGAAACACTTGATTTTCTCCAATGGCAATAGCAGAATTGTTATCACAAAACAAAACTACAGGGCTGTCAACCTGTACATTCAAATCTGCAAGCAAATATAGTAGCCATTGTATCTCACATGTGATAGAAGCTAATGCTCTATATTCAGCTTCTGAGGATGACCTTGACACAGTAGCCTGTTTCTTGGTTTTCCAAGAAATTAAAGAGGTACCAAAGTAAATGCAATAGCCAGTAATTGACTTCCTGCTCTCAATACAGGTAGCCCAGTCTGAATCTACAAAGCCTTGTAATTTAGAGCATGAGTGTGAGGAGTAAAAAAGGCCTTTTCCTGGTGACCCTTTTAGATACCTTAGGACCCTATGAGCAGCAGTTAAATGAGTATCTCTTGGATTACTAACAAACTGGCTTAATTGCTGAACAACATAGGATATATCAGGCCTTGTATTGGTCAGGTACAACAACTTTCCAACCAATCTTCTGTAAGTTTCTGGATGTTCAAGTAGACTGCCTTCAAGGTTACTGAGCCTCTGACCTGTATTGAAAGGAGTTTTGGCAGGTTTAGCTTCTAAGACGCCATTTTCTTCCAGAATTTCAAGAGTATACTTCCTCTGGCAGATACTGAGCCCATTAGAATCTCTGAAGGCCTCAATACCTAAAAAATAGTTCAAGTGGCCAAGATCTTTGATCTTGAAAGATCTATCCAATAGTTTTTTTAGATCATGAATCTGAGTAGAATCATTTCCTGCTACCAAGATGTCATCTACATATACAAGCAATGCAGTAAAGGAACTTTCTGAATGCTTTGTGAAAAGGGAGGGATCTGCTGGTGACTGTTTATAACCAAAACTCTGCAATGCTCTAGTTAACTTTACATTCCACTGTCTACGGGCCTGTTTTAAGCCATACAATGACCTTAGCAGCCTGCAAACTTGAGTAGGTTTATCACTCTGAAAACCTGGTGGTAAGGCCATGTAAACCTTTTCATCCAAATCCCCATGTAAAAAGGCATTGTTGATGTCAAGTTGTTGAACATCCCAACCCTTTGCTATGGCCACAGCTAAAAAAGTTTTGATTGTGGTCATTCTAGCAACTGGAGAGAAGGTTTCTAAGTAGTCCACACCTAGCTGTTGAGTGTAGCCCTTAGCCACCAACCTGGCTTTATATCTTTCTATAGTGCCATCTGCTTTATGCTTCACTTTGTACACCCATCTACACCCAATAGGAAGTTTTCCTGGTGGCAAGTCTGTCAGTACCCAAGTATTGTTTTGGACTAAAGCTTCTATCTCAACTTGCATAGCCTTTTTCCAATCCTCACTCTGCACAGCTTCTTCATAGGTCTGGGGTTCATGTACAGAAGTAATTGAGGCAATACAAGCTCTGTGGCTTGGAGATAGGTGATCAAGGGATAAGAATTTATCTATAAAGTGGGGTGATTTTCTGATCTCTGTGCTACTTGCCATAGAAGTGTGACAAAGATAGTCCTGCAACCTGGTGGGAATTTGTCTTACTCTTGAGGATCTTCTGAGTTGTGGCTGATTAGATTCCTCAGTAGACTGATTGTTGAGGGCTTGATCACTGAAAATAGATTGCTCAGTAGACTGATTCATAGACTGAGCACTGGATTCTGGTTGATCTATGTGATGATTCACCAGAGAATCATCCATGTGGATATTATTGTGAGGAGTCACATGACTATCCTCAGGAAAACTGTTCTGAGTATGAAACCTGACTGGAGTATTGCTATATCTTCTTACTGGATCCAATGATATGCCTTCTGCTTCAATGGAGACAGGAATAAGAGGTAGTGTGGGAGTAAATGTTTCTGAAGTGGAACTCTCACACCCTTTGTCTGAGTCTGTCCTTTTAAAAGGATAAATTTGTTCATGAAACTGCATATCCCTGGAAACAAAAACAACTTTCTCAGCAATGTCATATGCTATATATCCTTTAATATTAGCTGGGAATCCTAGAAAGATGCACTTCCTAGCCCTTGATCCCATTTTGTTTCTTCCTTGAGATGTGGTTGCTGCAAAACATAAGCAACCAAAAGCCTTTAGTTGATTATAATCCACCTCTTTCCCAAGCAATAACTGAAATGGAGACTTGCCATTGAGGACATCAGTGGGCAGCCTGTTTATGAGAAAAGAAGCATGAAGGACACAATGGCCCCAAAAAGCATCAGATAATCCAGATTGAAATTTAAGCCCCCTGGCAATGTTTAAAATATGTTGATGTTTTCTCTCTGCCACCCCATTCTGTTGAGGAGTGTATGCACATGACATTTGATGTATGATTCCTTTTTCATTAAAAAAGGTACTCATCAAGAACTCACCTCCATTGTCTGTTCTAACCATTTTAATTTTGGTTGAGAACTGAGTGTGAACATAGTTGTAAAACTGCTGAAATATAGGCTTAACCTGTGATTTGTTTGCCATCAAATGAAACCATGTGAACCTGCTGTGGTCATCAACAATGGTTAGGAAGTAGTGATCACCCTTAAGTGATGCCACAGCAAAAGGTCCCCAGACATCCATATGCAATAAATCAAAACATCTCTCAGATCTAGTGGTGCTAATTGGAAAGCTAGATCTCTTATGCTTGGCAAAACAACATGTATCACACACAAAATCAGTCACTTTATGAGAATGGACAAACTTTATTCCTTTCAACAAATGTATCTTGTTCACAGGATAATGGCCTAGTCTATTATGCCACAGATCTATAGACAGGCTATTACAACATTTATTCAAGCTCTTATTAGCCAACTGAGCTTTCTTCTTAACAGGTGGTTGAGTAACCAAATACAAGCCATCCCTGACTCTAGCAAAACCATCCATCATCCCAAGATGCCCCTGAATATTGCAAGAATTAGCTCTTAAAACAATTTCACAGTTTGACTCCTTTGCCAGTTTACTTGCAGAGATGATGTTAAAGGTAAAAGAGGGAATATACAATACATCTTGTAATAGTATGTTCATATGCAATCTGATATCCCCTATATGTGTAACTTTCACTGATTCACCATTAGGCAGTCTAACAGAAACTTCATGAGCACTATGATATGTCTCAAAATACTCTAAGGAACAAGTAATATGATCTGTTGCTCCTGAGTCCATTATCCAAACATCAGAGGAATTCAAGACAGTATTTAAATGAAGGTTGGAAATAAACCTGCCTTCACTGTATTTTTCAGTAGACTGCTTGAAGTCTGGTCTAAGTCCAGTCACTGCTGCACTTGTTGAGGAATGACCAGCTTGATTTTGAGATTGCAGGAGGGTCAACAACCTCTGAAATTGCTCAGCAGAGAGTCCCACATAATTAGCTTGACTCACAGAAGCACTAAGAGCCTGTTGAGTATCCTGACCTTGCTTAACTTTGGATTCGTATCCTGGAATCCAACCTGGTGGGTATCCATGTTTTTTATAACATTTTTCAATAGTATGGCCTACCATACCACAATAGGTACATTTAGGCACACTTTTTCCTGAATTATTGGTAAATTTCTTCTTATTACTGTTAGAAGAAGCAGTAGCTACAATAGCTTGTTCCTCACAATTATCCTGGACATTCTGGACAGCATTAGAATGCATTAGGTCATTGCTTTTCTGATCAATAGAGTTTTTGATCTTTCTCTCCATCTTCAGTGTCATGTTGAGAACCTTCTCCATCACAGGGATAGGGTCCATGACAAGGATTCCTGTTTTAATGGACTCATAGTCTTCATTCAGGCCTTCCAAAAACCTGATTATCTGGTCTTCCTGATTTTCTTTCTGGATTTTACTTAGAAGAGTGCATGAACACTTCGGCACACATTCGCACAAGGGAACAGGTCTCATTGCATTCAATTGCATCCACAAGGCATTAGACTTAGTAAAATACTCATTAACAGTAAGATTACCTTGCGAACACTTGAAGATCTGGTTCTGAAGTTCTGCAATTCTATGTGGATCCACTTGTGAATATCTTCGTTTGAGAGTGCTCCAAATTTCTGCTGCATTTTCTATATACAGAACACTCTCCGCAATCGTGGCATTGAGAGACTTGAAGATCCACGAACAAACGATGTTATTACACCTCCTCCAAACTGCATAATTCGGATCCGATTCTCCAGGATTCATAATCGTTCCATCAACAAAGCCATACTTATTTTTGACCTCCAAAGCTATCTTCATTGACCTGCTCCAAGATGCATAGTTCAATTCGGATAGTGGTGGTGACACAAGGATGAGATTTGGATTCTCCGTAAAGTGTAAGTACATTGGATCGTTGAATTCATCAGAACGCTGAATGTGGCTATTGTTCATCGAATTTTGATTTTGATTCGAAGAGCCTCCCACTTGTCCAGTCTGATTCTCGTCGCCGATTTGATCTGCCATCGTTACCACTGCGGCATAGGATCGGTGACGCTCTGATACCATGTTGAGTTTAGCTTAATTCATGCTGTATGAAGAAGTGAGAACAGCAAAGTGCATATATCTTTCAATGTTTACAGTGGAGACGATCTAAGAAGAAAGTGAGTGTCAAAACTTATGAACTGAACACAGCTCATTATTTATACAAGAAAAAGAGAGGCAAAAGTAGTTATAACTAACTACTGAGAAAAGACTAAAAGGCCCTTAGGACAATAACACTAGAGTGATGATCAGCAGCCTTCTTCTTCTTCTGCACTTTAGACAAGCTTTATTTGCTTACTTTGTTAGATTCAACATAAAACCAACTCAAACAAATGAACCCTAGGTTGGGGTTCTTCCCCCTTATGCAATAATCACCTATTTAGCATCTAGATTGACAATATCTCCCTAGTCCGAGCCCAAAAACAGACTACTCACACTTCATAAGCATAAATAACAACAAAGCACAAGAAAATATCATAAACATTGCACAAAAGCTTAAGAAGAAGAGTAAGAAACTTCTCTATTGAAGATGAAGATTTTGTGGTTGAATCCCACTCCAATCCATGATTACAAGCTTTGTAGAAGAGTTATAGATGAAATACTACACTAATCTAAGCTAAGGAAATGAAAGGAAATGAAAGGAAATGAAAGGAAGTGAAAGATGTGTTTTTAGGTGGAAAAATCCCCTTAAAAGAGTCAAAAACGAGCTGAAAAATGTTGCAGAGGCCTGGCCACGGGTGTGGCCACGCCCTTGGCCACACCTGTGGCCAGAAAGGGCGTGTTTACTGCCCAGTGGCCATGGGGGTGGCCACGGCCGTGGCCACTAGGCAGTGACTTTTATGTGCACTGCGACTGTCTTCTAGGTACTTTTTCACCCCCTAAACGTTTGAATTAGCCTTTAGTGTTTGAATCAAAGTTGTAGCCCTTCAAGTTAGCTTTCCAATGATATAAAATTCACTTGGTTTGGACATTTATACGCAGAGATATGATCAAAAAACCGAGCAGTGGACGATTTGTGCAGAAATTTTAACTTCTTGCTCTTTTGCTCCACTTTTGTTTTGGTTTTCCCAAATGACTAAGACCATTGAAAGCACCATCCTAGACTCCTTTGGAAGTGTTGCATCCATCTCCATAGCTTCATATTTGGCTCTCATTGACTCCAAATTCATCCAAAATGCCTCAAAAGCACACAATTGCCTGCAACTCTACAATTTATGCATCAAAAGATATAAACAAAGGAATTAAGGCACTTCTTTGCATAAAATCAAAGTGTTTGTCACTCAAAATATGTCTATACAAGGGGTAAAAATATGGACATAAATACACTTATCAACTCTCCCACACTTAAACCTTTGTTTGTCCTCAAGCAAAAACAAGAAATAAATCACCATCCTAGCAATGAAATTGATCACACTCCCACTTTGCACAATCTATCAAACCACAATCCAACTTGTTACAACACAACTTGTTTCAAGAATCATTTTTGCATTCCACACAAGTTCCATTCTCAAGCCAATAACCAAGCACCAACATTATTAAAGTGTGTGAGGATCAAGTGTGCACAATACTAAGTTGAGATTATGCAAAACTTGGCTTTGAATGAGATTCCATAGGCTTGCCCTTCATACTCCCACTAGTTCAATTCTAAGATTGCATGCTAAGATCAAGTAGGTCTTTATTAGGCTTGTAATGGGGCT
The DNA here is from genome assembly GCF_001879475.1 of Ipomoea nil. NCBI lineage: Eukaryota > Viridiplantae > Streptophyta > Magnoliopsida > Solanales > Convolvulaceae > Ipomoea > Ipomoea nil. The sequence continues at coordinate 3,623,696 of NW_017616616.1, read as the reverse complement.
AAGGGTGAATGGCTAACAATAAAGGGGTATGGAAATAAAGAGTGAATTCCATTTTTGGTCCTACTGTTATAGGGGCGTTTCCAATTTCAGTCCACTTTAATTTTTTTTGCCACTTTACAACCACTATTATTGAATGTGTTCCACTTTTAGTCCACCGTTAATATTTTCGTCAAGAGGCCATATAATCAAAGGGTATTTTGGTCTTTTTATGTTTGTCTCTTCTCTTTTAATCCAGGCGCTTCGTCCTCCTCCTCCAATATTCGAAGATGGCTCTTCGAACAACGAGAATGGGAAGCCAAAGCTACATCGTTTCGTTCGTTCCAACATGGGCCGGCGAGGTTTCTTAGGTTTTAGGTTTAATGTTCTCATTTCTTTAGTCAAACATAGTCTTGGATGAGAAGAAAGGTCAAAATACCCCTAGATTACACGGCCTCTTGATGAAAATACTAACGGTGGGACTAAAAGTGGAACACATTCAATAATAGTGGTTATAAAGTGGCAAAAAAAGTTAAGGTGGACTAAAATTGGAAATGCTCCTATAATAGTAGGACCAAAAATGGAATTCACTCGGAAATAAACAAAGGAGAGAATTTCACATTTATTCACAATTGAGGCTAGAAGAGATATGACAACTATAAATTAAGGATCAATTTACAATGAAACACAAAGCAACACTCTAAAGAGGTGGGGGTTGAGTACAACTTTCAACACAAACTAGAGTCAATCTTCAAACTTTTATTCTTCTTCCTTTTTTTTTTTTTTTTTTTCTTTTTTCATTTTTCTCAATTCATCAATTTTTTTTTATACTTTTTTATCAATTTTCTCAACATCATTTTTTTTCTTCTCTTTTCAAATCAACAAACAACTTATTCTATAAACCAAGACCCCCACACTTAGACAAGAGTATCTAGAGGATTGCTAGCAAAATAAACTCCAATAAAAGTCTCTTATAAGAAAAAAGAACAAATGCTCAATTCTCTCAAGGGTGGAGGGAAACATTTTGGCTCGGGGTTAAGGGTTAAATGATGAGGGTTAACACAAGGAAAAACAATCACAATGAAGGAACAAGTGCTTAGCACTTATTAAACAAACACAAAAGGCTCAACGGGGACAACTAGCGGTAAACACATGTGTAAACGGTACGCTTGAAAGGCCCGGGCTAAACAAAAATGACCTAAATCATTTCTAAACATGCAAATCTTAGACTTCACTTGGAGAGTAATGAGGCAAGTTCTAGCAAAACAACCATGACCGGAATCTCACATAAGCCTTCACTAGCAAAGCATAACACACAAGATCAAGAATTTATTCATTTATTAAATGGTTAACAAGACAATTGGCAAGAGAATAGATCAATCATGTGTTATACCTCAAATCATCAATCACAAATTACACCGCAACAAGCACCACCAAATCAAACCACAAACCAACAAAGAGGGAGTGATCACAACTTTAAGCAAAGATGAGCAATTTACCCAACATAATGCACAATGACTCATCCAAGCAAGGTTTCAAAAAGTTTCAAAATTTCAAAATCTTTTTTTTCAATATTTTGTCCACCCCCCACACTTAGAAAATACATCGTCCTCGATGTAAAAGAAAATAAAGCACAAGGGGGAAATGGTAGCATAATAAGGACAAGTGAGAGCATGATATATCAAAAGTAAAAGTGTAAAGAAAAATAAAGAAGAAAGTAAAGTGCAATAAAATGAAAGATAACATGGGGTGCCTCCCATGAAGTGCTACGTTTAACGTCGCTAGCTCGACTTGACCTTTTGTGTTCAAGTGTATGAGGGATAGAAGAGATCCCAAACCACATTAGCCTCCTTTTCTTTGAATTTCGGCTCATTGAAGAGCTTCAACCTTTGCCCATTCACCATAAAAGGATCTCCCGACTTAGCCACAATTGAAACGGCGCCCGATGGGTAATGTTCCACTACTCGGAAAGGGCCCGACCACCTCGACTTGAGTTTACCGGGAAACAACTTGAGTCTTGAATTATAAAGTAACACTTGGTCACCCGGTTCAAAGTTCCTCCTCAAAATTCTCTTATCATGAAAGTACTTGGTCCTTGCCTTGTAGATCCTTGCATTCTCATAAGCATCCATCCGGAACTCCTCAAGCTCATTCAAGTGTAACAACCTCTTCTCTCTTGCCAAGTCCTCATCCAAATTCAACCTTGAAACTGCCCAATATGCCTTGTGTTCATACTCAACCGGCAAATGACATGACTTCCCGAACACAAGTTTAAATGGAGAAACACCAATAGGAGTCTTGAATGCGGTCCTTAGGGCCCATAATGCATCATCTAGCTTCAAAGACCAATCCTTTCTTGTTGGACTCACAACCTTTTCAAGAATAGATTTGATTTCCCTATTGGCCAACTCTACTTGCCCACAAGTTTGTGAATGGTAGGGCGTAGAGAGCCGGTGATGAATACCATATTTGAGAAGAAGTTTCTCCAAAAGCTTGTTGCAAAAATGTATGCCATTGTCGGTTATGAAAGCTCTTGACATGCCAAACCGGGAGAATATGTTCTTCTTGACAAACTTTAGCACGGTCTTTGAATCATTCCTCGGAGTTGCAATTGCTTCTACCCACTTTGACACATAATCCACCGCTACAAGGATATACTGAAGAAATTTGGGATTGATAAAGTTGGATTCATATCTTCAACCGAACCTCCTTGATTATTGCATTGATAAAGTTGGATTCATATCTTCAATATTCAAATAGAAAACAAAAATATAATGAAGAAATTTGGGATTGAATACATAAGGAGACTCAAAATGTGAAGTATATTATGTATATTCAACATAGAATGTGTGCTCTTTAATTTTATGTGATATTCAATTATTTGCAACGTCATATAGATGCCCAATGCAATATAAGTATGAATCATGGACAAATGAGATAGCATTCGTGTTCATTGGAACTAAACTGAAATAATAACTCAGTATAAAATTGTTCAAGCCAGGTGTAGTTTTATTCAATTTTAATTATGAATAAATAAAAATAAAATTAGTTATGATCCATGTTATCCAATCGCACATAATTGATCGCAAAAGTTAAGAATTGTTTGAAGAAAATAATAATGAGAAAGCAATACCGGTTAGTGATACATTGTTAATCCCATCTCCACATTTTTTTTTTATTTTTGGAAAAATTTGTTAGAAATATAATGTCATTATAAGATATTGAAAAGATATAACATATGGGTTCAAGTCAAAGGACTAAAAGAGAACCCTCTCAAATAAATCAAATGCGCAATAGCACATGATTGCTCACAAAAATTAAGAATTATTCAAAGAAAATAATGAGAAAGTAATACCATACCCGTTGGTAATGCCTTGCAAATCCCATCCTGACATATCTGCAACTTTAGTCAGAGCATCTCTCCAATTTTGTACTTTATCACCTTTCCCAAAACGTTCTTCGTGCTTTGCAAAAGCCAAGCCATAGTTCCCACTTTGTTTACGCACTTGAGAAGGATCAACATCGTAAAAAATGGGAAAAACTATTTGTTTTCCCTTCTCCTTACACTCCACAATTTGCAAAACTTCATCAAGGCACCACCTAGAGGATGCATAGTCTTTTGAGAAGACTATCATAGAGATTTTTGAATTTTGAATTGCTCTAGTGAGCTCAGGAGCAAGATATTCACCCTTTCTGAGTTCTTCGTCGTCTCTAAATGTGCGGATTCCAGTTTGACACAGCGCAGAATAAAGATGATCAGTGAAAGTTTTGCGTGTATCCTCACCTCTGAAGCTCAAGAACACATCGTATTCCCAAGCAAAAGATTCATGAGCGATTGGGGGTGTTGCGATTGAAGACTTGAATTTATAGAGAGAAATTGTAAAGTAGATGAGAAATGACAAAAGGAAAGAGGAATGAAAATGCTTATCATTTACGTGGAAATTTCCTGGGTTGAAAAGTCCAATTGGCTTGAGACAAATTATTATATGGATCATAGCTCATATAAATTTAAAATAAAATATAAAAAAAAAAAATCACCTCTTCGGCTCTTCTTCTACTATGTCCGGCGGCCGCCGCCTCTGCTTGCTTAGCGGAGGCGGCGTCTACTCCTCTTCTCCATCGCCTTTCTTGCCTCCCCACCGCCTTCGTTTTTCCCACTGTCGCCGTCTTTTATTTCCCCTCCCCTGTTGTTGCCATCGCCCTCTTTCCCTTCCCTTCCCTTCCGCCACCGCCTCTTCTCCGGCTCTCCTCCACCATCTTCAGAAAAGCTTCATTCTCAAAAATAAAAGTAATATTTATATCCGTTGTTCTTGATTTGCAGATGGGTTGCCATCTTTGACACCCACTTTTGTTTTGTTTATTTGTCTTGTTGTTCTAGACAAACAAATAGACTTACCACCCTTTGAACAATCAATTAGGTGTACAAGATTAAACACAAAGGGAATGGGACTATTGAAAGATACAAGGCAAGATAGTAGCTAAGGGTACACTCAAATTCCCAAATTGAATTACTTGGATACCTTTAGCCCAGTGGCTAAGGTCACTAGGATCGGAGTTTTGTTAGCCCAAATAAAATTCAAATAAAGCATATCAAGCAGCATTTGCAAGTTCATTTCCAAATAAAGGACTTAAGTTCTTTTTAGGACTAGAAGTTGCCAGAAATCACAAAGGCATAAGCATTAATAAAAGAAAGTATGCATTAAAATTACTTGGCATCACATGTTTTTTACATTACAAACCTGCCAAAACCCCTAAGTTGCCCTGCCTCTATCAAGCTAAGCAAACACAATGGAAGTGCTTTGGACGATATCACTCAATATAGAAGATTTATTGAAAAATTTCTATATCTCACCATTACAAGACCAGACATCAGTTTTGCTACATAACAGTTATCTCAGTTTCTAGATTGTAAGAGCCTTACAGACATACATTTACAAGCTGCACATAGACTCCTAAGATATATCAAATAAGCTCCGGCTCAAGGCATATTCTTTCCAACTCGATCCACACTCCAACTAAAAGGGTTCACTAACTCTGACTGGGCAGCTTGTCCCGACACTAGGGGATTTAGCTATCACAGGGTTCTGCATCTTCTTAGATACTGCTTTGGTGTCATTGAGGTCTAAGAAGCAAGTAACAGTTTACTTGTGAAATACAATGGATAACCTATTTACTTGAATCCTCGGAAGTTGATGTTCACGGCTAAGCTCTCTTATTCTCGGACAGCAAGTCTGCTATTTCCAAAGCAGAAAATTCAGCGTTCCATGAAAGCAGATAATATCCCCAAAAGCTCAATTCTAGCTTCCGAATCATAAGCCTCCATCTGTAATGGCCATATTGCAAGCAGATAATATGCCCTACATTTCCCGTTTAAGTAGAAGAGAATGTGAATAACACAATGGATTTTGAAAGGATTACAAAATAGATGACAATCATTAAATGACTTTCCACAATACACGAAGGCATTTAAAAAAAAAAAAAACTACTTCAACTGTATGATTCATCTGATTAAAAGGCAGTGTAAGGATGCCTACCAAATTCGAACAAACTACTACAACTTGCTTCTCCAGGGGAGCCCCTGCATGAAAGTATGAAGAAAAGATAAGAATTTACACTAATTGCTCTTATACACCCACTGCAAAATACAAACACAATTGAAACACAACCACTTTGAGTTGTTTTATTACTTATCATAGACCAACTCAAATAAATTAATATTAATATTTCTACTAATTAGAGAATTATTAGCTACAGATAACAGCAGCATTGGAACACCTTACAAGAAATCAAAATATAAATCTTCCTGTATGTACAAAGTTCTAAATTCTGGGGTTCACATATTATAGTGAACAATTAGGAAAGACAAACACTAAAATTAGGCGGCGTAAATTGGGCACTAATTTTCTGTGGAGTACAACATCACTATGGGGTCTAATATTAGTCAATGCAGTGGCATTTTACAGAGACAAGGATCAGTACCTCAAATATGACCATTTCAAAAACCCAAAAAAAAAAAAAAAAGAGAGAGAGACGACAAGATACCTTAGGATGGAAATTTCATTGCAGAAATCCTCCATGTTTTCAGCAGTCGAATCTTGCTCCAAGAAAACTTTGATTGCAACTTTGATTGAGAGGAATTAAACAGTAACAGTAAAATGACAAAAATAAATAAATGGCCTGAATGTTTTTACCCAGACTTGCAGGTGAATCTATTTTGGCTTCCTAGGCATATCTATAGATAATGTTTCTTAGTGCTTTGAGAAAGAATTTGAAAGATTGGATAAAAAATCATAGTTCACAGTGGTTAAGTTTACACCACTGAAAGAACACTACACACACATATTCTTCAATCATCATACCTACTGTAAGATATCTGTGCTGCCAATAATACCAGTTTCTTCTCTTTTCTTCCATCTGCACTCCAGAACTTTCTTCTCTGACAGATCTTTCTTTTTGACATCCAATCCAACTGGGAATTTCATTATAGGTAAGAATACAATCAAAACAACGATTGGAATTTATGATTCATATAAAAATCTGTGAAAGGAAATCAATAATTAATATAGAGGATGACTCAAATTAAAGAGAGAAAAACAATACATATGTACCTCCTTAATACTTTACGAGAAATAATCGGTATGGGGAACACCTCCTAATCTCATTGTCCATATGGAATGAAGATTCTCCCAACCTTGAAAGTCTTTCAACTTTTTGCAACCAGAGAAATGCAAGTGACACAACCTAGTACAAGGCACGTGTACTAAATTAACCATGTACCACACCCTCAACGCACTTTGCATTAAGCACAAAAGAAGAGTGCTCCAGTCACTTCACTCTGCTCTGTTCTGTCCAACATCTACCATCATCGAGCACAACATGAACAAAAAAATCTTTTTGGGTCTGATATTTGGCGCTTCCAGAAATTCTTCTTCTTCTTCAGTGTTCTAGCTACCCAACTTTAGTGAGGGGTAGAAGTTGTAGGGAGCCATCTTTATCTCTGTATAATGCTTCAACTCCTATTTTCTTCACCACACTTGCTTCAACTCTTATTTTCTTCACCAAACATGGTTCACCGAATGATCTAATCCTATCTCTGTAGAATCCTTCATAAACTTCAGTTATAGGTGTAGCTTTGAAGACTTCTCCAGCTTTTATATCTCTATACCCATAAAAATCGTAAAGATCATTAGGTGTAATGACATGTAAAAATGAAATTCCTTCCACTTCTAATTGGATCCCATGATAATTATACCATGTATGTAGGAAGCCTTTGAAATCATGCTTTTCAATTCTGATGTCATAATGACAATAAAGTGGTGGGAGTAGTGGAGCCGGATTGAACACAACCAAAAAAACAAATCCATAAAATTCCAATGTATGATTGGATGATGGATATTGAAATGATATTGACGATTTTTCTTTCTGACATCTAATCCAACTAGGAATTTCATTACAAGCAAGAAGACCATTGGAATTCATGGAGCGCTTTAAAACCTGTGAAATTAAAAGAAATCAAACATACGTGACAATAGTAAGAATTAATGGATAGAAACTACATAGCACTAAAATTTTGTCGATAATATAATTAATATAATAGATGACATCAATTGAAGATCGGGAAAAACATATATGTACCTCCTTAATGCTTTCTGAGAAATCGGTATGGGGAACACCTCCAAACCCCATTGTCCTTATGGAATGAAGATTCTCCCAACCTTTAAACTCCTTCAACTTTTTGCAATTGATGAGATGCAAATGAAGCAAACCCGTACAATTTGATAAGTTTGATACTTTTTCAATCAACTCACAATTTTGAACCCTAAGATCTTGAAGTTTTGGAGGAAGTTCTGGGAGCAATTTCAGGTTTTGGCAATCATTTACGTAGACTCTAGTAACATTGGGAGGAAATTTTGGAAGCATTTTAAGGTTTTTGCAACTACATAGATCAATTTTATAAAGATCTAGAGGAAGTTCTGGGAGCATTTTAAGATCCTTGCACCTATATAATCTAATTTTTCTAAGAGTGGGAGGAAGTTCTGGGAACATTTTTAAGTTTATCCAATCATCTAACCTAATTTCAGAAAGATTGGGAGGAAGTTCTGGAAGCCTTTCAAATTTTTCACAACCACCTAAAAAAATCTCCCTAAGATTGGGAGGAAATTCTGTCAGCATTTTAATATTTTTACAACTAGATAATCTAATTGTCTTAAGTTTGAGAGGAAGTTTTGGGAGCATTACAAGATTTTCACAACCATCTAAAGTAATTTTCTCAAGATTTGGAGGAAGTTTTGGAAGCATTTTAAGACTTGTGCAACTATCTAAAGAAATAATCCTAAGGTTAAGTGGAAGCTCTTGGATCATTTTTAGATTGTCACAATGATACAATTGGAGCAGTTCAACAGTGTGAGGAAGTTGTTGGAGTACTTGTTGGTTCTTGCAGAAATTCGACCAAATTGATTTAAGGTTGAACAAATGAGACAGGTTGGAGACCACCCCATAAGTACTGGTACGGTCAAGACTTAGTCTTTGTAATGAGGTTAAATTTCCAAAAATTTCAGGGGATACTTTAAGTTCTAACGAACCGAACATATGAAGAGTTTGCAGTGACTGCAAATGGCTGACGTTCTTTGGAAGTTTCTTTAACTTTTGACAGTCACCAAAACATAAAGAAACTAATTTCCCCAATTCTCCGATGGAAGAATGCACCTTTAACAAATTTGAGCATCCCAAAAATGATAACTTACGAAGATTTTGACAGCCACTAAAGTTCGGAGTCCTTGTGAGATGTTCGCACCAAGACAAATCCAACGACTCGAGACAAGGAAAATACTGTTTTGATCAATTCAATAAACAAAAAGCAACAGAAATTAAAAACATATATTGAATTATAATTTATTATCTTTAACTATTTTGCTATAACAATGAGTTATAGATAAAAATAAAATATTATCGAATTACCTTTAGAGGGGCTTTAAATTCTTTGATGTTGCTATTCCCAATTTCCAAACTCACAAGCTTCTCAAAAAAACCATTTGATGGAAAATTGATAGATTTCAAAGGGCAATGATTCCATTGCAAACATCTAAGCACCTTGGAACTGGATAGATGTTTGAATTTTCCATCAAGATGGACTTCATCAATTTCAAGAATTCTTAAATTCTCCATGTTCTTAAATGCTTTTGTATTGTACTTCACATTTTTCATAGGAGAATAGTTGAATACAATCACCTCAATCTTTTTTGTACCCTACACATAAAAAGTAAAATTAGTTAAACAAACACATAGGCTATTTTTGTATGGTAAATAAATGACTATTTTAAGAGAACACCAATTTAGTGTATACAAATCTTTAGAGGGTTTTTGCTAGCAAAATATGGTTTATATTCTTTAGATTAAATTCCACTAAAATGTACTTTGAGTTTGAGGTATTACTAGTTTTGGTTCTTAACTTACAAGTCTACCATACTAAGTCCTACAATTCTTTAAAACTACCAATAATAGTCCTCTGAGTTTGAGATGCTACTAGCTTTAGTCCTCAACTTATAAGCCTAGCTACCATAATAAGTTCCTCAACTTCTCTAAAACTACTTAGTACGCTTGTAAGTTGAGGGCCAAAGTTGGTAGTGCATCAAACTCATATGACCATTAGTAGAATTTGGACAATTAGTGGTAGTTTTAGAGAATTTGGTCTGGATGACTTATTGTGGTAGGCTTGTAAGTTGAGGACCAAAGCTGGTAATGTTTCAAACTCAACTGACCTCTGGTGAAATTTACTCTATTCTTTACAAGTAAACAATGGATAAAATAAACCTAAAGTGAAGTACACAAAATTTAGAAAATCTAACACATTTATGCATTGAGGCTCGACAAATAATATAAAATCATTAGTCTGTGTCATGTTAATCACTTAATCCCATAAGATATTATCAAGAACATAATTTGTGGTAAATAAATAGCTATTATTATTTTCATAAGAGGTATAAAATCTCTTCATTTTGATATGAAATACTCCGTAGTAACCTTAGGTGATGTAAGATTTATGCATAATAATTGAGAATGAAACAAATTTAAAAATCATTACCTTTTCTCCTATAAGCACATCATGGATATCATAAGGACACCACAATCGACTACGCTCACCAGGATTGTAGCGTGACTCCGAACGAATAATTTCTCTCCCCATCTCTCGTATTAAGCTATGCATACTAATCCCAATCCACTCACAATTTATCAAGCATTTGTCAACCAAGTCTTGAATTTCAATGTCTGAGAAATATCCCATGTTATCAATTTTCTCCTTAGAAACTCCATTGGAGAAACAAACAAGATCAAGAAAAAGAGATTTTATATGATCATCTGGAAGACCATCATAACTAATCTTAAGTTTAGCTTGAATGTCATTATGAGGAATTCCTTTCAATTTTTCTAAAGTACTAATCCACTCCTTTTGCGATTTATGACACAGATAGGCCCCTAAAACTTCAAGAGCTAATGGAAGTCCATCACAATAATCAACTATGCCATTGAGAAGCTTATTATAATCTTGTTTTTGCAACGCATGCTCTCCAAATGCATGTAGGCTAAACAGCTGCAAAGACTCCTCATGGTTCAATACCTTAACTTCATAGTGTTCATCCACAATCAACTCTTTAAAAACATGTGCCTCTCTTGTGGTTAAAATTAGTGTACTTCCTCCTCCAAACGAGTCTCGTCCTCCACATAATTTATTAAATTGATTTCTATGCTCCAAATTATCAAGGACAATAAGACACTTTCTTGCTTGAAGTCGCCTTTTCATCAACATGATTCCTTCGTCTATACTGCCAATGTCGATCTCCTCATTAAAAAGCTTCTTAAAAAGCTGCTTTTGTATAATTTTTATTTGATTGTCTACTTTCTCAAGATTTATTCCATTATCTTGTTGCCCTAAAGTTGTTGAATCTATCTCTAGAAAGCAGCTCCTTTCAAAATATACAAAAAGCCTGTTATAGACCGCTTTTGCAAGAGTTGTCTTCCCAATACCTCCCATACCATGTATCCCAATCATACGGACACCATCATGAGATTCCCCAAGCAATAACTGGATCACATGCTCAACACGATAATCAAGTCCTACCGTGTTAGGCACAAACATTGGTACTTGTCTTACTATCATCCGAACCTCCTTGATTATTGTATCGATAAACTTGGATTCATATCTTCAATATTCAAAAAGAAAACAAAAGTATAATGGAGAAATTTGCGATTGAATACATAATGAGATTCTTAAATAAAAGACTGATCTCTTTACTCATATTTACGTATAAATGTGAAGTATATTATGTATATTCAACATAGAATGTGTGCTCTTTAATTTTATGTGATATTCAATTATTTGCAACGTCATATATATAGATGCCCAATGCAATATAAGTATAAATCATGGACAAATGAGATAGCATTCGTGTTCATTGGAACTAAACTTAAATATAACTCAGTATAAAATTGTCCAGGTGTAGTTTCATTCAATTTTAAATATGAATAAATAAAAATAAAATTAATTATGATCCATATTATCCAATCGCACATAATTGATAGCAAAATTTAAGAATTGTTTGAAGAAAATAATAATGAGAAAGCAATACCTGTTAGTGATATATACCTTGTTAATCCCATCCCAACATTTTTTTATTTTTGGAAAAATTTGCTAGAAATATAATGTCATTATAAGATATTGAAAAGATATAACATATGATTTCATGTCAAAGGATTAAAAGAGAACCCTCTCAAATAAATGAAGGACTAAAACCCAATAACACATGATTGCTCACAAAAATTAAGAATTATTCAAACAAAATGATGAGAAAGTAAAACCATACCCGTTGGTGATTCCTTGCAAATCCCATCCAGACATATCTGCAACTTTAGTGAGAGCATCTCTCCACTTTTGTACTTTATCACCTTTCCCGAAACGTTCTTCGTGCTTTGCAAAAGCCAAGCCATAGTTCCCACTTTGCTTACGCACTTGAGAAGGATCAACATCGTAAAAAATGGGAAAAACTATTTGTTTTCCCTTCTCCTTACACTCCACAATTTGCAAAACTTCATCAAGGCACCACCTAGAGGATGCATAGTCTTTTGAGAAGACTATCATAGAGATTCTCGAATTTTGAATTGCTCTCGTGAGCTCAGGAGCAAGATATTCACCCCTTCTGAGTTCTTCGTCGTCTCTAAATGTGCGGATTCCGGTTTGACACAGCGCAGAATAAAGATGATCAGTGAAAGTTTTGCGTGTATCCTCACCTCTGAAGCTCAAGAACACATCGTATTCCCAAGCAAAAGATTCATGAGCGATTGGGGGTGTTGCCATCGATGGACAGAAAACTGAGTAAAACAAGGAATTGAAAGCTATAAAAATTTGAGTGCAGATGAATAGCTGTGAAATTGAAGACTTGAATTTATAGAGACAAATTATAGTGAAGTAGGTGAGAAATGACAAAAGGAAAGAGGAATGAAAATGCTTATCATTTACGTGGAAATTTCCTGGGTTGAAAAGCCCAATTGGCTCATATAAATTTTAAAAAAAATAAAATAAAATAAAAAATCATCACCTCTTCGGCTCTTCTTCTACTTTGTCCGGCGGCGTCTGCTCCTCTTCTCCATCGCGGTCTTCTCTCCTCTCTCCTGTTGTTGCCATCGCCCTCTTTCCCTTCCCTTCCGCCACCGCCCCTTCTCCGGCTCTCCTCCACCATCTCCAGAAAAGCTTCATTCTCAAAAATAAAAATAATATTTATATCCGTTGTGGAGTTGGATTTTGGAATATTTTGGTGGGGTTTGCAGCTTTGCCCGGCGTAATGGGTTGAACAACACCTACTCACTAATTCATCATGACAAAAGTACTTGGGTTGAACATGATGAAGTGGCAGGAGTAATGGAGCTGGATTGAACACAAACCAAAATACGAATCCATAAAATTCATTGCAATGTATAATTCTTCAAAAATGTAATCACTCCAAATATATTCAGGTAAGTTAGCTTGGAACCAATTAGAAGATCAGCTAATTAAAATACAACTGCATATCTTGCTGATTATGAGTGTCTGAATGATCAGCTAATAATCTAGCGCCTACTTATCACATTTTTGCTATGAACATTACTTGTTCTAAGGAGCCAAACTCTTATAATGAGGCCATACAATATAATTTGAGTGTTGGAGGGAAGCTATGAAAGCAGAAATTGAGGCCTTAGCTTGCAGGCCAATAATACATGGGTTCTTACTGACTTCCCACCCTCTAAACAATCAATTGGGTGTAAATGAGTGTACAATATTAAACACAAAACAGATGGGACTATTGAAAGATACAAGGCAAGGTTGGTAGCTAAGGGTACGCTCAAACTCCTGGATTGGATTACTTGGATACCTTTAGCCCAATGGCTAAGGTCACTATGATCAGAGTTTTGTTAGCCCCGATAAAATTCAGATAAAGCATATCAAGCAGCATTTGCACAATTCATTCTAAATAAAGGACTTAGGTCATCTTTAGTTCTTTTTAGGACTAGAAGATGCCAGAAATCACAAAGGCATAAGCATTAATCAAAGGAAGTATGCATTGGAATTACTTGACATCACAGGTTTTTTACATTGCAAACCTGCCAAAAACCCCATGTTGCCCTCTATCAAGGATCGTTATGTTGTGCATCCGTATGCACCATGCATGGTGCATACGGATGCAAAAACGACAGCGTTTTGACGTCTAACTTTAAAAAAAAAAAAAAAAAAAAAATCAAAATTACATAACTACACATCATAATTTCATAACTATACATCCAGAATTACATAACTACATATCCATAATTTCATAACTATACATCCATAATTGCATAACTACACATCCATAACTTCATAACTATACATCCAGAATTGAATAACTACACATTCATAACTTCATAACTATACATTCAGAATTGCATAACTACACATCCATAACTTCATAACTATACATCCAGAATTGCATAACTACACATCCATAACTTCATAACTATACATCCAGAATTTCATAACTACACATCCATAACTTCATAACTATACATCCAGAATTGCATAACTACACATCCATAACTTCATAACTACATTTCCAGAATTGCATAACTATACATCCAAAATTGCATAACTAAAAACCCAGAATGAATAAACTAAAAAATGAATAACATAATGTTGTTGCTGTGAATCGAAACTGATTTTTTTAAGTAGGACGCGCTTTTTGATGCAAAACGACGTCGTTTTTGCATCCGTATACACCATGCATGATGCATACGGATGCACAGCATAATTTGCCCTCTATCAAGCTACACAAACACAATGGAAGTGCTTTGGAGGATATCACTCAATATAGAAGATTAATTGGAAAATTGCTATATCTCACCATTACAAGACCAGACATCAATTTTGCTACAGAGCAATTATCTTAGAATCTGACCGGGCAACCTGTCTCGACACCATGAGATTTGTCACAGGGTTCTACATCTTAGCTACTGCCCTTTGGTGTCATGGAGGTCTAAGAAGCTAGTAACAGTTTCGAAATCCTCTTCTGAGGCAGAATATAGAGCCCTTGTTACTGCAACTTGTGAAATATAATGGATAACCCATTTACTTGAAGCCTCGGAAGTTGATGATCATGGCTAAGCTCTCTTATTCTTGGACAGACTTCTGCTATTGCCATAGCAGAAAATCCGGTGTGCCATGAAAGCATATAATATCCCCAAAAGCTCAATTCCAGGCTTCCAGCTTCCGAATCACAAATATCCATCTGTAATGGCCATATTGCAAGCAGATAATATGCCCTACATTTCCCGTTTAAGTAGAAGAGAATGTGAATAACAAAATAGATTTTGAAAGGATTACATAATAGATAAAAATCATGAAATGACTTTCCACAATACTCCAAGGCATTTAAAAAAAAAAAAAAAAAAAAAAAAAAAAAAAAAAAAAAAAACTTCTTTAACTGTATGATTCATCTAATTAAAAGGGAGTGTAAGGATGCCTACCAAATTAGAACAAACTACTACTTGTTTCTCCAAGGGAACCCCTGTGAACAATGTTAAGACCTGTAGCATGAAAATATGAAGAAAAGATAAGAATTTACACTAATTGCTCATATACAACCACGGCAAAACACAACCACTTTGAGTTGTTTTATTACTTATCATAAATTAATATTAATATTTCTACTAATTAGAGCATTATTAGCTAAAGATATCGGCAACATTGGAACACCTTACAAGAAATCAAAATATAAAATCTTCGTGTATGTACAAAGTTCTAAATTCTGGGGTTGACATATTATAGTGAACAATTAGGAAAGATAAACACTAAAATTAGGCTCTAGCTCTTTTACTTGTTCTTGAAGTGGAGTTTGTTTAGCACTAATTTCCTATGGAGAGAACCCATACAACATCACTATGGGGGTCTAATATTAGTCAATGCAGTGGCATTTTAATTTACAGAGACAAAGATCAGTACCTCAAATATTTGCATCAAGAATGTCTTGATTGATTTGCTTTTGTGTATAACGATCTCACTTCCAACTTCCAGTCTACCAATTTACTTTGGATCAACCTCATACTTCTCAAGAAGTGAAGTAACCCAACGGTCAAACTGCAGATCAAAAAATGAATAAGTTGGACCAGATCACATAAAGATAATATTTTACAAAAGTGAAGTTATTCTACCACTTTAGACAACACAAAGTCATAAAGCTATTGAACTAATTAAACATAAAGGTATTGAACTAATTAAACATAGCCCAACCAAGCAAATTCCCTACCACGGCTTCAACATCTAACAGAATCCAATTTTTTAAAAAATAGAGCTAATACCTCGTTGAAATGACACCCTCCACCTCACTTCGGAGGCGTGATGTCTCTCACAGGTGCATCTGTCATTAGCCCTGAGAGACCGAAATCACATATCTTTACTGTCCAATGCTTATTCACAAGACAATTTGCAGTTTTTAGATCTCGAGGAACTATCTTGGTGCGATGAATGCACATCAACCCTCTTAGTACGCAGATAGAAAATAACAGTCAGTTAATAAACAATAGCCTGCAACACAAAACCTATCATCATAATTTCACAATTGTTTTTAAACATAAAAATAACCTACCTGCATATGTCACATAGCATCTTAAGTCTCCTCCGCCAGCTGAGCAGCTTCTTTTGACCACTTAAATGAATCAAATAGTAAAGTGATGCCATATCCATGTACTCGGTAACCAAGGACAGATGTGGAGGCTTTGTACAAGCACCGAGAAACAATATAAGTATAAGCAAAAGGCATCCGCTAAATCAGTAATGCTTCAATATCAAATAAATCAATCAACAGCAGCTGGAGAAAGGCATACAATTCGGATGGAAATTTGATTGCAGAAATCCTCCATACATATGGTAAATAAGCCACTCTGTTAACCTTTAAATATGTTCAAAAGTTAATGTATTCTTCAATCTTCATACCTACTGTTAGATATTGGTGGCGCTAATATTCTGTTGCCAAATGACTGATTTTTTGTAGTGTGATCTTCAATAATACCAGTTTCTTCTCTTTTCTTCCACCTGCACTCCAAAACTTTCTTCTTTCTGCTTGTTTTATTCCACAGATCTTTCTTTCTGAAATCCAATTCAACCAGGAATTTCATTATAGGTAAGAATACAATCAAAACAACAATTTGAATTTATGATTCATATAATTAATAATTAATATAGAGGATGACTCAAATTAAAGAGAGAGAAAAACAACTAGAAATAATCGGTATGGGGAACAGTACACCTCCTAACCTCATTGTCCATATGGAATGAAGATTCTCCCAACCTTGAAAGTCCTTCAACTTTTTGCAACCAGAGGAATGCAAGTGACATAACCTAGTACAAGGCACGTGTACTAAATTAACCATGTACCACACCTTCGATGCATTCTGCATTAAGCACAAAAGAAGAGCGCTCCAGTCACTTCACTCTGCTACATTCTGTCCAACATCTACCATCCTCGAGCATGTATGAGATGTGCACAACATGAACAAAAAGATCTTTTGGTGCTTCCAGAAATTCTTCAGTGTTCTACCCAACTTTGGTGACGGGTAGAAGTTGTAGGGAGCCATCTTTATCTCTGTACAATGCTTCAACTCCTATTTTCTTCACCAGACTTGCTTCAACTCTTAATGATGATCTAATCCTCCTCTCTATGTACATTCCTTCATAAATTTCAATTATAGGTGTAGCTTTGATGACTTCTCCGGCTTTTATATCCCCATACCCAAAATCGTAAAGAATATTAGCTGTAATGACATGTAAAAATGACAATCCTTCCACTTCTAATTTGATCCCACGATAATTCCACCATGTTAGTGGGAAGTTTTTGGAATCATGCTTTTCAATTGTGATGCCACAATGACAATAAAGTGGTGGGAGTACTGGAGCCGAATTGAACACAACGAAAAGAATAAATCCATAAAATTCCAATGTATGATTGGATGATGGAAATTGAAATGATATTGAAGATATTTCTTTCTGACATCTAATCCAACCAGAAATTTCATTACAAGCAAAAAGACCATTGGAATTGAAGAAGCGTTTTAAAACCTGTGAAAGGAAATCAAACATATGTGACAATAGTAAGAATTAATGGATAGAAATTACATATACAGCACTAAAATTTTGTCAATAATAATTAATATGTACCTCGTTAACACTTCCTGAGAAATCGGTATGGGGAACACCTCCAAACCCCATTGTCCTTATGGAATGAAGGTTCTCCCAACCTTCAAACTCCTTCAACTTTTTGCAACCGACGAGATGCAAATGATGCAACCCCGTACAATTTGATAAGTTTGATACTTTTTCAATCAACTCACAATTTTGAACCTTAAGATCTTGAAGTTTTGGAGGAAGTTCTGGGAGCAATTTCAGGTTTTGACAATCATCTAAGTAGATTTCAATAACATTGGGAGGAAATTGTGGAAGCATTTTAAGGTTTTGGCAATCATTTAAATAAATTTCAGAAAGATTTGGAGGAAGTTCTGGAAGCATTTCCAACTTTTCACAACCACCTAAACAAATATCCGTAAGATTGGGAGGAAATTCTGTGAGCATTTTAAGATTTTTGCAACTAGATAAAATAATTGTCTTAAGATTGAGAGGAAGTTTTGGGAGCATTTCAAGGTTTTCACAACCATCTAAAGTAATATCCACAAGATTTGGAGGAAGAATTGGAAGCATTTTAAGACTTTTGCAACTAACTAAAAAAATATTCCTAAGGTTAAGTGGAAGCTCTTGGATCATTTTTAGATTGTCACAATGGTACAATTCAAGCTCTTCAACAGTGTGAGGAAGTTGTTGGAGTACTTCTTGGTCCTTGCAGAAATTCAACCGAATTGATTTAAGGTTGAACAAATGAGATAGGTTGGAGACCACCCCATAAGTACTGGTAAATACAAGACTTAGACTTTGTAATGAGGTTAAATTTCCAAACATTTCAGGGGATACTACAAGTTCGAACGCACCGGTCATATTAAGAGCTTGCAGTGACCGCAAATGGCTGACATTCTTTGGAAGTTTCTTTAACTTTCGACAGTTATCAAAACTTAAAGAAAATAATTTCCCCAATTCTCCGATGGAAGAATGCACCTTTAATAAACCTGAGCAATCAGAAAATGATAACTTACGGAGATTTTGACAGCCACTAAAGTTTGGAGTCCTTGTGAGATGTTTGCAGTGAGAGAAATCCAAAGACTTGAGACAAGGAATATACTGTTTTCATCAATTCAATAAACAAAAAGCAACAGAAATTAAAAACTTATATTGAATTATAATTTCTTATTAACTATTTTGCTATAACAATGAGTTATAGATACAAATAAAATATTATCAAATTACCTTTAGAGGGGCTTTAAATTCTTTGATGTTGCTATTCTCCATTTTCAAACTCACAAGCTTCTCAAAAAAACCACTTGATGAAATATTGATATATTTCAAAGGACAATGGTTCCATTGCAAACATCTAAGCTTCTTGGAACTGGATAGATGTTTGAATTTTCCATCAAGATGGACTTTATTACCAATTTCAAGAATTCTTAAATTCTCCATATTTTTAAATGCTTTTGTATTGTACTTCACATTTTTCATAGGAGAATACGTGAATACAATCACCTCAATCTTTCTTGTACCCTACAGAAAAAGCAAAATTAGTTAAACAAACATATAGGCTATTTTGTGTGGTACACAAAAGGCAAAATTAGTTAAACAAACACATAGGCTATTTTGTGTGGTACATAAATGACTATTATTTTAAGAGAACAACAATTTAGTGTATAGAAATCTTTAGAGGGTTTTAGCTAGCGAATATGGTTTATATTCTTTAGATTAAATTCAACTAAATATACTTCAAGTTTGAAGTATTACTAGGTTTGTCTTTAACTTACAAGCTTACCATAATAGTCCTATGAGTTTGAGATGTTACCATCTTTGGTCCTCAACTTACAAGTCTACTATACCATAATAAGTTCCTCAACTTCTTTAAAGCTACTTAGTACGCTTGTAAGTTGAGGGTCAAAGTTGGTATTGCCTCAAACTCAGATGACCTTTAGTAGAATTTGGACTACTAGTGGTAGTTTTTGAAAAGTTGGATGACTTATTGTGGTAGGCTTGTAAGTTGATAACCAAAGTTGGTAATGCCGCAAACTCAGAGGACCCTTATTGAAATTTACTCTATTCTTTATAAGAGAACGAAGGATAATTCAAATTTTTCTTGAAATAAAATATTCAAATGTTAATGATCAAAACCTTTTGCTATTTCAACTATTGATAATGTGAAACTTTTTTCGATGATGAGAAAAAATCGTAGTCACTATCTAAAAGCGTGCACAAAATAAACCTAAAGCGATGTACGCAAAATTTAGAAAATCTAACACATTTATGCATTGAGTCTTGGCAAATAATAGAAAATCATTAGTTTGTGTCATGTTAATCCCATAAGAAATTATCAAGAAGATAATTTGTGGTAAATAAATAGTTATTAATATTTTCATGAGAGGTAAAAGAATCTCTTCGTCATTTAATTTTGATATGAAGTAGTAACATTAGTTGATGTAAGATTTATGCATAATAATTGAGAATGAGACAAATTTAAAAATCATTACCTTTTCCCCTATAAGCACATCATGGATATCATAAGGACACCACAATCGACTACGCTCACCAAGATTGTTTGGCGACTCCGAACGAACAATTTCCCTCCCCATCTCTCGGATTAAGCTATGCATAGTAACCCAATACTCCTCACTATTTATCAAGCATTTGTCAACCAAGTCTTGAATTTCAATGTCTGAGAAATATCCCATGTTATCAATTTTCTCCTTAGAAACTCTACCCGAGAAACAAACAAGATCAAGAAAAAGAGATTTTATATGATCATCTGGAAGCCCATCATAACTAATCTTAAGTTTAGCTTGAATGTCCTTATGAGGAATTCCTTTCAATTTTTCAAAAGCACTAATCCACTCCTTTTTCGGTTTACGACACAGATAAGCTCCTAAAACTTCAAGAGCTAATGGAAGTCCATTACAATAAGCAACTATGTCATCTAGAAGCTTATTATAATCTTCTTTTTGCAACGCAGGCTCTCCAAATGCATGTAGGCTAAACAGCTGCAAAGACTCTTCATGGCTCAATACCTCAACTTCATAATGTTCATCCACATTGAACTCTTTAAAAACATGGGCCTCCCTTGTTGTTAAAATAAGTCTACTTCCTCCCCCAAACCAGTCTCGTCCTCCACATAATTTATTGAATTGATTTCTATGCTCCAAATTATCAATGACTATGAGACACTTTTTGGCTTGAAGTCTCCTTTTCATCAACATGATTCCTTCATCTATATTGTTAATGTCGATCTTCTCATTCAAAAGCTGTTGAAAAAGCTGTTTTTGTAATTTTTTGATCTTCTTATCTACTTTCATAATATTTATCCCATTATCTAGTTGCCCTGAAATTGCTGAATCTATCTCAAGAAAACATCTGCTTTCAAAGTATTTAAAAAGCTGATTATAAACAGCTTTAGCAATAGTTGTTTTCCCAATACCCCCCATACCATATATCCCGACCATACGAACATCATCATTTGATTCTCCATGCAATAACTGAACCACACGCTCAACACGATAATCAAGTCCAACTTTGTGCTTGGCAACAAACATTGGTGCATGGCTGACTATACATTGGACCTCCTCGATTATTGAATTGATGAAATTGGATTCATATCTTCAGTATTCATATAGAAAATGAAAGCATTATGATGAAACTTGCAAATGAATATATAATCAGTCTCTAAATAAAGTGTCTCTGTAATTCAATAATCATATATGTGTGTGCACGCCTGCGTGTGAAGTATATTATTAATATGCAACTTTGAATGTATGCTCAATTATGAGATATTCAATTATTTGCAACATCATATATAGAGATGCCCAATGCAATGTAAGTTTGAATGAAGGACATCTATAATCAAAAGTTTTGTCCAATGGGGCATAACTCATTACAAATAAAATAAGGTGAAAGTATTTTGCATGTTTGGTTCACACATGCGAATCATAATCGAATGGGTATCAAATACTTGGTAACGGTGATGGATTTTAGTGAAAATATTTTGCATGTTTGGTAGTAGTATAGGGTGGAATGACAATGATTATCAATAATGTTGTTTGGTTATGTATGATTCAATAATGGGAATAAAGATTTTAAAAATACAAGAACACAAAATCAAGACAATTGATTTTAATATAAAGACATCCAAAACACCAATATGAACAAAAATAAAATAAAATCAAAAATCTAAAAGCACTAATTAAAGGGGTTGAGAATGAATAAAAGAATGAAAGGGAATGATACCCTTATTTTATTTAGATATAAATTTTTCGGGATATTTGAAACTCATAGTAGTATTCTAAAACCTATTAACCAAACAATACCAATCAATTTGATACCCATTCCTTAGAGCTAAACATGTCAACCAAACACAGCCTAACAATTACTCAATTCAAATAATGAGAAATGGGGCAAGACCATACCCGTTGGCGACTCCTTTCAAATCCCATCCCGACATATCGGCGACTTTAGTGAGTGCATCTCTCCATTTCTGCACTTTATCACTCCCGTGAAAACGCTCTTTGTGCTTTGCCAAGGCCATGCCATAGTTCCCACTTTGCTTACGCACTTCGGAAGGATCAACGTTGTAAAAAATAGGAAAAACTTTAAGTTTTTCCTTCTCCTTGAGCTCCACAATTTCCACCAATTCATCAAGACACCACCTAGACGAGGCGTAATCTTTCGAGAAGACTATCACAGCGATTCTTGAACTTTGGATTGCTCTCATAAGCCCAGGAGCAAGATATTCACCCTTTCTGAGCTCCTCCTCGTCTCTAAATGTGCGGATTCCGGCTTGACGCAACGCAGAATAAAGATGATCAGTGAAAGTTTTGCGTGTGTCTTCACCTCTGAAGCTCAAGAACACATCGTAATCCCAAGGAAAGGATTCATGAGCGATTGAGGGTGTTGCCATAGATAGACAGATCAGAAAAGTGATGAGTAAAAGAAGGCCGAAAAGCTAGAAAAATTAGAGTGAAGATGACGAATAGGTGTTGAAATGGAAGAGTTGAATTTATAGAGATGAGATGGAGTCATGGAGATGGGTAATTAAGTAGGTAGGTGAGAAGGAAATAAAGGAAATGGAAATATGACAGAGATTGAGTGGATGACTGAGCTTGTTGAAGTCAGTCCAGAGAGAAATGACAAAGGGCATGTTTGGTAAAAATTTGGTTTATAGGCCAATTTTGACTTATTTAACCATTATTAATTGTTTGATTTAGTTAAAATATCAATAGAAATATTTGATTAATTAGTTTTTTGTAACTTCAAAAGGCTAAAATTCAAAAAGCTACTTCAAGCAACTTTTTCAATTAACTTTTTGAGAAAAGAAATTATACCAAACAGCTATCAGCTAACAGCTAATTTACCAAACACTTTTCTACAATCATCTAATGTTATCAACTATTTATACCAGCTAACAGTCATTTTACCAAACAGAGCCAAAATTAAAGGAAAGAGGAACGAAAATGCTTATCATTTACTTGGAAATTTCCTGATATAAATTTCCTACTATCTTCAAATAAATAAATAAATAAATAAAGGGAGAAGTGTCAAATAGGCCTATCTACTACTAGCAAGTGATCAATTCCCACTACGAACTAAATTAAAGTCTAATTAACCACACTTCCCTGCTAAATTTGTTCAATTGACAATTTTGCAAGTAATTGGCTTTTTTGTAGGTGGCTAACAAGTTACCAATTCAATTATTTTTTGATCTTCCTGCTTTCAAAAAAAAAAAGTTCGTAGTGAGAATTGAGCACTTGACAGTAATAAATGGACCTATTTGACACTTCTCCCATAAATAAAAATCTCTGCCTAATACCTCTAGATGAATTTTTTTTAAGGATAATACTAGATATGGCAAATTAAAATTTATCACTTCACAATATTTAATAAAATATTGGATACAAAAATGTAATCTAAATAATGTTTTTATAAATAAATTTTTCTTCTATTTCATTTTTTCCATCTACTTTTAATCTAATTCGAGATTGCTCACTTTTTCCACTTTTGCTCCATAACGTTATTCACATCCATGAAATTTTCTCTCACTACCAAAATGCTATATCATTCAATTTACAATTAATTATTATTTTTTTTCTTCATCAATACAATTCTTTCTAATTTTTCAAAATGGTCACACTTTCATATAACTTTATTAAGAGAGGTTAATTTCCTAGCTATTGCGTAGTGTATGTGGATCCCTGCGTCTCCGGAAGCGTTTTAACAAGCATGATTGTAGTACTGCATTTACTTCCACCAATAACTAGCTGGAGAGGAAATTATGAAGGGACAGACCATAAAAAGCTAAAGTGTCCTACAAAAATGTGTAGTATATGAAATGATTATATATAATTCTCCATTTTCATTTACCTCATTATGTTGTAAAAATTGCGCCTAAATGCCAGGCGCCGGCTGACCATCTATATTATCACTGTGGTGATTTAGACGGAACGGCCACCTAATTGGCGGATTAGTTATTATACATTTTTTTAAATGGATTATTTCATTTAAAATGATGTCATCATTTTTAACGAAATAACCCTAAATCATTCAAATCCTAGATATTTGTTGAGGTTGATATTTAATATTTTAGTATTAACTATTAAAGTATTAAATAATATATAATTATCAAGTTTTAAAAAACTTTTAAAAATTAAACAAGTTGTAAAAGCTAAAATAATATAAAAAACATAGGTGCCTGCAATTTTTTCAACAATGCAATAGAGTTTTAGGAAAGGGCGAGGGAATCGGTAATATTCACTGCAGATTTATTATAAAAAAAAATCTAAAGAGAAAAGATAACAATAAAAAATGAGAGGGAAATCTCGTAAAGATTGAGTGGAAAACTTAATTAAGTGAAGTCTAGAGATGGATGACAGGGAAAGAGGAAAGCTAAGGAAGAAAAGTGAAGGAAATTTCATAGAAATTGAGTGGAAGACAGCAAGGGAACTGCAGACCAGAAAGCTAAAGAAGAAAAGTGTAAAGAGGAAACATAAAGGATAAAGAGGAGGGACCACACAAGGATGGAATTTCATTCTGATCTACTGTGCATTAAAGGGTTCAAGGCATATTCTTTACAGCTCGATCCACACTCCAACTAAAAGGGTTCACTAACTCTAACTGCCACAGCAGAAAATCCGGTGTTCCATGAAAGCAGATAATATCCCCAAATGCTCAATTCCAGCTTCCGAATCACAAGCCGGCCTCCATCTGTAATGGCCATATTGCAAGCAGATAATATGCCCTACATTTAACGTTTAAGTATAAGAGAATGTGAATAACACAATAGATTTTGAAAGGATTACATAATAGATGAAAATCATGAAATGACTTTCCACAATGCACGAAGGCATTAAAAAAAAAAAACTTCTTCAACTGTATGATTCATCTGATTAAAAGGCAGGTTTGGATGCCTACCAAATTTGAACAAACTACTACAACTTGCTTCTCCAGGGGAGCCCCTACGAACAATGCTAAGACCTGTAGCATGAAAGTACGAAGAAAAGATAAGAATTTACACTAATTGCTCATATAAACCCACTGCAAAACACAACCACTTTGAGTTATTTTGTTACTTATCATAAGTTAATATTAATATTTCTACTAATTAGAGCATTATTAGCTAAAGATAACATCAACATTGGAACACCTTACAAGAAATCAAAATATAAAATCTTCATGTATATACAAAGTTCTAAATTCTGGGGTTGGACATATTATAGTGAACAATTAAGAAAGATAAACACTAAAATTAGGCTCTAGCTCTTCTTGAAGTGGAGTTTATTTAGCACTAATTTCCTATGGAGAGAATCCATACAACATCACTATGGGGGCCTAATATTACTCAATGCAGTGGCATTTTACAGAGACAAGAATCAGTACCTCAAATATTTGCATAGGAATGTCTTGATTGATTTGCTTTTGTGTATAACGGTCTCGCTTCCAACTTCCAGTCTACCAATTTGCTTTGGATCAACCTCATACTTCTCAAGAAGTGAAGTAAAAACGGTCAAACTGCAGATCAACAAATGAATAGGTTAGACCAGATCACATAAAGACAATATTTTGCAAAAGTAAAGTTATTCTACCACTTTAGACAGGAAAAGACATCCGCTAAATCAGTAATGCTGCAATATCAAATAAGTAAATCAACATATATCAACTGGAGAAAGGCATACAATTTGGGTCCCTGAGGCGGGTGAAAAACTAAAAAGAGACAAGTTAGTGTAAATACATATTGAAAGAAATAGAGCTAATTACTTGGACAATATGACCAATATTTCAAAAACAAAAAATAAATAAAAGAGAGAGAGACGATAAGATACCTTAGGATGGAAATTTCATTGCAGAAATCCTCCATGTTTTCAGCAGTCAAATCTTGCTCCAACAAAACTTTGATTGCAACTTCTATTCCATTCCAAATGCCACGAAAAGATTCTCTGAAGAATCCTAAAAATGGACAGGAATTAAGCAGTAACAGTAAAATGACAAAAATAAATAAATGGCGTGAATGTTTTTACCAAGACTTGCAGGTGAATCTATTTTGGCTTCCCATGCATACCAATAGATAATGTTTCTTAGTGCTTTGAGAAAGAATTTGAAAGATTGGTAAAAAATCATAGTTCACAGTGGTTAAGTTTGCACCACTGAAAGAACACAACACACACATATTTCTGGCAACTAGTAATATATTTTTTTAAAAGTCTCATATTTGTTGTCTTTAGAACCCCATTTTAAGCACCTAGCAGTATGGTTGAAAGCATATTCGCATTCATGAAATATAAATTATGGTAAATAAGCCACTCTTCTTAATGGTCTTCTGGTCCTTCTTCCAGCTCTGTTAACCTTTAAATATGTTCAAAATTAATGATATACGTGCCTCCTTGTATTATTCAATCTTCATACCTACTATAAGATATCCGTGCTGCTAATATTCTGTTGCCAAATGACTGGTATTCTCTTTTCTTCCATCTGCACTCCAGAACTTTCTTCTCTCTACTTGTTTTTTTCCACAGATCTTTCTTTCTGGCATCCAATCCAAATTCCATCGGGAATTTCACTATAGGTAAGAATACAATCAAAACAACGATTGGAATTTATGATTCGTATAAAAATCTGTGAAAGAAAATCAATAATTAATATAGAGGATGACTGAAATTAAAGAGAGAGAAAAACATTTTCAAAAAAAAAAAAAGAGAGAGAAAAACAATATATATGTACCTCCTTAATCGGTATGGGGAACACCACCTAACCTCATTGTCCGTATGGAATTAAGATTCTCCCAACCTTAAAAGTCCTTCAACCTTTTGCAACCAAAGAAATGCAAGTGACACAACCTAGTACAAGACACGTGTACTAAATTTTAACCTCGAAAGAAGAGCGCTCCAATCACTCTACTCTGCTCCGTTCTATCCACAACACCTACCATCCTCGAGTATGTGTGAGACGTACACAACATGAACAAAAAGATCTTTTTTGGTCTCACATTTGGCTCCTCCTCCTCCTCCAGTGTTCTACCCAACTTTAGTGAGGGGTAGAAGTTGTAGGGAGCCATCTTTATCTCTATACAATGCTTCAACTCCTATGTTTTTCACCACACTTGCTTTAACTCTTATTTCCTTTTCCAGACATGCTTCACCTATTGATATATACCCATCTCTGTAGAATCCTTCATAAACTTCAGTTCTAGGTGTAGCTTTGATGACTTCTCCGGCTTTTATATCTCCATTCCCATAACGGAAAAGATCATTAGGTGTAATGACATGTAAAAATGAAATTCCTTCCGCTTCTAATTGGATCGCACCATGATAAATATCTCGTGAGAAGTCTTTGGAATCATGCTTTTCAAATCTGATGTGATAATGACAATAAAGTGGAGGGAGTAGTGGAGCCGGATTGAACACAACCAAAAAAACAAATCCATAAAATTCCAATGTATTATTCTTCAAATTGGATGATGGATATTCAAATGATATTGACGATTTTTCTTTCTGACGTCTAATCCCACCAGGAATTTCATTACAAGCAAGAAGACCATTGGAATTCATGGAGCGTTTTAAAACCTGTGAAAGGAAATCAAACATATGCAACAATAGTAAGAATTACTAGATAGAAATTACATATATAGCACTCAAATTGAAGAGTGGAAAAAACATATGTACCTCCTTAATGCTTTCTGAGAAATCGGTATGGGGAACACCTCCAAACCCCATTGTCCTTATGGAATGAAGATTCTCCCAACCTTTAAACTCCTTCAACTTTTTGCAATTGATGAGATGCAAATGACGCAACCCCGTACAATTTGATAAGTTTGATACTTTTTCAATCAACTCACAATTTTCAACCCTAAGATCTTGAAGTTTTGGAGGAAGTTCTGGGAGCAATTTCAGGTTTTGGCAATCATCTAAGAAGATATCAGTAACATTGGGAGGAAATTTTGGAAGCATTTTAAAGTTTCTGCAACTAGATAGAGTAATTTTATAAAGATCCAGAGGAAGTACTGGGAGCATTTTAAGATCATTGCACCTATATAATCTAATTTTTCTAAGATTGGGAGGAAGTTCTGGGAGCATTTTTAAGTTTTTCCAATCATCTAACTTAATTTTCTCAAGATTGAGAGGAAGTTCTGGAAGCATTTCAAAATTTTCACAACCACCTAAAAAAATCTTCCTAAGATTGGGAGGAAATTCTGTGAGCATTTTAAGGTTTTTGCAACTAGATAAACTAATTCTCTTAAGATTGAGAGGAAGTTTTGGGAGCATTTCAAGGTTTTCACAGCCATCTAATTCAATTTCCTCAAGATTGGGAGGAAGTTTTGGGAGCATTTCAAGGTTTTCACAGCCATCTAAACTAATACTCTCAAGATTGGGAGGAAGTTTTGGAAGAATTTTAAGACTTCTGCAACTATGTAAACGAATACTCCTAAGGTTAAGTGGAAGCTCTAGAATCATTTTTAGATTGTGACAACGATACAAACAGACCTCTTCAACAGTGTGAGGAAGTTGTTGGAGTACTTGTTGGTCCTTGCAGAAATTCAAGCTAATTGATTTAAGGTTGAACAAATGAGACAGGTTGGAGACCACCCCATAAGTACTGGTGCCTTGAAGACTTAGTGTTCGTAATGAGGTTAAATTTCCAAAAATTTCAGGGGATGCTTTAAGTTCAAACGAATAGAACATATTAAGAGCTTGCAGTGACCGCAAATGGCTGACATTCTTTGGAAGTTTCTTTAACTTTTGACAGTGAAAAAACTCTAAAGAAACTAATTTCCCCAATTCTCCGATGGAAGAATGCACCTTTAACAAACTTGAGCAACAGTGAAATGATAACTTACGGAGATTATGACAGCCACTAAAGTTCGGAGTCCTTGTGAGATGTTTGCACCAAGACAAATCCAAAGACTCGAGACAAGGAAAATACTGTTTTGATCAATTCAATAAACAAAAAAAGCAACATAAATTAAAAACATATATTGAATTATAATTTATTATCTTTAACTATTTTCCTATAACAAATGAATTATAGATAAAAATAAAATATTATCGAATTACCTTTAGAGGGGCTTTAAATTCTTTGATGTTGCTATTCCCAATTTCCAGACTCACAAGCTTCTCAAAAAAACCATTTGATGGAAAATTGATAGATTTCAAAGGGCAATGATTCCATTGCAAACATCTAAGCACCTTGGAACTGGATAGATGTTTGAATTTTCCATCAAGATGGACTTCATCAATTTCAAGAATTCTTAAATTCTCCATGTTCTTAAATGCTTTTGTATTGTACTTCACATTTTTCATAGGAGAATAGTTGAATACAATCACCTCAATCTTTTTTGTACCCTACACATAAAAAGTAAAATTAGTTAAACAAACACATAGGCTATTTTTGTATGGTAAATAAATGACTATTTTAAGAGAACACCAATTTAGTGTATACAAATCTTTAGAGGGTTTTTGCTAGTGAAATATGGTTTATATTCTTTAGATTAAATTCCACTAGATGTACTTCGAGTTTGAGGTATTACTAGCTTTGGTCTTTAACTTACAAGTCTACCATAATAAGTCATTCAATTCTCTAAAACTTCCAATAATAATGTGTAACTTTTTTTTTTTTTTCAAATTGATGATTAGAAAAATTCGTAGTTACTATCCAAAAGCGTGCCCAAAATAAATCTAAAGTGAAGTATACAAAATTTAGAAAATCTAACACATTTATGCATTGAGGCTCGGCAAATAATAGAAAATCATTAGTTGCTGTCATGTTAATCCCATAAGAAATAAATTATCAAGAAGATAATTTGTGGTAAATAAATAGTTATTAATTTATTATTATTTCATAAGAGTTAAAGAATGTCTTATTTTGATATGAAATAGTAACATTAGTTGATGTAAGATTTATGCATAATAATAGAGAACGAGACAAATTTAAAAATCATTACCTTTTCCCCTATAAGCACATCATGGATATCATAAGGACACCACAATCGACTACGCTCACCAGGATTGTTGGGTGACTCCGAACGAATAATTTCTCTCCCCATCTCTCGAATTAAGCTATGCATACTAATCTCAGACCACTCATCAAAATTTAGCAAGCATTTGTCAACCAAGTCTTGAATTTCAATGTCTGAGAAATACCCCATGTTATCAATTTTCTCCTTAGAAACTCCACCGGAGAAACAAACAAGATCAAGAAAAAGAGATTTTATATGATCATCTGGAAGCCCATCATAACTAATCTTAAGTTTAGCTTGAATGTCATTATGAGGAATTCCTTTCAATTTTTCAAATGCACTAACCCACTCCTTTTTCGATTTATGACACAGATAAGCCCCTAAAACTTCAAGAGCTAATGGAAGTCCCTCACAATAAGCAACTATGTCATCTAGAAGCTTATTATAATCTTCATTTTGCAACGCAGGCTCTCCAAATGCATGTAGACTAAACAGCTGCAAAGACTCCTCATGGTTCAATACCTTAACTTCATAATGTTCGTCCACATTCAACTCTTTAAAAACATGTGCCTCTCTTGTGGTTAAAATAAGTCTACTTCCTCCACCAAACCAATCTCGTCCTCCACATAATTTATTAAATTGATTTCTATGCTCCAAATTATCAAGGACAATAAGACACTTTCTTGCTTGAAGTCGCCTTTTCATCAACATGATTCCTTCGTCTATACTGCCAATGTCGATCTCCTCATTAAAAAGCTTCTTAAAAAGCTGCTTTTGTATAGTTTTTATCTGATTGTCTTGTTGCCCTGAAGTTGTTGAATCTATCTCTATAAAGCAGCTCCTTTCAAAATATACAAAAAGCCTGTTATAGACCGCTTTTGCAAGAGTTGTCTTCCCAATACCTCCCATACCATGTAACCCAATCATACGGACACCATCATGAGGTTCTCCAAGCAATAACTGAACCACATGCTCAACACGATAATCAAGTCCTACCGTGTTAGGCACAAACATGGGTACTTGTCTTACTATCAACCGAACCTCCTTGATTATTGCATTGATAAACTTGGATTCATATCTTCAATATTCAAATAGAAAACAAAAATATAATGAAGAAATTTGAGATTGAATACATAAGGTCATAAGGAGACTCTAAATGTGAAGTATATTATGTATATTCAACATAGAATGTGTGCTCTTTAATTTTATGTGATATTCAATTATTTGCAACGTCATATAGATGCCCAATGCAATATAAGTATGAATCATGGACAAATGAGATAGCATTCGTGTTCATTGGAACTAAACTTAAATAATAACTCAGTATAAAATTGTTCAGGTGTAGTTTCATTCAATTTTAAATATGATCGAATAAATAAAATTAAAATTAATTATGATCCATATTATCCAATCGCACATAATTGATCTAAAAAATTTAGAATTGTCTGAAGAAAATAATAACGAGAAAGCAATACCCGTTAGTGGTACGGACCTGGCAATTCGTGTATACGTGTCCGTTAACGGGTCGACACGATAACGACACGAATACGATAAGGCTAAACACGGACACGACACGTTATGGTTAACGGGTTTAAATTTTCAACACGAACACGAACACGATTTGTTTACGGGTTAAACGGGTTGACACGATAGACACGTTTTGTTAACAGGTTTCAAGTCGTGTCGACACGATATGACACGAAACTCGTTTAAACCCGCTATTTCTATTAATCTATTATATATCAATTCATATATTCTTAATGTATTACAACAAATTCATTCCGTGCATCGCACGGGTGCAAATACTAGTATATTTAAAAAACTAAAATTTAAAGTTAAGTTCTATAAAAAAAGAAATAAAACCTACAATTCAATTCATCAAACAAACTAAAAGTATTCAATTCAAAACATTCATAACATGATAAAATAACATACAAAAATCATAATTAAAGGAGTTCATACAAGTTTTTAGAATAAAATTGAACACAATCAAAGTTTAAATTTCAAATTGTTGAACATCAATAATTGGTGTAGGATCTTGGTCAAATGTAATAAATTCATCCTTAGTCATGTACATACTATCTTTTGTAATCTCAACAATCGTTCTTACATAAATGACAATGATTCTTAGCGGGTTATAAACAGGTTTGGTAAACGGGTTAACACGATAATATTAACGAGTTAAACGGGTTTTTAATATGTTTA
The DNA here is from genome assembly GCF_001879475.1 of Ipomoea nil. Classification (NCBI taxonomy): domain Eukaryota; kingdom Viridiplantae; phylum Streptophyta; class Magnoliopsida; order Solanales; family Convolvulaceae; genus Ipomoea; species Ipomoea nil. Next base: position 3,591,390 of record NW_017616616.1, on the reverse strand, counting down.
ACGGGTTAACCCGTTAAGACACGAAACATAACGGGTCCTTAACGGGTCAACCCGTTAACGACCCGGGACATGTTAAGGCTAAACACTAACCCGTTATTTTTGTGTCCGATTTCGTGTCGTGTTAACGGATCGTGTCCATAATTGTCAGGTCTAAGTGGTACCTTTTTAATCCTATCCCCACACTTTTTATTTTTGGAAAAATTGTTTTAAATATAATATAATTATAAGATATTGAAATACTTTTTTTTTTTTGAAATCATATTGAAATACATTTTATTTTACTTTTAACCTTAACTGATTTTGTAAAGATATAACATATGACTTCGGGAAAAAAGACCCCTCTCAAATAAATAAAGGACTAAAACCCAATAGCACATGATTGCTCACAAAAATTAAGAATTATTCAAAAAATAGTAATCAGAAAGTAATACCATACCCATTGTTGATGCCTTGCAAATCCCATCCCGACATATCTGCAACTTTAGTGAGAGCATCTCTCCACTTTTGTACTTTATCACCTTTCCCAAAACGTTCTTCGTGCTTTGCAAAAGCCAAGCCATAGTTCCCATTTTGCTTACGCACTTCAGAAGGATCAACATCATAAAAAATGGGAAAAACTATTTGTTTTCCCTTCTCCTTACACTCCACAATTTGCAAAACTTCATCAAGGCACCACCTAGAGGATGCATAGTTTTTTGAGAAGACTATCATAGAGATTCTCGAATTTTGAATCGCTCTCGTGAGCTCAGGAGCAAGATATTCACCCCTTCTGAGTTCTTCATCATCTCTAAATGTACGAATTCCAGTTTGATACAGCGCAGTGTAAAGATGATCAGTAAAAGTTTTGCGTGTATCCTCACCTCTGAAGCTCAAGAAAACATCGTATTCCCAAGAAAAAGATTCATGAGCGATTGGGGGAGTTGCCATCGATGGACAGAAAGCTGAGTAAAACAAGGAATGATATTGAAAGCTATAAAAATTAGAGTGCAGATGAATAGCTGTGAACGAAATTGAAGACTTGAATTTATAGAGAGAAATTATTGTAAAGTAGGTGAGAAAGGAACTGGAAGTATCATAGAGACTCAGTGGATGACTCAGCTTGTTGAAGTACAGAGAGAAATGACAAAAGGAAAGAGGAAAGAAAATGCTTCTCATTTACATAGAAATTTTCTGGATTGAAAAGTCCAATTCGCCTTTTCTAAGCGAAATTATTCTGTGCATCATGGTTCATATAGTGCTATTTAGATAATAAAAAATATTTCGTATATTATTCGTGTACTTAGTGTACATTATATATAATAATATATTTTTAGTATTTAAATAATATATTTTTTCTTATTATAAGTTACATTTTTAATATATTAAAAATTAAAAACACATTATTTGATGAAGTACCAAGAGTCAATATCACCTTCGGAGACTCGAACCCATGACCTCTACTATAAAGGAGCAACTTGGTGTCATTAGACTACAAGGTCCTTGATCACTAAAATATTTTTTCCTATCAAAATTAAATAATTTTAATAGAATTTCCTTCAAACTTAAAATAATATTTAACTTCACAACTCCTAAAATATTATTTAAATTTAATAACATATTTGCAATCGCCAAATATACCTTCATTTATTATATAAATCTCAAACATGAAGTTGGTAATATTTACGGAAGATTTATTATAAAAGAAAAAAAAATGTAAAGAGAAAAGTAAAAGGAAAAATGAAGAGGGAAATTGAGTGGAAGACAGGCAGACAGCTAACTGAAGTCCCATAGTCGTCGGTGTAGGACACAGAGCATTTATATCACGCGGGGATACTTTGATATCTTTTTATTACATTTTTTTTTCAAACATTTTTATTATAGTCTTAGTTACCCATGAAAATTGCTTTGAAAATGTTATAAAAATTTGTTACTTTAAAATGGTTTCAGGTTATCACTATTAGACTGTCCAAAATTTTTTATTAAATAAGATCACAAGACGAATTTCATCTAGATCATGTTTTCAAATTGTGGTTATAAACTTCCCGTACATCAAATATTATTAATAAAATTGTATACTTTGAAAATATTACTATCAGATTCACAATTATTGGACTGTCAAAAATTGGGTGGACTACATTCTTTCATGCTATCTAAACAAAGAATCCAAGAAATTTCAATGTACTTCTCAAAGATATTTTGATGATCATCTCCCTCAAACTTAAATGCCAAAAGACAAAAGTGGATGACTCAGCCAACCTGTTAGAGTGCAGAGAGAAATGACAAAAGGAAAGCGGAAAGAAAATGCTTATCATTTATTATCTCCCTCCTATCTTATGTGTTTGGTTCGGTTAACGAAACTTGTTTGGAGTTATTTTAATTCAATTTTTCATAATATTAAATTTAGTATTAGTATACAAAATTTATATATTCAGAAAGAGTTAATTCCCCCAAAGGTCCCTTGTCTTTTGTGGTAATTTCAAATTTAGTCTAAGACTATCATTTTTGTCATTTAACATCTCATATTACGGAGTATTATTTTTTAAATACTTTTAGTCATTGTCATGACTTTTTCTATTTTTAGTAAAGACAACTTTTTCTTTTAATATTTTTCTTTTGTTATTTTTTCAGTTTCAGCTAATTTAACTGGTTTACAACTTGAGGTAACCTCTGATTTTTAGGAATCATATTTTAAACCGATTTTTAGTAAAGTTCTAAACCAATGAAACCGGTTGAAACAGAAAAAATAACAAAAGAAAAATATGAATAAACAAAAATGCACTTACTAAAAATAAGAAAAGTCATGAGAATGACAAAAAATGTCCAAAAACTAATAGTCTAGGATGTTAAAAAGGCAAAAACGATAGTCTTAGACTAAATTTAAAATTATAATTTGAGTTTTATTACATGAACTTCTAAATCTTATTTTTTGATGTGGCGGACACTGATAAGCTACTTTTTCATGTGAGCCCCAATAAAAATGTCTACTTTAAGATTTTGTGTGAAAATAAAAGTTTGAGTAGAAAATTGAAATACATATATTTTCCTTATAATTTTAAGCTAATGCCGGGGGAGGAGGAAATTATTAAGGGATAGGGAAGAGAAAGTGTCCTACAATAATTTGTATTGTAGTATATCATATGCTTATAACCCTCCATTTTCATCCCCCTAATGAAGATGTAGGAACCGACTTTATTAAGAAAGTCCATTTTGCAAATCCAATTTTCTCATTTTTGCCCTAGCTATGTATACTACGAATTATATGAATTAAAAAAAAATATTAGTAAAGTAACATATTTGAATTTTTTTAGTTAGTTTTAAAATAATATTTATTTTAATTTTTAATTTAATTAGCATTAACTTGATGAATTTTGTTTTATTATAAGTGCTACCTCTAAAATTAACACAAAAACCTGTATGCTTGTGTAAGCAAAAACAATGTAGAAGATGAGATTGGTTTTTCTGAATTTTCCGAGCTATAGCACTACATGCAACCCTACGCCTACATGCAACCCTACTATACGGCAGGGCCCAAATATTTCACATAATTAATATTTTTCAAAAATAATATTCACCTACTCATTATAACGAAAATAAAAATAATAATAGCTCCGAAAAGGTGATTGATCAAGTTGGTGAAGAATGATTTTTGTACTAGAAGATCATGAATTCAATTCTTCTTAACAATTTTTCTATCGAGCCTATCAAATTAGATCTTCTTACACAGTATTTAAATGAAATAAATTATACAAACATTTAATCTAAATAACATTTTTGAAAAATAACCAACACCTACTCACTAATTCATCATGACAAAAATACTTGGATTGAACACAAACCCAAAATACAAATCCATAAAATTCATTCCAATAATGTATAATTCTTCAAAATGCATATCTTGTTGATTATGAGTGTCAGAATGTTCAGCTAAATAAGCAATAGGACTTCTCCTCACAGCTTGACAGTAGTTATGTCTTATAATAATCTAGATAGCGCCTAGTTCTAAGGAGGCAAAGTCTTATAATGAGGCCATACAATTTGAGTGTTGGAGGCAAGCTATGAAAGCAGAAATTGAGGCCTTGCAGGCAATAATACATGGGTTCTTACTGACTTGCAATTGCCACCCTCTGAACAACTGTGGAGAGATCAATTCACTGCATTTTACAGAGACAAGGATTAGTACCTCAAATATTTGCATCAAGAATGTCTTGATCGATTTGCTTTTGTGTATAACGGTCTCGATTCCAACTTCCAGTCTACCAATTTGCTTTGGATCAACACCCTCCACCTCACATCGGAGACGTGATGTCTGTCACAGGTGCATCTGTCATTATATTAGCCTTGAGCCCTTGACAGACCGAAATCACATATCTTTACTGTCCAATGCTTATTCACAAGACAATTTGCACTTTTTAGATCTCGAGGAACCATCTTCGTGCGATGCATGAATGGACATCAACCCTCTTAGTACGCAGATAGAAAATAACAGTCAGTTAATAAACAATAGCCTGCAATACAAAACCCATCATCATAATTTTAAACATAAAAATAACCCACCTGCATATGTCACATAGCATCTTAAGTCTCCTCCGCCAGCTGAGCAGCTTCTTTTGACCACTTAAATGAATGAAATAGTAAAGTGATCCCATATCCATGTACTCAGTAACCATGGATAGATGTGGACGCTTTGTGCAAGCACAGAAAAACAATATAACTATAAGGAAAAGACATAAAAATAAAAAATAAAAAAAGAGAGAGAGACGACAAGATACCTTAGGATGGAAATTTCATTGCAGAAATCCTCCATGTTTTCAGCAGTCAAATCTTGCTCCATTCCAAATGACACCGAAAAAATTCTCCGAAGAATCCTAAAAATGGGCAGGAATTAAGCAGTAACAGTAAAATGACAAAAATAAATAAATGGCGTGAATGTTTTTATCCAGACTTGCAGGTGAATCTATTTTGGCTTCCTATGCATATCTATAGATAATGTTTCTTAGTGCTTTGAGAAAGAATTTGAAAGAACACTACACACACATATTTTCTTCAACCAGTAATAAATTTTTTTAAAAGTCTCATATTTGTTGTCTTTAGAACCCCATTTTAAGCACCTAGCCGTATGGTTGAAAGCGTATTCGCATTCATGAAATATAAATTATGGTAAATAAGCCACTCTTCTTAATGCTCTTCTGGTCCTTTTCCGGCTCTGTTAACATTTAAATATGTTCAAAAGTTAATGATATCTGTTATTCTTCAATCTTCATACCTACTGTAAGATATCTGTGCCGCTAATATTCTGTTGCCAAATGACGGAATTTTGTAGTGTGATCTTCAATAATGCTAGTTTCTTCCCTTTTCTTCCATCTGCACTCCAGAACTTTCTTCTCTCTGCTCGTTTTTTTTTTCCACAGATCTTTCTTTCTGACATCCAATCCAACTGGAAATTTCATTATAGGTAAGAATATAATAAAAAACAACGATTGGAATTTATGATTCGTATAAAAATCTGTGAAAGGAAATCAATAAATAATATAGAGGATGACTCAAATTAAAGAGAGAAAAAAACAATACATATGTACCTCCTTAACACTTTATGAGAAATAATCGGTATAGAGTCTTTCAACTTTATGTAACCAGAGAAATGCAACTGACACAACCTAGTATAAGGCACGTGTACTAAATTAACCATGTACCACACCCGCACTCTGCTTTAAGCACAAAAGCATAGCGCTCCAGCCACTCCACTCTGCTCTGTTCTGTCCAACGCCTACCATTCTCGAATATGTAAGAGATGTACACAACATGAACAAAAAGATGTTTTTGGGTCTCATATTTGGCGCTTCCAGAAATTCTCTTCTTCTTCTTCTTCAGTGTTCTACTCAACTTTAGTGAGGGGTAGAAGTTGTAGGGAGCCATCTTTATCTCTGTACAATGCTTCAACTCCTATTTTCTTCACCACACTTGCTTCAACTCTTAATGATGATCTAAACCGATCTGTGTAGAATCCTTCATAAACATCAGTTATTGGTGTAGCTTTGATGAGTTCTCCGGCTTTTATATCTTCATACCCATCATTGTAAAGATGATTAGCTGTAATGACATGTAAAATTGAAATTCCTTCCACTTCCAATTGGATCCCATAATAATTATACCATGTAAATCGGAAGGCTTTAGAATCATGCTTTTTTTCAATTCTGATGCTATAATGACAATAAAGTGGTGGGAGTAGTGGAGCCGGATTGAACACAACCAAAAAAACAAATCCATAAAATTCCAATGTATGATTCTTCAAATTGGATGATGGATTTTGAAATGATATTGACGATTTTTCTTTCTCACATCTAATCCAACCAGGAATTTCATTACAAGCAAGAACACCATTGGAATTCATGGAGCGTTTTAAAACCTGTGAAAGGAAATCAAACATATGTGACAATACTAAGAATTAATGGATAGAAATTACATAGCACTAAAATTTTGTCAATAATTAATATAATAGATGACTCAAATTGAATAGCGGGGAAAACATATGTACCTCAATGCTTTTTGAGAAATCGGTATGGGGAACACTTCCAAACACCATTGTCCTTATGGAATGAAGATTCTCCCAACCTTTAAACTCCTTCAACTTTTTGCAACCGACGAGATGCAAATAACGCAACCCCGTACAATTTGATAAGTTTGATACTTCTTCAATCAACTCACAATTTTCAACCCTAAGATCTTGAAGTTTTGGAGGAAGTTCTGGGAGAAATTTCAGGTTTTGGCAATCATCTAAGCAAATTTTAGTAACATTGGGAGGAAATTTTGGAAGCATTTTAAGGTTTTTGCAATTAGATAGAGTAATTCTATAAAGATCCAGAGGAAGTTCTGGGAGCATTTTAAGATCATTGCACCTATATAATCTAATTTTTCTAAGATTGGGAGGAAGTATTGGGAGAATTTTTAAGTTTTTCCAATCATTTAAACAAATTTCAGAAAGATTGGGAGGAAGGTCTGGAAGCATTTCAAAATTTTCACAACCACCTAAAAAAATCTCCCTAAGATTGGGAGGAAATTCTATGAGCATTTTAAGATTTTTGCAACTAGATAAATGTATACTCTTAAGATTGAGAGGAAGTTTTGGGAGCATTTCAAGGTTTTCACAATCATCTAAAGTAATATACTCAAGATTTGGAGGAAGTTTTGGAAGCATTTTAAGACTTTTGCAACTATCTAATAAAATACTCGTAAGGCTATGTGGAAGCTCTTGGATAATTTTTAGATTGTCACAATGGCACAATACGACCTCTTCAACAGTGTGAGGAAGTTGTTGGAGTACTTCTTGGTCCTTGCACAAATTCAAGCAAATTGATTTAAGGTTGAACAAATGAGACAGGTTGGAGAGCACCCCATAAGTACGGGTATTGTTAAGATTTAGATCTTGCAGTGACCGCAAATGGCTGACGTTCTTTGGAAGTTTCTTTAACTTTTCACAGCAACCAAAATTTAAAGAAACTAATTTCCCCAATTCTCCGATGGAAGAATGCACCTTTAACAAACTTGAGCACCACGCAAATGATAACTTACGGAGATTTTGACAGCCACTAAAGTTCGGAGTCCTTGTGAGATGTTTGCACCAAGAGAAATCCAAAGACTCGAGACAATGAAAATACTGTTTTGATCAATTCAATAAACAAGAAGCAACAGAAATTAAAAACATATATTGAATTATAATTTATTATCTTTAACTATTTTGCTATAACAATGAGTTATAAATAAAAATTAAATATTATCGAATTACCTTTAGAGGGGCTTTAAATTCTTTGATATTGCTATTCCCTATTTCCAAACTCACAAGCTTCTCAAAAAAACGACTTGATGGAATATTGATAGATTCCAAAGGGCAATGGTTCCATCGCAAACATCTAAGCACCTTGGAACTGGATAGATGTTTGAATTTTCCATCAAGATGGACTTCATCAATTTCAAGAATTCTTAAATTCTCCATGTTCTTAAATGCTTTTGTATTGTACTTCACATTTTTCATAGGAGAGTAGTTGAATACAATCACCTCAATCTTTCTTGTACCCTACACATAAAAAGCAAAGTTAGTTAAACAAACACATAGGCTATTTTGTGTGGTAAATAAATGACTATTTTAAGAAAACAACAATATAATGTATAAAAATCTTTAGAGGGTTTTAGGTAGCGAACTCTGATTTATATTCTTTAGATTAAATTCTACTAAATATACTTCGAGTTTAAGGTGTTACTAGCTTTAGTCCTTAACTTATATAAATCTACGATAATAAGTCCTCCAATTCTCTAAAACAACCAATAATATATAGTCCTATAAGTTTGAGATGCTACCAACTTTGGTCCTCAACTTACAAGCCTACCATAATGAGTTCCCCAACTTCTCTAAAGCTACTTAGTACGCTTGTAAGTTGAGAACCAAAGGTGGTAATGCCTCAAAACTCAAAGAACCTTTAGTGAAATTTACTCTATTCTTTATAAGAAAACGAAGGATAATTCGAACTTTCTTGAAATAAAATATTAAAATGTTAATGATCAAAGCCTTGTGCTATTTCAACTATTGATAATGTGTAACTTTTTTTTTTCGATGAGAAAAATTCGCAGTACCTATCCAAAAGCGTGCACAAAATAAACATAAAGTGAAGTACACAAAATTTAGAAAATCTAACACATTATGCATTGAGGCTTGGCAAATAATAGAAAATCATTAATTTGTGTCATGCTAATCCCATCAGAAATTATCAAGAAGATAATTTGTGGTAAATAAATAGTTATTATTATATTTTCATAAGAGGTAAAGCATCACTTCATTTTTTATATGAAATAGTAAAGTCAGTTGCTGTAAGATTTATGCATAATAATTGAGAACGAAACAAATTTAAAAATCATTACCTTTTCCTCTATAAGCACATCATGGATATCATAAGGACACCACAATCGACTACGCTCACTAGGATTGTTGGGTGACTCCGAACGAATAATTTCTCTTCCCATCTCTCGAATTAAGCTATGCATACTAACCCAATCCTCGTTACAATTTATCAAGCATTTGTCAACCAAGTCTTGAATTTCAATGTCTGAGAAATACCCCATGTTATCAATTTTCTCCTTAGAAACTCCATTTGATAAACAAACAAGATCAAGAAAAAGAGATTTTATATGATCATCTGGAAGCCCATCGTAACTAATCTTAAGTTTAGCTTGAATGTCATTATTAGGAATTCTTTTCAATTTTTCAAAAGCACTAATCCAATGCTTTTTCGAATTTTGACGCAGATAAGCCCCTAAAACTTCAAGAGCTAATGGAAGTCCCTCACAATAAGCAACTATGCCATCTAGAAGCTTATTATAATCTTCATTTTGCAACGCAGGCTCTTCAAATGCATGTAGGCTAAACAGCTGCAAAGACTCCTCATAGTTCAATACCTTAACTTCATAATGTTCGTCCACCTTCAACTCTTTAAAAACATGTGCCTCTCTTGTGGTTAAAATAAGTCTACTTCCTCCACCAAACCAATCTCGTCCTCCACATAATTTATTAAATTGATTTCTATGCTCCAAATTATCAAGGACAATAAGACACTTTCTTGCTTGAAGTCGCCTTTTCATCAACATGATTCCTTCGTCTATACTGCCAATGTCAATCTCCTCATTAAAAAGATTCTTAAAAAGCTGTTTTTGTATAGTTTTTATCTGATTGTCTTGTTGTCCTGAAGTTGTTGAATCTATCTCTATAAAGCAGCTCCTTTCAAAATATACAAAAAGCCTGTTATAGACCGCTTTTGCAAGAGTTGTCTTCCCAATACCTCCCATACCATGTAACGCAATCATACGGACACCATCATGAGATTCCCCGAGCAATAACTGGATCACATGCTCAACACGATAATCAAGTCCTACCGTGTTGGGCACAAACATCGGTACTTGTCTTACTATCAACCGAACCTCCTTGATTATTGCATTGATAAAGTTCGATTCATATCTTCAATATTCAAAAAGAAAACAAAAATATAATGAAGAAATTTGTGATTGAATACATAAGGAGGCTCAAAATGTGAAGTATATTATGTATTTTCAACATAGAATATAATGTCATTATAAGATATTGAAATACTTCTTTTTTTTCCTACCCTTAACTATTTATGATTTTGTAAAGAGATAACATATGAATTCAGGTTAAAGAAATAAAAGAGAACCCTCTCAAATAAATCAAATGCGCAATAGCACATGATTGCTCACAAAAATTAAGAATTATTCAAAGAAAATAATGAGAAAGTAATACCATACCCGTTGGTAATGCCTTGCAAATCCCATCCTGACATATCTGCAACTTTAGTCAGAGCATCTCTCCAATTTTGTACTTTATCACCTTTCCCAAAACGTTCTTCGTGCTTTGCAAAAGCCAAGCCATAGTTCCCACTTTGTTTACGCACTTGAGAAGGATCAACATCGTAAAAAATGGGAAAAACTATTTGTTTTCCCTTCTCCTTACACTCCACAATTTGCAAAACTTCATCAAGGCACCACCTAGAGGATGCATAGTCTTTTGAGAAGACTATCATAGAGATTTTTGAATTTTGAATTGCTCTAGTGAGCTCAGGAGCAAGATATTCACCCTTTCTGAGTTCTTCATAATCTCTAAATGTACGGATTCCAGTTTGATACAGCGCAGAGTAAAGATGATCAGTGAAAGTTTTGCGTGTATCCTCACCTCTGAAGCTCAAGAACACATCGTATTCCCAAGCAAAAGATTCATGAGCGATTGGGGGTGTTGCCATCGATGGACACAAAACTGAGCAAAACAAGGAATTGAAAGCTATAAAAATTAGAGTGCAGATGAATAGCTGTGAAATTGAAGACTTGAATTTATAGAGAGAAATTGTAAAGTAGATGAGAAATGACAAAAGGAAAGAGGAATGAAAATGCTTATCATTTACGTGGAAATTTCCTGGGTTGAAAAGTCCAATTGGCTCATATAATTTTTTTTTTAAATAAAATAAAATAAAAAATCATCACCTCTTCGGCTCTTCTTCTACTTTGTCCGGCGGCGTCTGCTCCTCTTCTCCATCGCGGTCTTCTCTCCTCTCTCCTGTTGTTGCCATCGCCCTCTTTCCCTTCCCTTCCGCCACCGCCCCTTCTCCGGCTCTCCTCCACCATCTCCAGAAAAGCTTCATTCTCAAAAATAAAAATAATATTTATATCCGTTGTGGAGTTGGATTTTGGAATATTTTGGTGGGGTTTGCAGCTTTGCCACCCACGTTTTGTTCTTCTTTTTAAAGTTTGAACCCCAACTATAAAGCCCCATATCCCGACTCAATAGAATATTTAAAATGATGTAAATTATGATAATTCAACTTAAAATGAATTAGAGGTTAAACATTTACTTGCTGCGTATAATGAACCCCTTTCATTTTAAAAGATTGCTCTCATATTACGAGACTCAATCTTTGATCATTTTTTTTAACTTTCATCTTTATGAGGGGTCGTTTGGTTCATGGAATGTAGATTACCTTAGGGAATGTTAGATTGCTGGGAATGTTAGATTCCTGTATTTGGTTAAAATTGGGGTATGTAATATAATCATGTTTGGTTTAGGGTTATCTTTTATATACACTATAATATCCTTAACATATTTTCATATATTTTAATAAATTTAAAAATTAAAATAAATAAATAAGATAACGGTATCATATATAATTACATGATTTTAAAATATTAACTAAAATCTTAAACTTGAGAAACAAAATTATTTTATATGCTAACATAACATAATAAAAATAAAAATATATATAATTACAAAAATAATTATATATATATATATATATATATATATATATATATATATAATAAACTAACATAACCAAAGCTACCTTACATTACCTAAGATTTTGAAGGGAATCACATTCCCTTCAAAATCCTATGTGGAAGGAATGTGACATTCCTTGAGAATGTTAGATTCCCTAAGATAATATGAACCAAACACCAGAATGTGAGCTTTGAAATGTCACATTCTCTTGATTATGTTATATAACCTGAACCAAACGACCCCTGACAATCAAGCTGCTCATGAGTGCGTTTGTTCTTGATTTGCAGATGGGTTGCCATCTTTGACACCCACTTTAGTTTTGTTTATTTGTCTTGTTGTTTGATACGCAATAAAGGAAAGAAATAATTGGTGGTTTAATTAGGGGATGGTCTACAAGGAATGAATATATGTAATTAGAGGATAATTGACTAAATATTAGTATAAGGAAATTATGTATATTAGAATATATTATTACATTGTATAGTTAGAATAATTGTAGTAACTTAATTATTATATGTGTTAGTAATTTAGTATAAATAGGTCCATTGTATATGAATACGGGGAACCATTCAGAGGAAATATATTGTCATTCTACTATTCTAGTCTATTCTTCTTGGAGCCCACACACGCTCGAAGTGTGAAATTGGAGTTTGTCGTAGAAGAAGAATAGACTAGAATAGTAGAATAACAATATATTTCCTCTGAATGATTCCCCGTATTCATATACAATGGACCTATTTATACTAAATTACTAACACATATAATAATTAAGTTACTACAATTATTCTAACTATACAATGTAATAATATATTCTAATATACATAATTTCCTTATACTAATATTTAGTCAATTATCCTCTAATTACATATATTCATTCCTTGTAGACCATCCCCTAATTAAACCACCAATTATTTCTTTCCTTTGTTGCGTATCATTGTTCTAGACAAACAAGTAGACTTTTAAAATTCCAATAGGTTTTTAAAATCATATAAAAAGAAGTATTTTGTATCTGGCATGAAACAGTATTGTACAAATTTTTACACTACAACCCATGAGTCAACTAATTCATGTGTACGGGGTATAAATAATTTTATTATCACATCAATGAATTTTAAAAAAAATTAATTATATACAAAGAAAATGACACTTGTTTCTTCTGTGTTGTTTACTTATAGCATATTTTTCCCCTGTATTTTTTATATAACCACTTTATCTCCTCAATTGTTTTTAAAGTGACTATTTTCCCTCTCTCCATTAAATAAGTGTTAGTGTGTTAAATATGAGGATAAAAATGACATTTCACTTATTATTATTGTTATTATTATTATTATGATGATTATTATTATTATATAATGGAAGGGTCGTTTTTTTTTTTTGAGACAGAAATAGAACATTACCTTTTGGGCAATCTGGGATCGCTTGTGAACTTCACGAGCCTCCTTCTTGCGTTTGCGTTTGAAGTGATCATGGCGGTAGCCATTTCTCTTCATGTGCATGTGATCTCCCTGCGGCATGTTTGTCGACGACCAAAATCCTGGAAATTTTCATATTTAACAGCCATTTTAACAGCTATTGTTGTTATTATTATTATTATTATTATTATTATTATTATTATTATTATTATTATTATTATTATTATTATTATTGCAATAATAATAATGACTGAAATGACATTTTTACCATCATATTTAACAGCCCTAACACTTATTTAACGAAGAGTGGGAAAATAGTCACTTCAAAAACAATTTAGGGGGATAACATGGTTACATAAACAACACAGGGGTAAAATATGCTATAAGTAAACAACACAGTGGAAAAGTGTCATTTTCCCTTATATATACAAGAATTGAAATATCTGAACAGCATCTTAATACAATACAGAAATTGTTAATTGTATAATAGGTACAAAATATGTTAATTGAGAATATTGTCCATGATATAACAATTGTGATTAGAAGTATTGTCCCTAGCCCAATTCATTTGCATGAAGAGGCATGCCATAAGCCCAAATCAAGATAGTCTGATTATCACCAAACTCACATATGATCCAAATCTAGAATTAGAAAATTCAAAGCCTCACTAAGAAAAAAAAAAAAAAAAAAAAAGCCAAGTAAATATAGTATAATTCTCGTACTAAAATGTCATGAATTTACTTTATATCAATATTTTTTCCAAAGCTTCATCACAAACCTCTTATACTTCGATAGTAATCAATGCTATTCACTATATATTTCAATGTTTCATTATCACATCCTTAACACAAATACCTCTTATATGGGTCATTTTGAGCTTATAATGACTCTCTTCGTGTTGTGAAGAGGCTGAATGGCTACGCCATTTTTTCGAGGATATTATTGTACCTCCAATACGTGTGCATTGCGATAGTCAAACCACAATTGGAAGGGTACAAAGTAACATATATAATGGTAAGTCTAAACGTATACGTCGTAGACATAATACATTAATACTATTAAACAACTTCTCATAATGGGTGTTATCTCTGTTGACTAAGTAAAGTCAATGAATAATATAGCAGATCCGCTAACCAAAGGGTTTAGCAAAGAGGTTCGTAGAGAAGTTAACACGAAGAATGAGTCTAAAGCCCTTGGAATAAAAGTTATGGATACCCAACCTAGCTAGTACCTAGATTCAATGGGACAACTAAATTATAAAACGAAACATATCATTGTGGAAGTCTCAAAACCCCTAATATGTTGCCATTCCACATACCACTATAATCCCAATTGACATTCAAAGCAAAAGCGCCCCCTTACAGGACTCTTTAAGTAATCTGCTTCAACTTAAAATCGAAGTTCCTCATCGAAAATGCATAGCCTTGGCGAAAACATCAAGATCCTCCAAATTTAGAAGTTTCTTTAATTAGATACTGCAAATAGTAAAAATGTAAGAATGATTTCTCTTGAATTATCTTGATGAGGTCAGTTCAAACGGGTCACGTCTAGATGATCTCGATTGTACTCGTATATTCCATATCAAAGGTCATGGATGATAATGGGAAGACTTTATCTTTGTGAACTCTAATAAGTTATTTTCTCACCAGGAACTTACAAAAGATTTTTCACTTTTTGAGGGAGGAGAGTAAATGAACATACTTCCTTGCAAATCTTTGGGTAGATAAGTAATTAGGATACTTCAATACTCTTCCAACAACATTAGATTTTTTTTTTTTTTTTTTATTTTTTTTTTGGTTCAATAGGAGGGGAGGGGAGGGGGTGTGGACAAATCCCAGCAGCTCACATGCTTTAGACTCTAACTTATATGAGCTTGATAGCACCAATGTAATCTTCATTAACTGTCCTCCTAACCTCGATCAGGGATAGTAAGCTCATTCAGTCGTTGTCAACCTGGAATGCTAAGTTGGCAAGCATATCGGACACAATATTTTGTTCATGAAAGATGTGTACCATTGAGCTGCCCCCACTATGTGCATCTAATTTCTATTGTTATCTACAACATTAGTGATCAATCTTGAGGGGATTCTCATTCCAGTAAGCAACTCTATCGCTTCTGCTTTGCAAAGTCACTTGAACCTCAATCAATCCAAACCCTCAGCTCCATGCCCGTCGCACACCTTTTATGATGGGTTAGCACTCCGCTTCTAGACTATTGTTTGCTTAGATTCTGCAAGTGAAGCATGCCTGCCAATTTCCCAAATCGCGAATAGCTCCCATTGACATTCAGAGCAAAAGCGCCTCCTTGGGGCTCTCTAAGTAAGGTTCTTCAACTCAAAACCAAAGCTTCATCCTCCAAAACGCAAGAACTTGGCGAAAGCATCAAAGACCTCTAGATTAAAAATGTATATATATATTAAGAAAATGGGATCATCCTAAGTCAAAATATGTGCAGACTAGAGACGAGGCACAATCTTAGAAGATTCAGACGAAATTCAGACACAAAAACAAAGTAAGATCGCAGGTTATGCCTAATCTAAGAAGGACAAGAGTCAAAGGGGTGCTTTACTACTACTTACTTTACTAATAAAACCCCCAAAATCATTAACCTGGGCGAACCCGGCCACCGATTCTCTGAACAGTACACCAACCCCCGCAAGCACAATCGATTCAGCGAAAGAGAAAGGGAGAATGCCAGGGAGCTTCGAACCCTGTCAGGGTAGCTGAATTCACTCATAGAAACAGAAGAGAAGAGAAGAGAAGAAAAGAGAGAGAGAAGGGTAGAAATTGAGGTTAGAGAGAGAGAGAGAAGGATTTGGGAAGTTGGGTTCGTTTTTCGGTGTTGCCGGAAGAATGAATCCGAGCAAAGTTGAAGAAGATATGTTCCACCACCATTTGAGCCCGCACCACCACATCCTTGATCAATCTCAGCCGCCGCTTCTTGACCACCGCGCCGAGGAGGAGGAGCCCTTCGCCTTCCACGACCTCGTGCTCTTCCGCGACGAGGACGAGGACGACGCCAGTCACACCTCGTCGGAGGCTGAGCTCCCAATCCACCAAAATCAGCACCAATCGCCCTCCCAACCGCCGCCTCTCCTCCAGATACACAACCAACCCAACTTGGACACCTCCGTTTTCCGAAGCCCTAACCCTAGCCCTAATTTGGGCGCGGAAAATGCCGACGCGAACAGAGCCGAGAAGCGGCAGCGCTGTGCCCCAGCATACATCAGCCCCGAGCCCCACATTTCCTCCCAATTCTACACCTTCAACAAGGAATCTCACTCCCTAATGATACGCTGCCTCCTGGAAGGCCGCGCCGCCACTCCAGATGAGATCCGCGCCGCCAATCCCTCCTCCGTGCTCTCCAGCTGGCGCTCTGTATGGAAGGACCGCAACGAGGACACCGCCTACCTAACTGCCTGGAAGCGTATCCAGGATAAGCTCAGTGCCCATGTCGACACTTCAACTGGTAATGAATACTTGTACTTCAAGAACAATTCCAATCAATGCGTTTCCCATGTTGACCAATGGCATGATATAGTCGCACATTTCCACTGCGATGCCGAATTAAAACACTTAGGGCTCAAAGAAACCTTAGAAAGAATCAAGCAGATGTGGACAGTAGGTGCTAAATTTTATGGCATTCCAGAAAGTTATATTAGAGTATGTGTGGCTGCGTGCCCCGTGTGCCTAGATGAGTCATCGGGGTGTGCTCCACGCAGCAAACGCCGCAGGTTTGAGTACACAGAATCAATTGATGTTCCAGCTAAAGAAGTGCCCACTAGGTTACAGCAGTTAGCCGCGAAACATAAGGTGGTCTTATGTATAAGACAGAAGTATATACGGTATAAGCCGTTTATGGCTGAGGTTAAAGATTACACGTGTCACCGAGCAGGAGAGCCAGCGTCCTCGAAAAAATCAAGGATTTTAAAGAGGGAGCCTTATGCGTCAAAGCGGTGTGGATGTGGGTTTAGAATCAGAGCTATTGTGCCGATATCAAACTATAATGAGAAAGATAAGACATTTGTCTATCAAGAGGAGGGGACAGCTGTATTTAAGTTGTATGCGGTGCATTCTGGGCATGAGCCAGGTCCATTGGATGGGAATGCTAGGATCATGCATCGGGTTGTTGGGCATAAAGGAGGCTTTCTGATGGACCAGGAAACAATTTACGGGGTGGGAGAGGAAGCAGAGAATGAAGATTTTGGGCTCCTGGGGAAGGATGAAGGGGATATGCAACACTCAATTTTGCAGCAAGTGCAGGAAGTGAGGAATGAGATCGAGCTGCTGGAAGGGGAAATTAGGAAAATACCGCACGAGCTTTTGTGTTCAGCTTCTAGGGAACTGTTTGAAGTTGTGAATAAGCTAAAAAATGTTAGAGAGTATGGTTCTAAGTCGGGTGGATTGCTCTCTGACAAACAGAATTCAGGAGATGTTTTGATGGGGGAAAATGACCTGGTAGATTGGGGTGGTGATCATCATCAAAGGATATACGAGGATGGCAAGGATGCTGAGTTTATTGAAGAAGATGAAGACAGCTTTGGAAGAACACTTGGAGAAGTTGCTTCTTGGGATCAAATAAGGACAGGCAGTAGAAGTGAGAAGGATCTGCTTGGTGAGACTTGTAAATCTGAGAAGCCACTCAAATGCATTGAGTTTGATGAGAAAAGTATTCTTGATTGCGGGGATTCAAAATTGACCAAGCCCTTAAGGCATGATGAGGGTATAGATACAGATGTAGGCTTTGTTGTAGAGAATTTCTATGAAAATCCTAAATGGTTTGACTCACCCTGTGGCTTAGACTCCGGAGCAGATTGTGGTGACGGTGAATTCAGGCATGGGGGGATTGTGTAGAATTCATACTGCTGGTGAACCCACTCTAACTCACATCTGAGTTTTTTTATTGGTGCTATTCATCTGTTTCTATTGTTGGAAGTGGGTCATACATGTATGTAAACAAACAATTAATGCCTTTCATAGCCTCTTAGTTGTCTTTGCTGTTTGTAATTCTGTAAAGTATGGCCACTGGGCTACTCTGCACATACTTTTCATGACTATATTTTAACTTGTTCCGAGGTTCAAAACATAAACTCTGGCTTATTATTTGGATATTTTTGAGTGCCCTTCCTTGCTGTTATTATGTTTTTACCTTTTCTGTTGATACAGACATGATAACTTCAGATTATGGCATTATGCTGTTGGGTCAAATATTGCACACCTTTATTATTGTTGCTTGCACCATTTATCTTACCGTAATAATTAAGCATTGTCAAGTTGCTCCATTGTGCATTCATCTTCATGTGGAGATTAGTTGGTTGGTACTTCATAGCAAGTACCCTGATGAGAGCATCACTCATTTAAACATGATATATTTACTTTGTGTCTATGGAGATAATTTGTTCATTCTACTCTTGGATCTATTGGGAGATAGTATTGAATCTTTCATCTAGACAATGGCAAGTTATCAGTTGGTATGTTTCCCTCTAATTGGACTTTCTTGTTAAATATTTGTTGTTCATGGTTTCTAATCATTTTAAATGAGGCAACATTTTAGGTTCTTATAAATCATGGCTGATTTCCATATGTGATCTCAACATTAGAAAAAGAATGCCTTTGCCTCTTGTGAAGGGTCTCAAGCTTGAGATTACATGGAGAAATTTCAAAATGTTCAAGACGGTGAAGGAGGCTGCTTTACAATTTACTGGGAGCCATCAAAGTCAATGCTATCAAGAATGTAACTTGCACAAACTTTGCTGGCTGGCTGTGCTGGTGAGCAATCATACAACATTGAATACCCTATTTCGGTGAGTAAATATGTCTGTATTGGTCCCCACAGTTTCCCCTTTTACATTTTGTTATGAACTTATGATTCTCTCCTTAATTGAACCTTCTAGGCATTTCTATCAATTGTAATGGGAATGATGTCATGTTACATTATGAAGGTTGGGCTTTGCATAGTGTCCAAATATTCTTCTGTTGTCCATGAGGCTATGAGTTTAGACCTTGGAAACAAACTCTCTCCCAATCCTACTTAAAACAGAGCTAGGGTCGAATAAATTTCCCTAAACCTTGCATTGTGCAGCAAATCTGATCTTTCATACATATTACTGTTGTTGCCTGCTAATACCATTAACTGTTATCTAGCATTTGGTTAGAGCTGTTAGTTAGTGCTTCATTTATGCCGCCTTCCTTTTCTCTTCCTTCCGATGGTTGCTATAAGTTGAAATACCTTCCTTTTTTTTTTTTTTTTTTTTTTTTTTTTTTTTTTTTTTTTTTTTTCCACTTTGTGTTCTTTTTGGCCATGTTGTTATTGCCCTCCTATAGTATCAAGTCTCAGATAATCTTTGTGCCAAAAAGGTTTTGTGGAGGTGCAGGGAGGAAATGGTTGTATAATTACATTTGATAGCCAGTTTTAACAATAATTCGCATTGCACTTGAATTTCAGGCTTTGTATGCGATGCTACGCAGATTCCAAGATGGATGAGAATAGGGAATTCCTATTCGCTCTGGTTTATCTGTTTTAAGCTGAAGTCCACGATTTCAGAAGCCAACTTTTTTTGTTTGAACAGGTTGACTGGCGAGGTTTGTCCAGCCCTTCTTTCTTAACTAACTGGTATTTAATTTGCAGAAGTGCTGGAATATGGCAAGTGTTGCAACCAGGCAGGTGAGGTCACCGATAATGGTATATGTTATGTGGGTTTCAGAATTGATCTGTGACTGCACCTAAGCCTTTCAGGCTAACCACATTAGTGGTTTTTTCACAGTTTTTTTAGGCAAACTAGGCTTATATGGATGAGAGAGAATTTAAAATTTTTGGGTCTTCATGCAAGGGTGGTTTTTTATGGGACCCGCAGGATTAATATAGCTGCAAAATTTGGAGTTCTCCTATTGTACTATGTTTTGACTTTTGATAGTTGTGATCTTGTGTGGAATGTGGATGCATATAAGAGAGCTTTTGGTCAGAAATATTGTGTGCACCACCCGTCATATCCATTGAAAAATTAATTTGTGTAAGTCTGCGGTCACCACCAGAAGGTATGTTCTGAGTAAAGTTATCCTAAGGTTGGACCACAAACTAGTAAACCAATCTTAATTTGTTCAAATTAAGAAGACCAATATAAAGTTCACGAGGAGTAAATTTGAAATTTTGTGATTATCAAAGCAATTGCTTGATCAACTTGGTAATTATCTCTTAGATTTTAAGATGGTATCTTATCATGATATTTTTACTCAGGTTTATATAGTTTGAAGCCTTTTTCAGGATTGAGACTTGATGTTATCTATTGATGTTGTGAGCCTCCTGAAAAACTCAATGTTATGAGCCCAAGAAAAAAGAGTTATTTTTTCTCAAGTTGATTAGTATTTTATACACTTTAATGCGGGAGTACTTGACATTGTAAATATTTATATCCAATATTTTTATGACTAAGAGCATCCTTATCAGTTGGGGTTATTAGGGGGAGAATGTAAGAGTGAGTAGGAAAGAGAATAATGTGGGAGGGGAGGGAAAAAAAAATCAAAACTGATTTTATAAAAAGTATATATATAAAAAATAAGCATGTCATTTCTCTATTGGTTCTTTATCCTTCATCATTAATTATTTTTCTTGGGCAGAGTAATATCCCAACATTTGCAGATGCTCCCCACCCCTTCTCTCTCTTGATTCTCTCTCTGCCACTATGGCATTTTGGCCTCAAAAGTAGTGAATTCTCCCCTATTTCTCCTTTGATGTAGATGCTCTAAAGACTAACACCTTTACATGTAAGGTTTGGACAATGCTATTTGTATCAATTTTTTGTATGTACAAATTTAATGAGTTAAGTCAATCCATGACAAATTAATTAATTTGAAAATTGTAAGAAAATTAATTTGTATCAATCAAGAAAAACACCATGCAAGTTCGTCCGGGCGCAAAAACTTTGATGGTCTGTCAAGTAAATATCACAATTTTACCTAAATCACGGGCAAGGCTCTTTCGGAGCAACCCTCACTATCGAAGCGGGTGAGTTCTTGGGAGCAGCTAGGGGTCACATATGTTGCATGGGGATCCTCAATTTAGGCGAAGTATTGGAGGATCTATCTTGACTTAAAAAGAAAAATTGGCGTCATGTTGTTGTGAAAATTAACTGTTTCAATGTTTACAACATGTTAAAAACCCCAGACCGCTCTTATTCGGTGTCTTACTATTTTATCTGTATGATCAGTGAATGAACTCGTCCATACTCTTGCTAGGGCAGGTAATTCACAGCCTGATCATTTAGTTAATTTTGTCATTACTCCTAGTTGTATTCGCCGGATAAATTTGCTTACCGTAATAATTTTGCAATTGTGGGAAATAGAGAACAATGATCCCTCATTAATTCCAGCAAGAAAGAGAAAATCTGTTTTTACTTTTGAAATTCAAAATCCGTACGGATTGGAATCGGCATCGTCTATATAGCCAGAAAACGCGCTCCTCTCATAAAGGCGGGATTTTCCCTCTAGGATTTGATTTGAATGGCACAATCTGCAACCAAACAAGCGTTACGGATTTCTATAATGAATTCACCAATTTACACTACTAACCGTTAGGAAACAGGACAAAACCACCGCAACTGATCGCCATTCTCACTCTCCACCATTTCGTTACGTCATTTTCCGACCTTCTTTTCCCACTCTTTCACTCACAGCTTTTGAATTCCGGCGATCACCGTTCTCCTTTGTGGCTTGTTCTCTCAGTTCTCATACATCGCGCTTTCTTTCACCGCCAGGACTGTTAGGTATCATACGTTTACATTTGTTGATTTCATGCATTTTACGCTAAAGGAGTGACTGTTCATTAATCCTTCGAGGATTGATGTTTTTATGGAATTGATTAAACGTTACTTGTGATTGAGTAGATTATTTAGGTTATTTTGTCTTGTTTAGCTGTTTATTTTAACTTAACTTTCTATATGGTTCTGTCTTTGAAGGGAGAATTGCTTCTGACATGTATAACCGCCAGAACGATCAGTCTTTGCGAATGGAAACAACTTGTTGCTCTCTTCTATCTGAGCTGCAGGTTTGCGTAAACTTTAAAGTTCATCTATCAGTTTTACGAGATTCTCATTTTTGGATATTTTCCTGGTATTCTATAATTCTATGGTGACAATTTTTTGTTAATGGTATCAGAAAATATGGAATGAGATTGGAGAGCCTGAGATTGAAAGGGATAAGATGCTCTGTCAACTTGAACAGGAGTGCCTAGAAGCATATAGAAGAAAAGTGGACCAGGCAAGCCGCAGCTGTGCTCAGCTGCGGCAAGCGGTTGCTGAGTCTGAAGCAGAACTTGCACGTATCTGTGCAGCACTTGGGGAACAGCCAGTTAATGTCAGACAGGTGAGTGTTGCATTTTTTTTTTTCTTTAATTCTTATCATAAATTAGACCTGTTCGTGATAGCTAGGAATTTGGTAATGTATAATCAATCCTTCTGACTGGACAGAGTTCAAGAAGCTTGAAGACAGAGCTTCAAGCTATTATGCCTCTGCTAGAAGAAATGAAAAAGAGAAAATTGGAGAGGAAGCATCAATTTTCAGAAGTTCTGGATCAAATAGATAGTGTCCTGAAAGAGCTTGGTAAATCAAGAAAGGAACTTCAGCATATGATTGCCCTTGATGAAAGTGATTTGTCATTAAGAAGACTTGAAGATATGAAAAGCCACCTGCTTTCACTGCAGAAAGAAAAGGTTCCATCTGTCTTTTTCTTACTAGTCATTGTTTTCTGCTCTGTTTAATTATACTGACATTCATTATAAGATTTCTGAACCATGTGGATTTTATGAAATCTCTTAATATTTTGAAATGTATTCATGACTTCCATTATCATTTAAGAGGTGCTTTGAGATGTATCACTTAATTTGCTTCTTCTGGTGTCAATTCTGAGATTGCTCTAAATATTGTGAAGGTCTCTAACCATATCTACATAATTCTTCTCAGAGTGACCGCTTGAAGCAAGTTCTTGACCACTTGGAATCTCTCAATTCATTATGCATTGTGCTTGGTATTGATTTTAAAAATACCATTGGTGAGATCCATCCAACATTGGGTGACTCATCTGCCTTGAAAAGTGTAAGTACAGAGACAATTGAAAGGTTATCTGCTGCAATCCACGAATTGAGAGAAGTCAAGATACAGCGACTTCATATGGTTGGTATTGGTGTTTTACCTTGTATTATTTCCATATCTATAATCGCTGTTCTTGCCTGTTGTAGTTGATCATTGCTGTTTCCTCAGCTTCAAAATCTTGCAACCACAATTGTGGAGCTGTGGAATTTGATGGATATGCCAGTGGAGGAACAACAGCTTTTTGATAATGTCACACGAGCTATAGCTGCTTCAGAAAGTGAATTAACTGAGCCGAATGCTCTCTCTTTAGACCTTCTTAAGTCTGTAAGTTACTGTAATAATATTTCTGTTACTGTATGCTGCTATATCTTTCTGTAGTGTGGAGATTCCCTTGACTAGATTTTCCTGCTTGTTTTTCCCTTGGATAAATTTGATAAAAGAAATGAGAGTTATTTGCAATGCTTTGTAGGCTGAAATTGAGGTTTCAAGGCTACAAGAAATGAAGTCAAGCAAAATGAAGGAAGTCCTCTTGAAAAAGAGGATAACATTGGAGGAACTATGTAGACAGGCTCATTTAGCAATTGATGATTCAATTGAGTTTACTGATGAAACTATAGAGTCTGGTAAAGTATTTTTATAATTGGTATACATTAGGGATAAAGTTATGAAATATTTTCTTTAATAAACTAGAGTGATAAAATTAAAGGCAATTTCAAAGGTTTGGTTTAACGATGATGAATAAAAGCTTTTAATGCTTGGGTTGTTTCTGTTGAGAATATGTTATCATTGTTTGAATATTTGAAGTTTCTGTATGCTGCTTTCTCGTTATCACTCCTTTTGTCATTTTTAGGGGCAATTGATCCTTCGCATCTACTGGAACAACTTGAGATCCAAATTTCCAACGTTAAAGAAGAAGCTTTTAGCAGGAAAGAGATACTTGAAAAGGTCGAAAAGTGGTTAGCTGCATGTGAAGAGGAATCATGGTTGGAGGACTACAACAGGGTTGGCCATATACTATTTGTGAATTATGACTGGCATACACATCTCATGACTGGCCTCAATGCTTCTGATTCTAACTAAGTTTTTTTCTTTAGAATGACAACCGATACAATGGTGGAAGAGGTACACATCTCATGCTGAAGCGAGCTGAGAAAGCCCGAGCACTTGTGAACAAAATTCCTGGTACAAAACTACCTTTCCTTTGGAATTATCTGTTATTTATCATATCATTCTAAAGACACTAGTATTCTGGACTTGACTGTTTTCGCATTATAACCCATGTTTCTGGAACAGTGGTCTGCATATCTGGTAGATTTGGTTTTATTAAGGTTTTTAATTGAATTTTGCCAAACTTGATTAGTGATGGCGAATTCTCCAAAAACCAATTCACTTCGGGATATTCAAGTTGCTTGTTAATTCTGAAGTTTAAACATTAGATTTGATAATAATGTTTCCATTCTAATTCTGGAGACAGGAATGTTGGAAGCATTGACTTCAAGGGCAAAAGGCTGGGAGATAGAAAGAGGAGTGCCATTCTTGTATGATGGGGTAAGCATTTTATTAAACTTTTGCCTTGTCATAGATCTTCTCACTTATTGTCTTTTATTTGATTTGCCACTTTCTCTCTCTCCCTCTCTTCAGGTTAGCCTTCTTTCAATGCTTGAACAGTATGGCCTTCTAAAGCAGGAGAAAGAGTTAGAACGTCAGAGGCAGAGGGTATGCATTGATGCTGGCTACTAGTTATGTTGATTTCCCAGGATGGAATGTCAGCTCTGTAGATTACACTAAAATTCTATTTTATTATGCATTTTAGGACCAGAAGAAGCTTCAAGGACAGCTTATGGCAGAACAGGAAGTACTTTTCGGATCAAAGCGCAGTCCATCACAAAGCGGAAAGAAGAATGTTGTTGGAGGTGCAAGCAATAAGAGAATTTCAGTGGGAGGAGCTATGCTCCAAACACCATACACTGAAAGGGCACCTCTGTCTTCTCACTCTCTGAAGAAAATTAACCCTGTGAAGCAGCAAGCTCTAGCTAATATTACTCAAAACTATGTTGCCCTCTCATCTGGTACTTTATACTCTAACCTATTTGTAGTATCTGGATAACAGATTAACAGTGACACTCTTTCATCCATGATTAGTGTAACTTCCTATTATATAATGTGGTTTTCTTTTGTTTCCTAAATGCAGGTAGGAGGGAAAGTTCTATGCATGCTAAACAGCCCTCTTGCAACAAATCAAATCTGCAGAAAACTGAACCAACACAAAGGAAGCCTCTGTCCCCCATATCTTCACTCTCATTCAACACCTCCTCTGCAAATATAATGGACAAAATCAGCGAAAGCGAGGAACTCAGGGAAATGCCAGCCTCATTATTGACGACTCCCATCAAGAATGTCTCCGGTATTGGAGGAAACGCCACCCCGAAAACCATGCCAATCCCAATGCCATCCACCCCGGCTTCAGCAGCCTCCTCCATTGCCATGCAGATGGGCATGACACCTGCTCCAGTTGCTGCCACTACTCCTATGGTTGGTCATGATGGTGTGGAATATTCTTATGAGGAGATGAGGGCTGGTTTCCTTCTTCCTAGATTACATTAGTAACCGGACCTAACACGTCAGAATACTCGTGTGACTAAAAGTGCGAGAATATTTCTCAACCTGGAGTAATGACTAGATTTTCCACTCTCCAAATTGGGTGATTTGGTTTGGTTGGCTCTCACCTTCTCAACCTGTTGACAGAAAGTCATGAAGATATTAATGGCAGTGTAGTAGTGTACAACTACAGTCTACAGTATTAGTTGCAACAAATATATTGACATTTGGCACTGGAAAATCTTTTCTTAAGGACAGGTGAATTGGTCCAACCACTCAGGTTTGAATAAGTTTTTCCCAATTCTGTGAGTGCACTTCAAAAGGTGATCACACCGATACACTTGAATTGGTCTCCCTCTTTCCCAAAGCCAAAAAGGGAACAATTAAAGTACAAATTTCTCGAGTTCTTGCGTGTAGTCTAAAACAAGGAATTTCTTTCACCGGCCAAACATTATTTTAAAAGATGAAAAAGTAACTGTGGTCATTATATGAGTTTTCATTTGACTGGGTCATCTCATCTTTACATAATTAAAATCATCAGCTATTTTTATATTGAAAAATTAATAAATTTGATCCCCAATTATAGGAGTATAATAGACACACAATCTCTGAATTTTTACGGAACTGTACCAAACACCTTTGCTCAGATGATATGTTTGTGGCTTTTTTTGAGAAAAGGTAAGGTCACACGATCAAACTCCAGTAGGAAGGTCAAGTCATAGGGTTGAATTTCGGTGGTGGAGTTTGACTCTTTGAGCTGCAGTAGATAAAAAAGGACCTACAAATTTTTATAATTAAAAGATTAAGAGTTTATTAAACCTTTATAATTGAGAGATCAAAAATGCAGTGTTACTTTTTTATTTAAAAAGAAAAAATACTAAAGATGAAGGTAAGACCAAGTGGTTTGTGATCCACTGGTATCCGATTTGGCCCTTATGTGGGTGGTTTAGTGTTCAAGCCTCAGTGAATATTGTGTATATGTGAATGTCCCCCTAATATATGTGTCAAGCATTCATATTACACATAATCAAATTCTGATTGTAAAGTGCAAGTGACAGAAAAAAACACATAATATATATTACTGTATTTTGTAATAGATGCAAATATATGCAGCAGAGGGCAGTGGCATTAGTTTAGTAATTGAAGTAAAGTGGAAGGGCAGGAGTATAAGAGGGGGGTAGGGTGTAATTGAAAAGGACAAAAAGTAGGTCAGCGGCATGAAAAAGGTTGACTACTCCGACAACCTCTTTGGTCCCCTACCTTCTCTTTTCAGCTTTATTTTGTCTTAACATTATTTTTCTTTCATTTTTAAATTCAAAACAAACACCGTCCTCTTATTCCTCTTTTACCAAATTACCATCCTCCAACACCTCCCCCACCCCCTAGCTCAATTCTTTATTTCTCTTGCCCCGGACTTCAAAGTTATTAAACTATATTCCAGCTAGCATGAGTTTTGTTCAATAGTTCAGTAGACGTAATTAAAAAAAATAGATTAAGATTTAAACATTATTCACAGTAACAGTGTGAGAATTATGTTTAAAATTAACAAATTTTTTGCACGCACCGACATTTGATCCTGTTTGTTGAATCATTGAGTCACCATGATTTACATCCTCTTAAATGCTCTATCAAATCGAGGTGTGGGAGTACTATTTCAACCTTTTAGGTACTGTCTGTTGAATCATTGAGTCACCGAAATATTGATTGAGAATTTAACATTTTGGGAGAACTAAACCATATTTCAACCTTTTTGGTACTAGTGCAACTAATTTATTACTTAATGAGAAAATGATATTTTTACCCCTTAATAATCACAGTTAAGTAAATTTAATTTTGTACTTATTTATTACCTAGATTTAATCTTTTTTTTTTAATATTAATAATGACATAATTTCGAAATCTCTATTCAAAGATGTACATTGGATAAATTTTATTTTTGTATGTTATAATCTATAAATGATACGAAGTACATGAGATGTGAACTGCAGTAATAAAATCATGTGTGATAGACTCAATCAAAATAGTGTTAATAAAAATCAAACTTTTAACTAAGAGATTTAATCTTTTACTTTGTATCTACTATAATAATCCTCACTTTATTAAGTGACACATATTGATTGCATATTTAATTTTTGATAAACTAAATACATGTAATCATCTGTTTTTTTTTTTTTTTTTGAAAGTTACTGGCTCTATTACATTGTAGTATCTGTTCATATACTTTCTCAACCTCTCAACCTACTGAAACACAAAGAACCAATAACGCCTCCACTGAGGCTTGAACTCATAATCTTCCAATTGGAAGTCCAACCCGGATACCATTAGACCACAAAGTCCAACCCGGATACCATTAGACCACAAAGAACCAATAACTTTTTTTTTTTTTGAAAGTTACTGGCTCTATTACATTGTAGTATCTGTTCATATACTTTCTCAACCTACTGAAACACAAAGAATCAATAACGCCACTGAGGCTTGAACTCATAATCTTCCAATTGGAAGTCCAACCCGGATACCATTAGACCACATAGTCCTGGTAATACATGTAATCATCTACTTTATTAAATGTTATATTGATGACATGTTTAGTTTTGAGGGATTAAATACATTGATAATAACTAAAAGACTAATTTTATGTTTTATATTATTAAGAAAACTAAATTTAGGAAAGGTTAAAAGTCACATGAATTAATTAATTAATTAAGACTCTTTAACAAAAAATTGGATTTAAATTTCTTCACTCATTTCATTTGGCCTTTGCATCTACTGTAGAAAAAAGTTGAAATTCTGACTGAAATTTCATTTTACTCTTTTCTTTCTGGGTTTTCCTAGTGGTGTGTCTCTGTCCAAAGCCTAATAAATAAATAAATTTAAAAAGAAAAAAAAAAGGATTATTTTTCTTTTTGTTTTTCTAGTCTATTCTTCTTCTTCTTGGCTCACTGTAGTGTTATTTGAAATTTGATCGGTGAAAATAGTGGATTTCAAAGGTCTTTTTGTACAAGATTGTAAGTCATGCTGCAGACTGCAGTGATTTTTATCATTTTCTTCCCTTTTTTTTTTATTAAAGAGAAAAAAATATTTTTTGTAAATTTTTATTTGCTTAAAAATCGTATCTTTATTCATGTATCTGCTAGATTTTGAGTTATTAACTTTTTGGGTCTCTTTTTGTTAGTTTGCATGCTCTCATCTTGAATTTGGGAGGAAAAGTTAATTCGATCTTGGTCTGCACTTGAGCTCTTACTGCTCTAGTATTTTCTCTTCTAATTTCTGGGTATTTTATTTCTGTAAAATTTTGAAGAAAATGCTGGCTTTGCATGCAATATTCTTACTTCTAAGCTCAAGAAATTTTCTCCTTCTTTACCTTTATTTTGTGCTTTCCTTTTGGTGTTCTTTTTTTTCTTTTTCTTTGGTGGGGGTGGGGGTGGGGGTTGGTGGGGCTCTCATAGTTCTGTTTATTTCTGTGTTCTGGGTTTTAGAGAAACTATTGTCCTTGTTCAGTGCAATTTATTTTTGTATACTGTTTGTGTGTGTATATACTGTTTAACCTTATTTTCTTCAAGTCTACACATTTCCCCTAATTTAAGGTTTCTGGTTCTTGAAATTTACTGACATTAATGATAGTGTTAATGAGTTGAATCTGATGCATGTTTGTGGTATAGGCTGTTCTCTGCTGTAGCAGCTGTCAAGAATCTATAGTACTATGATAATGGAATCAAGTTCAGGGATGAATCCAGGACCATCTGGCGTGACAGTGATAGCCCCCGAGGCTCCATCGAGCTATCATGTGGCACCGAGGAATGATGGCAATTCTTCCTTGGTCCCAGGGGCTTCGCACTTAGGTCCATCTCCAGTTAATGCTGGTGGGATTCTTGGCAGTTCTGAGAAGAAGAAGAGGGGCCGACCGAGGAAGTATGGGCCAGATGGGGCTGTGGCTAGGGCACTTTCGCCTTCCTCCTCGGCCCCACCGGCTCCCGGGGGCAGCTTCTTGGCTGAGAAAATGGGTGCCCCACGGCCTGCTTCTGAGAAGAAACAGCGCAGCAAAATTGGGGCTGAGAATTTAGGTTTGTGATTCTGGGATTCCCGTGTTTTTGTGTTTTATGAAGTTAAGGAGACTGAAATCAATTGATTTTGATTAGTTTGCAATGATTATATATATTGGATCCTTATAAAGTGAAAAGTTTGTGCTTGGACCTTGAGTTTGTTCGATTTGCCACATTAATGGTTATTATTGGAAATCATTATCTATTGTGTTTTTCTTTATTCTTTTTGTTGCGTTTTGTCTGGCGAATGTTGGGGATTCTCAGTGATCTTGGTCTGAAAATACTTACAAATATGGCTTGCTTAAGTACAAGCATTTGAATATATTCCTAGGATTGTTGTGTCTTTGGGCACTTTCTGCGTATGAATATTCATTGCAGTAATGCTTTGCCTTCGTGTTTAGGTGACTGGATTTCATGTACAACTGGCGGAAACTTTCTACCACATCTGATAACTGTTGATGCCGGGCAGGTATGTTTTGTCATAAAGGGCCAACTTTTTGTTAATATATACTTCGTTTGCTAAACGAAGTTTGCTCCTTAGTTATATAGCTTAGTGGGAATGGAGTTCTTTTCTTCATCTGTAGAACTATAGTGTCGTTTCCTCGGATATATGGTTGCTTTTAAAACGCAAGGCTACTTAATTTTGAGTTTCATTCCCCTCGGATGTACCCACAAAATTATTTGCTTAAAATTAGTCCCATTGGTGAAAGAAATCCAAACCTTTGGGCGATAATGAAATTTGTAGCTATATTAAATTTCGTAGTTTTGTACCAAGATGTGAAACATTGGTACAATTCTAGCCAATTTTTCTTTAACTCGGTCCATACCCCTATTGGGTTTTTTGGCATTGCTTAATCATTGATGCTTGTGTTGATATTCCGGGTAAGCCCATACCCCTATTGGGATTTACTACTTCGAGCAAGTAGAAAGGTATCCCGGGAAAATAAAAACAAGAAAATAAACAAAAATAACCCAATAGCTATGCCCATTTCACCGAATAATTTCCATAGCACCCCATTTTGGACTTTTCTTCATGAACAAAAAGATAACGTTCTCGAGTTTTTGCATAGTAGCTCATGCTATGATTGTCATGTGTTGTAGGTTATTTCATTCATCTCTTTTTACTTGATGGTTGCAATCATATGGTACTTCTATTATGTTTACAATTTGAGAAGAACACTTATACCTATAGCCTATAGGCTCAAATAATCACGGTAGACCATAATTAGATTTCAATCCCCTTTGTTACATGCTTATACGATATTGATCTAGACCCCCGATGTTGAGATTTTTATAGTTGTGCATTTGTATCTAGTGCACATGTGCTTTTGGATTGTACGTGACATTGTCATTTCAAAGAGACCAAAAGATTGCCAAAAGCATATCAATTTTGAGTTCTTTTTTCTAGATCCGGTTTATTCAATTATCTAGAACTTGCTAAGGATGTGGATTTTTTTATTTTTTTTCACCGCTATTTTTTTTAATGGAAATCTATGTCACCCTTTGATTGTTTAGGATGTTACCATGAAGATAATCTCATTTTCACAGCAAGGACCTCGAGCTATTTGCATTATCTCTGCTAATGGTTTGATATCAAATGTTACTCTTCGACAACCAAATTCTTCCGGGGGTACTTTAACTTACGAGGTCTGCCTCTTTATCTTCATTGTTTTTATATATGCATTTATTTATTGGTTTATATCAATAGTATCCTTTGTCAGCCAATGACCTTATGGTCTAGTGGCATGAAGTGACTCTTTCTGCTTCAGTACGTTGAAGAAGTAGCTATGAACAGATACTACATTGTAACAGAGTCAGTAGTACTAAAAAAATAGTATCCTTTGTTTTAATCTGCACGATTGATGGGATTGATAATATGTACATAATAAAGGTAGAATCTTTGAAACTCGATTGGTGTGATGGCTTCATCTTATCGAAAAAAACTTGAACTTTGTGGATTTACTATTTACATTGCATCTTCAATTGCGAGAAATTTATATGCTTGTTTGTGATTTCGATAGGGTCGCTTTGAAATCCTTTCTTTGTCGGGATCCTTCACTCCTACGGAGTTCGGGGGATCTCGGACGAGCAGGACTGGTGGAATGAGCATATCTCTGGCAAGTCCCGATGGACGTGTAGTGGGAGGAATGCTTGCGGGGCTCTTAATAGCTGCCAGTCCCGTCCAGGTAATCACCTTCGATCTAACGACTTTTCTTAGTGAACTTTATTTTGTCACTAACGACTTTTTCTTCTCAAATTATATCTCAGGTAATAGTGGGCAGTTTTCTTCCGAGCAATTTCAACGAGTTTAAGACACCGAAGAAGCCTAAAGCCGAGCCCAAACCCATTTCCAATTCGCAAGTCGTCTCGGTTGCTATGCCTCATAATCCTAACACGGATACCAGAAACCCCGGTCCACTAGCCATGGTTTATCCGGGATCTGGAACACCAAGCACCGTGCCTCCCTCTATAACAAATAACTGGGGCGCTATAACAACCGTGGAGGACTCGAGGAAGGCTCCAACCGACATAAATATATCCTTGCAGGGCGAGTAGTTCATTCTCGGAGATAATTATGACATTCAATAACTTATAGATGCACAGTAAATTGCCAGCTTTAAGCTATCATAGGATCGCGTAGAGAGCTTCTTTCTTTTCTTTTTTTTTTCTTTTTTCTTTTTTTGCCTGTTCGGCCTCGTTTAGTCTTGGATGTTGTCTGTTGTTCTGATGTGATTAATGTCTGTCCATGGCAAAGCTGCTGGGATGCAGTTGTAGGAATATGAACTTTTTACTTGCTGGGCTTTACTGAGCAGCTTATATTGGGTTCCCATCTGCCACTTTATTGAGATATTTCCAGGATTTTGAGATTAACAAGTAATTTATTAAATGTTTCATTGTTTATGGTCCTCCATTTTCACTAATTTTAAGGTTTCTGAAGTGTTTGTACTGCTGCAATAGCCAATATGTAATGGACTAACCAGGAATCTATAACCAACTACTATAAAGTTGAAAGGGACTAATGCATTGAGATAACTTAACCAAGTCGGTTAGACTATTGATTTGATAATTACAAGATTACAAATTCTACTCTAACGGGAGCAACTTATTGACCTGAGCTATCTAAATTGGCAGGCCAATCTAAATTCGTTTACTTTTTTGTGATCCTTTGCTGGCTAAGATCATAAAACAGAATGTATCGAAGGCAGTTTTAGCCAAGGATCACAAAACAGAATGCATCGAGGCAGTCTTAACCAAGTTGGTTAGACTATTTGACTTGATAACCACAAAGTTTTTTCCTAGTTTTTCCTAGGCAGGAATCATAAAGTTACCAGTTATATTCCCAACGGGAACAAATTATTTGCCTAAACAACCTAAACTGATTTACCTCTCATAATTTACACAACCGACACTCTTCGATAGCGACTGCGAATTTCTCCTATCACCCAGTAAAAAGAAGGGAATGATGCATCTGACCAGTTTGGTTTGATATTAAAAAGAAAAAAGAAATCACTATAGCATAAAGTTGCTGTTGGAATACAAGAATGAGTTTATGGGGAAAAAGCTTTACTAATACATAACTGAAAACTATGAAAATTACTTTCTCATAATACATTTCATTACAAAAAACAGGTGCCTGCCAGACTGGCTGCCTTGAACTGGAGATTTTGAACCTTTTACAAAACACAAATACTCAGAGCAGAGAGTGATGATAATGCTCAAAGAAGCCACACAACCTGAAAAGTACACAAATATTTTTTCAATTTCCAGTCTTAAACGCCTATTAGAAGATAAAGAAGAAGATAAAGAAATCCAAGTTCTTCAAAATTTAAATGACACAAAAGGGAAAGAGAGAAGGGGTACCCTAAGTAGAAGCACCGCTACTTGCTTAATCATCCACTA
Source organism: Ipomoea nil (assembly GCF_001879475.1). Taxonomy (NCBI): domain Eukaryota; kingdom Viridiplantae; phylum Streptophyta; class Magnoliopsida; order Solanales; family Convolvulaceae; genus Ipomoea; species Ipomoea nil. The sequence continues at coordinate 3,557,557 of NW_017616616.1, read as the reverse complement.
TGGTCCATACCATCCTAAAAAACGAGAACAATGGGCATGAATTATATGGATTGAACAAACAAATAGTATCGTTATCAAGTAATAAGTTCTCGAGAAATAAACACCAAAAGCTCCTCTATAGTAACATACCAGGTTATGGAAACTGCAAGAAGTAAGACCAGGTATCCAAGTTTATACAACCGTATCTTCTTTTCCCAGGGAAGTTGATTGAAAATTTCCGTCACATCCAACAAGTGGCGACCACGAGTATAGCTGATAAAAAAATTGATGAATTAGAATGCAGCAAATTCTGATGTAAGCTATACGAATATCCATAATCTTCAAAATGATTCGTTTCATAAACTCTAGTTCATAAATTGAGTGAAGAACCGAAAAATATTACCAAGAATCTATTAGAGAAGGAATAAACTTACACTTTGAAGTTGTAGTACAAATATGGGAGACAGAGAAGACACATAAACCAATGGCCTACTATAAGATGTAGGATACATAGCATCCCTTCAGCAATAAAACTGGGCACGACAACTTTATTTATCCGGGATGCTGAATCGTATGGGTTGATATAATCGTACTCAAGGTCAGCTAAGCACATTAGCTGCAAAATTAATTCCAAGCATTATGTTCTTCAGAATTAGAACAATAAAAGACGGGAAATACATAATAGCCATGACAACTAAAAGGTACTAATCCTTTTCAAGATTATCACATGATATTGTTAATCTTTCTTAATTTCCATCAAAACCGCAATAAGTAATCTTTCTTAATTTCCACCCCTTTTAGAGACGATCTCGGTCTTTGACAACGAGCCACCTCCTCAAGAAGGTGAAACTCTCACACTGCGACTGTTAGGGCTAGATCTTGGGTCCCACACCACAACTGTTAGGGCTAGATCCTGCGTCCTTACCCACAATTTGCCACCTCCACAAGAGGGTGAAACTCCCACACTGCGACTGTCAGGGCTAGATCTTGGGTCCCACACCACGAGTCTAGGCTAGATCTTGCGTCCTTACCCACAATTTTCCACCTAGGAACCAACTAAGCTACCCATGGGGGGCCTCTCTCGTTTCGATGTTAGTAAGTACACTATAATCTTGGAATATAAACTCTATAACCCCTAATCTTGCAATTTATATTGGTCAACAAATATGCTTTCCTCCTTCTTTCAATGTTAAACGAAATCAAGCTCCTTTTTAGCTCAAATGATTGTTTAATTCGTCGATAATATGGAGAAATGAGGGACAAAAAAAGCCCAGATTCAAAAGTTTCCACCTTTAGATTCACAATTTCCCAGTTTTCTGATTCATTAACCAATCAAGAAGATAAGTTTCCAAATTTAGAATATCATTCGAAGCTCGTGAATCATCTAAGAAAGCAGAGAAAGAAATCTGGAAAGAAAGGTATAATACCTGGTAAAGGAGAAGACCAAGAATGGCCACTAGAAGGAAGAAGGAAAGAAGCCATGCAAAGAGATCCACCATGGCCCCTCGCGCTCCTTCCTCCTCTGCTTAGTTTCTTTCCCTCGCTCGCCCCCTTTTTTCTCGGCGTCTTGTCGGAGTAGTTGCCGTTCCGGGAAACGGTGACCTATTTGACTATTTCACCGTAGCCGTTGGTGAGATGTCTGAGATTCTCTCTTCTGATTTCCTCTCCCAATGTTCTTTTAGCTTCATTTTTTATTATATTTTTTTATAAAAAAAATCCCACCTAAATTATTACAAAAATTTGGAGTTTAAGGATTTAATTTTTGTCAACACATTATTAATTGATATCCTGTACATAATTCTTTTAATAATTTATCTTTTATATAGTTTATAAAGTATTACACGCAAAAAAAAAGTAAAATATATTTTTAAATAGTGATTGCGAGAAGTTAAAGTATCAAAATCAGTTAACTTAATAATTTAAAAAATTACTAAGTAAATTACCAGTATAAATATGAAGTGTAGTGTTATATGAATTAAACAAACATTTTTGCACTAGATTATATGCATAAATCCCATTAATCCCACAATCTACAACTATTGTAACGAATTACTAATACAACTGTGAAATTAAAGAGTAGTATACTTATTAACTCAACGGTTCAAGACATTTAATAAACGGATTATTAATACAATTGTAATATTAACGCACCGTCACGCACAAATACCTTGTTTTGTAAAATAGTTAGTCTACCAGTCAATTTTGACTTATTTGACCACTATTTAGTTGTTTGACTTGAATAAACAATCAATATGATTGTTTGATTAATTAGTTTTTTTTTTGTAACAATTTATTGCTCCAAAATACTAAAATTCTAAAAAACTGTTCAAAGTAATTTTTAAATCAATTTTTTTAGAAAGTCATTTTATATATAATCAGCTAACAACTAACGATTAATTAACCAAACACTTTTATGCAATCAGCTAATACTATCGACAAATCAAACTCATTAATCCAATCAACTAACAGTCATTTATCAAACACTACAAAAAAAGTATCAAAATGCATTTAGTCCACCCCATGAGCATATCATCCTTATTTCTATCTCATAAGTCATAACATGTGTCGAGATTATAATTTATATTTATTAATTATTAATTACTCATTAACATTTTTTTTGTTTTTGTGTGGTTATTTTCTTTTCAATTGTACATTTGTAAAAAATAAAAAGGAAAAAACAATCATTTTCAGCATTTTTTCCCTCCTTTTAAACGAGAAGAAGTCCCCGGTGGAGGATTCCACTGCAAGCTTTAAGCAGTGAAGAAGAAGAAGAAGAAGCAAACGGCGCATTACTGCAATATAATAACTTTCTCTGTAAACTCCATAAAAAAGCTCTCTCTTTTCCTCTTCAGATGGCCCGAAACAGGGTGAGTTTTACTCTTTAATCTCCCATTCTCCCCATATTTTATTCAATTTACTCCGTATCAATCCGTAGTTCCATTCCCGGCTACATTCATTCTTCGCGTTTATATGACCTGAAAATTCCCGCTTTTATTTGGGGACTAATGATTTCTGAACACAAATAGGAGGGTTTGATTTTGGTGATTGATGTGGGGCCTTCAATGCATTGTGTTCTTCCTGAAATTGAGAAGGTTTGCTCCGTGTTAGTGGAAAAGAAGGTATTTTTTATTTTTTTTTACCATCACTGTTAACTTTTTAGTGTTTTCCCTTCCAAACCTGTGTGAATAATCTCTGTGTGTTATTGTATTTAGTTGATTTACAGCAAGTATGATGAAGTAGGAGTTATTTTATTTGGGACAACAGGTAGTTCTTTTCATTTCTTGTTTATTTGTGATTTTATTGCTACTATTTTCTTAGCATGAAATGAGAGAATATAATCTGTTTGTACAATTATCCCAGAGACTGCAAACGAATTGACAGAAGAGCTGGGTGGATATGAACATGTGACGGTTTTGAGGAGTATCAAAGTTGTTGATGATGACCTTCTTCAGGCTCTAGAACAGCTTCCTCGAGGAAGCGTTGATGGTGATTGTATCCTACGTATGCATTTTAAGCATGATGAAGAAGCTAGATCCTTTGCACTCTTTAGTTTTGTCATTTTCTTTTGTGCCCTGAAAGATATTATATGCTCTGAGATGGATGAATATAGTATATCTGTGCAATCCAGCCACTATGTTTTCTCTGTTAAAATAGTCCAAGTATAAAATAAAAGTTTTTTATGTGACCCATAGTCCAGCATTGATTTTTTCTTGTTTTCCAGTGATAGTGAATACGGTGAATTATTATGATGCATAACATGTAGTTGACTGATCATCAAATTGTAACTTTTTGGTTGTGATTATTACTCCTTATATTCTTGAATGCCAATGCTCCCACATTCTTACTTGTGAGATGTGATTTTCATATTCTTGAGTTTTGAGAACCCTAACTTTCTTGATTAGTTCTTGATGCCGTAATTGTTGGGATGGATATGATGATTAAAAAGTATGGGATAACCAACAAAGGAAAGAAGCGCCTTTGCCTCATCACAAATGCCATGTGTCCGATTAAAGATCCATATGAAGGAACAAAGGAAGATCAAGTCAGCACCATTGCAGCTCAGATGAAAGCACATGGCATGAGAATGGACTCTGTAATTGTTAGAATGAAACAAGATTTGGATGCAGAAAAGGGAATTATTGATGAAAATGATTTTCTTTTGTCAGTATTTTCAAAAGAAACTTCCTCAAAAGCAGCATATGTTGAAAGTGCAACTTCATTGATGGGTGCAATAAGAACTCGTAATATAGCTCCTGTCACATTATATAGAGGTGATTTTGAACTCAGCACCAAATTGAAGATCAAGGTGAGAACTAAGAAATTGGGCCAATGATTTTGAGGAAACAACGGAAGAGAGATTTACTCACTGGCTTACGTATCAACTCTATATCCATTTGAAAGATAATTATCACCTTCTGTTAGTGTTACTTATCTTGTTTGCTTGTTTCTTCTTTGGTTGTCTGATAGGTATGGGTCTATAAGAAAACATCTGAAGAGAGATTTCCCACTTTGAAAATGTATTCAGATAAAGCACCTCCAACTGATAAGTTTGCTAAGCATGAAATCACGAGTAGTTACGAATATAAAGTTGTTCAAGATCCAACAAAACAAGTGCCACCAGAACAAAGGATTAAAGGATACCGATATGGACCTCAAGTAGTTCCCATATCATCTGCTGAATGGGAGGCAGTGAAGTTCAAACCAGAGAAAGGTGTGAAGCTTCTAGGATTCACAGATGCTTCGAATATAATGCGGTAAAACTTAGCTGTTTTGAGCTTGATTTGGATGGTGTATCCTCTGGGTATTATTGATTTAACGAGACTTTTTTGCTTTTATATTCCTTCTACCCGAAAAGGCATTACTATATGAAAGATGCAAATGTCTTCATAGCTGACCCGGAAAATTCGAAGGCCATTCTTGCTGTCTCTGCATTGGCAAGGGCAATGAAGGATATGAACAGAGTAGCAATTGTCCGCTGTGTATGGAGACAAGGGCAGGGAAATGTAACAATAGGAGTCCTTACTCCTAATGTGTCTGACAAAGGCAATGTTGTAAGTGTGAATCCATCCATAGTTGCAGCTATCCCACCCCCGTTTTAAATTTCTTTGTGAATATGATTTTTTTTTTATATATAATTTAAATATGAATTAACACTGTTGTTCGATGTGGATTGCAGCCTGATTCATTATATTTCAATGCTCTTCCTTTCGCTGAGGATGTGCGGGAGTTTCAGTTTCCATCTTTCAGCAATCTTCCATCGTCAATGCTCCCTAATGAACAGCAACAGGAGGCTGCAGATAATCTTGTCAAGATGCTTGATCTTGCACCGTCTGATAGTCAGGAAGCATTGCTGCCTGAGTTCACGCCTAATCCTGTATTACAGGTATTCAGTCATGTTGATTTTCTATATTTTCTTAGAACAGTTCAATTTTGTGTTTAGCAATATGGTTTTGAGAAGCATGACATTGTTTTCAAATATTCAGCGGTATTATCACTATCTTGAGATGAAGTCAAAGCACCATGATGCTGCTGTCCCTCCACTCGATGAAATCCTTAGGAGGATAACAGATCCCGATCCTGAACTTCTTTCTCAAAACAAGACCGTCGTTGATGAATTCAGAAGGTGTTTTGAACTGAAAGACAACCCAAAGGTATTCTTGACAAGCATGGCTCCATTCACTATATATTAATAAATCTTATTATACCTATTAATGTCCTGCAGATGAAGAAATCAAGAAAAAGATTGATAAGGGAAAAACCAACTGGATCAGATGAGGAAGGAGAACGTGCGTCTACTAAAGTTAAATCTGAAAAAATTGGAAACATAAATCCTGTTCAAGATTTTGAAGACATGATATCTCGGAGGGATAGCCCAGAATGGGTTAATAAGGCTATTCAGGAAATGAAGAATAAGATCTTTTATCTAGTGGAGAACTCTCTTGAAGGGGATACATATCAGAAAGCATTGGAATGTTTAGTGGCTCTCCGCAATGGTTGCATTGTTGAACAGGTATGCTGTCTCCCCTTTCCCCGCTCTCCTTCCCAAAACTTGCAAGATGACAGAGAGCATAATATGATAGGTTAATTCGTTGAGCTTTGCCTGTGCAGGAACCAAAACAGTTCAATGATTTGCTACGTAATCTTTATGCATCCTGCAAAGAAAAAGATCTCAGAAGCTTCTGTAAGCAACTCGAATCTCATGGAATCGCCTTGATAACAAAGACAGAAGCCCCCGACAGGTCTGATTTAAGAACCCATCTCTTTCCATTGTTTCATATTTTTTAGTCCACTTCCGTTCTTTTTTGCCTTTATGCTTAACTGCTGATAATGTCTCGTTTTTGGTATTGACAGTGATGTTTTGGAGAGCGAGGCCAGAAGCTTTATGACTGAATCAGAGGTGAAAGCAGAAACTGCTAAAAAGGAGCCCAAAGAGGAGCAAGATATTATGAGTATATACTTGGGTGGAAAATAGGGCCATCTATCTAGGAAAACCTCTCCATAGGATTTTGCTTGTTCTCTCTTGACTCTCAAGATCTGTAAAGTAAACTAGTTTTTGGCAATAACAGATTTTTTTGTCTAAAATTTCTAAGTATCTTTAGCTAGTGGTTCTATTAATTCCTTTTGAACCAGTATTTACTTAAATTCTCTATTTTCTATTTCTCCGACTTTTTTTTTTTTTTTTCCTAAATTTACCAAGATTTTTTTTTTCTTTTCTCCAATTTTCCATTCCATCACAAAAATGGAGAATTTTTCTCATTATTAAACACACCAGACAAACATCTTATGCACAATAGCCAATCAAGTATAAAGTGGAGATTACTGATGAAATGGTAAAAAGAATCAATCCCAGTACTGAGAAGTGAGAACAGTACTTGTACACTTCTATATGGTCTACAAAATAATAGGTTGATATTTGATTGTTCACAAAAAATGAAAATTAAATTCTTTAAGTGTTCCTTGAGACACCTCTGCCCCCTTATCTTCCCCAAAATCTCTGGAAGCAGATATCTCAATCTCTGCCAGAGTCATCATCTTTTGAAGGTAAAATGTAGCAGACAAGCCAAGCAAAATCATCTCCGGACTGCAACCAGTTCAATCTCATAAACCAACCACGAGTTTGGCGGTATGTTCTCTCCACCTCCTTTACTGCCATAACTGCAATACAAAATTTGACAGAATTCACAAGAAAGAACAATTAGAAATCCCGAAGGATCAGTATAGACCTATGGCCTTGGAAGAATGACAGGTTATGCAAGGGTTTGATCCCAAAATGCTTCCTTTTTTTTATTAGAGGCTGAGGGGAAATGGAAAGATGCATACCCCATTGATGGAGGGATGGTAAGTCTCCTTTTGTCACCAACACGCATACCTAGCATTGCAGAAATATGATAAGATCTACAATTGAATGATACAAGTGTACGCTAATAAGTTACTAAAGAACTTGAAATTTAGTAGTTGTTCACCTTCAAGACCAATGTTCCATCCATCAATAATTTGCTTGTCGCCTTCAGAACATTAGAAGAGAGAGGAATTAGCAATCAAAATAAATTTAGAAGTGAATAGAATTAACTTCTGAGAATTACAAGTACCTAGGCGAAATTTGTAAGGAGTTTTGCCAATATTGGAGTCAAAAACCTGTCCATTCTCTCTTAGCATGCCAGTATAGTAAAATTTCACCTGTACAAGATCAGTTCACCCAATAATCATGCTCATTCACAAATTCTCCAATGTGCTTGCTAAAGCTGGTCAATACCCAGTTAATCTATTACAACATTTTTTAAGAAGGATCGCATAAACTGTTACCTTTCTTCCTGGAGTAGCAACTTTTCCATCTGCTTCACCCATTGAAAGGTCTTCAATAGTCAATCCATTTGACAAGGTTCTCACTCTAGAGGACTCCACATTCGGAACCTTGTCCAGAGCTATGACAAAATTTTCATTCACTGGCATATCGGGCTCAGGCATGATGTTGGTTCCCTCATCCTCAACTTTGGTCTTCTTTTTCTTCTTTTTCTCATGTTTCTTCTCAGATAGGAATCCATCAGCTACGCCAGAATTAATGTTGATACTTCTGCATACAAAACAATGTATATTCTATTGTAAGATTTTTATTCTTTGATAGGTATATTCTATTGTAAGAAAGTATATACATCAAGATAGATTGACCTAAAAGGCCACAAATGGTAAAATCTATATCATCAACATATTGCAGGTGACATGTGTCATCTAAGAAATGCATGATTTAGAGAGTGCCAGAAAATAATAACTAAAACAAGAAATCGGGTTCGGGAAAAACTGACTGAGTATTAGTTTGCAATTTATTTTCTCCAGTTGTTGCTGGTAAATCCTTGCTGATATCAGTACCCTCAGCATCTTGCTTGACCTCTTTGAGATCATCACTAGGACTGGAATCTTTGCATTCATTCAATCTCTCTCCCTCACTCCTTTTTTTCCTCTTCTTTAGTTTTGGACCATTTTCAGATCGCTCATCAGCACGGGGTTCAATTCCTATAGGAACTTCATGCATCACGTCAGACTCGGTGAGTTGCTCTGTTTTATCATCAACAGACATGTTCTCCTGGCCACTGATACCAACTTCAATAGATTTTGCATCATCAAATTTGTTTTTCCTTTTCTTGCTACGCTTTGCAGTCTTTGCAGACTCAGCAGCACTAGAAAACAACAATGAAACAGATTGCAGGTCAAAAATCTTCCTCGACTGTAATGTGTGCCAATAGATAGAAAGAATAAACCAATTCATAGACACAAATATAAATGCATGACCTACGTACAATAGGTAATACTCACCATTCAGGTTCTAACTTGTGATCACCTTTGTCGCTTACAAGTTGATCCTTGCAAATGTTACTCACATTTGTTGTATCCACAGTGTCAACCTTTTCCTCTTTACCACTGTCACCATTTTCTGCCTGACCAGTAAGCTCATCTGTTACTTTGTCACTCCCTTCTCCACCTTCTGGCGATGTTTCCTTCGCTTCTACTTTATTTTTAGATGCAGACAAGATATATTTGTCTTCATCTCCGCTTTCTTGTGATGTGTCTTCATCTTCAGACATAATTACTTGGCGTTTCTTCCTAAGTCGTTTGCAGTTGCCTTTCCTGTTTCCTGGATGTTTTTCATTTGGGGGGGAAAAGAACCCAAAAGAAAAAGGTGAAATATAATCTTTTCAGTTTTCAGGACTACAACCTTTTATGAGAACAAAAGTGATTCATGTCACATACACTACAAATTGTGGAAGGCAATGCATTGAGATGGTTAAAACTTAAAACAAGAGAAACCTTATATGAGCATCCAAGTAGATACAAAACCACGCTCTTCTAGCAGAAGGCTTTATTGCCAGAAACCTAATCTTCCATATACGCAACTTAGAGCAAAATTAATCATCATAAGACATTAAGGCAGGTCATATTTACCTACTACATCTCCATCTTCATCACTTGGAACCGGTGAAGGTGAGAAAACATCCGGCTCATCATCATCATCATCATTTATAAAGCTATCCTCATATTCATCATCATCACTGCATTGATTGGACACCTCTGTGTCTGTGTTGGCTATATCCTCTCCATATGACTCCGTCTCACTGTCTGCATATGTACGAGAACTCTTACTCAGATAATATCCGGTTAGATGGACACTTCTTGGTCCAAGAACTGAAAAGACCACACTATCTTCCTCCTCAAATTCCAAATCCAAATGGCACGACTCCGTCTTATCAGGCAACAAGGCACACAGAAACACTGGAGTCTTATTTCCCACATTACACTGAACCAAGCTCTTCTTTGTCGCATTGCCAATACCCAATGTTGCCTAAACATTTCCAGAACAAAAGATCAATCGAAACTGTGGAACATAACACATGAATGATACACTATTAATCAAATGGAAATCAAGTTTCTTTTTTTGGAAGAAAAATCTCAAAGAGAGATTACCTGAGAAATCCGAAGCCGTCCTAGGGTCCGTTCAAAGCTATGCAAAACCGGTTTTCCGGGTTTTACTTCAATGCCTAGAATTCATTTAAAAAGATAAGATCAAGAAATGAAACTTGCTTGGAAACACATCAATTGCAAAAGATGCAGAAAAGAAACAAGAATATAAATTAAGAATTCTGCCACTGGAAATTTTGAAAATGAAAGATGCAATACAGAACTCACCCCAGAAAGACATTCTTCAATGATTGTTCAAAGCGGTATTGGAATTTAAACCCTACGCATTCAGACGCAATGCAGGACTAAAGTTTTTGCTTAAACCCTAGCTTATTTATAGTGGGAGCCAGCGGGAGTTTTTACGCCTTTTTTTCGCGCGTTTCTGATTCTCTGTCCCTTTATATCACTCCTCCGTATAACCATTTTTCCTTTTTTACTAAATAATATTTTTTTGATACATTGATTTCAATTTAGGCAAGACTAATCTTAGCTTCTGGCTGTTTTGAAAAATCTTAGCTTCCAGTTTCTCTCACGTCACTGAATTATTTGACGATGTAAATAATAAGTTGCACGAGTAATCTTTCAGTTAGGTCTAGCTTTATTGTACGCATTAAGATCACAAAAATCTATAAAATATTTAACTTTTTAAATATTTGGGTGAATATGAATAAATTATAATATTTTATTTGGTTGAGAGTTAAAAAATTAACACGGAGTATTTTTTTTTATTTTAAATATAAATATAAATATATTATAGAATAATAATAATAATCAGAAAATTAACTTGAAAAAATATTTTACACTAAAAATATAAGAAGTACATTAGGTTATCGTAAAATTTGAAAGAGAAAATTTCACTTTTGTGGTAAGAAAATTTCACTTTTGATTTTATAATTATTGGAGTCATGTTAATTGTAATCAACTATCAGCTTGATATATTAACTTTTAATTTTTATCAATTTAACCAGTCTAATCAAATTGTCGATTAAAATTTACTGCAAAATATTAATTAATCAACTTATGTTTAATCACAAGACACTTTGGTCTTTTTATGTGTAATCCACAATAAAAAGTAATCTGGAATGACTAAATTGAAAAAAAAATATGGTGCTAAATTAAAAATTGTGAATGGTAATTAACAAAATCTCAATAAGTGAATTTTTTTCAGTTTAAAAAATAAATTCTGAAAATTATTTTCCATTTCAAACGGACTCAAAGATTAAATCTTTGAGAAAAATCGTGGTGGCTGGGGACTGTAGTTCAAGATTGAAGCTTGATTGAGCTGAGAAGAGAGCGATGGCTTCTGTATCAAGATCAAAGCTTCTGCAATTTAACCGCTGTCACTTCACCTTAACCCGTGATTTTTACAGCGACGCCTCTCTCTTTCATAGGAGTTTTACGAGGTTGTTGTGTAGCGCACGTTGTCCTAAAGATGCTTGGTCTCAACCACCACCAACTACTCACTCCATTCCCCCTCTCTGCAACACCAAGCTCTTCTCATCTTCCTCAGCCATGGCCTCCAATCTTAGCTCTTCGTCTTCCAAGCTTGTATTGTATTCATACTGGCAAAGCTCATGTTCTTGGCGGGTCCGTTTCGCTTTAAATCTCAAAGGTTGTCAGAAACAATCTGGATTATGATGGGCTATGGTTGTGTGTTAATGGGTAATTGAGAGATTATTGGAATGATGGTTTTGTTTTTGGTTTTGGGTGCAGGTCTTTCTTATGAATATAGGGCAGTAAATCTCAGTAAAGGAGAGCAATTTGATCCTGGTAAGTTTGAAATGAATGATCTTTGTTGAAATTAGATTGAAGATTTTTGCAGAACTTTAGTCATTATTAGCATTGATGCTTCCAAGCTTTATCCTGAACTAAGTGTGGTGTGTTCAAATGATCTGTGAACTTTTTTTTTTTTTGGTTGAATGATTAGAAAAACCTACGATCACTACCCGAAGGTGTGCATAGGGTAAACGGTAAACCTGCCTTGTGACCCTAGCTGGTAAAGAATCACGAGGAGGTAAACCAGCCTAGAATGCTCATAGTTGACTGGCTCAAACCAAGAAGGCCAATAGGTTGCTCTTGCTGGGAGTTAAATTTGTAATCTTATGGTTACCAAGTCAACAGTTCAACCAACTTGGCTAGGCTTCACTGGTTTAAGAGGAAATAATATGTGCATAATTTGCAGAATTTGAGAAACTGAATCCTCTTGGGTATGTCCCGGTGTTGGTTGATGGTGGTGATGCAGTGATTGCTGATTCTTATGCAATTTTATTGGTTAGTTGCCTTCTATTCGAGTTCTGAATATGTACGTTTTGCTTCCTCCGCTATGTCTTTTGATGGCATAATTCACGGTTTACCTTACGAGGGTGCATTTCATTTGGTTAGTATTTGGAGGAGAAGTATCCAAAACATCCACTGTTGCCACTCGATCCTCAATTAAGAGCTATTAATCTTCAGGTTGGGTTCGACTCATTTGTGAACATAATATGCTTTGTGTACTAAGAGACACTAAATCCTCGATACAAGCCTTTGTGTTTTGGGAAACCTAGGATTCGTTTTCTAGTGACTTGTTTGAATGTTTTGGGCAGGCTGCAAGCATTGTCAGCTCGAGTATACAGCCTCTTCATATGCTTTCGTTGCTAGTATGTTTTCTTTCACACATCTTTCTTCTTGTCGGGGAGAAATAAACCTTCTAGAAATCATGTTATTGTGTCCTAAATGTGCAGAAGCATGTCGAGGAAAGATTTGGTCCAAACGAGGGACAAACGTGGGCTAAACTGAACATTGAAAAAGGTTTCTGTGGTAGGTTTCATTGCACTAATAAATGTCTTAATTCACTCTTCTGTCAAATACCCATTGTGGCTTTTTAACACGAAGAGCTATTATGTTGGATAGCCCTCGAGAAGTTGCTGATCCGATATGCGGGCAGACATGCTACAGGAAACCGAGTTTATCTGGTACTAGTTATACATTTATTGGAGGAATTACGAGCACAGGAAATGAGGGGTTATGAATAACAGAAAACCTTAAACTGATCATTGTTATTGGTGTAAACTTGCAGGCCGATGTGTTTTTGGCCCCACAGATTGCCATTGCAGCCGAAAGGTTTCATATTGATATGGTAACTGTCTTCCTACTCAAACTCTCATTAACAGGTGTATACTAATTTGTGTCTGCTATAGCCTGCATGATAACTTTCTCTACTTTTGCTTCCCACATAGTTCTTCACAAGTAGTTATCTTTGAATTTCAATAAGAACCCAAATTCGCCGCAATGCATCCAAAACCATTTTCACACCAAGAACCCCAAGGGTGTGCACTGAGTAAAATCTGCCTTGAGACCCTAGCCAGCATAGGACCATAAGGAGGTAAACCAACTCAGGTTGCCCCTAGCTGATCGGCTCAAATCAAGAACGCCAATAGGCCGCTCCCACTAGGAGTCGAGCTTGAAACATTGTGATTATCAAACCAACAGTCTGACCAACTTGGATGGGGTTGCCCATGGGTTATGGCTTTATTCTTATCTTCTCGAGTTTTCTTGCTTCTTGATTGGCATGTATTAAAGATCCAAGTGGCTTTTGTATGCAGTCCAAGTTCCCTACTCTACATGCAATATACAATTCATGCAAGGAATTGCCAGAATTCCAAGCCTCTTCACCACAAAACCAACCTGATGCTGCATTGTGAATCTTGCGACCATCCAGCAGAAATTTATTTCTAAAGGAAATTGTGGCATTTTTTGGTTTTAGTTATCTTAAAACTATATTCTTGTACTGAGACTGTCCACATGATGTGGTTTGAATATGGAAGATTTAGTGAGAAAATCAATCGCTCTATTTCATTATCTATAAATATACGGTAATTACACAACTCACTTTTGTCTCAACTTGCATTTACAAGCAAGTAGCAAATTTACCATAAGTCCCCATTGTTATTCACTAACTCTAAATTGCATTCTAATATGATAAAAACCCTTATCCCAAGCAAGTTGCATAACCTTAAAATCTTCCCAAAACTCCTCTTCTACCACACTTCAATTCATTACACATCCTAAGGTATCTATTACCATTGTCCAGATTTCTACCTAGAAATACCTCAACATTTCATCCACTAGCAAGTTGCCCGTCTAGCTCAGTTGGTAGAGCGCAAGGCTCTTAACCTTGTGGTCGTGGGTTTGAGCCCCACGGTGGGCGAAATTTTTCCATGACCCATACACCTTCCATGTTGCAGTTTTGCTGACCCATACACCTTCCATGTTGCAGTTTTGCTTTGTTTTTGCTGACCCATACACCTTCCATGTTTCAGTTTTAATTTCTAATTAGTGCACTGTGAATCTTTCCATTTCTAAACATATATATGATTGGAAGGATGCTCATGAAGTCATCATAAACAATCATGCGAACACTTCTCGTCTTCTCCGGCCCGAGCCTTAAGGATGCTTATGAAGTCATTATCATAAACAATCTGGCAAACACTCTGGAAGATCAAAGGTGCTCTCACTATATAGGCTGAGTAACAGACCAGACTTCTACCACTATCTTTTCATCAGCTCATTCCATTTCTGTACCCATTCAACCTCTGTAGATCCATTTGATTGCACCTTACAAAATGCTAACCGATCTGATATATAATTTCTGACTAGAATTGCAGGGCTTCCAGAAAAGGAAGCCCTTCCAAAAATTCTCTAAGGCTTAGGGGGAACCTAAACCATAGAGGGGGTTTGGAAATAGTTTTCAACCAGCAATAGACGCGCCTCAGTTAGAACCTCACTAGCTGCGTCATTGCCCCAAGCGCAAAGATGGTTTTAGCTGCCTGCTCGCCTCTCCTTTTATTCTACTCTCACTCCCCACCCACTCCTACATCAGTCGATGTGGTACACAAAAACCCCAAAAACTTGTGCTCCTGTTTCCTTATAGCTTATATCACATCTGCAAAAGGCATCAGAATTCCTTTCCACAAAAAAAAAAAGAAAAAAATGAAGCTTCTCCCCATTTCCAAGTCTAGTATAGGGATCAGTGATTCAGTTAATGCTGAATTCAAGCTGAAATCTCTGCAAATACATGCCTGCTGCTGGATAGTAATGTAATGAGCAGATTCGAATTCAAGATAGCAGAGCTAAATGGTTGTTGTTTCGTGGTTGAAATCTTGGATTTATTAATCTTCTTGGACATTATGAGTTCAGTGATCACCTGGCCAGCCAGTAGTGAAGGGTCTAAAGTGTAGTATAATAGAAGAAGAAAAGCAACTGAACAAGAAGATTGGGTTTTTGGGCTGCTAGGCATGCCATTTGAACCATCACTACAGAAACAAAAAGATCTAGTTTTGCTTCTTTAATTTAGTGCTGTTTGCTATAAAGAATGGCACTATATCTGCAGCAAGCTCCAGGGTATTGAATAGTCTGACTTCACTTACATCTATATAGGGAGAAATTATTATTTTTGGGCCTTTGGCTTTGCTTCATTTATTGACATTTTCATTGTCCCCGAGCTTGTCACATGATCACCTTCTGGATCTTGTTTATAATTATGAAAATTTAAACTAATGAGATGGTATGTAATTCGTAAAATTTTATTCTTTTAAACTAATCAACACAACTAAGTTTTAATCTCAATCTAGTTGAATTAGATATATACAAATTCTATTACTTCTTTAATAACTTTGATAGTTCCAGTAAGCCCCCATTACATCAGCATGTCTTTTACATTAGAATTGAAAATTTATGAAAGGTAAACATTAACCAACCAAATAGTTTTCAGACTTAAACTAATAAACCTCTAAGAATTAATAACGTTTCAGACTAACAGTGTAATAAGTAAACTATTGGCTACCAAACAATTGCCCGTCTAGCTCAGTTGGTAGAGCGCAAGGCTCTTAACCTTGTGGTCGTGGGTTCGAGCCCCACGGTGGGCGCAATGTTTTCTTTTGGCAAAACATTACTTTACTAATGGTGAACAATATTGACACCCCAAGCTGCTGTTTTGCAGGCAATCTTCACTTCACAAACCCAAACCTTTCCCGTTGTCAATGGAGAGATCAGTTTCGGGTTCCAAGAGCGGTTTCAGTTTCTGCAGAAAATGAGGATTTAAAAGCAAAGAGATGATCATTCTATGGTAACACAAGGATATATACACTAATTAAGCCTGTCATAAACTCATCATAATAATTCCATAGTGAGGTTACCATTATATATTGAGGTGGAGCCAAGGACAACCTCTCTCCTTAGTTTTGATGTCAGTTTGTGACAGCCTCTAAAGCTGTTGACAATGAAAGTTGAAAACAAAAATGGTATCCACTAATGTCCAAAATCATCAAAGAATCAAACCATAACAGATAAGTTCAGAAACTGCCTAGATTAACAAAGTCAAGAGAGATTTGAATATATAATTTTGGACTAAAATTGTAGGGCTTCCAGATAAGGAAACCCTTCCAAAAATTCTCTAAGGCTTAGGGAGAACCTAAGCCATAGAGGGGGTTTGGAAATAGTTTTCAACCAGCAATAGACGCGCCTCGGTTAGAACCTCACAAGCTGCGTCATTGCCCCAAGCGCAAAGATGGTTATTGCTGTATGCTCGCCTCTCCTTTTATTCTACACTCACTCCTCTCCCACTCCTACAGCATTAGATGTGGTACACAAAAACACAAAAACTTGTGCTCCTGTTTCCTTATAGCTTATATCACCTGCAAATGCATCATAAATTATTTTCCACATACAGGAATAAAACACCATCACTACAGAAACACAAAGATCTAGTAGTCTTGCTTCTTTAGTGCTGTTTATTCTGATGGTTTCACAAATCGACAGTTTGATGCACCTCCATGTTACACTTAGTGTTGGAAAGACATCAAGTGTAGGTTATAATCTCCTAAATTCCTCCAAAACTAATACTAGATTCTAGACTTTTTGTAGGGCGTAATCTCTCCACGATTTTAACTAGTTGGAAAAGAGTTTGTAAACCATATTTTTGCTATAAAGAATGGCACTATCTGGCATGTCTTTTACATAAGAATTGAAAATTTATGGAAGGTAAACATTAACCAACCAAATAGTTTTTAGACTTAAACTAAAAAACCTCTAAGAATTAATAACATTTCAGACCAACACTGTAATATGTAAACTATTGCCTGCTGAACAACTGCCCGTCTAGCTCAGTTGGTAGAGCGCAAGGCTCTTAACCTTGTGGTCGTGGGTTCGAGCCCCACGGTGGGCAACTTTTTTTCTGCTTTTTTGCACCATTACTATACTAATGGTGAACAATCTTGACACCCCAAGTAACCTTTCATGCTGTCAATGGAGAGATATAGGGGTCGTTTACTAACTTGGAAAAATGGAGAATTTTCCAAAAAATGGAGAAATTGAGAAGTGGAAAAAATAAAAATTGGAGAAGTTGTTTACCAAATATCTTCTTCCAAATGCTTACTCGATCTCCATTTTCCAACTTCATGTACATTTTTGGAGAAAGAAAATTTGGACTTCTCCAAGAGATGGATAAAACCTGTACTGCGCTTTTGCTTCAATTGTTGCTTTGCATGTCCTGTACTGCGCCTTTCAATTGTTGCTTTGCATGTCCAGTACTGCGCCTTTGCTTCACGTCGCGGGTTCGAATTCGAATTGTTGCTTTGCCCACGTCAGTTTTGCTCTGCCTCTGCTTTATTATTATCTTTTTTTTTTTTTTTTTAATTTTCTCCTTTCTTCATCCTTATGCACACATAATAATAATAATAATAATAATATTATTATTATTATCTTCTTTTTAAAATTTTCCCTTTACTTCATCCTTATGCACACATATTTATTATTATTATTATTATTATCTTTGTTATTATTATTATTATCTTTGTTGTAGAAATGTAAAAATGCTATATGGAATGATTGTATTTAATAAAATCAGAAAATTAGAGAAATGAAGAATTAGAGAAATGGGGAATGAAAATTGAAAAATTGGAGAAATGAAAAACTGGAAGAATGGAGAAAGAAAACTGGAGAAATGGAAAACTGGAAATGGAAAAATAGAGAAACGAAGTAAACGACCCCATAAGTTCTGGGTTCCAGATTGAAACGGGTTCCAGATTGGTTTCAGTTTCTGCAGAAAATGAGAATTTAGACGAGAAGAGATGATCATTCTATGGTAACAGAAGGATATATACACTAAGCCTGTCATCCATGAATGGACCTATGATACCATCTGAGTAGAAACATTATATTGGTCAATATCAGAAGTGAGGTTCAAAAAGTTCAGAAAATTGCTTAAGATTAACAAAGTCAAGAGAGAATAGAATACATAATTTTGGACTTAAAATTGTAGGGCTTCCAAATAAGGAAGCCCTTTCAAAAATTCTCTAAGGCTTAGGGTGAACCTAAGCCATAGAGGGGGTTTGGAAATAGTTTTCAACCAGCAATAGACGCGCCTCGGTTAGAACCTCACTAGCTGCGTCATTGCCCCAAGCGCAAAGATGGTTTTTGCAGCCTGCTTGCCTCGCCTTTTATTCTACTCTCACTCCCCTCCCATTCCTAAATCAGTCGATGTGGTACAAAAAAACTCAAAAAAACCTGTGCTCCTGTTTCCTTGGCATATATCACCTGCAAAGCCATCAACATCATAACCCGTGTGCGAAGAGAATTCCTTTCCATAAACACAAAATTTCTGCCCAGTTCCATGTTGGTATTCACATCAGCGAATGGTCAATTTAAGCTTAGCTTAAATCTATGCAAATACAATAAATTAAATGGTTGTTTCGTGGTTGAAATCTTGAATTTATCAAGGGTCATGGTTTCCTAGCTTGTCACAAAATCACCTTCCGGTCTCTAGTTTATAATTACCGAAATTTAAGCTGATGAGATGGTATGTAATTCATAAATTCATAGAACTTTCTTATTTTAGAATACTTAATACAATACAACTAAGTTTTAATCTCAATCCAATTGGGATCAAATAGCTTCAATAAGCCCCATATTACAAATACTTTTTAGACTTAAACCAAAAAGAAAAAAAAAACTTCTAAGAATTAATAACATTTCAGACCAACAGTGTAATAAGCAAACTATTGCTTGCCAAATAACTGCCCGTCTAGCTCACTTGGTAGAGTGCAAGGCTCTTAACCTTGTGGTCGTGGGTTCGAGCCCCACGGTGGGCATTTTTTCTTTTTTATATGGCAAAAACTCTGAACTATACTAATGGTGACCAATCTTGACACCCCAAGTGACCTTAGCTGCTGGTTTTGCAGGCAAACCTCACTTCACAAACCCAAACCTCTGTCAATGGAGGAATCAGTTTCGGGTTCGAACAGCGATTTCAGTTTCTGCAGAATTCGAAAAGAGAAGAGATGATCATTCTATGGTAACAGAAAGAAGGATATATAAATATATGTATTGTGAGTGAGGTTACCACTAGATATTCAGGTGGTTCTTCTATGCTAGTTGACCCAAGAACAACCTCTCTCCTTAGCTTTGTTGTCAGTCTGTGACAAGCTCTAAGCTGTGGACAATCAAAGATGATAGCAAGCATATGAAGCTAGGAAGCCTTAACCGGTTCGATAAATCAAGAAAATGCCCGCGGGGGTGTGAGCATATAGCCATTAACGTGCAATCCAACTATCAGCTTAAGCTTTTAGTTGAGATGGAGCACATGTTTCAATTTGGTATCAGAGCCAGACCAAAGGTCATGGCGCACGCCAACTATCAGCTTAAGCTTTTAGTTGAGATGGTGCACATGCTTCAATTGGGGGCACTTAGTTTCTTACCTCAGATCGCATTGCCCCGCCCACTACGAACACGAAAATGCGCTGCCCCATGTTCTTGAAATCCACAGATGCACCCCTCAAAGCCGAGTCACTAGCACAAGTCGAGAAAGAACTTAAGGCTCCTCCTATTCTTGTTTTCAATCCAAGTTTTTTTCGTTAATGTGTACCTGGAATAACCATCATCAGAAGTGCCCCGACGAGCATAGTTTGGAGTCCTCCGGGATCTCATTGATCGCGGGCCTCCTGTGCCATCGGTTGTCTTTGCAGATGAGCCCTTGGAATCCCCACTGCCCCCTTGCCCAGATGGTCCTTCATTGCCCATTCTATGGAATTCATCTTTTGGAAGTTCGCCTTTAGTCATTTGTTCAATCAACTCCTGAAGTAAAACCATTATCCATGGATGTAATATCCACCACTCAAATATAGCTCAAACAGTAGAAAAAGGTGTAAACAAACCTCTATCACTGGAAAAAACCGGAATAACGCCCATTGCTCCTCATCTGCAGCAGCTCGATCCTTTCGATATGCATTATTTTGTGTCTAATAGAGAGTTTTTTTATTATATATCAGGGATCTTAAATGACATTGAATGATGATTTCTTTCGTCGTATTGATATATATACCTTTTTTGCATCAAACTTTAGGGAGGCTTTCGCATCTGCAGCTTTTTTCTTATCTGATGCCCCCTCGAGTAGTTTCATATTGTTTATAGCCTTCATATCTTCTGCAGTTAGTTTTGCCAGCTGAGGAGGGGAAAGAATGACAAAATTCCCAGTAAGCTTTATCTCGAGTTCTATGAATCGAGAAACTGGACAGAATGAAGAACAAGATAGGGTCTAATGAAGCACCAACCTGCATTAGCTTTGCTGCTTGGCCCTCAAACTTCTCTGGACTAACTAATGCATAAATCATCAACAACCTTAGCTTGTTCTCAGCCGGTGAATCCTGCAAAATTCAAGTTTTTTCGAAAGATTTAGGGTTTAGGGTTTAGGGTTTAGGGTTTAGGGTTTAGGATTTGGATAAACACGAAAACCATTACCTGAGCTGTCCTAAGAACATTGATCACTTCCTTTGATCCAGCATCACCAAAGACGAGATCCTGCTCAACCTGTCCAAGATCGCGAAGGCATTGCTCTCTGCTAATCGAGTTTATCTTCCCAGCAATCTGATTGAAAAAGGATACACAATTTTGAAACTCAAACGGGTATGAAGAAATGTTTGTTTTCAAGTCAGAAAAAACCGATACACACTGCAACGTGGAGCGAGAGCTTCTCCATTTGTTCATTGTACTGTGGCAAAGCTTGAACCATTTTCTGTATGTCCCGGGTCGATAGTTCACTTCCATCTCTACATAAACACGAACTTAAACTCAGTTTATTGAACCATAATCTAAGTCTTGACAGAATTATGGAAAGCACCAACCTTTGTTGCAGCTGTGCTGCTTTGTTCTTGGAAACAAAGTTGCTAAACTTGTCATGTAACTTTTCACTAGCCTGATAGATTTGTCGAGTTAACACGGACATCCAACGAAACGAACAAAGAACGTTAAGATCTAAGTGGAAGTCATACGTACTTCTGCTATATGATTATAGCGGAGTTCAAGCCAGACAGCATCATGATCTTCCAAAAGAACTTCCTTCTTCTCAGGGTCACCGCCCGTCTTGCTAGGCACCTAGTAAGCCCCAATGTTAAGAATCCAAAATAAGAGAGAACATATGGGTTTATAAGGCCATGGGTTAGACCAGCTAATTGACTGGATTCAGTCTTTTTAGTGTGGTTTGGCCCATTTGCATGGAAATGCGTACCTCGTGTACATATTTGTTACCGGTCATTTCAAGAAGGTCGTGGCACATAGCATCATAGAACCACTCATGGATGATAGGAGCAATCTGATCAACTGGCCTGTCCACAATCAGCAAATCACATGTCTCTTTTTGGGGATAGTTAGGGATGGTGGATTTGTATGTAGAAATGCATTCCCAAATTGCAGAAGCAAGGAATTTGGGAATTAATTCCTGGTTTCTTCTTGCAGAATCCTCATTTCCCTTGGGAGCTCGATACCGCACAATAGGAAATTCCTGAGACATGTTGAGAAACAGTAAAGAAGCCAGCCATTTGTGATCCTTTATAACTTGGTGGAAGAGAACTAGATCCAGATAAGAACAAGTGAGACTCGAAAAAGCAAACTTTTACGGTTTACAGCACCAAATCTTGTAATTTACACAATCATAAGTCCTCTGATCCTGTGTTTTCGATCTTTAGTCCACATGAAGAAGTACCGAAAAGAAGAAAAGCTGATTTATGTTTAGTGTTTTCACCTTTAGTGAAGCAAAAACAGTGGCAATTCTAGTGGCCATTATGCTCAAGCATGACTGAAATTTACGCGGATTTTCAGCACCTTCACCAAAGAGCTCATGGAAGGCTCTATCCTGATCAGTGAGAAATGCCTAAAACAAGCACACATAAAAAAGTGAATGTATAACAAGATCCATAATAATGTCGGATGAATCGGAAAAAATGCATCCACCTGTTGATATTACAGTAAAGTTATCAGATTCAAAATCAAAAAACATTAGCCAAAACACCTGACTGTCCATTGGGAAGTACTCCAAATTCATCTGCAATACCAAGAAGGAGAAAAGCTTAGGACCAAACACCAACAATTTGTTTGCAGAGGATATGATTATCCTCATGGCAGTGGCAAAAGAGAAATCTTGCCTCTCTTAGTGCACCTATACGCGGTAACACACTTGTATCGCTCTTGATTCGATTAACCAGGTCCTTCGGGACGGGTGTGCTGAAGTACACATAAGCTCTGAGCAGAAAAGAAAAGGATAACTGGAATAAGAAGAGGATCACCAGCCTCACGAAAACATAGCATTTAGAAGACAGACATCTAGAAATGTAGATTCTTTCTCACATACTTTCTGTATAAAGGCTCTCTTCCAGACATATCAGATAGGAACATGATCACACTGTAAAGTTAAACACTGGCAATGTTAGTCATCACTTCATTTCAAGTTACAAAAGAAGGCCATCTTAAAGCTTAGAGATGTCATATTTGACCCTATTGACAGTTTTCTGGATGACGAGGGAAACCACAGTCACTACCCAAGAGTCAACACCGGGTAAATCTCACCTTGTGATTTTAGCCAGCAAAGAGTCATAAGGAGGTAAATCAGCCTAGGTTATTCATAGCTGATCGGCTCAATCCAAGGCTAATATATAGACCGTTTTTACTGGGAGTCGAACTTGGAACTTTATGACCTTATGACGAGGGAAACCACAGTCGCTACCCGAGAGTCTGCACTAGGTAAATCTCGCCTTGTGACCTTAGCCAGCAAAGGGTCATAAGGAATCAGCCTAGGTTATTCATAGCTGATCGGCTCAATCCAAAGCTAATAGGTCGTTTCCACTAGGAGTACAGTCGAACTTAGAACCTTATGGTTACCAAACAAACCGTCAGATTGACAGTTTTAGTAACAAATCCATGTAGTTGATTAGAATGCAAAAGAGGGAATGATAAACATGCTTCTCTTTAGTTGGTTGGATGAAATATATGACATCCATAGCAGGTAAAGGTTGTCTTCTTCTGAAAAGATCTTCCACCACTGCATTAAGGAATTGAAATCCAGTTACCAATTAGCTATGAAACTTTCAAGAAACAGAAACCCAAAGCAGATAATATACTAATACTCACGAGAAATTCCTTCATCTGTGATATCTGCCATTTTGCATGAGCTAGACAGTACTTTCACAGTCACCCTATCCATGATGAGTACCTGCTCGATCAAAACCGGTAAATCTTGAGAAAGAAAAAAACATCAAAAGCTTTGTCTTTTCATGATCAGATAAATTGTCCCAGAGACATACCCTCCATGCGGATCTTGGATCATCTGATTTGGATGAGCGGAGCATCTCAAACAACAATCCTGCCAATAAAAAATAAAATAAAATTGTTTCATTCCAAGATTTTTCCAGGAAATTGTGAAAAGGAGTGAGAGTGATGGGGTGAAATTAAGGGAAAGATGATTACTTTCGCGGGTGACCTGCCGGAAATTCTTGTACTCGGAATCGGAAAACGACATCTTTGATGAATTGAAAATGCCAACTTTTTTTTTTCTTTTCTGTCTAAGTGTTTTCAGGTGGATTTAGCTAGAAATGACCTGAAAAAAATGAGCATGGAGAAAGAAGACAATGATTTGTATGGAGAGAAACGCGGGAGGCTGTTTTCGCGGTGTTCGTATCTTGGTGAAAAGGTCGTTATGCGCTTGTTGTGGGGACGCACAATGTTGTAACGGCCATTAACAAGAATTCTTTAGCTTATTCTTTTTATTTAATGAAGTTTTTTTTTTTTTTTTTTTAATTATGGGAGGAAATAGACCCCCACTACTCGAAAAAGTGCACATAGTAGATGTCATTTTTATGTAATAACTAACAAATTACTAACTCAATATTGTAGCTTAAATGGTAAATGAGTTTGATTTTTTCTAGACGGCTGGACCAGCTCATGTGCCCCTCGAAACGAGCGGGAATTAGTTGGGTGGACTCGAATCTTAAAACAGACGAAGAAAGACTCGGAACACCTTGTAATTTACACACAAAAAAATTCACAAATTACACATAAAAGATAAAGCAAATTGAACTTATAACTTCATGGTAGATCGAGAAATTATATATGTATGTATGTTCTACCATTTTCTTGCCTTTTCTTTTTTGACCATCCAAATTTTCCCCTTCTTTCATACTATGTGATGGATCGGATTCAATGAACGTTACCTACCCCAAGGCGTTGGTCTAAGGGATAAGAAGTAGTCTCATTTATGACTTGCTTCTATTAACACGATGAGAATTTAATTACTGCTACAAATATTGGAGTTTGGTCGGGTTTGAGTTGAGTTCCTTATGCGGATTAGAAGCTAATGCAGAGTTTGATATATTGGTGATAAGCTTATTAAAAACACTACATAAAGAAACAATTTCACACCAATACAATTACAACCAATGAAAGCTAGATATGATAGTTATGACATCTTGAGTCAAGTTGGAAACTAGAGAAATCCAACTCTTTTGCAACTCTCAATGGCTCCATCATACATTTCTTCGAGCCCATACTTGAATTTGAAACCCATGTCCAATAGTTTCTTTGATGAAAGAATTGGATGTTTGAAACCTCCCATATCCTTTAAAGAGCTGCATGCACCATATACATATGTTAAAAACTCGATATTAATTGAGGAAATCAATATTAATCTCACATGTTTTTTTAATAATTTGATATTATTTATTATGTCCTGTGCTAAGACAATTATATTCACAAAATATAGATAAAAAATGAAGAATAATATATATAGTATAGTAGTAAAGTAAAACTTACTCTGGATCTGGAAGATGATATTGTGGGTATTTAGTCGATAGAAATTTGTGCAAGTCTTGGGGTGTTATTCCAAGAGAAGAACAAATGTACCTCCCCTTTGCATTAGGATGCTCCATAAGAAAGATGTGTGCCCTTGCCGCATCATCAACATGTACAAATGGAGTCAATGAAGGGTACTTCATAACATTTTCTTGATCACCTAAAATTGTTCGAGAATAATATTTTTCGTCACAATTTTTACTAAAATAAATTGATCAAATTAAAAACTTCTATAATATAATCACCACTCTTACTAATTACTCATTGCTTTTTTTTTTTTTTTTTTTTTTCAGATGATAAAGGATATTCGCAGTAACTACTCGAGAATGTGATCATTGCATGAGGTAGGTAAACCATACTTTCTGACTCTAATCGGCGAATGATCTTGTAAGGTAAACAAGTATAGATTATTCATAATTGATCGACTTAAATAAAAAGCAGATCACAGTTTAACATTTGTGTTCAGTTGAGTTACCATGATTTACGTACCCAAAACTATTGACATTGCAGGGCGTAGGGTCTCGGGGAACTGAGGAGACAAGAAAGGGCCATGGATCCATGAAGTAATGACTGTGACAACGTCAAGTTCATATTTCTCTCCGAATTCCAACGCCG
Source organism: Ipomoea nil (assembly GCF_001879475.1). Classification (NCBI taxonomy): domain Eukaryota; kingdom Viridiplantae; phylum Streptophyta; class Magnoliopsida; order Solanales; family Convolvulaceae; genus Ipomoea; species Ipomoea nil. The sequence goes on along the minus strand of NW_017616616.1, from coordinate 3,531,865 downwards.
CCTTTTCCGCTAAAGTTTTGCTGATAACGTAGGAAGCACCGAAAGGCTTTGATTCCTTAACCAAACCCACATCCGTCCACGAGCTCTCGTCGACGACGACGGCGGAACCTCCGCCGTCGCCGTTAAACACGACCGCCAATCTGCTGGAAGTAACCACCACTCGCTTAACGGTTTTCGCGCCAACGGCCGCCCGCAAAACGCCCAACGTCCCATTGACGGCGCTCTCGATCTTCGCCTCCTCGATTTCCGACCCCTCCGCTAAGTCCATCGGATGCGCAACGTGAAACACTCCGACGCATTCCTCCACCGCCGCCTGGAAACTCTCCGGCCGGTCGAGATCCGCCTCGAAAATGCGCAGTCTCTCCGGTGATGCTCCGGGCAAACTCGTGAGATAGCTCAGATCTCTGGTCAGTGACCTCACCGTGGTGTTAACGGAGTAGCCATCTTCTAGAAGTCTCATGATCAACCATGATGCCAGAAAGCCTGTTCCTCCGGTGACACAAACAGTGCCTTTGCCATCTCCATTTCCTCCCATTTTTTCTTCTGAAGCAAATAAATTCAGTGTATTTCTATCTTATTATATCTCTTTGTGAACCAATATATATATACTCCGTATTTTTTTTTTTTTTGAACCAATATATATATATAATAATTAGGTAAATTTGGATATTGTTTGCTAAATTTTGGTAATATATTGATGACAATATTAGTATACTAATAATTTCACTCTTTAATTAATGTAATCTAGTAAATATTCCTTAAATTAGTTGATGAGGAAATTAAATAGAGTTAATTATCAAAATGGTCCCTTGACTATAGTGAAATTACTAATTTGGTCCTTGATTATTTTTTTAATTAATTAAGTTCCTCAACTTTAAAAATTTTAATCAATTTGGTCCTCCGTTAATTTGACCGTTAGTCAACCGTTAACTTGAGATCAAATTGGTAATTTCGATATAGCCAATGGACGATTTTGGTAATTAACTTTAGGGGTGGGCAATTCGGTTTAGTTTTCTCGAATCGAACCGTACCTAATCGAACCGAACCGAGCTAGTTTGGTTCGGTAATACACCGAACAACAGAACGGTATTGGATTCTTGTATACCGAACGGTTCGATTAAAAATTGATCCGAATTGTTCGGTAAAAAATTGAACTGAATCGAATACCATTTGATTTATTTTTTTAAAAATATAATAATAATAATAATAATAATAATAATAATAATAATAATAATAATAATAATAATAAATAAATAAATAAATAAATAAAAAGTAAATCCAAGTCCCTTGCTGCTTGCTCTATTGTTCAATTCATATTCTCATGGGTATCTCTCGTAAATATTTTATTTGATTTCTTTATGGGTTGTTATCAAAAGTTCTATATTATATATTATGGTGTTTACATAATCCATATCCAAAGTCTAATATATAACAAAATAGCAATCCAAAGTTCAAACGGTATTCGGTTCGGTTTGTACTAAACAATTCAGTTTGGTTCAAGTTTTTACCGAACCGTTAGGTATACAAGAATCTATTACCGTTCGGTATATTATCGAATCTAACTAGTTTGGTACCGTTCGGTTCGAGAAAACTGGATCAAATTACCGACCCTTAAAGTTAATTACCAAAATGGTCCCTTGACTATAGCGAATTACTAATTTGGTCCCAAGTTAACAGTTGACTAACGGTCAAACAAACGGGGGACCAAATTAGTTAAGATTTTTAAAGTTAAAGGAGTTAATTAATCAAAAAAAAGTAGTCAAGGACGAAATTGGTAATTTTTCTATAATCAAGGAACATTTTGGTAATTAACTCAAATTGAATATTTAGAAATTCGATCTTCATAGAGAGGACATGACATGTGACATGTCTTAATTTGCTTAGGTTATCATTATCTGGTGTAATATTATCTCACTCCAAATATAATTCATCAATCTTAAAAAAAAAAATGAATGAACAATGACATTTTGCAATATTTATTCTTATGAGTACGTTATTGTTAGGACGTAGATGATCGAAAAGAAATGAGGAATGCAATGTGATTAGAAATGAGTATTCAATTGATGGTTTAATTAGGAAATTAGAAGGAAAAGTGTACCTTCTGTTGCACATATGGAGAATGTTCTCGGGGCAAGACGCTATATTCAATCACATTCAAATACTCCCTCCTCTTGATGTCATCGAGAATAACTTTAATTTTTACCGCAACTTTTCATTTATTCAGGAAATCGAGGAAACTGGTAAGCTTGTTCTTGGCGTGGATATAAGTGTTGATCACGTATTGGTCGATAAGGTTTTCCGACTAGTAGACGATGTCCTTCACCAGCTGCTTGACGATTTCGTTTTCTGTCTTGATTTTCGGGAATTCTTTGAGGATAAACTTGAAGCCATTGACGCATCAGAGGAGCTTCTGGACATCGTTGTCTACGCTTGTGATTACGAGAAAAGGTGGGGGTGGGGGTGTTGCAGGAAGGAGGAGTTAGGTTTTTTATTTTTTTATTATTTTTTTTATTTTAATAATATGTGGGTCCACTAAAACAAAAATTGCTCATCCCATCTCGCATTAGTTTCACTTTGGGGGCCCAGTAGGGCGCGTGTACTACACGCCCTACTGTGTTATTTTTTTAAATTTTACTTTCAAATATTAGTTTTTTTTTTTTTTTTTCCTTCCCCTCTCATATTCTCTTTCCTAGTCACACTTGAAATTTTTTTTCAAAAACTTCACACTATTGAGAATGCTATATTTTATGCTCTCAATTATCAATGTCACTCTTAAATAATTATTAGTGGCGTAAATGTTACTACATATATTGCCTCAATTTTTTTAATAAATAATATTTGTAATTTTTAATAAATAACAAAATTTGTTTAAAAAAACAAAAAAAAAAACAAGTGTCAATACCGTATAAATTTAACGTGATAAATATGTCAATTTAGACTTAATTGAACCATATAGATTTGTTTATTCACTTTTTATTTAATGAAGCATTAAAATTAAATTAATCAAAATTAGGATAAAAAGATTAATTTGTACAAAACAATATAATACAACGACTTTGTAAGTAGGGTTTAAAATCATAAATTAAGTCAATTGAGTATCTAGAAGGTCAAACTTTGCTTTCAAGAAAAAAAAAAGGAAAAGAAAATAATGGAAGTCCTACGCAGCAACTCTTCTTCTCTTACCAAATCTTCCACATCAAATAATGCATAATTAACCAAATATTTAACTCTAGTATATTAAAATTCAAATTTAATTTACTAAAAATGTATCTTCAAAAAATAAACTTATAGTAAATAAAAATAAAATTTTAATATATTTAATTTATTCAGATAGTGCTACCTCCGTCAGATTAAATCATTAAAGAAATTTTAAGTTCCTTAAAATAATCCAACTTCAAATTTGTGAACATTCTGCGAATCAAGTTTTCTTTAGCATTACTACGAAAGTTGTTTTTATGTTTAACGGTAATGAATGTTTAATCATTTCATCGATTTTTATTTTTAATTTTTTTTAAATATATTAAAAATAAATTTGTATTTTAGTGATCCATCTTGTAATGTGAACCGTGATTGGCGTATAATAATTGAGCAAAGACTGACGAGTTTACTTGAAAATTGAAATAAACTACAACTACTCCGCATACGATATAAGCTGAATTTCCAATTTTAACCCCAAACGGCGAGCTTCGACCTTGCATCACGATTAACGTCAACATAGAAAAGCAGCGGCGCCATTTCTCTCTTTCTCCTCCATTTTTCACTCCGTTTACCGGTGGATTCCATATTGTCTACCATCTGGAATCCATAAACCCTAACACAAGTTTTTGTAGGAACAAAGAAAAAACCCAAAAAACAATCGGATAATTCGAAGGAAAACAAAAATATACTGGAATAAATCTTATTTTCGGAGAATTTGTTTTGAATTTTGTACAGATTTATTGATTATGTATAGATCTGGAGCTGTGATGGCTTGGAACGTCTTCAAGTTCTGTACCGCCCTCCGTGGGCTGGGCTCGATCATGATCCTGTTGGTCCTCGGCGTTGTCGGTGTCACTTATTATGTCGTTGTCCTCACCAATTACGGGCCGATCCTCGCCGGCGGTGGCGGTGGCGTCGGTGTTTTCGATACACTCGTAGCTCTGTTCGTGATCGCGCTGTTTCATTGTTTGGTAAGTCACGCAACTAGTTTATCCGTAATTCACTCATTTTTATCAGCTCGCGAAATAAGCTGTGTGTTGAAGTAAATACTTAGTCGCTTTGAAAATTTTCTGGTGAAATAAAGCTACTAGAGAGGGTTTAGAATGATGTTTCCCATAATCTAAGTCTGAAAAGCTAGCTCAGTGAAGATTAGACAGGAAATTTAGACCATTACTGGCTTTGCTTGCTAAGATTGTTTGATTTTAGAGATATATGTTACTTAACTTTAAATTGAACTTGTACATTTTGTCGAGTGATTGAGGGATATTAAGCTGTGCAAAGAAAACAACAACCTCTATGAGAACTGTATTAGATTATTTTTTTGTTGCTGTTGAGCTTTTGGCCCTGTAAATTCACCTTGATGATAATCAAGAACCTGAAATTTAAGGAAGTATATGTATATTTTTTGTTTTTAAAATGCTATGAAGAGTGTGACTGTGGATGCTTCAAAGGTATATGAAACTAAGAAGCTGTTCTGCAATTACTACAGCTGGTGATGCTATTATGGAGTTACTTTTCCGTTGTTTTTACGGATCCGGGTATTGTGCCGCCCAATTGGAGGCCAGCATTGGATGAAGAAAGGGGGGACACTGATCCCTTGACTGCATCAGAATTTGGCAGTTCTCCAGCAGATCTGCCACGGTCAAGAATCCGGTTTTGTAGGAAGTGCAACCAGATGAAGCCACCTAGATGCCATCACTGTTCTGTTTGTGAGTTCCTTATTATGCACATCTTCTCAATGTATGATTTTATTTTTCTCATCAGTTCGTTGACAATTTTGTTCTGATTGTTTACATATAATAGGTGGACGGTGTGTGTTAAAAATGGATCATCATTGTGTGTGGGTCGTGAATTGCGTTGGTGCTTTGAACTACAAGTATTTCCTTCTCTTCCTGGTATGGTATTTTGGTTGTGGGTTATGATAATACTCAAGATGGATTTTCTCATTTCGCTGTATAGGTTTAACTGTTTAACTCTATAAATTTCTTATATCTAGGTTACAAGTCTTACTCTCCTTTTTTAATATTCTCATGTGCAACATGCTTCACTGTTTTTCTCCTCTAGATACAGAGCATTTAATATGAATGTATATGTTTGATTACACCATCTGGTTGAATTTGATATAGAATAATATAGGTGCTGTGGGAAATAGAATGTAGTATGCATTCCTGACTTATAAATTAAGTAAAGTATATTATTAGGTTTCTCCTTGCCATCTCTACTGACAGTAAATGTACTATAGTTTATTTGACTGGATAATCATTTTTCTTCTCTCTCTCTCTCTTAGTTTTCCCAAATAATTAAAACAGTTGCCCTGCATAAAACTTATAGAGGTAAAGCTGAACAGGTCAACACAAAGAAATTATCCGTTTTGATGCTTATCGAGTCATACTGTTATTCCTTTTGACATCATTCTGTTAAGATATTTGGTGTTTCAAAGCCGGGTGTATTGATAAGGTGTATCTATGGTGGAAAGTGATATGACATGAAGATTATAGATATGTTTTCATGGACTTGTGAATATCTGAGCCATCCATACATTGGCTAGTGATAATACATTGAGTCATTGATACATTTTCTTTGTGGAGAGTATTATCTTTCATTGCACACAGCATAAATGTTTTAAAAGAGTCACTATGTCAAGGTGGTAAGAAAAGAGTGAACCTTGTGAGAGCTTATATTATTTTATAGCTGATATTGTATGTTTTGCTATGCATTCACCAAATCTATTAGTTTCTTAATTTGGAATATAGTCGTGAATGATAGATTGTTTCAAAATATTCGCTTTAACTTTATTGGTCTTCTTGTTAATTTTTTTTGCTGGTATACATTAGCTCATAGCCAATATCTCTTCTTACATGACCACTTACCAGAATGGAAAAGATATGAATTGGAAAATAGGTTTCAAACATCAGCAATGCTGACTAAATATACATTAAGCTATTACTGATTTGTTAAGTCATTTTTGTCATTGATTTAAACATAAATCTACTGAGAGCCCTTGTTTTGTTTATCAGTATTTAAATTTTTTTACTGACAATAGTCATCCCTGACAAAGCTTATTATATCCTTTTATGCAGTTTTACACATTTCTTGAGACAACCCTTGTGACATTATCATTACTGCCAGACTTCATTGCGTTCTTCACTGATGGAGAGATACCTGGTACTCCAGGAACTCTAGCAACGACTTTTCTTGCTTTTGGTAAGCTGTGGGGAGCCTTATTTTTTGAACTTTCTTGCCTCCCATCCTACTTTCTTTGAAGTAAATATTAACTTTTCTTATGTGATAACAGTGTTGAATCTTGCTTTTGCTTTGAGTGTTCTTGGATTTCTGATTTTGCACATGTCATTGGTCTCGGGGAATACCACTACTATTGAGGTAATCTTTTTTACCTATAAAAATTTTCTGTAGATTTCATTCTTTTTGTCTATATAATCTATATGCCTAAGTTGAAACTTGAAACCACTCATTACCCTACATTCTTCAGTCTTCACCATTCTTGTAATACTTTAAAGTTTACAGAAAGGAATATATGGCTGACTGGCTGTTGAGAATTGATGTTAAATGTTAGGTTGACAAAAATGGCAATGTTAGCTTTAATGCTGAGATTATGTGGATATCATTTGTCTTGCTTTCAGGCATACGAAAAGAAGACAACTCCAAAGTGGCGCTATGACCTTGGTCGAAAGAGAAATTTTGAACAGGTGAGCTGACTTAAAAAAAAGACATGCAATTACTATCGGCTCTTTAGTCTTTAGAAGCCTTCTATCAGTTCCTGTCTTGTTTTAAGAAATATGTTGATGACAACTAACCAAGTCTGTTTGTATGTAATTAGAGGTAAGCTATAGCTGAGCAGGTCTGTATATTTGTAGATAACTTCCAATTTTGGGCTAGGTTTGAGAGAACTTGTAAAGGAAGCTATATGAAAGTATGAGATGAAGTTTTTAGCATTTAAAAGTAGCCATAATGTCAGCTATCACCAAGAAGGCCCCCTACCTAGCGGTGAGCAAAAAGCTGCTGACCACATAACCGAGGACTAATAACTGAACCAACCAGAAGTTTTGGTTATTGGGTATTAAGTTTTTAAAAATTCGGTTATTTCAGTTGGGTCCATCTTGGTGGTTGGGAGTTTAGTGGGCACTTGAACTTAGGGAATGTGCAATGATCACTTATTGAGTTTAAAAAATATTGGTTATTTTGGTTCTCTGGTTAGTAATGATATCTTATTATTATTATTATTATTTTTTTTTTTTTGGTTATTTCAATTATTAATTGATAATTGACTGACAATTCTTACACCAGTCTCCCACTTACCAAAAATAACCATTTTAGTGTTTTCTATTGTTGGACCCCCTTGACTGAGCCTGCTTGTCACAACTTGGACGCATTATTTACATGTGTATTTTCTTGATATGATCACTGATCTGTTTTCTTGTATCACAGGTGTTTGGAATGGACAGGCGGTATTGGTTCATCCCACGCTACTCGGTAGAAGATTTAAGACGGATACCTGCCCTTCATGGGCTTGAATATCCAACCCAGCCTGACTTGGACGCCCAGGAATTCTAGTGAGCAGTAATGAAGGTCACCTGCCATGAATGAACTTTTGATCCTCCACACGCCCAAATCGCGATTTGACTAATCAAATATGAGGTACAACTGTTTGTCACTGGAGTTGTGCATATGTTGAACAATTACAAGAACCTCGGGTTATATGTAAGATAAGGAACACTAATGTTTCGTCGTCTAACAACAATGTTTTGTTTCGTTGAGAGATTCAGAAATGTAGATTAATTCATCTCTTTGTAACATCATATCGCCACCACTACGACTTTGTTGTAACACTGTGATTACCTTTGTAGTCAGGGAAAATATCCTTCTTTTTCATGCATCATAGTTATTTGCACCTTTGTTGTAACACTATAATTACATTTTTAGTCCTAAAAAAAACATCCCTCCTTTTGCTATATTACAATACTCAAATTATTAGAGGATCAAGTGTGACAATGTAAGTAAAGGTTCTCACTCGTCACAACCTCTGATATACTCTTTTGACAATAATATAATACATTATTTGTTAATTATAAGATTACAAATTTGATTATTTACCATAGCAGTTTCGGCCAATTATGTAGTTCAAAAGGCGATCTCTATCCTGTGCATAAATCATTTAGTATTTGATGTTGAGCATATAGTCATTAATGTGCAATTCAATAATTAGCTTAGGCTTTTGTGATGGAGTACATGTTTTAATAGCCAGACCAAAGGTCATGAGTTCGAATCCAACAATCAGCTTAGGCTTTTAGTTGTGATGGATCACATGCTTTAATTTTTGACACATTTCATAATTATTTATACTAACTTTTTAAGATAGGTAGGGGTAAACTTCAAAAAATAATTTTTCAAAAGACATAATGTTGAAACTAGCTCATACATAATATTACAAACTTAAAATATTTTAAAATGTTATCAGATATTAAACCTTTCTAAAATAAATGTCAACATCTTATCATATTTGTCCTGATCATCATCATCTCTCCAAATAAACTCATGTGGCGAAACAAAACTCTGAACATAGGAACACATAGCGGTATGGTTTCTAAGTCCTGATTCTGCTTCTAAGAAATTCTCCAGCTTGAAATGATAAACTAATGCTCCCCACCAACCATACAAACAGCTCCCAATCAGCGCTCGTGTATTGTTTCTGGAAGTGTAGAATGTAAAGTCACGAAGAAAACCAGATCTTAACTGAGAGGCAGAGATCACAAACTGAGTCATCCATGAATTCTTCACTCCATATTCCTTCATAACCAACACTTCAAGCTCTCCCGTTTTCTTCCTCTTCTCGCGAGCTATGCAGAGATGGCGGCCGTGGTCTATGATTCCCAACCCAAGAATTGAACAACTTTCCCCCGCCGGAAAACTGGGGGTGGGCAGCTCTTTGAATTCATCGCTCTCCGCATCGAAATAAACCACCTTTTTGCATCTCAGTGAGGAATACCAATCCGTAGCGGATTGAGCTACCCTCCAATGGAGTGTGTTGTGAAAGTTAACCCCGCCGTCTCTAACGGACTCTACCTCGTAAGGAAATAACACTTTCCGCCACACTTTGTTCTTGAGGCTTGCAACGAGAACAGTTTCCTCGGGGTCGAGTAACAAAACAGCCTTGTAATCTCCGGTGGACGGGACATAACATAGCCCCCAGGCTGAGACCACATTATGACGATGCCACATAGAAGGCTTCAATCGTGGAAGCTCAAGCACTTTTGTGCAGCAGCGAGTGGAGGGATTCCACAACAGAATATGTTTCCCCACGGAGAAGAGCACGAGCCCGTTGCAAGAACACCAAACGCCGGACCACCAACCGCCCTCTCTTATCCCCCGCCGCTGGAGTAGGGTTTTGATGCGGATATTGTCGGTTGATATGGATGTAAAGGCTAAGCCGCTATCGGACGCCGCCGCCACAACCACTCGCCGTCCTCCGCGGTAGGAGAGCTTGAAATCGGGGTCTTCTATTGTGGACCGCCATTCTTTGCAGACGCATTCACATCGGATCATAGCTTTCATCTCTAATTTCAAAAGTATATTGCGAACAATCTCAATTGGTATGTGCCGCGGCGATCGAGCTTTTTTTGCGGCTGAAACTTCCATGCTGATCCAATAATAATATTGATGAGAATGAATGAATGAAGCTACCTAGTTGATCAAGAGGATCGGAAATATATTCAGATTAGGTAGGGTTCACCCGTTTTCCGCTTGGAATTGAATCAATATATATATATATATATATATAGAAAAATTCTCCTGATTCGGCTTGGATTAGGTTGTTATTGACAAGGAGAAAAAATTCTCCTGATTCGGCTTGGATTAGGTTGTTATTGACAAGGTTGAGGCGTTGACACAATTACTTAATTACAAATTGTTACAATTATCATATTATCTGTGATTAAAAAAAAGTTATACATCACAATTATAAAAGTTATAAAAGCAACCTCTCGTTGCAAGAGTCTTTAAGAGCATTCACATCAGTAGATATTATGGAGATATTGTCAGATGAATTATCTTGAGTGAGGATAATAACAAATGTGGGGTGGGGTTATTTGTGAAAATATTTGTTCAGCAAATTCAAGGATAATGTCAGAAAAAAAGAAAAAAGAAAAATAAAAAACAACACTGGCTGTGCGCGTTTGCGCACAGCCAATGTCTACACGGGCGCGTGCAATGCACGCGCCATTGTAGCGCGTCAGGCGCGCTGACAGCGCGCCTAACGCGGCAGGTTTTTATTATTATTTTTTTCAATTTTTGTTTTGTTATTTTTTTTCTTTTTTTTTTTTTTCTCTCTCCTCCCACATTCTCTTTCCTAATCACTCTTACATTATCTCCCAAATCTCCCCAACTAATGTGGATGCTCTAAAAGTCTAAACTGACTTAACTTTTAAAGTCTTTAAGTCCTTGATGGCCCGTTTGGTTCACGGAATAGGCCGGGAATGGCATAGCATTCCCAGTAATAGGCCTATTCCTTTGTTTGGTAACCATTTCTATTACCAGGAATAATATTCCTGGTAATAGCCTATTACCTCAAATAAGGTAATATCTATTACTAGGCCCCCCCTGGTATTAGCCTATTACTGAACGCAAATTATGCTGTGCAACCGAATGCACCTTGCAAGGTGCATACGGTTGCAAAACGGTGCCGTTTTGGTTAAAAAAACGCGCGTCCCACTTAAAGAAGAAATCAGGTTCGATTCCCGGCAATAGCATTTTTATATATCCACAAATTCATAACTATATAACCACAATTTCATAACTATATATCCACAATTTCATAACTATATATCCACAGTGAATGAATGAAGTAAAAATCCACAATGAATGAATGAAGTAAAAATCCACAATGAATGAATGAATGAAGTAAAAATCCACAATGAATGAACTAAATATTCACAATATATGATTGAACTAAATATCCACAATGAATGAACTAAATATCCACAATGAATGAACTAAATATCCAGAAATTCATAACTATATAACCACAATTTCATAACTATATATCCACAATTTCATAACTATATATCCACAGTGAATGAATGAAGTAAAAATCCACAATGAATGAATGAATGAAGTAAAAATTCACAATGAATGAACTAAATATCCACAATATATGATTGAACTAAATATCCACAATGAATGAACTAAATATCCATAAATTCATAACTATATAACCACAATTTCATAACTATATATCCACAATAATGCTATTGCTGAGAGTCGAACCTGAATTTTTTTTTTTAAGTGGGACGCGCGTTTTTAATTAAAACGACGTCGTTTTGAACCGTATGCACCATGCGCATGGTACATTCGGTTGCACAGCATAACTATTGATTACTGAACGCTCAGGAATAGATTTTAGAATATATTTACTTTTTTACCCCTTTCTTTAACTTAATTTTTTTTACCCTATATATAAATTTATCCTATTTCACCACCGTCGTCGCCACCACCACAATCACCACCGCCTCCGCCACCACCACAATCACCACCGCCTCCGCCACCACCACCACCACCATCGCCGCCGCCACCACCACCACCATCGCCACAACCGTCGCCGCCCCCACCACCACCGCCACCACCACCACCGCCACCGCCACCACCATCGCCGTCGCCGCCACCACCACCAGAACCACCACCCAGCAGCACCACCGCCGCCACCACCACCACCACCACCGCCACAACTTTCGCCGCCCCCACCACCACTGTCACAACCGTCACCGTCACTACCACCACCGTCGCCCCCACCACTGCCACCACCACCACCACCGCAGCCACCACCACCACCACCGCCACCACCACATATTTTTATAAGGGTATTTATGTCTTTTAAAACATATTTCATTTATATTCCTTAAATCAACCAAACACTGTAATATAATTCCTAAATCTATTCCTTCCGCGAACCAAACGATAGAATACAATTTCTATTCTATTCCTTGCATATTCCATTCCTTATGAAATAGCATTTCTATTACCTCAAAATTTATTCCGTAAACCAAATGTGCTGTGAAAGTCTTTAAAAGTTTTGATTGAATACACCCTCTAAAAGTGCCATTTTTTGTTTATATTTAAATACAAAATTATTTACCAAAATTTCGATGTCAATTCATTCTAAAATTTTACTTTCAACTACAATTAAGACTAATCTATGAATTCAAAAAAATAATAATTATAAGCATAATTTTTTTTAGATTATATCTATAATATTTTTTAAAAAAATTGGGGCCCTGTGCGATCGCCCTGGCCAGACATGACCAGGACCGGTCCTAATGTTATCATATCAAGAAAATATATATAGCACGGATGTTCAAAATCACTAGCCCGTCACATTGAATGGGTTCAATTCTGTATCCTTGCAACGAGTAATTATATCGTGCACCATGGTCCAAAAACGGTGTCGTTTCTTTAAGTAAAAAAAGGGTTGCCGTTATAGCTTAACGGAGCGTGTATTTTTTATGTTAATTACAAAATGAAACTACATTGTATCTAAAATGAAAAAGCCTCACATATTATTTTTATATTATCAAATGAAAATGTAATTGAATTGAAATGAAACTGTAGTTGTGTTGAAATGAAACTGCAGTGTATATAAAATGAAACTGAATAACAGTTTCACATATTTGAGTGTATATTGTCCAATGAAACTGTAGTTATATCGAAATGATAATGTAGTTGTGTTGTAATGATACTATAGTACGAGTGTATATAAAATAAAACTGAATAACAGTTCCACATATTTGAGTGTATAGTGTCGAATGAAATTGTAGTTATATCGAAATGAAACTATAGTTGTGTTGAAATGAAACTGCAGTGTATATAAAATGAAACTGAATAAGAGTTTCACATATTTGAGTATATATTGTCCAATGAAACTGTAGTTATATGGAAATGATAATGTAGTCGTGTTGTAATGATACTATAGTACGAGTGTATATAAAATAAAACTGAATAACAGTTTAACATATTTGAGTGTATAATGTCGAATGTATTGAAATAAAATTGTAGTTGTTTTGAAATGAAACTGAACATGTTATACAAACAGAGTTATTTTTTGTGAAACAGTGCAGAACAAGTACTGTTTCTTTTCATTAAAAGAAAATGACACTGTTTTAATGTCTGAACCATAATACATTATGGACCGTAGTCCAAAGGATAATATGCCAACCTATAATCTATTCCGCTTGATCTTGCTTAGAATAATAGAATCTACTACCCAAGACACAATGATAGATGTAAACCTAAGGCATGCAACAACGCCAATATATATAATTCACCCTAAAAACGATATGTCGCAGCCTCTCCTCTCCGCTAGCTGCTTCTATCTCAATTCAATTCACCATAGCGTATACATACATCATATCGATCGAACATAGAGGTAGTTCATCACATACCAATCGAGATCATTCGCAAGATTGTTTTGAAGTTGGAGGTAAAAGCTGTGATGATAGCGAGACGGTGTTTCCTTACCACGTGCACTTCACTGGACGGTGTTAACTTTCGCAACACACTCCATTGGAGGGTGATTTCTTCTCGAATGGTTTCCTCATGGAGATGCGAAACCATAATTTATTTTGATGCTGAGAGCGATGAATTCAAAGAGCTGTCCACCACCGAATGGGAAAAAAAGAGTAATATAATTGTTGGATTGGGAATCATAGTTAATTCTTCAATTTGGATTATCGTAACATCTATCACATTATACTCAACTATAATGTGAGAGTAGTAGTTTATGATTTGAAGAGTAACACACTCAACTATCTTTTGCGAGAATGTAGTTATGAGGGCCCTATTGCTCTATGTTCCTATGTGCAGAGTTTTGCTTCGCCATATGATGGGCTCAATTATGTATTTTTGCTCACATTTACATTATTAATTGAGGAGCTAAAGCTTAATTTGACAACCTAATATAAAATGATATTATTAATTTTTAAAAAAATAATAAAAAGGTAGCAAATTTTATTTTATTTTTAAAATATGTGAAAAAAAAATTTAATCCGTGACCCTATAAAAATAGTTTCAACTAACTGAATAATCATGTGGCTGAAGGGCTAAGCAATTAAAATTCTCAACATAGAAAAACATACTAGCAAAGTTCCCAAGACCTGTGCTCTGCTTTAGAAAGTCCATCAGCACTTCCTTCCGTTCATCTTTTTCTCGATCATAAACATATACGTGATGCCGATTTGAACCCCTACGCATGAATAATACTTGTTCTGTATTATTTGGCTGAGAGTAGAATGTTAAGCCATGGTTCCCATAAGAAAGTTGAGGCATTTGGATATCAAACGCAGTCATCCATGATTCTTCTATGCCATATTCCTTCATAATCAATACTTGCAACGTGTTTGTTTTTGCCTCATTGTGATGAGGAATGCATGCCATGGATAAACAGTCATCTATAACCCCTAACCCGACTATCGAGTTGTTTTCTCTCTGTTCGGAAGGGGTGGGCAAGATTCTGAATTCATCACGCATAGGATCAAAATATATGATCCTATTCTTATTGGCTCTCGACGAGTAACCCCTATACCAATAGGGATCTGGGACGTCACTTACCCACCAGTGAAATGTATCGCGAAAATTAACACCGCCTCGGATAGAATCAAAGCAATAAGGGAACCGCACTGATCGCCAGTTTTTGTGTGTGAGGTTGGCAAAGATGACACACCAGGGATTGTCATAATCCATTAAGTGGAGAAGCAATAGGACGACCTTGTAATCTCTAGTGCGGGAGTTGTAGCATAGCCCTGCAAGGACACCCGAATTTTTTATCCCGGGATATGGGGACTCGAGGACTTTCGTCAAACACCTGGTGAGCGGGTTCCACAACAAGATATCTCTCTCAGCCGCCGCCAGAAGCACAAACCCATTGCAAGAACACAAAGCTGTAACATGGTATTGGTTGCTCCCACGAATCAATGGATAATCCGCAGCCTCTCCCAACGGCCATTTTTGCCTTTCAAGACGAAGATCATCGTCATGTCTTGTAGTGAATCTAACGACCAGTTGTTTGGAATTTTGGGAACCCCGGCGTTCGTATTCGAGCGAAAGGATGAACAATCGTCCTGGACCACCATACGACAACTTGAAATCCGAATCTTGGATCATCGAACGCCACAGTTTACATGCGCATTGGAACTGAATGATAGACTTCACCGGCAACTGCAAAAGTATAATTCGAATAATCTCATTGGGTATGTTTGACGATGGAGACGAAGCTTCCATGTCGTGCGAAATTGCGAATAAGAATTGAAGCTGATGATGAAGATTGAAGTAGTGTTTGTGAAGACTCTTTTTATAGGGTCATGGACTAAGGGGGTGTATTCAATTCATACTTTTTAAAGAGTTTAAAGACTTTTAATGACTTTCAAAATTTGGGGTATTCAATTTAGATTTTTAAAAACTCTTTAAAAGTCTATTCGATTCAGACTTTTCAAAAGTCTTTAAAATTATACTAGTATTCGTTTCAGACTTTTATAGAGTCTGTAAAAGTCTACTGGTATTCAAATATTTATCCACTTTCATAGACTCTATCAGAATAAGATTTCTGTGGACTTTTTCTTCATTAATATAAATAGATGAAATTCGATCCTCCCACCCCAAACTTTTCAATTTTCTCTATAGACTTTTATCTCTATCTCAACTAGATAAATTTTTTATCAATTTCTACCAAAATTTACGGTACGTTTCAAACTTTTCATAAAACTATACTTTATAATTTTTTATTTATTTATGCAATTTTGTTTTAATTTGTTGTTGTGAACTGCAAGCTTGCTGTTCGCAGCAGCGAACAGCAAGCCTGCTGTTCGCAGCTAGCTGCTGTTTGCAGCAGATTTTAATATATTTAAATCTTGTTGTTGTTTCCATCAGAAATCTTCTATAAATTTTTGTTGCAACCAATAGAATTAATATACTCAAATTTTTACAAATTCGTTTTATATAATTAACATAATTTTATGTTATTGTATGTTCATTAATTAGCCAATGAATGGAGGGCTAAAATAGCTTTGGATATGTGGAGAGATACCCAACAAGGTGAAATCAATTCCAATCAAAGATAATTGTACTAACAAGATGAATATTTTAATTTGTAATTTTTCATTTTATTTTTGTGACAATCAATATTTTTTTTTGCAATACAATAGTTTATTTATGGTTTATAAAAATATATTTTTGTAAGAAAATTATAAATAATGTATTAATAAAAGTTATGAAATGTTTGTAAGGGTGTATTCAATTTAGAGTTTTAATGACTTTTGTAGACTTTTTAATATGAACAAAATTTAAAAGTTTATATATATTTGTCCTATGGATTTTTAAAGATTCTTACAAAGTTGATGAAAGTTTAAAAGATTCTATGAAAGTCTACAAAATCTCTACAAAAGTCATTTAAAATCCATCACTTTAAAAGTCTTTGAAACTCTTTAAAAGTCTTGATTGAATACACCCCCCTAAAAGTTCTTCACATATTTTAAAAATAAATAAAATTTCCGATTTTATTTCTTTTTAAAATTAATCATAGAATTTTATATATGGCAGGTTGTCAAATTACAGCTTTAATTCTTGAATTATATATGAGTGATATGTTTAGTGTCAATGAACCTCTCGTTAACAATGCTATTTTAACGATTAAAAAAAAATGAAATATTTAATTATGGTCGGTGTATAAATGCTATACAACGAAGGAGATGACACATCATTAAAAATAAAATTAATATTAACTGGGTCCTTTTTGTAAAATATCTAAGACTTGTAATTTTTAAAAAAACTTTTTTATTTCTAATTAACAAAATATATCTACTTTCCTAAATATATTTATTACTTAATTATTATATATATATATGATAAGGTTCCCGTGAGAACATATGCTTAGGTGAGAACATGAGAACACATCATGTGCATCCATCTAATATTTTTTAATGATATAGATTAGATTAAGTGTGTGCGAACGCGCATTAAATATGTGCAAACACACTTAATCGCGTTTGCACACATTTAATGCGCGTTCGCACACACTTAATTTAATTTAGACCATTAAAAAATATTAAATGGATGCACACGATTTGTTCTCACGTTCTCACCTAAGCAGGTGTTTTCATATGATATATATATACGCCGCTTAGAACTCCTCGACCTCGACCCTGCCATGACCAACATCGGTACAAGCACTGCACACCCGCCGCGAATGGAGATGAACCTGCGAGAAAACCCCTTGTCTACGCGAATGAGGATGACCCTTCACGATGAAGCTACCCCTTTGAATCGACGGCAAAGTGAGAGAAACGGACAAGACTCCTAATTTAACTCGTGACACGACACCACACACACGCGAATCAAGGACTTGACATAAATGGACCCCATCGCAAAAGACAACAATACCCTCCCACTTAATAAAAAAGAGAAACACACGGCTGCCAAAAATACATCATCCGTACCGTTAAACGTTGATAACGAAGGACCTAGATTAAAACTCACAAACACACCTAAATAGGAGGTGCACCGGATTCAATATATATATATATATATATATATATATATATATATATATATATATATATATAAATAAAACTATCTCATTATTAATAGGATTACTAATGATAACATAGTGTACCGCTGAAACCTTCGAATTAACATTAAAAATGTAAATAAATTTCCTATCATTAATTCTAATATAAAAATAAATTTCTATTGTTGATTCTACGAAATTTAAAAATAAATTTATTTTTGGACACTAAAATTAAAGAGCAATGATCCTCCCACCCTTCCACTATCTAGCATTCCAGCCTCTTTGGTTACGGTTAGCTTGAGATGAAGAAATAATTTCACCTTTTATAGAAGGTTTACATCATAATTAAGGTATATATGATTTAAACAAGCAATGTCTGTTATTATCTTTTACATCACAATCTTTACTCTTTAGTTCTAAGACAATAATATAATATATTTATACTTAGCAATTTCAGGGTTACAAATTCCTCCCAACAAGAGAAGTTGGCAACTTAAACTTATTTAGCTTGACTCTAGGAAAATTTGTTGGAAATTGGTGAATAAATCGATACACAAAATATATATATAAAATATATATTTGTCCCAAAAAATGGAATTTAATTTATAGAAAATTAATTCCAACCAATTTTGGTACGAAACCAAAATTACATATATATACAATATATATATTAACCAAATAGGGATTTATTTTATCAAAATAATCCCACCACAACTAGTACGAAACTAGTACACGGGACTTAATTTTCACGAAATTAATCCCTCCACAACTAGTACGAAACTAGTACAAGGATTTAATTTATCCGAGATTAATCCAACCACTTGGTCCGAAACCAAGAACAAAATAAAAGCAAGAACGGGTTTCTAACCTGAGGTTTCAACCCAACGCGAAGAAACAGGAAGAAGCAGAGGAAGCCCGAGTTGTGTGTACACACACTCTCCTTAAAACCGATTCGCCACCTCCCGAGGGTGCTAGGATCGTTGTGGCGTCAGTCTCCCAGGATAAAACGGACTACGACTTTGGCGTTCGAGCACTCCAACCCAAAGCCCGGCGAACTAGAACACAAGTTGAGCACTCCGATGTTTTACGGAATTATGTTGACAAACAAATTTTCTCTTTTGAAATCAAGGAGAGTAGAGAGAAAAGTAGTAGTTTGGTTTATGAGTTTCAAAATGGTGTGTGAAATCATTCTGCCAACATAACAACTATATGTAGGGAAATGGGGAATTAAGTAGCATTATAATGACCATTAACCCACATAAATCCAAGATTTAATAATTGGATAATAACGTTTGAAACGGTCGTAATTATTATCGTAATAATTCCAACGGTCACGAACTTAATATGCGATTAATTCGTACCGATCACAACGACTCGTTTCAAAATATCTGAGTGACCGAGGAGTCCGTACGAACCCGAAAGGTTAACGAATTGGGACTGGAAACCACACCCGAGTGGTCCACACGCACCGAAACGGTGCAGCACGAAAGTAGCTCACGAAAGAAGAGCACGAAAGAGCTCACAACTCCAACTTTCAGCATGAAACTAAAGCTTAAAATTAAGCTTTCAATTTGCATGCACTTTCGTCCAGGCATGAAAGCATAGCACGAAAGGTGCCAAAACAAAGTTTCGTGCTTTACAGAAACCAAAGCTCCAAATTGAGCTTTTAATTCTTAAAGCACGAGACTTCAAATCCCAATCTTCCCTAATTAAGCTTAATCATCTTTTAAGCTTAATTAGCTTACAAATTAAGCTACATCATCATGCCTATATTGGCACGAACCAACAACATAAGCTTAAAGATTTGACTCCTCTCAAATAGGTTCACTTGAGAATCAATTTCTCATTCACCTATTACTCATTTTGAGCGTACATTATATTAAATTCTTCGTCTCACTACGAAGAACCCGAATCCACTTTGACCCGACCCAAATCGGAAGTGGACCCACATATATTTGTACCACAAAATAATCACTCAAAATGTCATTTTTAGCTAAAAATTCCAACAAAATTTACCTACTCAAAAAGTAAAAAATAAAAGATAAAAAAATAGTGCAAGGTTCGATCGCTAAAGTTGAAACACCTAGATTATATCTTCGTGATTATTTCTACTAAATTTTCATGGCAGGCTACTAAATTTGATCAGATATTAAACCTTCCCAAAATAAACCTCAACAAAGCATCATCATTCTGGGCTGGGGGGTTGTGCTGATCATCATTATATCTCCAAATAAATTCACGTGGAGAAACAGTACTCTGAACATAGGAACATATACCAATAAAGCCCCAATATACTGATGATTCTGTGAAGAAAGTAGGCTTGAGGGTGTTATTTTTCAAATCATGAACTAATATTTCCCAGGAGGACGAAATGTTCCTGCATATCATGAGCACTTTGGCATTGCATTTGGAAGAGTATAATGCGGCGTTTATATAATCACTACATAGATGGTAGAGATGTTAAACTCACTAACCCATGATTTCTCCACTCCATATTCCTTCATAACCACAACGTTGTAACATTGTGATTACCTCTATCTACGCCTTCACCAAAGCTCGAACCTAAAACATCCCACATAAGGGGCCAACCGAATACCAGTGGACTACAAGCCACTTGGTTCTTGCATCATAGTTATTTGCATATTTGTTGTAACACTGTAATTACAGTTTTAGTCCAAATTAAAAAAAAAAAAAATCCCTCCTTTTGCTATATTATAATACTAAAATTTTTAGATGATAAGTGCGACAATGTCAGTAAAATTAGTTGTCACTTATCACAACCTCTACTCCTTAGACAATAATATAATATTTATCATTCGTTGCAGGTTAATTTCTTCAAACTAAATGTGGATGGATCAGTCCTGGGCAACTCAAGTAAAGCTAGCTGCGACGGCCTAATTCGGGATAGCTTAGGCAAGTGGTGCAGTGGCTTTGTCTACAATATAGGTAATTGTACACCCTTTGAAGCTGCTAAAGGGAATCCAGCTAGCAGTAGCCAAGAGATGCAATAATCTGATCATAGAAAGTGATTCCTCAAGCGTCATCACTACTTAAAAGGGAGCAGCCCCCCTCGTATTCCAGCCCATAACATCCTCGAAGCCTGTAATAAGAAAGAACTCCGCCGCCTACAAGTAGCAAGAGAACAGAATACTACAGCGGATCGCCTCGCGTTTTACTCTAGAAATTTCCCTCCTGGAGTGCACATTTTGATCTCACCACTAGAAATTTCCCTCCTGGAGTGCACATTTTGATCTCACCACCGAATGACATACTGAGCCTTTTCTCTCTGATTTTGCTTTGTTTTCTATGGGTCTCACCCTTCCTAATAAATAAAAAAAACTATGTAGTCTTTTGTCCCTAAGAAACAAAATTCTGTGCATATATCCTAGTAATTATGGATGCTTTGCTACAGGCTGGCAATTCTTGCTAGGGACTGGCGGAGGATCAAAAGAAAACTCGTAAATTATTTGACACATTTCATGATTATTTCTACTAACTTTTTAAGACCCGCAAGTAGACTTGGTGGATAAAAATTATAATTAATTAAATATATACATTTATATAATACATTATATTTATTAAATAAATATAAATATTATATAATGTGCAAAGGGTATTTTTGGTATTTGTGATATAAAAGCTATTCCCAAGGGCATGAGAATAGCTAATACCAAGGCCTCCCTGGCTATTCCCCTTGCGAAGGTAATAACTCATTCTTAGACATGTTATTCCCATGACAAAATGATCCAACCAAACGATGGAATAATAGGTCTATTCCAAGGAATGTTATTCCATTCCTGGCCTATTCCATGAATCAAACATGACATTAAAGTCGTTAAGTCTTTGAAAGTCTTTAAAAGTTTTGATTGAATACACCCCCTAAAAAGTGTCATTTTTCGTTTATATTTAAATACAAAATTATTTATCAAAATTTCGATGTCAATTCATTCTAAAATTTTACTTTAAATTACAATTAAGGCTAATCTATGAATTCAAAAAATAATAATTATAAGCATAAATTTTTTTTTTTAGATTATATCTATAATATTTTTTTAAAAAATTGGGCCCCAAAAATTGGGGGCCATGTGCGGTCGCCCTGGCCAGACATGACCAGGACCGGTCCTAATGTTATCATATCAAGAAAATATACATAGCACCGATGTTCAAAATCACGAGCCCGTCACATTGAATGGGTTCAATTTTGTATCCTTGCAACGAGTAATTATATTGTGGACCATGGTCCAAAAACGGTGTCATTTCTTTAAGTAATGAAACGGTTGCCGTTATAGCTTAATGGAACTCGTATTTTTGATGTTAATTACAAAATGAAACAACATTGTATCTAAAATGAAACTGCCTCACATATTATTTTTATATTATCAAATGAAAATGTAATTGAATTGAAATGAAACTGTAGTTGTGTTGAAATGAAACTACAGTGTATATAAAATGAAACTGAATAACAGTTTCACATATTTGAGTGTATATTGTCCAATGAAGTTATATCGAAATGATAATGTAGTTGTGTTGTAATGAAACTATATTACGAGTGTATATATAAAATAAAATTGAATAACAGTTCCACATATTTGAGTGTATAGTGTCGAATGAAATTGTAGTTATATTGAAATGAAACTATAGTTGTGTTGAAATAAAACTGAGTAACAACACATATTTGAATATATATTGTCTAATGAAACTGTAATTATATCGAAATGATAATGTAGTTGTGTTGTAATGAAACTATAGTACGAGTGTATATAAAATAAAACTGAATAACAGTTTCACATATTTGAGTTTATAATGTTGAAATTGTAGTTATATTGAAATAAAACTGTAGTTGTGTTGAAATGAAGCTGCAGTGTATATATAAAATGAAACTGAACATGTTATACAAAAAGAGTTACTTTTTACGGAACAGTGCAAAACGAGTGCGGTTTCTTTTCATTAAAAGAAAATGGCATTGTTTTGATGCCTGGATCATAATACATTGGGACCGTAGTCCAGAGGATAATTTGCCAACCTATAATCTATTGGGCTTGATCTTGCTTAGAATAATAGAATCTACTACCCAAGACACAATGATAGATGTAAACCTAAGGCATGCAACAACGCCAATATATATATAATGGTTTCCTCATGGGGATGTGAAACCATCATTTATTTTGATGCTGAGAGCGATGAATTCAAAGAGCTGCCCATCCCCGAACGGGACAACTGTCTCTGCATGGCTCGCCTATGGAAAGCAACAAATACTATAGAAGTGTTGGTTGAGTTTATTTTGGAAAAGTTTAATATTTAATTTGAAACAAAACACTGCTGTTAGACAACAAAAATTAATGTTATTTTACAATATACAAAATATGGTCCACACAATTTGTATGGAGCATTGATCCACAATATAATGATTGCGATTAGGTAGAACAACGAGACAATAATGCCTGATTACATAAGAAGCCCACCATATTGATTGGGCTCAATTATGCATTTTTGCTCACATTTACATTTACATTTACATTATTAATTCAGGAGCGTGCTTAATTTGACAACCTGACATAAAATGCTACTATTAATTTAAAAAAAAATAAAATAAGGTCGCAAATTTTATTTTACTTTTAAAATATGTGAAAAAGAAAATATATTTTATTTTACTTTTAAAATATGTGAAAAATAGTTTCAACTAACTGAATAATCATGTGGCTGCAGGGCTAAGCAATTAAAATTCTCAACATAGAAAAACATACTAGCAAAGTTCCCAAGACCTGTGCTCTGCTTTAGAAACTCCATCAGCACTTCCTTCCGTTCATCTTTTTCCCGATCATAAACATATATGTGATGCCGATTTGAACCCCTACGCATGAATAATACTTGTTCTGTATTATTTGGCTGAGAGTAGAATGTTAAGCCATGGTTCCCATAAGTAAGTTGAGGAATTTGGATATCAAACGCAGTCATCCATGATTCTTTTGTGTTGAGATTTATTTTAGAAAAGTTTAATATGTGATAACATTTTATTTTAAGTTTGTAATATTTTGAGATAGCTTCAACATTATGTCTTTTTTTGAAAAATTATATTTTCAAGTCTACCTGGGAACCTTAAAAAGTTAGTAGAAATAATCATGAAATGTGTCAAATGATTTACGAGTTTTCTTTTGATCCTCCGCCAGTCTGCTAGCAAAGCATCCATAATTACTAGGATATATGCACAGAATTTTGATTCTTAGGGACAAAAGACTACATAGTTAACTGGCTCAACGAATGATAAATATTATATTATTGCCTAAGGAGTAGAGGTTGTGATAAGTGACAACCTTTATTGACATTGTCGCACTTATCATCTAAAAATTTTAGTATTATAATATAACAAAAGGAGGGATGTTTTTTTTTTTTTTTTTGGACTAAAAATGTAATTACAGTGTTACAACAAATGTGCAAATAACTATGATGCAAGAAAAAGAGGGATATTTTTCCTGACTAAAAAGATAATCACAGTGTTATAACATCGTAATGGTGGCAATACATTCTAGTTGAGTGTGTTCAGGGACGGAGCCATTTGAGTGTGTTCAGGGATGGAGTTAAAAATTCAGTTGGGGGGGGGGGGGGGGGGGGGGGGCAAAGAAGTACGAATGAATTCAGAAATTTTTTTCAAGAAATATAGTTGTAAATATCATTGAATATGGGTGAAAAATAAAACACATCAAAATTATATAAAAATATTCATAACAAAATATGAAATATAATTAATTTGACGGAGGATCAAAACTGTCCAACGACCAATAACAGTGTCTACTAAGTGACAATTTTTATTATGAAGGATGAAAAGTGTCAATGCCTCAATAAGTTTTGGACCAAAAATGGCATTAACTCCGGAATACAATACAAGAATATTTAATTATGGTTATATTATTATTGTGCCTCACGACCATTATATACTAACAGTACTTGAAAAGAAACTAATAATAATAATAATAATAATAATAATAATAATAATAATAATAATATAAGTGGTAATAATAATATCTAAAAGTAATTAAGTGTTAATAATAATAGTAAGAATATTCATATTCGTATTCGTTTAATATTCGAATATTCATATTCATATTCGCTTAATATTCGAATATTCATATTCGTATTCGTTTAATATTCGAATATCAAATTCGATTCATATTCGATTCGACCAGTTTATTCGAATATATTCGATTCGACTCGAATATTCGAATTCGAAATGCCTAACTTAATTTTTTACAAAATTTTTCAATAAATTAAGATAAAATGTAATGAAAATTTATAATTAAATAACATAAAATATTTGAATACTATTCAAATCGAATACACTCTAATTCGTATTCATATTCGAAAAATATTCGAATCGAAAAAAAGCAATTGAATTCGGATTCGTATTAGAAATATTCGAATTCGAATGAATAGAATTTTTTTTATTTGATTTGTTTACACCCCTATCCGCAACCCTATAAAAAGAGTCACTTCAGTTCCAATATCCCATATAATAAGCCTCGTCCTCTTCAATCTTCATCATCAGCTTCAATTCGACATGGAATCTTCGGCTCCATCGTCAAACATACCCAATGAGATTATTCGAATTATACTTTTACAGTTGCCGGTGAAGTCTATCATTCGGTTCCCAA
Source organism: Ipomoea nil (assembly GCF_001879475.1). Lineage (NCBI taxonomy): Eukaryota > Viridiplantae > Streptophyta > Magnoliopsida > Solanales > Convolvulaceae > Ipomoea > Ipomoea nil. The sequence continues at coordinate 3,506,458 of NW_017616616.1, read as the reverse complement.
TGCGCATGTAAACTGTGGCGTTCGACGATCCAAGATTCGGATTTCAAGTTGTCGTATGGTGGTCCAGGACGATTGTTCATCCTTTCGCACGAATCCGAACGCCCGGGTTCCCAAAATTCCAAACAACTGGTCGTTAGATTCACTACATTCCATGACGATGATCTTCGTCTTGAAAGGCAAAAATGGCCGTTGGGAGAGGCTGCGGATTATCCATTGATTCGTGGGAGCAACCAATACCATGTTACAGCTTTGTGTTCTTGCAATGGGTTTGTGCTTCGCGGCGGCTGAGAGAGATATCTTGTTGTGGAACCCGCTCACCAGGTGTTTGACGAAAGTCCTCGAGTCCCCATATCCCGGGATAAAAAACTCGGGTGCCCTTGCAGGGCTATGCTATAACTCCCGCACTAGAGATTACAAGGTCGTCCTATTGCTTCGCCACTTAATGGATTATGACAATCCCTGGTGTGTCATCTCTGCCAGCCTCACACACAAAAACTGGCGATCAGTGCGGTTCCCTTATTGCTTTGATTCGATCAGAGGCGGTGTTAGCTTTCGCGATACATTTCACTGGTGGGTAAGTGACGTCCCAGATCCCTATTGTTAATGGTATGTTCAGATTGTACAGAGACAACCACTATTCAAAAACTGATCGAGACCATTGTAGTGTGTGTGATACCATTCCTAGGAACCTAATTTGCTAATGGAACCTAATTTAATTTGCTTGCATATTCTTGTCATTTTGTCTGAGAATAAGTTAATTTGCTTGCATATTCTTGTCATTTTGTCTGAGAATACCCTTATTCTTTTAAAATTCCGGCGTGTTTTAATATCTCCGGTGACTGGAGTGATTAACTTTGGTAGTAAAACAATAGTTGTGGGATGAGTTTTGGTAGGAACTAAACATGTGGACTAAAATTATCATTTTGCTAATACTCGTGGGACTAAAATTGGTATTTGCTCTAATGACAAATCTTTTGTGACACTTCGTAAAATAATATTCTTTTTGTGACCAAAAAATTAATAGTATTATACTATTATATTATTTGTGATAATTGTGATATATAACTTTTTTTTTTGAAACATGATATATAACTTTTTAAATCACAAATAGTATAATAAGTGTGACAATTTATTACGAATAAAATGTCACAATTAAGTAATTGTGTCAACGCCTCAACCGATCAATAACAACCTGATCCAAGCCGAATCAGGAGAATTTTTCAATATATATATATATACACGTAGGAAATGAGTATATATTGATTCAATTCCAAGCGGAAAACGGGTGAACCCTAGCTAATATATCTGAATCTGAATTATATATATAATTTCCGATCGATCCTCTCAACTAAGTAGCTTCATTCAATCATTCATCAATTATTGGATCAGCATGGAAGTTTCAGCCGCAAAAAAAGCTCGATCGCCGCCGCCGCACATACCAATTGAGATGATTCGCCATATACTTCTGAAATTGGAGATGAAACCTCTGATCCGATGTGAATCCGTCTGCAAAGAATGGCGATCCACCATAGAAGATCCCGATTTCAAGCTCTCCTACCGCGGAGGACGGCGCGTGGTTGTGGCGGCGGCGCGGCGTCCGGCCTCAGCTTAGCCTTTACATCCATAACGACCGATACTCTCCGCGTTAAAACGCTATTCGAGCGGCGGGGAGCGGGTGAGGGTGGTGGTTGGTGGTCCGGCTTTTGGTGTTCTTGCAACGGCCTCGTGCTTTTCTCCGTGCTACATCATATTCTGTTGTGGAATCCCTCCACCCGCTGCTGCACAAAAGTGCTTGAGCTTCTACTTTTGGAGGCCCCTTCTTGGTGGCACCATCGTAATGTGGTCTTAGCCTCGGGGCTATGTTATGTCCCGTCCACCGGAGATTGCAAGGCTGTTTTGTTACTCCACCCGGATGATGGAAGTACGGTTCTCGTTGCCAGCCTTAGGACTAAAGAGTGGCGAAATGTGTTATTTCCTCACCACACGGCGTCCGTTAGAGACAGCGGGGTTAACTTTCGCAACACACTCCATTGGAGGGTAGCAAATTCCGCTAGGGATTGGTGTTCCACCCGGAGATGCAAAAAGGTGGTTTATTTTGACCCGGAGAGCGATGAATTCAAAGAGCTGCCCACCCCGGTGGGGGAAAGCCCTGCAATTCTCGGGTTGGGAATCATAGACGGCCGCCATGGCGGCCATCTCTGCATGGCTCGCGAGAGGCGGAAGGGAACTGGAGAGGTTGAAGTATTGGTTATGAAGGAATATGGAGTGAAGAATTCATGGATAACTCAGTTTGTGATCTCTGCCTCTCAGTTCAGATCTGGCTATCATCGTGACTTTACATTCTACCCTTCCAAATACAATACACAGGCCCTGATAGGGAGCTGTTTGTATGGTTGGTGGGGAGCTTTAGTTTATCATTTCAAGAATAAGAAGCTGGAGACTTTCTTAGAAGCAGAATCAGGACATAAAAGTCATACTGCCGCTATATGTTCCTATGTTCAGAGTTTTGTTTCGCCACATGAGTTTATTTTGAGAGATAAATATGATTGGAACAAAAATTGTTTTGTGTTGAGATTTATTTTGGAAAAGTTTAATATGTGATAACATTTTATTTTAAGTTTGTAATAATTTGAGCTAGCTTCAACATTATCTCTTTTTTGAAGTCTACCAGCCTTAAAAAGTTAGTAGAAATAATCATGAGAGACATAATGAAAAATTAGTTTTTGAAGTCTACCGGCCTTGAAAAGTTAGTAGAAATAATCATGAAATGTGTCAAATAATTTACAGTTCTATTTTGATCCTTCATCACTTTTTTAGTCCCTAGCGGGAACGACGGCTTGCTAGCAAAGCATCCATGCATAGTTACTATATACGCACTGAGTAAAGTCCACCTTTTGATTCTAAAGGACCAAATCAAATTGTTATGGTAGAAAATCGAATTTGTAATCTTATAATTAACAATGAACAAATGATACATATATTATATTATTGCCAAAGGAGTAGATCAGAGGTTGTGACAAGTGAGAACCTTTGCTGACATTGTTATACATGATCCTCTAATAATTTTAGTATTGTAATATAGCAAAAAGGAGGGATGTTTTTTTGTTGGGACTAAAAATGTAATTAAAGTGTAACTATGATGCATAAAAAAGAAGGATATTTTCCCTGACTATAAAGGTAATCACAGTGTTACAACAAAGTTGTAGTGGTGGCAATATGATGTTACAAAGAGAAGTTTTAGTGGTGGCGATATGATGTTACAAAGAGATGAATTAATCTACATTTCTAAATCTCTTAACAAAACAAAACACTGTTGTTAGACAACGAAACATTAGTGTTCCTTATCTTCAGACGTTATGCCATGGAACCGTGTTCACCATTCATGGTGAACACGGTTCCAACGGTGTTAGTGCACCGTTATCTTTTTTTTTTTTTTTTTTTTTTTTTAATTAATTACGTGACTGCCTACACATTCACTTTGGAACCATGCCTACACATTCACTTTGGAACCATGAGATTATGAATTTTCTGTTATGAGATTATAAATTTTCTGTTATGAGATTATGAATTTTCAGTTATGAGATTATGAATTTTCTGTTATGCGATTATGAATTTTCTGTTATGAGATTATGAATTTTCATTACATTCATAATTTCGGAGTTTCGGACATTCATAAATTATGAATTCATGCATGCACATTCACTTTGGAACCATGCCTACATATTTCCGTCTGAAATCACGGACATTCATAAATTATGAATCTATGCCTGCACATTCACTTTGGAACCATGCCTACACATTCACTTTGGAACCATGAGATTATGAATTTTCTGTTATGAGATTATGAATTTTCAGTTGTGAGATTATGAATTTTCTGTTATGCGATTATGAATTTTCTGTTATGCGATTATGAATTTTCTGTTATGCGATTATGAATTTTCTGTTATGAGATTATGAATTTTAAAATTCATAATCTCATAACAGAAAATTCATAATTTGATCAGTAACGCGCCGTTAACTCCACATCCGCGATTTTTTTTTTTTTTTTGCCTAAAAACGACGTCGTTTTGACTTGTGTTCACCATTCTCGGTGAACACGATTCCACGGCATAATTTGCGTCCTTATCTTACATATAACCCGAGGTTCTTGTAATTGTTCAACCAAGTCAGGCTGGGTTGGATATTCAAGCCCATGAAGGGCCAGTATCCGTCTTAAATAGCAAATTATATAGTAGAATACACATAAACTCATAACATAATATATATAATTTAATATAATAATTAATACATAATACACCTAAACTCTTAACATAATACACATAAACTCTTAACATAAAAAACGACGTTGTTTTGAGTACCCTAATGCACGATATTACGATTGGTCTTAAATCTTACCGACTGTACATTCCAAACACCTGATACAAGAAACCATATTAGTAACCATATCAAGAAAATACATACATAATACACACATGTAAATAATAAGTGATCATTGCACATTCCCTAAGTTTAAGTGCCCACTAAACTCCCAACCACCAAGATGGTCGTAACAAACTGAAATAACTGAATTTTTTAAAACTTAATACCCAATTATTAGTCCTCCGTTATGTGGTCAGCAGTTTTTTTTGCTCACCTCTAGGTAGGGGGCCTTCTTGGTGATAGCTACTTTTAAATACATAATCCATACATCAATGGAACATGGAAGTAGTTCATCATAATATACCAATTGACATCATTCGCAAGATTCTTTTGAAGTTGGAGATAAAATCTGTGATCCGATGTGAATGCGTATGCAAAGAATGGCGTTCCATCATACAAGACCCCGATTTCAAGCTCTCGTATGACGGGTCGAAACGAGTCATTGTGGTGGCACAAAGCAGCAAAAGCTGCTTAGCCCTAACATCCATAACCAACACTACTACTCCCCTCATTGAGACGCTATTCCGGCGTGACACCCGTGGTAGTACCACGTTTCCCCCCCTAAATCGTTGGTGGTCCGGTGTTTGGTGTTCTTGCAACGGGCTCGTGCTTTTCTCCTTGAGAGAACATATTCTGTTATGGAATCCCACCACTCGCTGCTGCACAAAAGTGCTTGAGCTTCAACGCTTGCTCTCTTCGTGGGATGTCCTCGATTTGGTCGAGGGGCTATGCTATGACGTCCCATCTTTGGGGCGTAACGATGTGGTCTCGGGGCTATGCTATGTCCCATCCACCGGGGATTACAAGGCCGTTGTGTGTTTCCTCTGTGATAGAACTAGTGTTTTTGTTGCCAGCCTCAAGAGCAAAGAGTGGCGGAAAGTGTTGTTTCCTTACAACACAGAGTCCATTAGAGACGACGGGGTTAACTTTCACAACACACTCCATTGGAGGGTGGGTGATTTGCAAACAGGATTGGACAAGATCGTTTATTTTGACCCGGAGAGCGATGAGTTCAAAGAGATGTCCATTCCCGTCCCAGAAGGAGAAAGTAGTGTAATTCTTGGAATGGGAATCATTGACGAGTGTCTCTGCGTGGCTCTCGAACTTGAACGGGGAGGATCGATACAAGTGTTGGTTATGAAGGAATATGGAGTGGAGAAATCATGGGTCACTGGGTTTAACATCTCTACCATCTATTTGGACTGTGAAAAATTCAGTAGTGATTATATAAACGCCACATTATACTCTTCCAAATGCAATGCCAAAGTGCTCATGATATGCAGGAACATCTCGTCCTCCTGGGAAATATTAGTTCATGATTTGAAAAATAACACCCTCAAGCCTACTTTCTTCACAGAATCATCAGTATATTGGGGCTTTATTGGTATATGTTCCTATGTTCAGAGTACTGTTTCTCCACGTGAATTTATTTGGAGATATAATGATGATCAGCACAACCCCCCAGCCCAGAATGATGATGCTTTGTTGAGGTTTATTTTGGGAAGGTTTAATATCTGATCAAATTTAGTAGCCTGCCATGGAAATTTAGTAGAAATAATCACGAAGATATATATATAATCTAGGTGTGTCAACTTTAGCACTATTTACCAAGACTATGTGATCTAATAGTACCCGGGTTAGACTTCCATTTGGAAGGTTGTGAGTTCGAGCCTTAGTGGAGGCGTTATTGGTTCTTTGTGTTTCAGTAGGTTGAGAAAGTATATGAACAGATACTACAATGTAATAAAACCAGTAACATTCAAAAAAAAAACTTTAGCACTATTTTTTTATCGTTTATTTTTTTATTTTTTGAGTGGGTAAATTTACCTAGAGTCAAGCTGTCCACTCTTCTTGTTGGGAGGAATTTGTAACCCTGAAATTGTCAAGTGATAAATATATTATATTATTGTCTTAAAACTAAAGAGTAAAGATTGTGATGTAAAAGATAATAATAGTCATTGCTTGTTTAAATCATATATACCTTAATTATGATGTAAACCTTCTACAAAAGGTGAAATTATTTCTTCATCTCAAGGCTAACCGTAACCTAAGAGGCTGGAATGCTAGATAGTGGAAGGGTGGGAGGATCATTGCTCTTTAATTCTAGTGTCCAAAGATAAATTTATTTTCGATAGAATAAACAATAGGAATTTATTTTTATATTAGAACAATAGGAAATTTATTTACATTGTTAATGTTAATTCGAAGGTTTCAGCGATACTGTTATCATTAGTAATCCTATTAATAATGAGATAATTACATATATATATATATATATATATATATATATATATATATATATATATAACTAGTCTTTTCTATGCGTGATGCGCAAAAACATATACTCAATATTTATATTTTTAATAATAACTAACAAATTTTTACTAATTAAAATTTAAGTGAAATAAAATTTATTTATTATACAAATCTAATAGAATAATATATAATGAATATATAATGTTATTACAAATATTATTATAATTAAAGAATATAAGAAAAGATATGATAGATGTATTTGCATGATAAAAGTACTGGAAAAGATAACGGAAGTTATCATGGTAAGGGTATTTTTGTCCAAAAAATTGTATAGTACAACTCTAAAAGCACAATGTACAAAATGGTTAGCATTAAAAACATGGACATAAATTAGGGGTATAACTTTGATTGACACTTATTATGTTTTTATTTAGATAATTAAGTAATAAATATATTTAGAAAACTAGATATATTTTGTTAATTAGAAATAAAAGAGTTTCTTAAAAATACAAGTCTTAGATATTTTACAAAAAGGACCCGGTTAATATTAATTTTATTTTTAATGATGTGTCATCTCCTCATTCATTGTTTTTGTATAGCATCTATTAGTGTTGCAAAAATAGCGCCCGCCGGCCGCCGCGAGGAAGGCCGGAATCGGCCTCCTCCGCGACCGCCTAGCCGGCTGAAACGGCATTTAATTTTTTTTTTTTTTTTTTTTTTTTTTTTTTTGCGTTGTAAAGTGGGAAAAGTTCGGGAATGCATAACTTTTGACTTGGTTGTCCGTTTTAGACAAATATTTTTTTCAAATCGCGTATTTTTTTAGATCTATACACCGCAAACAGCCAAAGGCGGTTTGGCCCTCTAATTTCTCCCAAAAAAAATGCTTCTTTTGCTCTTAATTTTAATTTTATATGTATTTAGATGGTTTCAACAATATTTTAAACTACTTTATAGCCACTTACGTAAATAATTTGTAAAAAAAAACTAGAGGAACCTTATGTTTTATTAGTGAATTTTACAATTTCTAGTTTAATTTTTTTTAAAAAAAATAAAAAAATAAAAAATCGACGCCTTGGCGCCTAATGGACGCCTAACATGTTTTGCAACATTGGCATCTATACACTGACCATAATTAAATACTTCACGTTTTTGAATCGTTAAAATACTCATTGTTAACGAGAGTTTCATTGACACTAAACATATCTACAATCTACAATTTTAATAAGAACCAATAATGTTAGGCCCTTAACTGGAACAAAAAAATGTCGGTCCTATTGTTTCTTAAAATGAATGGTTCATATTATAATATTATTTCTTAAAATGAATAGTTCATATTATTTTTATTTTAGTATATTTTATTGATTTTCCTTATTTACCCTCTATTATATTATTTTCTTCCCTTAAATAACCTAAATTCCGTTAACATAAACTTTAGTAACGGAATATTCCGTTAACTATTTATTATTTTAACTATTTATTATTTTAACTTACACATTAATTTCTATAAGAAAAGTCTTAGTTTCGAACCACATCCCAATTAGAGTTGGCATAATTGTAATCATAATCTTCCAAATGGAAGTCCAACCCGGGTATCATTAGACAACATAGTCCTGGTGTTAAAATATATTTAAAATATATATAATATAAAATTTAACATAAACTTTGTTCAAATAATTAGTCTAACTAAATACATAACATTCAAAGTTAAGCATCAAAGATTATAAATCAAGAACTTTAAAAATCATTTGATCAGAAAAAAACTTAATATTCTTTTGATTATTTAGATCAGAAAAAAAACTTAATATTTCAATTATACTTAACAATGCATGAAACATGTAGGGAAAAACTACCACTACCAAATATCGATTAGAAAATTCAATAAATATTATCTTGCATTTATATATTTTGAATTAATGATTTAAATAAACAAATTCAATATTTATTTACATATGCATGAACATCTCGATATACTTTAAAATACTTATACTTATTTAAAAATAATCATTGGGCATTATCCCATTCGCGCAAAGTGCGTAAAAAAACTAGTTACTCCTATATAATTCAAGAATTAAAGCTGTAATTTGACAACCTGCCATATATAAAATTCTATGATTAATTTTAAAAAGTAAAATAAAATCGGGAACTTTATTTATTTTTAAAATATGTGAAGAAATTTTAGTCCGCAACTAGGGTGTAAACGAATCGAATCGAGTCAAATATCTCAGTATTCGATTCGAATTCGACTATATATTCGAATATTCATATTCGTATTCGTTTAATATTCGAATTCATATTCGATTCAACCAGTTTATTCGAATATATTCGATTCGACTCGAATATTCGAATTCGAAATGTCTAACTTAATTTTTTACAAAATTTTTCAATAAATTAAGATAAAATGTAATAAAAATTTATAATTAAATAACATAAAATATTCGAATACTATTCGAATCGAATACACTCTAATTCGTATTCATATTCGAGAAATATTCGAATCCAAAAAAGCAATTGAATTCGGATTCGTATTAGAAATATTCGAATTCAAATGAATAGAATTTTTTTTATTTGATTTGTTTACACCCCTATCCGCAACCCTATAAAAAGAGTCACTTCAGTTCCAATATCCAATATAATAAGCCTCGTCCTCTTCAATCTTCATCATCAGCTTCAATTCGACATGGAATCTTCGGCTCCATCGTCAAACATACCCAATGAGATTATTCGAATTATACTTTTACAGTTGCCGGTGAAGTCTATCATTCGGTTCCCAATGCGCATGTAAACTGTGGCGTTCGACGATCCAAGATTCGGATTTCAAGTTGTCGTATGGTGGTCCAGGACGATTGTTCATCCTTTCGCACGAATCCGAACGCCCGGGTTCCCAAAATTCCAAACAACTGGTCGTTAGATTCACTACATTCCATGACGATGATCTTCGTCTTGAAAGGCAAAAATGGCCGTTGGGAGAGGCTGCGGATTATCCATTGATTCGTGGGAGCAACCAATACCATGTTACAGCTTTGTGTTCTTGCAATGGGTTTGTGCTTCTGGCGGCGGCTGAGAGAGATATCTTGTTGTGGAACCCGCTCACCAGGTGTTTGACGAAAGTCCTCGAGTCCCCATATCCCGGGATAAAAAACTCGGGTGTCCTTGCAGGGCTATGCTATAACTCCCGCACTAGAGATTACAAGGTCGTCCTATTGCTTCGCCACTTAATGGATTATGACAATCCCTGGTGTGTCATCTCTGCCAGCCTCACACACAAAAACTGGCGATCAGTGCGGTTCCCTTATTGCTTTGATTCTATTCGAGGCGGTGTTAACTTTTGCAATACATTTCACTGGTGGGTAAGTGACGTCCCAGATCCCCTATTGGTATAGGGGTTACTCGTCGGGAGCCAATAAGAATAGGATCATATATTTTGATCCTATGCGTGATGAATTCAGAATCTTACCCACCCCTTCCGAACGGAGAGAAAACAACTCGATAGTCGGGTTAGGGGTTATAGATGACTGTTTATCCATGGCATGCATTCCTCATCACAATGAGGCAAAAACAAACACGTTGCAGGTATTGATTATGAAGGAATATGGCATAGAAGAATCATGGATGACTGCGTTTGATATCCAAATGCCTCAACTTAGTTATGGGAACCATGGCTTAACATTCTACTCTCAGCCAAATAATACAGAACAAGTATTATTCATGCGTAGGGGTTCAAATCGGCATCACGTATATGTTTATGATCGGAAAGATGAACGGAAGGAAGTGCTGATGGACTTTCTAAAGCAGAGCACAGGTCTTGATGATGAGAACTTTGCTAGTATGTTTTTCTATGTTGAGAATTTTGATTGCTTAGCCCTGCAGCCACATGATTATATATTCAGTTAGTTGAAACTATTTTAGTAATTGCATGTTATGTATTTTCTGATATGATTACGTGATTTTTTTTTTATCACCAAGCATGAGGTAAAATTGTGTCACTGGAATTGTGCATATATATGTTGAACAATACAAGAACCTTGGTTATGTAAGATAAGAAAACCACTAATTTTCGTCATTATAATCTCTTCAAATAAATTCATATGTCGAAACAAAACTCAAAATTCTGCACATAGGAACATAGAGCAATAGGTCGGGCCCCCATAACTACATTCTCGTAAAAGATAGTTGAATGTGTTCGGAACGGATGCAGAAATTTGGTTGGGGGCAAAAAAGAAACACATCAAAATTATATAACGATGGGCAAAACTCTGCACATAGGAACATAGAGCAATAGGGCCCCCATAACTACATTCTCGCAAAAGATAGTTGAGTGTGTTACTCTTCAAATCATAAACTACTACTCTCACATTATAGCTGAGTATAATGTGATAGATGTTACGATAATCCAAATTGAAGAATTAACTATGATTCTCAATCCAACAATTATATTAACTCTCTTTTTCCCATTCGGGGGTGGACAGCTCTTTGAATTCATCGCTCTGAGCATCAAAATAAATGATGGTTTCGCATCTCCATAACGAAACCATTCGAGAAGAAATCACCCTCCAATGAAGTGTGTTGCGAAAGTTAACGCCGTTTTCAATGAAGTGCACGTGGTAAGGAAACACCGTCTCGCTATCATCACAGCTTTTACCTCCAACTTCAAAACAATCTGGCGAATGATCTCGATTGGTATGTGATGAACTACCTCCATGTTCGATCGATATGATGTATGTATACGCTATGGTGAATTGAATTGAGATAGAAGCAGCGGAGTGGAGAGGCTGCGACATATCTTTTTTAGGGTGAATTATATATATTGGCGTTGTTGCATGCCTTGGGTTTACATCTATCATTGTGTCTTGGGTAGTAGATTCTATTATTCTAAGCAAGATCAAGCCCAATAGATTATAGGTTGGCAAATTATCCTTTGGATTACGGTCCACAATGTATTATGATCCAGGCATCAAAACAATGCCATTTTCTTTTAATGAAAAGAAACTGCACCCGTTCTGCACTGTTCCGTAAAAAGTAACTCTGTTTGTATAATATGTTCAGTTTCATTTTATATATACACTGCAGCTTCATTTCAAAACAACTACAGTTTTATTTCAATATAACTACAATTTCATTCGACATTATAAACTCAAATATGTGAAACTGTTATTCAGTTTTATTTTATATACACTCGTACTATAGTTTCATTACAACACAACTACATTATCATTTCGATATAATTACAGTTTCATTAGACAATATATATTCAAATATGTGTTGTTACTCAGTTTTATTTCAACACAACTATAGTTTCATTTTGATATAACTACAATTTCATTCGACACTATACACTCAAATATGTGGAACTGTTATTCAATTTTATTTTATATACACTCGTAATATAGTTTCATTACAACACAACTACATTATCATTTCGATATAACTTCATTGGACAATATACACTCAAATATGTGAAACTGTTATTCAGTTTCATTTTATATACACTGTAGTTTCATTTCAACACAACTACAGTTTCATTTCAATTCAATTACATTTTCATTTGATAATATAAAAATAATATGTGAGGCAGTTTCATTTTAGATACAATGTTGTTTCATTTTGTAATTAACATAAAAAATACGAGTTCCATTAAGCTATAACGGCAACCGTTTTATTACTTAAAGAAATGACACCGTTTTTGGACCATGGTCCACAATATAATTACTCGTTGCAAGGATACAAAATTGAACCCATTCAATGTGACGGGCTCGTGATTTTGAACATCGGTGCTATGTATATTTTCTTGATATGATAACATTAGGACCGGTCCTGGTCATGTCTGGCCAGGGCGACCGCACAGGGCCCCCAATTTTTTTAAAAAATATTATAGATATAATCTAAAAAAAAAATTATGCTTATAATTATTATTTTTTGAATTCATAGATTAGTCTTAATTGTAATTTAAAGTAAAATTTTAGAATGAATTGACATCGAAATTTTGGTAAATAATTTTGTATTTAAATATAAACGAAAAATGACACTTTTTAGGGGGTGTATTCAATCAAAACTTTTAAAGACTTTCAAAGACTTAACGACTTTAATGGCATGTTTGATTCATGGAATAGGCCAGGAATGGAATAACATTCCTTGGAATAGACCTATTATTCCATCGTTTGGTTGGATCATTTTGTCATGGGAATAACATGCCTAAGAATGAGTTATTACCTTCGCAAGGGGAATAGTCAGGGGGGCCTTGGTATTAGCTATTCTCATGCCCTTGGGAATAGCTTTTATATCACAAATACCAAAAATACCCTTTGCACATTATATAATATTTATATTTATTTAATCAATATAATGTATTATATATATATATATATATATATATATATATATATATATATATATATATATATATATATATATATAACATTCAGTATAACATACTCATTATTATTATTATTATTATTATTATTATTATTATTATTATTATTATTATTATATTGTATAAGGGTATTTATGTCTTTAAAATCTATTCCATTTATATTCATTTAATCAATCAAACACTGGAATACAATTACTAAAGTTTATTCTTTCAGCCAACCAAACGACAGAATACAATTCTTATTTTATTCCTTACATATTTTATTCCCTGTGGAATAGCATTCTTATTCCCTCCAAATTCATTCCGTGAACCAAATGTGTTGTAAAAGTTTAGTCGTATTCAATTTAGATTTTTAAAGACTCTTGTAACGAGTGATTGCTTATATTAATCTTGGATAGTATAATAATTGCAACAATTTGGTACGAATAAGATATCACAATTAAGTAATTGTGTCAACGCCTCAACCTTGTCAATAACAACCTAATCCAAGCCGAATCAGGAGAATTTTTCTATATATATATAGATATATATATATATATTGATTCAATTCCAAGCGGGAAACGGGTGAACCCTACCTAATCTGAATATATTTCCGATCCTCTTGATCAACTAGGTAGCTTCATTCATTCATTCTCATCAATAATCACCATGGAAGTTTCAGCCGCAAAAAAAGCTCGATCGCCGCTGCACATACCAATTGAGATGATTCGCTGTATACTTTTCAAATTGAAGATGAAAGATCTGATCCGATGTGAATGCGTATGCAAAGAATGGCGATCCACAATAGAAGACCCCGATTTCAAGCTCTCCTACCGCGGAGGACGGCGAGTGGTTGTGGCGGCGGCGTCCGATAGCGGCTTAGCCTTTACATCCATATCAACCGACAATCTCCGCATCAAAACCCTACTCCAGCGGCGGGGGATAAGAGAGGGCGGTTGGTGGTCCGGCGTTTGGTGTTCTTGCAACGGCCTCGTGCTCTTCTCCGTGGGGAAACATATTCTGTTGTGGAATCCCTCCACTCGCTGCTGCACAAAAGTGCTTGAGCTTCAACGATTGAAGCATTCTATGTGGCATCGTCATAATGTGGTCTCGGCCTCGGGGCTATGTTATGTCCCGTCCACAGGAGATTACAAGGCGGTTCTGTTACTCCATAATGATGATGGAACTGTTCTGGTTGCAAGCCTCAAGAACAAAGAGTGGCGAAAAGTAGAGTTATTTCCTCACCATGGAGTGTCCGTTAGCGACTCCGGGGTTAACTTTCACAACACACTCCATTGGAGGGTAGCTCAATCTGCTACGGATTGGTGGTCCTCACCGAGATGCAAAAAGGTGGTTTATTTCGATGCGGAGAGCGATGAATTCAAAGAACTGCCCACCCCCAGTTTTCCGGCGGGGGAAAGTTGTTCAATTCTTGGGTTGGGAATCACAGACCACGGCGGCCATCTCTGCATAGCTCGCGAGAAGAGGAAGAAAACAGGAGAGGTTGAAGTGTTGGTTATGAAGGAATATGGAGTGAAGAATTCATGGATGACTCAGTTTGTGATCTCTGCCTCTCAGTTCAGATCTGGTTATCATCGTGACTTTATATTCAACACTTCCAAATACAATACAAAAGCGCTGATTGGGAGCTGTTTGTATGGTTGGTGGGGAGCATTAGTTTATCATTTCAAGCTGGAGAATTTCTTAGAAGCAGAATCAGGACTTAGAAACCATACCGCTATGTGTTCCTATGTTCAGAGTTTTGTTTCGCCACATGAGTTTATTTGGAGAGATGATGATGATCAGGACAAATATGATAAGATGTTGACATTTATTTTAGAAAGGTTTAATATCTGATAACATTTTAAAATATTTTAAGTTTGTAATATTATGTAATATATATAGGGAAAAGAATCCCACGACTTTTGATGTTCTTTAACTTTTGGTGCACAACTTTAAAATTTTTTAATTTTGGTGCCTAACTTTGTTATTTTTATCAGTTTTGGTCCTTTCGGCCAAATTGATAGCAAAATGTTGTTGAATTTTATATTTTTAGGGGTAAAATCGTCATCCCAAGGAAACATCTTCAATATCTAAACAAAATGACATTTCCCCCGTGTTATATCCTTAAATTCCTTATAGCACTTTTCTCCATTATTATTTAAATAGACATATTTACCCTTTAAATAATTATTTCATTTATTTTTCTTCTCAAATAAATTATAACCACGATTTAGTTCAAACCGAACAGACACTATAGCAACCACACACAAAGGTTATGATGACAATTTAGAACCCGAATCTGATATTTAAAGTTTATTAAAATTACGAACCGAAACTGCTAGTTCATGTTTTGAATTAAAAAAAATAAAATACATTAACTGAATTTAAAGTATTTTAAAAGAATATTTGAATAAGCAGTTCAAATTGATCTGATATCGTGAACCGACGGTTCAAAATCAAACCAAATCGCGGTTATATATACTTATCAAAATGATAATGTAGTTGTGTTGTAATGATACTATAGTACAAGTGTATATAAAATATGGAGTGAGAACCAAGGTTCTTGTATTGTTTTACATATATATATATATATATATATATATATATATATATATATATATATATATATATTCTTTTATATTAATAATAATGATATATGTAATTTATAATGTGTTTTCTATTCAAATTATTTTATTAAATTAATTATGTTTCTTATTTTGTTATGAATATTTTTATATAATTTTGATGTGTTTCTTTTTTGCCCCCAACCAAATTTCTGCCACCGTTCCGAACACATTCAACTATCTTTTACGAGAATGTAGTTATGGGGGCCCGACCTATTGCTCTATGTTCCTATGTGCAGAATTTTGAGTTTTGTTTCGACATATGAATTTATTTGAAGAGATTATAATGACGAAAATTAGTGGTTTTCTTATCTTACATAACCAAGGTTCTTGTATTGTTCAACATATATATGCACAATTCCAGTGACACAATTTTACCTCATGCTTGGTGATAAAAAAAAAATCACGTAATCATATCAGAAAATACATAACATGCAATTACTAAAATAGTTTCAACTAACTGAATATATAATCATGTGGCTGCAGGGCTAAGCAATCAAAATTCTCAACATAGAAAAACATACTAGCAAAGTTCTCATCAAGACCTGTGCTCTGCTTTAGAAAGTCCATCAGCACTTCCTTCCGTTCATCTTTTTCCCGATCATAAACATATACGTGATGCCGATTCAAACCCCTACGCATGAATAATACTTGTTCTGTATTATTTGGCTGAGAGTAGAATGTTAAGCCACGGTTCCCATAAGTAAGTTGAGGCATTTGGATATCAAACGCAATCATCCATGATTCTTCTATGCCATATTCCTTCATAATCAATACTTGCAACGTGTTTGTTTTTGCCTCATTGTGACGAGGAATGCATGCCATGGATAAACAGTCATCTATAACCCCTAACCCGACTATCGAGCTGTTTTCTCTCTGTTCGGAAGGGGTGGGCAAGATTCTGAATTCATCACGCACGTAATCAAAATATATGATCCTATTCTTGTTGGCTCTGGGCGGGTAATCCCCTACACTATACCAATAGGGGTCTGGGATGTCACTTACCCACCAGTGAAATGTATTGCGAAAGCTAACACCATCTCTGATAGAATCAAAGCAATAAGGAAACTGCACTGATCGCCAATTTTTGTGTGTGAGGCTGGCAGAGATGACACACCAGGGATTGTCATAATCCATTAAGTGGCGAAACAATAGGACGACCTTGTAATTTCTAGTGCGGGGATAGTAGCATAGCCCTGCAAGAGCACCCGAGCTTTTTATCCCAGAATATGGGGACTCAAGGACTTTCGTCAAACACCTAGTGAGCGGGTTCCACAACAAGATATCTCTCTCAGCCGCCGCCAGAAGCACAAACCCATTGCAAGAAGACAAAGCTGTAACATGGTATTGGTTGCTCCCACGAATCAATGGATAATCCGCAGCCTCTCCCAACGGCCATTTTTGCCTTTCAAGACGAAGATCATCGTCATGTCTTGTAGTGAATCTAACGACCAGTTGTTTGGAATTCTGGGAACCCCGGCGTTCGGATTCGTGCGAAAGGATGAACAATCGTCCTGGTCCACCATACGACAACTTGAAATCCGAATCTTGGATCATCGAACGCCACAGTTTAGATACGCATTGGAACCGAATGATAGACTCCACCGACAACTGCAAAAGTATAATTCGAATAATCTCATTGGGTATGTTTGACGATGGAGACGAAGCTTCCATGTCGTGCGAAATTGCGAATAAGAATTGAAGCTGATGATGAAGATTGAAGTAGGGTTTGTGAAGACTCTTTTTATAGGGTCATGGACTAAGGGGGTGTATTCAATCCATACTTTTAAAGAGTAAAGACTTTTAATGACTTTCAAAGTTTGGGGTATTCAATTTAGACTTTTAAAGACTCTTTAAAAATCTATTAGTATTCGATTCAGACTTTTCAAAAGTCTTTAAAAGTATACTAGTATTCGTTTCAGACTTTTATAGAGTCTGTAAAAGTCTACTTGTATTCAAATATTTATCCACTCCAGCTCGGTTTTGGGCGGTGGGACTTCAGCTTGCGTCAAGTTATTCAAATGTTTGTAAGGGTATATTCAATTTAGAGTTTTAATGACTTTTGTAAACTTTTTAATATGAAAAAAATTTAAAAGTCTATAAATGTTTGTCCTATGGATTTTTAACGACTCTTACAAAGTTGATGAAAGTTTAAAAGATTTTATGAAAGTCTACAAAATCTCTACAAAAGTCATTTAAAATCCAATACTTTAACGGTCCGTTTGGTTCACGGAATAGGCTGGGAATGACATAGCATTCCCTAGGCCTATTCCTGTGTTTGGTAACCATGTCTATTATCAGGCTTAATATTCCTAGTAATAGCCTATTACCTCAAATAAGGTAATAGCTATTACCCGGCCCTCCTGGTATTAACTTATTCCAAATTCCTCAGGAATAGATTTTTTTTTCTTCAATTTTAACCTTTATCATTTTCTGCGTTCTCTCCCCCATCTACGATTCCTTCCCTGATTCTTTGCATCAATCTTTGCAATTCTTTCTATCATCTACATCAACATCAAATTGAAGCTTCAAACAAAGGTAAATTTCTGAATTTATTTTCTGAATTTTATTTTTTACAAATTAATTATTATTGATATTTAATACTGAATATTCATAGTAAGTAATCCATGTTCCTGGGCAAATTAAATTATCACTGCATCAAGAAATTTGTAACAATCAATTCATACAACATCATTTTTCAAATGATTATTATACAGTAAATTGATCAACAATAATAAAGAATACTCATAATAAAGAAAGACTCCTTGAATCAAGGATAATCTATTATCTTGAACAAAACTCCCTGATGCTTTCAAATTCAGTTGTTCTTTCACTTATCAGTAATATTTGTGTATATATATGTTAATTTTTATACAATATTGTAGTTGCTATAGAATAACATTATTTAAAAACATAATAATAATAATAATAATAATAATAATAATAATAATAATAATAATAATAATAATAATAATAATAATAATAATAATAATAATAATAATAATAATAATAATACATTTTTTGTATAGGGGCATTTATGTCTTTTACACTCATATTCCATTTCTATCCCTTAAACCAACCAAACACTGAAATAACATTCTTAAACTCTATTCCTTCAACGAACCAAACAAAAGAATACAATTCTTATTCTATTCCTTGCCTATTCTATTCTTTATGGAATACTATTCCTATTCCTTTAAAATTCATTCCATGAACCAAACATGCTGTAAAAGTCTTTGAAACTCTTTAAGAGTCTTGATTGAATACACCCCCTAAAAGTTCTTCACATATTTTAAAAATAAATAAAATTCCCGATTTTATTTTACTTTTTAAAATTAATCATAGAATTTTATATATGACAGGTTATCAAATTACAGCTTTAATTCTTGAATTATATACGAGTAATATGTTTAGTGTCAATGAAACTCTCGTTAACAATGAGTATTTTAACGATTAAAAAAACGTGAAGTATTTAATTATGGTCAGTGTGTATGTTATATAACGGCGGTGAATGAGGAAATGACACATCATTAAAAATAAAATTAATATTAATCGGGTCTTTTTTTGTAAAATATCTAAAGCTTGTATTTTTTTCAAGATTACAAATTTCTCCCAACAAGAGGAGTGGACAACATAAACTTATTTAGCTTGACTCTAGGTAAATTTACCCACTCAAAAAATAAAAAAATAGTGCAAGGTTCTATCGTTAAAGTTGACACACCTAGATATATTATATCTTCGTGATTATTTCTACTAAATTTTCATGGCAGGCTACTAAATTTGATCAGATATTAAACCTTCCCAAAATAAACCTCAACAAAGCATCGTCATTCTGGGCTGGGGGGTTGTGCTGATCATCATTATCTCTCCAAATAAATTCACGTGGAGAAACAGTACTCTGAACATAGGAACATATACCAATAAAGCCCCAATATACTGATGATTCTGTGAAGAAAGTAGGCTTGAGGGTGTTATTTTTCAAATCATGAACTAATATTTCCCACGAGGACGAGATGTTCCTGCATATCATGAGCACTTTGGCATTGCATTTGGAAGAGTATAATGCGGCGTTTATATAATCACTACTGAATTTTTCACAGTCCAAATAGATGGTAGAGATGTTAAACTCACTAACCCATGATTTCTCTACTCCATATTCCTTCATAACCAACACTTGTATCGATCCTCCTCGTTCGAGTTCGAGAGCCACGCAAAGACACTCGTCAATGATTCCCATTCCAATA
The DNA here is from genome assembly GCF_001879475.1 of Ipomoea nil. Lineage (NCBI taxonomy): Eukaryota > Viridiplantae > Streptophyta > Magnoliopsida > Solanales > Convolvulaceae > Ipomoea > Ipomoea nil. The sequence continues at coordinate 3,486,566 of NW_017616616.1, read as the reverse complement.
ATTACACTACTTTCGCCTCCGGGGATGGGGATGGACAGCTTTTTGAACTCATCGCTCTCCGGGTCAAAATAAACGATCTTGTTCAACCCTGTTTGCAAATCACCCACCCTCCAATGGAGTGTGTTGTGAAAGTTAACCCCGTCGTCTCTAATGGACTCCGTGTTGTAAGGAAATAACACTTTCCGCCACTCTTTTCTCTTGAGGCTGGCAACAAAAACACTAGTCCTATCACAGAGGAAACACACAACAGACTTGTAATCCCCGGTGGATGGGACATAGCATAGCCCCGAGACCACATCGTTACGCCCCAAAGATGGGACGTCATAGCATAGCCCCTCGACCAAATCGAGGACATCCCACGAAGAGAGCAAGCGTTGAAGCTCAAGCACTTTTGTGCAGCAGCGAGTGGTGGGGTTCCACAACAGAATATGTTCTCTCAAGGAGAAAAGCACGAGCCCGTTGCAAGAACACCAAACACCGGACCACCAACGATTTAGGGGGGGAAACGTGGTACTACCACGGGTGTCACGCCGGAATAGCGTCTCAATGAGGGGAGTAGTAGTGTTGGTTATGGATGTTAGGGCTAAGCAGCTTTTGCTGCTTTGTGCCACCACAATGACTCGTTTCGACCCGCCATACGAGAGCTTGAAATCGGGGTCTTGTATGATGGAACGCCATTCTTTGCATACGCATTCACATCGGATCACAGCTTTTATCTCCAACTTCAAAAGAATCTTGCGAATGATGTCAATTGGTATATTATGATGAACTACTTCCATGTTCCATTGATGTATGGATTATGTATTTAAAAGTAGCTATCACCAAGAAGGCCCCCTACCTAGAGGTGAGCAAAAAAAACTGCTGACCACATAACGGAGGACTAATAATTGGGTATTAAGTTTTAAAAAATTCAGTTATTTCAGTTTGTTACGACCATCTTGGTGGTTGGGAGTTTAGTGGGCACTTAAACTTAGGGAATGTGCAATGATCACTTATTATTTACATATGATTACTGATATGTTTTCTTGTATCAGGTGTTTGGAATGGACAGTCGGTATTGGTTTATCCCACGCTACTCGGTAGAAGATTTAGACCAATCGTTATATCGTGCACCAGGACGCACAATCTACCCAAAACGACATCGTTTTTTATGTTAAGAGTTATGTGTATTTTGTTAAGAGTTTATGTTTATTATGTTAAAAGGGCGGAGCCAAGATTTTTTTTCAGTGGAGGCGAAGAAGCAAAGAGAAAGTAAATTAAAAAATGTTCAAATACAAATAAGATTATTAGAATACAACGTTTATGATAAACTACGGTCTCTCATATTTTGAAATTGTTGTAGAACTGCTTCATTTGAAACTTAAGCAACAATATTTTTTCCAACATACATATGGCACTAATTAGTAATAATATTTTTTTCAACATACATACGGCACTAATTAGTAATTTTGAACCCCTAACCTTTCATAAGGTCAAATACGCCTCATCCAACTCGTCTAACACTTCTATTGTGTTTATTTTTAGCCCCCCCCCCCCCACCCCCCCCCCCCAACCCAACACACACACACACACACACACACACACACACACACACACACACACATATATATATATATATATATATATATATATATATATATATATATATATATATATATACACACACACACAAGGGCTAGGGGTGGGGGTGGGGTGAGTGGGGGCAGCTACCCCCACGGTAGCTTCACCCCTAAGTTTCTGTGTATTATGTATTATGTTAGATTATGTATATTATGGTATGAGTTTATGTGTATTCTACTATATAATTTGTCATTTAAGACGGATACCTGCCCTTCATGGGCTTGAATATCCAACCCAGCCTGACTTGGTTGAACAATTACAAAAACCTCGGGTTATATGTAAGATAAGGAACACTAATGTTTTGTTGTCTAAGTTTTGTTTCGTTGAGAGATTCAGAAATGTAGATTAATTCATCTCTTTGTAACATCATATCGCCAGGACTTTGTTGTAACACTGTGATAGTCAAGGAAAATATCCTTGTTTTTTATGCATCATAGTTACACTGTAATTACATTTTTAGGTCCGGCCCCAACAAAAAAAACATCGTATCCCTCCTTTTGCTATATTACGATACTAAAATTATTAGAGGATCATGTATAACAATGTCAGCAAAGGTTCTCACTCGTCACAACCTCTGATCTACTCCTTCTACTCCTTTGGCAATAATATAATATATGTATCATTTGTTAATTGTTAATTATAAGATTATAAATTCGATTTTCTACCAGAGCAATTTGATTTGGTCCCTTAGAACATATATCCTCTAATAGTAACTATGCATGGATGCTTTGCTAGCAGGCCGGCTGTTCCCGCTAGGGACTACAAAAGTGATGAAGGATCAAAAGAGAATTAGTAACTTCAAAAACTAATTTTTTATTTCTATTAACTTTTTTAAGGCAGGTAGACTTCAAAAACTAATTTTTCATTATGTCTCTCATGATTATTTCTACTAACTTTTTATGGCAGGTAGACTTCAAAAAATAATTTTTCAAAAAAGACATAATGTTGAAGCTAGCTCAAAATATTACAAACTTAAAATAAAATGTCATCACATATTAAACTTTTCCAAAATAAATCTCAACACAAAACAATTTTTGTTCCAATCATATTTATCTCTCAAAATAAACTCATGTGGCGAAACAAAACTCTGAACATAGGAACATATAGCGGCAGTATGACTTTTATGTCCTGATTCTGCTTCTAAGAAAGTCTCCAGCTTCTTATTCTTGAAATGATAAACTAATGCTCCCCACCAACCATACAAACAGCTCCCTATCAGGGCTTGTGTATTGTATTTGGAAGGGTAGAATGTAAAGTCACGATGATAACCAGATCTGAACTGAGAGGCAGAGATCACAAACTGAGTTATCCATGAATTCTTCACTCCATATTCCTTCATAACCAATACTTCAACCTCTCCAGTTCCCTTCCGCCTCTCGCGAGCCATGCAGAGATGGCCGCCATGGCGGCCGTCTATGATTCCCAACCCGAGAATTGCAGGGCTTTCCCCCACCGGGGTGGGCAGCTCTTTGAATTCATCGCTCTCCGGGTCAAAATAAACCACCTTTTTGCATCTCCGGGTGGAACACCAATCCCTAGCGGAATTTGCTACCCTCCAATGGAGTGTGTTGCGAAAGTTAACCCCACTGTCTCTAACGGACGCCGTGTGGTGAGGAAATAACACATTTCGCCACTCTTTATTCTTGAGGCTGGCAACGAGAACCGTACTCCCATCGTCCGGGTGGAGTAACAGAACAGCCTTGTAATCTCCGGTGGACGGGACATAACATAGCCCCGAGGCTAAGACCACATTACGATGATGCCACCAAGAAGGGGCCTCCAAAAGTAGAAGCTCAAGCACTTTTGTGCAGCAGCGAGTGGAGGGATTCCACAACAGAATATGATGTAGCACGGAGAAAAGCACGAGGCCGTTGCAAGAACACCAAACGCCGGACCACCAACCACCACCCTCACCCGCTCCCCGCCGCTCGAATAGCGTTTTAACTCGGAGAGTATCGGTGGTTATGGATGTAAAGGCTAAGTTGAGGCCGGACGCCGCCGCCGCCGCCACAACCACGCGCCGTCCTCCGCGGTAGGAGAGCTTGAAATCGGGATCTTCTATGGTGGATCGCCATTCTTTGCAGACGCATTCACATCGGATCAGAGCTTTCATCTCCAATTTCAAAAGTATATGGCGAATCATCTCAATTGGTATGTGCGGCGGCGGCGATCGAGCTTTTTTTGCGGCTGAAACTTCCATGGTGATCCAAGAATTGATGAATGATTGAATGAAGCTACTTAGTTGAGAGGATCGATCGGAAATTATATATATAATTCAGATTCAGATATATTAGCTAGGGTTCACCCGTTTTCCGCTTGGAATTGAATCAATACTCATTTCTTACGTAATAAATAAAGCATATATATATATATATATATATATATATATATATATATATATATATATATATATATATATATAAAGAAAAATTCTCCCAATTCGGTTTGGATCAGGTTGTTATTGACTAGGTTGAGGCGTTGACACAATTACTTAATTATGATATCTTATTCGTAATAAATTGTCTCAATTATTATACTATTTGTGATTAAAAAAAGTTATATATCACAAATTCACAATAATCACAATTGATTATTGACTTTGGGTATGGAGCAATCTTAAATCTTCAGGCTAACTGTCTCATCTAACAGAGGTGCCTTCAATTCAACGAGATATTAGTTACTGTGTTCGATCGTGGAAACCATGAGTACACAACCAAAAAAAAAAACAAATAATATAATAGTGTCGTACTATTATTATTTTTGTCACAAAAAGAATATTACTTTACGAAATATTACAAAATATTTGTCACTAAATGTCTTAATTCTTATGTTTTGTATATATTGTTGTAAGGAACACTTTGCCTATGACTTTGTTGTAACATTGTGATTGCCTTTGTAGTCAGAAATATCCTTTGTTGTAATACTATAATTACATTTTTAATCAAGAAATTAAAACATCCCCGCCTCATTTTATTGATATTATGACCTTAAAATTATTAGAGGATTAAGTGTGACAATTTCATCAAAGGTTTTCACTCGTCACAACCTCTGATGTCTGATCTACTCCTTAGGCAATAGTACAATATATTTATCACTAGAGTTGTGCATATATATGTTGAATAATACAAGAACCTTAATTATGTAAGATAATGAACACTAATGTTTTGTTGTCTAACAAAAGTGTTTTGTTTCGTTTAAAAATTTAAAAATCTCAACCACATCTTGAATCATCGAACCCCTCAAAATATTATTAAAAGTTTTCAAAACACATAATGCTCAAGCTAAGCTAAGCTAAGCTCAAAATATTATTAATAAAAATAAACTTCAAATAAAATTAAAATTTTCATCGCATATTACTCCTTCTCAAAATAACCCTCAACAAAGCATCATACTGGCGGGGTTTGCCCTGAACATCATCTCTCCAAATAAATTCCAGTGGAGAAACAAAACTTTCAACATATGAACATATAGTAGCGGCATTATGACTCCCTGAGTCTTCTAAGCTCTCCTCCATTTTGTTATTCTTCAAATGATAAACTAATGTTCGCCACTCACCCTCCAAACAGCTACATATCATCAGATGTACAGCCACATATCATCAGATGTTGTGTATTGTATTTTGAAGAGTAGAATGTAAAGTGACGATGATGATAATCACTTTCGAATGGAGATTGAGAGACAGGGACAGAGATGACAAACTGACTCACCCACGATTTCTTCACTCCATATTCCTTCATAACCAACACTTCAACCTCTCCCGTTTCCTTCTTCGTCTCGCGGGCTATGGAGAGACACTCGTCTATGATTCCTAGCCCGAGAATTGCACGACTTTCGTCTGGAAAAGTGGGGGTGGGCAGCTCTAGCTCTTTGAATTCATGGCTCTCCGCCTTAAAATAAACCACTTTGTTGCATAATCTCCGTGATGGGTAACGCCAATCCGTAGGATCGTCCCTACGAGACTGGGCTACCCTCCAATGGAGTGTGTTGTGAAAGTTAACCTCGGAGTCGCTAACGGACACTCCATGGTGAGGAAATAACTCTACTTTTCGCCACTCTTTGTTCTTGAGGCTAGCAACATGAACAGTTCCCTCAGAGCCGAGTAACAGAACAGCCTTGTAATCTCCGGTGGATGGGACATAACATAGTCCCGAGACCAAATTATGATAACACCACTCCAAATGTTGAAGCTCAAGCACTTTTGTGCAGCAGCGAGTGGAGGGGTTCCACAACAGAATATGTTGTCTCACCGAGAAAAGCATACAGCGAATGATCTCAATTGGTATGTGCGGCGGCGGCGGCGGCGGCGGAGCTTTAATTTTTGCGGCTGAAACTTCCATGGTGATCCAAGAATTGATGAGAATGATAGAAGTTAGTTAGTTGAGAGGATCGATCGGAAATTATATATATATTCAGATTTATTAGCTAGGGTTCACCCGGTTTCCGCATATATATATATAGATCGAATTGAAACAGATCAATCTGGGGTTCAACGGTGTTCGCAGCCGTTCGATCTGACCGTAGCAATAACAAACACAGTACATCCGTTTTGAAGGTGTCATTTGAAATATTTTTTCCATGAAATAATTACGGAGCAGATCTGGAGCGACGTAATGTGAAACGAATCAGATCCGGGACGTAATATGAAGCGAATCAGACCTGGAACCTTACTTGACTACACTTGACTTCGCACGCGACAGGACATGCCATGGAGGGGTCTACGTCCCCGGAGTCCTCGGCTACTGACCCCAGGGTCGGCCCGAGGTCAGCAACCTCGCACTCCTCCCTTAGCCGAGATCCGAGCTCGGCCGAAGGACGGGGTCGTGTTGACACCTCGCACTCCTCCCTTGGCCGAGATCCGAGCTCAGCCGAAGGACGAGGTCCTCGTGTTGACAGAGGATCAAGTGCCACAATGTCAGCAGATGTTGTCACTCGTCAGAACCTTTACTCCTTAGGCAATAATATGATATAGTCGACTTTATTACGTGCATATATCTTCTAATAGTTACTATGTATGCTTTGCTAGCAATCCGACGATCCCCGCCAGGAACTAAACAAGTGGCGAAGGATCAAAAGAAAACCCGTAAATCATTTGACACATCTCATGATTATTTTCACTAACTTCTTAAAGCAAGTAGACTTACTTTCAAAAAAATAAATTTTCAAAAGACGATATAATATTGAAGCTAGTTCAAAATATTACAAACTTAAAATAAAATCTTGTTAAACTTTTCTAAAATAAATCTCAACACAAAATCATTTTTATGCCGACCATTATCATCTCTCCAAATAAATTCATGTGGGGAAACAAAGCTCTGAACATAGGAACACATAGCGGCACTATGATTTTTATGTCCTGATTCTGCTTCCAAGAAACTCTCCATCTTGTAATCCTTGAAATAATAAACTAATGCTCCCCACCAACCATACATACAGCTCCCTATCAGGGCTTGTGTATTGTATTTGGAAGGGTAGAATGTAAAGTCACGATGATAACCAGATCTGAACTGAGAGGCATAGATCACAAACTGAGTCATCCATGAATTCTTCACTCCATATTCCTTCATAACCAATACTTCAACCGTTTGATTCCTCCTCTCGCGAGCCATGCAGAGATGGCCGCCATGGGGGCCGTCTATGATTCCCAACCCGAGAATTGCACGGCTTTCCGCCGGAAAACTGGGGGTGGGCAGCTCTTTGAATTCATCGCTCTCCGCGTCGAAATAAACCACCTTTTTGCATCTCCGCGAGGAACACCAATCCCTAGCCGAATTCGCTACTCTCCAATGGAGTGTGTTGTGAAAGTTAACCCCGCTGTCCCTAACAGACACCGCGTGGTGAGGAAACACCACGCTTCGCCACTCTTTGTTCTTGAGGCTGGCAACGAGAACAGTCCAATCATCACGGAGTAACAGGACCGCCTTGTAATCTCCCGTGGACGGGACGTAACATAGTCCCGAGGCTGAGACCACATTTTGACCATGCCACCAAGAAGGCTCCAAACGTCGAAGCTCAAGCACTTTCGTGCAGCGGCGAGTGGAGGGATTCCACAACAGAATATGATGTTTCATGGAGAAAAGCACGAGGCCGTTGCAAGAACACCAAACGCCGGACCACCATTCACCCTTACCCCGTCTCCACCGGTAGAATAGCGTTTTGATGCGGAGAGTCTCGGTGGTTATGGTTGTAAAGGCTAATTTGCTGCCGGACGCCGCCGCCACAAGCACTTGCCGTCCTCCGCGGTAGGAGAGCTTGAAATCGGGATCTTCTATGGTGGATCGCCATTCTTTGCATACGCATTCACATCGGATCACAGCTTTTATCTCCATTTTCAAAAGTATATAGAGAATCATCTCCATTGGTATGTGCGGCGGCGGCGATCGAGCTTTTTTTGCGGCTGAAACTTCCATGCTGATCCAATAATTGATGAGAATGAATGAATGAATGAATGAAGCTAGGGTTCACCCGTTTTCCGCTTCGAATTGAACCAATACTCATTTCCTACGTATATAGAAAAATTCTTTTGATTTGGCTTGGATCAGGTTGTTATTGATTAGGTTGAGGTGTTGACATAATTACTTAATTGTAACATCTTATCAGTAATAAATTGTTACAAGTACCATACTATCTATGATTAAAAAAAGTTATATATCACAATTATCAAAATAATATAATAATGTTGTATTATTAATTTTTTGGTTACAAAAAAAAATATTATATTAGTGTGATTAAATTACGAAGTGTTATAAAAGATTTGTCATTAAATGATTTAATTTTTATTGTGCCTATAGTAGGGAAGTAATGTTAATGATGTTTAATGCCAATGAAACTCTAGTACAGGTAACAATGAGTATTCAATTATTTAAAAATATAAGTTATTTTGATTTTTCGATTAGTTATGGCTATTTATTTATTTTTTGTTATTTTGATTATTAATTGATAATGGACTGAAAACTCCTACACCAGCACATTATGCTTGAGCACGGGTTCACCATACACATGGTGCACACGAATCTATATCCATAATTTTTATACTGTAAATTCATAATTTCTATATTGTAGATCTATAAATTTCTAGACTCTCGGTGAGCTAAAATTATGAATCTAAAGATAAATTTTAGTTCACCGAGAGTCTCGGAATTATAGATATATAGTATAGAAATTATGGATATAGATTCGTGGTTAGAAATTATGAATATAAAGTATAAATTTTAGCACACCGAGAGTCTCGAAATTATGAATATACGATATAAAAATTATGAATCTATAGTATAGAAATTATGAATATAGATTTGTGCGCACCACGCAAGGTGAGCACGTGCTCACAGCATAATGATTGCTTGCCACAAATTATGCCCTGGAAACGTGTTCACCATGAACGGTGAACACGGGTCCAAACGGTGTCGGTTTTACGGGGACATTTTTTTTAGTTAATGTGCTGTTTGTTGGAAGTCAAGCACGCTTAACCATAAAGTTCTATGGTACCTGGTTGCCATATCCTACTTAAAACCAATTGGTGATAGGTAGGTGGACATTAACCATTTAACCAAATCTCTCCATGGTAAGCCACATTGCCACGTCTCGAATTGAGCAGGGGCTAAACTCGGCCAACCTGGCCGACGCCCAACACTTTTAATGGCGCGCGTTTGTTCAGATTATGAATTTTCTGTTATGAGATATGAATGTACTGTAAATTCATAATCTCATAACAGAAAATTCATAATCGCATAAAAGAAAAATATTTATTAAATTATGAATTTTCTGTTATGAGATTATGAATTTACAGTTATGTAATTATGAATTTTTTGTAAATTCATAATCTCATAACAGAAAATTCATAATCGCATAAAAGAAAAACATTTAATAAATTATGAATTTTCTGTTATGAAATTATGAATTTACTGTAAATTCATAATCCCAATATAGAAAATTCATAACAAAAGAGGAAATGAAACCGCGAAATGTGAAAATGAAGAAGAAAAGTCGTGCGGTTAATTAAGAAAAATAAAGAAAAAAAGAAGAAGATAACGATGCACCGTTACCGTTGGGACCGTGTTCACCATGGATGGTGAACACGATTCCATGGCATAACGATTGCTACCTTGCAAGGTGGACTCATTAAATATGCTTTTAAAAAGATTTCATGTCATGTCAGACCAATTGTAGGCTCAAGCTTGAACCTAACAAAAAAAAAAAACCCCACATACGGCCCAACCCAAGTTTAGGGCAATTATATCGTACACTGCGGTGCATAATCGATTATGCCCCACGCATCAAAACGACGTCTTTTTGTTAAATGAAAAGAAACGACATTTGTTTTTCGCCGTTCTGCACTCTTTCACAAAAATTAACTCTGTTATTCAATTTCATTTTGTATACACTGCAGTTTCAGTTCAACACAACTACAGTTTCATTTCGATATAACTACTGTTTCATTCGATATTTATAGACTCAAATATGTGAAAATGTTATTTAATTTTATTTTATATACAATATAGTTTTATTAAAACACAACTACATGATCATTTTGATATAATTACAGCTTCGTTGTACAATATACACTCAAATAAATGTTATTCAATTTCATTTTATATACACTGCAGTTTCATTTCACCACAACTACAGTATCATTTTGATATAACTGCAGTTTCATTTGATAATATAAAAAATTAAAAATAATACGTGAGGCAGTGTCAATTTAGATGTACTGTAGTGTCACTGGTGTTTAATACACAAAATACGCGGACTCGGTTAACGATAACGGCGAACCGTTTATTTACTTAAAGAAACGACGCCGTTTTTTATCAGGGTGCATGTACACCGCGGCCTACGATATAACGACCGCAAGTTTAGGCCTAAAATTTCTATAGCATGCTCAGTTCATAATTTCCTTACCCCAAATTTCATTCCATTCCCTTTGAGCTTTCTTTCATACTTTTATTTTCTCTATAAATTCGATCAGTTCCTTCAATTCCCAACACATGCACACTAAGTAGCCTCTTCTTCAATCTTTTCCTCTGTCTATGGCCAACTCTACAATCAATCTTCAACCTTCCAAAATTTAAGGATCTCTATTGTCATTCTCTCAGAAAATTATGTCTCCTCTATCAGGTGCCTTGACGAACTGCTTCAAATCCTCGAGTCTAGGGAGAAGGGAAAACAGTTAGTCATCTATTCTATTTTTTATTACATGACCTTTGCAAAGCACGAAGAACAGTTTTGGGCGCGCCCAAGAAGGAGGAGAGGAGAACACTAAAGTTGCAAATATGTCGATCAGGATGGGATTTGCAAGGACTCGCCATTGGGTATTGCTTTCTCCTTGTTCTGTTTGAATATTATAAAAAAGCTTACATGCATATAGACTACAGTCTAAACCTAAGTTCAGGCCTTAGATTTCTATAGCAGGCTCAGGTCTATTTTTTTAAAGTTTGGCCTTAATTTGTCGATCCGACCTTTTTTCATCCCTATATGTACACCTAATTAATACAAGAAAACGTACACACCATGTTATCATATCAAGAAAATACATAATACGGATCTACAAAAATTTAGGGGTGTAAACGAGCTGAGCCGAGCTCGAGCCTGCAATAGAAGCTCGGCTCGAGCTCGAGAGCTCGAGTTTGATCGAGCTCAAGAACTGATGCTCGAGCTCGAGCACGAGCTCGATCGAGCTCAAGAACTGATACTCGAGTTCGAGCTCATTAATTTTCGAGCTCAAGCTCGAACTCGATCTTGAACATGAGTTCGAACTTGATCTTGAACTTTTTAATTGTTATTTTTATATATTATAATTATAATTATATTATGTTATATCATATATTATATGACTTGCGAACGGCACGACGAGCTATGGGCTTAGAATATCTAGGCTCGGATCGAGCTCGATTATCAAACGAACTACTCGAGCTCGAGCCGAGCTTTGACCGAGCCGCTCATGAGTGGCTCAGCTCATTTACACCCCTATACAAAATCACGAACCTATCGCATTGAATGGGCTCAATCCTATATCCTTGCAGCCTATAAACTATTGGGCTTTGATCTTGCTTAGAAAAATAGAATCTACTACCCAAGACACATTGATAGATGTAAACCTAAGGCATGCAGCAGCGCCAATATATATAATTCAGTGCACCCTAAAAAAGATACTTTGCAGCCGCCTCTCCTCTCAATTCAATACACCCTAGCGGATACATACATCATATGGATCGAACATGGAAGTAGTTCATCATCACATACCAATTGAGATCATTCGCCAGATTCTTTTGAACTTGGAGGTAAAAGCTGTGATCCAATGCGAGTGCGTATGCAAAGAATGGCGTTCCACCATACAAGACCCCGATTTCAAGCTCTCCTACCGCGGATGGAAGCGAGTAATGGTGGTGCCACACGGCAGCAGAACCTCCTTAGCCGTAACATCCATAACCAACACTACTACTCCCCTCATCGAAACCCTATTCCGGCAGGTCATTGACACCACTACTACTACTACGCTTCCCCCCCTAGATCTTTGGTGGTCTGGTGTTTGGTGTTCTTGCAACGGGCTCGTGCTTTTCTCTGTGGGGAAACATATTCTGTTGAGGAATCCCTCCACTCGCTGCTGCACAAAAGTGATTGAGCTTCCACATTTCAAAAGCACGTACCTTTGTGAAGATGTCCTCTCGGGGCTATGTTATGTCTCGTCGACTGGAGATTACAAGGCTGTTCTCTTAATCCGCCCTCATAACACTGTTATGGTTGCCAGCCTCAAGAACAAAGAGTGGCGAGAAGTGACATTTCCCTACCACGCGTACTTGGCTAGAGACGGGGTTAACTTTCGCAACACACTCCATTGGAGGGTAATTCCTTCTCGGATGGTTTCCTCATGGAGATGCAAAACCATCGTTTATTTTGATGCGGAGAGTGATGAATTCAAAGAGCTGCCCACCCCCGAATTGGAACAAAGGAGTAATATAATTGTTGGATTGGGAATCATTGACAATTGTCTCTCCATGGCTCGCCTATGGAAAGCAACAAATACTATAGAAGTGTTGGTTATGAAGAAATATGGAGTGAAGAGATCTTGGGTCAATAAATTTGTCATCTCATTATCTGCCCCGGAATTCTTCAATTTGGATCATTGTAATATCACATTATACTCTTTGAAATGCAATACCAAAGTGCTGATATGGAGCTATTGTTATTTCTGGAAAGTAGTAGTTTATGATTTGAAGAGTAACACACTCAATTATCTCTTGCGAGATGTAGTTATGGGGGCTCTATTACTCTATGTTCCTATGTGCAGAGTTTTGTTTCGCCATATGAATTTATTTGGAGAGATGATGATGATGTGGAGAAATATTATGTTATGTTGAGGTTTATTTTGGAAAGGTTTAATATTTAATTTGAACAAATTTGTTGGAAATGTTTAACATTTTTTGATAAAATATTATTTTTAAGTTTATTTTTGTTAGTAATATTTTGAATTCAAACCAGCATTATTTGTGCTTACAACACCTACCCGCCGAGAGCATGCACTAAGTAACTCACAGACTATTACCCAATCTCCTGGCTTCAGTACCTGACTATTACCCAACCTAATCTCCTGGCTTCAGTACCTGACTATTACCCAACCTATCTCCTGACTATTACCCAACCTATCTCTATTCAATCTCCCGGAAGCAGCGCACGGTGGCACACTCCTCACACTCCTCTACTGAAGGCTGCATACTTGTCACCCAACCTATCTCCTGACTATTACCCATGTCACCCAACCTATCTCCTGACTATTACCCAACCTATCTCCTGGAAGCAGTACCTGACTATTACCCAACCTGACCTCTCTTACGACTCCAATCTCCTGGCTTCAGTACCTGACTATTACCCAACCTATCTCCTGACTATTACCCAACCTATCTCTATTATCTCCTGGAAGCAGCGCACGGTGGCACGCTCCTCTACTGAAGGCTGCATACTTGTCACCCAACCTATCTCCTGACTATTACCCAACCTATCTCCTGGAAGCAGCGCACGGTGGCACGCTCCTCTACTGAAGGCTGCATACTGGTCAGCCTTCCAATTTGTGGTGTGATAACCTAGGGGCTACATATATGTGTGCAAATCCAATAAGCCCTCTACTGAAGGCTGCATACTGGTCAGCCTTCCAATTTGTGGTGTGATAACCTAGGGGCTACATATATGTGTGCAAATCCAATCAGCCTTCCAATCTGTGTCAATCTGTGGTGTGATAACCTAGGGGCTACATATCTGTGTGCAAATCCAATTTTCCATGCTTGAACAAAACATGTTGAGATCGACTATCATTTTGTTCGGGACAAGGTTGCTTCGGGGGGCTTTGTGGTCAATTTTGTTTCGACCAAAGATCAGCTTGCGGATGTCTTTACCAAACCGTTGCCGGGCAGATGTCTTTACCAAACCGTTGCTGGGGCCCAGATTTGCTGCTCTTCGGGACAAGCTCAATGTTGTGCTTCATCAATCTTGTGCTTGAGGGGGTGTGTGTTAGTATTATTATTGTTATTCATATTATTATTCTTTATACTATAGTCTATAAACTTGTGGTGTTAGAATAAGTCTGAGTCTCTTAACCTATTAGTCAAGAGTGTTTAGTGGTTTAGTTTGATATACTATCTTGTAACCTGTTTAGTTGTAACTGATTCAATCTATCTCACTCATCACAAAAACATAATTACATTATATATACTCCATAAAATCGATCAAAATATTAGAAAATAAGTTGTGTTCCATATAAATGATAAACCTATGTGGCTGCTTACGGGTAGTGGAAACTATGACCAAAGATCAAAGGGGCAATAAGGCTGCAATAAAGCAGATAAAATCAATGTCATTGCTAGGCTCGTGCATCTTTTTTTTTTTGAATTTATTTTACAGATTTGCTAATAATTTTAATAGCACTATTCATCACACATTAAGATTTTAAAACAGAAAAAGATCTTATATCCAAATTACGAAGCATTCTGTATGATACTTCCTTGCATTCCTCCTCTTGAATGAACCTTTGCTAAATCCCGAATCAACATGAATGGTTTGAGTGAGCAGTTCAATTCCATCCATCTAACAGTACTTTAGGTAACAATCACATTTAAGTGGTATGTTGCAGTTTACATCAATTCTTTCAACTAAGTTGCTTTCACATTCAAAAAAACAAACTAAAAAGCAGTGAGCTTAGGCTTAGGCTTTCAAGTTACATTAAACAACAAAATAAATTTATATAAGATCCGAGTTATAAATATAATGATGAAGTCTGACTGTTTATCAACAAATCAACACACTAATTAATTAGCTTCTAGCAACTCTAAACTTAATATTCATTAGGACACATGTATATTAATTAATCATGTGGCTTGGACAAACAAGACTCTCAACATTGAAAAACATACTATCAATAATGTAACTTCGACCTTTAGGTTTTAGGTTGTCCATCAGCACTTCCTTCAGTTTGTCTTTTTTCCAATTATAAACATATGCGTGACTGTCTTTTTTCCGATTATAAACATATGCGTGACGTCCAAGCCAACCCAAACCCTTACGCAAGAATAATACTTTTGCATTATTTTTCTGTGAATAGAATGTAAAGCCATATTTCTCATAAGGATTTGCAGGTTCATGCATTTGGATAGCAAACGCAGTAATCCATGATTCTTGTGTGCCATATTCCTTCATAATCAATACTTGCATTATCATTTCGGCTCTGGGTTCTTCCTCTTGTTTGTGAATAACGCATGCCATGCATAAACAATCATCTATAACCCCCAACCCAACTATCGAAGAGTTTTCTCTCAATTTGGGAGTTGGCAAGATTCTGAATTCATCACGCACAGAATCAAAATATACTATCCCATTCCGATCACCTCCCAACACGTGATCCTCCCAATCTCTTACCAACCAGTGAAATGTATTGCGAAAGTCAAGATTGACCTTGCCAGACTTCAATTTATAAGGGAAGTGCACTGATTGCCACTCTTTGTGATTGAGGTTTGCAGAGATGACAAATGGAAATACAGAATTAGGAACCACGTTGGGCTTAACTAATAGAACGACGTTGTAATCTCTAGTGGAGGAGTCGTAGCATAGCCCTCCAAGATAACACAGGTATCCTTTAAACTCCGGATATGGAGACTCGAGCACTTTCGTCGAACATCTGGTGGATGGGTTCCACAACCAATAATCTCTTCCAGATTCTAGAAGCACAAACCCGTTGCAAGCACACAAAGCTGTAACCCTCCATTCGTCTCTCTCTAATGGAGAGGACTCTCCGAACGGCCATTTATGCCTTTTAAGACGAAGATGATGTCTTGTGGATCTAACTACGAGTCGTCTTGATATCTGGGAATCCCGGCGTTTGGATTTTCGCGAGACGATTATCAATCGTCGTTGTCCACCATACAAGAGCTTGAAATCTGAGTCCTCTATCATCGAACGCCAATGTTTACATACGCACTGGCATCGGATCACAGACTTCACCGGCAACTGCAAAAGTATAAGTCGAATGATTTCATTAGGTATGTTTGAGAATGGAGTTGAAGCTTCCATGTCGTGCGATCGAATAAAAAGCTGAAGATCGGTCGAGGAAGAGGCTTATTGGAATTAGGGTTTAGTTTGTGAGATTCCCTCCTTTTATAGGGCCACGGAGTATAATTTTCACCACTAGTTCTAGGTAAAATATAAATAAAATAGGATTAATATTTGATGCACTATCAACATATATATGTTATACAATATACACCGCGGTGAAGGAGAATATGCCACATCATTAAAAAAACATAATCAATATTAATTAAGTCTTTTTTTTTACAAAATATTAAAAACTTGTATTTTATAAGGAGGGGAATGGGGTGGCCTGGTGATAATTCAATTGGTTACTGAGTTATAAGTGTTTTTGAACCATATATTACCACACCTTTATGAGGCGAATGGGGTGATCTGGTGATAATTTTCAATTGGTTACTGAGTTCTAAGTGTTTTCAAATCATATCTTACCAGACCAAGGTGTGGGATCATGAGGCGAATGGGGTGGCCTGGTGATAACTGAGTTATAAGTGTTCTTGAACCATATCTTACCGGACCAAGGTGTGGGATCATGAGGCGAATGGGGTGGTCTGGTGATAATTTTCAATTGGTTACTGAGTTCTAAGTGCCAAACCAAGGCGTGGGATCATGAGGCGAATGGGGTGGCCTGGTGATAATTCAATTGGTTACTGAGTTATAAGTGTTCTTGAACCATATCTTACCGGACCAAGGTGTGGGCTCATGAGGCGAATGGGATAATCTGGTGATAATTTTCAATTGGTTACTGAGTTCTAAGTGTTTTCAAATCATATCTTACCCGACCAAGGTGTGGGATCATGAGGCGAATGGGGTGGCCGGGTGATAATTCAATTGGTTACTGAGTTATAAGTGTTTTCAGACCATATCTTACCGGAACAAGCAATGACTATTATTATCTTTCACATCACAACCATTAATTCTTAGATAATAATATAATAATATATTCATCACTTGACAATTTCAGGGTTACAAATTCTTCCCAACAAGAAGAGTGGACAACTTAAACTGATTTAGATTGCATCCCTAAAGTTGACACACATTATCTCATGATGATTTCTATTAAATTTTCATGGCAGACTTCAATAAAATAATAAAATAATTTTTCAAAAGACATAATAATGTTGAAGCTCAAAGTATTATTAATAAAAATAAAAATAAACTTAATTAAAATAAAATTTGCCAAACACATTTTGCCATAATGCCATGATTCTCCAATATGGAAGGTCATGAAATCATACTAAGCTACAATGTAATAGAGTCAGTAATATAGGCAAAAATTAAAATAAAAATTTATCACATATTAAACCTTTCCAAAATAAAGCTCAACAAAGTAGCATCATTCTGGGCTGGGGGGTTGTGCTGATCATCATTACCTCTCCAAATAAATTCATGTGGAGAAACAATACTCTGAACATAGGAACATATACTAACAAGGCCCCCATAAGGAACTGATTCTGTAAGAAAGGCTTGAGTGTGTTATTCTTCAAATCATAAACTAATATTTTCCACGAATTAAAGGACGAGCTGCTGCATATGAGGACTTTGGCATTGCATTTGGAAGAGTATAATGTGATGTTTCTATAATTACAACTGAATTTTTCACATTCGAAATTGGTGGCAGAGATGTTAAACTTAGTGACCCATGATTTCTCCACTCCATATTCCTTCATAACCAACACTTGTATCAATCCTCTAATTTCTTTCCTCTCAATAGCCACGCAGAGACAGTCGTCAATGATTCCCATTCCATGAATTACACTACATTCTCCTCTGGGGATGGGGATGGGCAGCTCTTTGAATTCATCGCTCCCCGGGTCCCGGGTCAAAATAAACGATCTTGTTCCAACCCCATGTTGTAAATCTCCGTTCCCAAGAATCACTCACCCTCCAATACAGTGTGTTGTGAAAGTTAACCCCGCCGTCTCTAATGGACTCTTTGTTGTAAGGAAATAACACTTTCCGCCACACTTTGTTCTTGAGGCTGGCAACAAAAACACTAGTTGTATCGTAGAGGAGAAACAGAACGACCTTGTTATCCCCGGTGGATGGGACATAGCATAGCCCCGTGACCATATAATGCCTCGAATTGTGCAAGAGTTGAAGTTCAAGCACTTTTGTGCAGCAGCGAGTGGAGGGATTCCACAACAGAATATGTTTTCTCACCGAGAAAAGCACACGAGCCCGTTGCAAGAACAACAAACACCAGACCAAAGATTAGACCTAGTATTGTCATGGCAGAATAGCGTTTCAAAGCGGGGAGTTGTAGTGTTGGTTATGGATGTTAATGCTAAGCATCTTAGCCTGCTGTGTACCACCACAATTACTCGCTCCGGTCCACGGTAGGAGAGCTTGAAATGGGGGTCTTGTATAATGGAACGCCATTCTTTGCATACACATTCACATCGGATCACAGCTTTTACCTCCAACTTCCAAAGAATCTGGCGAATGATCTCAATTGGTATGTGATGATGAACTACTTCCATGTATGTATGTTACGCTAAGGTGATTTGAATTGAGAGGAGAGGCGGCCATATCTTTTTTAGGGTGAATTATATATTGGCTCTGCAGCTTTAGGTTTAATTTACATCACTATGTCTTTAAGCAAGATCAAGCCCAATAGATTATAGTTCAATCATTATTGTGTGGACACGGTTCCACAACATAATTTGCAGTCGTTATATCGTGGACGGACCGCGGTGTGATGTATGTGCATCGCGGTACCGAGCGCGCATTTTGTGTATGTTAATTACCAACGGACACCAATACTGCCTCACGTATTATTTTTATAGCGAAAATTGTAATTTATGCCTCTCACAAATATGCCAATTATCAATGTTACCCTTGAATTATCAGTGGTGTAAATGTTGCCCCTCAATTTTTAAAATGTGACATATATTGCCCCTCCCCTGAATTATTAGTGATGTAAATGTGGTTACCCGTCGTCTTTCTTGTTCGAAGACCACGTTTTTTTCCTCAATTTTTCTTTCTTCCCTTGTTCTCCTTTTGTCGACAACAATTTTTCTCCTTCTTCATATTAGGGGAGGGGCAATATATGTCACATTTTGAAAGTTGAGGGGCTACATTTACACCACTGATAATTCAAGGATGACATTGATAATTGACATATTTGTGAGGGGCATAAATTATAATTTTCTCTATTTTTATATTATCAAATGAAACTGCAATTATATCGAAATGATACTGTAGTTGTGGTGAAATGAAACTGCAGTGTATATAAAATGAAAATGAATAACATTTCACATATTTGAGTGTATATTGTACAATGATGTTGTAATTATATCAAAATGATCATGTAGTTGTGTTTTAACAAAACTATAGTGTATATAAAATAAAATTAAATAACATTTTCACATATTTGAGTATATAAATATCGAATGAAAATGTAGTTATATCGTAATGAAACTGTAGTTGTGTTGAACCGAAACTGTAGTATATACAAAATGAAACTGAATAACATAGTTACTTTTTGCGAAAGGGTGCGGAACAGCGGGAAACAGATGCTGTTTCTTTTCATTAAACAAAACGACGTCTTTTTGATGCACCGATATAATTTGCCCATAATTTGCCACTTAATACGTATTATGTACATACGTGTAAATTTTTATTTTTTATTTTTTAAATGCAATATAATAGAAAAGTAAGACACTAAATTTGCTTAAATCAAATAATAGGCTCTCCAAATAGTTTCAACGGAATGTTCATTGGGACAACAATCCATTGTGGCCGGGGCAAGCATGACTCTCAACATAGAAAGAAACACATACTAAAAATGTATAGTATTTAGGACCTGAGGTTAGGAAGTCCATCAAATCTAGCTCCAGTTTATTATTTTTCCAATCATAAATATATATTCGCCCGCCAGAGCAACTCACATTAGGCGGCAAGAATAATACTTTTTGTGCATTTTTTTTTTATTTTTTATTTTTGGAATAGAATGTTAAGTGATAACTCCCAAGGAGACACTGATTTCAATTGTAATAATACACATAAGTTATAAGTACAACAAAATGAATCAACACAAACTTAAACTTCTTGATAGCATTTTGAACTTTTTTTTTAAAAAAAGGAGATTTTATTTTCAGAGAAGAGAACCATTTGAAAGCAATAGAAAGAACTCCAAATTCACTGTCAAACACATACACAGCTGCTAAGAGCCTAAGAAACACCTACCTTGAATTTGGACAACTCTTTATTTCTAGACTGTTTATATTCTGGGCAAGGTGTTGCTGCTGCGATTATCATTATCATAATCTTCAAATCAATTTCATTGTGGCGGGTCGGGGCACGCAAGACTCTCAACATAGAAACACATACTAATAAATCCCCGGAGAATAGGAAGTCCATCAGATCTGTTTTCAGTTCATCTTTTTTCCGATCATAAACATATACAACCTCCCCACACCAACCCACAGTATGCAGGAATAATACTTCGTGTGCATTCTTATATTGAGAATAGAATGTTAAGCCATACCACCCATAAGTATCTCCAAATTCAGGATTTTGGATAGCAAATGCAATCATCCATGATTCTTGTCTACCATATTCCTTCATAATCCATATTGTTTTGGTTTTTGGTTCCACTACTTTATCTTCCCCAAACATGCATGCCGCCATGCATAAGCAGTCATCTATAACCCCCAACCCGAATATCGAGAAGTCAATTTATCTCCGTCCAGAGGTGGTTAATGGCAAGATTTTGAATTCATCAAGCACAGGATCAAAATATATGATTCTATTCTTATCCCACTCGTAATTCTTATACCAATCCCAATCTTTCATGTCACTTGCCCACCAGTGAAATGTATTGTGAAACTCAACCCCGCCCTCAACACCGCCCCTAACAGATTCCATGTTACAAGGGAACTGCACTGGTCGCCACTCTTTGTGGTTCAAGCTGGCTGAGATGAGAAATGGATAGCCATAATCTTCCCAACTATCCAGTCCTATGGGACGAAGTGATAGGACAACCTTGTAATCTCTAGTGGAGGAGTCGTAACATAGCCCTCCAAACATAATTGGGTTAGACTCCTCCGAATATGGACACTCGAGAACTTTCGTCGAACACTTGGTGGACGGATTCCACAACCAAATATCAATTTTAGCCACCAGAAGAAGCACAAACCCGTTGCAAGAACACAAAACTTCAAGATTGTCTTCGAAGCTTGCACGAATCACTGGATACGCCTGTCCGAACGGCCATTTATGCCTTCGAAGACGAAGATCATGGCTTGTAGATCTAACTGAGAATCTGGAAACCGACCTCAATGGACGACCTCGATCCTTGCTTGTGGATTCGGTGGAGAGGAAGATCACTCGTCGCTGTCCACGATATGAGAACTTGAAATCCGAGTCGTCTATCAACGAACGCCATTGTTTACATACGCACTTGCATCGTATCACAGACTTCACTGGCAACTTCAAAAGTATAAATCGAATGATCTCATGAGGTATGCTTGACAATGAAGCTGAAGCTTCCATCTCGTGCGAATAAGAAGCTGAAGAGCACAGAGGCGGCGTATTGGAGGTAGGCTTTGTGAGGCTCTTTTTATCACAAGACCTAAAAATTAAATAAGATCGCGGTTTTTTTTTTTTTTTTTTTTTTTTTTTTTTTTTTTTTTTTTTTAAATTTTTAAACTAGTATTTGCGCTCGTGCGTTGCACGGAATGAATTTGTTATAATATTTTAAAAATATTTAAATCAATATACAATTGTATAAATTATAACATCGAATATTATATAATATAATTGAAGAATTGAGTTGCATCGATTATGTTTTTGTTGGTCCCGGTAGGGTCGAAAGAGAGTCTAAAGGGGGTGAATAGACTCTGATGGATTTTTCAAAGTTACTCCTTTCAGAGTGATGCACATCGGAATAAATGTTTTGACTTAATTATACTTTGCACACTTTACTTAATTATACTTTGCACACTTTTGTTAAGAGCTCTTAATGTTTGGTCGATATGATATGCAATGCACGAAAGGTAAATAACAGTATTTAAAGAGATATGGAGAGATGGGTTTTTATAGTGGTTCGCCCGTTAACAAAGCCTACTCCACTTTTCTTTCACAACTCGTGAAAGGGTTTGCACTATCACTCCTAGGCTGACCACTTGATAGGTTTTTCAACTCCTCGAGTTTACTCCGCCTCTATCAACTTCTTCCTCAGAGTTGAAGAATTGAGTGTTGGAAGGATGATGTTGTGTTTCTCCAACAGGTTAAGCCTGGGATGAATTTTCACATGAAAAGTTACAAGACTTCTTCAACTTTTGTAAAGTGTGGATGATGGATGACCACTCCATTTAATTAAAAGAAAAAAAAAATCTTCATTTTTCAACCACGGACCATCCAAATTTATCCACACTTTTCAAAGAGAGGGTGGTTATTTTATTAAAATCATAATTGTACACTTTTGTTATAAAAAAAAAAAAAAATAAACAAAGCAAAACTGGATCTAAATAGAACTGTATACAATAATGTAACTAAGAATTAACTTAAACAATTGAAAAAATATAGGCAGCAGGGGCGGACCTACAGTGGGGGCAGCTGCCCCCACTCACCCCACCCCACCCCATATATAACCCTTGTATGTATATATGTATGTATATATAGTACAAGGTTTAAGTATAAATAGATTAAAACAGCTAATGTTAATGAAAGTGGACTTAGCCCAGATGGTAGAACATGCGTGTATGCTTGAGAAGGTCAGGTGTTTGACTTTTGCTAATGGCGTGAAAGTATATATTTTGGCAATTTGAATATAGTGGCTTCAACATTGATAATAAAATTATTTTATCAAATTAATTATGTTTCATATTTTGGCAATTTGAATATAGTGGCTTCAACATTGATAATAAAATGTGTAATTTATAATGTGTTTTCTATTAGAATTATTTTATCAAATTAATTATGTTTCATATTTTGTTATACATATTTTTTTCGCTCATATCTAACAATATTTATGATTTTTTTTTTTTTTGAAAATAACAATATTTATGATTAATTTCTTAACTATTTCATCTGTTTTAAGTTATCCCTTTTGTTCTAATGTTTCGCCCTCACTGAACAAAATTTCTGGGTCCACCACTGATAGGCAGTATCAACATACTAAACTATTACTACTACTTCTGTAATAACTCCAAACAATTAAATAGTTTGAAGATTGGGACAATTACATATGTCACGGGCCTTTATTTCTACACTTTCATCTTGGCCAGTTGATATTCTGCACACTCTCATCATCATCATCACCTCTCCAAATCCATTGTGGCCGGTCAGGGCACGCAAGACTCTCAACATAGAAACACATACTATATACAGAGGTTAGGAAGTCCAACAGATCTATCTTAAATTCGTCTTTTTTCCGATCATAAACATATATAATCCGCCCAGAAAAACAGTCAGTATACAAGAATAATACTTCTTGTGCATTCTTATTTTGAGAATAGAATGTGAAGCCATACATCCACTAAATGAGAGCAAATGCAGTCATCCATGATTCTTGTCTCCCATACTCCTTCATAATCCATACGGTTAAGGTTTTGGGTTTCTCTTTATCCATGCATGGCGCCATGCATAAACAATCATCTATAACCCCTAATCCAAATATCGAAAAGTTTTCTCTCAGTTCGGAGGTGGGCAAGGGCAAGATTCTGAATTTATCACCCGCAGGATCAAAATATATGATCCTATTCTTACCCGACAAGAAATCTCTATCCCAATTCCAATCTTTGGTGTCACTTATCCACCACTGAAATGTATTGCGAAACACAAGGCCACCAGAGCCGCCTTTAACAGAATCCAAGTTACAAGGGAACGGGGTGTCAAAGTGGGCCGAAGCTCGCGCGCCCCAACCCCGCGATGGGGCGGGTTAGGGCCGCAAGAAATTAGGCTCGCGAAAATGCGGGCCTAACGGACATGGCCTGCGGAGGGCCAGAGCCCGCGCGAGTTGAGCACTAAATAAAAAATATATATAATATCTTTTAAAAAAAAAACATATATATAATATCTTAATTCTTAGGCAGTGTGTAGATCTGACTATCTAAGAGTATGCAGAATGGGAGAAATCCAATAATTCAATAATCCTTCGCCAATTCTTAATTCAATAATTCCTAGAGTACGTAGTTCTTCAGTTCTCCCGTCTCCATCCGCCTCCAACTCTATCAAACAATTACTAAAACTAAATATCAATTCATACATATTTATGAATTCCAAGTCCAGCAAACATATATATATATATAGGAAATAGGAAGGCCTTGTAATCTCTAGTGCAGGAGCCGTCCTCCAAGTCCAGCAAACATATATATATATATATATATATATATATATATAGGAAATATATATAGGAAATAGGAAGGCCTTGTAATCTCTAGTGCAGGAGCCGTCCTCTCTAGTGCAGTCAGTGCAGGAGTCGTAGGACGGCCTTGTAAGTACAGGAGAACTTCTCCTTGTATGGCAACTCGAGCACTTTCGTCAAACACCTGGTGGTCGAGTTCCACAACCAAATATCTCTCTCAGCACTTTCCTTTGAATTGAATTATTTCCATTTTCGAGGTTTGGGTTTTGTTTCAGTGATGGGATTTTCTTTTGTTTTTGAAAGGATGTCTAAGTTATTTGGAGGGAGAAGTCCATTCGATGACCCTTTCTTCACTGAACCATTCGGCGGGAACAAAATGGTTCAGCACTTCTCTTGGATTTCCTTTTTTTTTTTTTTTTTTTTTTTTTATAATTGGTCAGATTATAAGCTAGACTTCACTTTAAGGTTTAACAACAAATTGTACACAGAATTGGTTTAACAACAAATTGTACAAAAAGTTTAATTCAAACACATTAATGACAGGAATGGAACTTTAAATGAGTCTTGATTGGAGTAAAAGCATTCACGATCTAGAAAATTACAAATTTTAAATGTAAAAAAATCCCATAAAGCCTCAAACCCAATAAAAAAAGTTAAGCGCCTTGATTTTGGACAAGGTGTTGGTGCTGCGCTTATCATTATCATCACTTCTCCAAATCAATCCATTGTGGCCGGTGGAGACACGCAAGACTCTCAACATAGAAACACTTACTAATTTTACGATCTGATCCGGTTATGAAGTCCATCCGATCTGCCCTCAGTTCATCTTTTTTCCAATCATAAACATATATAACCCGCTCATGACAATTCCCAATATGCAGGAATAATACTTCCTGTGCATTTTTATTTTGAGAATAGAATGTGAAGCCAAACCTCCAATAAATATCTCCAAATTCGGGCATTTGGAGAGCAAATGCAATCATCCATGATTCTGGTCTGCCATATTCCTTCATAATCCATACTGTTTTGGTTTTGGGTTCCTCTTTCTCATCCTGAACCACGCATGCCGCCATGCATATACAGTCATCTATGACCCCCAACCCAAATATCGAGAAGTTTTCTCTCAATTTGGAGGAGGGCAAGGGCAAGATTTTGAATTCATCACGCACAGGATCAAAATATATGATCCTATTCCTACCCGACAAGGAATTCATATAATGATTCCAATCTTTCATGTCACTTGCCCACCAGTGAAATGTATTGCGAAACTCAACACCACCTAGAATAGAATCTAACTTACAAGGGAAATGCACTGGTCACCACTCTTTGTGGTTGAGGCTGGCAAAGATTATAGAGTGGTTGAGTCTGGCAAAGATGACAAATGGATCGCCATAATCATGACCCAACGGTATTAAGTGGTGGCGAAGTAATAGGACGACCTTGTAATCTCTAGTGCAGGAGTTGTAGCACAGCCCTGATCTAATGATAACCTGGTCTAACTTTTCCGGATATGACAACTCGAGCACTTTCGTCGAACACTTGGTGGATGGGTTCCACAACCAAATATCTTTCTTAGCCACCCGAAGAAGCACAAATCCGTTGCAAGAACACAAAACATTAAGATCGTTTCCCGAGCTTGCACGAATGAATGGATACACATTTCCAAACGGCCGTTTATGCCTTCGAAGACGAAGATCATGGCTTGTAGATCTAACTAAGGATTTGGAAATCGGCCTCCATCGACGATCTCGATCCTTGCTTATGGATTCGGTGGAGAGGAAGATCACTCGTCCCTGTCCACGATACGAGAACTTGAAATCTGAGTCGTCTATCAATGAACGCCAATGTTTACATACGCACTGGCACCGGATCACAGACTTCACCGGCAACTGCAAAAGTATAAGTCGAATGATTTCATTAGGTATGTTTGAGAATGGAGTTGAAGCTTCCATGTCGTGCGATCGAATAAGAAGCTGAAGATCGATCGAGGAAGAGGCGTATCGGAATTAGGGTTTACTTTGTGAGATTGCCACCTTTTATATAGGGCCACGGAATAAAACTATCACCGTACCACTAGTTCTGGCCAAAATATAAATAAAATATGTGGCTTAACTTTTTATTTGAAAAAAAAAAAAATCATGGCATTTTATGGCAGGTATAAACACTGATCTCACTATTAAAAAAAAAAAAAAAAAAAAAAAAAAAAAAAAAAAAAAAAAAAAAAAAGAAGAAGAAGAAGCCACAATGTTACTTCGACGCTGGGTACTCCGCGGCGGCAACTACAACATCCTTCGGGGCAGTTTTGTTATCGGCCGAAGGATCGTTCTTGGCTGCAACGAATGGAAGCCTCCCCTATTCTATCAGTGCTCTCGCGGCGGAATCGTTAGCTTGCAAAGAAGTCCTCTCGTGGTTAAAAAACTGTGGAGTTACTTCGGTTGTTTTACGAACTGATAGCTTAGTTCTTCACCGCTACATTACTAGCTCTGTTGCTAAACCAAGATCATACATTGGCGTGGTGATTGATGAATGTTTACACCTTATGTCTTCTTTTACTTCTCGTTTGCTTTTAATTTCGAAACAGTTTAATTTGATTGCTCATACTTTAGCTGCTAGCTCTTTGTACTCGGACTCTCTCCTGCCGGAATTTGTTTCAGCTCTTTTGCCGTAATATACTCATGATATTTTTTCTTTTTAAAAAAATAGAATTCTCACTATTAATATTTTTTAAAAAAATACCAAAAATAAAATTTCACTCATGTCAGTATTAATATTAAAAAATGAAGAAAAAAGCCATAATGTTGAAAATAAAAAAAATCCAATTTTATAGGACAATGGGGTAAAATTTTTACCACAAAAACTAAAAATTAAATAAATTCTGTGGCTTAGTTTTTTAAAATTTAATCATAGCATTTTATGCCAGGATGTCAAATTAATTATTAATTATAGTTTTAATTCTTGTATTATAAGGTGTGTTTGGTTCATGGGTTTAGCTATCATGGGCAAATTATATTATGCACCGCGGTGCATAATCGATTATGCACCGCGCGTCTTTTTTTTTAAAATAAAAATAAACAACGTTTATTTCCACCGTTTCGCACCTTTTTGCAAAAAGTAACTCTGTTATTCAGTGTCATTTTGTATACACTGCAGTTTCAGTTCAACACAACTATAGTTTCATTTCGATATAACTATAGTTTCATTCGATATTTATAGACTCAAATATGTGAAAATGTTATTTAATTTTATTTTATATACACTATAGTTTCATTAAAACACAACTACATGATCATGTTGATATAATTACAGCTTCATTGTACAATATACACTCAAATATGTGAAATGTTATTCAGTTTCATTTTATATACACTGCAGTTTCATTTCACTATAACTACAGTATCATTTTGATATAACTGCAGTGTCGGTTTAGATATACTGTAGTGTCAATTGGTGTTTAATACACCAAACAAGCGGACTCCGTTAACTCTAACGGCGGGTCGTTTTTTTACTTAAATAAAATGACGTCGTTTTGACAATGTCGGTTTAAACACACTGTAGTGTCTGGCGCGCGGTGCATAATCGATTATGCACCGCGGTGCATAATATAACGACCCGCTATCATGAATGAGAATCAAAATTATTGTTATTGTTTGGTGACTGGTTTCTAAAACACTACTATGATATTTTTTTTTGAATGCCACTACTATGATATTTGATTACCCACTTAATTAAAAAACTCAATCCTTAATAAAATAAGGGTTTCATTCCATTATTTTCTCCACCTAATTGGTAATTTGATTTTAAGTTTGGATTAGTGCTTTTAGATTTTTGTTTTTTGTTTTTCTTTCATAGTGGTGTTTTGGATGTCTTTACATTAAAATAAATTGTCTTAATTTTTTATATTTATATTTTTAAAACTTTTATTCTCATTATAGGATCATACATAATCAAACAACAATATTATATTTGTAATCATTCCAATTCCACCATACTACCAAACATGCAAAATACTTTCACCAAAACTCATTACCATTACCAATTAAGTATTTGATTCTCATTCCGATTCTGATTCCCATGTGTGAACCAAACACACCCTTAGTGTTTGTGTTTAGGTTGAACTCTTTGTGGTGTGCGCATATAATAAGTGTAAAATTTAGTGTTAAGTCTAAAAAATAAATTAGCAATTTGCCTCAGTTTGGAGGAGAGTTCATAAAGTCAATGCTATAATCCATTGCAAATTATATCGTGCACCGCGCATCAAAATAACGTCGTTTTATTTAATGGAAAAGAAACGGAATCCGTAAAAAAATAACTCTGTTCTTTAGTTTCATTTTGTATACACTGCAGTTTCAGTTCAACACGACTACAGTTTCATTTCGATATAACTACAGTTTTATTCAATATTTATACACTCAAATATGTGAAAATGTTATTTAATTTTATTTTATATACACTATAGTTTCATTAAAACACAAATAAATGACCATTTCGATATAATTACAGCTTCATTGTACAATGTACACTCAAATATGTGAAATGTTATTCAGTTTCATTTTATATATACTGCAGTTTCATTTCACCACAACTACAGTATCATTTTGATATAACTGCAGTTTCATTTGATAGTATAAAAATAATACGTGAGGCAGTGTCGGTTTAAATAAACTGTAATGTCACTCCTTTAACACTGCACAGGATCGTTCTTGGCTGCAACGAATGGAAGCCTCCCCTATTCTATCAGTGCTCTCGCGGCGGAATCGTTAGCTTGCAAAGAAGTCCTCTCGTGGTTAAAAAACCGTGGAGTTACTTCGGTTGTTTTACGAACTGATAGCTTAGTTCTTCACCGCTACATTACTAGCTCTGTTGCTAAACCAAGATCATACGTTGGCGTGGTGATTGATGAATGTCTACACCTTATGTCTTCTTTTACTTCTTGTCGTTTGCTTCGTTTGCTTTTAATTTCGATTGCTCATACTTGAGCTTAGGCGGAGTTTGCAATGTAATTTTAGAAATTAATATCTATATGATAACAGTGGACAAATTTGTACAAAGTTTATGATAACAGCTGACAAATTTGTACAAGGTTTATAATGTTCATGAAAGTGACGACTCCATTTAATTATAAAAAAAAAAAAAAAAAAATCTTCATTTTTCAACTACGGACAATCCAAATTTATCCACAATTTTCAAAGAGAGGGTGGTTATTTTATTAAAATCATAATTGTACACTTTTTGTTAAAAACAAAACAGAAAAAAATAAACAAAGCAAAACTGGATCTAAATAGAACTATATATACAATAATGTAACTAAGAATTAACTTAAACAATCGAAAAAATATAGGCAGTATCAACATACTAAACTATTACTACTACTTCCGTAATAACTCCAAAAAATTAAATAGTTTGAAGATTGGGACAACTACACATGTCACGGGCCTTTATTTCTACACTTTCATCTTGGCCAGTTGATATTCTGCACACTCTCATCATCATCATCATCATCACCTCTCCAAATCCATTGTGGCCGGTCAGGGCACTCAAGACTCTCAACATAGAAACAAATACTAAATGTAGAGGGTAGGAAGTCCAGCAGATCTATCTTAAATTCGTCTTTTTCCCGATCATAAACATATATAATCCGCCCAAGAAAACCATCAGTATGCAGGAATAATACTTCTTGTGCATTCTTATTTTGGGAATAGAATGTGAAGCCATACATCCAATAAATATCTCCAAATGCCTGAGGCATTTGGAGAGCAAATGCAATCATCCATGATTCTTGTCTTCCATACTCCTTCATAATCCATACGGTTAAGGTTTTGGGTTCCTCTTTATCCATGCATGCCGCCATGCAAAAACAATCATCTATAACCCCCAACCCAAATATCGAGAAGTTTTCTCTCGGTTCAGAGGTGGGTAAGGGCAAGATTCTGAATTTATCACCCACAGGATCAAAATATATGATCCTATTCCTACCTGACAAGTAATCCCTATCCCAATCCCAATCTTTAGTGTCACTTGCCCACCAGTGAAATGTATTGCGAAACTCAAGGCCGCCAAAGCCGCCTCTAACAGAATCCAAGTTACAAGGGAACTGCACTGGTCGCCACTCTTTGTGGTTGAGGCTGGCAGAGATGAGAAATAGATGTCTGACAAATGGACCGCTAAAATCATGATTTGACTGTATTAAGTGGCGGTGAAGTAATAAGACAACCTTGTAATCTCTGGTGCAGGAGTCGTAGCATAGCCCTGCTGCAAAGATAACCGGGTCTAACTTCTCCGGATATGGCAACTCGAGCACTTTCGTCGAACACTTGGTGGATGGGTTCCACAACCAAATATCTTTGTTAGCCACCAGAAGAAGCACAAACCCATTGCAAGAACCCAAAACACTAAGATCCAAGCCTGTACGAATCAATGGAAACCCCTGTCCGAACGGCAATTTATGCCTTCGAAGACGAAGATCATGGCTTGTAGATCTAACAAAGAATCTGTAAATATTACACATCCATCGACGATTTCGATCCTTGCTTATGGATTCAAACGAGAAGAAGATCAATCGTCGCTGTCTACGATACGAGAACTTGAAATCCGAGTCGTCTATCAACGAACGCCACTGTTTACATACGCACTGGCATCGTATCACACACTTCACCGGCAACTGCAAAAGTATAATTCGAATGATCTCATGAGGCATGTTTGACAATGAAGGCGAAGCTTCCATGTCGTGCGATCGAATAAGAAGCTGAAGATCGATCGAGGAAGAGGCGTATTGGAATTAGGGTTTAGTTTGTGAGACTCCCTCCGTTTATAGGGCCACGGAATTTTATTATCACCGTAACACTAGTTCTGGCCAAAATATAAATAAGTAAAATATATGGCTTAACTATTTTATTACTTAATGGAAATAAGGTCCAAATTGGCCCCTGAACATAACGTGAAAGTGAAATTAGGTCCCTAAACGTAAAAGTGCAATTACCCCCCTCAACCCCTCAAATATGTGTAATTTGACCTGATAGCAGGTTAACATCCCATCTAGCAGGTTGCATGTGTGACGTGGAAAATAACTTGGCATTTTTTTTGAAAGATAACTTGGCATTTTTTTTTTTATTTCCTTTCATTTCCTTCTTTTGTCTTCTTCTTTACAAAACAACTAACTCTAGCAGATGTAATATTCCACCGTCGTCGATATCTTCTCTCCAATTTACAAGTAGGATAAATTTCATGAAAAAATATTCAATTTTACACAGTTATATTCAGTGAAAAAGGTAGACCAAAAACAATAAAAATTCATTTTATATAACTAATACAATGAAAAAGATGGACCAAAAACAGTAAATATTCCATTTATATAAGAAATATAAGAGTAAAGGAAGGAAAGGTAAATAGGAAATAAAAGGAAAAAAAAAAAAAAAAAAAAACCAAGTCAGCATACACATCAACATATAACCGGTTGAATGGAATGTTAACCTGTTATCAGGTCAAATTGTACATATTTGAGGTGTTGAGGGGGATGACTTAATTGCACTTTCACGTTTCGTTCAGGGGTCAATTTGGACCTTATTCCTTACTTAATTATTATATATCTAATTTCCTAAACATTTTTAATTATTAGATAAATATGTTTAGAAAATTAAGTAATAAATATGTTTAGAAAAGTAGATATATATTTGTTAACTAGAAATAAAACGATTTCCTAATAAAATACTGAGTTTTAAATATTTTGCAAAAATGAACCAGGTCAATATTGACTTTGATTTTTTTCCGATCATAAACACATAGTTGCAATCCATACCAACTCACATTATGCTGCAGAAATAATACTTCTTGTGCTTGAGAATAGAATGTTAAGCAATAACTCCCATAAATATATGCACCAGGCATTTGGATAGCAAATATAGTTATCCGTGATTCTTGTCGTCAACGGGTACTGGTATTTTTTATTTTTTTTTTAAATTTTCTAACTCTAACATTGTAGTACTGATACTCTAAGCTGGATGCTTTCACATGCAAAACCAAAAAAGCAGAGCATTATTGCGTGGTGGATTGTGTTCCACATAGTTGTGTGGACCACATACATTATACATTATTCTAATTCATAAAATACATTATTTTAATATATAAAGTACATTATTTTAACCCAAAAAATTTAGTATTCTAACTTATAATTTAGTTGTCCGCACAATAATTTTCCCACAAAGCAACTTAGGCTTCCAAGTTACTTTTTTTTTGTTTTTTTTGTTTTTTTTTTTGCCTAAACACTATATACACACACTTTTTGTATTAATCTGTAATATATGATTGCTCAACTTTGAACTTTCCTCCAAATAATAGTCATTTGAAAATGTTGGAATGGTCAAATATTGAAGTCCGAATGAAACCAAATCTGAGTCAAAACCAAACTTTGAAATGTGTGGATTCCTGTAGTACTCAAAAATAAACTTACCCAAATTCATCATTAAAAAAAAAAAAAAAAACAAAAACAATAACCAAAACAAAAAAAATTACTGAACTTACGTAAAAGCTCGAAATGGTTTCAGCAGAATGTTCATAGGGACAACAATCCATTGTGGCCGGGGCAAGCAAGACTCTCAACATAGAAACACATACTAGCAATGTCTCTACGATAAAAAGTCAAGGCCTGGAAGTCCAACAGAACTTCCTTCAGTTCATCTTTCTTCCGATCATAAATATATAAGCACTCCACACCCTTACCCTTACGCAGAAATAGTACTTCTTGTGCATTCTTTTTTAGAGAATAGAATGTTAATGTGAAGCCATAACTCCCATAAATATCTGGATGTTCAGGCATTTGGATAGAAAACGCAGTCATCCATGATTCTATTCTGTCATATTCCTTCATAATCAATACTTGTATCATTTTGATTTTGGCTTTAGGTTCTTCTACCTGGACAATGCATGCCATGCAAAAACAGTCGTCTATAACCCCCAACCCAACTATCGAGTTTTCTCTTCCGTGCCTCAGTTTGGGGGTGGGCAAGATTCTGAATTCATCATGGGCAGGATCAAAATATACGATCCTATTACCTGACGAGAAATCCCTATCCCGATATCTGATGTCACTTACCCACCAGTGAAACGTATTGCGAAAGTCAACACCGCCTCCAACACAAAGCAAGCTATAAGGGAACTCCACTGGTCGCCACTCTTTGCGATTGAGGCTGACAGAGATGACAAATGGATGGCTGCAAAGTAATAGGACGGCCTTGTAATCTCTAGTGCAGGGGTCGTAACATAACCCTGTAAGGATAACCCGTTTTGACTGTTCCGGATATGGCCACTCGAGGACTTTTGTCGAACACCTGGTGGACGGGTTCCACAACAAAATATCTCTCTCAGTCACCACAAGCACAAGCCCGTTGCAAGAACACAATCTAACACAGTCTTTGTCGCTTGCACGAATCCATGAATAAGCCCCTCCGAAAGGCCGTTTATGCCTTTGAAGACGAAGGTCATAGCCTGCGGATCTAACATCCACTCTGGAACTATTGCCATAATAATATCGGCTTTTGGGTTCCAGCAAGAAGAAGATCACTCGTCGTTGTCCAGGATAGGAGAGCTTGAAATCTGAGTCCTCTATCAACAAAAGCCACTGTTTACATACGCTTTGGCACCGAATCACAGACTTCACCGACAATTGTAAAAGTATAAGTCGAATGATTTCAATAGGTATGTTTGAAAATGGAGTTGAAGCTTCCATGTCGTGCGATCGAATAAGAAGCTGAAGATCGATCGAGGAAGAGGCTATTGGAATTAGGGTTTAGTTTGTGAGACTCCCTCCTTTTATATGGCCACGGAGTAAAATTTTCACCGCTAGTTCTAAGTGTATATAATATATAAATAAAAGGAAAAATTACACTTTTCGTTAAGTTGTATGGTAATTGTAGAATTCATTTCTAAATGTTGATTATGCTCATTTTTTGTTCCTAAGTTATTATTGATGTTGCATTTTTCGTCCCTGAGTTATAATGTAATTGTAGGATTCGTCCCCAAGTGTTGGTCATGTTCACTTTTCGTCCCTAAATTATCATTGACGTTGCACTTATTTTCCCTGAGTTATACTAAAATTGTAAATTTCGTCTCTAATCACTACTACATAAATGGTGTACTATATGTCTACGCCATTGGCGGATAATTGATATACACGGCGATTGTTTAACTAGTGTATAGTATATAGTTAACATACACGGCGGTTTCAAAACCGCCGTAGAAAGTGTATATTTATAACGGCAGTCACTTACACGCGTGACACTTCGAAAATCGCCGTGTATGTGTAAAAAAAAAAAACAGCCGGTGGTTATTTAAAGTGTATGACGTAAAAAAAATTAATTAAGGTATATACGGCAGTTATTTAAAAAACATCGTCTATTAAGTGACGTAGTATAACAAAATATATTAGACGGTGCTTATTTTAAAAACTCTCATCTATTAAGTGACGTAGTATACCATTTATGTAGTAGTAATTAGGGACAAAATTTGCAATTTTAGTATAACTCATGGACGAAAAGTGCAACGCCAACGATAATTTAGGAACGAAAAGTAAGCATGACCAACACTCAGTGACGAAGTCTACAATTACCTCGACCTATCACTTAGGGACAAAAAGTGCAATTTTCTCTAAATAAAATATGTAGCTTAATCTAAAGGATTAATATTTGATGCACGGTCGATGTATAGATGCTATACACAGCCACACAGGCGGTGATGGAGAAGGAGGAATGTAATTCCTCCATTCCGTAAGGTCAGTCATGGATATGATAGAGCTTTTCTAACCAGAATATAAGCTCTATTCGCAAACAGTTTAACAAATAAAAAGCTAACTTGACAAAGATTATTAGTCAGGTAAGTATGGCGTCTAATTCAATTAGAGCTACCTCAACTCCAAGTTCTTTCAACCGCAAACTGAAGGTTTATACCAGTTTAAAATATTGCTTATAAGAATCAACTTAAAATATAAACAACAAAGTAAATTTATATAAGATAAGAAAAAAATAGAGACATTTTGAGTTATATATTAATATAATGACGAACTGTGACTGTTTATCAATAAATATAAACACACTAATTAGCTTCTAGCAAGCAACTCCATATAGTTTCAGCTGAATATTCATTAGGCCACATATTAATTAATTAATCATGTGACAGCAGGGGCAAGCAAACAAGACTCTCAACATAGAGACACATATATACTATATCAAGTAAAAACATGCAGGCTTGTTTAGTGGCTAATCAGAAACTAAATACATTTGTTTAGTGGCTAATTAGAAACTAGTATTTCAACTCAATATTAATTAGAGACAAAAATTACATGTCTTATAATTTAAAAGCTAAATTATAATTTTTGCAAATACAAAGTACTAATATTATTACTCTCTTAAAACTATAAGAGTGTGTTCCACGTGTAGAAGCTGCAAAATTTTGTGGATTTCCTTTGAATTGAATTATTTCCATTTGTGAGGTTAGGGTTTTGTTTTAGTGATGGGATTTTGTTTTATTTTTGAAAGGATGTTTAAGTTATTTGGAGGGAAAAGTCCATTGGACATGAGGGCACACACAAATATATACACTACTATACATAAATGTATGTTCAAAGCCTCAAACCCTAACTAGAAAGCAAATTAAAATTGATATTCAAATTTCAAAGTATTGAAAACTGCATAGATCGAGTAAAAGCATTCCAGCATTTATCATTATCATAAGCATCACCTCTCCAAATCAATCCATTGTGGCCGGTGGGGGCACGCAAGACTCTCAACATAGAAACACATACTTAAAAAGATTTTGCTAGGATGAGATCTAGTTATGAAGTTTAACGAATCTGTCTTAAGTTTTTCTTTTTTCCGATCATAAACATATACAATCTGCCCACGCCTCATAGTACGTACGAATAATACTTCTTGTGCATTCATATTTTGAGAATAAAATGTGAAGCCATACCACCAATCAAGACATCCAAATTGAGGCATTTGGATAGCAAATGCAATCATCCATGATTCTTGTCTGCCATATTCCTTCATAATCCATACTGTTTTGGTTTTGGGTTCCTTGGGTTCGTCTTTCCCTTCATGAAAGATGCATGCCACCATGCATATACAGTCATCTATAACCCCCAACCCATATATCCAGAACCTTTCTCTCAATCCGGAAGCAGGCAAGGGCAAGATTCTGAATTCATCACCCACAGGATCAAAATATATGATCCTATTCCTACCCGTGAAGCAATCCCAGGAGGGAGGGTTGTATCGCATATCTTTTATGTCACTTGCCCACCAGTAAAATGTATCGCGAAACTCAATGCCGCCGCCTTTAATAACAGAATTCAAGAAACCAAGGAACTGCACCGGACGCCACTCTTTGTGGTTGAAGCTGGCAGACATGAGAAATGGAGGGTCAAATTCAATATCTCCTCCTATGCGACGAAGTGATAGGACAGCCTTGTAATCTCTAGTGCGGGAGTCGTAGCATAGCCCTGCTGCAAGGATAACCATTTTTAACTTCTCCGGATATGGCGGCAACTCGAGCACTTTCACCGAACACTTGGTGGACGGGTTCCACAACCAAATTTCTTTCGTAGCCACCCGAAGAAGCACAAATCCGTTGCAAGAACACAAAACACTAAGATCACTTCCCAAGGTAGCACGAGTGAATGGATACACCTGTCCAAACGGCAATTTATGCCTTCGAACACGAAGATCATGGCTTGCAGATCTAACTAAGAATCTGGAAATTGGCCTCCATCGACGATCTCGATCCAAGCTTTTGGGTTCGGTCGAGAGGAAGATCAGTCGTCGGTGCTGTCCACGATACGAGAACTTGAAATCTGAGTCGCCTATCAACAAACGCCACTGTTCACATACGCACTGGCACCGGATCACAGACTTCACTGGCAACTGGAAAAGTATAAGCTGAATGATTTCATTAGGTATGTGTGAGATAGGAGTTGAAGCTTCCATGTCGTGCGAAGGAATAAGAAGCTAAGATCGATCGAGGAAGAGGCGTATTAGAAGTAGGGATTAGTTTGTGAGACTCCCTCATTTTATAGGCCACGGAATAAAATTATCACCGTACCACTAGTTCTGGCCAAAATATAAATAAAATATGTGGCTTAATATTTTATGGCAGGTATAAATCACTCATCTCACTATCTCTATCCTTATCTCTATATTCCTATCTTTCTCTTTCTCTCTATATATATATATAAGCAAAATGATTAGGGGAAATTTTTTCCCTCCAATTATAAATTCATGTAATCAAATCAACGTCAACCTAATTATTAAATTAGTCAACATAACAGGTCTATATCATTAATTTATAAAATATTGCATATATTATATATTATATAACTACTCTTCTCTCCTCTATCTCTATATATATTATATCTCTTCTCTTCTCTCCTCTATCAAATTTTTTAATCAAATGAATGGCTCAGATTGATCAGATTTTAATTTTTCCTTAAGATTTCCTAATTTATCCTTAATGAATATGATTATCCGTTAACTTTTCCGTTAATTTCTGTTAGTTCACCGTTAACTTAGTCATTGATTTCAATATAAGAAAGGTCTTAGGTTTGAATCTCATCCCAATCAAAGTTGGCATAATTATTAATCTATTTTATTCTTATTAAATTATAAATAATAATTTAGTAGCTACAATAAAAAATAATACATACGCATTTCTTTAATTTAGAATTATGTGCCTACAATGTCTTTATTAAAAAAAAATTATTCATTATCAATAAATTAAATAAGAGAAATAATTTCATTAGTTATACTGTCTTTATTTTTCTCCAATATAAAAATTCTTTACATTCAAATTCATCAATTGATTATATTCGCTACATTGTCCCTACAATGTCTTTATTAAAAAAACAAATTATTCATTATCAATAAATTAATTAAGAGAAGTAATTTTATTAGTTATATTGTCTTTATTTTTTTTCAATGTAAAAATTCTTTACATTCAAATTCATCAATTGATTATATTCACTACATTGTTTATTATCTTTTTTGTGCACTATTTTTTTAATTAAATATCAAAGTTATAATACAAAATAATGCTATATATTTATTTACCAAGTATGTTATTAATACTATGAAAAAATTATATATATATATATATATATATATATATATATATATATATATATATATATATATATATATATAATTAATAAAGCCAATCATAGTAACTACTTGAGGGATTTGTTGACAAAAAGAGTATTCAAATCATACAACAAATTGAAGTGATAACTATCTCGCAATGTCCTTGTTTGGCAATCAGCAATTAGCGGTTAGCGTTAGCGGATTTGACCAGTGAATTATATCAACAGTTGGTAAAAAGATATTTGAAAAAATTAAATGTTTAGATTAACATGTAAAATGACCTAAGGGTATACATATATTTAATAATAATAATAATAATAATAATTGTTTTAAAAAAATAAAAAATAAAAAATAAAAAAATATAATGAAGCTAATCATATTAACTACTTGGGAGATTTATTGACAAAAAGAGTATTCAAATCACACAACAAATTGAAGTGGAAAACTACCTCGCAATGTCCTTGTTTGACAATCAACAGTTAACTCTTCAATATTAGTATATATTTAATATTTTATGCCCTAATTTTTATTTGCTCTCCCTTATGTCCCATATTTGGTTTCAACCATACCTATACAATTATTTTATTGACAATTATAATTAATCTTATATTATCTTGCATTTGTAAACTTAGAATTACCTATTTAAATACGCAAATTCAACATTCAATTATCTATGCATGAACAATTTCAATATAATCTTGTCTTGATATATTTTAAAGTACTTATTTAAAAAAAAAAAAAACATTGGGCATTATCTCAATCGCGCAATGCGCGTAAAAAACTAGTATATATATAAGCAAAATGATTAGGGGAAAATTTTTCCCTCCAATTATAAATTCATGTAATCAAATCAACGTCAACCTAATTATTAAATTAGTCAACATAACAGGTCTATATCATTAATTTATAAAATATTGCATATATTATATATTATATATTATATATTATATATTA
Organism: Ipomoea nil; assembly: GCF_001879475.1. Taxonomy (NCBI): domain Eukaryota; kingdom Viridiplantae; phylum Streptophyta; class Magnoliopsida; order Solanales; family Convolvulaceae; genus Ipomoea; species Ipomoea nil. Next base: position 3,446,999 of record NW_017616616.1, on the reverse strand, counting down.
TATATTATATATTATATCTCTTCTCTTCTCTCCTCTATCTCTATATATATTATTATATTAAATAAAGATGAAAGAAAATCAAAGTGAATAATAAGTAAAAAAGATTTTAGTGGATAGAATAGTAATTCACAAAATTAATTTGAGTAATAATTGGTGATCCATAATTGAGAATTAACATTGCAAGGTGTTGATAGAGTGGCACAAGTACTACAAAAGCTCGCATCCACTATTGTGCACATGGAATTTGGCGAGGCCATGGCTAAGGTTGGAAAACAAGGGGCACCTGTCGAGGTGATGAAGAGAACAATATTTGCAGGAATATCTAATAACATGCTAAATGTCGCAAGCACAATGAAAATCCCTTCAAGCCCAACTGCCCCTCAGCTGGATGACATCTTCTACGGTAGGGAGACTTTCACAACGGCAGTGGACGCTTTGGTGGAGGAATTGGGAAGACACGAAGTCACATGGATATAGAAGACTTACTTATGTATGTTTAGGTTATAGATTTTGAAGTCAGTTCTAAAATATTGTGAATATGAAAACATTATCTTTTGAATACCAATAAAATGTTATTTATTGCATTTATCTCAAGATTGTGTGTTTGTAGTATATAACTTGTGAATGTGAAGCTGGAAATTTATGAACATATAGAGATATATAATTGTGAACATGAAATTTTAAAAATTGCAAACAAAACACAGAGGGGCACCTAAACCTAGTCATTAAACACTAAATTACTAAAATCTAAAATTGTACTGTGAACATGAAGTTCTAAAATTGTGAATATGTAGTTATAAAATCATGAACATTGAGGTTCAATATTGTGAACATTGAATGGAGTGCGATGGGGATTCACGGTTTCTTTCTCATTGCCTCTGCCATTTATGATCTAGCTTCTAAGTTCTCGGTTCTCCCTCAATAAAGATGTGCTGGTGAGGTGAGCATTTGTTGATATTTATACTGGATTAAAGGTCAAAAGTATGTGTAAAAAGTTTTCTTTTTTAAATTGAAAATAACATACAAACAATTTTTTAGTCAACTCAAAAGGCAACTTAGAAATAACATCCATAACCCATAATAATTACTCTATATGAAAAAGGCTGATTGTAAATACAATATTTGGAAAATGGAATATGAAAAACAACTCATTACCAAGATGGCATTAAATATGTAAAATCAGGAAAAACAACCCAAATTTCTTGGGCGGAAAAAATAGTCAAACTTTTATTTATCACGTTTGTGGCTTTTATATATAGAATAGAGATAGAGATTGAGATTGACCAGGCCAAGCCAGGCCAGATCCACATTTAATTAATTAATTTGTGATAAATCCTATGAAAAGTAAATTAAAGAATCCTAAAACAACGCAACACCACAACTAACCCTTAGCTTTAACTATAAATAAATCTTAATCATCAATCTTAAGAAATTGAAACACTACTATACATATACAATAAAACAACAAACAATAAACAATGTTGGCTGCCCAGAAGTTGGTTAACGTTCCCGTGTTTCTGGTGTGCATGTTTGTCCTCACAGTCGACGCTTCGCTTTCTTCGGTTTACAGGTTTTGCTTCGATCCATGCCTTGCCCCTTGCGTAGAGTCAGGAAAAACCCTCATCGTATGCAATAAAAAATGTGAAACCGAATGTACCGCCAAGGCGTATAAAGGTAAATATATATATCAGGGTTGTAAAAATTCCGCCTAGGCATCTAGTAATCGGTGCCTAGGCGCTAGGCGCCCCTAGGCCGTGGCGATTTTCCCCCTAGTCTCCCGCTCCCGCCTAGGAGACCGGCTGCCTAGGTGCCTAATTCAGCTGCCTAGCGCCTAACTCGTCCAAGTACGCCGAGTTAACTCGTCAATTTCTGTCGAGTTACCCGACTGACTCGACCTTGCTAATTTTTTTTCATTTATATGTCATGTATATATATATGTGTGTGTGTGTGTGTGAGAGACATATATGCACTTACACACGTGCACTGTTAAATTAGTTTATATTTATATATTAAATTAGTTTTTTTTTCATTAATAATTTTGAGGTTGTTTTGTAATTGCAGTAGCAAAGTCTCAAATTGGCGGCGAGGACAAGCAGTTTAAGGAGGAGGAGAAGGAACTTAAGGACTTTAAGAAGCAGCAGAAGAAGGAACTTAAGGCCTTGGGAAAAGAAGTTAAGGAATTTAAGGACAAGCAATGTAAGGGCGTTATGGACAAGCAATGTAAGGACGAGGACAAGTTGTGTAAGGAAAAGCAGAAGATCTGTAAGGACGGGGGCAAGCAACTTAAGGACGAGGAAAAGCAATAATTAAGGATGGGGGGACAAGCAATTTAAGAATGTACTAGTATTGTTGTTCATGGATCTTACAAAATGCAATGAAATCCCCCTTCACTATCTTCTCTAGTTTTACAACAAATTCTGAAGTACTATAATGATAATATATTAATATTAAAACACATATATGTTCTGTGCACCTCAACTAAATGATCAAAAACGTATTTGACACAATCGGGGTTGGGCTCCTATTCTAGCTACCTTCACTCCTTGGTGGGGGTATGTTCGTGTTCCATCTCAGCCGGGGGAGGGATCGGTTCCTTTCATGACTCGATGGATTACGTCAAGGCTGTCTGAACCTCTTGCTGCATGTGCCATTGGCCAGTGGTAAAGGCCCCCATTTTCCCCTCGCCGGTTTGATTTCCGGAAAAAGGCCTCCGTCATTTGATCCTGAGGTGAGCAGTGAGGCAACTCAGGTCGTTATCTTAAGCATAGCCTCTTGGGCATCCTCCTGGACACTTTTGGCCTCCTTCGTTGCCGACCACTTCTCGATAAAGCAAGTCAAAATCAATTGGCAAGAGGTCAACGATTACGTGAATTGCTTAAACAATCCCAGGCCAATCCGCTCCTCTCAACTCAGGTCGTTATCTTAAGCATATATTCAGGTCGTTATCTTAAGCATATATAGCCTCTTGGGCATCCTCCTCCTGGGCACTTTTGGCCAGTCAAAATCGTGGTTATCTTGATCCATTAGAACTTGGACAGGTAAAGAGTGGATCGAAATGCTGATATGGATCGAAAAAGAGTGGTTCGAATAGCATCCACCAATATTACCGAAAATATTGTAAGAATACTTTTACGAGAAGGTTTTATTGAAAACGTGAGAAACCATCGAGAAAAAAACAAAAAATTTTTTGTTTTAACCCTGCGACATAGAAGGAATAGGAAAAGACCCTATAGAAATATTTTCAATTTAAAACGGATCAGTCGACCCGGTTTACGAATCTATTCTAACTATCAACGAATCCCTAAAATTTTAGGTGGGATGGGAGTTGTAATTCTTTCTACTTCGCGAGGTATAATGACAGACCGAGAGGCTCGACTAGAAGGAATCGGGGGAGAAATTTTGTGTTATATATGGTAATATTTTGATATTTTGAATTGAATATAAAAATTGGATCCAAAACTTCTTATTTGTAAAATTTGGGAAAGGAAAAAATGGGGGAGTTATTGAATATCGTTCTACCTCCATTAGTTGGTCGTTATCTTAAGCATATATAGCCTCTTGGGCATCCTCCTCCTGGGCACTTTTGGCCAGTCAAAATCGTGGTTATCTTGATCCATTAGAACTTGGACAGGTAAAGAAATTTAAATTTATTGTTGAGTTACGTACTGACTTAAAAACTAATAAACCTCGGTTCGAAGAAATCATATCTTCTACTAAAATATTTACGAGGAAACAAAAGCCCTTTTGAAAGAGCTATTCGGGACCAAATGGATCGTTTTCTACTTCAGCAACAAGTATAAAGAAATTTTGATCAAATTTCACTTTAATATCCAACCAAGCGTTTCAGATTTCAAATTCAAAAGGTCTTTCGAGGCATCGAAATTAAAAAATAATAATAATAATAATAATAAATAAAGATTGAAAGAATTGCGTCCAATAGGATTTGAACCTATACCAAAGGTGGTTGTTGACTTGAGTCGGTGGTGAGAGACGATCTTCTTTAGGGGTTCGGTCTCCTCCGCGGCCTTGGTGCAGCAATAGAGGGCGTTGCGGCCTTGGCGCGGCAATAGAGGGCGGTGAGGGCGTTGCGGCCTTGGCGCGGCAATAGAGGGCGGTGAGAATGCGACTCAGCTGCATAAAGGATCAATTAATTTTACCAAACAAACGGTTAAGAAATATGGAGGCGCATACTTGCACCAGATCTTGGGCGCCCCGTTCGTCGATCTGGTCGGCCGTCCAATTTGTGCATATGTAACATTGTGCTTCTTCTCTTTTTATTTCATTCTTTTTTATTAATAGTGAGATTAGTGATTTATACCTCTCATAAAATGCCATGATTTTTTTTTTTATATATAAAAATTAAGCCACATATTTTATTTATATCTTGGCCAAAACTAGTGGTACGGTGCTAATTTTATTCCGTGGCCTACAAAAGAAGGGAGTCTCACAAACTAAACCCTAATTCCAATACGCCTCTTCCTCGATCGATCTTCAGCTTCTTATTCGATCTCACGACATGGAAGCTTCAAATCCATTCTCAAACATACCTAATGAAATCATTCCACTTATACTTTTGCAGTTGCCGGTGAAGTCTGTGATCCGGTGCCAGTGCGTATGTAAACATTGGCGTTCGTTGATAGACGACTCAGATTTCAAGTTCTCGTATCGTGGACAGGGACGAGTGATCTTCCTCTCGACCGAATCCATAAGCAAGGATCGAGATCGTCGATGGAGGCCGATTTCCAAATTCTTAGTTAGATCTACAAGCCATGATCTTCGTCTTCGAAGGCATAAACGGCCGTTCGGAAATGTGTATCCATTCGTTCGTGCAAGCATGGAAAACGATCTTAGTGTTTTGTGTTCTTGCAATGGATTTGTGCTTCTTCGGGTGGCTAAGAAAGATATTTGGTTGTGGAATCCGTCCACCAAGTGTTCGACGAAAGTGCTCGAGTTGCCATATCCGGAGGAGTTAGACACGGGTATCATTGAAGCAGGCGCAGGGCTATGCTACGACTCCTACACTAGAGATTACAAGGTTGTCCTATTGAGTTATAATTATGGCAATCAATTTGTCATCTCTGCCAGCCTCAACCACAAAAAGTGGCGACCAGTGCAGTTCCCTTGTCACTTTATTTCTGTTAGGGGCAGTGTTGAGTTTCGCAATACAATTCACTGGTGGGCAAGTGACATGAAAGATTGGGATAGGGATAGGGATTACTTGTCGGGTAGGAATAGGATCATATATTTTAATCCTCTGCGTGAAGAATTCAGAATCTTGCCCTTGCCCACTTCCGAACTAAAAGAAAACTTCTCAATATTTGGGTTGGGGGTTATAGATGACTGTTTATGCATGGCGGCATGCATGGTTCAGGAATTGAAAGAGGAACCCGAAACCTTAACAGTATGGATTATGAAGGAATATGGCAGACAAGAATCATGGATGAGTGCATTTGCTCTCCAAATGGCTGAATTTCGAGATATTGATTGGAGGTTTGGCTTCACATTCTATTCTCAAAATAAGAATGCACAAAAAATATTATTCCTGCATACTATGGGTTGGTGTGACCAGGATGTATATGTTTATGATCGGGAAAAAGACGAACGGAAGGTAGATTCGATGAACTTCCGAACCAAATCAGATCGTAGAATCTCTGTTAGTATGTGTTTCTATGTTGAGAGTCTTGCGTGCCCCCACCGGAGGTGATGATCCGATGATGATAATGATAAGTGCAGCACCAACACCTTGTCCAAATTCAATGTAGGTGTTTCATTAGCCTATGGGATTTTTCTATATTTAAAATTTGTAATTTTCTAGATCGTGAATGCTGGAATGCTTTTACTCGATCTATGCAGTTTTCAATACTTTGAAATTTGAATATCAATTTTGCTTTCTAGTTAGGGTTTGAGGCTTTGAACATACATTTATGTAGTGGAGATCAGAATACTCTTTGGGTGAAGGAATTTGATGAGCATTAAGTCACATCCTTAGGTGAGCAGAATTTGAAAAGTTAGGGTTCAGCCTGAAATGAAGTTTATATATATATATAGGGATGGCAATGTGCCCCGTCCCCGACGGGGATCCGCGATCCCCGCCCGGAAAGAGACGGGGATGGGGAAAATTTTTGGGGATCGGGGACGGGGACGGGGAATATGTGTAATTCCCCGGGGACGGGGACGGGGATACCCCTCCCCGCCCCGCCCCGTCCCCGTCCCTGAATAATATATATATATATATATATATAACACTAACAGAATACTATATATATTTATATATGTAATGAATATATATATATATATATATATATATATATATATATATATATATAGTTAATGTTGTTACTGTTTATATAAGTTGCAGTATTGCTACTGTATATACTTCATTGCATATATAAATATAAATAGTATTCTGTTAGTGTTATATATATATATGGATCTTTAAATAGAGTCTCTAAAAAAATAAAATAAAACTTGCCCCCTTAACAAAGACAAATATAAAAGGTGGGTAAGTCTGTGTTTGGCGAACATAGCTGAAAAGGTAGTTGAAAATGAGCTGAAAGCTAAAAAATTATAGGAGCTGAAAACTGAAGAGCTTTTAAGCTAGCTGTTATGTTTGAAAGTGTTTGGTAAAATTAGTTTTTTGATAAGTTGATAAATGTAAAAAGATAAAAAATGACATTTTTATAAAATTTAAATTAGTTTATTTTCATATTAAAATTTAACATTTTGTCTTTAAAAAAATTATCACATTTGTCTATAATGAAGTAGCAATATAATATTGTTGTGAATCTCCTTTATCTAATAAATGAGTTTTAATTGGGAAGGGTAAAGGATATCATTTCTTTAAAATAATAAGGACAAAGATGAAAAAAAAAAAAAAAATTAAGAAGCTACTAGCTTATTTTGAAAAGGTAACATTTCAAAATAACCTCTTATTTAATTTTAATCTACGTGCTTATTTTGTGAACATTACCGAACAGAGCTTATAACTTATTAGTAGCTTAAAATAAGTTATAAGCTCCTAAATAAGCTATGTCAAATAGACTCTAAGGAGTTGCTTTCACCAATAGTTATGCCATGGACCCGGGTCCAAAATAACACAGTTTGTGCGTGTGAAAATAACGATGCCGGTAGTGGCACCGCTTCTGCGGCCGATGATTTTTTTATTTTTTTTTTACAATTGTGAATATGAGTTATGTAATTTTGTATATTGAGATTTAAAATTGTAGTTTTAAAATTGGAAATATAAAGTTCAAAAACTGTGAATATAGTTATGGTCTACCTTGCAAGGTGGACCTAATTTGCCTGCTTTCACTATAAGGGCCGCTTTGAATTTGGGCCGGATCATCTTGGAGTGAATTTTGTACAATAGTTATGCTGTGCAACTGAATGTACTATGCGCATGGTGCATACGGTTCAAAACGACGTCGTTTTGATTAAAACGCGCGTCCCATTTAAAAAAAAAACAATTCAGGTTCGACTCTCAGTAATAGTATTATTGTGGATATATAGTTATGAAATTGTGGTTATATAGTTATAAATTTATAGATATTTAGTTCATTCATTGTGGATATTTAGTTCAATCATATATTGTGGATATTTAGTTCATTCATTGTGGATTTTTACTTCATTCATTCATTGTGAATTTTTACTTCATTCATTCATTCATTGTGGATTTTTACTTCATTCATTCACTGTGGATATATAGTTATGAAATTGTGGATATATAGTTATGAAATTGTGGATATTTAGTTCATTCATTGTGGATATTTAGTTCAATCATATATTGTGGATATTTAGTTCATTCATTGTGGATTTTTACTTCATTCATTCATTCATTGTGGATTTTTACTTCATTCATTCACTGTGGATATATAGTTATGAAATTGTGGATATATAGTTATGAAATTGTGGTTATATAGTTATGAATTTCTGGATATATAAAAATGCTATTGCCGAGAATCGAACCTGATTTCTTCTTTAAATGGGACGCGCGTTTTTTTAATCAAAACGACGTCGTTTTGCAACCGTATGCACCTTGCAAGGTGCATTCGGTTGCACAGCATAATTTGGGAATTTTGTATCCATGGACCTTCTCTACATTTTGAGCCCAATAATGCACAAAGAAAAATATCGCGCGAATGACAGTTGGAATACCAACTAAAACTAACTTTTCACTGTCTCTGAAGATCATCGAAACCAAAGGTCCAAAACCATCGCTCTCAACGTTATGGTGCTTCTCTCAACCTCTATCCAGCCATGGAAACCGACGCTCTCAAAGCTTTCTCAAACCTGCAAAACTCAATCGGACGTCGACCAAATCCATGCGCAATTGGTAACAACAGGGCTAGTCAAGGACGCTTCCTTCATTAGGAAACTCATCATCAGCTTATCCACTTCGCCTTATGTGCCGGTAGTTGACTTCGCACGTTCTCTCCTCTTTTCTGGTCACTATGATTTTGAAGATAGAAACGACCCCTTCATCTGGAACGCGGTAATCAAGTCTTATTCACATGGTAATTGCCCAAGTAAAGCTTTTCTTGTGTTCTGTTTGATGCTCAAAAATGGGATCTTTTTGGATGAGTACTCGTTCTCTTTGGTGTTGAAGTCATGCTCTAGGACGGGCTTGGTTAAGCAGGGAATGCAGGTTCATGGGCTATTGAGGAAACTCGATTTTGGCTCAAATGTTTTTCTTGAGAATTGTTTAATACGTATGTATGTGAAATGTGGCTGTGTTGAGTTTGGACAGCAGGTGTTTGATAGAATGCCGGACAGAGATTCTATTTCGTATAACACGATGATTGATGGGTATGTGAAGTGTAGGATGTTGGACCTTGCGCATGAGTTATTTGACTGTATGCCTGTGCAGGTTAGAAATTTGGTTTCTTGGAATACTTTGATCAGTGGTTATGTGAAAATGGAGAATGGATTTGATGTTGCTTGGGAGTTGTTTGAGAGGGCACCCTTCAAGGACTTGGTTTCTTGGAACTTGATGATCGATTGTTGTGTGAAAAGTGGGAAAATAGAAATGGCTGCAGCTTTATTTAGTAAGATGCCTAAAAGGGATGCTGTTAGTTATGCTATACTAATTGATGGGTATGCAAAAATGTCTAACATTAATGCTGCTCAGTCACTTTTTAATCACATGCCTGAAAAGGATGTCATCTCCTGCAATGCTATGATGGCAGGGTATGTAAAGAATGGGCATTGTATGGAAGCACTGTCTGTTTTTCATGATATGCTGAGTGACACCAATTTGGCACCTGATGGTGCCACTTTATTGAGTGCTCTTTCTGCAGTTGCACAGTTAGGTTACATTGATGAGGGCCTTGCTATACATTGTTACATAAAGGACCATGGATTTGTTGTCCATGGAAAACTTGGGGTTGCTTTAATAGACATGTATGCTAAGTGTGGCAGCATAGACAATGCGCTGGGAGTGTTTGAGGACATTAAAGAGAAAACCGTTGATCATTGGAATGCTATGATTGGTGGATTGGCTGTTCATGGCTGGGGTGAGTTGGCTTTCGATTTGTTCATGGAGATGGAAAGACTCTCCATTGAACCCGATGATATCACGTTCATCGTAGTGTTGAATGCTTGTGGCCATGCCGGGTTGATAAAGGAAGGTCTAATGTGTTTCGAGATCATGAGAAGCGTTCATCGAATGGAACCCAAACTCCAACACTATGGATGCATAGTCGACATTCTTAGCCGCGCAGGGCACATGGAAGAAGCCATAAGGTTTGTTGAGGAAATGCCAATTGAGCCAAATGATGTGGTGTGGAGAACTTTGTTAAGTGCATGTAGTAATCATGAGCACCTGGATGCTGCACAGCCTGTATCTAAGCACCAAATCCAACTCAACTCACCTAATTCGAGCTCATATGTGCTTTTGTCTAATATTTATGCTCGGTTTGGTATGTGGGATTATGTCCGGAGGATTAGGACAATGATGAAACAGAAGGAGCTGAAAAAGGTCCCTGGGTGTAGTTGGATTGAACTAGGGGGAACTGTTCATGAATTCTCTGCAGGAGACAGATCTCACCCTCAGGTTGAAGATGTTTCTTCTACATTACAGATGGTTTGCAGTTAAGCTCAAGAATTGCCCTGCAGGTTTAATACTCCAAACCCAACGGTGTTCACTAGGTAAACTCTGCATCCTGCCCTTAGTTCGTAACACAGCCTAGGCTACCTATAATTGACCTCGTCAAACCAAGAAGACTAATAGGCCGCTCTCACTGGGAGTCAAACTTGGAACATTATAGTTACCAAGCGAACAGTCTGACCATCTTGGATGGGGTTGCCCCCAATCACTTATGTTATCTTTTGCTCATTATATGCCATATGAATGTTGCAAATTAGGTAACCATTGAAAGAAACTTGTAGTCTTGTAGATGTGTTCTATACTTGTATGCTTCAATAAAACACCTTATTTGATACTTTCAATCTACTCACTCTTTCTTTATGGAAAAGCCATTTTTACAGATTTAATTCATTGGTCAGCTTATGTTTATGGAATCTGCAGCTTATCATGAAATGAAATATTCAACCATTTTAAATTGCTTTGAGCACAGTGATAGCCCTGTCCTAGCACCCCACTTTGTTTGGAACTATTCAGCTTGTGGAATACTCATTCAGAAAAGATGAAAGTTCACATGTTGGGATTGCAACATCATTTTGGATTGTAGCATAGTACTTGAGAATATAATACCTATGTGGCTATGTGCCCCACTGACATTTTTTTAATCAATACAAATGATGATGGAATCTCTTGGTTCCTGTAGTCCATAACATCTATTTTCTTGATAAGGCTCAAAAGATACATATATGTGTGTGCATATAAAAATCTTTAGTTTAAATTTGATAAATATTTTATTTTAAATTTTAAAATATTTAACATAGTTATGATGAATATAGACTTTGAAGGCCATAGCTCCCTCTCCCCAAACCCACCTACCCACCCAATTGGTAAAGGAGAGACTATTCAAATCCATGGCAGAAAAATAACACACCATAACAGCTATCAGCTAACAGTTATTTACCAGACACTCTTAAATTTAAACTGAGACAGAACATATATTTTAATTTGAAATTAGACACAGCGAGAGGGTATTGGCTTAAATTTTTGAGGGTGTCAAAGGAGAAAAATAAGATGTTGAGAGTTGATGCAAACTGGTAAGCATACATGGAAATGAATTGAACTTCCAGACAGACTAGAAAACTTGTTAAAACAAATTGTTACACTAGCATTCTAAAATTCATCAAAAACAAGGGAAAAAAAGGGTACCTAATTTGCTAGTTAGCCTCAGATTCCTAGTAGTCATAGAAGTTCATTAGTGAGATCATCGAGTTCTTGAATGACCACATCAATGGCTGGCCTGCGGCTAGGAGAGTCGTGAGTGCAGAGTAGAGCAATCTTCCCGAGCTTGGCCGCCTCAGATTCTACAAAGTCCTTCCCGAGTTTTGCATCAACGAAGTCCTCGAATCTGCATAGCTCCGCTCCTTGGTGATTTGATTGCGTGACCACACAACTTCCCGAGAGGATCTGTAGTATGATCACACCAAACGCATACATGTCACTCTTTTCAGTGAATCGGCCCGTGATTGCATACTCGGGAGCCAGGTACCCGTTAGCAGCACTGCCCTTTAGCGTGGAGAACACAATGTCGTCTGCTAATAGTTTGTGCAGGCCCGAATCAGACAGTAGAGGCTTGTAGAGATGATCGATAAGAACCTTGTCAGCCGATATGTTTCTGTGAACTAAAGCAGGCTTGTTTCTTTTGTTACCATGCAAGTATTTGATACCTAAGAGAAATGTTACTTCTGTTAAAAATTAATTGTACTATTCCTTTTATATTTACTGTATTATTTAAAACGAGCTAAACTAACCTCGAGCAATGCCTTTGATTATAGCGGTCCGGGTAGACCAATCGAGCACCTTCCCTTTCTCGTCCTTCACATCGAGGTACCTCAGCAAGTTCCCATTCGAGACGAAGTCGTAGATGAGGAAGCACTCTCCCCGACCTTTCGAGCAACAAAAGCCTCTCAACCTTAACAGATTTTCGTGCTTCAAAGATGTCAACAATGTCAACCCTTTTCGAAACTCGGCTTCATCCGACTTGCAACTAGTCTTGGAGATGCACTTGACAGCAACAGCAGACCCGTCCCTCAACGTTCCTTTGTAGACAGCAGAGAAGCTACTTTTCCCCAACAAATTCGTCTCCGAGAAGTACTGTGTAGCGGACTCCACTTCATCGAGATTGAACATAAAGCTCTCGAGCACTTCCTGGGATAGAGCGCTCCCACTTTGGTCCTTCGCAAGAGGGTCCCAGCCATTCGAATACTCGAGGCTGATAAGAGGAGACGTGCTCCTTCTGCATAACACCTTGGGCTGATCAGTGCTAACTCTACTCTCGGAAATATCAACCGTGCTTCCAATCTGTTGTTTCCTTCGACGGTACCATGAAAACGTGAACAGCCCCGCCACTGCTAATATAACAAACAGCCCGATGACCCCAACAACAGCAGCAGCGGCTTGTGGTTTTCGGTTCTGATTCAACTGATGAGGGATATTGGCAGATTCCGGGATATCTTTAGTTGGAAGACGGTTTGAGCCTTGCCCGAATGGTTCGGGTTTGGTGGGGTTTAAAGAAGAATCACTGCAGAGCGCCAAAGAGGGGAAACCAGTTCCACATAATCCAGGGTTATTCTCATACCGGAATCCCTCATTCAGTCTCTTCAGACCTTCATTCCAATCAGAAATATCGAAACGAAAGAAAACAGAAAAGGAAAGTTAGGCACACAGTTCACTCAAACAACATTGATTAGGCATGCTAACTGAGAAGAGAAACAAATTACCAAGAGGAACATTGCCAGAGAGGGTGTTGTTTCTCAGATCAAGAACTTCTAACTTAGAGGCTTCAGAAAGTTTAACTGGGATTGAACCAAAAAGGCGGTTAAAGCTCAAATCCAGCCTTGTCAGCAGTGTCAAGCCTCCCAAACTTGCGGGAATTGCCCCCGTCAACTGATTGGACTGAAGAGCAAGAACCGTAAGGTTTTTCAGAGACCCAAGCTTATTAGGTATGCACCCTTCAAATCTGTTGTAGCAGAGTTGCAAAACTGCAACCAAAGAGTATACAGGTTAATATGTAATGAAAGATGATAGGTGTTAGAACAGAACAAAGTAAATCTTGTCTTCTTTACTTTCTACCATTGTTTTCGCTTAATGTTCTCATTTACCTCAACAAATATACTCAAAGGTTGAAACTTTCTTGGTATAACTCATTGTAGAACCAGAATTGACTTACAAGGCTACACTTTCTTTGAACTTCCCATTTTCTTGTCAATTACATAAAGATTTAGGACCAACTATTGGCTTGTAGCAACTGGAAACTACTTAGAAACTCATTAGTCATTACCCTCCTAACAGCACTATTTTTTTGGGTTCTTAAATCTCTTCCAATTTTGGGTTAAGACACAAAGTCCCTCCCCACCCCCCACCCCCTCACCCCTCACACACACAAAATAAAAATATCTAAAAGAGGAAAGAATAAGCACACAGAAACAAGAAAATCTGATATTCTATATTATCAGGATATGCATGTATACAGCCACAGATCCAATGATAAGGTTTTCAAATTGTAAGAAATTGCCAAGACTGCATCTTTTTGGCCTATTTGTGCCAAGAATTGAAGTAAATAAATAAATTTTGAAAAAAAAAAAAAAGAAAAGAAACAAACCTTGAAGATTTGGCATGTTGCCTATCTCAGAAGGAATGAAACCAGAGAGGTCATTCATATTGAGATACAAATCTGAGAGCTGAGTGAGGGAAGCAATCTCCTTGGGTATAACCCCATGAAGGTTGTTGAAATGGAGGTACAACCCAGATAAGCCATTGAGCTGGCCAATCTCAGGTGGTATTTTCCCATAAAGCCCTTTACCCTGCAAGGAGATATTGACCACCTGGCCAAGGTCATTGCAAGCAATGCCTTCAAAGGAGGAAACACTGCATGGGTCAGTGACATTGGGTGACCAAGAAGAGAGAACAAGGTTTCCAGGGTCTAAGGAGGCCTTGATAGCCATGAGGAGGGAGACAGTACTGGCATTATTACTGGTTTCTGAGAGAGAAAGGTCTGGGCATAATAGTAGTAGTAGTGTGGAGAAGAACAAGAAGATGAGAGAGATGAAAGCAGCCATTTTTGGTTTGGCTTTTCAAGAAAATAGAGCTGGTTTTTCCTGTAAAACGTGGGATTCTTCTGAGGTGTTGATTCAAAATGGCATTAATGGAGTATTTACAAGCTCCTAGGGGGAAGAGAGATAGGCCAGAGGTGGGGGATAGGTGTGTGTATGACTGATATATGTGGAGTAAGCAGCGGGGGAACCTCTGACAAACGGGGTGAAAATTTGTCAAATTTATAACTTTATAACCATAAATTTCAAGTTTGACTTTCAGTATAAATTATTTTTGTTATAATTTAGTTAGAAGTAGAGTTCGCCTATTGGCCTTAACTTCTTAGTTTGAACAGATCAGTTATAGACAATTTAATCTGATTTACCTCATTGTGATCCTTAATTCTTTGTCAATTAGAATCACAAAACAAGATTTATTCAGTGTACATTTTCGATTAGTGGTTGTGAGCTCCCCTCATCACTTACAACGAGAAATTCTGTGTTTCTAGGGCTCTTACCGGAATTTGTGATGATGATAAATCACAGTGACTCAGGGGTGAATTAAGTGTGAGGAACAGTGACAAGGTAAAAAAAAATGTTATATTAATAATTTATTTATTGACCATTTTAAACTGCTGGATTAATTCAGAGAAAAATTCACACTTGAAGTTTTTTAGAGTACCATTTTAGCTACTGGGAATACCGGTAGCAGGTTACAGGCAACAAGACACATGAAAAGACAGACCCCAAGTCTACTTTTGTAGCTGTTTTGTTTTTGTTATTCATAATGGGGAGTTTGACTATGCCAGATTTTCTCTGTTAATTTAGTAAAAAGATCAAAAGTGTAATTAAGTCCAAGAAGCAAAAAATATAATGTAGTTCAAAGACTCCATAGCTATGTGTATATTTCATGATAAAGAAAGCTGACGGCTCAAACTTCTATGAAGGGTTCTTGGCCTTAAAGCATAATAATAATTATTAATAATCAAATAAAATAAGTTGCTTTTAATAAAATAAAGAAAATATATATTATTGAATCCGAATGCTTTTATAAAATAGAAAGAAAAGAAAATGGGAAGTGGTTCTTTTAAAACTGCAGTCTGATGTAAGTGCAGTGGCATCAATGCTGTATCGTACGATACGGAGTAGTTTATATTTTTGTGTCCCTTTTTCAAAGAAATGAGAACGGTGGTAATAAAAGAGTAATATTATACGAAGTAATTTTTTTTTTTTTGAAGAATTATACGGAGTAATATATTCTTAATTTGTTTTAAATGACAAAAAAAAAATTAGTTTGGTTGGTGTGAGTGGTCATGCACTCTTGTCCCTTAAGAGATTGAGAGTTCAAACCTTTTTCCGTGTAGAAAAATTAATTTGGCCAGCACTTTGCTTCTTCATTAGGCTGGCCTAGTGCGAATTAGTTTGAATATGATATGGGCACCTCGTGGTCTAATCAAAAAATTAGTTATTATATTTTATGGTATGTACTGTCGTCAAAAGTCACCACAAATATGTATCGAGTAATATATATATTTTTTATACATATATATAAAAAAGGAGGATTATTTTGTTTTTGAAATTTGAAATTCTGTGGTTGGTGTCGACAGTGTTAATGTTGCATCGTACAATTCAAAAATTAGAGTAAATAATGAGATTTGGCTTCTTCTAGGCTTTTGTTTTGCATTTTAATTTTGTCTCTTAATCAGGGACCATAATGTTGCAACCTGTGATCAAAAGGTAATTAATGGAATCTAGCAACTAGTTTATAGAGGTTAAATATCCCATTTTAAATGTTAGGATTCCAAATAAATTTTGATTTTTCTTTATAACTTCAATTTTTGAGTGGCAAAAGAAACCAATAGCAAGTATCTGAAACTATGAATTAAATAAATATTGATGTTGTGTGATCAACTTGACCAATAAGATATTAATAATAATCGAACATGTGACATTTGAATATGAAAATTATACGTTATCCATTTGACCACTCCTTTCTTATTCTTATTATAACTTTAATATTTTAAGCATAACTTTTGAAGTTTTATAAATTCAATAAATGTCTTTTATGTTCAATTAGATGAATAGCTTATATAGATAATAGGGATAGGGATGAGAGTAAAATATTTTTTATAAAAAGAAATGTAATTAAATCTTAAATGGAATGTTTCAAAAATAAATCTTTAAATGGAAAGTTTTAAATAGACATTAAACTCAAAAAAATAAATAGTGTATGTGAAAATATTTTATCGTGTATTATAATTTATAGCCTTATAGGTCAAGATTTGGTTACCTATTGCATAGGATGCTAATTGGGAAAAATGTTGGTGTGGTGTTAGATATATTATGATATTTTCGCATACAATAATTACATATATTCTTTTTTAAGTTATTTAGTTCTAGAAAAATAATTAGTGTACTTTTAGTAAGTAAAATTCTCGTCATATATCGTGACTGATTTTGTCGTAGAAGAGAAAATTAAAGAAATTAAAATAGAAACTGACCCCCACCCCCCGCCCTTTTAAAAAAAAATACAATGATATGAAACCAACGGCGACATAAACTACGACATAGCCATGACAACAATGTCATCAAACAACAAGAATTACAAGGGGTTAAAAAAAATAAAAAAAAAATAAAAAAGAAGAAGAAGAAGAAGAAGAAGAGAGAGACATAAAGCCCTAGATCAGACACATTAAATCAAGGTAAACGTTGCCTATTTTTCTCCCTATATATGGACTTGTCTAATTGAGCAAACTCATTTTTTATATTATTAAAAATATTTCACGTTAGTGGATAATAAAAAGTAAAAACAAATATCATATTATTTTTTAATCTTGTCCAAGAGAACTCTTTTAATACATATAACAATACAACCTATTCATAACATTTGAATATCAATATGTTATTTTAACTAAAAAAGTCAATTTTTTTTCACTTGTATTATATATTGTTGGTTATATTATATTGAGTTAGAAACCAAAAACCCAATTAAAATTCAAAAAGTTTTGGGAAAGGTGACAATTAAGTCTATTTTAACCCAAACATTCCCAAAACAAGTTTAGGGTGTTTTGTGGGATGGATTTGCAAGTTTAATGTAGGAACAAAGTAAAATAATTAGTAGAGAGGACGAGGTTAGGTTATATGTTTGGTGGTAAACTCACATGCTATTGTTTTGTAGTGGTAAAACTAAGGGGAGAGACATGTAGGAGTAGCCCTTACTGTTTTGGGTGTGATCAATCAACATATTCCATCTTTTTCCTAATGCTTTATGGTAAAACATAACAATGGAAAGGCACAAAAAAAGTTGTATAAAGGTGCATGTGTGTGATTGGGTCTAAAATGGTGCAATTTTGCAACCCCATACCACACCTTTTCAAATCCAACTTCATTTTCACTTAGCTTTTGAGTCCGACTTGTCATGTCCATCTTGTTAGGAAATAAATCGGTGAAGTAATTAAAGCATGTGCTCCATTTCAATTTTTTATTGGATGATGCGGAGATTCAAATTCATAATTTTTGACATGGGGTTGACTATGATACTAAATTGAAGCATGTACTCCATCTCAACTAAAAGTCTTAGCTAATATGTGGATTGCACATTTATGTTTGTATATTATATGCTCAACAAACCTACCCAATGTGTGTGCCAAGGTAGGTAATAGCGCAGCGTGCAAAGCGATTGATATGAACGATTTGGACAGCTATCGTGGGATGTTTGATATTACGAGAATGGCTTAGGGCATTCATATTTGTGATTTTTGTTGAATTTTTTCAGAGAAAAAACTAGCTAGATGAGCAGCAAACTGATGGGAACATTGATTTTTGAAGATATTTTTTTCTTAAAAATACATGAATTTTGAACGAGGAGAAGAAAAAAAAAACGCATCTTGTGCGTTTGGAGAGCACTTTGTGTCTGAGTGGCCGCCAGCTGACTTCTAACCATTGTTTTCCTTTTTTAAAAAAAAAATCAAAATCTTTTTTTTTTCATTTTCTTTTTCTCTTCCATCTTTTCTCTCTCTTACATGGACTCCAAAATGTTATGCAAAAACTCAATAGATGGAGATGCTCTTAGAGTAGTGTCACTAACATCACAAGAATCAAAGATGATTTCGTGAAATCCTAAGAACAAAGTGCAAAATCTTACTTCAACACCCCATCTCATCCACCTGAGTGCTCAATATAATCAAGCTCTACGTAATGTGAGCAATTAATACATACTCAATCACGACTTCATCAGGTCCAAACTCCCATTTATCAAATAGCTTGGTTCGGTCCATAAACTTTGAATATAAGTGTTAAGTGCATCAATTTCTTAGCTGCCCCAACTCTTGTCACTAGTTTGGCAAACAAAACAACCAAACTCACAATGACTTGGACTCGCTAGTGCTCATTTTTTACTCTATATAAGATTTTAAATGGCAAATAGAATTGTATATGAAATTGGATTTGTGAAGGAACAATTAATCTACGAATAATTAACCTATTTTCACGCGTTCGTGTGTTACCTATTTCAAATGAGTAGTTCACATGTACTCCTAATTCATACTCTCATTTTGTACTCCCTATGATTTGTCATGCTTTAATTGCTCAATTTTATAGGGAACCATGATGTTTATTCATTTTTTTGTTTCATCCTCCAATCAAATTTAAACATAAATAAGAGTAAAAGTTAGGAGTAAGGTTTTGGGATTACATGAAGTATTTTCCAATTTAATTAACTCATGAATGGTTAACCATTGTGCAATGGTTAGAACAAAATCAAAGAAAAAGAAAAAGATGTCCTTTATTAGAAGAGTAGTAGGTAAGAACAAGAGTGGGAGAGGTTGGATACTCCTAAGGCAGGCCACCTCATAATTAAAAAAACAGCTGGTGAATACCTTGCATGTTCCTCATCATCATAGCTAGGTTTCCTTTCACAAATGTTGCAATTTGCATCTCATACTTATTGCGAGTTTTTGTGTCTTGTGTTATGAAATTATGTATCTTTAAAAGCATGAATTTTGTACCTGAAATAAATTAGTAATTGTGTTTTATGTTATGAATTTCAGTGTATTGTGTTGTGAAATTCTGTGCCTATGAACACAAATTTTGTACCTAAATCATATTTGAAAAATAAGTAAATATATAACGTATGTATGTGTTTTGTGTTATGATTTTTTGTGTCTTGTGTTATGAAATTCGATCTGTACCTTAAAAGTACTGAATTTTATACCTCGACGTTTCGATTCAGGGCCCATAATGTTATGTGGACGCTGGTCCATGATATAAATTGCAAGGAATTGTAAAATGAATTTGGTCCTCCGAGCTCCGGGGACTTCTTGAGAGAGATTGAATTTGTTCGGTTATACTTGTTCACGTAGAAAACAACAAGAGTTCTGTTACATATACTTTATATTTCTACTCATTCACTTTTACTTCATAATGTAATACTTTATATTTCTACTCATTCACTTTTACTTCATAATATAATACTTTATATTTCTACTCATTCACTTTTACTTCATGATGTAACAATTGATAATTAGTTATTTTTTCAAAAGATTGAACCCCAATCCTAAGGGCCCCCCACACCCCGACCCGACAGAGTATTTGGGAGAATGTAAAAATCATGGTAACTCAACTGAACATGAACCATTGAACCACAGAGGCTAGACGTAAATCATGGTACTCAACTGAACATGAACCACAGAGGCTAGATCTTTGCTTACTGCGCACAAGGAACCCCCTCACTTTGAGAGGTTGCTCCCACACTGCCGCTGGTGAGACTTTATCCCTGGTCATTCTTTTCAAACGTTACCTCTATGATCAGTTGAGCTGCCCATGCGAGCATAATTAGTTATCTTCATTTTATGGATTCCAATGAAAATGTCAACATTCAAATTTTGTGAAAGTAGAATTTGAGAGGAATGAATAATATTTTTCAAGAACAAAGGCGTAGATTGAATTGTAAAAAATAATGTTGTCTTGTCCCTTAGTCTGCACGTGTTTAATGTAGTTCGGCAAATTATGTCGTGCAACCGTGTTCACTATGTATGGTGCACACGGTTGTAAAAATGGTGTTGTTTTGATGTTCGATTTTTTTTAAAAAAATCATTTTTAATTATCGTTAACGGCGTTATGTTGTGCATAATTTGAATTATATATTCAGAATTAATGAATTATATATCCAGAATGAGTGAACTATATATCCAGAATGAGTGAACTATATATCCACACTGGTTACTGGTACTCTGTTTTGGCTTATGGCAGTTTGACGCGTCTGTGTATTCAGAATGAATGAACTATATATTCAGAATTAATAAACTATAAATTCAAAATTCGTGAACTATATATCCAGAATTAATGAACTATATATCCAGAATTAGTGAACTATGTATCCAAAATTAATGAATTATATATCCAGAATTAGTAAACTATATATCCAGAATTAGTGAACTATATATTCACATCGAAAATAATGGAAATCCCGTCGATTGGAGTTTTTTAAAAAAAAAATTGATTGGTGAAGTTAAACGGTGCCATTAACGGGACCGTTACTCCACTATAGTGAATGGCGTTGTTCACAACCGTGTGCACCATACAGCCCAGCATAACGATTGATGTAGCTCCAAATGGATTGAAAACATTGCTTTTTACTGTTCTTATTGATGTGAAAGTGGGCAAGATTTACAGACTGGTAAATGGGTTGGTTAGTTTTGGGCCCATATTATGCAGACCATATCTCGTAATATTTTGTTTTGAGTTATAGTACCAATTTTAGTATCTTACAAATCCCAAGTTCTTTATTAGTCTGGCCCAATACATAAATGCCAAAAGAACTATCCCAAATCAATCTTGTCATCTTGTGGCATAAGATAGATTTTTCTTTTTTTTAAAATTAATTACTAAGGTTTTCGGTTTTGCGAAAGTCGAATTATATCCTAGATATTACGAACTTACCACATGTCTATACAGAGGTAAATTGAACCAATCTAGTCTTGAAACTCAACACCACATTATATATTTTTATACACAAAAATGTCCATTACAAACTCAAACCCAAATGTTCGTGGTAGATATTGAACCCCACTCTACCATTAGAAGCAAGTCTTGAATGGGACTTCTCATCTACTAAACCAATACCTAGAGGCTTATGATGGTTTTTTTTTCTTTAGTTTTAGGCCCTGTTTGGTAAAATAGTTAATTTATCATCAAATTTTGACTTATTTAACCACTATTAGCTGTTTGACTTGATTAAACAATCAATATGAGTGTTTGATTAATTAACTCTTTATAACAACTTATTGCTCCAAAATGCTAAAATTCAAAAAGCTGCTCAAAGTAATTTTTTCGATCAGCTTTTTGAAAAAGTCATTTTGCATGTAATCCGCTATCAGCTAACAACTAATTTACCAAACATTTTTCTATAATCAGCTAATGTTACCAACTAGTCAAACTCACTAACCCAATCATCTAACAGTCATTATATTTACCAAATACCCCTTAATATGTTAATTTTGCCTACAACTCCTCAACTGCGAAACCCGTCCCTAAGAACTTAACCAGAAAAGGATCTTGAGGAATAAACAAGTCTAGACAAGAGAAGTTAAGAATCACCAAGAGTCAAACTTGTGATTAACCGACTCACTCATAAGTACAAAAATCAATCTTAACAAATTCCTAAAACTAGTGATTCAAGATTAATCCTGACCCTAAAACTAGTGATTCGAAATTGATGTTGGCTCTAAATTAAAACTAGTGATTCTAGATCAAACCTACCCTCAAACTAGTGAACCAAGACAAGTCATTCTTTAAGATCAAGAGACTCGACATGTGATTAAACTAAACATAATATATATTGGGTACATATATATCCTTAAAGCCTCAATCTCAGCCAGGCATGCAATTGGCCAAGATTTCACCGGCATCAAAATAGTATATACAGTACTTATTACAGATTCAAAATTATCAAGAAGGTTTTTGAGATATATTTATATATATATGCATGCTCGGAGATTATAAGGTTGTCGGAAGAACCCAAAAAATCTGATGAGTTCATCGTCGAAACACATGCTCCTCACCGGACTCCAGATCAATGCGCCTAATCCAACGTTTCGGAGATTTTAATGTTTTCCCATCATTCTCGCCGACATATGCGATCTCCAACCCGTTCTCCAATGGAAGGCTCACCGATTTCACGATACGTAGGTTACCGCCGTCCACGGTTCCGCCCCAGCAAAATCTCGAACTCGCCGCCGTTTTTTTACTCCCATCTTTGTACACCAAAACCGCCCCGCGGCGGCTCAGCTTAGCTCGCCGGAAAATTTCGCCGCCGCCGCCCCGCCCTTGGACGACGAGGAAATCCACCCCTTCTAGCCCCTCCACCATCCGCTCCGCCTCCCCCTCCACCACCACCACCTCCGGCAAAGCCGCCACGTCGGCTTCTTGCATGGCGCTAATATAGTCTCGCCTCGCCGCCTCATCCGCCACCACGCACACGTGCCGGCCGCCGGTGTACCCCGCCGCCACTGCCAGCCCTACACTCGTACCTATCCCGCCGCCGCCGTTCATGCTCCGCCGCACCTCCACTATAAGCTTGACGTTGTAGCCGGCGGCCATGGCGGCCAAGAACTCTGCATCGCCGGGTTTCTGACCTCCATTCCCTCGTTTAACGGTGTCGATGTAGGCTTTCGACGCCGCTTCCGGCGACCAAACTAGCTTCATCTCGTCCAATTTTTTTTTTTTTTTTTTTTACTCTTTTTTTGCAGAGATGAAGATGGATGATAAGACCTTGCTAGATTTGATGATTTATATATAAGATGGCGGCTATTTTCTATTTAATTTTAAATAATATTTTGGAATTATATATAATTATAAATATATAAAAATATTATACCCAGTTTCTATACTAGTTGGTAGTTTGAAAACTTTATCAATAAAAACCGTTGACATTTGCACACAGTCATGAGTGACAAGTTCATGCACTATAGATTAGAATTAATATGATCCAACCTAGGGTTTATCCGATTAAGATAATTTTATGATTTTATCTGCCATATACCACAATATATAATTTAACATATATGAAATTGCAATCCAAATATAGTAAAAATGTTTGAATTAATTATTTTACTTAAACAAGACTAAATGGTGTGTGCTTATTTTAATATCAAATTGAGAAATGTGTTTACGTTCAGTTTATCTTAATATTTCATTATTTAGTATATATATATATATATATATATATATATATATATATATATATATATATTTATATTGTCCACCTAAAATAAGGACAATCCCAGCCACCCATTATGTTAATCAATGATGGAGGATTTTAGTTATAATTATTAAATTATTAAAAACTTCTAAAAGCAGGGTTTTTATTTTACGGAGTATAATTATTGCAAACTTGAAAGTTTAATAATGGTTCTTTCAAATGGGAAGTCACAGGTTCGAACTAGGCCTAGTCGAGACATTGACGCTTTATGCTTCACTAGGTTGAAAAAATATGTATGGATATATATACTACGTTGTAATAGAGTCGGATGTACTTTTTAAAAAAAGGAATGGTAAGATCATAGTTTTTTATTTCTCAAAATGGAGGGTGTGGATGTGTTACACTTTTACGAGGGAAAGTGTTATCACCTAAACTCTCTCTCATATATATATATATATATATATATATATATATATATATATATAGAGAGAGAGTATACACATAATACTAATAATAATAATAATAATAATAATAATAATAAATTTCTAATACATAAAAAAATAAGAAATGACAAATTAGGCATTATCATTTAGCACCCCTTTATGAATAGTCTAGTAGTAGCCCCACTCCTGCTCCCACTTGAAATAGTTATTTCCCTTGCAAAGAAAATAATTTATTTTCAAAAATAAAATAACTTATCGCATGACAAATTAAGTCTATTGTTAAGAATAATGTTATTCTATTTCATATTTATTTTGTGAACCAAATGTACTACTATTGATATGAGACTATATATTTATTGTTTATGTTCAATAAATACAAGTTGTATCTTTTGCTAATTGCTTTTAATCTCTTACATCACATTTTGACTAAAATAATGCATTTTAAAAAATTAACTCGTAGTGAAACGGATTAATTAATGTAACACTTATCACTAATAACACTATTTGTAACAAGATTAGTGCAATTCAGTTGCATAATTTTTCTATATTACTTATAATACATAAAGATTTCAATAACCTATACAGTAATAAGTTGGTTAAATTTAACCCCTATTACCAACCATCTTTCCTAACTAACTAAGCAAAAAAAGATATTCTTTTTAAAGCGGAATTAATTAAATAGTTTTGTACTTTTTGTTTTTTAATGAGTAAATTATAAAATAATCCATAGTATATAATTAATATATAATGCATGCTTTAATTAAGAAAAAATGATAATCGTAGAAATTAAATATTGTACTCTTAATATATGGAACCGTACATCACATTTTTGTCAAGTTGTACAAACAACATAGAAAAGTGGAAAATTTAATGAGAAAAGACAAAGACCTTTTCTTAGTCTACGCACTGCGGCTTTCATGTTGCTTGAAAATTTGGCAATCGTTTTACAAGTCAACTTATTTCTATCTACCCACTTACGAAAGTAGGGAAAAAAATCCTGTGTTTAATTTGCGGAAAAATTTAGTCTCTATTCGGAGGTGCGTTTTGAGTGAAACCTCTTTATAATTTTGTTGGTAAAGAATTATAATAATGTAAGTTAGTAAATTAGTATAGATTATTCATAGTTGACAAACTTAAACTAAAAAAAAAAAAAAAAAAAACTAATAGACAACTCTCATGGGGAGTCGAACCTACTTGAAACATTGTAATTACTAAACCAACTGTCGGACCAACTCAGCTACGGTTGTCTCCAAAATTCTAGGTATTTGTTTTACAGGCAGGAAAGCACATAATCCCCGATCACCACTCAATGATGGAACGTAACCGATTAGACTAGTCTCTCATGACTGGCTCAACTTAACTAAGAGGCCAATAGGACAGCCTCCAACCACCGGCTTAACTTTTTCCCACAACCACTATCCAGTAGTGAAACCAGTCTCTCATAACCTATTCAAGGGCTCAACTGAATTAAGGGGCCGGCCTATAGGCAGTATCCAATTGGGCGTCAAACTACTAGGCCTTTCAATCTTCAACCTCTAGCTAGGAGTCGAACTAATTGTAATCTCAAGGTCACAAGTTCATTGTCTGGCCAACTCAGCTAGACCAAAGCTCTAAAAAAATAATTAAAAAAAAACTATTTTGGTTTATTAAATACATAGATAATTGTTTATTAAGGTAATCCACGTCATGGGTGCAAGTTGCAGAATTTTACTTGGTTTTGGACAGCTCGTGCATTCAAATGTCAATGGAGAGACGTAGAAATATGTATACCACATCAACTAGTACGTACTAATTATTACTGGCCTTACAAAGTGGAGTTCTCGTAATGTCAAGTTGGATTTCAAGCTAATTGTCTTGCCTAAGACTTGGTCAGTAACGTTTAATTGGCTCGATCCCCCACTGACGAAGAAAAAAGGGAATTCTTGCTTAATTTAAGTGAATTATTGCACTGTCGTTTTCGAGTTTAACACCTTACATTAATTATTTGATGCACCGCTCCAAATCATACCGCCCCAACTACTTAGCAAGAAAAATCGCACATCTACACTCTTTATGTTTGGCTGGACCCCCATTAAATTCTGCTTCTGTCATATTAGGGTTTAACACCTTACATAAATTATTTGATGCATCGCTTCAAATCGTGTCGCCGCAACTACTTAGCAAGAAAAATAGCACATTTACACCATTAACATTTGGTTGGACGCCCACTGAATTCAGTTTTTGTCGTATTCGGGTTTAACATACACCTTACATTAGTTATTTGATGCATCGCTCCAAATCGTACCACCCCAACTACTTAGCAAGAAAAATAGCACATCTACAATCTTCATGTTTGGCTGGACCCCCATTAAATTCCGCTTCTGTCACATTCGGGTTTAACACCTTACATAAATTATTTGACGCATCGCTCCAAATCGTGTCGCCGCAACTACTTAGTAAGAAAAATATATAGCACATTTACACTACTAACATTTGGCTAGACGCCCACTGAATTCAGTTTCTGTCGTATTCGAGTTTAACATACACCTTACATTAATTATTTGATGCATCGCTCCAAATCGTACCACCCCAACTACTTAGCAAGAAAAATAGCACATCTACAATCTTCATGTTTGGCTGGACACCCATTAAATTCCGCTTCTGTCATATTTGGGTTTAACGCTACACCTTACATAAATTATTTGACGCATCGCTCCAAATCGTGTCGCCGCAACTACTTAGTAAGAAAAATATATAGCACATTTACACTATTAACATTTGGCTAGACGCCCACTGAATTCAGTTTCTGTCGTATTCGAGTTTAACATACACCTTACATTAATTATTTGATGCATCGCTCCAAATCGTACCACCGCAACTACTTAGCAAGAAAAATAGCACATCTACAATCTTCATGTTTGGCTGGACACCCATTAAATTCCGCTTCTGTCATATTTGGGTTTAACGCTACACCTTACATAAATTATTTGATGCATCGCTCCAAATCGTGTCGCCACAGTTGATCTAGCAGTTTAGAAGCTTTCCTTTTTTAAGGCCCATGAATCTTGTATAAATATCATCATGGGATCACATTGTAAATGGTTATGATTTCAATACGAGTACAATTACTCTATTCGTCATTTTTATCTCAACTTTATTTAGTATTTTTACGGTAATGTTTTCGACCATTTTTATCTCAACTTTATTTAGTATTTTTACGATAATGTTGGCCCACCGTCCGATTACCGTAGCCGTAAAACCAACAATCCTTATCCAGGCAGCCATCAATGATAAGATTTTTTATTTGTATGTGTCCAAATCAACTAAAAATTTAAGTGATTAATAAAAATCCACATCCATTACAAAAGCAAGCATATTATATCCAAGGGGCAGGTATAGTCCTGAATTATCATGTGTTGCACAACATGATAAATTGGCTGTCCTTTTCGATTGGTTGATATGTTTGCTGGTGGTTTAAGGTAGGCTAAATGTTTAATTAAAATTAATTAATAAAATACAACAACTAATATTACTATAAAACCAATCACTGTCAGCCTGATAACCTTTGATTGGCTGTCCGGTAAGTCAAACCTTTTGCGAGTCGCTATTATCCAAAAAGCCAAAAGCGTAATCTAATATAGATTACGAAATAGTTCTTAATTTCCTAGCCAAGTTGTTCATATTCTACTTGAAAATGGCTTCAGGTTTTCACTTTAAACATGTAGCTAAGCCAATAGTTATTGCTTGAACCATGGTTCACACAGTTGTGTGGATCACAGTCCAAAAACGATCGTTTTACCTGCTACAACATACATTTTTATAATTCATAATGTACATTATTCTAAAATAGAATGTACATTATATTTCCCCAGAAGTTTAATTATTCTAACACGGCGTCATTTTGGACCGTGATCCACAGAGCTGTGTGGACTGTAATTTGCTTCAGGTAAAACAGGTCCTTTATTTTAGAGGTGACAGTTTGAAAGGTTTGTTTCCTTTTTAAAGGTGATAATTTGAACGGTTTATATTTGACGGATCATTCTCGTGACATTGTTTAATGTTTTCTTGTTTTAGAATAGGTAATCTGATGTTTAATCTTATTGTTGTTTACCCTTTCTGGCTTTCTGTCTTTTTCTTGAAGTTTTCTGTCATCTTTCTGATAAGTTATCCTTGCAGTGAATCTACCATAGCCAGTAGTCTTGTGGGCTAACAAGAATTTTGTTGATGCTTGGTGCTAACTTTGATGACATCGGGAATTTAAACTCATGCATATACAATAACGCACTTGAAATAGTTGTTTTGAATGGGACCTGACTAGGACTCTCGGCTAGATTAGTCTCGTCCTGTGAAATACAGATAATTTAAACTCATGTATATACAGTAATGCACTAAAATGAGTTGTCCCGAAACACATTTTGTCTCATGTATATGTGAAAAACAGATAATTTAAACTCATGTATATGTGAAATACAGATAATTTAGTCTCGTCTTGCGAAATACAGAATTACAGATACATGTGCAGTATGCAAGAAAACAAAAGGTTCTTTTAGAACTAGAAATGCAGAATCTATACCTTCTCAGTAGCACAGAAATGCTTAAGAAAGCTAAGAAGTGTTTTCATGGCTCATATGTTAAGTTTCATGAGTTCTATGATCTTTAACCTGTCAAGCATATCAGATTAACTGACTAAATATACCTTACCAAGCAACACCATGATCGGTTTGAGTGAAAACGTGGAGGGCGCTGCATAGCCGAGAGGAGATTGCAAACGCCACTTTCGATCAGAACCTTAATTTCTGCAAACAGTTATCAAGAGAGACAACACTGCATTTTCAAGCAGACAAATGCACGCCTAAGAGTTAGTTTAAGTCCACAAATCGACAAGTTAACAACAGTGGGCGGTATCAAAGTTCTTTGAATTAAGGAAAACCCGTCACCATTTCATTATGTCAAAAACACAATCGGGCAGACTGATTCAGAATGTTTCAGATTTTACCGTAAAGATCTGCCTGCACAGAGGTGTCCCAAATGCATATACATGTATGTATCTATACATTCTTTATGTAGTTAAGAGATCGACAGAATATAACACCAAATGCTAAAAACGCACTGGAGGGAAGCGTTCCTCTTTAATGTAGACACTAGACAGCAAGAAAACATTACCAAGGTAAGAAAGTAAATGCTTCTATACAGATTCCCCGAGTAAGATCACTGCCTATATATATATATATATATATATATATATATATTTCAATCTCAACAAAGCGCTCATGAGCAAGAAACGACGCCTTGCAAAGTTGCACTCATAAAGAGCTCAACAGCTAATAAAAAGACCATCTTTTATAAGATGGGAACTTCCCCGACATTATTTTAACTAAGAATATGCAGTAAAACAAATAAAGAAAAAGCATCATGCGAAAACGTGATTTAAAACCTCTACGAAAGTATCCTTTTTAGTACTAGGGTCAAAAGTTTTCAACACTTCTTACTCAAAATTCAGTGTCATAGCATCGTGCATCGGGGCATATCTAATAAGAGTGCTAAAGAATATGGTTTGGAAGAACATTTTCGTGTTTCGATAGCATCTTTGGGTCATTATAGAATTCACTATCTATCTAGTAGTAAATAGTAATCATCCTTGGCTAAGAAAACTCATAAATAATTCGTCGTTAACCAACAATGTATGACCAACACAAAAACTTTATCGTATGATATTTGCTCCTTATGTGGCAACATTAAAGTACAGAGAGCGAGAGAATGGAGCAGTACAGCATAGGTTAAAACAATCATAAGAATGAAACAAACAAGAAAGTGAAGAAACTGAATGGTCCTACCACACAATCGAAAGAATGTATCAATGGGCACTCGTCTTTCCATTACCATAGTAACCGAGGTACCATCTAACGAATTTCTTTAAACCTGTCTGCAGATCAGTCGTAGGCTGATACCCGAGCTCCCTCTGTGCAAAACTGATATTCGCGTGTGTAAACTGCACATCTCCGTTTCTTGGTAACTTTGTTATTTGCCGCTTTGCCTTCACCTTTAGCAACCTTTCCAAAATGCTCACGAGATCCGATACGGGCACGGGTGATGTATTCCCCAGATTGAACACACGCAACTGAGCAGGGCCCTTCTTCTTACCGCCACTACCTGTGCTCTTCTCTGAAGTATCCAATGCTCCCAAACAACCTTTGACTATATCATCAATGTAGGTAAAATCCCGGGCAACCGTTCCATGATTAACTGCCTCGAATATGGGAATTGACTTCCCTTTCAAAATATCCCTCGTGAAGAAGAAGTAAGCCATGTCTGGCCTACCCCACGGTCCATAGACCGTGAAAAACCTCAATCCGGTCAAGGAAAGCCCGTAGATATGATTATACGTATGAGCAATTTCCTCTCCCGCCTTCTTCGTGGCAGCATAGAGACTAGCGGGCTGATCTGTCCTGTCCCGTTCTGAAAACGGGACCTTTGTGTTCAATCCATAAACAGAACTCGAAGACGCCCACACTATAGCGGGCTGAGGATTGGCACTCTTGCAAGCCTCGAGAAGGCTAACAAAGCCAGCAATGTTGCTATGCACATAGGAGCTAGGATTTTCCATAGCATACCTCACACCTGCTTGGGCAGCCAAATGCATTACATGAGTGAATTGAACAATGTCAAAAAGCTTGTTCAATAATTGGGAATCATTGATGTCTCCCTCCACAATGTACACCCCAGAGCGGTCTAGCAGAGCTTGCCGGGCTCTCTTCAATGAAGGATCATAATAGCCATTGAAGTTATCAAGCCCCACAACGCCATCTCCACGGCGCTTGAGGGCAACAGAGACATGAGTCCCAACAAAGCCAGCAGCCCCAGTAACCAAAACAGAAACACCATTTCTTGACCTAACCTTAGCAGAGGCCCTAACTCTCTTCTCCCAGGCAGAACCGCCATGAAAGCTGGTTCTGAGAGACCTCCTATGGAGATCCGTGGATGCAGGCATGGAAGAAGATAAAGAAGAAGAAGAAGAATAAGGGTCTCTGAAGAAGAACACATAGATCAAGCCCAAGAACACAAATGACCAAAAAGTGAGCTTGGCAAGGGAAGATTGCAGCCTAATCCTATTGTAAGCTGATTTCTCCTTGAACTTACCCGGGGACGATGACATATGGTCAATGTGCTTCATTTGGGACATCATTCTTCCCAAATCTTGGACTATTTACCAATTCCCACTTTGGGTTCTCTGTTATTTCCTTGCACAATGCCTATGGGGCTAGGGTTAGGGTCGCAACAACAACAAAAATCTTATCTTTTTCTCTTCTTCGCACAAGGCTTCCTTGAAAGATTGGCAATGCAGATAAGGATATGGAAGCAGAGCTTTCGGTGCTTTATTCCTTGGAATCTTTCGGGTTACTTGCAGATAAGGAAATGGAATTGAAGAGAAATGGTTGTTGCTGGCAGAGAGTGATGGTTTTAGAACTTTTGTGGGGTTTCTTTGGTTTGGTTCTTCGGACTTTAAGAGGGAAAGGGATATTGATGTTATTGAACAAGAAAATGGAGGATTAGATAGGGGATTTGGGGAGGGAGAAGAATGATAATTTAAATATACAAATGAAGATCAAATCAGTGGACTAAACTATAGTGTTAGAGTTCTCCAGTATTCTGAAACCTTTTTGAAACTTATGGGCAAGGTTTGCTAAATAGTTGGTACAATGATTCCCTTCCTTTCAATACATGACTTGGGGAGCTAAAATCATTCTTCCAAAAGGCTGAACCCCAATCACATAGGCTAGACGGGTGCTCACTGCGCACAAGGAGCCCTGGTCATTCTTCCAAAGTTTCATCTTTATGACCAGTTGAGCTACCCATGCGGGCGGGGAGCTAAAATCATGATACTAGTAAGAGTTGCAATCTTCTTT
Source organism: Ipomoea nil (assembly GCF_001879475.1). NCBI lineage: Eukaryota > Viridiplantae > Streptophyta > Magnoliopsida > Solanales > Convolvulaceae > Ipomoea > Ipomoea nil. Next base: position 3,415,305 of record NW_017616616.1, on the reverse strand, counting down.
TAATTGCTTTCTAGAACTTTTAACACTACTTTTGAATTCGTTCATTTAAATCAGATAATTTAACATATTCAGAATCTTAGTGTAGTCCCGTAAATTTATTCGTCCCGCCAATATTAAAAGTGAAATCTGCAATCCAATTGCCTTTAAAAATTTAACATCAGTTCGTTTACACTAATACTTCAAAAAAAACCTTTACAAGCTTTTTTTTTTTTGTTTTTGAAAAACGAAACAGAATTTGATGTATTAAGAATGATTTGAACTGTTACATAGGAGCGTACTCACCTTTACAAGCTATATTCGTGTTCAACTTATAAACGTTCTCTTTTAAAAAGAATTTATTTAACTATTTTCTTATTAATATTGATCAATCAAGGCCTAAGTTGCCCTCATATGATGGATTAATTACTATTCTTAAAGTTCATTCTAAGCCCACCTCTCTTTCATTGAACTCTTTCATTGAATAGTGAATACCAATTCATTCCTAGCTTCCCATATACTCCATAACATAAATGCAAATTGAGTGTCCCAAGGGCTACTACCCCCACTATAATATTAATGCCCCTCACAATTTCAACTCTTCTTCCTACCACTAAAGTACCTCAATTGATTACACAAATTCACATTATGGTCAATTATAAGCAATTTAAGATGATTTATTACATTGTGATTTTTTACAAATTAAAGTCAGATTTTATCGTTTTACAAGAAGCACACTTTCAAATAACGAAAGAAAATATTTTATAAATCAAAGATAAGTATTAACTATCATCATTAACTCGTTTTACACAAACTATAAAAAAGAATCATAACTCTTTGTGGTGCCCTTAACCCCACACCCAACCAAAATCTTCCATCGAACTCAATTCTCCTCTTAATTGTGTTAACCATTCCGTAGTAATCCGTACTACAAATTGCGTTGAACATGATTGTCTCTACCAACTATAAGGGATTGGCGGCCAGGCCTGGCCCACCCCCATTAAATGGGCTGCATTCATGGACTTCACCAACTGATTTTTTGGGCTTTGGCACATCATGTTGTTGAATGCCCATACAAATGAGGCCCACATCACCTTGTTATATCATGGATCAGAGTCCACAGTGTATTATGGATCACTGGTCCAATATACAAGATTATTATCATAATACACAAACACATAAACACGATATAATGGAGATGAATTCTGTGCATTATGAATTCTGTATATTATATAGCTAAGGACATATAAACGCTTAACATAATGAAGTTGAGGTGGTATGTCTTAGCCGACCCCGTGGCACGGAGCTTTGAGCTTGGGATTAAGTATTCACCCTTTTGAAGAAGAGTTGAGCATATTAACCTAGACAATCTAAAGAATCTAGAGAAATATCAATATCACTATAGTAGTATAGTACAGTTCAAGTCCCACATGAAAAGCATTGTTGGCTGCTTGCATTTCAAATTAAGAATCATCATAAATACCAACGTTTACAAATGCAAAAACAGGTCGGATGAAACGTGGGAGCTGCCAACTCAAAAAGGCTTCAATGACAATATTAAAAGAAAAGAATCACAGATTGTAGCACGTGAACCTTAATAATCAAATACTAAAGTAGGACAATTCCAACTGAGTTAGTTGGTCAATTGATTTGCTAATCACAACAACTTAGAATGATTTACCTTATTGTGATTTTTTGTTGGCTAAAGTCATAAGGCGAGATTACACAGAGTGTAGATTCGGGTAGCGGTTGTATGTTTTTCCTCTAGGCTACCGATCTCTGCACTTACTGTTGATTGTAGAAAGATGTTTAGTAAATTAGCTGATAGCTAATTACATACAAATGACTTTATCAAAAAGTTGGTTGAAAAAATTGCTTTGAGCAGCTTTTTGAAGCAATGAATTGTTACAAAAAATTAATTAATCAAACACTCACATTAATTATTTAACGAAGTCAAACAATTAATAGTAAGCTGTTACAAAAAACTAATTAATCAAAGACTCATATTAGTTATTTAACTAAGTCAAACAGCTAATAGTAATCAAACAAACCAAAATTGACTGGTATGGTAGACTAACTATTTTACCAAACAGGACCTCTATGTAATCAAACATAATCTACATCTCTGGTCCCTACTTAACAAATCCTTAATGCTTCAATAATATGAAAACTTTGCATTAATGGCCGATGGTTGAGACATATTAATGAGTATCTGCTTGAAAGAGAAAGGAGAATATGCCTGGGAACCATAGTCCATAGCTATCAGAGAAGTCTCCCACAAAGAAAAGAGAAAAAGATAACAGGTAAGTAGGAGACAATATATGTAGATAGGTGGGTTGAGAGCCAGAAATTCAACTACCACAAACAGGAACCCAACCCAACCTCAACCACCCACCAAACACAATCCATCCAAAATCCTTAAAATCCATGTTTCTTGTTGTCTCAGTGGGGACCACCTTCTGCTCAGGAACACCTTACATTTCTTGAACAGAAGAGCTATAGATAAACCACACCACTTGAATGGCTTAAAACCAAAACCAAATCCATATCCAATCAAAAACCTGTCCTGATAATCTCAAACAGATAGACTTCTTAGTTCTTATCAACCATTCAAGATTTCAAGTGCAAATAGAGAGAATGGAGGGAGTGAGGAACTCAATATCTCAATCAACCATATATATAACAATACAAAACTTGATATGTTTTAACTGGTCCAAATTCATTGAAAAGCATTTCACAAGATTAAAATTTCCCACAATATATCGGGTTTTCGTTTTCATGGACTAAGCTGCTCGCTCAGCTGGAAAAAAACATAAGAAACAGCGGAATAAATCTTTTATTACGATATGAACCTCGTGTTGCAGTGAACTGAGACGGGTTCCATGGTTTTGCCAGCAACCAGTAACGAAAACTACAAATAATATCATCACCTAGCAAACTTCTTTAGCTGCTGCTACGACGGCCTCGACTGTTATGCCATACTCCTTGTATATTTTACCCGCAGGGGCACTGGCACCGAATTTGTCAATTCCAATGGCCTTACCTTTAGCCCCGACAATCTTCTCCCATCCGAAAGTCGTTCCAGCTTCAATACTTACCCTAGCTGTTACGTCAGAGGGAAGAACGCTTGCCTTGTAGTCAGCTGATTGGTCGTCGAAAAGCTCCCAACTTACAAAGGAGACAACTCTTACCGCCTTCCCTTCCTTTCTGAGTTCTTCAGCAGCCTTGGCGGCAATTTCCAACTCCGAGCCAGTACCGATCAAAATGACATCGGGTTTGCCCGAAGAGTTGTCGGATATAATGTAGCCACCCTTAGCTGCTCCTTCGATAGAGGTTCCGGGAAGCTGGGGTAACTTTTGGCGGGAGAGAGCGAGGACAGACGGTCTTTTCCTATTGAGGACAGCCACCTTGTAAGCACCGGCTGTCTCGTTGCCATCCGCTGGACGGAACATCAAAATGTTGGGCATTGCTCGGAAACTCGCCAAGTGCTCGATTGGCTGATGGGTAGGTCCGTCTTCTCCAAGACCAATCGAATCGTGGGTCATAACATAAATGACTCCAGCTTCAGACAAGGCAGAAATCCTCATGGCTGCTCTCATGTAGTCGGTGAACACGAAGAAAGTAGCACAGTAGGGAATGAACCCAGGGCTGTGGAGAGCAATGCCATTACAGATTGCTCCCATACCGTGTTCACGAACACCAAATCTTAAATTGCGTTCTTCGGGGGTGTTCTTTTGGAAGTCACCGAAACTTTTCAAAAGGGTCATGTTGGACGAAGCAAGATCAGCACTGCCACCAAGGAAACCAGGGAGAACCTTAGCGAGGGCGTTAAGGTTTTGTTGAGACAGGTTTCTGGTGGCATCAGCCGGGCTCTCAGGGGTGTATGTCTGGAAAGATAGAAAGAAAAGGGACCACAGAATCAGTGAAAATCGCACATTCTAGAATTAGAACCATTGCAAGTTTACAACTTGACACAACAAATTTATTACACTAATAAAATTGGACTAGAAACAAGAAAGAGAAATAGATAAGAGAGGACTCACAGGAAGTGCCTTCTCCCAGCCAGCAGGTAATTCACCAGTGATGATGGACTTCAATTCTGCAGCTTCTTCTGGGTACTTCTTCTCATATTCACTGAATTTGGAATTCCACTCAGCTTCAATTGCTGCACCCTCTGGGACATGGCGGCTCCAATGGCTGCAAAAAATAATCATCATCATATAATCTAACTGTAATTCTGCTCGTATTAGTGTTCAAATTGTATATGATGGAGTAGTACCTCTTCACATCATCGGGCACATGGAAAGGCTCATAGGGCCATCCGAGGTTCTTCCGGGTTGCCTCAACTTCCTTAGCTCCCAATGCACTTCCATGAACACTGTAACTGTTTGCCTTGTTTGGTGAGCCAAACCCGATGGTTGTTGTCACCTGCAAGCATTGGAGTTTAGCAAAGAACAAACTTTTTCAGTAATATCAATTCTGAGCAAAAGAGTCAAACCTTGATCATTGTGGGCTTGTCCTTAACAGCCTTTGCTTCCTTGATGGCAGCACGGATCTCATCATAGCCAGTGTTACCATTCTTCACCCAGATAACATGCCATCCAAGAGCCTCAAAACGAGCTCCAACATCCTCAGTAAAAGCAATCTCAGTATCACCATCAATGGAGATGTGGTTGTCATCGTAGAAAGCAATTAGCTTTCCAAGTCCCCAATGCCCAGCAATGGAACAGGCCTCGTTCGAAATGCCCTCCATTTGGCAACCATCACCGAGTATGACATACCTATACAGATCAATGCCATTAATCAAACATGACAAAGGAGTGCAATTCAACTCCCATTCGCTCACAAATTTAAAGAAATAACACATAATCTAGGAAGTAAGTTTACCTACGTGTAGTGGTCAACAATCTCGCTGTCTGGTTTGTTGAATCGAGCAGCCAAATGTTTCTCAGCAAGTGCCAAACCAACAGCATTCGCAATACCTTGGCCAAGAGGACCTAAAAAAAAAAAAAGAATAAAGATTACAATCAGACGAAAAGGGCACCCAACCCAAACACAGTACTACAAGTTCAAAGATTACAATCAGAGTAGAATCTAACCAGTGGTAACTTCAACACCAGGGGTTTCAAAGTTCTCAGGGTGACCAGGGGTCCTGCTTCCCCACTGACGGAAATTCTTCAAATCATCTTCCTGGTTAAATTATTTAAAACTAAAATCAGCACAGAACAATGGGGGGAATGGCAAATTTTTAAACTCTTGAAACCAAATCAAATCAAATCAAATCAATTAGCCCTTCCTGTAGGAAATTCAAAGTACCAGTTCCAACAAGCACTTTGATTCTTAAACCAAACTACTGGATTGGTGGAAATCTAACATTACACATTAAAGCTAATTCAACAGTGTCAATCAAGCTAAATTAAAGTGGATTCGAAAAATAAAAGATCTCAAATCAGTAGCCCAATCTCCAAAATGTATTAAAAATCACTTCTTTAGTCAATTTTAACAATCCATGCTCAAAAATAAAAGGAAATCGCCAGATCAAGTAACATAAATGGTAGATAGATTAAAGGAAAAAGACGGAGCATACCCTGACAGCATCGTAGCCAGCAAGGTGAAGCAGGGCGTACTGGAGCATACATCCATGGCCAGCGGAGAGAACGAAGCGGTCACGGTTAAACCAGTAGGGGTTCTTGGGGTTGTACCTCATGACCTCATCGTACAAGATGTGACCCATGGGAGCACAGCCCATGGGGAGACCCGGGTGGCCGGAGTTGGCCTTCTCGACGGCGTCGATAGAGAGGAATCTGATCGTGTTCACTGATTTCTCAACGAGGGAAGTGTCAGTCTTCTCCAAAGTCTCGATAGTAGCGGACGCCCGCACAGGTGAGGAGCGGTGGGGGGCAGGAACGGCGGCGCGGCGGCGGGCGGAGGCCGTGGCCTTGAGGCCGCTGAAAGTGGGGAAAGAAAGGGAGGGGGTGTGGAGCTGAGGGGCGGCGGAGGTTGAGCCATGGCGGGGGATGGAGCGGGAGAGGATGGCTTGAGAGAGAGTGACAGAAGAAGTTGAAGCCATGGCTGAGGGGTTAGAGAGAGAGAGTGTGTGTGTGGTGGTTGGAAATGAGAGCAGGGCGAGGAAGAAGATATACGCAGAGAGTAAGGTGAGCGGTTGGTTAGCCTTTGGAGAGAGAAAGGGGCCATGGGCCCTTCTTGGCCTCCTTCCCCTTGCAAAATCCCAATTGTTATTAATTTTTGGTTATTTTTTAGATTACAAAATTCCATTATTTTCAACACATTAGGCCTTTGAGTTGTGCACAAGTACCAAAAATAATTTGAATTTTTGAAAAAAAATAATAATTAAAGTTGCCCTTATAACAAGTCAATTGGTCACAAAAATAAAGTTTGGAAACAATGATCCTGGATCGAGTTCACCGGCAGCAGTGTAGGAGCAACTTTTCAAAATGAAGAGGACTCCTTGTGCACAGTAACCAAATGGTACCACTGTGTTCAGCTGAGTTACCATGATTTACATAGATACTTTGTCGGGTAGAGACGTAAGAAGCCTTAATGTTGAAGATTCAACTTTTAAGAAACAATTTGTTCTAAAAGTTAAGTATTAATTTCTTTCCCTATTTACTTTCTGATCAAGTTGAAGCCTTTAATGTTGAGAATTCAACTTTTTGGAAACAATTTGTTTTAAAAATTAACTATTAATTTCTTTCCCTATTTACTTTCCGATCAAGTTGAATTTAATATCTCAAATTAATTGCTTTTAATATAAAACGTAAGAAATATCCTAATACGTAAAAAGATGTATGAAATTATTGAAATATGAATGATGATTTAGGTTGTTGAAAGAGATAGTTGTTGGTATTAGAACAGTAAACAGGTGGATTTTCTAGGCAAGACCAACCAACTTGTAAAAAGCTAATTTGGTAGTTTGAAGGTGGGGATTTCAGTCAAATTGGTCATTCATCTCACCTAACCATAGGTAGGTAGCAGAACATATAATAATTAAAACATGTGGAGATTTGATTATATTACATAATTTGATTCATGAAATATATCATCAAATAATTTAAATAGTCTTATCATTTACCTAAGACTATCAAACACATTCACAAAGAAACTAATTATTATGTGAAGTGAATTGTTTCACATTCACAGAAAGGATAATTCTTGCGCACATTAACCCTCCTATGAGCATCATCAATATGAATTTTGTGACTGGATATTATTAGTGTGATTGGGGCACTGTTTGACAGAACTTATAACTTATTTTAAGCTACTAATAATCTATAAGCTCTGTTTGGTAATGTTTCCAAAATAAACTAGTAGCTTAAAATAAAAACTTATTTTAAAAAGCTACCTTTATGTAGCATTTCAAAAATAAATGAGTAGCTTCCTAATATTTTTTCAACTTTATCCTTATTATTTTAAATAAATGACATATTTTACACTTCTAATTAAAATTCTTTTGGCATTTTCTTTCTCTTATATTTTGATTCATCATCCCAACTCTTCACCACCTACCAATTCCTTCTAACTTCAATCGTCAGTTCATAAATAAATGACATCATTTACCCTTCTCAATTAATTTTTTTTTCTTTTGTTTTAATAATTAAATATATATTTCATATATATTATAAAAACAATATTTTTAAATTAAATATATCTCATATATTTAATAATATAAAAACAATATAATAATCACATCATTTAAATTTTATAAAAATGTCCATTTTAATCTTTTTACCTTTATCAGCTTATCAAAAAGTTAATTTTATCAAACACTTTTAAGCATAATAAGCTAATTAAGAGTTCTTGAATTTTCAGCTCCTAGCTTATAGCTTTTCAGCTACATTTTTAGCTAGTTTTGTTAAATATAGCCTGAACTAAATTCATATAGTAATGTTTTTTAAAAATAAAAAATAAAAGTTCCCCCCTTGTAGGTGATATATATAAAATCAACCGTGCAGATGTATAAAGTTGCAGTGAGTCCTATTAACAATGGTACTTGTACAATTTGCTACATCTACGTATATTGGTATTTGTACTAGTCCAAATTCTGTGGCGGTAACCACAAGGCACCACCTAATTCTTATCGAATTAACAATAACAATTCCTCAAGCACTCACAAACTATAATATAAAATTCTGATCAGCTAAGATATTGGTGGCATGCATTCGTGACCTACAGCCGGCACGGACAAGCAAAATATTACTCCACTACTAGTATATCAATATAATAAAGAAACAAATAGAGATTTTTGCGCTTTTCATTACTTTACTATTGCACACTTATAAATTTGGCCCTGTGTATCAAACTTTTTTACATGATTATTACATTCTTTTTCACATTTGATTCTTTTGATTAATTTTATGACCACACTAACACCAAAATTACTATATATATTCAGTTGTGTGGTCTACATGCTACTTTAATTCAAATAATATAAATGCTTTTTCAAATAACTCACATGACTATCATGTGAGATATTCCAACTAAAATTGGTTGAAAAATGAATCAAAATGACAAAATGTAGCAAGAATTTATTAGTTATACAATAAATGGAGAAAAATTGATAGTCATGACTTATGAACCAAATGCGAAAGAGATATAATAGTTGAGAGACCAGAAGTGAAAATAACTCAAATAAATATAATGGTAAAAAGTTGCATCAGATTCATTGGTGGGTAATAGCATTACTCCTTAAATAAACATAAAAACCATTTTGGTCAATATTTCAACACTATAAAACCAATTTTGGTCAGTATTTCAACACTATCTTAGGAACTCTGAGATTTATGGTCAAAGAAGATCAATATGCAGGTGAGAAAATAAATATTATTGACATTTGACAATAATTACAAGATGCCATAGTGTCATACTCTTTTTAGGTCAAATATGCTGAAGTTGGCATATGTTTACTATGACATTCAATGATATGGTTGGTTACCTTTCAGGCTATAACAAAAATGACCAATCTGAGCAAGTGCAAGAAGAATCATATCGCAAGGTGCTGTAGACTATAAGCACAGATAGATATTGGCATTCAATCATATGGTTTCTCCAAAATTTAATGGCCATTTAAAGCAACCAGAATAAGGGCACAATTTCTTCTCACTAGACTAGGCAGACAAATACTTACATCATCTTGACTCGTTTGCAGCTCGAAGTTGAGTTCCGGATGCCTCTTCTCGTCACTGCATATGCAGCAGATGCTGATCGAACAGAGGGCGACTTATCAATGCGTGCATTTCTTTCATTCCCACTCCAGTGAAGAATGATGCGGTTAGTACAAGCATGTGACCAGCTATCACCTGCATTTCAGCATGTTTTAGTCATGAGACAAGATAAAATTCTGGATTAGCATGGAAATGGAAATATGATGTTGGAGGCTTTTTCAGCTATTACCAAGGGCGAGAGTCAATTGATATGAACCTTCATAGTATTTGGTGGTTACTTGATTCATTAAGACAACCTGCAAAAGTGTGAAATTCATATAATCTTAGAAACTCAATTGAGTAAAAAGATCAAAATGCATAGATGCTAACTTTGCATATTTACATCATGTTTAGCAGGAATGAAAAAGTCAATTAAAATACTATGAAGGAAATAGAATGGTATTTACTGCCAAACTATACTTCTTGGCAAGCTTCATCAACTTTAAGGCCAGCCCACCAAGCAGCCGAGTTCTAAGAGCCATGTTAACAAAATCTTGACGAAAGTGAAAAGTAATGCTATCAATAACCACCAACTTAACCTGTGACAATAGAGACAAATTTGAAATGGTGTCAAATAATATCAGGCACAATCATTTAGATGAAGACCTGCCAAACCAACAAGATTACCTACATCTTTATGTTCTGAGACAAACTTCTCTAGGTAATTTATGACAGCAATTTGCTCAGTGTAACTACAAACGCGGAAATAGAATATATTATTAAGGAAATCTTTTGGCTGCATTTTAATTTGATGGGCCTGCTTATCCTTGTGTAAGAGGCCACTATAATCTTGCATGTCCTCAACACAAGCTTCCGCAATCTGTAAAGCACGCTCCACCATGAAGCTGCCTTCTGTGTCTAAAAGCAGCAATCCCCCACAATGCAATAAGACATGAACAAAAAAATGGACAAAAGTGAAAAGTTAAGAAATTTCTAGTGTCAATTGGATCTTTGAAAAGATAATGCTATATGACATTTGTGAAGAAATTAAATGCTATAACCTATATAAATTGCCTTTCCTTGAAGGCCACCATAATCAGATGGTATTTGGACATTCACTGCAAGTTGAATCCTGCCCATTGCAGATATATATTATAGCCATGAGAAAATAGAGAACTAGTAGTATTTTGGCACCAGGAAAGCATGTGAGACTGAGACATTGAGTACCCTAGTTGTGTTTTACCGATTCCTGGTACTCCACCTGATAGGTTGAAAGGAAAAAAGGAAATAGAGTATATTAAAATCAAAAGAATTAGGCATATTCACTACAAAATTTCAGCATCCAATCCTTCCATCAAGAAGATTCAGAACTCACCAATTTCAGTAACTTCTTGACAACTTATTCCCCCACCCAAGATCTCATCCAGATCCGCACAACATGTTGTGATCCGTCCAAGTGATTCCTCCTCACACAGCATATCCCAGGCATTCTGTGCTCCTGGAGAACAATAAAATGGAATATTTACTCTTTAACTAATAAATAAACCTTGCCAAATAACTTACTGTTATGCTCTGCGGCTTATATTAACCAAGAAAGAATAGTAATTGTGGAAAATGTAAACTGCCTTCTCTTGAAACTAGTGGATTTACAGAATTAACATAAACTGTACAACTGTGCAACAAAGCCCATTCAAGAGAATGTTCTTGGTGCTTTTATCTCCAGATGGGACTATGACATTTATACCACTGACAACGGCATGACTTCCATTGGTTCTTCCCAGTCCCGCTCTCTGAGATGCAACTTCCAGAATAGCAAGTGCCTCATTCTCTGATATTTTTAAAACTGTATAACAAAAGACAGGGTTGGATCACAGAATAGAAAAGATAATAGCACAGTATCACAAAAAATATTGTATTTACTTGTCAAATATTTTCAAATATGGTATTCCTTGGCCATGCATTTGACAATGAAAAAGTACAGAATGGAATGCAAACAAACATGTAAAATAAATTTAAAAATAAAAAATAAAAAAATCCATCTGTTCATGGCATCTAATTTATTTTTCATCTCTTATTTCAAAATAAATAAAAGGACTCTTTCTGCATTTTCCATATCAAATAAGCTGTACTACATCAACTCAAAGTCAAAGAAATAGACACTAAAGCTTCATAGCTTAACATTTGCTAGCCTGACATTTCCTTCTAAAAAGTTCATTTTTTTTCCAGAAGAGTTGCACAAATAATCCTCATATGATTCCTAAATCCGCTTCTAAGCGGAATATCAAACACTTCCGGAACACTTGGCTAACATAACGGAGTAATATAGATAATAAAACAGTAAATTTAATCCATGGATGTTCACATGTAATTGCATAAGATCAACTCGAAAAACTTAACTAAGAATTAACATCAATCTAGGTGGACTGTTATTTTTAAACAAAATTGAATCAATTAAATTGATAAATCATCAAATTGCAGAGAAATAGCGATAAAGTGGAATCAGAGAGCAGTCTAACAGAACCTCGAGCAAGATCGAAGGAAGAGACGGAGAATAGGGAGGATATAGAAGTGTAGCCGGCGGATATTAGCTTTCCCCTTTGCGACGCCGATATGGGTAGGCTCGATACCTCCTCCATTGTCGCCTTCGACAAAACCCTCAGTTTGACTTGAACTTCCGCTTCCCAGCACACTTCAGTTTTCGCGCCAAGTGAAGCACCAATATGGCAATATATACATTGCAATTTACCACACATATTTTAAAAAATTTAAATTAGCAAAGAAAACAAATAAACAAAAAAATAAAATAAAAAATACTACCTCCGCCACATTTTATGTGTCTAGTTCAACAAGGATTGACTGAAGTTATTTTTAATTCAATTTTTCATAATATTAAATTTAGTATTAATATATACAAAATTTATATATTTAGAAACTACACTAAAAGTACTATTAACACACAAAAAAATCAAATTCAAAAATAAGTTTAAAATATTAAAGAAAATAAACAAAGAAGAAATAGTTAGTTTGACCCGTGAATAGTAAGTAAGACAGATAAAATTGGATATGGAGAGTACAATACTAACATGAAAGAAGTGACCCGTGAATAGTAAGTAGGACAGATAAAATTGGACATAGAGAGTACAATAGTAATATGAAAGAAGTGGTCAAGTAGGTGAAAACGTGAAGCATGATTATCTTACCCTATTTTTCTAATGTAATTTATTTTTACTGTGTGGGTGGGCATAGGGATGGCAACGGGGCGGGGCGGGGCCGGGGAGTGGGGTCCCCGTCCCCGTCCCCGTCCCCGAACTGAATCCCCATTCCCCGTCCCCGCCCTGTTCCCCGATCAGGGATGGGGAAATATCCCCATCCCCGTCCCCGCGGGGATTTTTCGGGGACGGGGATTCCCCGCCCCGTTTTTTTTTTTTTTTTTAATTTTTTTAATTCTTAATATTTAGGCCAATTTCATTATTTATGTGTTCACAATAGGTAATTAAAGGATATAATGTCATAATGTGCCCAACCAATCAGATAGCCATTAGGTCCAGCGAATTCTACATAGCGTATCTTGGAAATACTAGATTCTTTAAATGGCAATTATTCAAGCTCTGGACCATTCAAGAATGAAATACAAATTTGCTGCTGCTTTCAACTAGAAAATATTTCGACTGTTTTCAAAACAAAATAATATATATCCACTTAGAAACATTAAACTAATCACTATACGTAGTGTCTCATAGAAGCACCAGAACAAGTGTGCATTTCTGGCACTCAAGGTTTAATAAATTTATTCGGGGAATCGGGGACGGGGACGGGGATCGGGGATCGGGGATCGGGGTCGGGGTCGGGGCGGGGGATGCCCTCCCTGTCCCCGTCCCCATCCCCGGCGGGGATGGGGAAATTCTCCCCATCCCCGCCCCCGTTCCCCGAAAAAATTCCCCGAACCCGCCCCCGTCGGGGCGGGGATCGGTTTTCCCTATCGGGGGCGGGTTGAATTGCCATCCCTAGGTGGGCAAATTATTCTATGGACCCGAGTTTAAAATTACACAATTTATATACTGAATGTTCACAATTCAAATTGTGCACATTCAGTATATAAATTGTGAACATTAAGTGAGTAAATTGTGTATTTTGAATCCAAATCCACTTTGCAATATGGACCCGACTCCATGGTATAACTGTTGGAGGACACTGGTGGTTGATAACCTTCGATTCTTTTTCAAGTATTTCCCTCTTTTGTACAATTAAACCGAATTAAAAGTGATAAAGTAATACAACCCAGTTTCTCGTAACCAGGTATAAAGGTACTATAATGCACCTTCGAATAACAGTTATAAATTTTCCCGTAAATAAAAGTATAAAGTTTGGGGTACTATAAATGTTCTATATAGACACTCTAAAATCTAAATGGTATATGCTTTTCACAGAGATAATAAATTTTGGTTTCTTGGAAGATTTTGCTTGCTGTGTAATAAATAACATGATACTCTCCAGTTTGAGGCTTTGAGCACATGAAAGCATTCAACTCTTGAAGTGATTGTGGGTTATATTCTTGAATGAGAAGAACAGAAGCTTCAGAAAATGGCAGCTTAGACTTGTTGCTTCATAGATGCCTGAATCAGAGATGTAAGGGAGGGATGAACTCGGGCTGTCTTCAACGACCGAGCTTCGCTTTTTCCCTCGGCATACTCCTCGCCTAACGGCCACCTCGGGCGCAGATCAATCTGTTCCAAGGAGACACGGTTAAGGATTACAAGTAACGAAAATGATCTGCAGCGGGGGTATCTTCTTATCGGTCAATTTTGGACCAAATAACACAAAACGCAGAAAGCCAATTGGAATGGAATAGTAATATAGCGCCAAGAAAAAAATAAGTTATAGGACTCAAGGTAAAGAGGACGGAAGCAAGGAAGACGAACCATAGCATCTTCGGGTTCATATGCAGGAGGTGGAGGATCAAATCTTCCCACGAGGAAATGCTCGATCCCAGTCCAAGCAACCATCACACCTAACATAAGACGGCAGAGTTTTCGACTTTTCGTCTAGAATTTCCAGATTATTGACATGCCAAACAATTGTTTAAGTTACTCACCGTTGTCGGTGCAAAGGCTGGGAGGGGGGCACACGAGTTGCAGGCCGTTCTTCTTAACAACCTCGTTAAGCCTAGCCCTGACATACTGATTCGACGCAACGCCCCCAGACACAACCTGAAGAAGAAGGTAATGTTCGAATTAATCTAACAGAGATCAGTGAGGTGCTGTGAAGAATATAGCTAAATACAAATATGCTATAGCAGAAAACACCCACCAAATGATTTACAGACGGTTCAATCTTCAAGGCCCATTCAATTGCCCGCTTGCACTTATCCTCTAAATGTAGTACTGCCACTCGCTGCATGTATTCTTGAAGGACGGGAAATCAAGAACTCGAGAGATGCAGGATATTAAGCAGAGATTGTAGTTTAAAGTCACTCATTTACGGAGCTTAATACCTGGAATGATGCAGCAATATCAGCCCGAGCTTTCCTATCCTCACTAGAAGCTGAAGAGACGGGTATTCCAGCATCACTGCAGTCAAAATACATAAAAATAAACAAACAAAGAGGGAGAGAAAATATTCAAAATACATAAAAATTGGCTTTTCTCGTATGAACAGCATACATGTTTTTGGCTTCAATCGCCAGCCTCACTTGTGTCTTCAGACCTGCATATGAGAAGTTGCAGTCTTTGTGTTGTTTCATAGGAACCTAAAAACCAAAAATTTTCAAATTAAGCATCAAGATAAACTACCCGAGTGCTATTTAAAATGCCACATAACCAGAAAACGACAAAAGGGTATAATTATGTGACGTAAATTCCCTCAACCAGTGTTGCAAAAATCGCGCCTAGGCGCTAGGCGGTCGGCCTCCTAGGCGCTCTAGGCGCCCTAGGCAGTCCCCAGGCGCCTAGCGATTTTTTCAACATTGCCCCCAACAGTAACTTACATTAAATTTTACAGACTCGGCATCACCCTCTAGAGCTAGTTTCTCGATAGCTGGGCCCCCACTTTTCCTCAAATCAAGACCAAGCCATTTTGCCGTTTTGTCGTATGCCTCACCGATTGCATCATCAACTGTGGTCCCAAGTTGAATATAGTCACCAAGACCGCGTGCAAGAATCAGAAGGTTGTGCCCTCCTAAGAAACAATGATCGAGGTAAACAAAATGCAGTCGATAGACAAAATAGCTAAAATGTCTATTACAAAAAATCAATTCCAGCTAAAGCTACGTAAGATCAAAGGGCATGTCTTTTAGTACAAAATTTACTCATCTATCTTATAATCAGACTATGTTTCTGAACATTCATGTCCAATTATATAACACATGAGCACTGGAACAGAGAGAATAAATCTTAACCACAATGACAAAATATGGTCAAAATTGTTTCTTAGTAGCAATCAAACGACAAAATCCCCCTATCATACTCCAGCATCAGTTTTCATCAGCAGAAAGAATAATTATACAGTAAATTTCAATTTTGGTCCTGTGACTATAGGGGTCCGGTTAATTGTAGTCCAGGACTTTCAAAAATGTTAATTTAGTACCTTGACTATGCAATTTTTATCAATTTTGGTCACTCCGGCCAAATTTCGCCGGAAAATTTTAATAGTTAAAATAATGAGGGTATTTTAGTAAAAGATGGATTCGCCGGAGAAGAAGAAAATATATGTGAAATGACTAAAATACCCTCATTATTTTAACTATTAAAATTTTCCGGCAAAATTTGGCCAAGAGTGACCAAAATGGATGAAAATTGCATAGTCAAGGTACTAAATTAACACTTTTGAAAGTCGTGGACTTCAATTAATAGGACACCTATAGTCATGAGACCAAAATTGAAATTTACTCTTATATAGTACTATACATTCAAAAGTGTTACCTGAGACAAGCAAAGCCATGAAAGGAAACTGCAGCTTTCTTTCCACTAACCTAGATGAAAGCAAACATTAATTTTAAGGCAGGCAACCGAAGATTCTTATATGCATACATGCATGCATATGTGAGTGTGTGAGAGCTTGAGAGTATTTGATGGAAACCAAACCAGTAATCACAGCAATCTCCTTTGAAGGAAGCAAATTTTTCCACATATAGAATAGGTATTATAAATTTTACTCATTCCTACATGAAACCTAATCTTTACCTGGCTACCAAAGTATGAGCTTCCATGTGGTGAACACCAACAATAGGTAAACTGTGAGCACCAGCAATTCGCCGAGCCTTTTGTACACCAACTACATACAAAAGAATGAATAGTAAGCAAACACTATTCTCAAGGACCACATTCCGAGCTAACCAGAAAATTCAAAATATGCTGAGTTTGGTTGATGCAAAGTTGCAAACAACTAAATGGAAACCTAAGTTTATATTTTTATTTAATGATTTATAAAATAAGTGTGAATGGAATTTCTTCCTTTTGCTTCCTTTCATTTGATTGGCTTCTTTTCAAAGTAGGAAACAAATTTTCCCCTAGAAAGGCACAAAAGCGAGAAGAAAGTAATGAATGGAAAACTATTCACCACGCAGACACAAGCTTAAGCCGGGACCAATTGTAACAGCAACAGCAGTAAGATCCTTCTCCGTTAGTTTAGCTTTATCAAGGGCATCTTGAACTACCTGAAATTCAAAACAAGTGTATCTGTCAGCAAAAAGTATTTGTAGGTAGTATTATAATGTAGAAGATTGTGTACAAATATTAAAGCTAAAATGGAATATTAGGGACTGTTTTCATCAAGAGTATAGATTAGGTACTACTAAAATCACTTGCCCGAAGAAAAATATTGAACCGATGACGCATTAGTTTCTGGAAAACACTTCAGTTATCAGACTGGATTAAAGTTCTCTCCTCTCCAGTTAGGGACTTGGAACAATTCCAAACTTAACTCAAACTCTTTCAAGTTCACAGTGATTACAGTAAAGCATTCCCAAGAACTCTCCACTAAAACATCGATAGTGATTAAGTAAAAACAGGTAGCAATATAGCATACCTGATCAATAGCCTGAGCATGTGCTTCTTCTGCCATTTTAGGAGCAACACCTCCATATTTAGCAAGCAGTTCTGCCTTGATCCAAGGGTTAATTTTTAGTAAGAAAACAAATAATCTTTATTGTATTATATAAGTTGGAAAACTAAAAACCAAATAACTAACCAAAGAATATTGAAAATGGTAGCACATCAAATACTAATCAGGCCATGTTAACAAGAAAGGCGGCATAGGAGAGCAATACAGTGCAAACAAACGCACATTATATGTATAATACCTGAGAAGAGATAACTTGGCTTAATATTTCACCATTGCTGTTCACCTGAATTCAAGAATCCGTAACAAAAACAACCCAACTTTAAAACTAATTCAACCCAGATAATCCATAAACAACATAAATTTACAACTAATTTCACCAAAAGGAATCTGAGAAGTAATTATATATACACACACAGACATATATATACATAGACACACGCATAAATGGACATGTGAGCTTACAACAGCAGCAGCAGTATCATCACAGCTAGTTTCAATGCCCAGAACAACCAAACTTTCGTCTGGGATTAATTGGTTTTGAGTCTGCGCCATTGGCGGATTGAAATTTGAAGAAGAAAGTTGAGCTGAGAGAGATTTGAATGAAACGCGGAGAATAGAGCGTGCGGGTCGTAATGGTCCCTGTTGTGCTCCCAGTTTGTTGAAACCTCTGATTTTGAGGTAAAGTGAAGGTCTGTGAAATGGGTTTACGCGGGAAATTGCGGAAGATAAGTTGGGAAATATCGTCGCCATTCCTACCTTCCCCGACACTGCTAACTGCTTGCTCGACAGAGGTCGAGAGAAAGAGGGTGTATTGGTAATTTGTAGACTGGGCTATTGGGCCGCCATTTCTCTATAATTCCACCCATTGATTAGATTTCTTTTCGAATATTATTTGGAACCCCAACCCTAAAAAAAAAATTACAATGCATTATCTGTTCATAAATATTTTCTCAATCCAAGTACAAAGAATCAATATCGCCTAATGATTAGATTTTAGAAATTACTTTAAAAAAAATTAAAATGTTAACAATAATTGAACCTATGACCTTTTACTACGAAAATCATGTTTCATTTCCTTAATTACCCTTACGGGACAAAATAATGTTTAAAGATTCGGAACCCAAACTTATTAATTATATACCTATGTATCAATAATTTTTAACTTAAGTGTTTGTACACTTTAGCACATGCAAATTGTAAACCCTTCCATGTTTTCCAAATTTCAGTTTCCATCAATTTAAATTAAGAAAAATAGTTAAATCGGTTCCCTTTGGAAAAATAGTCAAATCGATTCCCTAAAGTAAACTGAATAGTACAATTGGCCCTCTAAGAAAAAAAAAATAGTTTTGATTAACTCCTTTAAACAAGTAAAAACATCAATTAGGTCCAATGCTTCCCAACCTAGCCGGTAATCGCTTACATATCAACTCACGTGGATTAATTCTGCATATTCTATCATAAGTGAAATTATATATATATATATATATATATATATATATATATATATATATATATATATATATATATATATATACATACTAGAACCCCCCAAAAGAAACTCGTCTCTCTTTATTGTCGAAACTTTTGCGCTAACAACACAAAATTTGTCGGAATTTCATTGCTACTTCTCTAAATTTTTTCATAGAATTGAGTCTAACAAGAGACAACGAACTTCAAAATTGACAAAGAGGTATGAATCTATTACAGAGTACTAGTTAAAAATTGATTTTGGTTTGAAGATTTTGAATTTATTGCATGTTGGTTTACAAATTTTAATTTGCTAATAAGTAATGTTACATTTCCCTCATAATTGTGTCATAAATTACACCTCTTTATGATAATATTTTATTAATCCGTACCCTTTTTTTTTTGGAAACAAATATTTTATTAGTTTGTTTTATATTTAATTAATTAAGTAAATTTTCTTTTTTAAACGTTGGTTGAAAACAGTCAATTTTGCCAATGATTAAAAATATTATTATCATGCCAAACTGTAAACATTAAAAAAGGAAAAAAAAAAAAAAAAAAAAAAAAAAAGCATTATTCATCGTCACTAATATAAATGTGATGCTCTCTATTCATTCCACATCATTGTTGTACTTACATTTTTAATTTGTTTTTGAAAAATATATACTTCCCTAATTTAAATATTACTGTACTAATTATTTTACTTTTTCATTTTAATCTCACGTTTTATTTTTTCATTTGTAAGGGTCATACAACATTCAGGTATTCTCACCACAAATTCAAATTCAATTAAGGTGACATCCACATAGCTTGCCTCTTATTTAGGATATAAATCTTGCCAAAAGTCTTTAAATATAATTCACAGAAAGATTAGAAAGATATTTATTTTTTTTTCTTTGAGGGAAAGGGAAGAACGAAGCCCCGACAAAGAAAAAAAAGACAACAAAATCAATCTCCTCGGGTGCTAGGTAAGGTACCCGGATCATGTCTTTCTGGACGCGTGCCGCAAGGTCAGCATTCGGACAGGAAGACAACAAGGCCAAATCAGGACCCAATTCGCGATTTCTCGCAAGCCAATCCGCAACTTGGTTCTGTTCCTGCAAATCAGGACCCAATTCGTGATTTCTCGCAAGCCAATCCGCAACTTGGTTCTATTCCTGCAAATCAGGACCCAATTCGTGATTTCTCCCAAGCCAATCCACAACTTGGTTCTATTCCTGCAAATCAAGATCCAATTCGTGATTTCTCGCAAGCCAATCCACAACTTGGTTCTGTTCCTGCAGAATGTGGTAACATTAACATTCCAACTTTTCCTCATCCAGCTCTTGCATTCATAGAAAGATATATTTGAAAACGATAACATTATCTGTCAAAGATGACTACTCTTAGAAAATTCAGCAGATGGAATAATATATTTGTATTCATTATCAATCAACACCCATTATTAACTACCATATATGTTAATAAATTACCCCATATAGTCCCCATTCTCTCCTCCCCTCTAAACCTCATTTCTTCTCTATGAAGTCTCAGCTCCTCCATAATTTCCTGATATCTGAGTAGAAATGAATATGGAGCAAGCTGAAGCACATCATTCCATGGACGCAGACGAAGCTGCTGCATCCTCTTCATTCTCCATTGAGTCCCAGGTATACTACAACAACGAAAGACGAAAACTTTTTCCAATTTTTCCATTTTTAGTTAAAAACATGCATCCATCGAGAAATGTTGTGTAGCTCTGCAAAATGGATGAGTAATTGGGTTTAGGAGGGTTGTCTTTTTACTCTATTGTTTACCCATCATTAATTAGAAATGTTGTCAAATATTAAAATTAGCCAAGATAAATCTAGCTTTAGAATGCAACTAACATCATCCCAAAATAAAAAACAATGTTCAGTAGCTTCTTTTAATGTTTCAAAGTAAATTGTACCTTGATGGGTTTAAGCTCAATGTATCCATAACAGGAAGAGAAAACGAGACTCCTGGATTCTTGCACCAGAGATGGATCAACAGATAGCCATGGAAAACCTGCACTCAAGAAGAAAACTGGTGGATGGAAATCAGGAAAACTGCTGTTAGGTAAGTTTAATTACATGGCAGCCGGTAACAGATCAAGAATGAGTCTTAAAGGTGTATTGGCTGCCATTGGATGGTCCAAATATGTAGAATATCTTTAAAACGTTAGTGATTGACTATCTTTTGTTTGCTTGATACAGCCAGTGAAGGATTGGCTGCACTTGCCTTCACTGGAGTTGAAGTAAACATGGTCCTTTTCTCCAAGTCTGTTATGAGAAAATCAAATGCAGATGCTGCAAACTTGTTTAGCATGTGGATGGGAACCCTCAACATTTTCCCTCTCGTTGGAGCATTCCTCAGTGACTCTTACATGGGAAGATATTTCACTTGTACCATCTCCCTTGTTGTCATGAATATTGTAAGTGAAGTTGCTTTCTGAAAGCTTGATTTTTGAAAGTGAAGATCCTGAAGTTGATCGGTTTTGCAGGGATTGGTGGCATTGTCCCTGTTAACTCATGTGTCTCTGCTTGAACCTGAAGGGTGTGGGAGGATAGGAGAAGTGTGCTACCCACAATCAAGAATTGAAGTTGCAATGTTCTATGTCTCTATATATTTACTAGCTATAGGGAGTGGCTCTATAGAACCTGTACTTGCAACCTTAGGAGCAGATCAATTTGATGAACAAGATCCTGAAGAGCGCAAATCAAAGTCCAAATTCTATAGCTACTTTTATGTTGCATATAACCTTGGATCCCTGATTGCAGAGATGGTTTTGGTGTATATTGAAAATCTAGGGAAATGGGCACTTGCCTTTTGGATATGTGCCTTATGTGGTTTTGTTTCACTGACCTTGCTAATAGCTGGGGAATACCGATATCGCCATATCAGACCTTTCAACAACCCTGTATCCAGGTTCTGCCAGGTGATTGCAGCTTCTCTGAGAAAATTAAAGCTTCAAGTCCCGTCGCATGGAGAAGGATTGTATGAAGCTCATGGAAGGGCTGAGAAAAGTTGCAGAAGAATCTCACATACAGATGGTTTTGAGTAAGTTTGTTTTCTTGACTTCAATGACTTGTCTTTTTTATTTGAACCATGTAATGCACTCTGTTGTTACTTGATCTTTGTTTTATGCCAACAAACAGGTTTCTTGATCGTGCGGCTATTAAGGTTTCATCAGAAATGACCTTGTTGCCTGATAAAAGCCAAGTTCCAAATCCCTGGAGAGTATGCACTGTTACTCAAGTGGAGGAAGTTAAGCGTGTTTTAAGGCTTCTCCCAATATGGGTTTGCACCATATTGGCATCCATAGTGTTTGTTCAGGTTTTTTCTCTCTTTGTGGAGCAAGGAGCTGCCATGAATACCAAGATTGCAGACTTCCATATGCCTCCGGCTAGTATGGCCTCGGTTGACATTATAAGCTCATCTGCCTTCATCATTTGCTATGAGAACATCATACTTCCTCTATATGTCAAATTGATGAAAAGAGAACCAAAGCCTCCCAATGAGCTGCAGAGAATAGGAATAGGGATGATCATTTCAATAATAACCATGTTGATAGCAGGCCTGGTTGAGCAACACAGACTAAGATATGCTAATAGGAAAGAAGAGACAAGTTCTCTGAGCATTTTCTGGCAGATTCCTCAGTATGTGCTTGTAGGAGTATCTGAAGCATTTGTATATGTAGCTCAGTGGGAATTCTTTGCATCACAGGTACCTGATAGTCTGAAGAGCGTCGGGCTCGGTTTATCCATGTCCTCATCAGCCTTAGGCAGTTACCTGTGCAGCATTATACTAAGCATAGTAATGAAGATCACAACCAAACACGGGAATCCAGGTTGGGTACCACCAAATTTAAACGACGGCCACCTCGATAGATTTTTCTTCCTGACTGCTGTCATAGTTGCATTAGATCTTGTATTGTTTATTTTCTGCGCAAAGAGGTACAAAGCAATAGTGCTAGATAAACTAGAGGAGACAGACATGGAGGGAACACCTTTGCGTTGAAGCTATGATGTTGAAGAAATGAAGAACACATCCCATCTCATGTAAGAACATTGAACATAAGCAGGAATAGGAAATTAGAAATTCACTTCCACAAGGTGAGGTTTGTTTAAGGATATGTTGTGTTTAACTATAGTATACTATGTTGATCTCATCTGCCAAGACTTACGGTTCTGTACTAAGCTATCCATTATGGCTGGAAAATTAGATATTACACCAAATTCACTTTAAAAAATAGAAGAGTGATGAAGAATACAGAAATTCAGTATATATTGCAGCATTTGATAACTCATTATCTTGAATTCTCGATGATGCCTTGTGAAACAAAAACATTTAAAGAGCATCGGCAATCAGTCCTTAAGTTATGAGATATTTTAAAATCTATATTTGTACTATCACAACGTTCTCTCCTTTGTAATCATGGACTTGGAACATCTCCTCCTAACTTAATTCAAACTATTTCAAATTCATAGTCATTACATTAAAGCAGGTTCTGAAACTCTAGGCTTAAACATTCATAGTGACTAAGTAAAACGGAACGCATACCAGAATAACAGCCTGTGAATGTGCTTCTTCAGCCATTTCAGAACCAACTCCTTACTCCTCCATATTTATCAAGGCGCACATTATAGATATAATACCTGAACTCAACAATTCAACGCATATTTAGCAAGACGCACATTATTTCACAATTTCTGTTCACCTTAATTCAGCAATTCGTAACAAAATAACCAAATTACAACTAATTTCACCAAAATTATCCACAAAGAAATCATAAAAGTAATTACACACACATATACACATGGATAATGAACTTACAACAACAGCAGTTTCACCACCGCTAGCTTCAAAGCCCGGAGCAACCGCACTTTCTTCCGGGATTAATTGGTTCTGCGTCTGCAACATCGCGGGATTGAAATTTGACGAAGAAGGAGCTGAAGAAAGTTGAGTTGAGAGAGAATTGAGAGTAAGATAGTCGAGAGAGAAAGATGTGTTGTAGCCTTGTAGGTTATTTATATACTGGGCCGTTGGGCCGCAATAGAGCTTTGATCCACATTTCTTGCACAGTAGTTCGATTTCGGAAATGCTTTAGAAATTTGTCCTGAGCCCACCTCTTCTCGGCAATTTATATCCTACACCACGGCGCGCGTTGCACTATGCGCCCAGATGCAAAACGACGTCGTTTAATTATTTTTTTTTTTTTGAAATTTCCCGCCCCAGTGAATGGCAGTACTTTTTTCTTAAAAAAAAATTCGCTGTTCAAGAATATACATAATGTTATACTAGAATACACATAATGTTATACATGAATGTACATAATTATATAACAAAATATACATACTCTTTTTAAAAGATAATACACATAATCTAACATAATACATAATAAACATAAACTTTTAACATAATACACATCTGGTAGGGAATATCCCGACCGACATAGCTTCACCACGACCGAGGAGCCTTTGTCTCTTTCTCCTTGTCTTTGCAGGTAACAGGTCGGGTTCCACGAGAAGAACCCGGTCGTAGACCGACCAGAGTTGCCCGAGCGACGGCGTCGACCACCGAGCGGTAGCCCTTTGGCGAAAGAGCTGACGAAGGACACGTGGCGGCTCTTTACATCGACAGGCAGGGCACCCGGGAGGATGACACGTGGTGGCTACGTGGAGGACATGCCGAACGGCTGGAATCCTGTCCCCGGCATAGCGGCTATAAATACCCACAGTAGCTACAGTGTAAGGGACTTTCGGACGATCGATAGGTTGTTGTTAGAGAATCCCGACCGCACTTAGTCGGTACTCAGAGCAACCAAGTAGATTGTACTTAGGGTCTTTACCGTGATCAATAGAGATTTTACTTGCTTTAATTGGTCTCGTGTTATTCTATATTGCTTACATATAATTAGCAGTATCATTTTGGCGCCGTCTGTGGGGATCGTGCAAGAAACCAACGTCTTGACGAGCACCCGATCACCATATCGACATGTATCCGTGGGCACACAACAACTTCGCCGACGACCAGGCGGATGCGGCGAGCTCCTCCGACCACTATGCTACCCAACAGCAGGGGCAGACGATGGACCTCAACCTCAACCTCTCACCACCGCATCCGTCAAATGCATACCCGGCCGCCCAGCAGCCGGTGAATTACATACAACCGGGATACCCACCACCCGGTCTGCCATACCAGCAGCAGCCGATGATGTATCCCGCCCAGTATCCGTACCCGGTCCCACCTCCACCGTACGGCTATTGGCCAGGCCGCACAAGTAGAGCCGCAGCGTCAGTCCACTTCCCGGGCTCGACGCTCGGCTCATTCGCGGTTGGGGTCGGGGGGTGCTGATGCGATGGAGGCACCAGCCCAGGCCGTTCAAGCGGAGGACCCTGAAGAAGTTGCCCGAGCGGTAGCTTTCAATCGTCTCCGACCGGAGATGCGCTAGCGTTTGGGACCCCAAGACCCGGACCGCGGGCACGAAGACGTACAAATGCAGGAAGCTAGCCACGAGGCTTCATCCGGGTATAGCGGGTCGAGATCTCACCGACGGCGACGCGCTCGGGATACAGCCCAAGCCGCTCAAGCCGCCGAGCTTAACGAAACCCGAGGATTGCTCTACAACCTCCAGGCTGAAGTTGCGCAGCTCAGGAGTGCGTATCCCACAGCACCCCCGGCCGATCGATCGACCCTACACCAGACGCCTTTCACGGCAGCGGTAATGGCTCAGCCTTACCCGCTCGACTTAAAGGTCTCGGGAGAGAAGAGTTACGACGGTCGGACAGATCCTGAGGCCCATGTGAATGATTTTTTCAGCAACATGATGCTGAAGGGCGTTTCGGACGCCGTGATGTGCAGAGCCTTTTACTCGACTCTCACCGGTCGGGCAGCAGAGTGGTTCCGTACCCTGCCCCCGGGGTCGATCGATAAATTTGAGACCCTGGCGATCAAATTCGTGAGGAAGTTCATCACTTCCAAAGTGGTGAGGAAGTCCTACATGTATCTCGAGAAGGCCAAGCAATTAGAAGAGGAAAGCTTGACTGATTTCCTCATCAAATGGAAAGCGGCGGTCGGGGAGGTCGAGCCTATGGACGATGCGACCGCCACTCACATGCTTCACATCTCCCTCCGGGCGGGGTATCTATACCAGGACTTTATCCTCCACCCCCCGACCACATATGAGGAGGCCCTCCGAAGGGTCACTGATTACGCCAACGCAGGTGAGGCGAACGCCGTCAAGCGCTCGCAGGAGGTCGGCTCTTCGTCTCGTAAACCGGCCAGCCGGGCAGAACATCGATCGGGAGATGACAATCCCCGACCCCGCACCAGGCATGGCGAGTTTACGGCCTTGAACCGATCCGCAGCGGAGGCCATGCAGTATGCCCAGTCCTGCAATCTCATCAAACTTCCCCATCCCGATCGAGACGGCCCTGACAAGAGTAAGCATTGTGCTTACCATCGATGCGCCGGGCATGACACCGAGGAGTGCACCCACTTGCGCCAATTATTGGAAGATTTGCTCAATTTGGGAAAATTGGACAAGTGTGTGGGGAAGAGAGAGGAAAACAAGAGGAACACCGATCGGAGGGATCATAGACGTTCTCATCACCGCTCTGATCGATCTGGGCAAGACAGAAGGGATGGTCGTCATGATGACCGACGGGACCCCGACCCTCCGTCCGGTAGCCGCCCGTCCGGAAAGCCTACCATCCACGTCATTTTTGGTGGGCTGGAAGATGCTTCCCGACCGCGGACTAATTGCCCGGTCGCAATAGTGGATTCCCGGGGAACCGGGAAGAGGCAGAAGATGGAACCCATAACCTTCACCCTTGAGGACCAACCTAGCAGCAGCGACCACGGCATGGAGGCGCTCGTGGTCACGATCGACGTTAAGGGGACGGACGTCCAAAGGGTTATGGTTGACACGGGCAGCAGTGTGAACGTCCTATACTTGGACGTGTTTGAGAAGCTTGGCCTTAACAGGAAGGAGCTGACTCCGGTCGGTGTACCACTGTCGGGATTTACCGGGGCTCTTATCTACCCCGAGGGAAAAATAACGCTCCCGGTCGAGATCGACACGCCTCCAAAGTCGATCCAAACGGAGCTGGAATTTGTTGTGGTCAACCTCCATTGCGTCCACAACATTATCTTGGGCCGACCCGCCATTATGAAGATCGGTGGGATAATTTCTATGCCCCACCTGTGTATGAAATTCCCCACCCCTAACGGGGTCGGCGTGGTCCGTGGCGATGTCCAATCCGCCCGGAAGTGTTACACCCGAGCGGTCAATAGACGTGACTCCGGTCCGTCTTCCCGGGTGAACACCATAGCCAAAGAGGAGGCTAACGAACGGAAGGAGCAGCCTGAGCCTTCCGAAGAAATTGAAGAAGTTCCCCTGTCCGAGGACCGCCCGGACAGAAAGATAAAGATTGGACGAGCCCTCACCCCCGAGATCCGAGCGGAAGTTCTGGCCGTGATCCGGGAGTATGCAGATATCTTTGCATGGGGGCCTGAAGATATGCCCGGGATCGATCGGTCGGTCATTTGTCACAAATTGGCCGTCGATCCCGCAGCTAAGCCGGTCGTGCAGAAAACACGACACCTCTCCTCCGATCGCCGCGAGTTTGTAAGAGAAGAAGTCAAAAAGATGGCGGCGATCGAGCACATCCGTCCGGTGGTCTATCCTGAGTGGGTGGCAAATATTGTTCTTGTTCCTAAGCCCCCAGCATGGAGGATGTGCATCGACTTTACAGACCTTAACAAAGCCTGTCCGCTCGACCCGTATCCTCTACCGAGCATTCATCAGATGGTCGACGAGACGGCTGGGGCCGAGTTAATGAGCTTCATGGATGCCTTTAAGGGATACCATCAGATCATGATGCACCATGAAGACGAAAGCAAGACAGCCTTCGTGACCCCGGATGGGCTGTATTGTTACCGAGTGATGCCGTTCGGCCTCCGAAACGCAGGAACGACCTACCAAAGGATGGTCAACATGCTCTTTGCTGATCTGCTGGGCCGAACGATGGAAGCTTACATCGACGATATGTTGATCAAGAGTCGGGATCGATCCGACCACACTCGGGACCTTCGGGAGTGCTTCCAGATCATGAGGAAGTACCAGTTGCGGCTGAACCCGACCAAGTGTACATTCGCGGTTCAGACCGGCAAGTTCCTCGGCTATATGATGACCAAGAGAGGAATCGAGCCTAACCCGGCCAAAGTAAAAGCGATTCTGGACATGCAGCCGCCTTCCACCGTTCGGGAAGTCCAGCAATTGACCGGTCGGTTGGCAGCCCTCAGCCGGTTCCTCTCCAAGCTAGCCGAGCGCGCTTTACCTTTCTTTAAGGTATTGCGGAAGGTTAATGGATTCGTCTGGGACGAAGAATGCCGAGCGGCTTTTGACGAGCTGAAGGAGTATCTCATGTCACCAATTGTGCTCTCAAAGCCCGAGCTCGGAGAAGAGCTAGACGTGTACCTCGCCGTCTCTGATCGTGCAGTAAGCGCAGTTCTGTGCCGAACCGATCCGGAAGGGGTCCAGCGACCGGTGTACTATGTAAGCCACGCGCTACATGGTCCCGAGCTCCGGTACTCCCGGCTCGAGAAGGTCGTCTACGCCCTTTACATTGCCGCGAAGAAGCTGGCTCCCTACTTCCAGGGTCGAGCGATTCGCGTGTTGACCGATCAGCCGATCGGACCAGTCCTCCGCACCGCCTCTTCATCCGGTCGCCTAGTCAAATGGGCGTTAATGCTGACCCAGTACGCGATCGAATACCGACCAAGACCTGCTATCAAAGGTCAGGCCCTTGCTGACTTCTTAGTCGAGTGCACCGCCCGGGATACTCGACCCCCCGAGGTAGCGGATCCCGAGGCTGAGTGGTGGTCGTTGGCTACTGATGGGTCAAGTAGCAAAAAAGGGGCAGGGGGAGGAGTAGTAGTCACGAGCCCAGAAGGATTCAAAGTCTATTTTGCTCTTATGTATCAGTTCCACCCGACCAACAACGAGGCCGAGTACGAAGCGTTCGTTAACGGTTTGCAGTGCGCTCGGGACTTGGGGGCTGAATACATTCGAGCTCAGACAGATTCCGCGCTCGTGGTCGGGCAAGTTCTCGGGGACTATGAAATCAATGGAGAACGTCTACAGCTCTACCGGGATCTTGCCATGGAGAAGCTTGCTCAGTTCCGGGGATATACCGTCCGGCATATACCCCGATTGGATAACGCCGATGCAGATATCTTATCCAAACTGGCCCAAGACGCCCCGGAACACATTTCGAAGATAGCTCGGATCTTGGTGATCCCCAAACACAGTATCCATCGCCTGCCGGTCAATCCAATCCAACCGGTGGAGGACAGCTGGATCACCGATCTGAAGGAATACCTCGAGCACGGTCGACTCCCAGACGACCCACAGCGTGCTCGAAAGGCCAAGCTAAGAGCCCCAAGGTTCCAAGTCTTGGACGGTCGTCTGTATAGGCGATCGTATGGAGGCCCCCTCATGCGTTGCTTGACCGCATTTGAGGCTGAGTTGGTCATGAAGGAGCTACACTCGGGAATTTGCTCTTCACATCAAGGAGGTCGATCCCTGGCCCGTCGTATCATGTTGGTCGGGTACTATTGGCCGTCCCTCCAGCTAGACTGTGAAAAGTTAGCTCGGGAATGTGAGACGTGCCAACTGTACGCCCGGACGCCTGGCCGACCGGCAACGTTCTACCAGCCAGTCACGACCGCAATTCCTTTCGCTAGGTGGGGGGTAGATATCTTGGGCCCCTTCCCTCAGCTCTCCGGTCGGAGAAAGTTCGTGATCGTCGCCATAGATTACTTCTCCAAGTGGATAGAAGCCGAGCCTTTAGCCACGATCACATCTCAGCAGTGTGCTCGCTTCCTTTGGCGCAATGTCATTTCCCGTTTTGGCGTACCCGTGCATCTCATTAGCGACAACGGCCGCCAATTCGTAAGCCAATATTTCCAGAACTTCCTGGCCACGATCGGGACGACTCACGTCCGGTCATCGGTGGCTTACCCTCAGGGAAACGGTCAAGTGGAGAACGCGAACCGGACGATTTTGGAAGGTCTGAAAAAGAAGTTACACTCGGCTGGTCGTAGTTGGGCCGATGAGTTGCCATATGTCTTATGGACTTATCGGACAACCCCGAGGGAAGCTACTTTGGAGACCCCTTTCGCCTTGGTTTATGGAGCGGAAGCCCGACTCCCGATCGAGGCTTGGATCCCGACCGATCGAGAAAGAACCTACAACGCCGAGGAAAATGAACATGCCATGGCGGTGGATCTCGATGGGGTCGAAGAAAAAAGAGAGCTAGCTGCTCGACGCATGGCCGAATATCAGAAGCGCGTCAAGAGTTCTAAAGATGTTCGGGTCAACCCTCGTTACTTTCAGGTCGGAGACTACGTTCTACGACGAAGGGAGGCCAGTCAACCTCTAGAGGGCGGAAAGTTAGCTCAGAATTGGGAGGGGCCATATATCATCAGTGCAATCATACGGCCGGGAACGTACCGACTGGAGACGACAACTGGTCGGGTAATCGAGGGCACTTGGAATTCCGAGCACCTCGTTATGTTTAGGCATTAGGCCTCTTTTTTGTAATCTTTGGACGAAGAGGGGGCTTGACCTGCGTGTAAGTCCCGGTCGTCGCTTGTAATTAAATTCCTAAGTTTGTGAATATTTACTAAACCGCCTGCGAGCGGGAAGGATTAATGTATTTACGATCGAAGATTGCTCGACCGTTTGCATACGGCGGCCCGATCGGTTATTTTCTATACCTTCAGTACGTGCAGATTAATTTATCTTCAAGCTACACCGACCGGGCGAATCTATTGACCGGTCAGATGCGCTCCACATCGGCGGACATTCGAGTCCCGCCATTGATCGGGGAAGCCAGGAGCTCATAGCATTATTCCCCGATCCGTCCAACTTCTGTCCACTATTGCACCCACTCGTGCCTCGAGCGTACAATAGTGTGGGGGCTGGGATAAGGAAGTATTCGCAGGCCCGTCGCTCGGTTACGTCCCGACCGTAGAGGCTTGCTTTCAAAAATTTTTCGACAAAGGCCCGGGGATCGGGTGTACCCGATCGGTTGGCCAGATTTGACGTCGAAATATCAAACGCACGACCAAGCCATAAGGTCGTAAGGTCGGGCGTCGAGTGGGCGAAGCAGTGCAAGATCGGGCCACAAGGCCGCGAGGTCGAGCATTAAGGATCAGCACTTACGCGATTAAAGATAAAAGTGCGAAAAGAAAGAACGAATAACACGAGTTAGAGCAAAAACAAATTTTATTAACAAACAAAAGTTGCCCGGTACAATTCGGGACCGGGCTCCCGATCAATGGTCCTTTACAAAAAAGAAGAAGAAGAAAGGAGCCTATTCTACTTCTTCATCTCCCGAGCTCCGGCAGCCGGTTCCTTTCCGCTCGGGGTGGCCGCCGTTGATACCCCGGCTTCAGACGCCTTGGCTTTTGGGGCGAAGGGAGAGGGACCGGGATCGGCTAGGTCCGGGGGCAATGCCGAGAGGACCAGCTGAAGGTCTTCCCCGTCTAGAGCCTGCTCCAACCGGGAACGGACTCGTTCAAGCATCTTCCGCTTCCCGGCCGTAAAGCCCCAGCGACCGAAAGAGACGATCAGCTCTTCCCCGATCTCTGTTCCCCGGGCTGCTGTGAGGAAGGCCGAGCCCAAGTCCCTGTCTTTGAAGGCTGCCCGCGCCAGCTCGCTCGGATTCTCGAGCTGAGCCTTCAGCTCCTTGGCTTCTCCGATCGCCCGGCTGGCGACCTTCTCGGCAAGAACCCGCTCCTCGTCGCCCTTCTTCAGGGCCTTTTGGGTCTTCTCCAACTCGGCTTGGAGGTCCTTGATCTCCTTCAAGCGACGGGCGGCCGTCTTCTTGTGGTGATCAGCTTCCTCGGCCAGCATGGCTCGACCTTGTAGGAACTGGGCGGCCCGGGATATCTGCAAAACAAAAGACGTTGCCGATCGAAAACACTTGAGCAAAAAAGCTGTTAGTTGAGAAAAGTTTACCTCGGCCAGGTCGTGGCCGATCCGCTCGGCCACTTGGGTCGGGGTCATCTTCCCCAGATCCTCCTTGGCCGGCGCGGCGTTGCCGATCCGGGCCAGCATGGACGCAGAGTCCCTTTCTCGCCCGACCGAAGGGCTCGGGCTGCGCTGCTCACGGCGACGCTTCAGGCTGCCCACCTCGGTTGCGCCCGGGTCGGCGACCTTCTCCTTGCCCCGGGCGACCTCTACCCGGGTGATCAGGACGTCGGAGGGCTCGACGACGAAGCCCTCGCCCGTCGTCACGGTCGAGGCGCTCAGTGGTCGGGCTAAGGGGATCTCCTTCTCCCCGGCCGTCTTCGCCTTGGCCTTCTTCTTGCCGCCAAGGGAGATCTTGGCGGGCGGGGGAAGGGGGGCCTCTTCATCACCAAAGTCCGCCATAGCTGCAAAACAAAGAAGATCGTTAGTGTGGTCGAGGCATAAAAATGAGTCGGGGGGGATTCAGCTCGAGTTAAACCTTTCTTCGTTCGCCTCGCAGGTTTGGCGACCGTCACGCCCATCGGCACGGGCAGATACTTCTCCGGCAGCTCGTATGTGGGGGGCGGGAGTTGAGCCGCCTCGAGACTTTCAGCCGTCCGGAAGATTGTGTATTCGTGCACCTCGCTCGAAATCCGGCTGACCGTGTCCCTCAGCGTTTGCGTCTCGACCGGCACCACTTGTTTCCGAAAGTGGGTGCTCCAAGCGCGATCAACCGGGAGGATCCAAGGGTCGTATTTGAGGGAGAAGATCCTATTCTTCCACCCCCTGTTGTTCCCGGGCAGTCCTTTGATCGCACACATATCGGCCCGGGACTGTAACATCAGGAACCCGCCTCCATAGTTGCCCGGGAGGACTTTGACCTGGTAGATGAAGTTGAACAACTCCATCGTGCACTCGGCCTCGTGCCGAGCGCATATCTGCGGGAAGCAGGCGAGGATCCGGTGGGCGTTAGGGCAGATCTGGGCCGGGACGACCCGGTAATAGGCCAAGAAGGCGTTCAGGAGGGGGGTGAAGGGAATGGTGATCGGGGCCATCAAGGAGTCGTAGTGCATCCCGATCCATTTGCCCCGATGCCGATCGATGACGTTCCCCAGCTGCCGGCTCGTGTCAAATTCTACCCGACCCACGAGCCTTTCGGCAATCCTCGCCGCCTCGCCCTTGGTGAGCTGGCTCGTTTGCTGTTCGACGTTCTCGCTGTTCAAGAACTCGAACTCCGCGACGGCTGGGGCGGTGGGCCCGGCCGTGTCCTCTTCGGTCGGCTCGGGGGCCGGACTCGGGTGGTCCCCAACCACCCGAGTGGGCGTTTCCCTAACGCCTTCGGTCGGGGATCCTTGTCTCCCCGACGTGGTTCCTTCTTCTTCCTCGTCGGAGCTCCCCGATCCGCTTGAGCTGGAGCTCGACGACCCGGATGAGCTGGACGACGTGTCTTGTGCGGCGGCCCGCTCGGGAGAAAGACCCGGTCGGCTGATAGCTTCGGGGGAGTAGGACGTGATGTCCACCTCCTCGTCGCTGAGGTGCTCGACCTCCTCGTCGTAATCCGCGATCGATGCGTTTTGGCTATCCGAGTCCGACATAGTTTTACCTAAAGGTCGGTCGGGAGTTAGTATAGGGTTCGGGGAGTTAGCTCGAAGTTAGTGCTATCCTACTTCTACGCTAAGTGAAGAATAAAGAAAGAGTAAAGAGCTAGGAGCTTACCGAGTGAAGAAGCTTAGAAGAGGATCTGAAGTTTTGCTTTGCTTGATCGCCTAGCTGAGATGCTCTTCTCGGGATTCTTAGAGGATACCGACTGAAGCAAAAGAGTGAGGAAAGTTCAAGTGAGGGCCTCAGGGGCCTATTTATAGGAGGGCATTTAGGCGGGAAATGGGCCAACTTGCCTGACACGACCCGCGCTGAATCCGAGGCGACGGATGGGATCGCCGAGGCCGGCAGAGGCCGACACGTGGCGTAGGAGGGAATGACAGCTGGCAGGTCGGCTTGGTGGCTGACGGTTGGGCTTCTTCATCCCGTCCCGTTTTTTCCCGGCTGATCAAAAAGGCCCGGGCTGGGGGGCTCTTGGTAGGGAATATCCCGACCGACATAGCTTCACCACGACCGAGGAGCCTTTGTCTCTTTCTCCTTGTCTTTGCAGGTAACAGGTCGGGTTCCACGAGAAGAACCCGGTCGTAGACCGACCAGAGTTGCCCGAGCGACGGCGTCGACCACCGAGCGGTAGCCCTTTGGCGAAAGAGCTGACGAAGGACACGTGGCGGCTCTTTACATCGACAGGCAGGGCACCCGGGAGGATGACACGTGGTGGCTACGTGGAGGACATGCCGAACGGCTGGAATCCTGTCCCCGGCATAGCGGCTATAAATACCCACAGTAGCTACAGTGTAAGGGACTTTCGGACGATCGATAGGTTGTTGTTAGAGAATCCCGACCGCACTTAGTCGGTACTCAGAGCAACCAAGTAGATTGTACTTAGGGTCTTTACCGTGATCAATAGAGATTTTACTTGCTTTAATTGGTCTCGTGTTATTCTATATTGCTTACATATAATTAGCAGTATCACAGGTCATATTGATTTTGAAGTTATATTTTTTAAATGATGGTTTCCAATTCTGTACACTGTAAAAGTAGGTTATTGGAAGAATCTTATTTTGGTACATTTTATTGCATTTTATGAAGCAAAATTGAAGAAATTTACTCTATCTACATGTTGATCAAGTGAAGTCTTGGTCTCCTAAACGGCATCTGGTTGTGCATGCTGGATAGTTTTATATAAATATTTTTCTGATTGAAATATGATTTTTTTTAGATGCTACTCAATTGGTTTTCAACCATACATACTTCTAAGGAATTTGTTGAGTTTAAGAATAAGTCAGTGTTAATGTACTACCTTTAATTTTTTGTTTTCATAAAAATTATGGTAGGTGCGGTTGAGAGGATATTACTTTAAAGACATTTATTTTGAGATGGGAATGAGTGAATCAAATGTGTCTGTGGACTTTTGTTGGTGAATCAAGTTCGTAGATGGAAATTGTCACTAAACAAAAAAAAAGTTCAGTTAATATGTACTCTGGTTCTGTTTTTTCCTTCTTTGTGTTGTGGGGTAGTATTGTAGTAAGCCTTCATTTTTAGTATTCTTTGAACTTGAAGGTTGCCCAACGAAAAGCTTCACTAACTGAACAGCTTTCTTTCTCTGTGTGGTGGGGAGTGGTAAGCCTTCATTGTATTTTACTAGCTAATTTACTACACTTTTATTTTTTAATAATATGCATTTGTTAGCTCTCAACTAGATTTAGTTTATGTCAGGTGTAAGCTATGCTTACTTGACAGTATGGCTTTAACTAATACGTGTGTGTATATATATATATATATATATATATATATATATATATATATATATAGTTCAAATGGGCTGCTGCCATGATATTCTTAAAGATTGCCATTACAATTAGGAGGAATGGAAGGAAATTGTAAAAAATGACACTCTATAATATGTCAATTATTAATGTCATTCCTGAATTATGAGTGGATGTCATTCCTGAATTATGAGTGGTGTAAATGTTGACCCTTAATTATCAAAACGGTGCACATATAGCCCCTCCCGTAACGGATATGTGGTTCCCCGTTAGAGTACGACACTGTTAAGTCAGAGTAAATATGTAATTTAGTTGTTTTTTCCTTCCCTCGATTCAAAGTACCAGCGATGGATAGCGGTGGGGAACCACAGGTCCGTTACGGGAGGGGCTATATGTGCACCATTTTGATAATTGAGGGGCAACATTTATACCACTCATAATTCATGGGTGACATTGATAATTGACATATTATAGAGGAGCATTTTTTACAATTTTCTCGATTTTTAATTTCCATTTCAAAGTCTCAACCCCAACGCAACACAAGGACGTGTGGCCACCAAATTATAAATTAATGCGAAGGCGTCTTATGAATTCAGCAAAGCATGCAATATATATAGTGCAAATTTGAATTTTAATTTCATAGGGATAGACGCTGACGTTGAAGTAGGCCGGCGACTCCATCGTTGGAGATCGAAACTTGTGGCAGCGGTTGGCTGGCTGAAATGGGCTTATGTTGTTTTTGGAGAAGAAGATCTCGACTGATCCGGTTGCCCTTCAGGGTATATAGCCACGAGAGAAGATGACTAGATCCATGTCGACTGGAATTACCACCATCTATGGTCGAAATTAATAAATATATTCCATAAGCTATTCAAAAATGCTGCTCTACCCAGCGTTTCATTTTTTGATTGATTGGCCCAATTAGTTCAGGGCAATCAGCCAGTCATCTTACGTATAAAAATTACACATTGACAAGTCAATCAACTGTTTTTGGTCAAAGCAGCCAAATTTTGACTGATAACCATTAACCAAACACCCCTTATAAGTATTGTTGTTATGTTATGATATTAAGAACTAGGGACTATTAGTCTAATTAAATTATATTAAGTCAATCAACTATTTTTTTGTTAAAGCAGCCAAATTTTCAAACCCCTATAAGGGGAGTTGTTATGTTATGATATTAAGAATTAGGGACTATTAGTCTTATTAAATTTTAATTTAAGCGTAAATATACTATTATATCGACTTATTTATTTAAAAAAGTTATTAATTATGAACCATTATTGAGGCCAAAATAATGACGGGTGGCAATGCGTGAAATACGATATTGATATGTACCTAAAATGTCTATGACTCAATTAGATACAAGATTGTCTTTCAATGTCTAAAGGAGATAATTCCCATTGATGTTGTCATATGCAATGTTAATAGAAAAAAGTGAAGGTGAAGCTTTATCTTATGTTAGGTTGGTATTGAAGAAACAAGTTTTTGTACATGACCAGTTGTATGTGGCTTCGTCTAGAGTTAGCAATTCTAAAGATCTAAAAATCCTAATTTGAAATTAAATCAATGAGAATTGTACTTGAACCATTAATGTTGTTTATCATGGAGTTTTTTAATAATGTGTAAATAAAATGCTAATTTTTTTAAGATATTATTACTTTTTTGTGTGTTGTAATATCTTATGATAACCTGTTGTGATGTCATATATATAATTTGTTATTATCATATATATTCAATCTATTTGTGTTTATTACAATAACACTTTAAATTAAAATATAATTTGTAGACCGTGCATCGCACGTGTACAACACGGGTACAATGCTAGTCTATATCTATATCTATATATATATAAAAGTAAAATCCTCCTAGCCAAGTTTTCCCCCCAAAATTTAGGGTCATTTAAGTAATATCAATATATTAATTAATTATGGAAAGAATATTATGGTAATATAAACTAATTAATTATGAAATATTCCTATAATATTGATTATGAAATGTTCTTCACCAACGTTCGTTGGTCACTAATTAATTATACCTATCATACTGCATAGTGCATATATTATATATAACTATGCATATATTATATATTATTATATATAAAATTACGATTATAAATATGTATGGAATATTCCGTCAGAATAACAAACATTATGCCATTATGGTAATATAATTATGGAAATTATATATTATTGTAGTCCTTTTAATTGTCTATATATATATAAAAGTATAAAATCCTCCTAGCTAAGTTTTCCCCCAAAATTTAGAGGCATTTTTGTAATATCAAATATTTAGACAAATATGGCATTTTAATAATATTAAAGATTTTACCTTTCTTGAGATCTCTTACCATTTTATAATTTTAATACTAAACCCTTTTGATCTCATCCATTGTGTATAAATACACCTTATATGACCATACACAACCCCAACTAAGGTTAATTATTTTATTGATTTTTGCTAATCATCCTGTGATCTTCCACAGTTGAGGTTGATACGTGATTTGCACTGGTGAGGTTTTCATTATCTTAGTTTCTTTAATTTTTTTTTTTCTTTTTGGGTTTTGTTTTGTTTTTATTCTTTTGTATTTTCTGATTTTTAAACAACAAAAGTGGTTCGTAAGAAAAAATGTTGATATATTCTTTTCTTTTTTTTGTCTATTTTTGTAGAGAAGATACGGATCTAGAAAGATTGATCGGGAAGCAATAGACTTCTAATCATCCTGTGATCTTCCACAGTTGAGGTTGATACATGATTTGCACTGGTGAGGTTTTCATTATCTTAGTTTCTTTTCTTTTTTTTTTTTTCTTTTTGGGTTTTGTTTTGTTTTTATTTTTTTGTATTTTTTGATTTTTAAACAACAAAAGTGGTTCGTAAGAAAAAATGTTGATATATTCTTTTTTTTTTTGGTCTATTTTTGTGGAGAAGATACTATACGGATCTAGAAAGATTGACCGGGAAGCAATAGACTTCTAATCATCATGTGATCTTCCACAGTTGAGGTTGATACGTGATTTACATTGGTGAGGTTTTCATCATCTTAGTTTCTTTTATTTTTTCTTCTTTTTGGGTTTTGTTTTGTTTTTATTTTTTTTTTTGTATTTTATGATTTTTAAGCAACAAAAGTGGTTCATAAGAAAAAATGTTGATATATATTTTTTTTTGTTTTTTTTTTTTGTTTTTTTTTGTTTTTTTTTTTTTTTTTGTGGAGAAGGTACAGATCTAGAAAGATTGATCGGGAAGCAAAAGAGTTCCTTGCTCATCAAGATGATAATGTTTTGTGATCGAGGGACGAATTATGTGTATATATAAATATATATAGACTTATAGAGGGAACCATACTAAGAATACAATAAAAACCAAAATGAAATTAAA
The DNA here is from genome assembly GCF_001879475.1 of Ipomoea nil. NCBI lineage: Eukaryota > Viridiplantae > Streptophyta > Magnoliopsida > Solanales > Convolvulaceae > Ipomoea > Ipomoea nil. Next base: position 3,376,879 of record NW_017616616.1, on the reverse strand, counting down.
AGCATTTTTTAGTTGTCAATATATCAAAGCATTGGACTTTGTTTCGATTCAATTTCTCCGTTTTTAAAGTGTACATTTTTTGTAATAAGAGAGTAGTTTGTCTTTCCCCTCAAGACGTTTTTCTTGCCATTTAATTTTATTTTTTTTAGGAAAAAAATGATTAAGTACTGTGGCTTTTTTTTCAATAGAGTATTATTTTGATTTTATTCTTCATCTGACATTCCTTGATATAAAATCACTTTACTAATGTAAAATAATGTTATTGACTTACCATGTTTGCTTCGATATGCTAAGCCATTTAAAATTTAATACGGAGTAAAATTTATAATTGTAATACTTCCGTAATAATATTGAATAAATATTAATCATATGTTTAGATTTAATAATATATTATATTAAAAGAATTATTTATTAACTTAATATAGTGATGGTTAATACGGGTAAACCATATATAAGCAATATTTCACTTTTAGAATATTATACCTTAATTATAAAAATTCTACCTAATAATTTTAGTATTAAAAGTCATACAATAATTACCATAAACAATATTTAATAATTGCCAAATTCTATTATGCAATAAAAATTACTATTATAAAATTTTTTGTAATATGGACACATTATTTTTAATTATTTTGATTTAATAATATTATATCTTTTAGTACTATTGAATATTGATTGACTAACAATTATTTTAATTACTAAGGCAATTAATGGATATTTCGATTTAAAAAGTTTTCAAATATATGAATTATACATAGTAGCATTGAATCAATTAGTAAGACAATTATATTAGGTAATCTAATAAATAACTTACTTTTTAAATTATATCTCATCTTTAATCTTTAATAATGAATATTTTCTTAAAGTATATACATAGACTATGGTTATCAATATAAAATTAAAAGTATATATATATATATATATATATATATATATATATATATATATATATATATATATAATGGATAATATTATTAGTACAAAATAAGTTATATTTACCTTAATAATTAATTATTAATACTATTACCTAATAATTATATATTGTTACCTTTTTCGGTGTAATTATTATGGTAATTTATATACATATATATTTTTATACTTAATGTATAATATATTGGCATGAAAAAAATTATACTTATCTTAATATATAATTAATTTTTAATATAATTTCTTTATTTTTTTTTAAAGATAATTATTTTGATAATTTTTCTTTCATTATTTTGTGTGATTATTATGGTAATGTATTTCAATTTTGGAAGAGATTATTACAAATATTATAATTAATATAAGTAATATAATTAATGAAATTATTATGGTAATTGTCACAATATTTGGTAATTATACTTAATATAATTAAAGAAATTGAGAAATATAAGATTTCTTCCCTAGAAATATTTGTGACAATTTAGTTAAATTACAATTAATAAAATATGAAATATAATTAAAGAAATTAAATTATTAAATTAACAAAACATGAATATTTCTAATCATACATACACTTATGCACTATAATAATCATGCAAAATTTAAATGCAACTTTTTAAATTTTTAAATGTAATTTTTTAATTATAAATCTATCCATATAAATTATAATTAATGAAATTATATTATAAAATTTTCATATTTTCATTTTAATAAATATTATGTGTATATAAAATGAATTATACAATCATATAAGGAAATGCGTCGGATTAGAGTTTAAATTTATTCATACAAATTTTAGAATTTACATTTTTTTTTATAAAACTAATCAAATGTTAATGTTAATAATAATAATAAGAATTTTAAAATCGGAATTATAAATTAAGTATTAGGGTAATAATTAATTTATATATATTATATATTATATATCATTATTATTATTATTATTATTATTATTATATAAAAACAAAATCATACCTTTTCAAAAAAAAAAAAAAAAAAACAACAAAATCATCCAATTTCATTTTCCCGCCCAAACTTTTATAGTAAAGCTTATTTGGTAAGTAAATGTCTAATGGAAATTTAAAAAAATCTATTAATTGGTAATATTGCATAATTGGTAACATTACGTATGGTATTATATTCTATAATATAATAATATAATTGATAATATTATTGTTCAAGTATAATAAAAATTCTATGTAATAATGTAATAATAAAAAAATAAAAATAAAATTAAAATAATAACAATAACAATAATAATAATAATAATAATAACAACAAATTTAATAATTCAAACAAAACTATATACAAAATAAATTTAAATTAAAAAAAAAAAAAAAAAAAAAAAAGGAAGAAGACAAAGGTGGCTTCCCTTTGTAAATGATGTGGGATCATTTTGATTCCACATTGAAAATGTTTGGAAAGATGGGTTCTTAAACTCCTCTATATAAGAGGGACATTTACAAACATATAATTGCTTGCCCATCAATATGGGCAAGTATTGAGAAGTCCAAAGACTTTTATTTTTTTTATTTTTTAATTTTTTTTTTATTTTAGTACTATTAACCTGACAAATTATGCCGTGGATATGTGTCCACCTTGCAATGTAGACACAGTTCAAAAATTGTTCATAATTATTAATATATAATTCAAAAAATTATGAACATATAGTTCTATAATTATGAACATAGTGTTGTGAACATAATTATGAACATATAGTTATGTAATCATGAATATAGAGATTCAATAATTGTGAATATGAAGTTAAAAATTATGCATATATATCTTTATAATTATGAACATATAGTTCAGTAACTATGAATTTAGAGTTCTGTAATTATAAATATAGAGTTCAATACGTACTTATGAATATGAAGTTCCAAAATTATGAATATATAGCTTTATAATAATGAACATATAGTTTAGTAATTATAAACATAGAACTATGTCCACCTTGCAAGGTGGACACGGTTCCACAACATAACTATTCGATTGACCCTGTAACATGTAAACTTTCTCAACCTATTGAAACCCAACGTGTCAAAAGGCTCTTATTTAAGAAACCTTATCTTAATGGCTTCTTATTTTAGTTTTTTTTTAAATTTTTTTTTTAAATTTATTAGGGGGTTTGAGAAAGATTAACCCAAAATGTATATGAGTTGTTTTAGTTTTTAGCAGTTTGGAGCAAATTGCTAAGTTATTAAATAATATTTTTGGTGTTTTGATTAAATATAAAATGTTAAACAGACGAATTTATTAAAATTTTGACGAATTTGCCAAATAATCAGATTACAACAACAACAACAACAACAACAACAACAATAATAATAATAATAATAATCCAAAAAAAAAAAACTATATACAAAATAAAATTAAAATTAACCCAAAAAAAAAAAGAAAAAAAAAAAGACAAAGGCGAGCCACCGGCACCCTTTGTAAATGATGTGGGATCATTTTGATCCCACATTTAAAATGTTTGAAAAGAGAGAGCTCATATATATAAGAGGAGCAATGAGACTCTTATAAACATAATTGCTTGCCCATCAATGTGGTCAAGTATTGAGAAGTCAAAAGGTTCTTATTTAAGAAGTTTTAACTTTGTCTTCTTATTTTAGTTTTTATTTATTTATTATTAGTAGGGGTTGTGGAAGATTAACCCAAAATGTATGTGTTGTATTAGTTTTTAGCTGTTTGGAGCAAATTATTGAGTTATTATATAATATATTTTGATTTTGATATTTTGATGTTTTGATTAAAGTTAAAATGTTAAAATGACGAATTTATTATAATTTTGGCGAATTTATCAATAATCAAATTACAAATAATAATAATAATAATAATAATAATAATAATAATAATAATAATAATAATAATAATAATCCAAACAAAACAATATACAAAATAAAATTAAATTTAAAATTAAAAATAATAAGAAGAAGACAAAAGGGATCCACGGGCTCCATTTGTAAATAATGCTAGATCATTTTGATCCCACATTGAAAATGTTTGGAAAGAGGAGTTCTTGAGCTCCTCATCCCACATTGAAAATGTTTGGAAAGAGGAGTTCTTGAGCTCCTCTTACAAACATAATTGTTTGACCATCAATGTGGGCAAGTATTGAGAAGTCCAAATGCTCATGTTTTATTTTTGAGTACTATTGACCCGACAAATTATGATGTGAAACTATGTCCACCTTGCATGGTAGACACGGTTCCAAAATTGTTCATAATTATCAATATATATTTCTATAATTATGAACATATAGTTATGTAATTATGGATATAGAGATTCAATAATTGTGAATATGAAGTTCAAAAATTATGAATATATAACTTTATAATTATGAACATATAATTAAGTAATTATGAACATATAGTTCTGTAATTGTGAATATAGAGTTCAATAATTATGAATATGAAGTTCAAAGATTATGAATATATAGCTTTATAATTATGAACATATAATTCAGTAATTATTAACATAGAATTGTGTCCACCTTGCAAGGTGGACACGGTTCCACAGCATAACTATTCGATTGACCTGTTACATATAATATATGTTCACCTATTGAAGCCCAACAAGTCAAAAGACTCTTATTTAATAAACCTTATCTTAGTGGCTTCTTATTTTAGTTTTTTTTTTTTTTTAAATTTATTAGGAGGTTTGGGAAAGATTAACCCAAAATGTAGATGTATTGGTTTAGTTTTTAGCAGTTTGGAGCAAATTGCTAAGTTATTAAATAATATGTTTGGTGTTTTGATTAAATATAAAATGTTAAACATTTGAATGTGTTAAAATTTTGTCGAATTTGCCAAATAATCAAATTACAACAACACGACGACGACGACGACAACAACAACAACAACAACAACAATAATAATAATAATCCAAATAAAATTAAAATTAACAAAAAAAAAAAAAAAAAAAAAAGACAAAGGAGAGCCCGTCCCTTTGTAAATGATATGAGATTATTTTGATCCCACATTGAAAATGTTTGAAAAGATAAGCTCTTGAACTCCTCTATATAAGAGGTACAAACATAATTGTTTGTCCATCAATATCGCAAGTATTGAGAAGTTAAAAAGTTCTTATTTAAGAAACCTTAGATTTGTCTTCTTATTTTAGTTTTTATTTATTTATTCATTATTTATTATTTATTAATTATTAGTGGGTTGGGAAAGATTAACCCAAAATGTATGTATTGTTTTAGTTTTTAGCAGTTTAGAGCAAATTATTAAGTTATTAAATAATATTTTTGGTGTTTTGATTAAAGATAAATTGTTAAAATGACGAATTTGTTAAAATTTTGGTGAATTTTTCAATCTCAATTTTTTAAAATTGTCAATAATAATAATAATAATAATCATCATCATCATCATCATCATAATCATCCAAACAAAACGATATACAGAATAAAATTAAAATTAGAAAAAAATAAGAAGAATGATGTGGGATCATTTTAATCTCACATTGGAAATGTTTGAAAAAAGGAGCTCTTGAAAATGTTTACAAACATAATTGCTTGCCATCAATGTGGGCAAAGGAGTGAGAAGTCCAAAGTTTTTTTTTTTTTTTTTTTTTTTTTTTTTTTTTTTTTGGTTTCCTTTTTGTTTGGAAGTAAATGAATATTAAAAATAGAAAGAAAATATTTCAATAATAATATTTCACATCATGAAGGAGTAAATGCATATTTTTAAAAATAGTAAATGTAAAGTAAAAATGGAACGAAAATATTTCATTAATAATATTCTACATCATCAAATTTAAATGTAACGGAAATTAGGTAAAAATATTAATACATCTATATTACTAATTGACTGAAAATTTTAAAAGGAAATGAATATTAATAATTGACTGCAAATAAAAAAATGCTCCATAATTGACTAAAAAAATGACCAGATCATTGCATTTTAATTAAAAATGGAATGAAAATTAAAAATTGGAGAAAAATATTTCAATAATAATATTCTACATTATCAATAGTAAATGCATATTTTAAACAATAGTAAAGGTGAATTAAAAATGAAACGGAAATATTTTAATAATAATATCTACAGTTCTACATCATCAATTAAAAATGGAACGAAAATTAGGTAAAAATATCATTACATTTGATATTCTAATTGATTAATTGACTAAAAATAAAAAAGAATAATTGGCTGAAAATGAATCCGATATCACTAATTGATTGAAAATATAAAAGGATAACTAATCGAGTAATATTCTACCACTATATATTTTAATCCAAGTAATCTGTCCTGATGGATTGAAGGTGTTAGCTCTAGACGAAGATGAATAGGATTTTGTTGTCATTACCAATGTCGTCTACAAAGAGGTTTCAATAATGTGTAAATATAATCGGTGATATTAAGTTTTTTTTTAAATGAAAAAATTGTTATATATCTGGACAAAAAAATATATCTTCCATACAAATGAATAAGGATACCAATTCATTTCTATAACTGAGTTGTCAGAGAACGAGCACATTTTACTAATTTATGAAAATTCTAAACAATGATAAATAAAATCTTCAAAGTTATAGCACCGTATGCGTACATCTAGACATTAGCTATTAATTTGAGCAATTATTTACACAAATTCAAGCAATGATACCATCAAAATATATAAACGATCCAAACCATATATTTAATTGCACTATATAATATTTGATGTTCTAATTTAAATAATTATATATCGATTCATATATTCTTAATATATTACAACAAATCAATTCCGTGCATCGCACGGGTGCAAATACTAGTTAGTAATAAAAACAAATTCCTACTTTTGCAACTTCCCGCCTAAACTAACTCCTAAGCTATTACTAATGGAGTTATACTTTTACACTAATCTTTAATCAAATAATTGTAGACTTTCAAATATTAGAAATGTTTATAATTTCATCTTTCTTTATATAACCATGAAGGGGGAGACCCGAAAACATAGTAAAGGTTACAACGAAGAACACACATTACGCCAAGTGGGAAAGTGGGCGTGATCATCCACTAAGAGTCTAACTATTTCCGATGGAGGTTCCGGGAGCAAACAGAGACCATTACACTGCCACCTAGAGGCTTTAGCTAAGGCATCAGCCTCTCGATTCAATTCGTGCGGGGTGGCTGTTACTTGCCAACGGGAGAGGGGACAGAGTTCCTTCTTACAAGCTTCAAGTATATTATGCGCAGCAATACACGGGGATCTAGTGGCATTAAGGTACGCTACTACTTCGACAGAATCAGACTCGATTAACACCTGTTTGAAACCCATAAAATCAGCAAGTTGGATCCCCTTTAGCAAAGCCCACGACTCTGCCACAAGAGGAAAACACTTGCCAATCGGTGATACGAATCCTTTCATCCACGTACCAGTGTGATCCCTTATAATTTCATCTTTAATTTTATTATCTAAATATATAATACAAAATTTTATCTGTGCATTGCACGTGCATCGTACCTGCATAGCACGTGTATCGCATGGATAATTGAACAATTATTTTCTCTAATTCAAACAATGATAATATCAAAAAACATAATCGATCCAATTCATTTTCATCAATTGCACTATATAATATTCGTTGTTAAAATTTATATAATTATATATCGATTCAAATATTCTTAAAATTTTATAACAAATTTATTTCTGGTGAAAATACTAGTTTGATATAAAACAAATATATTAAAGGTAAAAAAAAAACAAAAAAAAAAAAACTATAATAAAGCCCTTCAAAAATGTATATGACAAAATATCAAAATGTGATATAATGCACAAATATATTAAAGGTAAAAAAAAAAAAATCTAATTCCCTAGTTTAAATATTAATTATTTTACTTTTTCATTTGAATCTCAATATTATTTTTTTCATTTAAAAGAATTTATTTCATACAATATTCGGTATACTCACCACTACGAGACTGATTCATATTCAATTTAGGTGACATTCACTTAGCTTGACTCTTATTTAGGATATATAAATCTTGTCAAAACTCTTTTAACTATGATGCACCCTTTATTAGAAAGATATATTTGAAAACAATAAATAACATTATCTGTCAAACATGGCTACTCTTACAAAATTCGGCAGATGGAGCTCTTTGCTCTTTTTTGATTTGCTCTTTTATTTATTAGCAATCAACACCCCTTTATTAACTACAATATATGTTAATATATTGCCCCATATAGTCCCCATTCTCTCCTCTCCTCTAAACCTCATTTCTCTAGCTTAAATCCTTCCCTCTCAGCTCCTCCATAATTTCCTGATATCTGAGTAGAAATATGGATATAGAGCAAGCTGAAGCACCTCCTTCCATGGAGGCAAATGAAGCTGATGTGTCCTCTTCGATCTTCATTGAGTCCCAGGTATACTACAACAGCAAAAGACCAAAACTTTTTCCAGTTTTTTTCCATTTTTAGTTAAAAACATGCATCCATCAAGAAAGCTATTGCCTATTTATCTGGCCAGACAGGCCAGTCACTGCTAGAAATTATGAAATTTCCGACCTGAAAGTGATCTTAAATCAAGTCGAAAGTCTTGTTTCGACCATTTTTGGTATCCTGAAAAACCTTTGTTGCTATTTCCGACCACTTTTTACTTTCAACTTGATTTAAGATCAGTTTCAGGTGGTCGGAAATTTCATAATTTCCACTAGTGAGTCATACTCCTTTCAAGTTTCGACAAGAAAGATGTTGTAAGAAAAATCTAGTTGGGGAGGGGAGGGGGTTAAGCATCAACCTTAAGTTTCTTAGAAATCTATACTGCACTAGTGTATAATCTTTTGTATGTGTTGTTTTTTTAATATACTAGCATGGGGCAATGATATATGATAGTGGCAGACGACATAATAAGTGCTATATGACTCAAGCAATATCCAACATCTTTTTTTGTATTTTTAGCAAAAAGTGGGGTGTCATTGTCTTGGATAATAATAGTTTGTGAGATGATTACACTTTTATTTAAGTGGCGCTGTATCTATCTTAACAACTAAACACTTGAATATCGTCTTGATCTTCCTGTGATTTATCAGTGAGGGTATGGAGTCTGATTTTAAGGCTGCTGGATTCAACCTCTCTCTTTCAAGGTCATATTTTATTTTAATTTATTTATCCAATTTAGTATTCTTGGATAAATAATCATTACTGCTGTGGATTATCTTATGGTGAAGTGAAACAGGCAGCACTGAATATTTGAGTAAATTATTAAATTCCAATCAGAAATGTAAAAGATATCAGCATTAAGTAGTTAGTTAACAAGAAGGATTTTGATTTCTTTCCACACATTAATTAGGCTGTTGATACAACAATAGTGTTGTTGCAGTAGTTATTATTATTATTATTATTATTATTATTATTATTATTATTATTATTATTATTATTATTAGTGGGATTAATGGTTAGTGGGTAGCTTTATACAATAATGGGGTAGAAGGCATGACGGCGGTTCTAACCGTGATTTCCTTTCTTTCTTTCTTTTTATTTTTTTTTTAATTTTTTATTATTATTATTTTTTTAATATTGTATGTTATGGCCAGCAAAGCCTGGCGCAAAGGCCATGGAAGCACAGTCATTATATTATAGACCGCGGTGCATGTGCACCGCGGTCAATAACGGCGCCGTTTTTTTAAGTAAAGAAATGGCCCGCCATAGTTAACGGAGTCCGCTTGTTTGGTGTATTAAACACCAACTGACACTATAGTATATCTAAACCGACACTGCAGTTATATCAAAATGATACTGTAGTTATAGTGAAATGAAACTGCAGTGTATATAAAATGAAACTGAGTAACATTTCACATATTTGAGTGTATATTGTACAATGAAGCTGTAATTATATCAAAATGATCATGTAGTTGTGTTTTAATGAAACTATAGTGTATATAAAATAAAATTAAATAACATTTTCACATATTTGAGTCTATAAATATCGAATGAAACTATAGTTATATTGAAATGATACTATAGTTGTGTTGAACTGAAACTGCAGTGTATACAAAATGACACTGAATAACAGAGTTACTTTTTGTAAAAGGGTGCGAAATGGCGGAAACTAACACTGTTTATTTTCATTTTAAAAAAAAAAGACGCGCGGTGCATAATCGATTATGCACCGCAGTACATAATATAATTTGCCATGGAAGCAAGAGCCTGGCTTTGCGAAGCCTAGTGGTCATTTTAATTTTAATCAATCGATATACTTGCACCACAACGCGAGTAGCACTGTGCGCTCTGCGCCTCCCAAAACGGCGTCATTTTGATAAGTTATGGAGGGAGTTGACGTGAGTATGTGTATTTGTTATATAATTAGGTGTATCTGTTTATACAATTATGTGTATTTTTTTTTTTTTGAATGCCAATTATGTGTATTTGTTTATACAATTATGTACATTTTTATACAATCATGTAGATCTTTTTTATATAATTATGTATTGACATCCGAAACAGGAAATTTATGTGTATTATGTTACAATTATCTGTATTCTAATATAAAATTATGTATATTTTTGAACATGAGATTTTTTTAAAAAAAAAATTAACCGCCAACACAGGATAGCGAAATTTAAAAAAAAAAAATAATAATCTGAAACGACGTCGTTTTGCATAAGGATGCACAATGCAATACGCGCCCTGGTGCAGGATATAAATTGCCAATTTTAACATGCCAAACTGCAAAAGCCGTTGGCTTTTAAAATGAATTAAAATATGAAGTTTATTATTATTATTTTTAAAATTTCACGGTTGGGCCGGCATTTCCGATTCCAAATTTTCTAGAACCGGAACTGGAACCGTACGATTGGTTCCGGTTCTGGTACAATTCCAACCGTGCACGGTTTCGTCCGTTTTGAACCAAACCGTGGTCATGCCTAGGGGTAGTGGGTAGCTTTATTATCTGTATAAATAGATGCCTATGTATTTTGAAGAGGGAACATCTTGAAAATTAGTACTTTGGGTTTCTATTAAATGAAAGATTGGGAGAAGAAGCACTCCAGAAAAGCTTTTCCAATTTTATTTCTAAGTTTCTTGGCTATTGTTCCCTGCCTGTGACGCGATCCCAAATATCCCGTCCCGTAACAAATTTAGTATTAGAGCCAGTCGTCATGGGCGACCCAACGTTGGCCAACTCTATTACTGCGATTCGTAGGGAGGTCCAATCACTTCACGCAGCGCTGCAACCATGAAGGCTGACCAGGATGAATTACGTGCGATGTTTCGACAATTTCTGGCCGGAAAGGAACCAGTTGTCGCCGCAGCAGACGCAACACCACCGACGAACTCCGAGACAGCTCCAGCGCCGGCGACACCCGGTCCATTTCCTGTCGCCCTTGCTCCTAGGTTCACGCGACTGGAATTTCCTCGCTACGAGGGCAAAGACGATCCCATTGGCAAGAACATAGCCCGATGAATCTAGATATTGCCATGAATTTGGCACGTGTATCGTCAAGGCCAAGGGGAAGTCCGCGTCAGTCTCTGCCGTGCGAACGCAAGCTGTGGCGTCGTTTCCTGGCAGCTGGTTGGGAAGTTGTCGACGTCTTCCTCTGCCAGCGCGCATTCTGTATCAAACCGGCCGACCGGCGCGACACCTCCGCCGGAAAGATGCCTCTCACACGCGGAGTCTAACCACCGGCGTTCACGAATCTAGATATTGCCATGAATTTGGCACGTGTATCGTCAAGGCCAAGGGGAAGTCCGCGTCAGTCTCTGCCGTGCGAACTCAAGCTGTGGCGTCGTTTCCTGGCAGCTGGTTGGGAAGTTGCCGGCGTATTCCTCTGCCAGCGCGCATTCTGTATCAAACCGGCCGACCGGCGCGACATCTCTGCCGGAAAGATGCCTCTCACACGCGGAGTCTAACCACCAGCGTTCACGTGGCCTTTGCTACAATTGTGACGAACGTTGCTCCCCTGCGCACCAATGCAAGCGTTTGTTCCTCCTTGTTTTAGATGACACCGTTCCAGACGCTGCATGCGGGCTGATGGCCGACTATCCAGAGATCTCTTTACAAGTCAATACAGGTTCTAATCACGGTCAAACCATGCAGGTGCTTTCATTGAGAGTATCAACCTGGAAGGCAACAAAAAAAAAAAAAAAAAAAAAAGTGTAGCACTTGTGGATTTGCAAGGTGGCATTAAGGAATTCGGAGATAGTGAGGCACTGGATCACCATGAAGAGTACAATAATACACTGTTTACCACCACCTTGAAGACAAGGTGATTTTGATGGGCGGGAAATACAACCATAGTGGGTAGCTTTATACAATAATGGGGTAGTGGGTAACTTTATTATTTGTATAAACAGATGCCTATGTATTTTGAAGAGAGGACATCTTGGAAATTAGTACTTTGGCTTTCTATTAAATGAAAGTTTGGGAGAAGAAGCACTACAGAAAAGCTTCTTCAATTTTATTCCTAAGTTTCTTGGCTATTGTTCTCTGCCTGTGACGCGATCCCAAATATCCCGTCCCGTAACAGTTGTTTAGAGACTTTTTTTGGTTGTGTAGCTCGGCAAAATGGATCCGTACTTGGGTTTAGGAGGGTTGTCTTTTTACTCTATTGTTTACCCATCATTAATTAGAAATGTTGTCAAATATTAAAATTAGCCAAGATAAAGCTAGCTTTAGAATGCAACAATCATCATGCAAAAATGGAAAACAATGTTCAGTAGCTTCTTTGAATGAATCAAAGTAAATTGTACCTTGATGGGCTTAAGCTCAATGTATCCATAACAGGAAGGGGAAATGAGACTCCTGGATTCTTGCACCAAAGATGGATCAACAGATAGACATGGAAAACCTGCACTCAAGAGGAAAACTGGTGGATGGAAATCAGGAATACTGCTGTTAGGTAAGTTTAATTACATGGAAGCCGATAACAGATCAAGAATGAGTCTTAAAGGTGTATTAGCAGAAATTGGATAGTCCAAATATGTAGAATATCTTTAAAACGTTAGTGATTGACTATCTTTTGTTTCCTTGATACAGCTAGTGAAGGATTGGCTGCACTTGCCTTCACTGGAGTGGAAGTAAACATGGTCCTTTTCTCCAAGTCTGTCATGAGAAAATCAAATGCAGATGCTGCAAACTTGTTTAGCAGGTGGATGGGAACCGTCAACATTTTCCCACTCGTTGGTGCATTCCTCAGTGACTCTTACATGGGAAGATATCTCACTTGTACCATCTCCCTTGCTGTCATGAATATTGTAAGTGAAGTTGCTTTCTGAAAGCTTGGTTTTTGTAAGTGAAGTTCCAGAAGTTGATCGGTTTTGCAGGGATTGGTGGCATTGTCCCTGTTAACTCATGTGTCTCTGCTTGAACCTGAAGGGTGTGGGAGGATAGGAGAAGTGTGCAACCCACAATCAAGAATTGAAGTTGCAATGTTCTATGTCTCTATATATTTACTAGCTATAGGGAGTGGCTCTATAGAACCTGTACTTGCAACCTTAGGAGCAGATCAATTTGATGAACAAGATCCTGAAGAGAGCAAATCAAAGACCAAATTCTATAGCTACTTTTATGTTGCATTTAACCTTGGATCCTTGATTGCAGAGATAGTTTTGGTGTATATTGAAAATCTAGGGAAATGGGCACTTGCCTTATGGATATCTACCATATGTGGTTCTGTTTCACTGACCTTGGTAATAGCTGGGGAATACCGATATCGCCATATCAGACCTTTCAACAACCCTGTATCCAGGTTCTGCCAGGTGATTGTGGCTTCTCTGAGAAAATTAAAGCTTCAAGTCCCGTTGCATGGAGAAGGATTGTATGAAATTCATGGAAGGGCTGAGAAATATTACAGAAGAATCTCACATACAGATGGTTTTGAGTAAGTTTGTTTTCTTGAGTGTCTTTTTTATTTCAACCATGTAATGCACTCTGTTGTTACTTCATCTTTGTTTTATGCGAACAAACAGGTTTCTTGACCGTGCAGCCATTAAGGATTCATCAGAAGTTCCAAATCCCTGGAGATTATGCACTGTTACTCAAGTGGAGGAAGTTAAGTGTGTTTTGAGGCTTCTCCCAATATGGGTTTGCACCATATTGGCATCCATAGTGTTTGTTCAGGTTTTTTCTCTCTTTGTGGAGCAAGGAGCTGCCATGAATACCAAGATTGCAGACTTCCATATGCCTCCAGCCAGCATGACCTCGGTTGACATTATAAGCTCTTCTACCTTCATCATTTGCTACGAGAACATCATACTTCCTCTTTATGTCAAATTGATGAAAAGAGAACCAAAGCTTCCCAATGAGCTGCAGAGAATAGGAATAGGGATGGTCATTTCAATAATAACCATGTTGATAGCAGGCCTGGTTGAGCAACACAGACTAAGATATGCTAATGGGGAAGAAGAGATAAGTTCTCTGAGCATTTTCTGGCAGATTCCTCAGTATGTGCTTGTAGGAGTAGCTGAAGCATTTATATATGTAGCTCAGTGGGAATTCTTTGCATCACAGATACCTGATACTCTGAAGAGCATCGGGCTCGGTTTATCCATGTCCTCATCAGCCTTAGGCAGTTACCTGTGCAGCATTATACTAAGCATCGTAATGAAGATCACAACCAAACATGGGAAGCCAGGTTGGGTACCACCAAATTTAAACGACGGCCACCTCGATAGATTTTTCTTCCTGTCTGCTGTCATAGTTGCATTAGATCTTGTATTGTTCATTTTCTGCGCAAAGAGGTACAAAGCTATAGTGCTAGAAAAACTAGAGGAGACAGACGTGGAGCTTGTGGAGGGAACACCTTCGAGTTGAAGCTATGATGTTAAAGAAATAAAGAACACATCCTGTCTCATGTAAGAACATTGAATATAAGCAGGAATAGGAAATTAGAAATGCACTTCCACAAGGTGAAGTTTGTTGAAGGATATGTCGTTTTTAACTATAGTATACCACTATGCTGATTTCATCTGCCAAGACTACTGGAAAATTAGATATTACACCAAATTCACATTAATGTGAGTTACCTGGGTATTTTTTATGAAGAGTGATGAAGAATTCAGAAATTCAGCATATATTGCATTTCATAACTCATTATCTCGTTGTGAAACAAAAACATTTAAAGAGCATAGGCAATCAGTTCTTTAAGTTATGAGATCTTTTAAAATCTATATTTGTACTCTATCACAACGTTCTCTCCTTTGTAATCATTGACTTGGAACATCTCCTCCTAACTTAATTCAAACTATTCCAGATTCATAGTAATTACAATTAAGGCACTTTCTGAAACTCTCCGCTTAAACATTCATACTGACTAAGTAAAGCGGAAGGCATACCAGAACAACAGCATGTGAATGTGATTTTTCAGCCATTTTAGAATCAACTCCTCCATATTTAGCAAAACGCACATTATTTCACCATTTCTGTTCACCTGAATTCAACAATTCGTAACAAAATAACCAAATTACAACTAATTTCACCAAAATTATCCACAAAGCAATCATAAAAGTAATTACACACACATGGATAATGAACTTGCAACAGCAGCAGTTTCACCACCGCTAGTTTCAAATTGGTTCTGCGTCTGCAACATTGCGGGATTGAAATTTGACGAAGAAAGAGCTGATGAAAGTTGAGTTGAGAGAGAATTGAGAGTAAAGATAGTCGAGAGAGAAAGACGGTGTCGTAGGTTATTTATATACTGGGCCGTTGGGCCGCAATAGAGCTTGGATCCACATTTCTTGAACGGTAGTTTGATTTCCAATCGTTATATCCTACACCATGGCGCACATAGCACTGTGCGCCGCGCGCCTCCCAAAACGACGTCGTTTTGGGGTAGTGTTGGGAGGCGCGGTAGAAAGTTGCTGAAATTATGTGTATTTGTTCACAACGTTATGTGTATTTGTTCACAACGTTATGTGTATTGATTCATACAGTTATGTGTATTTTTTATACAATTATGTACATTCTTTTTATACAATTATGTACATTCGAATCAGAAAATTTGTGTGTATTATGTTAAGAGTTGATGTGTATTATGCTAAAAGTTTATGTTTATTATGTATTATGTTAGATTATGTGTACTATCTTTTAAAAAGAGTATGTATATTTTGTTATATAATTATGTACATTCATGTATAACATTATGTGTATTCTAGTATAACATTATGTACATTCTTGAACAGCGGGTTTTTTTTTTAAAGAAAGACTACTGCCATTCACTGGGGCGGGAAATTTCAAAAAAAAAAATAATTAAAACGACGTCGTTTTGCATCTGGGCGCATAGTGTAACGCGTGCCGTGGTGTAGGATATAAATGTCCTTTGATTTCAGAAATGCTTTAGAAATGTATCCTAAGCCCAACTCTTCTCCCCTTGGGCCTTGGCCCATATATGGACAAGATTTTTAATTGAAAAAAAAAAATGTACTCTCAATTTTTTTTTTTTTTTTAACTATTTTAGTCCCTAACAATTTACAATTACAAAAAATTAGTCCTCCATATAACCAAACACATGATTTTAGTCTTTTTTGCATCTTTTACCATCAACTACTGTTTATTTTTTATTGAAGAAAGTGTCAAATGGACTACTGAATTTTTTCACATTGTGCAATTGAACTATTAAAAACTTAAAATTTATGCAAATAGTATTTTTTTTATAGGTTACTTTCAAATTTTTCTTAAATATGATGTCATAATGTGAAATTATATATATAATATTTTAAATTGTTATGGAATTAAAGGAAAAATGAAGTGTTTGTGCAAGGTTAGATTAAGTAATAGCTTTATCCACTAAGCTATAGTCACATTCGTGTTTATACTTACATGCAGTAAGTATTTAACTAAATGTTCAATGTGATCCGTTTCCAAGTTCCAAAGAAAATAGTCGACTCATGATGGATTGATGGTAGGGTTCAAATACGCGTCTTCAAAGTACAACAGAGCTTCATTATCATCAAGTTTACCAGATAGACTAGTTTTGATACTTGAACAGTCTATGTAAGACTTATATTTGTTTATTGTAAACCTAATACTATAAATACCATCCTCACAACCTCGGTAAGAACATATGAATGTCTTCCTCCTTTCATATCCAATCTGCTGATGTTCTTATATATTACATATTATTATTCATAACATAAATATTATTTTTAAAATTAAATGATTTTTTTTTCCAGAAGAAACTGTGGATGAAGGGGGGTTTATATGATTTTGATTGAGACCACATTCCGTATTTGGTTTTGCCTTACTTCTTCAAGATGTATTAGTTTTATTTTGGGTGAGTGCAGAAATTGTATTTTCCTAGAACATGTGTAGTGACAAAATCTGTTTAAGTTCATTTGTGAATTGCATAATACACTCTCCGTTATTTTCCCTTTTTCGCAGCTCTTCAAGTTCTTCCAACCATAATTGCCTCCATCTTCCTCTGAAATTTTAGAAAAAAAAATATATATATATTTTTTCTTTTAATTTTTAGAAATAATAATTAAAATAATTTTTATATCTAATTTGACGTTATGACATCATATTTAATGAAAATTTGAAAATAACTTGTAAAAAATGCTATTTGTATAATTTTTGAGTTTTTAATGGTTCATTTGCACACTTTTTGTTCGATGATTCAGTTACACGTACAATGTGAAAAGTTCAGTGGCCTATTATCTGTCATTTTTTTCAATATAATATAATAACAGCTCGACTTTAAACTAATTAAAACTGTAGATATGCAGAGCCAACATGGGTGGTGTTACACGTTATAGTCGGCTTATAGCACACCACCTAGATATAGAAATCCCTTGCCAACTAATATGTATATGTATATTTATCTACAAATATACAAATCTAATAAAAATTAATAAAATTATATCCCTAACGGGAACTACAAAGTATTGGTGTAATTGTTTATTGAAATGAATGGTTCGTATTATTTTGTCATGGAAACTAGTGGAGGAGTGGAGACTAATGGGACGAGGAAAATATTGTAACATATACCTCAACTACCATATAAGTCTCCAAATATCGTACACATGCACAAAGTACTATTTTTTTTTTGAATAATTGCACAAAGTACTATACTCGTGAATATATGTACAAAATATATTATTTGATCACATTTTATAAAAAAAATATTATAGCAATATCACTTTTTCATAAAAATTCACATTATAATTTTCACAACGCGTAAGAATCTTGAACATTGATATAATTAAAATTTTTGCCTCACAAGCTTTCAAACAAAAATGGTAATCTAAATTAACAAGTTTTTACATTCTCAATAACATTACAAAATGGATCTATTATTTGAAAACATAATGCCATGGTTTTTAAAAAATTATAAATCAATTTTTCTCATATATATATATATATATATATATATATATATATATATATCCCTATACTAATAATTGTTGTGAGTTTCCATTTGCCCCTCAAAAATGACACCTTTATTAACCATTGATCTCAAATCCTATAGTTAAAAATTTTTGATTTAACATTTGGATTTATTTATTTTTTCAAGAGTTAATGAACAATTTGGTCCTTCAATTATTCGCGAACTGTCAATGTAGCCCCTTAATTGCTTATTCATCGATTTGGTCCCCGAAAATAATTATTTTTAGTCGATTTAGTCCCTCAAGCCGTCTTCCGTCGATGATCGGAGGGATTAAATTGACTAAAAATAATTATTTTCGGGGACCAAATCGACGGTCAGAAAGACTAAATCGACTAAAAATAATTGTTTTCGGTGAATCCGGAGGCAAAAGAATAAAATAAAAATTGCTGCATCTTCTTCCAAATTAGTTCAATATTAGTAATAGTTCAAATATATCGTAATGTTGAAAAAATGTATTAAAATAGTCTATATATATTATATACGATATTTTGTTATTAATGATGTACTATTAATGTTTAATTTGTCATGATCATGTTTGGAGTTATAATTGTATCATCTTCTTATCCAAAGAATGTATTTATGTATGTTTTTATTTTCTCATATAAATTTATTAAAATTTGTATATATTACTCCATATATCATTTAAAAATTAGGACACATTAATTAATTGTTGGGCATGATGCTTAGCGCAAAGCGCGTACCCGCGACTAGTAGTACTATAATCATAAGCTCAAATTTTGTCATAGAGATTATTGGAGGAGTGGGACTGATTGATGAGGAAAATCACAAGATAAGTCTCAACTAATCTACAAGTCTTCAAATATTTATTACAATAATGTACAAAGTACTATGCTCATGAATATATATGCGAAATATATTATTCGATGACATTTTATGAAATTATTATAGCAATATCACTTTTTTCCATAGAGATTCACATTATAATTTTCACAAAGCCTAAGAATCTTGAACATTAAGATGATTTAAATTTGTACCTCACAAACTTCATAACAAAAAATGGTTGTCTAACTTAACATGTTTTTACATTCTCAATAACATTACAAAATCGATATATTATTTGAAAACTTAATGCCATGGTTTTTTTTTTTTGTTTTTTTTTTTATTTTTTAACTTTCTTTTATAAATCAATTTTTTTTTATACATACGAAGTATTATAATCATAATCTCAAATTTTGTCATGGAGACTAGTGGAGGAGTGGAGACACAATATGCCTCAGCTCATTTTCCAAGATATGCCTCAACTAGTCTACAAGTGTCTAAATACTCGCACGAAGTACTATGCTCATAAATATATGTAGTGTTGCAATCACTAAAGGGGATGTATTCAATCATGATTTTCATATACTTTTAAAAAAATTTATGAACTTTAAAAGTTTAGAGGTATTTAATTCAAACTTTTAGGGAGTTTTTAATTTAAAAATCATGCAATATTCAATTAAGATGTTTAAAGAGTCTTTAAAGAGTCAGGTGGTATTCGATTAAAACTTTTAAAGAGTCTTTAAAAGTCATGTGGTATTCAAAAAGTTATGAATTTTTGTAGACTTTTTAATTTTAGAACTTTTGTAGACTTTTCATTCTCAAATATAAATACTTGAAATCCAACTATTAACCCTAAGATTTCAAAATTTTCTTTCTATCAACTCTGAATGTTTTCCTCTCTATTGAACTCTATTTTTCTACCTATTTAAACTTTATAAACCTTATATCTTAATTTAATAAATTATTTTTTC
Organism: Ipomoea nil; assembly: GCF_001879475.1. Lineage (NCBI taxonomy): Eukaryota > Viridiplantae > Streptophyta > Magnoliopsida > Solanales > Convolvulaceae > Ipomoea > Ipomoea nil. The sequence continues at coordinate 3,356,886 of NW_017616616.1, read as the reverse complement.
TTCATTATCCTATATTTTCTTCATACCTAAACTCTACCAGTTTTTTTTTTCTCATAAACTTTACAATCTTCCTCTAAAAATTCAAAATAATATTATTTTTACTTCATTATTGCTTGTTTATTTTGATTTTTTTATTTTTTTTCTACGAACTTTTAATTTATCCCTAACTTCTAAACTTTCCCTACCAACTTTTCTCTATAAATACATGAACAAGGCAAATTTTTCATCTATTACCATCAAATTTTACTATATGTTTTATAATATTTTTATAAATACTTATATATTTTGATTTTTATTCTTTTTATATTTATATTCTTAATATATTTTTTTTAACACAAGTTATTGCGAATAGTGAACTAATGTCCGCAACAACAATTTGGGGCAAACAGTAGCACCTTATTGCTATTCGCAATCCCAAATTGCTATTGCAAATAATAGCTACCTATTTATTTGATGCCTAGCAATATATCAAGTATAATTTATATATATATATATATATATTACTAATATTATATTTTAATTTTTTATGCAACTAGTAATTATATTTTTAAATATTTTATTTGAACAATTCTGTTACTATAAATTTTAATGTTCAATATTATTATGAATTTCTTATGAAATAGTTTTTTTTTTTTGATGTTTTTTAAAAATATATAAGTAATTAGCATATAAATCTCACCATACTATGGATAAAAATAATAATGTTGAAAATGTTGATGTGGGTGAAGAACTATATAATAAGAAGAATTTTATGATATATTATAACATGTTTTCTAAGAAAATTAAAAATATAAGAATCGGAGTCATTGAAAGTTTGTAAAGATGTATTCAATTTAGAATTTCAATGACTTTTGTAGACTTTTTAAAATAAAAAAGTTGATAAAAGTTTATGAATGATTTATATATATATATATATATATATATATATATATATATATATATATATATATATATATATATATATATATATATATATATATATAAATTTTTATAGAGTTTTACAAAGTTTTAAGAAGTTTTGAACGACACTATGAAAATTAATCAAAATTTATTCAAATCTATCATTTAAAAAGTTTTTAAAAGCCTACAAAAGTCATTATACACCCCTCTAATAAGTAATGTTACATTTCCCTCATAATTTTATCTCATAAATTATACGGAGTACCTCTTTATAATAATATTTTATTATTTTTTAACATATACTTTATTAGTTTATTTTATATTTAATTAATAAGTAATTTCCTTTTTAAAACGTTGGTTAAAATTGGTCAATTCACAGTTGACAATGATTAAAAAAATTTATTGTCTCCTTTCAAAAAAAATAAAAAATTATTGTCATGCCAAAATATAAACATTAAAAGGGCATCAAACATCGTGTGCTCAGATGGCATGTAGTAACTCTCCTATGTGAGAAGTCATGAGATCAAGTCTCAATGGAAGACTGTATGAATAGATACTACAATGTTATAGAATCAGTAGCATCCAAAAAAAAAAAGGAAGGCATTATTCATCACTAATATAAATACGATGCTCTATCTATTCATTCCATTTCATTGTTTTACTTACATTATCTATTCATTCCACTTCATTGTTTTACTTACATTTTAAATTTATCTTTGAAAAATATTTACTTCCGTAATTTAAATATCACTGTACTAATTATTTTACTTTTTCTTTCAAAAAAAAAAACATTTTACTTTTTCATTTTAATCTCAATACTTTTTATTTTTCATTCTTAATGTTTTTTTTTTTTTTAAGGTGTGGAGGGGAAAACACAGCTAGGCTAATTCCTAGCTCTCATTGCCTCATTGGTTAGGCAGCTCTTCGCAACGTCAGCTTGGAGATGGCTCAAAATCTCATCCGGGGGGGTATGTGAACTCAATCCAATCACATCGTCTTCTCAGAGCTATCTAGCTATCTTGGCTAGAGCAGCCGCCGCATTGTTTTGATACAACATTTGCTATTCTCACCACTGAAAGACTAATCCAAATTCAATTTAGGTGACATCCACGTGATTTGACTCTTATTTAGGAAATAAAATTTTTATTTATTACCAACCCAACACCCATTATTAACTACCATATATGTTAATTTAATTTATTGCCCCATGCATATAATCCCCATTCTCTCCTCTTCTCTAAACCTCATTCCTCTTCGCTTAAATCCTTCTCTCTCAAGTCTCAGTTCCTCCATAATTTCCTGATATCTGAGTAGAAATGGATATGGAGCAAGCTGAAGCACCTCCTTCCATGGACGCAGACAAAGCTGCTGCATCCTCTTCAATCTTCATTGAGTCCCAGGTATAGTACTACAACAACAACAGACGAAAACTTTTTCCAGTTTTTCCATTTTTAATAAGTTAAAAACATGCATCCATATATCGAGAAAGCTATAGCCTATTTATCTGGCCAGTCATACTCCTTTCAACAAGAATGATGTTGTAAGAAAAATCTAGTTTGGGTGGGGGGTAAGCATCAACCTTAAGTTTCTTAGAAATCTATACTGCACTAGTGTATAATCTTTTGTGTTGTTTTTTTAACATCCTGGTTGATACTGGGGTAACATACTAACATGGGGGGATGATATATGATGGTGGCAGACAACATATTTGCTATATGACTGCAGCAACATCCAATTTCATTTCATATATAGATATTTATGGATGTTAAATAAACTTCACAAACTTAAACCAGAAATGTTAGGATCTCAGTTTTGATATTCCATTAGTTGAATAAACTATTGTAAGAATCAGTTTCATGTCAAATCATATCAATACTGAAAACAACATAATTTATACTTTATAATTTTAAAAAGTGAATATCAAATTTATAAAATATACCACATCTTTTTGTATTTTTAGCAAAAAGTGGGTTGTCATTGTCTGGGATAATAATAGTTTGTGAGATGATTACACTTTTATTAACTGGCACTGTATCTATCTTAACAACTAAACACTTTAGTATCTTCTTGATCTTCCTCTGATTTATCAGAGGTGGTATGGAGTCTGATTTTAAGGCTGCTGGATTCCCCCTCTCCCTTTCAAGGTCATAATTTATTTTAATTTATTTATCCAATCCAATGTAGTATTCTTGGATAAATAATCATTACTGCTGTGGATTATCTTAGGTGAAGTGAAACAGGCAGTACTGAATATTTGAGTCAATTACTCAATTCCAATCAGAAATGTAAAAGACGACCTCAGCATTAAGAAGCTAGTTAACAAGAAGGATTTTGATTTCTTTCCACACATTAATTAGGCTAGTTAGAGACTTTTGTTGGTTGTGTAGCTCTGCAAAATGGATCAGTAATTGGGTTTAGGAGGGTTGCCCTTTTGCTATTTTGTTTACCCATCATTAATTAGAAATGTTGTCAAATATTAGAATTAGCCAAGATAAATCTAGCTTTAGAATGCAACTAACATCATGCAAAAATCGAAAACAATGTTCAGTAGCTTCTTTTAATGTTTCAAAGTACATTGTACCTTGATGGGTTTAAGCTCAATGTATCCATAACAGGAAGAGAAAATGAGACTCCTGGATTCTTGCACCAGAGATGGATCAACAGATAGCCATGGAAAACCTGCACTCAAGAGAAAAACTGGTGGATGGAAATCAGGAAAACTGCTGTTAGGTAAGTTTAATTACATGGCAGCCGGTAACAGATCAAGAATGAGTCTTAAAGGTGTATTGGCAGCCATTGGATGGTCCAAATATGTAGAATATCTTTAAAACGTTAGTGATTGACTATCTTTTGTTTGCTTGATACAGCCAGTGAAGGATTGGCTGCACTTGCCTTCACTGGAGTGGAAGTAAACATGGTCCTTTTCTCCAAGTCTGTCATGAGAAAATCAAATGCAGATGCTGCAAACTTGTTTAGCAGGTGGATGGGAACCGTCAACATTTTCCCACTCGTTGGTGCATTCCTCAGTGACTCTTACATGGGAAGATATCTCACTTGTACCATCTCCCTTGCTGTCATGAATATTGTAAGTGAAGTTGCTTTCTGAAAGCTTGATATTTGTAAGTGAAGTTCCAGAAGTTGATCGGTTTTGCAGGGATTGGTGGCATTGTCCCTGTTAACTCATGTGTCTCTGCTTGAACCTGAAGGGTGTGGGAGGATAGGAGAAGTGTGCAACCCACAATCAAGAATTGAAGTTGCAATGTTCTATGTCTCTATATATTTACTAGCTATAGGGAGTGGCTCTATAGAACCTGTACTTGCAACCTTAGGAGCAGATCAATTTGATGAACAAGATCCTGAAGAGAGCAAATCAAAGACCAAATTCTATAGCTACTTTTATGTTGCATTTAACCTTGGATCCCTGATTGCAGAGATAGTTTTGGTGTATATTGAAAATCTAGGGAAATGGGCACTTGCCTTATGGATATCTACCATATGTGGTTCTGTATCACTGACCTTGGTAATAGCTGGGGAATACCGATATCGCCATATCAGACCTTTCAACAACCCTGTATCAAGGTTCTGCCAGGTGATTGTGGCTTCTCTGAGAAAATTAAAGCTTCAAGTCCCGTTGCATGGAGAAGGATTGTATGAAGTTCATGGAAGGGCTGAGAAATATTACAGAAGAATCTCACATACAGATGGTTTTGAGTAAGTTTGTTTTCTTGAGTGTCTTTTTTATTTGAACCATGTAATACACTCTGTTGTTACTTGATCTTTGTTTTATGCGAACAAACAGGTTTCTTGACCGTGCAGCTATTAAGGTTTCATCAGAAGTTCCAAATCCCTGGAGATTATGCACTGTTACTCAAGTGGAGGAAGTTAAGTGTGTTTTGAGGCTTCTCCCAATATGGGTTTGCACCATATTGGCATCCATAGTGTTTGTTCAGGTTTTTTCTCTCTTTGTGGAGCAAGGAGCTGCCATGAATACCAAGATTGCAGACTTCCATATGCCTCCAGCCAGCATGACCTCGGTTGACATTATAAGCTCGTCTACCTTCATCATTTGCTACGAGAACATTATACTTCCTCTATATGTTAAATTGATGAAAAGAGAACCAAAGCTTCCCAATGAGCTGCAGAGAATAGGAATAGGGATGGTCATTTCAATAATAACCATGTTGATAGCAGGCCTGGTTGAGCAACACAGACTAAGATATGCTAATGGGGAAGAAGAGACAAGTTCTCTGAGCATTTTCTGGCAGATTCCTCAGTATGTGCTTGTTGGAGTAGCTGAAGCATTTATATATGTAGCTCAGTGGGAATTCTTTGCATCACAGGTACCTGATAGTCTGAAGAGCATTGGGCTCGGTTTATCCATGTCCTCATCAGCCTTAGGCAGTTACCTGTGCAGCATTATACTAAGCATCGTAATGAAGATCACAACCAAACATGGGAAGCCAGGTTGGGTACCACCAAATTTAAACGACGGCCACCTCGATAGATTTTTCTTCCTGTCTGCTGCCATAGTTGCATTAGATCTTGTAATGTTTGTTTTCTGCGCAAAGAGGTATAAAGCTATAGTGCTAGAAAAACTAGAGGAGACAGACGTGGAGCTGGTGGAGGGAACACCTTTGAGTTGAAGCTATGATGTTAAAGAAATAAAGAACACTTCCTGTCTCAGGTAAGAACATTGAATATAAGCAGGAATAGGAAATTAGAAATGCACTTCCACAAGGTGAAGGATATGTTGCTTTTAACTATAGTATACCACTATGCTGATCTCATCTGCCAAGACTTATGATTCTGTACTAAGCTATCCATTAAGACTGGAAAATTAGATATTACACCAAATTCACTTTAATGTTAGTGGCCTGGGTATTTTTTATGAAGAGTGATGAAGAATACAGAAATTCAGCATATATTGCAGCATTTGATAACTCAATATCTCCATTCTCCATGATGCCTTGTGAAACAAAAACATTTAAAGAGCATAGGCAATCAGTCCTTAAGTTATGAGATCTTTTAGAATCTATATTTGTACTCTATCACAACGTTCTCTCCTTTGTAATCATGGACTTGGAACATCTCCTCCTAACTTAATTCAAACTATTCCAAATTCATAGTCATTACATTAAAGCACTTTCTAAAACTCTCCGCTTAAACATTCATAGTGACTAAGTAAAGTGGATTGCATACCAGAACAACAGCCTGTGAATGTGCTTCTTCAGCCATTTTAGAACCAACTCCTCCCTATTTAGCAAGACGCACATTATATATAGATATAATACCTGAATTCAACATTTCTGTTCACCTGAATTCAACAATTCAAGGCATATTTAGCAAGACGCACATTATTTCACCATTTCTGTTCACCTGAATTCAACAATTCGTAACAAAATAACCAAATTACAACTAATTTCACCAAAATTATCCACAAAGCAATCATAAAAGTAATTACACACACACATACACATGGATAATGAACTTACAACAGCAGCAGTTTCACCACCGCTAGTTTCAAATCCCAGAGCAACCGCACTTTCTTCCGGGATTAATTGGTTCTGCGTCTGCAACATCGCGGGATTGGAATTTGACGAAGAAGGAGCTGAAGAAAGTTGAGTTGAGAGAGAATTGAGAGTAAGATAGTCGAGAGAGAGATGGTGTTGTAGGTTATTTATATAGTGGGCTATTGCGCCGCAATAGAGGTTGGATCAATCATTATTGTGTGGACTATATTTTGTCTACTGTAAAATAATGTACATTCAGTACACAAGTAATGTATATTCAGTGCAAAGATAATTTACATTATATACAGGGGAGGTATATTATTTTTGTTCTGAGTGTACATTATATTGTATAGTGTATATTCAGTACAAAAATAATGTACTTTTGGTACATTTAAAATGTACTTTTTATTATGGTCCATATAACATTATGTAGACCATGGTCCATACAATAATTTGCCATCTTGGATCCACATTTCTTGCACAGTAGTTCAGTTTCGGAAATGCTTTAGAATTTTGTCCTGAGCCCACCTCTTCTCCTCTTGGCCCTATGGCCCATATAATGGACAAGATTTTTAATTGAAAAAAAAAAAGTAAATCTCTCAAACAAAACAAAACCAAAAAAAATTCATTTAACTATTTTAGTTTCTAACAATTTACAATTGTAAAATTAGTCAATATAACCAAACACTGAAACACATGATTTTTGTCCTTTTGCATCTTTTGCCATCAGCTACTGTTTATTTTTATTTAGTATGTAACACGGTACAACATATAGAAGATGATCAATGATAATAATATGTAACATGGCATTAAGTGTCAAATAAAAAACAAGCAATAGATGACAACAATACGAAAAGAACCAAAACAGCTACATCAGGGACTAATTTTGCAATTGACCATTGTCATATTTTAAAACAACTAAGGGTGTGTTTGGTTCACACATAGGAATCGGAATCGGAATGGGTATCAAATACTTGGTAATGGTAATGGGTTTTGGTGAAAGTATTTAACATGTTTGGTAGTAGAGTGGAATGAAAATGGTTACTAATAGTAGTGGTTAAGAATGAATAAGAGAATGAAACCCTTATTGTATTTGGGTATGAGTATTTCAATTGATGAGGTATTCGAAACTCATAGTAGTGTTCTAAAAACCTATTAACCAAACAACAACAATCACTTTCATACTCATTCCTATGGGCAAAACCCACCAACCAAACACACCCTAAATACAAATAACTAAGGGATTACAATTTTTTCGAAGAAACTAAATATTAATAATTAGATTGTGCTTATATCAATTCGTCAAATGTTCAAGACCTTGACTGTTCAGTATAAGAATTATGTCTCATTTATTAGAGGTGAAAGTTTGGAAGAATGATCAGGAATCGAGTCTCACCAGCGACAATGTGGGAGCTACCTCTCAAAGTGAGGGGAGTTCCTTGTGCGCAGTGAGCAAAGGTCCAGCCTCTGTGGTTCATGTTCAGTTTAGTTACCATGATTTACATCCTTCCAAAGGCTCTGTCGTGTCGGGGTGTGGGAGGCCCTTAGGGTTGGGGTTCAGCCTTTTTGAAGAATGAAATTAAAATGGTAAAAAACAACAAGGATAGTTATGCCAACGCTGCATAGGTGCTGCACTTGTGGAAAATAGAATGTCTCAGAAGTGGGGCGACCAGTTGAGCTGACCATTTTAATTTCATAATTTGACGTAAGGGTTTCCATGAAAGTTGTAGCACTATGAGTTTTTCTCCCATTGGATATTTATGGATGTTAAATAAACTTCACAAATCTAAAAGGGAAATGTTAGAAGCCTAGTTTTGATTAGGGATGGCAATGGGTCGGGGTGGGCTATCCATTACTCGACCTACCTTATATTTTCTCCACCCACCCACAACCCCAACTCGCATCGGGTGGACTTTTTCAAAACCCACCCCACCCCCACTGAGTGCGGGCGCCCACTACGGGTACCCACCACTTATCATATTTTTTTCAAAAAATAATATTTAAATTACTTACCCATAATAAAATAATAAAATTCATTAGTGATACTAGAACATAAAATAATAGAAATATTTAAATATAACAACTAAATTGTTAATTGTTAATTTTTAAAAATAAAGTTAGTAGTTTAGATATAAAAATAGTAAAAAGATACACAAAATTATATAAACTTTTATAAATAACTACATACTAGTACTTACTTTACTATTATATATATATACACACACATACATGGTGAGTCGGGTAGGGTTCTAGGCGGGTTTTGTTACTTTTGTACATAGAATCCGAATCAAACCCAACCCACCGCGGATTTATTTTTTTTAAGACCCACCCCCGACCCACCATCACCCAAAAAAAAAAAACTCGATCCATGCGGGGGTAGATTTGGATGGATATCCGCAGGGGCGGATTGAAATTGCCATCCCTAGTTTTGATATTCCACTAGTTGAAGAATTAAACAATTATAAGAATCACTTTCATGTCAAATAATACAACCCTGATTCATCCTTCATCGAAGCTACTCTGGGCAACAGTATCAGTTTGACCTGGCGCACCATCATGGCACTCTCCATAGCTATTAGACAAGGACAACCCTTATATCACATCTACCCCACCGGCCACCACAGCACTGGATCAACGCCGCCACAATAGATTCACTGATTCACCCAAACGGTAAGTGTTGGAATTAGGATTTATTAGGTGAATGAAGCCCTACATTGTACCATCTCCCGTGCTAAGTGAAGTTGCTTTGTTAAAAGCTTGATTTTTGTTAAGTGAAGTTCCTGAAGTTGATTGATTTTGCAGGGAATGGTGGCATTGTCCCTATTAACACACGTGTTTATTATGCTTGAAACTGAGGATAGTAGAAGTGTGCTGGACACTTTTTAGGATATAAATCTTGCAAACCTCTTTAACTATGTTGCACACTTTATTAGAAATATATACTTTGAAACAATAACATTATATCTGTCAAGCATGGCATGGTACGGTTTGGAAACAACAACAACAACAAAGAAAATTAGGCACATGGTACGGCTTGGAAACAACAAAGAAAATTAGGCACATGGTACGGTTTGGAATGATATATTTTTATTTATTACCAATCAACACCCATTATTAACTACCATATGAGTTAATATACTGCCCCATACAGCCCCCATTCTATCCTCTCCTCTAAACCTCATTTCTTATTTTCTCTAGCTTAAATGAGTTAAATCATTTTCTCTCAGGCTCTCAGCTCCTTCCATAATTTACTGATATCTGAGTAGCAATGGATATGGATATGGAGCAAGCTGATGCAGACGAAGCTGCTGTATCCACTTCGATCTTCATTGAGTCCCAGGTATACTACAACGACGAAAGACCAAAACTTTTTCCAGTTTTTCCATTTTTAGTTAACAATATGCATCCATCGAGAAAGCTATCGCCTATTTATCTGGCCAGTCATACTCCTTTCAACAAGAAGATGTTGTAAGAAAAATCTTTTTTTTTTTTTTTTTTTTTTTTTTTTTTTTTTTTTTTTTTTGTGGGAGGGGAGGGGGGTTAAGCATCATCCTTAAGTTTCTTAGAAATCTATACTGTGCTAGTGTATAATCTTTTGTGTTGTTTTTTAACATCCTGGTTGATACTGGGGTAACATACTAGGAGCGTTATGCTGATGCACACGGTTGCAAAAACGACGTCGGTTTGACGTCAAACTTCATAACGGATGTGTACTTATGCAATTCTGATTTTTTTTTTAAAGTTAGGCGTCATAACGACATCGTTTTTGCATCTGTATGCACCATACATGGTGCATACGGATGCACAGCATAACACTCCATTCAATTTAGCAGGCAAAAGTAATTTTGTGATTTACAGTAGGCATGTTCTAAAAGGCCAGGAAAGACCGAAAGAGTAGAAAAATCATGAGCATTTATCTCAAACTTAGTACCCATATATCAAACAAAAATATAGAAATAATATTCATACCAAAATTAGAGCTTGATGAAGTAGTGTGCTGGAACAATTTAGTTGAGCATTTTAGGGCCTGGCCCACGGGTCTTAACGGCCCAAGAACGTTAGGCCCGCTCTTTCACGGGCCATTTTTTTGTGGCCCTAAACCGCCCCACCACGGGCAGGTGCGGGCTTCCAGCCACTTTGACAGCCAACATATCTTAGGTGAAGTGAAACAAGCAGTATTGAATATTTGAGTAGATTACTAAATTCCAACCAGAAATGTAAAAGACGACATCAGCATTAAGAAGTTAGTTAACAAGAAGGATTTTGCTTTCTTTCTACACATTAGTAGGCTGTTTAGAGACTTTTGTTGGTTATGTAGCTCTGCAAAATGGATCAGTAATTGGGTTTAGGAGGGTTGTCTTTTTACTCTTTTGTTTACCCATCATTAATTAGAAATGTTGTCAAATATTAAAATTAGCCAAGATAAATCTAGCTTTAGAATGCAACTAACATCATGCAAAAATCAAAAATCGAAAACAATGTTCAGTAGCTGCTTTTAATGTTTCAAAGTAAATTGTACCTTGATGGGTTTAAGCTCAATGTATCCATAACAGGAAGAGAAAATGAGACTCCTGGATTCTTGCACCAGAGATGGATCAACAGATACCCATGGAAAACCTGCACCCAAGAAGAAAACTGGTGGATGGAAATCAGGAATACTGCTGTTAGGTAAGTTTAATTACATGGCAGCCGGTAACAGATCAAGAATGAGTCTTAAAGGTGTATTGGCTGCCATTGGATGGTCCAAATATGTAGAATATCTTTAAAACGTTAGTGATTGACTATCTTTTGTTTGCTTGATACAGCCAGTGAAGGATTGGCTGCACTTGCCTTCACTGGAGTGGAAGTAAACATGGTTCTTTTCTCCAAGTCTGTCATGAGAAAATCAAATGCAGATGCTGCAAACTTGTTTAGCAGGTGGATGGGAACCCTCAACATTTTCCCTCTCGTTGGAGCATTCCTCTGTGACTCTTACATGGGAAGATATCTCACTTGTGCCATCTCCCTTGCTGTCATGAATATTGTAAGTGAAGTTGCTTTCTGAAAGCTTGATATTTGTAAGTGAAGTTCCTGAAGTTGATCGGTTTTGCAGGGATTGGTGGCATTTTCCCTGTTAACTCATGTGTTTATGCTTGAACCTGAAGGGTGTGGGAGGATAGGAGAAGTGTGCAACCCACAATCAAGAACTGAAGTTGCAATGTTCTATGTCTCTATATATTTACTAGCTATAGGGAGTGGCTCTATAGAACCTGTACTTGCAACCTTAGGAGCAGATCAATTTGATGAACAAGATCCTGAAGAGAGCATCTCAAAGACCAAATTCTATAGCTACTTTTATGTTGCATATAACCTTGGATCCCTGATTGCAGAGATAGGTTTGGCGTATATTGAAAATCTAGGGAAATGGGCACTTGCCTTTTGGATATGTACCTTCTGTGGTTTTGTTTCACTGACCTTGCTAATAGCTGGGAAATACCGATATCGCCATATCAGACCTTTTAACAACCCTGTATCCAGGTTCTGCCAGGTGATGGTGGCTTCTCTGAGAAAATTAAAGCTTAAAGTCCCATTCCATGGAGAAGGATTGTATGAAGTTAATGGAAGAACTGAGAAATATTACAGAAGAATCTCACATACAGATGGTTTTAAGTAAGTTTGTTTTATTTGAACCATGTAATGCACTCTGTTGTTACTTGATCTTTGTTTTATGCCAACAAACAGGTTTCTTGATCGAGCGGCTATTATGGCTTCATCAGAAATGACCCTGTTGCCTGATAAAAGCCAAGTTCCAAATCCCTGGAGATTATGCACTGTTACTCAGGTCGAGGAAGTTAAGTGTGTTTTGAGGCTTCTCCCAATATGGGTTTGCACCACATTGGCATCCATAGTGTTTGTTCAGGTTTTTTCTCTCTTTGTGGAGCAAGGAGTTGCCATGAATTCCAAGATTGCAGACTTCCATATGCCTCCAGCCAGCATGGCCTCGATTGGCAGTATAAGCGCGTCTACCTGCATCATTTGCTATGAGAAAATCATACTTCCTCTATATGTGAAATTGATGAAAAGAGAACCAAAGCCTCCCAATGAGCTGCAGAGAATAGGAATAGGGATGGTCATTTCAATAATAACCATGTTGATAGCAGGCCTGGTTGAGCAACACAGACTAAGAGATGTTAATGGGAAAGAAGAGACAAGTTCTCTGAGCATTTTCTGGCAGATTCCTCAGTATGTGCTTGTAGGAGTAGCTGAAGCATTTATATATGTAGCTCAGTGGGAATTCTTTGCATCACAGACACCTGATAGTCTGAAGAACATTGGGCTCGCTTTATCCATGACCTCAACAGCCTTAGGCAGTTACCTGTGCAGCATTATACTAAGCATCGTAATGAAGATCACAACCAAACATGGGAAGCCAGGTTGGGTACCACAAAATTTAAATGACGGCCACCTGGATAGATTTTTCTTCCTGTCTGCTGTCATAGTTGCATTAGATCTTGTATTGTTCATTTTCTGCGCAAAGAGGTACAAAGCTATAGTGCTAGAAGAACTAGAGGAGACAAGCATGGAGGGAACACCTTCGAGTTGAAGCTATGATGTTGAAGAAATGAAGAACACATCCCGTCTCAGGTAAGAACATCGAATATAAGCAGGAATAGGAAATTAGAAATGCACTTCCACAAGGTGAAGTTTGTTTAAGCATATGTTGTTTTTAACTATAGTATACTACTATGCTGATTTAATCTGCCAAGACTTATGATTCTGTACTAAGCTATCTATTAAGACTGGAAAATTAGATATTACACCAAATTCACTTTAATGTGAGTTGCCTGGGTATTTAAAAAATAAAAAATAAAAAATAGAAGAGTGATGAAGAATACAGAAATTCAGTATATATGGCAGCATTTGATAACTCAGTATCTCGATGATGCCTTGTGAAACAAAAACATTTAAAGAGCATAGGCAATCAGTCCTTAAGTTCTTTTAAAATCTATATTTGTAGTTGTTAAACAATGAACTCAACTTGTATATTTCTATGTGTTCTGTGTAGATGTAAAAGGAAGTATAGAGCTATTTATATAAGACAAGAACTAATCCTAGCCATAAATTTCAAACACCTAAAACTAAGGCTAAGAGAGATCCTCTCAACTAACACCATATTCCTCTAACACTCCCCCTCAAGTTGGAGCATCCAACTTGTTACATATGTATCGCATGAACTATAGGACTCCACACCTAGACTCATAACTTCCAAGGCTAACGTCCAAGTCTTGAACCACTCGAACAACCTTCGAACCACGCTATGCTAAACCAGTCCACAACGCACCTTGTCGCACCAACAACACTTCTATGGAGCCAACAAAAGCTAGGGCAATCACCACAGTGCCGCACCTGCCTCTCACACCCCACACCCTTATCACCGCTGCCTAACACCACAGCCGTACCTGCCTCTCACTCCACAAACCATTAGCGCTGCTAGACCACAATGCACATGTCCCTCTCACCATGCACCCTTATCAACACTGCCTAACACCACAGCGTTTCCCTGGTGCATGCACATAAACCGATTCACTCTGAATCATTCTTCAGCCGTCGGCCTCCCCCGCGGCATATACCAGGTCCGCCCCACTCCTGACACCTGTGTTGCCCACTACTGCAACACCCCTGTTTACATACACTGAACAAGTTGCACTTGACTCAACTCAGACCCTAGAATTGCTCCCATACCAAATTAACTTTAAACGAGCGACAAACTATGACAAACCAAACACAAAGCTCAATACTTATTAATACGATAAACAAAAGAACCTACTGCCTAATTATTCCTTGTCAGCAACACAAACCTAACCACACATTATGCTTCCAATTAATTTCCAGAAGCATTCATCAACTAGACCTCCACGCCATTTTATTTTGTAGCCATGAGACCACCCAGCTTCATGGACCTCCCCTACCATCTCTCTCGGCTGTCTCTCTCGCTGGTCTCTCTCTCGCGACCAGCAGCAATCTTCAATTTTTCTAGCTGGAATTTTCGCACCACTTACGCAGCAGGAGATGATGACATCGCAGCCATAAAAAATCTCCTCAACACCGGGCTACACCACCACTGCAGATGTGTCGGGCGTACAGAGACGAGCCCAATAGTGCAAGCCGCGACCAGAGAAACGCCGGACCAGTGCGCACACGCCGGCGCGTGAGAACTCCGGTGGAGGCTCCGCTCCTCCCGACGGCGCCGCCTCCTCTTTCCGACCAAAGCCCACTACCCAGACACCTCAATCTCGCTCCGATACCATGTTAAACAATGAACTCAACTTGTATATTTCTATGTATTCTTTGTAGATGTACAAGGAAGTATAGAGATATTTATATAAGCCAAGAACTAATGCTATCCCATAGATTTCAAACACCTAAAACTAAGGCTAAGAGATCCTCTCAACTAACACCCTATTCCTCTAACAGTACTCTATCACAACGTTCTCTCCTTTGTAATCATGGACTTGGAACCTCACCTCCTAACTTAATTCAAACTATTCCAAATTCATAGTCATTACATTAAAGCACTTTCTAAAACTCTCCGCTTAAACATCCATAGTGACTAAGTAAAGCGGATCGCATACCAGAACAACAGCCTGTGAATGTGCATCTTCAGCCATTTTAGAACCAACTCCTCCCTATTTAGCAAGACGCACATTATTATATCTAGATATAATACCTGAATTCAACATTTCTGTTCACCTGAATTCAACAATTCAAGGCATATTTAGCAAGACGCACATTACTTCACCATTTCTGTACACCTGAATACAATTCGTAACAAAATAACCAAATTACAACTAATTTCACCAAAATTATCCACAAAGCAATCATAAAAGTAATTACGCACACATATACACATGGATAATGAACTTACAACAGCAGCAGTTTCACCGCCGCTAGTTTCAACGCCCAGAGCAACCACACTTTCCGGTATTAATTGGTTCTGTGTCTGCAACATTGCGGGATTGGAATTTGACGAAGGAGCTGAAGGAAGTTGAGTTGATGTGTTGTAGCCTTGTAGGTTATTTATATACTGGGCCGTTGGGCCGCAATAGAGCTTTGATCCACATTTCTTTCACAGTAGTTCAATTTCGGAATGCTTTAGAAATTTGTCCTGAGCCCTCTCCTCTTGGGCCTATGGCCCATATAATGGACAAGATTTTTAATTGAAAAAAAAATGTAATCTCTCTCCAGAAAAATAAAAAAAAAAAAAAAAAGTCATTTAACTATTTTAGTTTCTAACAATTTACAATTGTAAAATTAGTCCTCAATATAACCAACCACTGAAACACATGATTTTTGTCCTTTTGCATATTTTGCCATCAACTATCATTTACTTTTTATTTAGCATGTAACACGGTACAACATATAGAAGATGATCAGTAATAATAATATATAACATGGCATTAAGTGTCAAATAAAAAACAAACAATAGATGACAACAATAAGAAAAGAACCAAAACAACACACATTGGCTACATCGGGACTAATTTTGCAATTGACCATTGTCATTCTAAAACAATTAAATACAAATAACTGAGGGATTAAAATTATTTCGAAGAAACTAAGTGTCAATAATTAGATTGCGCTTATTTCAATTCATCAAATGTTCAAGACCCTGACTTTTCAGTATAAGAATTATGTCTCATTCATTTCCTCAGTTCCTTGTGACCTTAACTAGTAAAGAACCGTAATGAAGTAAACTAACTTAGGTTATTCAGGTACCGTAATGAAGTAAACCAACCTTGGTTGTTCATAATTGATCGGCTCAAATCAAGAAGGCCAATATGTAACTCTCATGTGGAGTCTAACTTTGAACATCGTGGACCAAATTAGATGGAGTTGCTCATGTTTTGTTTTCATTATTTTTTTTAAGTGACAAGGGAAATTCGTAGTCACTACTCAAGGGTGTGCTTTGGGTAAAACCTGCATTGTGATTCTATGTGACAATATACCACAATGAGATAAATCATTCTAGATTGCTCATAGTTGATCGGTTCAATCCAATCAGGTCAATAGGTCGCTCCCGTTGGGAGTCAAACTTGTAACCGTAAAAAAAAAATTATAAACCAATTTCATATATGTGTATGTATATATATATATATATATATATATATATATATATATATATATATATATATATATATATATATAGTATTGTTTTAAATATATATGCATTACAATTACTTATTTGATATTAAAATACATTTGTATGAGCAATCATCACCAATTATGAACTTTTTCCAAAGCCTTTTGTGATCCAATAAAACCCATCAATGCAACTCACAAACTTGAATGTCTCTACAACACAGAGATACTCAGACATAGAAACATCATTGCTACTCAACCACAGAGATCAATATAGAAATTTGACTCCCCCACAGTCCCCCCCACCCCCCATCTGCATGCCCCTTTGTGTCCAAACTCATCTGCCTTGAGTGATCAAAAAAGAGAGGACAAAAATCAGATGCTAAAATCATGTGAAACCCCGGCCTCCTTGAATTATAGCATCAATTCATGAACTTTTCTATCCTCTCTTGTGGATGGCATATGATGATGATGATGGGAAAAGTAAAGGGAGATATTATACAGGCTAAAAGACAGGCAGTCCTACAACAATATTGCTAGGATTGCTTTCCGGCCTACCTGTTTATTAATTTGTTAAAGGAAAAAGGACAGTTTTGACTCATGTATTGTTTCAATTTTGAAAAATTAGTCTCCTTAATTGTTCATAATATTGTACTTTTAATTTTAATTGCTCCAAACACACCCTTAATAAAATTTAAACTTTAAACCATGACTACAAATTCTATTTTTAATATTGTTGTTACTCGAGACCTCGAGTATATAAAATTAATGAGACTACTGACTATACTCTCTATTTATCTTCTACATGTAAAAGTATTAAGGTTTCCTGACCAGGGTGGGAATTCATGAATTGTCCCGTTCACATTTAAATTAAATTAAATTTTCAACGTAGGGTTTTTTTAATTAAAAACTTAGGTTGAAAGTATTTTTTTTTTAATAATATTTATGAAGTTGGTTTTATTAAAAAACCAACTTCGTATATTTTCTAATTTACTATGCTTTGATCTACTATGCTAAAAAATTGATGTTAAAAGGGTAAAAAAAAATGATGGGAAACGCTATTTTGATGACAACGGAACTCACAACCACTATTTAAGGGTGTGTACTTGGTAATTAAACCTCGCTCTTGTGTAATAATTTGCAAATTATATAGAAAATTAAAAATAAACCGCATTAAAAAGATTATGTTCGGCAAATTTGACCAAAAGAGTGTTGACAATAATTAAAGTTATAACATTGTTTCTGGTACATGAAAAAAACTTTAATTTTTCCGGTTACTGATTGTAACAACTAGTAGTATACTCTTAGCATAATGTTTTGTTAAAGGAAGAGTGATCTTTATTTATTTATTTATTTTATTATTATTATTATTGTTATTATTATTATTATTATTATTATTATTATTATTATTATTATTTTGTCGATCTTGTAACTGATGATGGACAATTATTTCTCGAGCTTAGCTTGTTCATATATTAAATAGAGTGGTTATTAGATGGTTTGTACTTTCTTATTTTATAACTTTCTTGTTTTATATAGAGTTAATTATTATAATTCTATTTTAACTGATCAATTATATATGAATAATTTTTGTGTAAATATATTTCATGTGATAATATCATAATACTACAAAAATATTATGTATATTTTAACTAAAAATATTATACATGTGAGACAGTCTTACATAAGAGATACTCATTATCTATCTCTTTTCCTTTTTAATTTTTGTATTAAAAATAAAGCGATCATACAAAAGAATTGAATTCTTGATTTCAAACCTAAAAGGTTATCCGGCCAATAAGTTTTAAACATTAATTATGTACGTACTGTTGAGATATCAACTAATTAAAAGAACACAATTAGTTATTTTGGTGTCTTGATACACATGCATGATTGGATGTTGGGTATATGTTTATCATTATTTTGTTTTGTTTGTTTGTTTGTTTTTTTTTTTTTTTTTTTTTTTTTTTGTATTTTTAAAGATAAGGGAAACTAATCACCACTACTCAAGAGTGTATCATGGGTAAATTCTATTTTTGTATTTGTGTAATAGTCTATAGATCGGACCACATAAAAGAGGTAAATTGTACTCCGTACTATAAAAATTCTATGCAATGGACTTGACTAAAAAGGTGCCCGCAAGAATCGAATTCTTATTGAAGTCTAAAAAGTGGTTAACTTTAGACTGATCTTGAGTTGAGGGAGGATCACGGCTGACTCTTATCTAGGGTTGGTTCTAATAGGTCGGATCTAATTCAATTTGATAACCATCTTTACGGAACAAAGTGTTGAATATGGTAAACAAAACAAATGACAAAAAAATTCCACTTTACTAAAGTTTAAAAATTGGTTTACTTTAAACGGGTCCTAAGTTGATCTATCACAATCAATCCTTATACAGAGCTGGTCCAATAAGTTAGATCTATATCAGTTTGACAATTACCTTTATACGGAACAGTTAAAAATTAAATAATATCGCGAATAAAATAAAAGATAAGTTAAAGAATTATTATATATAGAAAAGAAGGAATTGAGGAGATTAAATGCTTGAGATGTTGCAAGTGACATCATATGAACATGTTACTCCTCATCCAACTACATGATTTAAGAAAGGGAGTTTTGACCAAATGGAGGAACTATAATGAGACAAGGCAAAAAGGCAGTAGGAATTGTTTTTCTTTCCATCTGAGAATTGTCGATTTGGTTTCTGTCCACACTTCACAACACTACAATTGTGGATATTATGTCAATTTTGCTGTAACGGCAATTGGATTGCTGTTAGGAAATGCCTTCAATTCAAATACACTTACGTTACTTATGGGGCGGAGCTGCTATGTTATTCTTCGCCTAAAACGTTGAATTCTCAACCCTAAGAACTCCACACACAGCGGTCTGATAGAGCAAATCACGGTGACTCAATGGCTCGGCAGATAAGGCCAAATACCGGTGTGCACAAGGGATCTGCCCACTTTAGGCATAATCTCCACACTGCCGTCGTCGAGGTTCGAACAATGAACATTAGTCTTTCTCCTAAATATTACTGAATCATTGAGCTAAGCCCGTATGAGAGCTGCTATGTTATTTTTCATAGGGTCAACTGATACCACTAATATTTTGTTTCTTATCAATATTTTTTAAAAATTTTAAAATTGACTCAATCAAAATATATAGAATTAGAATTATATAATATTGAACAATTGAAAAACGAGACTTACTTTTTTTACATAATATTTTTTCTCTATTCTCACAAATTTCAATGGTGATTTAAAATTATGTATTGACATTATTATATATAACATTCACCTTATTAATGAACAGATACAATATACGAGATTTGATTATATAAAATATTTTTAAATACTCATAATGACTTAGTAGAAAATGCTACATGAAATAATTTTAATAATATAATTTTATTTAAATTTGACATTAGTGTGGTACTAGTGTACAAGCATTTGGGAGCTAGTAAATCATCAATTGCAACACATTCAGCAATTTATCTCCTTCACCGATCTCCAAAGTAGAAGTGGTGATGAACCCTTAAGTTTGGCGGGTTCAAATTACTTAATAATATACTTTTTTTTCTTGAAATTTGTCTCATCTAATAGTCTTAATTATACAAATGTGCAAAGAAATTAAAGTAGCAATTATGAATTATCTACATTTGTATATCATTACATAAATTAAAGTCTTTATCTTAATTTTAGACTATAACTAAATATTAAATTTTAAGAAATTAAAATAGCAATATATATATTTTAAACAATGTAAATTTTTTAAATATTTAAACACACACAAAAAAAAATTATTTAGGTTAAATTATTTGAATATAAAATAATAAAATAATAATTATTATTATTTTTGAAGTTAGGCCCGCGAGTCCGCATAGGGTGGGTTAGGATTGCATAATCTTAGTCCATGGGTTTTACGGGCCGGGCTGCAAAAGCCCGTGAAAAAAAATTACGCGGTGTAGTTGGCCGGTCGGCATTGATACCCCTATCAGAGAGTGGCATATGTAGAGGTAAATAGCATTTTTCATTAAACAATTTACATCAACTAATGCAGTAAGCTAAGCCATTAATCAATAGGAGGTACATTTTGTGTGACTTTACACACTCTTTTTGATTACAATACTAAATATTTATTGAGTATTAAATATTGAAAAGGCATTAATAACATTTAAATTATGAAATTGAACATAGATAAATTTTCGTTTATATATACTCCATCTTTATGTAATATTTATAATTTTTTAATTGGTCATTCCTATGGGGTGACAATTATATTATCGCTACATTTTATATGCTTCCTTGAATTGTCTAATTTAAAAAATAAAAATAAAAATTGACTAAATGTTGAGTTAATTTATTAAGAGTAAAAATCAAGAATTTTCAAACCCAATAGTTTGAAACAACTAGTATACGTATTTCTAATGTAAAAGCTACATATGTATAATTTGGGCAATTTTAACTACTTTCATAATATTTAAGTTGTTATACCGTGGACCAGAGTCCACATTGCAAGGTGAACTCGTGTTCAAAATACACAATTTACATACTGAATGTTCACAATTTACATACTAAATATTTTTAATTTACCTTTTACAAAATTGTGAACATTGAGTACGTAAGTGAGTATTTTGGCCCCGGGTACAAGGTGGACCCGGGCCCACAAAATAATTTGTCATAATCTTTATTGCCAAATTATTTTATATTTGGTAATGTCAACAATTTTTGTATTCTTCTATTTGAACAATGAATATCAATTTTTATACATATTTCATTAAAAATATAAAAAAGACAACATAATATGATGAAACTTTAATTTATAGTTATTAATTTGTAATCCATAAACTAAAACAAACAAATAATAATAGAGTACAAATATTTACTTCTTACAACTAAATTAAAATTCTAAATTAAATTTTCAATTAATTGACGTGTCATCACGGTTGAGTGAAATTAATCAAATCGGATTATTATTCAATTAAGTATAGAAATTTATGTTTAAATTTAAGTATGTGGTAGCTAGGTGCAGGTAGCAACACTATGGGAGAGATGTCCTATCTCATAAGATGTTGTGCAAATTATATTGTGAACCATGGTCCACAATATAAGGTGATAACTAATACTCCACACATGTTTATTCTTTGTATACTAAAAAATTATTTTTTTAATCTATTAAACGTTCATTTTTAAATAAAACACTAAAATAAACTTTCAAAAAATATATTTTAATACACTAAAAATGAATATTCAGTACATTAAAAATGAACATGTATGCCAGTGGTCTATATTGCAACGTAGACTATCCACAAAATAATAATATGAGACATTGGTAGTCGTGCAGAATGAAAATAAGTACCGATAAACTTTTAGAAAATACATATAATTTAAAATGAAATATTGGTAATATATAAATGTATTAGATTATTGTGAATTTGTGGGGTCGTATCGAGTTTAAGTCTCGGGGCCAGGGATTTGGTTTTTGAGGGTATGGATATTGTGGGGGAAGCAAATAAAATTGATACCTTTTTTTTTTTTTTTTTTTTTTTGAAAGAGGTAGATTTTTTTTTTTCTTCGTTCATATTACAATTGAATTCTAGTACATGTACTCTCAAATCTTACTCTCTCAACTTTAATTTTTGATGTGGCGGGCATTGATATGTTATTTTTTTCATGTGGACCCTGTAAAAGTGACTATATTAAAATTTTAAATGAGTAAAAGTAGAGAGTAGAGAATGGGATTACGTATTTTCATTATAATTATGGGAGCTAATTAACTGCATGACACCCACGTAGCATCATCAACAACATTAATCTTATCAATTCTCAATTCTCATTCCTTGCAATATAATCTCCCCTTTCACTCTCCTTATTACTCCCCACTCTCTTCTTCTCCCTCTCCGTTCCTACCACATTTCTCTTCTCTCTCATCTCTTCCCTCTTATTTTTCTTCATATTTCTTAACTGATCGAACCAGTCATGGACATTGAGCAAACGGAAGCTCCTCCTTCCATGGCCGCCGCAGACCAATCTGCAGCCGCATCTTCTACAAACTTCATTGAGTCTGAGGTACATAAAACCATTTTCTTAAAAGCCCAAAACTTTTTTGTTTTGTTTTAAATTGGTTTTTCCAGATTTAGTATTAAAAAACCTGCATGCCTGGAGAAAGCGGCCGGTCGTCCATTTATCTGGCCGGCCCTACGCCTTTAAGGAAGAAAGATATTAAAAAAAAAAAAATCACATCAACCTTAATCTCTTGGAATTATACTGTTCTTTGTGGTGGTGTTGTTTTCTTTAATCTTTAACCTTTTACTCCATGTATCATAACCTCGTTTGTGCTGCGCTAACATGGGAGCAATCATATTTGATAGTGCCAAAAAACATCCTTGCTATTTGACCAAACCAACCTAATCTCTGATATCACTTTGATCGTGGTATTCATTTTCATATATAAATACCTCTAGAGGTCAAATAAGTCCGCAATTTTAACTCATGTGCATGCAACAACTGAACAACATTCTTCGAGAAAAATTGTTCAAATGAGATTCAATTGACACTAGACTGTATTAGTTGTTTTGATTCAACCGAGACTCAACTAGATTAGAGAGGAGGATTGCCTGAATAGGATCTGGTTGAGACTCACGAAAAGATTGTCCATATAGAATTTGATCGAAATCGACTAGTTTACTCCCATCAAAAAGTAAAACGAGTAAATAACGTTAAAGTAGTGTTTTATGAAAAGATTGTGAAGTAAGTAGTCTCAACTACTAACAACAAACTTTAATATATATATATATATATATATATATATATATATATATATATTATGTTTGAGCAATAATATCTCATGGCGTTATAAAATTTCTGGAATATAATATTTTAACCTTGGATGTTCGAAGCCGTGCTTAACGAATAATTGTGTGGGATGAGATGCGTGGTTAGAAGAAATATATAGAAATGTATATATATGTACAGATGTTAGGTTGCTCAGCCGAAAGGTGCGGGGTGGGAGTGAAATAGATTAGCTTTGGAATGCCATTCCGGCCGAATTATTGTGTTTTTTCCACGAACAAATAATTGCCTGTCCTATGATTATGTTGTGTTCAAATTCTAGCAGCCCCCATCCAGTATATTTTGATGTTCCCCTAGTGAATAATAATTTATTATTTTTTTGAGTCACGAGAAAAATTCGCAGCCACTACCTGAAAGTGCATGGGTAAATCCCGTCTTATGGCCCTAATAGGTAAAGGACTACAAGAAGGTAAATCAGTCTAAGTTGCCTATAACCGACCACTCTCACCAAGAGTCGAACTTGTAACCATGCAGTTATCAAGCTAATAGTCTAGCTAACTTGGTTAGGATTGTCCCTTATTATCATCATCATTATTATTATTATTATTATTATTATTATTATTATTATTATTATAACCAACATGGTTGGTGTGGTGGTTCAGCACCTCATCCCTTAAGCATGAGGTTGGGTCATTTGGCCAGTCTCCTACCACTTAGTGTGCTGACAATAGAGACGGGGGATTAATCTTCTGACTATCGGCTAGAAGGATACCTTTGAGCAGCCAAAAAAAAAAAAATTATTAATATTATTATATGTAATCCTTTTAATCAACATTTGATTACAACCTAGACTAGCCCCAAAGTGGAGTGTCATGGTCTTGAGGTGATGATTACTTTGCTATTTAACTAACACTGTAAGTCTGTAATTGTCACCTCAACCAGTCAAAACTTCTCTTCTTGATCATCATCTAGTGATTAAGATATGTCTATCAGATCAGAAGTGATAGATATGGAGTGTGATGGTTTTAAGGTTGCTGGACTTGTAAGTTCTTGAACCCCATCCACCCCCCCCCCCCCCCCCCCCCCCTCCTCCCTCTTTGTAGTGGGAATATAGAGTTTGTTGGGGAAATATGCATTAATGCTCACAGCATTGAATGTTTTGAGTGAATTCCTACAAGAAATGTAAAAGATGATTCCATGAATTCAGTAGGTTGTTAGTTAGCATATAGTTTATCCCGTGCACACCCTGAGTATCTGTTTAAAAACGTCACCGAGGAAACGTTGATGTGTTTAACCTCTGAATGTATATGCAGGATGGGAAACTGAGACTATTGGATTCTTACACCAGAGATGGATCGACAGATAGGCATGGAAAACCCGCGCTGAAGAGGAAAACTGGAGGATGGAAATCGGGAATACTCCTGTTAGGTAAGTCGAATCAGTAACATTTCAAGAATGAATCTTTAAAAGCCATATTTGATGCTCTGAATATGCAGAATATGTTTAAAAACGTTAGCGATAACCTGGGTTATATCTTGTTTGGTTGAATATGCAGTGAGTGAAGGATTGGCAGCGCTTGCCTTCACGGGAGTGGAAGTAAACATGGTCCTCTTCTCCAAGTCGGTCATGAGAAAATCAAACGCGGATGCTGCAAACTTGTTCAGCAGGTGGATGGGAACGCTTTACATTTTCGCGCTCTTCGGGGCTTTCCTCAGTGACTCCTACATGGGAAGATACCTCACCATCATCATCTTCCTCGCTGTCATGAACTTTGTAAGTGAAACCCGCCTTTCTGAAACCTTGAATTCTTCGAACAAAGCTTCTGAAGTTGATTGGTTTTGCAGGGATTGGTGGCGTTGTCACTGTTAACTCACATGTTCATGCTTGAACCCGAGGGGTGTGGGAGGATAGGAGAAGTGTGCAATTCACAGTCGAGGATCGAAGTTGCAATGTACTATGTATCTATATATTTACTAGCTATAGGGAGCGGGTCGATAGAACCTGTACTGGCAACCTTAGGAGCAGATCAATTCGATGAAGAAGATCCCGAGGAGAGCAAATCAAAGACCAAATTCTTCAGCTACTTTTATGTTGCATTGAACCTTGGATCCTTAGTTGCAGAGACGGTCTTGGTGTATATTGAGAATCTCGGGAAATGGGTACTCGCGTTTTGGATATCTACCTCGTGTGGCTTTGTCTCGTTGAGCTTGCTGATAGCTGGAGCTTATAGATACCGTCATATTAGACCTTTCAATAACCCGGTATGTAGGCTCTGTCAGGTGATTGTGGCTTCCCTGAGAAAACTGAAGCTTCAAGTCCCCTTACATGGAGAAGGATTGTATGAAGTTCATGGAAGAGCAGAGAAATGCAACAGAAGAATCTCACATACAGATGGTTTCGAGTAAGTCCGTTTTCTCGATTCATTTGACCAACATAATCTGTCATCTTTTTTTTTTTTTGGTCAGACCAGGCCACTCACGCTAACCAAGCTGGTTTAATCTGTTCAGGTTTCTTGACCGAGCTGCTATCGTGGTCTCATCAGACATGACATTATTGCCCGACAAAACCCGAGTTCCAAATCCCTGGAGACTATGCACCGTCACCCAAGTCGAGGAAGTCAAGTGTGTTTTAAGGCTTCTCCCAATATGGGTCTGCACCATATTATCATCCATAATGTTTGTGCAGGTTCTTTCTCTCTTCGTCGAGCAAGGGGCGGCGATGAACACGAAGATCGCCGACTTTGACATGCCGCCCGCCAGCATGACCTCGTTCGACATCATAAGCACATCCACCTTCATCATCTGCTACGAGAACATCATACTCCCCGTATATGTCAAGCTGATGAAGAGGAAACCGAAGCCCCCCAGCGAGCTGCAGAGGATAGGGATCGGGCTCGTGATTTCGATAGTCGCCATGGTGATAGCGGGCCTGGTCGAGCAACACAGACAGAGATATGCAAACAGGAAACAAGAAACGAGTTCTCTCAGCATTTTCTGGCAAACGCCTCAGTACGTGCTAGTAGGAGTAGCAGAAGCATTTATATATGTAGCTCAATGGGAGTTCTTTGCATCACAAATACCTGATAGTCTGAAGAGCATGGGGCTCGGTTTATCCATGTCCTCGTCGGCCTTGGGCAGTTACCTATGCAGCATTATACTCAGCGTCGTGATGAAGATCACCACGAAGAACGGAAACCCGGGCTGGGTGCCACCAAATTTGAACGACGGCCACCTGGACAGATTTTTCTTCCTGTCTGCCGCCATAGTTGCAGTAGATCTCGTGCTGTTCATAATCTGCGCAAAAAGGTATAAAGCCATAGTGCTAGAAAAACGAGAGGAAATAGACGAGGAGGGAACAACGCCTTTGAGTTGAAAAAGCATTGTAATTCATCATTCCCTATAGGGCCAAAAACATACAAAATCCAAATGTAGCATGAAACATTGAAACTGACAGGCTATTTTGAAATGAAAAAGGCATTACTTGACTAAATACATATTCGGTACCAAGACTCGATCGTTACTTATCACTTGGATATCTTAGCAGCTAATTCTCTCACTAGCTTTGCAGCAACCATTGCAGTCATCCCATCAACAGTATCGCGCTGTGGGTTGAATTCAACCACATCAGCCCCCACGATGTCGCCTTTAAGGTTGTGGAGTATGTTGAGGGCATCCCGGAAAGACAGACCTCCCGGCTCGATGTGAGATACTCCCGGAGCAAATGCAGGATCTAGCGAGTCTAAATCCACAGAAATATACACACCCTTTACGCCCTCGCCTAGTTTCTGGACACAACAGAAAACATAAACTGTTACTGTTAAGAGTCCCACATCTATAAAATAAGAGAGAACATATGGGTTTATAAGGTCATGGGTTAGACTAGCTAATTGGTTTGATTTAATATTTTAGTGTGGTTTAGCCCATGTGCATTATAGCCCAGTTGAGTGACCATGGCCCAATCTTTTATCATTCAAACTGGAGGAACCGATAATTTATCACCGAGTACTTCATAATAAGTGCTTTTTTTTTTTTTTCCTGAAATGAGAAATCTTGGCATGAAGATAAGTTCATATCATGACCAAGAGAGGTGGAGAGGATTGAAGACAAACCAGATTTTCCAGATATTCGCGATCTCTGGAAAACGTTCTCATTTCATATTGCTCGACGCCAAATTTCTTTCCTTGTTCACGGCCTTCCTTTGAGATTGATCTAATTCCAACCTGCGTAACAAGAATAGGAAGTTAAGACACCATATCACATGTGCTATGGAGTATTCGTTTAGCTGCTACATCCTTTGAGAATGTCGTAAGGTTACAAATAATGCAATTAAGAAATTATTACTTGTAGGAGTCGCCTAGCGTAGCCACCTTCCATAATCCGAGCAAAACTAGATGCATGTGAGTATCTGTTTCCTTCGAACGAATGGTAGATATCAGGGTGAGCATCGAGGTGAAGGATATCAACTTGTCCTCCAAGCTTCTCAGACACGGCTCTGACAACAGGATACGATATGGAGTGATCACCCCCCAACACTAATGGGCGCAGTGGACTCTGGGGAGCAAAACAAAGGCAAAGCCATAGAAAAAGATTACAAATTAACGAATAAAGGTTTAAACATGCTTTTTTGCCAGCCAGCAAAATAAATATGATTCTTCCAATTCAGACATGTACAAAAAGTAGTGTTGCAAAAATCGCGCCCGCCTAGGCGTTCCAGGCGCCCTAGGCGGTCCCCAGGCACCTAGAGGGTAGGCGCCCGCCTAGGCGGTCCCTAGGCTCCTAGAGGATAGGCGCCCGCCTAGGCGGTTCCCAGGCGCCTAGCGATTTTTTCAACATTGACAAAAAGAGACATCTCACCTCTTCCATCACTAGCTTGACAGATTCACTAATAATATCCATTAGTGCATCATCATTTATGCCACAATCCCGTAACTCTTGTATTGGCACATCCCCAACATCAGTCAAGACACGTGGATCGCTCAAGTCTTTGCCTGCATGATTCCAGAAACTCAATACAACAGAACTTAAAGAGTTCAAATATTTCGAGCTAAAACCAGTCACGGTGCATGTCTATAGGCCCAAGTCGACAATAATAGAACCCAATTGGTAAGAAGCATAAAACTGCGTTCACCTTCTTCAGTTGTAGAGTTTGTGCTGCCACACCATATAGCCTCTCGAATTCGAGGAGGAGCAAATGCGGGGCCCTGGAGAAATGAGGAGTTATGCCCCAGAGGAACTCCAAGAAGAGATGATGATGCTACAACACCCCCAAGAGCACGGAGAAGTTCTCCCTACAAAGCAACAAAAAAAAAAAAAAAAATGCAATTAATTACGAACCTGTCATTGTATAATACTCCCGTGTATTTCATGAGAATATTCTATGGAAAAAAAAAAACCAATAATGCCAATAATTTGTTTTCCAATGTTAACTGGTAATGAAGGGGGATATGTTAATATACCATTTTCTATTGTTTCAAATAATCATTTAACTGAAAAAATCAGGGTTACGAAGCAAAACTCAAGCTAGCAGACAACTTGAACAGCAATTTCTCAAGGTTATCAAAACAATATTAGATACCACACGTGCCTTTAGCTTAGCCCTCTCCTGGATAAGTGTAAGAGATGCCTCAATAACACGTTTTTGCCCCTTCTCTATCAAGTCTCTTGGTATATTTTCAGCATTCAATTTGTGCAAATAATGGAATCCCATTCTTCTGATGTTGTTCATGTTTGCAAACCCTACAACAAAAGCCTAGACCTTTAGAACTATGAAAGTGATCGAAACAACTATCACAAAAGAAGTCAACTTGAAAGTAGAAAATTTCATATTACTCGAATAGTCATATGATTATACATCCAACTAGGTACCATGTAAGCAACACAAATTTGAACTGAGGCACACAAACTATTCCTACCACTTTGAACTCTCTATAAAACTTGCGAAAATATGATACTTTTTGTTCTATAAGAATAGAGGAAAAACAACATATGCCAACTTTTCTATGAAACATTTCCAAATAAAACTTTCTTTCCACACTGGAAATTGAGAAACTTGCCCAACAACAGTTGAAGATTCTGCATTCAAAAACTCAAAAGACTAGCAGAAAAGCTCTAAACAGGAACATATAATCCAGAGAATTCAAAACACCATTACATTCAAAATGGCCATTATTAAAATTCACAAACCTTGCTAAGCTTACATGAAGAACCACTAATAGAACAATTCAAAGTCAGGCTCTTTATATTCGTCCTAAATTTCATCTCAGACCCTTTTATCACAGCAATCAACCAAGAAAAAAAATACAAATTTCTCCTCAATCTTTCTTCTATACTCCTCCACAGTTCCTAAAAAGCTCAAAACTATTAACTATCTGAAACCCAACAGCGGCTACAGAAAACGAAGCACGATTTTTTTTCTAGCAGTTGGGTAAACATAAATGTTCAGATTAACATTTAGAAACTAAAAGATACTCCGTAAAGCTCAAAACTTTTCGTGAAAAAACCCCAAGAATCGAACAAGAATGCCGTGATCACGTGACGTACCTGTGAATACAGAGCACTGAGAAGGAGTGTAGGCTTGCAGCGAGGTGGACGAAGAGAAAATGGGTACAGCGCTCTAACAATTAACAAATAATAAGAAAATATGGTTAAGTAACTGATTAGGATAAAACATTCCCAATAGACATATCTGATGGGATAGCTATTGCCTCAATTGAATTGAGGCAACAGCTCTTTGGGAAGAGAGCTATTGCCTCAATTCAATTACCTTATTAGATAATCCCAACGGGTTTTTTATCAATTTTTTTTGAAAAATACTACATGCACTCCCATTTATTACTCTCAACTTATACTTCCTTCTTGATGTAGACACATTTTTTGAGACCCACATAATGAAAATAGTCAATTTTTATTTGCTATGAAGTACAAGTGAAGGAGTAAAATTTGAAGGAGTAGAATTTGAAAGTACATGTAGTAAAACTCTTTTTTGTGAATCCCGATATCCACATCAACATTCAGTCATCAATCTCATCTCATCTCAAAATTCAAAAATCATTATCCATAATAGTTTAAACATTTTTCAAATATTTTCTGGACTTACCAATTTACAAAAATTATTTTATAATTATTTATTTATTTATTATTATTCTAAAAATTATAATTGTAAGTATAATTATTACTATTTATATTTAAATTAAAAATAATATGTTATTAAAATTATATATTTATATATTATATTAAAAACTACATAATTTTTAAAATAAATTTAATAAAACAAAAATTTAAAAAAAAAAAATTGGTTGTTGCATAAGCAACAACCATTTTTAAAATAAAAATAAATTTAAAATCATAAAAATTTAGAGTGGTCGCCTATGACCATCCATTTGGATGGATAACCGGGATACCATCACACTATATGGTAGTTGACACGGAGAAGATAACCTAATAAGGAAATAATGATCAATGGCTTAGACACATATTACCCAATAGTTATACAATGGACGGCAAATTATGCTGTGCAAAAACGACGTCGTTTTATTAAAAACGCGCGTCTCTTCTTAAAAAAAAATCAGGTTTGATTCCCAGCAACAACATATGAACTAAAATTTCAGAATCGATGAACTATAATTCCAGAATCTATGAACTATAATTCCAGAATCTAATCTATGAACTAAAAATTTCAGAATGAATGAACTAAAATTCCATAATCTATGAACTAAAATTCCATAATCTATGAACTAAAATTTCAGAATCAATGAACTACAATTCCAGAATCGATGAACTATAATTCCAGAATCAATGAACTAAAATTTCATAATCTATGAACTAAAATTCCAGAATGAATGAACAACATAATACTGTTGCTGGGAATCGAACCTGGATTTTTTTTAAGGGGAGACGCGCGTTTTTAATAAAACGACGTCGTTTTTGCATCTGTATGCACCATGCATGGTGCATATTAGATGCACAGCATAACTATCCACAATGGACCCGTGTCCACCTGGCAAGGTGGACCCGGGCCACATAATAATTTGCCCATGTTGCCTAGGCAAACACTAACACTATAGCACATTCTTTAATTTTATTGCTTAACTAGGATTAGAATACAATATTTTATTTGTAAATAAACATTGATATCTCCCTCATATAAAAGGGGGATCAATTTTGAGAATAGTGTGACATGAATTGGTTGAATTGTAATGTTTTTCTTCCCGTTGTGAGCGCCAAGTATTCAACAATCTTGATCATCATCTTTATTGTTTTATTTACTTATCATTTTCTCGATTATCCTTTTTTTCTTATATATCTATATATATCTAGGGCCTAATATTCTTCCCCTAACCTTGGACACCCTGGTCCAAGATTCAACAACACCATCAAATAAATATTAATAAGTAATTTTAAAATGAGATTGCATTATATCATTTGATATTCAAAGACTAAAAGTATAATTATTTATTTATTTTTATTTTATATTCTCTTGGATCCCGTATCCCATCATTCCCATGCAAACTCATTGGTCCATGTCCGTATGCCATATATTAGTCGTTCGTTTAGTTTGGGCTTCTCCAAATTGGGTACATTCTGAATCCATAATGTTCAAATGGACTATGTACCAATTTGTCGGACGGTTCTAGAAAATCATAATCGAATTTATGGTTGGGGTTTGATTTGAAACATCAATACATGTCAATAACAAATTAAAGAATTCAAGGGCAACATATATCCTCTCACACACACAATGTTTTATTATTTTTTTTGGTTGGAGTTGGGGGAGAGGGATTGAACGGGGACAAATAATATCGTGGCCTAGACTAAAAAGGTGTTTGTAAGCGAGTCCATCCCTTTCCCTGAGCAGTCGTTACTCGTTATATCGTGGACCATAGTCAAAAAACGGCGATGTTTTCTTAAATAAAGAAACAATTGTCGTTACTTCTTAACAGAGCTCGTATTTTGGTGTGTTAGTTACAAAATAAAATATAGTGTGTCTAAAATGAAACTGTAGTTGTGTTGAAATGAAACTGCAGTGTATATAAAATGAAACTGAATAACAATTTAACATATTTAAGTGTAGATTGTCCAATGAAACTGTAGTTGTGTTGAAATGAAACTGCAATGTATATAAAATGAAACTGAATAACAATTTCACATATTTGAGTGTATATTGTCCAATGAAACTGTAGTTATATCGAAATGATATTGTAGTTATGTTGTAATGAAACTATAGTGTATATAAAATGAAATTGAATAACAGTTTCACATATTTTAGTGTATAATGTCGAATGAAATTGTAGTTATATCGAAATGAAACTATAATTGTGTTGAAATGAAAATGTAGTATATATAAAATGAAACTGAAATAACAGTTTCATATATTTAAGTATATATTGTCCAATGAAAGTGTAGTTATATTGAAATGATACTATAGTTGTGTTGTAATGAAACTATAGTGTATATAAAATGAAACTGAATAACAGTTTCACATATTTGAGTGTATAATGTCGAATGAAACTATAGTTATATTGAAATGAAACTATAATTGTGTTGAAATGAAACTGAATATGTTATACAAACAGAGCTACTTTATGCCGAACAGGTGTCGTTTCTTTTCATTAAAATAAACGGCACCGTTTTGGACCATGGTCCACGGTATAATTTGCCTTCCCATGAGTCTATGTGGGCAGGTCTTGTTTATTAAAAGTTAGAGATTAGTGGTATAGATATATATATTTTATTTTTTGTTTAGTGAAGTGCGTAGTTGCAGGAAAAATTTAGATCATTGATCTTTAACTTTTAATGGATCAGATCTGTACACACGATATCATGAGAAAGGGTGGACTCATTTGATCATGAGTCTATATATATATATATATATATATATATATATATATATATATATATATATATATATATATATATATATATATATATATATCTAAAAACATAATAAGTGTCAATACAAGTTATGTCCTTGATTTTTGTCCCTTTTTTATATGCTAATAAATATATACATCTTGCTTTAATTGTTGTACATTTGATTTGTATTGGACAAAATTACCCTTACACCGTTATAACACCTTTAGTATTTAATATGTCCACCAATCTTACCATACACCTACATCTATCATATCTTTTTCCTATTTTTAGTTATCATTTTATTAAAATTATCATATAACAATTAACTTAATTATAAATTATATTTTAATTAAATATTTATATGAATATTAAATTTTAATTATAAATAATATGTATATATATTATTTGTGTATACATATCAATATATCATATATGTGGGTGTTAGCTTAGTATTATTTGTAAATTATTATAATATATATATATATATATATATATATATATATATATATATATATATATATATATATATTGTTTGGATCACTTTAAGGAATTGTGAAACATAATTTTAACTAATTTTTTAAATTTTGTTACTTAACAATATTTTAATATTGGGCATAAGTTTTCGCGCATCGCGCGTACAAAATGCTAGTGTATATATATATATATATATATATATATATATATATATATATATATATATAGAGAGAGAGAGAGAGAGAGAGAGAGAGAGAGAGAGAGAGAATTAATTGAAATAGCTAGGTAGGCAGCCCATTGACCCGCATATGATGTGCTACGCTTGGATCATGATACTCAAATCTTGAGTAATGTATATATAAATACAAATATTTATTTATTTATTGAGACACACACATGTACTAGAGAATTGTTGGTCGGTTTAAGAAAACCTACCTTGGTTCTTCCTAAATCAACATATCATGTGTTTATTTTTTATATTGTTATTACTAATTTGTTAATTTTAAATTTAAATTGAGAATATATAGACATGGCTTGGTTGAGCTAGGGTTGTGCATGACCGAAATGAATGAGTGATTTGAAATATATAAAAGGGACCGATTTAACCACCAAAAGCAAGGATGTGGGACAAAAATGAATTCAAGGGATTTTTGATTGATTTTATTGGATATAATTTGATGGGGGTATATATTAGTTAAAGGTTAGTGAATCGTATGGTTTATTGCTGATACGGGATAATTAATATTAAATACATCATATTACATCTCAAATATGCAATTTTGTCAATAATTTTATAGTTTAATGACATGCATAAACATGAGACACCATATATATAAAAGAGATTTTGGAATTGATTCTCATCTAAAATATGTTTTAAAAAAAATTAAGCATGAAGTCAAAAGTTGTAACTCATTTATATAAAATGTATATACGTTATGGAATTTTGTTAATGATTTTATAATTTAGTAATATAAACACGAGACACTATATATATATATATATATATATATATATATATATATATAATAGATTTACACCCAGGACAGTGATATAGTGGTTGAGTTGTACTTGAAACATTATTCTAGTGGTAAGGTGTAGTCTGGAGAGCTCCACCAATTGAGTCTAAAGTTGGGGTTAGGCTCATTGTGCATGCATAGAATGATACAGTTTGGTCTATACTTTGGTGTGAGACTTGAAGCAGTCCAATATATAATTCGACTATATCAAGAAACTTGAGTTATACAACCAAAAAAAAAAAAAAAAAAAGAAAGTGATTATAAGTACAATGTGATAAGTTTGGATCTATTTATATATATTAATAATGCTATGGAATGTGAATGCAAATATAAAAATACGACTCTAATTTTATAATTTGTAATTCTGTACTAATATCTTAATACATTTTTTTGGTGATTACAATTTAACATATTTATAATACGAAAGGGTAACAGTGATACCATCAAACCACAAGTACAGTTACTTGGTAAATTTTAGGGTGTGTTTGGTTCGTACATGGTAATCGAAATTGGAATGAGTATCAATTAAATACTTGGTAATGATAATGAGTTTTGGTGAAAGTGTTTAACATGTTTAGTAGTAGGGTGGAATAGGAATGGTTACTAATAATAATGCTTGAGAATAAACAAGGGAATGAAACCTTTATTTTATTTGAGTATGAGTTTTTCAATTGATGAGGTATTCGAAACCCATAATAGTGTTCTAAAAACTTATCAACCAAATAATAATAATCACTTTCATACTCATTCCCATGGGCAAAACCCATCAACCAAACACACCCTTAATACTTTAAATTATTTTTTCATGATGAGAATGTAGAGGCAAGCAATCTCGATTTGATCCTCGACCGATGGAGAGACAACTTGTCGCAGGTGCCTGCTAAGCAGCAGCTGGTCAAATCATATCGTTGGCATTACTCATCAGACAACCTAATCACTACTTAACTACTTTAATTTGTTTAAACTCCATATATAAATCCATTATATTAAATTGTTATTTATAAAAATGACTATTTAATGACATGTGCTTAGCTTTTGGAAGTTTTATTTTCCCACGAGTAATCTTGCTTAGCTTGTATTGGCAAGATATGATTTGTAACACCAAACAAGACAATATGTTTACATTTTTTTTTAGAAAACAAAAACGAGAAATATATTAAGAACGATCAGAGTCTAGTACATGAGCGATAAACGGAAAAGGGACTGTGAAACAGTCCATACAATATGACATAGAAAGGGCATTTCTAACTAAAACGTGAGCTACTCTATTCGCAAATCATTTAACAAACGCAAAGTTGAGATTAAAAAAATCTATAGCTAACTCCTTAATGTCGTTTTAAATATGAAATCTGTTATTTTTATTATCGTGAGACAAGTTTTACTATATGATGAGACGGATTATGCTTGTAGATGATTCATATATATAAGCAAATTACAAATGAAAGAAGTGAGGTTCACAAACTACAACCCATGGATACACTGGCCCAACCGCTATAACAAGTGCATGGCCCACTTGATAAATATAACAGAGGTGTTTGGTAGATAGTTGTTAGCTGATTGGATTAGTGGTTTGGCTCATTAGTTGATTGTAGAAAAATATTTGGTAAATTAGATGCTAGTTGATAGTTGATTACATGCAAAATGACTTTTTTAAAAAGATGATCGAAAAAGTTGCTTTGAACAGTTTTTTGAATTTTAACATTTTAGAACAATAAGTTGTTACAAAAAAAAAATATATATATATATTAATCAAACACTCATATTAATTGTTTAACTAAATCAAACAGCTAATAGTGGTCAAATAAGCCAAAATTAATTGATAAGTTAACTATGTTACCAAGCAGGACCAACTTCATGCAAAAGCAATTATACCACTGTCAAACTCCCTCATAGGACTAATACAATCCACGCACCACCATTAATCCCTTGTACGTGAGATCAATTTCAGATAGCTCAATATTTAGCTAGTTAACTTAACACTTTAATTGTTTGTATTTATGTAAATATGGGAATTAAAGAATAAATTGAAGTGATTAATTCAAAAGTCAAGGAAGGAGGCGTAGATTTGTTTGAATCAATTACTTGATGAGCTTTGCATCTTTACCTCCAAATCGAAGTTTTAGTATTAAAACAAATTTGAATATATGAAGATAACTTATGACCTAATTTAATATAACTATAATTAAGGTTCTTGTTTGCCAGAATCCCAACCTCACTAGTGACAACCTGGTTCCTCGAAGCTACCTGCACGTGTAGCATTTGGTGTGTATTTATCATTATTTTTTTTATGAAGAAATTCCACATTTTATTAATTATGTCATCGAGGGCCTGTACTAGATAAATTCTGTTATTATGTAATAGCTTAAGCATGTAACCTATACAAAATATATAAATCACTCTAGCTAGCTAGGAATGCTTGACAGCGAATGTGTGAGTAAAAAATTGAATTCGTGATGACGACCTTATAATAAGATAATCATACCTGTTGAACATATATAGCTATTAATGTGCAAATTCAACTATCAGCTCAGACTTTTAGTTGAGATGGAGCACATGGGGTTCGAATCTCAGCATCACCCATAAGCGACTACGTATTGCGCGCGTGCGTGTGCAATCCAATTATCAATTATCAGAGTGGGTAGATCCCGTCATTGGCCCTGTCTGCTGATCCATTGAGTCACCGTGATTTACATCCGCCCGGGGTATGAGGCACTTGAGTTGGGGATTCAACCTTTTGGAAGGAGGAGTATAAATTTGTAATTACAATTACAATTTGTATAATAAATATATTTATTATTACTACTTGATCACTTAGCTTTGATTTTATGATTTTAAAAAAATGATAACGTCTCTTTCATGAGATCGAATTCTTCTGAAATAAAATAGAACGAAGTCAAAATCTCATGCACATGAGTACATGACAACCCTTCTATATAAACTCTAACCCCTTCACATTTTCCCATCACAATCAACAAACGTTCAACAAATTAAAGGTTTCGGCTTCCGATCCGATCGCAAACACTTCGCACTCTCCATACAATGGCAAAACTTAGCTTCTCTTCCTTCCTCCTCCTCCTCCTTTCCGTCGTCGCCGTCGCCGGCGCCGCCGCACGGCCGCTTCAGAGATCGCAATACTCTCGCGGCAGAACATACGTCGAATCTCAGTGCCGCCGCACACTGTACCCGAAACTGTGCGTTTCGTGCCTCGCCGGCCACGTGAACTCCACGTCCCAATCGCCGCAGGAGCTAGCGCAGGTGGCGTTAAAGGTGAGCCTGGTTAGGGCACGCTACGCGAGCGCGTACATGGCCAAAATCAGCCGAGGTCTCAAGTCCACCGACTACCAGGCCGTGCACGACTGCATCAGCCAAATCGACGACGGCGCGTCGCAGCTCGCCAGGGCGGTGAAGGAGCTCCACCAGCTAAACTTGGACGGCGAAAACGCTTTCGTTTGGCATCAGAGCAACGTCCAGACATGGCTGAGCACAATGGAGACCAACGCCTTCGCTTGTATGGATGGGATCTCAGGGTACAGAATGGGCGGTAGGGTTAGGAGGGTTATTCAGGCGAAGGTTCTTAACGTTGCTCAGGCCACCAGTGTCGCCCTCGCCATGTTCAACCACTTCGCTGCTGCACAAAGAGCCTCCTTCTCCAAGAACAAACCCTAATTGATTAGATTTCAATTATATATTTACTTGTGTTCAATTTCATTTGGCTTTTTTTATGTTATGTATGCTTAACAAACATATGTAACGTTCAAGTATATGGAAATATGTGAATATCAAGTTTTGAATTTGTTTAATTTAATTTAATATATGGAATAATCAAACATTTATTAATATATGGAAGTGTACAACAATTAAAGTAAAATGATCATCAATTATGGTAACTCAACTGGATGAGGTTGATCCCACACTGTCGCCGGTAAAATTCAACTCCCGACAGGGTTATTATTCTGAAATTTTATTTCTGTGATTAATTGAGCTGTTCATATAGATCGAATAAGACTTATTATGTTTTTAGATACGGAATAGTTTTTAATTTACATTTTAGAAATGAACATTAATGATATTGGGTTGCTTGGTTATTGGAACTTGGAAGTCAACTGCAGCATTGCCATGCAATCACTAGGGCCACGTGATACTTAAAGGTTACAGAATGCTATGCATATCATCAATATTTTCTTTTTAAATTTTTTTATAAATCTTTGGGAGAAGATTTATAAAAATGTTTAAAAATAAAATATTTCATCCAGACTTTATAAGGCGCACTAGGGTACCAGTATTTGAAAGAATTGTAAGTTACTAGGGGGTGTATTCAATCATGACTTTCACAGAGTTTTAAAGACTTTTATGAACTTTAAAAGTTTGGAGGTATTAAATTTAAACTTTTAGAGAGTCTTTAAAAGTCATGCGGTATTCAATCAAGATTTTTAAAGAGTCTTTAAAAGTCATGTGATATTCAAAAAGTTATGAATTTTTGTACACTTTTTAATTTTAAGACTTTTGTATACTTTTCCTTCTCAAATATAAATAGTTAAATCCAATCATCAACCCCAAGATTTCAAATTTTCTTCTAACGACTTTGAATGTTTTCTCTCTCTATTTAAACTCTATTTTTTTTCTCCCTATTTAAACTCTATAAACCTATCTAAATTCAATAAAATTATTTTTTTCTTCATTATCCTATATTTTCCTCATACCAACTCTACCCATTTTCTCTCTCTTCTAAACTTTAGAATCTTCATCTAAAAATTCAAAATAATATTATTTTTACTTCATTATTGCTTGTTTATATTGATTTTTATTTTTTTTTCTATGATTTTTTTATCCCTAACTTTCTCTAATTCTCCCTAAATACATTAACAAAGCAAATTTTTTATCATCAAATTTTATAAATACTTATATATTTTTATTTTTATTCTTTTTATGTTTATATTCGTAATATATATTTTTCTTTTTTTTTTTTAACAACAGGTTACTACGAATAACGAATTACTGTTCACAACAACAATTTGGTGTTGCAAACAGTAGCACCTTGTCGTTGTTGATAGTCTCAAATTACTATTGCAAATAATAGTTCTTTGCGTGATGCCTAGCTTATAGCAAGTATAATTTTATTATATATATTATCAATATTAGATTTTTATTTTTTTTATTTTATGCAACTTGTAATTATATTTTTAAATATTTTATTTGATCAAGTCTTTTATTATAATTTTTATTGTTTAATATTGTTATGAATTTCTAATGAAATAATTTTTTTTTTTTTGTTGATGACTTGATGTTTATTACGGAGTAATAATATATATAAGTAATTAGCATATAAGTTTCAACATACTATGAATAAAAATAATAATGTTGAGAATGTTGATGTGGGTGAAGAACTATATAATAAGAAGAATTTTATGATATATTATAAATGTTTTGTAAGAAAACTGTAAATGATAAGAATCAAAATCATTGAAAGTTTGTAATGATGTATTTAATTTAGAATTTCAATGACTTTTGTAGACTTTTTAAAATAAAAAGTTGATAAAAGTCTATAAATGTCTTTTATATCGACTTTTATAAGTCTTATAAAGTTTTAAAAAGTTTTGAACGACTTTATGAAAGTCAATCAAAGTTTATTAAAATCTATCATTTAAAAAGTCTTTAAAACTTTACAAAAGTCATGATTGAATACACCCCCCTAAAGGTAGATCAAGCAATTTATCTTATATATTAGTCTACGGAACATAAATATAGTAGGGAACCCTTAAATATACTGTTCAAACTCAATAGTTATGCTGTGCAACTGTGTGCACACGGTTGCAAAACGACGTCGTTTTGATTAAAAACGTGCGTCCCTTTTTTTTTTTTTTTTTTTAAAAAAAAACCAGTTTCGATTTTCCTCAACAGCATTATTGTGGATATATAGTTATGAATTTACGGATATTTAGTTCATTCATTGTGGATATTTAGTTCATTCATTCTGAATTTTGTGTTATTCATTCACTGTGGATATATAGTTATGAATTTGTGGATATATAATTATGAGTTTGTGGATACATAATTCAAATTACACACAAAAAAATGCTATTGCCGGGAATCAAACTTGATTTTTTTTTTTTAAAGTGATTCGCGTTTGTAATCAAAACGACGTCATTTTTGCAACCGTTTACACCATACATGATGCACACGGTTGCACAGCATAATTTGCGGTTGAAACTTATAAAAATATAAAAACATAACCCAATTCCAAATGGATCAAGAAAACAAACCAATGTTTTAACTGGGCTCTGTGGTAAAATGGTCACAGTTTTGGGAAGCCCATTAACAATACAATAAAGGGTGCCACACGCATCAGTGCGAAAAAGTTCAAAACTTGCGCAAAAAATTAAGGGTGCAATCGTGCAAATTAGTAAATTCGCTCGCTCGAGTCGAATTCGAGCATACTCGTAACGTAACCTTAGAAGTTGGATTCTGGGTATTCAATAGCTCTGCAGCCTCCTGGTTCACTAAAGCCACATTTCAAAGGTAATCTTCACAAGTCTTGTTTCCCCAGGTTTAAATTGTTGTTGTACGATGATGTTCTCAGTGTTTGAATGGTAATTTATAGGCATTTGTTGTTAGTTTCAAAGTTTCAATCCAGTTGCATAGTGTATGCTGTCTAAATTTTAATTTATAGGCATTTGTTGACTTGAATGTTATGACTTGAATCATAATAACAGTTGAAATGTTATGAAATTGAACCCTTAGTTCTTTACAGTGATATCCATATTTTACAACCCAGTGATGGATTTTAAATTTTAATGTAATTACTTTACCTCTTGATTTTAATGCAATCTGTGTAATGATTTGAAAATGCAGCTTTATGGCCTTCACAAGATTCCTACTAATAGACCTTGCTCCCAGAACTATCAATAATTCAAGTGATTGCATTATGTTGTAAGTCCAGATCATTATTGCTAGCCTAGTTTCATTACTTTGATCATCGTAATTGCTAACAAGAGAGCCAAGTTTGTGACTTTATTCAATAATCCAGTTAATAAAAAATGCATGTGATGTGCTGGCATGAACCGAGAGGTCCAAGATAAATGACAATAACAAGGGGTGTTTATTGCTATGATCTCTTTGCTTGAGCTTTTATATGAAACTGAACTGATAAGATGAGAATGAACAACCCGAGCTCGAGCTCGGGTTGGCTCGTTTGCAGCCCTAGCCAAGATAAGACGACCTAAAGAAGTATAAAAGTTGGATCAGAGATCTTAATCTTCATATCAAAGCGCGCTTTTCCCTTTTGGTAACTGGAAAATTGGGAGGGATTTCTAAGCAGGTTCATCTATACCCTTTTCCTTCATCTTTGGTTTAGTGTTTAGTTCTAATTTTTCTGATCTG
The DNA here is from genome assembly GCF_001879475.1 of Ipomoea nil. Taxonomy (NCBI): domain Eukaryota; kingdom Viridiplantae; phylum Streptophyta; class Magnoliopsida; order Solanales; family Convolvulaceae; genus Ipomoea; species Ipomoea nil. Next base: position 3,314,842 of record NW_017616616.1, on the reverse strand, counting down.
TGAAAAATGAAGATTTTTTTTTTTTTTTGTGATTTTAGATTCTAGTGTTTTATGAGGCCATGCTCCAAGCTAGCAGTTTTACTCTTACAAAGGCTTTGTAAGCTTTTCTTACCTCTTTCTTTGAGAAATTAGCAAATTGTAAATTGCATACTTTGTAATTTGTGTTGTTCTGTTTCGAGATTATGATTTCATCTGTAATATTTTCCGAATTTTTTGTTATTTATGAAAAATTACCATTTAAAAAAAAAATTTATTTTTTATAGTATGGTAAATGCTTTTATGATGTATGAGAAAATGCCATTGAGACTTGAGAGTCACAGTTGATGATGAAGTTAAATGTTTAATTTTCAGGGAATTTGAGAGAGTAGGAGTGCGTCGGCTTTTAAACTTTGGCTTGAATTTGAAGTTTACTGTGAAGAACTCAATCAGACAAGTTCACATGGAAAGTAGTAGAAGCAGCAGAATTTCAAGGGGTGCTTTGATTGTCTTTGAAGGGCTAGATCGTTGTGGGAAGACATCACAGTCTAGTAGATTAGTTAAGTACTTGGATAACCTTGGCCACTCCATTCAATCATGGAGATTTCCCGATAGAAATACCGGAATTGGGCAAATGATATCTTCTTATCTTGCCAACAAATCGCATTTGGATGATCATGCTATCCATCTCCTTTTCAGTGCCAACCGCTGGGAGAAGAGGTATTCTCTGTCATGCGACAAAAGTAATTGCCTTTTATTTGCCAAGTAATGGTTGCTCTTACAATGAATGATTTCCAGGTTTAGAGTTTAGTCATAGAATATCTTTTTGGTCGTACACAATTTGAAATTTTCACTTAAATGACGTTGATATTTACTATTGTATGTTAAAGTTTGGATTTGCCCAGCATGGTTGATCCACTATTGACTGAAAATATAATTGCAGGTCATTAATGGAAGAAACTCTGAAGGGTGGAACCACTATTATTGTAGACCGTTATTCTTATTCTGGGGTAGCATTTTCCTCTGCCAAGGGACTTGATATTCAATGGTGCAAGGTAAATACATTCTTCAGTGTCGATATTGAAATTCAAGGTTTCTTAGGTTGTGATGTCATGAAGTGTTTTGATGCAGGCTCCTGATATAGGATTGCTTGCTCCAGATCTGGTATTGTATCTTGACATTTCACCTGAGGTAATCAATTTTTCAGTTTAAACGCATGTGACATTGGAGGAATAGTAAAACATTTCATTTTAGTGTCAAATTTGAACCGGTGGCACCAATATGGTTTTATTGCCTGTTTGGTTTAGTTATTGTATTTAAATCGTATCTATGCGTATGTGTTGAATTTGGAAGATGGAATGGCCTGGTGGGTGGAGAATAACAACCACCCGTCAGTTAGGCAGAAGCAAAGATGAATAAAGGAATGGAAAATATATATAAGACTGAAAGATATAGAAAATGTATGATTCTATATCATCTCTTTGTATCTAATAAAGAAACATAGTACATAGACACATAACTGTAAGTACCTATCCATAAACTTACACCTATTCAAAAACAAACACAACCCTATAGATAAACCTAACTCTTTATTTTTCAACAGTATGCTTGGTCATTTTGGGAGTGATGATATTTTCAGTATAGTTTTGCATTTGTTATGCACTATCTAGCCCCTTTGGGAAGTATTTGGGGCAAGAAATTGGCAGTTAACAGCCCACCTGGATGCGATGGCTTCACTATTTGTGATTGCTTTTGCGGGTTCTCTAATTTCTAGAGAGAACTCAAGCTAATTTGTCAGATTTGTTTTCTTTCTGATATGGATGGTGCAATGGTGTGCCTTTTATATTTCCTGTGGTTTATAGAGAATTCATTCTTGAAATATGCCAGAGAGCTGCTGAAAGAGGAGGTTACGGTGGCGAGAGGTATGAGCAGTTGGAGTTTCAGAAAAAGGTTGCCCTCTCTTACCAGGCCCTTCAGGATTCATCATGGAAGGTAAGTGACATTATTTTTTTAAGTATCGCCCAGTCTTTACTTTTAGGGGCAGTAAAGATACTTCTGATGCATCTAGACTCTAGAGCTTTGATATTCAATAGCGAGATCATAGGCTAATGCAAAGAACCAAACTTGAACACAATTTTTCCACGATGAATCCCTTTTCTGTTTTGCTGATTTAGATAATAGATGCAACCCTTCCTATGGAAGACATTGAGAAAAAGCTGAGAGAAATTGCGGTGGAGTGCATGATAAAGTGCCAAGATGGAAAACCCTTGTCGCTGCTGTGGCCGAGCTAAGTTTATGCGCTTTGTTGAGGATTCAAACTTCCATTATGTGGGTAATTTAGCCCTACATTTTATCTTATACCTTCCTCAATGTAATCATTATGTAGTCTTCAGGGACATTAATAATCTATAGGTTTGTTGTATCCTGGTCTGGGCTACCAATCTCTGCACTTACTGTTGTTACACAGTGGATACTCCATTATTTAGTAGCATAGAGCTATTGTGTTCATGGTTGCAGTAGGCGTTAAGCGCTAGTTAAGCGGTAGAGTAGAGCTTAATCGACTAACTATATAAAAAAGCAAACAGTGCACTTATGTGGGTGTATGTCATATATAAAAAATTAGCAAGGCAGACTCGGCTGTGTTAACTCAGCTAACTCGACCGAATTGGACGAGTTAACTCGGCCGAATTCGGTCAAGTTCGTCGCCAACTTGGCCGAGTCGGCCAAGTTGGGTGTCTAGGCAGCTGGCCGTCTAGGGGTTAATTCGTCTCGGCCTAGGGGCGCCTATGTGGCCGCCTATCGTGATTGTGTTACCGTTGTTGACTCTCTTCTTTTTAAGTAATTTTAGAAACTTTACTAATTGATTCTGTAAAGTCTACAATATTAACAAACTATTAGATAGGTAGTCTTAAGTTTTGTTAGAATAGTGGGTTTATTTACTTCAAGTGTTCTTTGCCTTCCTTACTATAGTTTCTTTAACTTAAAAGAAATTTGATATTCCTTGTGGGATTAAAGAACAAAGAACCTTTATTCATCACAGCATACAACAGCCCTTATTCACCAAACTCAGATAATTCCTACCTCAGACTCATAGGACCATCCTTATTCACTACTACTTGCTGGTGAACGCCTTTCAGTGGGTTACTTGGACATCTTAGCAGCCAGCTCTCTTGCTAGTTTTGCAGCCACCATTGCAGTCATCCCATGAACAGTATCCCGCTGCGAGTTGTACTCAACCACATCGGCTGCCACGAGGTTGCCTTTAAGGTTGTGGATTATGTTGAGGACGTCCCGGAAAGAGAGACCTCCCGGCTCTAAGTGTGACACTCCGCTAGCAAATGCAGGATCCAGAACGTCCACATCCACCGAAATGTACACTCCCTTCACCCCCTCCCCGAGTTTCTGCTCACATCAGAAAACATAACAGTTATCAGCTAATAACTAATTTACCAAACATCTTTCTGCAATAAGCTAATGTTATTAACTAGTCAAACTCATTAACACAATCAGTTAACCGCTACTTAGTGGTCAGCGTTTTATCTTAATAGGAATGAGAAGATGAACCAGATTTTCTAGAAATTCGCGGTCTTTGGAAAATGTTCGCATTTCAAATTGCTCCACACCGAACTTTTGTCCTTGTTCGCGGCCTTCTATGTTGATTGATCTAAGTCCGACCTGCGCAACAAGGATATGATGAATTTAGGATAGATGTAATATAGATGATGTGGTGTGGTATATATATTGGAGTGTTGTTTTAGCGCAGCTGAGATTACTTGCAGGAGTCGCCTGGCATAGCCACCTTCCATGATTCGAGCAAAGCTAGATGCGTGAGAGTACTTGTTTCCTTCAAACTCATCGTAGAGGTCAGGGTGAGCATCAAGGTGAAGGATATCCACTTGTCCTCCAAGCTTCTCCGACACAGCTTTCACCACAGGATATGATATGGAGTGATCACCCCCCAACACCAAGGGCCGCATTACACCCTGCATTAAGCCCATATGTGATATCAAATTGAAGGATGCGTTCTGTCTCAACTAAAATGTTAAGCTAATAATTGGAGTAATACACTTATTCTTGTACTTTGGTTAACAATATTACTATTTTAATTTTTTTTTTTTTTTCAATTCAGACACGTAGAAAATGACATATATTCTTACCTCATTCATCACCGTCTTCACAGATTCACCGATGATATTAAATAATCCATCATCATCTACGCCACAATCACGTAAATCTTGTATTGGGACATCACCAATATCAGTCAAGACGCGTGGGTCTTTTATGTCTTTGCCTGCACCATTCCAGCAACTCATTATAAAACAAGTTAAAAAAAGTTCAAATATTTCAAACTAAAACAGTCACGGTATAGTGTCTAATACCTAGCATCAGTTATAATCGATGTTAGACACCGTCTTAACATAATTTCATGTGACACATCTATTAATGTTTTTTTTTAGTGATATATAATAGAACCCAATTGGTAATAAATGTATAAATAACTAATTGCATTATATGCATCACCTTCTTCAGTTGTAGAGTTTGTGCTGCCACACCACATGGCCTCTCGAATGTAAGGAGGGGCAAATGCTGGGCCCTGGAGAAATGAGGAGTTATGCCCCAGAGGAACTCCAAGAAGACATGATGATGCCACGACACCCCCTAGAGAACGAAGAAGCTCTCCCTGAAATGCCAACTAAAATATTTTAGACAAAAGCAAACCTCCCATTATTTACTATATATCTTCTTATTTCTTATTCTCATATATATATATATATATATATATATATATATATATATATATATATATATATATATATATATATATATATATAGGATTTGGTTCGGTAAAAATCACTGCTTGAGTGTGAACCTATGAACTCCTATGCACTGTTGAAATGTGAGATTGGACAACCCAGATCTGAGGAGTGGTGCAATGGGGCATTCTGTGCAGTTGTGCACCGGTGCAGTGATGTGGTGCATTGGTGTAGTGACGTATATTTACTATGTCAAAATCATTAGCAATGGTGCATTTAGTGTAGTTATGCACCGGTGTAGTGATGTGGTGCATTGACGTAGTGACGTATATTTACCATGTCAAAATCATTATAAACCACAAGATCAAACAAGATTAACAATGCACAATAATGGCACACGCTACACGGGTTCTCATGTTCTATATATATATATATATATATATATATGTGTGTGTGTGTGTGTGTGTGTGTGTGTGTGTGTGTGTGTGTGTGTGTGTGTGTGTGTGTGTGTGTGTGTGTGTGTGTGTTTTTTTTTTAAATGAATTTTTAGTATTTATTAGTGTATTCTTTTTAAATTTTAAATTTATACAAAATAATTTTTTTTTGTATTTTTAAAAAATATCTACAAATATACCCATATTTTTGTTAATATGTGCACGTTTATCTTATAGAACAGTGTCTTATTGGTGGTCAGTATTTCATGCATGGACCGCATGGACCACATGGAAGGAACAATAATGCCAAGAATTGGTTTTCCATGTTAATAATTGCTAATAATATGGATTATGTTTCAAATTAAACAATCAAAATAATCAGGATTAAGAGGCAAAACTCAAGCTAGCTTCAAGGTTAGCAAATCAAGACTAGATGTATATAAGACATGCCTTTAGCTTAGCTCTCTCCCGAATAAGTGAAAGAGATGCGTCAATAATACGTTTTTGCGCCTTGTCTCTTACGTCTTTGGGTATATGTTCACAATTCAATTTGTGCAAATAATGCATACCCATTCTTCTGATATTATTCATATTTGCAAATCCTACAACAAAGCCAATACCTTTAGATCTAATATAATTATGAAAGTGAAACGACAATCACCCAAAAACAAAGTCGGCTTGAAAGTATATAAAATTTAAATCATATTACACATATGACTTACAAAATTTTTTAAAGCGTTGATTTGCACTTGTATAACTAGGCAAGTATTTTGGATTGTATCAAATGCAAATGTGTCAATCAGTATCATAGATTTTTTTATAATATATTTATATCAGACAAGAACAATTTCACATTTGTTTTTTTACTTTTGATTTTCTAACTAATATTCTAGTAATTAACAAAGTTAACGAAGTCAATTAGTTTACATGTTCGATCTTTAAGGACAAAGTTGTCACTCCAATTCAAGCCTCCAAATGGTCATAAATGAAGTAGTAAAAACTCCCTGCATGACAGTTCAGTTGGTCATAGGAGTAAAGTTAAGAAGAATGAGGTAGTAAAAACCTTTTGACTTTGTTTATTACATTAGGATGAGAGTTTATATCCTAAAGAATAGTAAAATGTTTTGAATTGAGTTTTTTGTTATTGAAATATTAGCCAAAAAGACTGAAAAAATGCCAACAATATGTTAAAGTAGAGATCTTAGAAGAAGCTCGCATGGGCAGTTCAACTAGTCGCAAAGGTAAAATTTGTCACAAGAGATCAAATATTGACTTTCACCAGTAACAATGTGGGAACAACAACCTCTCAAAATGAGGAGCTCAGTTCCTTGTGTGGAGTGAGTAAAAGTATAGCCTATATTAATAAGTTGAGTCACTATGATTAACCCATCCACAAAGTGTGGGGGCGCCTCACCTTTTTGTCACAAGAGATCTTAGAAGACAATAATTAAAATATCATATAGAGACATAACCAATTCACAAATTGTGAGGGCGCCTCACATTTTTGTCACAAGAGATCTTAGAAGACAATAATTGCAATATTAGATAGAGACATAATTGTCGTTAGTCTATGTTGGTCAGTTGAATCATGGTGATTAACCCATCCACAAACTGTGGGGACACCTCACCTTTTTGTCACAAGAGATCTTAGAAGACAATAATTAAAATTATTAATAGAGACATAATTACGGTTAGATTACAAGTACAAAAAATACTCCACAAAAATAACATGAGAAAAGTTGAAACTTTCCATTATGTAAGAATGGAGGAGATGAATCTTTTACCAAGCAAATTGAGTGATGTATTTTGTCACACTTAGAAAGTTAAATTAATAGTTGAAATTCTCATTTATGCTTATATATGTTATACACTCAACCAAACATAGCATTTCTAAATTAAACCTTCTTATAAAGATGATATTGAAATCAATAATAATTAAATAATGACGTGACATACCACTAGTGAACACGAAGGACTGAGAAGAAGCAGGAGACTCACAAAGCTTGTCTTGCAACTCGACGAGGAGATAATGGGTATATAAATAGATAGGATAGGATTGGGTTCCAACTTGCCTCTGATTTTTTGCAGACATAATCTGCTCATTATTTTCACATGGGATAATCTATCCTTTTCATATGGATACACATTTTTCATTTGTATCATTGTTTTTAATGTGTATATATATTCAGTTAGTACGTGTTCTTTATCGACACAGTTAGTGTTATTCGATTTAGATTTATATGATTTTATTTAATTTATTTTCATGATTTCCATGCATAATTACATACAAAAAATTAAAAAAAGAACCTCTCCCTCGTCTGGTTTCCTCCAAGCTAAGTGGTATTGGGAAAGTGATATATTGGCTTATTTGTAAACTTTTTCTAAAATAACTTTTATTAGTACTTACTAGGTATGTGTTCAAGTTTGGAATTGAACAAGTCTTACATATTAAGTGTATATTGTCAAATGATACTTAAGTGGTGCTGTAATGAAACTACAATGCGTATAAAATGAAACTGAATAACAAGTCTCACATATTGAGTGTATATTGTCAAATAAAACAGTAGTTGAATAATAATGATACTTTAGTGGTGCTATAATGAAACTACATTGTGTATAAAATAAATTGAATAACAGGTCTCACAAAATTGAATTAGAATGATACTTTAGTGATATTGTAATGAAACTGAATAATGAAAGAGGTTGCTACATGGACCATAATGAAATTTACCTTCTACCATTGACCATTGTTAACGAAAAAAACTTTAAACACGTCATTTTTCTACATGGTTCACGCTGCTGCATAGACTACAGTCCACATTAAAATTGGACTCAACTAGAATATGAGCCACAATTAAATTTGTTCAATCATTATTGCATGGATCATAAATAAAAAGTACATTTTTAATATATTAAGGGTACATTATTTATGTACGTAAGGTATATTTTTTGAAAGTACATTTTTAATATATTAAGAGTACATTATATTATATAATGTAACTTCAGTACAAAAATAATGTACTTTTAATATATTAAAAATGTACTTGATATTCATGGTCCACACAATAATTTGCCAAATTTGTTGCATTCTAGTTTAGGCTACCAATATTTGCACCTATTGTTGTTGTTGGATCTATGTAGCCCATTAGGCCCATTACTCACTAGCAAAGTGTGCTGCTGTGTTAGGCAAAATCGATGAAATTATTATAGAAAAGAACGAAGAACATTTGATAAGGTAAAATTGATTGAGCAATAAAACTATAGGGACCAAATTGATATTTATTTATATATTTTCATTTTGGGTGAGCACCGAGTTATGAACACTGAGCTTGAAGCGAAAAAAGAAGTTCAGACTTCAGAGCAGTTGAAGTCCAGTACAAATCTCAAGCGGGAAATTTGAATAAATCAATTGCCAGTAATCGACGCAGTCACTTCGATGGCGGCTAAAGAAGAAGTTGCTCGGAGCATGAAAATGGAGGCCGAGGAGGAATCGAGAATGGCGACGAACAGTTCAGCATCACCTGAAGACGTAGACGAAGACGACGAACACGATTCCAAAGAGAGAGTTCTTCAGAGATACTTCCTCCAGGAATGGAAGCTCGTGAAGTCCCTCCTCGACGACATCGTTTCGCACGGCCGGGTTTCCGATCTCTCCTCCGTCCACAAGATCCGATCCATTGTACGCAATCACTTCACATTCACCTCTCTGTTTATGTAGTGCACTAATTTGCGAAATTTAATGATATTTGTAAATTTAGATGCAATTTTTGTACAAATTCTGCGTATTGTGCAGTTCACTTTATGTATACTAGAAGTGAAGCTATTCGAGACATTAATTTTAATTACTTTATAGGATATGCTCTTTTGTTAGTTGAGGAAGTTAATATCTCGCTGTTTTATCTCTATTTTCCTGATTTGAGCAGAAAATGTAGCCTAACATACTGAATATGATATTGCAGATGGACAAGTATCAGGAACAGGGTCAATTAGTAGAGCCATATTTGGAGAGCATAGTTTCTCCTCTGATGTCCATTATTCGTTCCAAAACTGCTGAGCTAGGGGCAACCTCAGATGAAATTCTCGAAGTTATTAAACCTTTATGCATAATCATTTATTGTTTGGTAACAGTTTGTGGATATAAGGCTGTTATCAAATTCTTTCCGCATCAGGTTTCTGATCTAGAGCTTGCAGTCTCTTTGTTGGAGAAGTGCCACAATGCACAATCAGTAACATCATTGAGGCAAGAAAGTACAGGAGAGATGGAGGCGAAGTGTGTGATACTATTATGGCTTTCCATACTAGTATTGATTCCTTTTGATATATCCTCTGTGGATACTAGTGTTACTGATAGTCGATGTATGAGTGGAGATGAACCTCCTCCATTGGCACTAAGGATTATAGAATGCTCTAAGGACTACCTTTCAGATGCTGGTCCTATGCGTACTATAGCTGGATTGTTGCTTTCAAAACTTCTAACACGCCCAGATATGTTGAAGGCTTTTAACAGGTTATCTTTGTAATACTTTTCTGCTACTTGATATCATTTCATTATGAATTGCTAGAGTTTTTTGAAGTCAAATGTGATGAAATACTGGTTAGAGACTTAGAGGCAATAGAAATTGTAGGTATGTTGTACCTAGTTACTCAGACTCAATATGACCTTTCCCAGTTGAGCCTTGAATTGAGCTTATCGGGATCGGGTTGCTTGCATTGGCTAGCTAAAGTAGAGGGGAGGGGATACTTCATGTCTTGTACTCTTATGGAGGTATGAGATGTCATTTGAAAATAAGTTTAAGTGGTCTTACTAAGTTACTATCGAATTCATGAGTTCCTTTGTCTGCATGTGAGCATGCTGGTGCCTTGGTCTTAATTTTGCTCCTCATCCATGTAGATAATGGATGGATGATGGATCATAATCATTTCATTTTCTTCTTCCAAGCTTATCTTTCACTGAACCTTATTAATGCTTGACAAGTTTGGGAAAAGTTATTGTACTAGTTTTTTTAGGTATGTGGCCGAATAATGAGAAAACTAATAGTGTATCACGTGCAATTTCTGTTGAACTCATCAAATTTTGCTTTGTTTATGTTCATTATTCTAAACTATTATTTGACTTCAATATTTATTTCCAGTTTTCTTTTTCTTCAGCTTTATTGATTGGACGCATGAAGTCATTTCATCTGCTTCAAATAATGTTACTGATCACTTCCGGTTGTTGGGTACAGTGGAAGCATTGTCTACCACTTTCAAGGTTCATTACTTTATCATTTTTTTATTTCCGAGTTTCATAGAAAATTTGAAAGCAAATAAATATTTCTATCTAATTTTAATACATGCTAGGGATGCTTCCATGAGGAATATATATTTAGGATTAAACTTTGTTACTGTCTCATCATTTGCATAAAGTGGTAGCCTCTCTTGTATATTCACTGCTTCTGTTTCTTAATAATTTGAAGCATTTTAACTTTCCATTTGACTATTGGTTATTGCTTTCTAACCTATATGATTTATTGCTTATAAAAATCATCTAGTCATCTTAAGGAAGCAAACTAGATTATTTTAGTATAAAATGGCATTAATTATTAGGTGTTTAACATATGTTTCCATCATTTTGGATTCTTTCTCAAGATAATATCCTTCTGCACTATTGTATTTGTTTAAAAGTATATGACAGAACCTGGAGCCAAAAATTATATATTATCCCTATCTTGACCTTCTCATGGAGTTCCACGTATTTAGACTGCTTACCACTTTTAAATTTTTTTTACTTAGCATCCTTACTTTAAATACAAATCCCCTAAACTCACTGCTTCTATTAAAATGTAGACTGGGAGTGCAAAACTGTTGCTTAATGTGGTTCCCACTGTTTGGAAAGAGGCAACAAGTCTGGTGAAGTCTAATGGTGCAGTACGAAGCCCATTACTTCGCAAATATCTTATGAAGCTAGCTCAACGGATAGGGCTTACTTGTTTGCCTCACCGTTCTCAATCATGGCGCTATGTGGTTAGTTGAATTATCTAGATGTTCTTATTCCTTTGTTGTTTTTTTATGACAGCATTTTTTTTTTCTTGAAAAATCTTCAAAAAATTAGTGTATTCAGTTATCAATAATAAAGTATAAACTGCTGGAAATGTACAACTCTGTGTATGAAGTGTTGCTTATTTTCATCTCAACTCTTTATTCTCTGTCTGTTTTCATTTTCTTGCAATTCTTTTGTCTTTAAAGATTCTTCATGAAAAGCTACATTCTTGATAAAGTTTCCATGAATTTCCTAGTTAAGTTTTCATTTTCTTCATCATCTAGGGTAGAAAGCAAACACTGGGAGACCATATATCCCAAGACTTGGCCAGAATGCACAAAAACAATGGTGCTGCAACCACAGATCCTTTGGAATTATATCAAGAGGAAGATATGGATGTTCCAGAGATGGTAGAAGAGATTATTGAAGTTTTGCTGACTGGATTGCGAGATACGGTATGTTTAAGGGGTGAGAGATTATTTTATTAACTGATTAAACCTTAGTTGTCTCTGATGTGCCTGGGGTAAATAAACAAATGATTCAGTGTAAGTTTTGAATTTCATTTACACCATATTGTCTTAGACATCTTGCTGTTTATGCAGGACACTGTTGTGCGCTGGTCTGCTGCAAAAGGTATTGGCCGTGTTACTTCACGCTTAACTTATGCACTTTCTGATGAAGTCCTGTCATCTGTACTGGAGCTTTTTTCACCCAGTGAGGTAGTGTTTTTTGTCAACATTTCAATTTATTACTCCGTAATTGGGAGTTGGGATATACATAATTTCTAAAGATCATTTCTATTCCTGAGAATACCATTACTTGTGGTTGTAATTTTCGTGCATTTGTTTATGTTATTGTTGGTTATTGGTTATAAGTTAAACTTCTATATTCTTGTACTACAGGGAGATGGTTCATGGCATGGAGGTTGCTTGGCACTGGCTGAGTTAGCACGTAGAGGGTTGCTCTTACCCATTAGCTTTTCAAAAGTTGTGCCTGTTGTAGTGAAGGTTGACTTCTCTGGCCATGATTTTGTGTTTTCAGATCATAATTCTCCATTTTTGTTGGTTTCCATGATTTCTTCATCTGATAGTGATTTTGAGCTTTAAACTTTTGCTTCAAATAGTGATTAAAAAATGTTCTTTTTGCTAGAGTATGAGTTTTGTGTTTGTCTTTTCCTCTCCTCTCACCATTGGTTTTGCCAAAGATGTTTCTTTGAGATCCACTGCTCACCCTTCTGTTGCCTTGGGTGGATAAATTTGGCATTTGTTGGGTTGTGAAGCTGTCTTTTTGAATTCTGGTTTTCTATACAACTTCCTAAGTCATCTGTTGATGCATATGCCACCCCTTTTATCAGCTTGAGTAGTTGAGTGTCATCTAGTATCTGTGCCATACTATAGTCAGTATAGTGGTATTCTTTGCATTATTCTTAGTGGAAAACTTTCATCTTGGGAACTTGGTGTATGAGTGTATCATAGATATATTTCAAAAGCTTAGCGTTGACCGTATGTGATTTGAATCTGATGGGCAGTACTTTGGTGTATGATTCTCTGACAGGCCTTACATTATGATGTTCGACGGGGTCCACATAGTATTGGATCTCATGTACGTGATGCTGCTGCCTATGTTTGCTGGGCATTTGGTCGTGCATATTATCATACAGATATGAAAAGTGTACTTGAACAGCTTGCTCCACACCTTCTGACTGTGGCTTGTTACGACCGTGAGGTGCTAATCACTATATATTGATGTTTTTTTTTCTCCACTATTTTTATTTAGATGCTGAAGACTTTAGCTTAATTTCCAGGTTAATTGTAGAAGAGCAGCAGCTGCTGCTTTTCAAGAGAATGTTGGAAGACAAGGAAATTATCCCCATGGCATTGATATAGTGAATACAGCTGATTATTTTGCACTTTCTTCACGTGTAAACTCTTATCTTGATGTTTCAGTCTCCATTGCTCAATATGATGGATACCTGCACCCTTTTGTAGATGAGCTGCTTCATAACAAGATCTGTCACTGGGTATGTTTATCTTCCTTCCATGTTAGCATTAATTTTCCGTGATTATTGATTGTGGCATTAGTTTAAGTCTTGCTTCACTCTTTAGGTTTTTGTCTCTACTGATTGTGGCATTAGTTTAAGTCTTGCTTCACTCTTTAGGTTTTTGTCTCTGGTGATATAATAGGATGCATCATGTAATAAGTTAAACTTCTGCCGACTATGATTCTTGCACATTTTTTTGTTTTTTTCTATGTTATCCTTTTCCTTATTCATTTCGGGATGGGGTCAAGAGAGAGGAGAGTACTTTGCTCTATATTTTCCAATGTCTATGGCACTATGCCTAATAGCTGGTGCTTAGATCTCTTTGATAGTGAAAAAAAAATTCTGAATTAGGAGGGAAGCTTGGGATGATGAAGGCTTGCTGAATAAAAAGTGGCTACTAAGAGAACATATTGCTCCTTGTGGACTAATCTCCATTACTACCATCTTTAGAGGCACTGCTGCACCCAGACATGGCGTGTGAGAGGCATGCTTTTTATTTTTATTTTTTTAAAAAATCTGTCAGAATTCTTTTTTTTTTTTTTTTTTCCTTTTCTTTTTCTCTTCCCTTTTTCTCTCTCTCTCTCCTACTTGGCTTCCTAAAAACCAACAAAAAACCTCAACAAATGAGGTTGCTCGTTAAAAACCCATTTGGTGATTTTTGTTCTACAAAAAACCATGAAAAAACCCCTAATGGGGTTGCTCTAAGAGCATATTGATTAGGTCATATAAAAGTTCAAAATATTGTAAGCTAGAGAATGAAAACCACAAGCAGGCTCATGCGTATGAAAAAGAGGGCGTGACAGAAGCTTGAAATGGGACCAGGACAAGAGGAAACCTATAAGCAGACTGCATTCACTATAAGTAAAAAATAATAATAATAATAATAATAATATTGTTGATCTATTTTAGAAGAATCTGTTCTTTTTGCAAACTAGTTATAAGTTTATTCTGTGAAGCCATGTGTATTTAATTATAATGTTCATAACTTTTCATGAATGATCTTTGAATATGTACAGCTGTATGGTTGTTTCTTCTTGTATTTATACGCTTGGTGGATATTTTGTAATTGTTTACTTTGTTATTGGCATATGTAGGACAAAAGTTTGAGAGAGCTTGCTGGGAATGCCCTTTCTTCTCTTGTCAAGTATGATACTGAATATTTTGTGGAAGTTATTCTGAAGAAATTAATGCCCTGCACTCTTTCTACTGATTTATGCATGCGTCATGGTGCAACCTTAGCTCTTGGAGAAGTCATTTTGGCTCTGCACAAGTGTGACTATGTTCTTTCATCAGGTTGGGTTCTCCGCTATTTCACACTCCTCCAAAGTTGACACAGTTTAAAATTTTACTTTAGTAGTTTAATGTTGCTTTCTAAATGAATTATAGCATGTTTATTAGCTTCTATTACTTGAGTGTTGGTAAATCTCAATATGTGGCTCATGTTCATCTATGTTTCTTTCTTACAGATCTCCAGAAACAAGTTGCTGGTGTGGTTCCTGCAATTGAGAAAGCACGACTTTATCGTGGGAAGGGTGGAGAGATAATGCGTTCTGCTGTTTCACGTTATATAGAGTGCACTTCTATGGTGCATGTACATTTGACTGATAGAACAAAACGAAGTCTGCTTGATACACTCAATGAGAATTTGAAGCACCCTAATTCTCAGATACAGGTCGCTTTTATTACATTGCATATATATTATACAATTCTTTTGATTTGAAGTTTTTTATTTGATTCCCAAATTGCTTGTATTCTGTAGGGTGCTGCTGTTGCTGCCCTGAAAAGCTTCATTCCTGCTTACGTTGTGGCTACAGAAAATAAACCATTAATTGACATTCCGAAGAAGTACCTTGAACAGTTGACTGATCCTAATGTGGCTGCTAGGCGAGGATCTGCACTCGCAGTTGGTATATTGCCTTTTGGGTTTTTGGCTAAAGGATGGAAGAATGTGCTTTCAAAGCTTTGCAGGGCTTGTGAGATTGAGGTTTGCATATTTTGCTGTTGTCTTCATTTTCATTCTATAGTTTTTGCCTAAAGTTCACTCCTCTTTCCACTTGTTCCCCAGTCACTGTGAGGAGTTAATATTGATTGTTGTCTCAAATCAATGTCAACATTCTGATATGCAGGAGAATCCTGAAGATAGGGATGCAGAAGCACGGGTGAATGCTGTCAAGGGACTTGTATCAGTGTGTGAAACTTTAACTCACGCAAAACAATTCTCTGATTTTTTCTCCGAAGAAGATTACATTTCTCTGTTTCTTGTTATCAAGAATGAAGTGATACAGAGTTTACTTAGAGCTCTAGATGATTACTCTGTAGATAATAGAGGCGATGTGGGTTCTTGGGTTCGTGAAGCTGCCATTGAAGGTCTTGAGAAATGTACATATATTCTATGCAAGAGAGATTCCAAGCATTTGCCAAGTAAATCAGACATATTGAGTCTTGATTCTGTATCAAAGATGGATGAGAAGGAGAAATTATTATTTGATGAAGATCTTGCAACCTGCATAGTTGGAGGTATTGTTAAGCAAGCAATGGAAAAGATGGATAAATTAAGAGAGCTATCTGCAAATACTCTCCAGAGAATTTTGTACAACAAAGAAATTTTTGTGCCATTCATACCTTATAGGGAGAGACTAGAATATGTAGTTCCCAATAACACAGATCTGAAGTGGGGGGTAGGTGAATGAAACTTTGTGCATATTGTTTGTCCAAATGTTCTTCAGGATTTTGACAACGAATCTTGGTTATTTGAACTTGCAGGTGCCAAATTTCTCATTTCCTCAATTTATTCAGTTACTTGGGGTCAGTTGCTACAGTAAATATGTTGCTTCTGGGTTGGTTATTTCTATTGGTGGTTTGCAAGATTCTTTGAGGAAAGCATCACTTGGTGCTCTGATGGATTATCTTCAATCAGCAGAAAACCAGACTGATTCTATAGAGCAGAGTTTGTCCAAAGACATTCTTTGGGTTCTTCAAATGTACAAGAGATGTGATAGAGTCACAACACCTACCTTGAAGGTATGCTTAATGGAATTTTTGTTTTTGTTTTTTTTTGGTTTCCTCATGCTTTTGAGTTTCTTAGTGTTTAGTGTGTACTCATCTATTTCAGACTATTGAGATTCTTTTCAGCAAAAAGGTATTCCTAAACATGGAGGTAAGTCCGTATGCTCTTCTTATTTTATGTGGTTTTATCCACTTATGCTTCCATGTTGTTGCACTTTCCCTTTTCGTAAAAGAAATTTGTGTACCCCCCTCCCGTGACATTGTCCTGGTAATGTGTATATACAAACAACTGATCTCTTTGTTGTTTACAATCTTTTAGGGACATACTTCTGTCTTCTGTGCTGCTGTTTTGGATTCTCTTCGTTTGGAATTGAAAGGATCGAAGGACTTCTCTAAATTGAATGCTGGAATTGCAATACTTGGATATATTGCTTCACTTTTGGAGCCTATCAGCACCCAGGCTTTTAGCCAGCTAATAGTTTTCCTCAATCATCGCTATCCAAAGGTATGTTACACATGAAGATACTATGCAAAATTTGCTTCAAGTAGCTAAACATAAGACTTGACAAAAATAATTCATGAGAACTGGGTCTTCAAATTATTTTAAACAGATAAGGAAAGCTAGTGCTGAACAAGTATATCTTGTCCTCCTACAAAATGCAAGTCTTGTTGCAGAAGACAAAATAGATAAAGCACTGGAAATCATTTCTGAAACCTGCTGGGAAGGTGATATTACAGAAGCTAAAGAAAAAAGGATACAGCTTTGTGCCATAGCGGGTATAGAAACTGGGCAGATTTCCTCAGCAAATGAGGGTGCATCCCGCAAGGTTGCTGAAAAAGTGTCCAAGACAGATGAAAATGAATCATACTCATCTCTAGTTGAATCAGCTGGGTTTTAATCTCCCTACATGCAATCTGTTGATGTTATACAGTTTGCGTCTCTGCTACACCCGGTTTCACTGCATCCAGTTTCAGATGTTCAAAGCCTGCCAGGTATCTTCAACCCCGCCGATTTTGTTTTATATACTGTGAAGTGGGAAGGTAGATATGGTTTCAGAGTTGAAATTTTATTTAATATACGATGTTCAAGGGTGATAAATATATGGTTAAAACTTGCTTTAACCGGGTGAAAAGGGTCCATATTAGCAATTTGCAAATGGAACGGTTTTGTTATCAAATTGATGACTCTTTGGGCTATTTTTCATGACATCACCGCTAAACTTGGAAATCTAAATTGAAAAATATATATATATTTGTGATAAACCGTTTTATTTTCGTTTTAGAATTTATTTGATATTAAGTTTCTATTTTGTTGTTATGCTCTGATTAATACGAAAAATTGATCTCAGTAACTGCAAGTTCATTTAAATTTTGGTATCTCTAAACGATTTTGAATTTGAGGATTAAAAGCAAAAAAAAAAAAAAAAAAAACACCATAATTAAAAGACTAAAATTAAGATTAATGGCTTTTCTAATAAGCTGCCAAAAATAATAAGAGTACTACAATAAATAAATATGTATATATGCGTGTGTATATGTGTCTATATGGTGTGTACATTATGCATCTATATGTGTATGCATGTGTGCGCGCGACTAAAAGGAAGACATGCAGATTGATTTTATCATTCCCAAACATTAAAACCTTATAAATTGTTTGAAGATGTTTTTATCATCGTTCAGTAAATTTGAAATTACCACGCAACACAATCTCTAACACAAAAAATTACACCACCTCCACTTGTATACAAAAATTGTTAAATATTTGCGGATTGCTCAATTCTTCCACAAAGTATCCGAGTCCTGAGACTTCAATTTACTACTTGAAAATGAAAAGTCCTGAACCAAAATTTCAAGGCTTTGCATAAACGACATGATGCCATTCAACAAGTACATACTGTAAGGTACTCATCTGGAGTCCAGTTTGTTCCAAAGTGCAGCAGACTGATCATGAATTTAGCCAAGGGAACACACTGGGAGATGTTGGCAGGCGAGCAGTAAGAACTTCAACTCCCGTCTCAGTCACCTGCATGAGCAAAGCAATTATAAACAAGTGAATTTATTTCAATGTGCTCAAATCCAAAGCAGGAAGCAGTGGCAAGTAAATGTACGCTTCATTTTGTTTTTTTTTTGGGTAGGGAATGTACGCTTCATTTATTTATTTGTTATCTAAGTTCCATATATGATAATGAACATTCCATAATGACAGATATTACAACTCTATCAGGATATAATAGCATAATATGCATTGAATTAAACTTAAAAAAGGAATGGTTGTAAGATTACTAGTTGAAACACTAGAAGCATAATACTGGCTTGAAGGCAAATGGTTGGAAAGATTATTACTAGGGGTATAGGAACTATCCTTGATTAAAAACTTAAATAAAACTTAATAACTCGTACCAGTAATGTGTGTTCAAACTGAGCACTACGTTTTCCATCTGCTGTTACAGCTGTCCATCCATCAGGCCACATCCGGTCACGCCAAACACCTGGTGCACATGTTACATGAGAAACTCAGTGCTATCTATGTACCAAACGATATCACGCCTCACTAGAGTAATTTAAGCAACTAACCTGCATTGATCATAGGTTCAATGGTAAAGGTCTGGCCAGCCTTCATTATACCAACTGCTTTATTTCCTGATTGTGTTAAGGTTAACACAAAGGAAAAATGGTGGAACAAAAGATATAACAGGTGATCTCAGGTAATAATAGGAGTTGTTACTGTGACACAGCAAATATATTATTATATATTTGCAGCAAACTTTAGCCAGCTGTAGCATAATTTTATTCATACAAAAAAAAATATATGAAAACTAATATCCCAAGGATACTTGCATAATGGGGAATATTTGGTGCACAATGAAAAAGCTCTCCTATGCCATGGCCACAATATGATTTCACCTGTTCACGAGAAAATAGGGAATGTCATCTCTTCTAAAAAATTATACAACAGAAATAGAGTGAATTTCATTTTTGGTCCTACTGTTATAGGGGCGTTTCCAATTTCAGTCCACTTTAATTTTTTTTACCACTTTTCAACCACTGTTATTGAATGTGTTCCACTTTTAGTCCACCGTTAATATTTCCGTCAAGAGGCCGTATAATCAAAGGGTATTTTGGTCTTTTTATGTTTGTCTCTTGTCTTTTAATCCAGGCGCTTCGTCATCCTACTCCGATATTCGAAGATGGCTCTTCGAACAACGAGAATGGGAAGCCAAAGCTACATCGTTTCGTTCGTTCCAACATGGGCCGGCGAGGTTTCTTAGGTTTTAGGTTTAATGTTCCCATTTCTTTAGTCAAACATAGTCTTGGATGAGATGAAAGGTCAAAATACCCCTAGATTACACGGCCTCTTGATGGAAATACTAACGGTGGGACTAAAAGTGGAACACATTCAATAACCGTGGTTATAAAGTGGCAAAAAAAATTAAGATGGACTAAAATTGGAAACGCCCCTATAACAGTAGGACCAAAAATGGAATTCACTCACAGAAATACTAGTATTAAAGGAACACCTATCCGGCTATCCCATCCCTTTTCCTTTTTGGAACTTCAAACTTACCACAGAGAACCCTGACATTGATGCATGCCGATTAATGACCTCACCAATTTCCCGAAAACGTGTCCCAGGTTTTACTGCCAATTACCAAACATAATAGTAAATAACAAAAATAAAAACTCCTGAAGTATTGAGGATGTGTTAGGATTTAGAAAACTCATGATTTCTAAAGTCCATGTAGAATACAGTTTATAGAAAACAAGACCAACCAATTGATATAGCTTTATCCAAGCATTCGTATGTGCATTGAACCAGTCGCCGAGAAGCTTCATCCACATTACCAACAAAGAATGTCTCATTGAGATCGCCTGCACAGTCAGGGAAACACCAGGTAATACTCAGACAATTATTTAGGATAATGTCATACACTCATACATTATACTAGTATAAGGTGCTTCTTACCATGGACCCCTTTATAATACACAGTGACATCAACATTTACAATATCACCATCCTCTAGCTTCCTGAAACAATTATGAAGAACAATTACCAACACCAGGCTCAACCGAACATACAACATATAGTATCGAGATGATACTATTGAAGCAAGGAAATAAACTGGACTAGGTTAAATCATAATAAATTCTCATACTATAGTGTTAACAAGGAACAGGAAAGAAGCCAAGAAAACATATAGTTTTCCTAGCTTGAATGTGGGAGATACCTGGCATCAGGAATCCCATGACAGATCACTTCATTCACTGACCTGTGACAAATGTCAACCATCAATTATTCACAGAAAACACTACACACTGCAAATAAAGCAAATATACGATATAAAATACCTACGTGCAGCATGATTTGGGGAAAAAATGATAATTTAGGGGGGATGGATATGCACCTGCAAAAAGAAATAAAATTATTTAATGGAAAATACATACATGTAAAACCCCAAAGCTCCAGTTATAGTCCCATGAACAACTGAGTAACTGGCTCACTCTCATAGGGATTATGAAGAATAGTAGATCAGAACCAAAATGACAGATTGGAAAATATGAAAAAAAAAAAATGTTTTCAGTCATCACCAAAACCACGAGCCACACAAAATATTCAAATCAGTATTATGCTTTAGTTTTAGAGAAAAAAAAATTCCACACTACTATGCCAGAATATTCATGAAGTTAATATGAAACACTCATCCACACATGGAAGTCAGCATACCAGCAGCAATAGTAGCTTCATGGACCACAGCATCAATTTCATCAGTGGTCACACCAGGTTGAATCATGCGAGCAGCTGCATCTAAAACTTCCCTTGCTATCTGAGCATCACAATTTGAATAAAAACTAGTGATGATTAAGAACTATGCTCAAGAGTGATATAACCATTACAGCATAGTCAGATTAATGTCCCTGGATGGCTCTTAAAGGTTGAAATGAAATGTGCCCCTAATCATGTCAAGTACAAATAATCAAATATTACAATTATGCTAGTCAGATCATGAGCACACACTACATACAGATGCTATTCTGCAAATTTGTTTAATTCTTGCAGTTTTTAAACAAAGAATCCAGTCAAAATAGGAATATCTTAAATTCCATTAAGGGAGGGGGAACATTTTTACATATGAGAAAATTATGAAAATGACTACAAATTTTAAGAGAATAGTTACATGGCAACTTGGCAAGACAACGAATGTGTAGTGCAAGGTGAAGAGATAAAAAAATAAAAGCACAAACTTACACGGCAAGTTTCTCTCATTCGTTCTATTTGTTCTGGAGTTTTGATCTTCACAA
Organism: Ipomoea nil; assembly: GCF_001879475.1. Classification (NCBI taxonomy): domain Eukaryota; kingdom Viridiplantae; phylum Streptophyta; class Magnoliopsida; order Solanales; family Convolvulaceae; genus Ipomoea; species Ipomoea nil. The sequence goes on along the minus strand of NW_017616616.1, from coordinate 3,293,314 downwards.
TATGCAAATTGAAGACAAAAGAAACAAAAGGTTAAAAAAATAAAATTTCAGTAATTTTATAGCTTCTTAGTTCTTATAACTATCTAGACAATAAGTAGCTACCATTAAGACCAAAAGATAAAAGCAGTACCTCAACAACATGTTGCAGATCACTGTTGGGCTCAATTTTTGGGATTCCCTACAAAAGAAAAAAATAAAAGAAATGCACAAGTTGAGGGATAAAAAGCATTTTTAGAATTGAACAGTGAAACCCATTGGTGTGAATTGTCTAGACAATTTACAAAGTTTCCATTTCCGTCCCTGACATACAATGAAGAATATGTAATTTAAAAAAATTAAGCATCTTCATTTCTACTAATGGGTGAATCCATAGTAGTAGTTACCTAGAGGCTTACAAGAAAGAGTATACAATGCAGCAAAAAGTTCAGTTAAAATAACTTACATCAATAGCCCAATCAGGTTGCTCAACGTGACCAGGAATTAAACGTTTTTTTGAGATTGGATACGGCTTTAGAGTCCTGTGAAGACAAAAGCACCAAAGGGATATTATTACAGACTCTCAGATTGAGTAGATGGTTTTACTTGGAGAGGCGAGGGGCAAGGGAAAATACCCCTAACCATCACATGGTATAGATAAGACTTCTTTTTCTTTTAGAGTGGCAGGGGGCTGTGGACAAGAGGGATGAAGAGTGGTAGAAAAAGTAACTTCAGAAAAAGTAAAAAAAGGACCAGAGGAACTACGGCAAGATATTTATCGCATTCAGCCATGCTGACCCAATGATGACAAAAATAAATAACTAAAAAGTGCCATTCATGGGGAAACAAAAAGCCTCTTGGAAAACTTAGTTTTCTTTTTAGTTATGAGAATTGAGAAAAAAATGAAATTAGATATTTCTTTAGTGCTGAAACAAATAAGCATCCTTCAGGAATTGTCAACTTTTTACTGTTCAATCGAAAATGAAAATCTATTATATGAAGTTTTAAGGGAAATTGGAAGTTTGTAAACCCATGAGGAAAATAAGACCATTATCATCTAGCAAAAAACAGCAGATAGATGAAAATATGTCCTCAATTCAACTAAGATTTAATCCTGATCTAGGTGGGGTAAACATATAGATTGTATTTATATTCCTTTTGAGAGCATTTTCTACAATTCTATTAACTGTTAAGTCTGTTGTAAACCCTTAAGCTATCAATTCTTTTTGAATTGAAGTTATGGTCTACTTCTCTCTAACATCTCTCCTATTACTACAGTCATTCTACCAGGTGCATCTATGGGTCTATTTTGAAAATGTCCAAAATCTTCATTGGATTTCTCTCTTTGTTTTTACCTTGATTGGTGTCAAATGTTATTTGATTAAAATAAAGTCAATTCTAATATGGTCTTCCTTGTATTTCCACATAGCCATCTTTGGCATTATCATCTCAGTTACAATCATACTATGCACATTTTCAGTCTTCACCAACCAAAACTCAAAACAGTTTGAAAGAAAAACAAATCAATTATTACAATGAAAAAAATGCAAATTTAGTAGAATACCCAGTCCAGTCAAAATGAGGAAGTTTTGGTGTTCGAGCCTGTCCTTTCTTCAAGCAATATAACCAGCCATCAGTAGAAGAATCATTCTTTTCTCCTGGAGTGTCAGTTGCAAGAGAAGACAATTTTGCCTTTAAGTGAACTGCTTTATGGGAGTTCCAGGAAGCCTTGAAACAATCCTGTGTGCTGTAGATAGAAATGATCTTCATCAAAAATAAAATACTAAGCTAAGGGTGTAGGCAGAACAAAGGTTCAGCAGGCATAATTGCATAAACATCAAAGAACTACTCTTCCTGTAACAACACATTTTATTCCATTGGCCAATTTAAGTATCTACAAGTGTAACATCAATCACTGATCTTTATAGCATCATACAACATGTTAACAACAAAAGAAATGTATAGATTGTCACCCTATGATAAGAGTACTCCTCATCATACATGCATTTCCAAAAACAAACTCATGGAAAAAAATTGTGGTGAAAATAAATTCAAAAAGTGCAGGTCATAGTTACAAACCAGAAAGCAGCCCCTTTGCGAGGAAGCTTTAACTCTATGCACTTGGGGCACCTGCAAAACCATAAAAATATAATAAATAAATTGACTAGATTCTGGAGCCTGGAGGAATCATAGACAGAGTCCATTTATCAAGCTAAAAATTACAGAAATAAGTTAGCTAACAATCCAAATCCAAATGATTTATATTTCCATTTCATGGAAAAAATAGCACCATAACAATGACTAATATTGTTTATCAAATTGAAAGTATGCACAAGGAAGAATTTCTTACATACAGGAAATACACACACACACACACACACATGGAATGATGCAAACACACCACAAAAATCACATAAATTACAGAAAATGCATACACAACTAAGAAATATGCCAGCAGGACAGCTCCTTCCGCAAACACAAACACACACGATATAAGTATATCCATGCATATGAATTTCTGTGTATGCGTTACTAAATACATACTGAAGATGAGCAGGTTTTCCACATTGAGCGCAAGATAGAGCAGTTTCAGCACCCTCTGATCCTCCAGCCATAACTCTCGGCACTGTAATCAAACAGGATCAATCATCTTTTCTTATCAATCGATCACCTCAACGCATGCATACAAACATAGCATATCACAAGCCGAAATCAAGAGCAGAGAAGCTTACCTTGCTTCTAAGGTGTTGCAGAGGTTGAGTGAAGAAGTGAGAGGGGATTTTGAATTAGGGTTTTCAGCAGGGGATAAAAATAATAAAAATGAAAGTATAGTGGCGGGGGAGTCAGGAGTGGTGTGACGCGTATAATTTTAAAGTCAATGTTCGTAATTTCGTATTAAATTAACTCTTAAGGCCTACGTTTTGGGCCCGTCATAGTATTGAATGCTGGCCCAAATTAGGACTCTTCAAATCAAATGTGCATTTTAATAAGCCCATTAAAACACGAATTGCTGGCCCGTGATCTGGCAAATTATGCTATGGAACCGTGTCCACATTGCAAGGTGGACACGGTTCCAAAACGGCTTCATTTTGATAAAAAATGACACCGTGTTAATTTTAAAAAAATTACTTTTTTTCGCCGTTTATGGTGTTTATCTTCAAGAAGTCTATGCTCATAATTCTGAAATTTATGTTCATAATTTTTTAATTTCATATTCATAATTATAGAACTTTATATTCACAATTACAGAACTCTATGTTCATAATTATAAGACTCTATGTTCATAATTTTTAAACTCTAGAAGTCTATGTTCATAATTACTAAACTCTATGTTCATAATTATAGAACTCTATGTTCATAATTTTTGAACTCTATATTCACAATTATTGAACTCTATATTCACAATTACAGAACTCTATATTCATAATTATAAAACTATATATTCATAATTCTTGAACTCTATATTTACAATGTCTCGCTGGACTGTTTTGACAAATTAAAAAAAAAAAAAAATCAGATTGGTTGAGAAAAACGATACCACTAACAACACCGTTACTTCAAAATTGCCAAACGACATCGTATTAGAACCGTATTCACCTAACAAGATGGACACGGTTCCGCGACATAACAATTGCCGTAATCTCTTCCCCATTTCTCCCCCAACATCTTTCTTTTCGTTTTCCTTTTTTTTTTTTTTTGGATAAATAAGAGAGAAATAAATTCTCTTATTAAAAAAAAAAGAAAACAAAAAAACAACAAAACAAAACAAAACAAAACAAAAAAAGTGCAGAATGCAGACCATACATGACCACATATTATTCAACTTCCATTGATATTTTATTTGTAACATTTACGTACTAAATATTACTACTTCATATTAACTTACCCCATCACATATTATTTCAACGTTAATTAATTATTTCTTTAATTATATAAGACTAATCAACATATTATTCAACTTTCATTAAATGTTTTCTTTATTATATAAGGAAAATGATTACATGAAGTATGGACTTATCAATTTTCTAAAGCAAAAGAAAAATCAAATAATAATGTTTTATTCACATTAAATGAGAGCCGTCGCAATCACTTATATATAGTCTAGAAAACTAACGAAATCATATCGTTATCCATTTAATTAGTTGGCATATGTTAATGATCTGACTTTAACGTAGGTGAGAACGCAGTATTATTATTATTATTTTTTGAAATCTTATTTTTGTTGTTATTATTATTATTTTTTTTTAACCAACCAACGCAGAATATATTAAATCATTAAGATAGTGTTTTTACAAACGGAAGCTGAAAGAAAAAAGATGTTGTTATTATTATTATTATTATTATTAAGTATTTTATGTGGTGCAAACTATTGGGTTGATTAAGCATCAGTGTTTAGTCAAATGTTGGGTACTTATATTGATAAGATAAGATGTAAGTATAATGATTCTTGAATTCTCTCACCGCTCAATTAACGACTAGGGATGGCAATTTCAATCCGACCCGTGGATATCCATCCGAATTCACCCCGCATGGATCGGGTTTTTTTGGGTGATGGTGGGTGGTGGGTCGGGGGTGGGTCTTAAAAAAGCAAACCCGCGGTAGGTCGGGTTGGATTCGGGTTCTACGTACAAGACCCGCATAGAACCCCACCCGACCCACCATGTGTTTATATATATATATATATATATATATATATATATATATATATATATATATATATATATATATATATATATATATATATATATATATATATATATATATATATATATATATATATATATATAATAGTAAATTAAGTACTAGTATGTAGTTATTTATAAAAGTTTATATAACTTCGTGTATCTTTTTACTATTTTTTATATCAAAACTACTAAGTTTATTTTTAAAAATTAACAATTTAGTTATTATATTTAAATATTTCCATTATTTATGTTTTAGTATCACTAATGGATTTTATTTTTTTTATTATGTGTAAATAATTTAAATATTATTTTTTGAAAAACTTAATAAGATGATAAGTGGTGAGTACCCATAGTGGGCACTCGCACCCGGTGGGGGTGGGAGTGGGTTCTGAAAAAGTTCACCCGATGCGGGTTGGAGGTGGGGATGGGTGGAAAAAATATAAAGTGGATCGGGTGATGGATGTAGCCCTCCCCGACCCACACCTGACCCATTGCCATCCCTATTAACGACTCATATGCCATTCAAATTATATAAAAAGAAGTGAGAGAAAATATTTGTTATCTATTCAAATATAATTAATCAACAACTTGAAAGGACCACTGGTCGTTGGACAAGCACATTCTGGCAACACCAACGGGAAAGCGCCTTTTCTTGGCTTGACTCCGTACAGTGCGGATGTGTTTGTTAACATAGTTAGTTTATTAGCATATTTTGACTTATTTGATCACTATTAATAAGTGTTTGACTTGGTTAAACATTCAATATAAGTGTTCGATTAATTAATTTTTTGTAACAACTTACTGTTCTAAAAATGTTAAAATTCAAAAAATTGCTTAAAGTAGCTTTTTCAATAAACTTTTAGAGAAAGTCATTTGCATGTATAATCAGCTATCAACTAACAATTAATTTACTAAATATTTTTCTACAATCAACTAAAGCTATAAACTAGCTAATCAAACACATTAATCCAATTAACTAACAATTATTTACTAAACACCCCTCAGCTGTAATCCACTTCTTGATTTGCCTTTTCTTGGCTTGACTGCATGCAGATCGATGAGAACAAGAAGATCACGACAACAAAGGCGAAGACCATATATGATTCCATCAAATACAGTTAACGTTGAATAATAATATAATAATAAACTTAATATGCTCAAAGCATATTAAGAACAAATGACTTTTCTTGTTGCCCTGTTGGGTTCAACGACTAGAAGGTGGTTTGCTTTATACCTTTCTCCTTTCTAGTTAAGGCATTAATTTCACATGTTTTAAATTTTTTGAAAACAAAAAACCAAACTTCAATTACGTAGTATGTAGAGAAATCAAAGGTACAAACGGGGGCTCAACCATCAAAGAATTTGGATCATTGACTTTGCACAAAAATTTCATCGAATAATTAAGCAGATGCCAGATGTAATTAAGTTCAAATCTTATCATAGATCGATCAACTTGTATGAAATTATGAGTATTTTAACTTAAAATTACTAGAATATTGAGAACGATGTTACGTGTGATGTTATAAACTTTCCTATAGTTGCTTTTAGTGGTCAACGACTAGTATTAGATTTTTGCATTTTCCTTGGTTTCGTTAGTAATAATATGACAACGCTGTCTGCAATCAATGGGAATTGTATTAGCAGATAATGTTGATCAATCACAAAAGCAGCAGACTTCAATTATTACGGATTATATATGCATTGTGGATAAGTCTTACAAAATCTAAAAACATAAGTATCAATCAAAGTTATATCCCTAATTTATATCTGTATTTGTAGTAGTACATGGTGCTTTTAATTTAGAGTTGTACTATATAATTTTTTGGATAAAAATACCCACCGTTATAACTTTCGTTATAATTTCTATTATTGTTACCATGCACATGCATTCACCATATATTTTCTTATATTTTTTAATGATAATAAATTAATAATATTTGTAGACATTATATATTGGATTAATATAATAAAAAAAGAGTTAATTTACAAAATAGTCCTCCGACTATGACTTTTTTCTCAAATTAGTTCTTTGACATTTAATTGCACCCAAAAGTGGTCCCCCGACTATTAAATTTTAAGTCAAAATGATCATCCGTTAGTTTTAGTATTAAGTGGGTGTTAAAATGAGAGGTAAAATTGGTAATTCAAGTTTTTCACTATAGTCAGATGACTACTTTTGGTACAATTAAAAATCAAAGGACCAATTTGAGAAAAGGTTATAGTCGGAGGACTATTTTGAGAATTTTCTCTTTATAGTTCAAATATGATTTCGTACTCATTTTAATTAAAAAGGGTTGATCTTGTACTTATTTTCATTTTTTAAATATAGAATCTTTTTACTTTAATTATTGTTAGCTAGATTTTTTTTTTAATAGCATGTAAAATACATATAAGAGGTAAATCATGTAACAAAGCTCTCTCATATTTACCGTACTCCTCCCCCTTCAACCTCACATAGTGATCCACTAAACTATAGACTGGCAGATCTTGACCCCCCTCTCTAAATGTGATAGCATTACATATTGTAAAGGGTACTCGCCCAACTGGTATTTGCATCACATAATGAATAGTAAATTTACCAAAATCTGCATTTATAGGGTATGCGTACTTGATTAGTAGGTACATAATGATTTAGGCTATCTGTGCACAGTTCCCGCACATCAATGATTGGCCTGAGAGATCCGCTGTAGCAATTCTCAGCCCCGGATAGGGATCTTTACAAGATTCATCCCAAGAATAACAATCATGCTTCACAATTTTGTAACATCTTTTGGGACTATAGATAATTTCGATAGTCCCTACTCGTACCTAACATTTCTATGTACATTACTTGTACGGATTTCATTTCAAAGTGTCTTCTTTTTTTCTTTTTCTTTTTTTTCCCCTTCCCCCATCAATTTTGGCAGTTAGAATAATTATGAGATGCCATTTAAAGGAGGAGCACTGCCTCTATGGCTCTATTCATCTATTGTATTGACCTAATACAAATATGGGAATATGACAGACGTACAAAGTTTTATTAGAAACAATACGGTTACGCCAAACCAAATAAATTAAGATAATTATTTTCAAATTAATTAAAAATATTTTGAGTAAGAAAATTTGCACCCAAAGTTTTATTAGTCTAACTTACTTGTTAGTTGCAAAATATTTCATACGTATTAATTATTTACTATTTAAAAATTGTGATAAGTATTTACTTATTTTAATTTTTATGTTGAGCATTAATTTGATTACGCAATGCTCGGATTATAACAAGTCTTTCCATATATGGCAAAGTTTATCTAAATATTTAAAACTAATTAAAATTTAAATTATATAATAACAAATGATGGTAATGTTTTAATATGCTTACAAAATGTGTCTGAATTACAGTTATAAATTTTATATTATATTTACTTTCTTGTACATTTATAAACTTTTTCCAATTTTATCATTTTTTTTTTCTTTTCCTCTCTAGCTAAGTTGTTAATGATGTTAAATAGCATTTTTATATGTAATAACTTATATATTGTACTTACTTCTTGTATGTACACTTACAAAATCCGTTTGATTTTACATTTTTAATTTTTTTTTTTTTTGATGCATTAATTATTTTGATTGTTCTTATATTCTTATAATTTTTTTTTTTTTTGATTTACCTTATTATAATCATGTTTCGACTATGACGTCTATGTACAAAGCACATCAAAGCTCTTTCTCACTCCTCCATTCAATAGCCACTAAAGAGTAGTCAGTCTCAACGTTATATATTTTCATATTTACGTAACAGTACAAATCAGACTTCAACTAGTTAAATTTGGTAGCATTTGATACGTCTTCAACTATCCTGGCCAACATATACGTGAACAATCTTAGTTGGCAATTAATGTTAGATACTTGGTATAAATCATTCATTATATGTATGTTTTAATTATTTGAGACAATTAATTGAAAGACTTTGGCTCTGTTTGGAGGGCTTATTTAGGAGCTTATAACTTATTTTAAGCTACTAATAAGCAACAAGCTCTGTTTGGTAATATTCCCAAAATAAGCTCGTAGCTTAAGATAAGAGCTTATTTTTAAGGTAGCGTTTCAAAATAGGCTAGTAGCTTCTTAACTTTTTTCCACTTTTATCCTTATTATTTTAAAGAAATGACCTCATTTACCATCCTAATTAATTAAAACTATTTACTTCTCCTTTATCCGAAACTTTCACGACAAATTCTTTATTATTATTATTATTATTAAACATTTTAAAGAAATGAAAAATCCTTTATATGCACCTTTATCCTTTATTATTATTATTATTATTATTATTATTATTATTATTATTATTATTTTAAGATTGATTATCTAATATATATGATGAATAGGATGAAGATGTTATGAGATGCTAGATCGTAATTATGCTAATAGTTTTATTTCAAAATGTTAAAAAAAAAAAAAGAAATTTTAAAGACAAAATGTTAAATTTTAATATATAAACAAACTAATTTAAATTTTATGAAAGATGTCCTTTTTAATTAGCCTTTTTACATTATCAAATGGCTAATTTTAATCATTGATTTTAACTGTATAAGCGCTTTATTTACTAGCAATCATATAGTACAAAGTTCAAAATAGTGTACAAGTATATGGAGGCATGTTGGTCAATTAAAACACATCTCAAAATTTAATCTATCTCCTTCAACAATTTTCAAGTCAACAACCGTACTAACTCGTCAGTTGAAGCACGTCTCGCCATTTACCTCCTCTATCCATCTTCAAGGTAAGAGCGGTGAAAAGCACATAACTTTAAGTTTCAAACTTATCATTGTAAATTTGAATTTGTCTTGTGTTGAACCCAAAAAAAAAAAAAAAAAAAAAAAAAAAACTATTGGTGTGCATTGCGGCCACGTTAGTAAGTTTTAATATATATATATATTTTTTAAATTCTCATTTTTTTCTCTTTTTCCTCTCTCTCTTCTTCTTGGACAAAAAAAATGACACATTCAAGCAACTAGCTAGTTCCGAGAAAATCCTACGTAGTTATGTCAACTAAAAATGTTACTTTCATTAGCGTTAGGGTTTACAATCTCCACTAGCTAGGAATAATAAACAATTAAATCGTACTTAAGTACAACTCTAAACCATGTTGAAAGTCATGGATTACATTGCCAAGTGTCAACATAATCTTCACATACATCGGCTGCATGCTCGTATCTAGGGGTATAGCCCAGTTTTCAGACATTTAATTTGCTAACAATATACTAGGTTCGGTTTTTCAATTCCGTAAGTAGATTATTAGGACAATTACGTGCTTTGATTGTTTGCCATTTTCCACGTCAAATGTTATTATTATTTTTAAATATAATCTAGATATGATTAAGAATTTCCCACCTCAACCACTATACATTGCTTTTTTTCTTCTCTCGTGTCGGTAACATGATTGAAAAAATCGCTCTATGTATTTTTTATTTTTTTAAAAATTTATTTATTTATTTTTTAATTTTTAAAGATTTGAAAATTATAAATTATTTAGTACTTTAATAGTTAATACTAAAATATTAAATATTAATTAAAAATATCTAGATTTTGAACAATTTAAGGTTATTTCGCTCAAAATGATGTCATTTTGAGTGAAATAATCAATTTTAAAAAGAATGAAACAATAACTAATCAGCCGATTAGGTGGCCTAGTCAGCCACCTAGCCGGCCAGCTTCCTAGACCACCAATTATGATGATATGTTAGGCGGTTGACTAGCGTCTAGGCGCCGATTAATCGGTGCATAGAGGGATTTATTAATGACGATTAAACTTGAATAGATACATCAGTAATTGATTTTTTTTTTTTTGGTATTTTATTAAAATCTTTAGATAGAATTTTATATGATTCAAACAAGAAACAAGGTAGAGAAAATTAACAACCATAGCTAATGAGGCGTGAAGCTTGCTTGCGGCGTAATAAATATTGTTGTAACTTACATTTAAAAAAGAACGAATTAATTATACAACTTCGTTTTCAAAAAAAAAAAAAAAAAAAAAAAAAAAAGAAAGTATACAACTTCAATTGTTATTGAAATCTATGATCTAGATAATGTAGTAGTTAATTATATTTTGGGGGGAAATTGAATTTTTAGTAACTTTTTTTTTTTTTTGAATGCTACTAGCTCTATTACATTGTAGTATCTGTTCATATACTTTCTCAACCTACGCCTCCACTGAGGCTCGAACTTACAACCTTCCAAATGGAAATCCAACCCGGATACCATTAGACCACATAGTCCTGGTGAATTTTTAGTAACTTAAACATTCCTATTTCTTACCTAATTATTTTAGTCCTTAATTTTTCTTTTAAATTTTTGTCATCATAATATATCTCCAAAATTTTCGAACAAGTTGAAGTTTTAGTCCCGAGTGCAACAGAACTATTAACTTCTGTTAAGGTTTACTTAGTATAATTTTTTTTGATACTTTTGTAATTTTCTTTTATGCTTACTTTTTATTATAGTTCTTTACAATATTGCTATGTGGTTACTAAAATACTGATGTATTAAGTAAAAGTGTAAATTAAAACTTTAACGTAGTTGGTTTATTGTTTTAATGATTGAAAATGTAACTTAATTACTTGAAATGTTAAGAGTAGATTGATATATTGTAATGATAAAGAGTTAGGAACTAAGGCTCTTGAAACTCCAAAAGAGTGAGTACTTAAAGAGTCAAAAGTTTAATATTTGCCAATATTTCATGATTGTGCAATTTGGTAACTATAACAATTATATAAGAATAGGAATTCGCCAAAGACCTTGTGGTTACTGGTCGGCCGAGGCCTTATGCCGAGTTGTCTTGGGCCTCCAGGTCGATTTGCTCCGATTATAATATATCCATCAGATATAATTGTGGTTCTCTCAAATGGGAAGTCACATGCGGTATATATATATAGAGAGAGGAATTCCACTTAATTCAATTTTTTTTAATACAGACTTTCTTCTAGTCAACATGCTATAATTGTACATTCAATTCTAATTCTGACATTTTATGCACATTGGAAAAAATATATTAAACAATTGTTTTTTAAAGATAATTAAAAGATAATACGAAGCTTCATTAGGCCATCCCAATATCCCATAATTCCTTCTATTTAAAGAACCAAAATGTAGCCTGATGAAATCACACAACCTAAGTTATATCATATACTACAAATCTTTTAATTACGAAAATGACGAATCTCCAGTTTATATTCATTTGTTCATTCTTAGCCATTTTCGTTTCCACGGCAGTTTTCGGCTACTCTCCAACCGAGATAAAATCTTGGTGTAGCCAGACTCCGTACCCGCAACCATGCGAGTACTACTTGTCTCGAAGTTACAGTAATGGCGGACAGATTAAGGATAAATCAGATTTCTTAAAAGTCGCCAAGAATTTGGCATTGCAATATGCCAAAAACGCTAAAGATAACACGTACTCGCTAGGCACAAAATGCCGTAGCGGTGGTGAAAAGGCGGCGTGGGAGGATTGTTTGGAGCTGTACGAGAATATGGTTCAGAAAATCGACACCACAGTGGATCCCAACATTAAGTGTTCAACGGCCGATGCACAGACATGGCTCAGCACGGCTCTGACCAACCTGGAGACGTGTCATGCGGGGTTCGTCGATCTCGGAGTCACCGGCAACATTTTGCCAGCCGTGACATCAAATAATGTATCATATTTGATCAGCAACACTTTAGCCATTAACAAAGGGTTCACTACAACAAACAACGAGGCAACAACGGGGTACACTGAAGGTTTTCCCGATTGGGTTAGGCCCGGTGACCGAAAACTCTTGCAGTCGTCGGCTGCTTCTAAGGCGGATATTGTGGTGGCGCAGGATGGGTCCGGGAACTATAAGACGGTGACGGAAGCGGTGAATGCGGCGGCAAAGAGAAGCGGAAGTGGAAGATATGTGATATATGTGAAGGCAGGCGTGTACAAGGAAAATGTGGAGATTGGTAGCAAGTTGAAGAATATCATGTTGGTGGGTGACGGAATTGGGAAGACAATTATCACCGGAAGCAGAAGTGTCGGCGGCGGCACCACCACCTTCAAGTCGGCGACTGTCGGTAAGCCAATAAGCCATAATCTAAATAACTGATTTTTAAACCAACTCTATTTTGTTATTTTGTGGGCCCAGTTGATTTTTAAGGGCAAATTATTGTGTGGACCACGGTCCACACAATGTTACGTGGATCATAACAAAAAATACATTTTTAGTATATTAAATGTACATTATTTTTGTATTGAATGTATATTATACAATATAATGTACACTCAGAACAAAAATAATATACATTTTCTGAATATAATGTAAATTATTTTTGTATTGTATAGTAAAAAATATGATCCACACAACTTGTGTAGACCGTAGTCCATACAATAATGATTGATTTTTATGAGAAAAAAGAAAAACTAATGCAATTTTAATATGTTTCAGCTGTGGTTGGAGATGGATTTATCGGTCAAGGCATAACATTCAGAAACACCGCCGGAGCGGCGAACCACCAGGCGGTGGCGCTCAGGTCCGGTTCCGATCTCTCAGTGTTCTACCAATGCAGCTTCGAGGGTTATCAAGACACTCTCTACGTCTACTCCGACAGGCAATTCTATCGAGAATGCGACATTTACGGCACCGTCGACTTCATCTTCGGTAACGCCGCCGTCGTTTTCCAGAACTGCAACATTTATGCACGAAACCCACCGAACAAGACCAACACCATCACCGCCCAAGGCCGGAGCGACCCTAACCAGAACACCGGGATATCCATCCACAACTGCAAAGTCACGGCGGCGTCCGACCTCAAAGGCGTTAAAACCTACCTGGGACGGCCGTGGAAGGAATATTCTCGCACCGTCTTCATGAAGTCGTCCCTCGATAGCTTGATCGATCCGGCGGGTTGGTTGCCGTGGGATGGGAATTTCGCGCTAAATACATTATACTACGGGGAGTACTCGAACACCGGAGCGGGGGCTTCCACGGCGAACAGGGTGAAATGGGGCGGTTATCATGTGATCACCAGTGCAACGGAGGCGTCTAAGTTCACCGTCGGAAACTTCATCGCCGGCGGCTCTTGGTTACCCGCCACAAATGTGCCTTTCACTTCTGGCCTCTAATTTGTTCATTCATGGCTATAATAGTGGAATTGGGATTATTATCAATTAAATTTATAGAATAATGTTTTTAAAAAATTATAATAATAGTATTATATAATTAAAAGGAAGCATATATATTAGATTGTATTGTAGTCAATTAAATTGACATTTATTGTATTATTATATTGTTTTTTTTAAAAAAAATAAAATATTATTATATTGTTTGCCATTCTAATCTTTGTACCCTACTATTAAATAACAAAGTATCCTTAGTTTCTACATGTTATTCGATCTGCTGATTCTAAAATAGGCAAACACTTACAAATTTTATTTCATTTTTCTGGTTGATTATCTTTCTTTCAATTATGAGGGAAACTTAAAATTATTATTCGAATGTATGCATCAGTCATTAGATAAACACTATTTATGTGTAACAGTTCTCAAGCCACAGAAAAATTAAATCATATTAAAAAGATCATGTGTGACATGTGTAATTAAGATGATATTGACAATAATTAAATTTATTACTTGTACAAAAAAAAAAAAAGCTTATGCTTCACCCACTAGGTCACCCCTTTCAAGGCAAATCAAATTATCATTTTTTTATGAGTTATATCCATATCTCATAAAATAAAACTAATTTAATCAAGCTTCAATTTTACCTATCCTTTAACACTCCAAATAATATTAGATCACTTTTGTAGTCTTCCTTACCTAATATTCCTTTGTACATTACTTGTATTGATCAATAACATTTTTTACTATTTTTCTTCTGATCTTTTTGGTAATTAGAATAATTGTGACATGCCATTTATAGGAGGAGTGCAACCTATCTTGCATAGACCTAATAGAATTCTAGTACGTAATAATAAACTAGGATAATTCAAATTAATCAATCTTTTCTTTATGAAAAATGCTATTTACCCCTCATAAAATTTTCTTAATATTTTTTCTTATAATGTGACTTATATTTATTAGATGTCATGAATTGGATGACTCTACACACTTTTAATTGAATACTAAATAATTCAATTAGATGATGCCATATCGGGAGAGGAAATTGGAAGGGAAGTTTTTAGAAGGGATGCCTAACATTATTCTTCGCAAAATTTAATGTACATATCTTAATTAATATCCCATAATTCAATACTAAATAATCCAATTTGATTCTTGCCATCATTCTTTGAGTTGACCAGAGCCAGTCGTATAGAGCCTTTCTAATATAATTTTTGAAGCCGAGTTTACCCAATACACGAACTCTAAAACATGCTTTCGTTTCGAATAAGCCCCCTGGAAGGGGCTTTCATGGCTCCATATGAATTGAGCTTCATCCACCTTGATTGAGGGGCGATCCAGTTGACCCAAAGCCTTTGTCCATTGTACAATCACTTATGCGCGAACGGCGAACGAACAATCAAGCATTATAAGTTGCACAACAGTTAATTCGCACGACGAGAAGAGTGTTTGTCATTTGGTCCTAATTATATATATATATATATATATATATATATATATATATATATATATATATATATAGGGAAGAGATCAGGTGCGGGGAGAGATTCCCGTGCGATTGTGCAAAGGAACGCACCTTAAGCATTAAACTGTCGCATTTTAAGTACACAACACAGGCACTACATGCATTAAGCACAGAAACAAAACACCTTAAGAACACTAATCTCACGCACATTAAGCGCAAAACTCATGCACCTTAAGCACAAAACTCATGCACCGTAAGTTTCAACAACTATTCACATTAAGAACACTAATCTCACGCACATTAAGCACAAACTCACGCACCTTAAATTCAACACTACTCACATTAAGTATACACCCTCGCATCTTAAGCACAAGCTAGACTCACGCGCCTTAAGTACAAAACTCACGCACATTAATCACCGCACGAGAGACACTCAACCGCACAAGAACTTAATTATATATATATATATATATATATATATATATATATATATATATATATATATATATATATATATATATATATTAGTTACAAGTTAATATTATCTTTTTAGCATACTTTACAGCATTGCTAGCCCAATAGAAGTCCACAGTTCCACACGGTTTCAACGCAGCCTTTCTCATTCAATTTTGTATTACATAAAGTTCTTATATTCAACATGCAACATTAGTACGTTCTTATTCTGAGATTCTTAGCCCATTGTAAAACCCATAATTAGTTGAAAAGTATAACAATAAACAATTACAAAGAATTATTATGGGATAATGCGTCGTCCCCATCGTGAAGCCGAGATACAATCTTGGGACGGGTGGATCCGAATTTAAAAATGCACAATTTATATATTGAATGTTCACAATTTTATATACTAAATGTCTACAATTTACCTATTGAATATTCACAATTTACCTACTGAATATTCATAATTTTATATACTAAATATTCATAATTCAAACTATAAACGTTCAGTATGTAAATTGTGAACGAATATTCAGTATATAAATTGTGTATTTTGGATCCTGATCCACGTTGTAAGGTCGGTCCGGGTCCATGGAATAATTATGAACATATATTTATAAAATTATGTAACTACAGTATAGATTTTATGAATCTACAGTAGAAAAATTATGAATTTACAGTATAAAAATTATGAATCTAGATCCGTGTGTACCATGCATGGTGCACACGGTAATACAGTATAATTTGCCGCCAGACGCCTATCCGAAGCCGTGCGAGTATTATCTATCTCGAGTTATAGAAATGATGGACCGATTAAGGATAAATCAGATTAAACATGATATTAGCAATGTTGATACGGATTAACAGTGTAAAACTTTCCACGTTTACCTAACAAATTAAAGCAAACTCAGCTCCTCCAACATTTTAGATTTGGTGGTGTTTTATACGTCTTCAATTAATCCTCTTGGCCTACATATATGTGTACAATCCAAGTAATATTAGTTAAATGGTACAAATCATTCGTTCATGCTTCAATTCAAACACTTAGAAGACTATAAATTGGATTAACAAATACCGGTAGTTGATCCAACACATTTCAATCAAATTAAAGGCATGTTAGTTGCAAGAAGATTGGATTTCATAGTATTACTTCAAAAATTAATTCATAGTATATTAGTATGATGAACTTATAATTACACCCTGCCCGTATGTAATTTTTGGGCACCAGTATGTAATTGTGACACTAATTATTACACAAATAAACAAATATATACCGTTCAGATGTTGGCATCCCATCCAGAGGTTTTTATTCAATTTTTTAGGACAAAATGCTGACATGAATAAAAGATATGAGGAGATTTAAATTGGATTTTTGTGTAAGATAAAGAAAGGCGGAAAAAAATCTAAAGGTACATGTTCTACACACTCCTACTTGGTGAGGCAGAGTGATTGTCAATCGGTGACAACACCTGATCTAATGATTAAATTACTATTTTTTTTCTCCCCTACCTCTAACTAATGTAAAGCTAGCAAAAAACTTATATTTGGGGTTTACCATTACCATTCATCTTATTGAATAAATAGTGTGGGAGCAACCTCTCTCAAAGTATGAGGACTTCTTGTGGACAGTAAGCAAAAGTACGTCTAGCCTCTATGGTTCAGCTGAGTTACCATTATTTACATCCTACCCGATGTTCTGTCGGGCCGGGGTGTGTGAGACCCTTAGGGTTGAAGATTCAATCTTTTGGGAATGATAAATAGTAGAAAAGTAGGAGTTTATAGGGTGTTGAAAGTTAGGTTGAGGCTATACATACAAAATCTTTCTGCTTCCTATATATCAAGGTTTCCACTTTCGTGGCAATACATATCTCACAAACTTTCTCTAGATTCGGTTTTTCAATTCCTTAGGTTAATAGGACAATTACGTGCTTTGATTGGTTGCCATTTTACCCGTCACATGTTAATATAATGTTTGTGTTTTTTAATTTTTTTTAATATAGAAAATTGCCAAGTGTATATTTACTGTATGTTCGATATTAAAATATTACTGTACAAAGATTTTTATTTTTATTTTGAAAGCATTACTGTACCGAAAATGTAAAAGAAATAGCTTACAACTATATGTCATCACTTCTTTTTGCACTCAAAGATGCGTGGAACCTATTGCACCCAAAGGCCAAAGCTGCTTACCCCTTTTTTTTTTCACCCTAAATGCATGGGACTTTAATAAGTTTTTTGGCAAACTAAGACCTTTTTTTAATATAATTAGCTTATCAGTTAATTTTTATTTATTTAATCATTATTAGCTATTTGACTTGGTTAAACCCCAATATGAGTGTTTGATTATTTAGAATTTTGTAACAGCTTATTGCTCTAAAATGCTAAAATTTAAAAAGTTGATCAAAACAGTTTTTTCTATCAGCTTTTAAAAAAAAGTCATTTTGCATGTAATCAGGCTGACAGTTAATTTACCATACATCTTTTTACAACCAGCTAATGCTATCAACTAGTCATCTTATTAGAGCAACAATTACTTTATTGGTGATGCCCTAATAATGGTATTATTGTATTTATCACTTTTTAAAGATTATAACAATAATGTTGTAATTACAGTTTAAAATTATTCATTTTAGATATTTATAACGATAGAGTTAATATTATTTTCACTAAAACTCGAAGCCACAACTTTTCATATGAGAACGCAATTGGGTGCCACTAAATCACAAGGTCATTGGAATATTAGCTATCAATCAATATGTCTCATGGTTAAAAAATAAATTTGAAATTAAAAAAAAAAAAATTTAAAAAAAAAGAGTAGATCAATTTCATCAACATTTTGAAATTTCAAATTTTATAATATTTAATGAATTGACCAATCTTTTTTTCTTTAATTTCTAACAATTGGATCATGACGACTCAATTATATACGTAGTATTTGAATAGTCAACATTCCTAAGCGATACTTTCGACGGTTTCAGCTCAGCCATATCCATCTCGATTTTGTCCATCTAATATTCTTCTAAGTCAACGCCCATGCAACTGGCAACTTAAATAATGTTCTTATTCTGAGATTTTTATCCAATTGGAAAAATAAAATTAAAAACCATAAGGGAAAATCTATTTTTAGTCCTCAATTGTTCTTTTATATTTGTTTTAGTCTTTATTTTTTATTTGTTATAATATACACCATTAAATCTTCAAAAAAGTTACAATTTTAACCTATAAATAAACAAAATTATTAAATTTTATTAAAATTTTACTTAATACATACATGAGTATTTTAAAATTTTATTATCTTTATTCTTTATTACCTTTTTAATTTTGGTATTTAATTTGAAAAATAAAGAATTAACGACATTTTTCCCTAAAACGTTTCATCTTTAAGTTTGGTACATCATCATCATCCCTATTTTTACTACACGAAACTGTTTAAATAATCGAAGTTTTTTATTTTTTAAATGTAATATCAAGACTAAAAAAATATTATAATTAAAGAAAAAATATTAAAAAGTACTAAATTACTCATGCACTAAATAAATTTTTATAGATTTTAATAGTTTTGTTGTTTCAGGGGTTAAAACTGCAACGTTTTTTAAAGAGTTATGGGTATATATTGCTGCAATAAAAACTTCGATAGCAAGGAACAATTAATAAACTAAAAATGCATTTTTTTTCCTCAAAACATAATTAGTTGAAAAGTAGAACCAATATGAATATGGAAATTAAAAAGAAATGTGGAATTGTAGATGATGCGTCACCATCGCCAAGCCTGCATTCGATCACCCCAATGCTTCCATATAAAGAAACTAAGACGAAGCCTGCAGAAACCACACAACCAAAGCTCTATCTCACATAGTGATCGAAAATGGCAAATCTTCCATTGCTATTCACTTGTTTATTCCTAACCGTGTTTATTTTCACGACTGTTTCCGGCTATTCTCCAGCTGAGATAAAATCTTGGTGTAGCCAGACCCCGTACCCGCAACCATGCGAGTATTACCTGTCTCGGGGCCGCAACAATGGCGGACAGATTAAGGATAAAACGGATTTCCTTAATGTTGCCATGGAAGTGGCGCTTGAGCATGCCATGCATGAGAAAGCTAACACGTACTCGTTAGGCACGAAGTGCCGTAACGAGCAAGAAAAGGCTGCATGGGAGGATTGTTTGGAGCTGTACGAGAATATGGTTGTGAAAATCAACGTTACAGTTGATCCCAATATTAAGTGCTCGGCTGCGGACGCGCAGACATGGCTCAGCACGGCCCTGACCAACATGGAGACATGTTGGGCCGGGTTTGTAGACGTTGGCATCACGGGCAACATCATGCCCATGATGTCACGCAACGTGTCGTATTTGATCAGCAACACTTTAGCCATTAACAAAGGTTACACGGGCAACAACAATGAGCCCACTGGCTACACGGATGGTTTCCCCGCTTGGACTAAGCCCGGTGACCGGAAACTCTTGCAGTCGTCGGCTGCTTCTAAGGCGGATGTTGTGGTGGCGCAAGATGGGTCCGGGGACTATAAGACCGTGACGGAAGCTGTGAATGCGGCGGGGAAGAGAAGTGGGAGTGGGAGATATGTGATATATGTGAAGGCAGGAGTGTACAAGGAAAATGTGAATATTGGTAGCAAATTGAAAAATATCATGATGGTGGGTGATGGAATTGGGAAGACGATTATCACCGGAAGCCAAAGCGTTGGAGGCGGCACCACCACCTTCAATTCCGCCACCGTCGGTAAGTAGTCACTAAGCCATGCATAAGTATAAATGTTTGTTTAATTTTGCACACAAAAGGCAAGGTAAATCAGGGTGATTCAACTGCTCATTAAATAGAAAGATCAGGGTTTGACTGTTTGGACCTCCCAATAAACAAATAAAACTCTTACACTGTAACTGTCAAATCTAGATTAAGGGTTTTGCCAACCATTTAAGTATCTAACACTCACTCGTGTTGAGCATATAGCCATTAATGTGCAATCCAACTATCAGCTACTTTTAGTTGACATGGAGAACATCCTTCAAATTGATATCAGAACCAGACCAAAGGTCATGAGTTGCTTGAAACCCACTGCACACGTAAGGGACAGTTTAAGCTGTTGAGACGGAACTCCAATTATCAGGAACTAAAGATTTGTTTAATTTATTTTAATTACTGATGGAATTTAAATATATATACAGCTGTGAGTGGAGATGGGTTTATTGGACAAGGCATAACATTCAGAAACACCGCCGGAGCGGCAAACCATCAGGCGGTGGCGCTGCGGTCCGGCTCCGATCTCTCAGTGTTCTACCAATGCAGCTTCGAGGGCTACCAAGACACACTCTACGTCTACTCCGACAGGCAATTCTACAGAGAATGCGACATTTACGGCACCGTCGACTTCATCTTCGGAAACGCCGCCGCCGTCTTCCAAAACTGCAACATTTATGCGCGAAACCCACCAAACAAGACCAACACCATCACCGCCCAAGGCCGGACCGACCCAAACCAGAACACCGGAATATCAATCCACAACAGCAAAGTCACGGCGGCGTCCGACCTCAAAGGCTCTCTAGGCTCCGTCAAGACCTACCTGGGACGGCCGTGGCAGCAATATTCCCGCACAGTCTTCATGAAAACCTCCCTCGATAGCTTGATTGATCCGGCGGGATGGTTGCCGTGGGATGGGAATTTCGCGCTAAATACATTATACTACGGCGAGTACTCGAACACCGGGGCGGGGGCGTCCACGGCCAACCGGGTGAAATGGGCCGGTTATCATGTGATCACCAGCGCAACGGAGGCGTCCAAGTTCACCGTCGGCAACTTCATCGCCGGTGGCTCATGGTTACCCGCCACAAACGTGCCATTCACTTCTGGTCTGTAATACCTATTATTAATTAAGTTGATAGAAGCGTGTGATTAAGTGATTTTGAAAGAAAAAAGTAGTATTCATATAAGTCATTGTATAATACACTTTGTATTGCTGTTGATTGTCATTCATTGTACCAAGTAATAAATTAAATATTGAAATTTTCTAATTTCAGAAAACATTATAGAAATGTTAAATAACCCATTAAATTACTTCCTGCAATTAAAATCTGGTCAAATATACTTTCTCGATCTATTAAATTAAAACATAAAGAGTCAATATCGTCCCACTTGGACGAGACATGAATCCATGACCTCCCATTTGAGAGAGTTACTCCATGCAACTTTTAATTAGGCGTCACATTACTTACGTGGATTATTATGTGACAAATTTTTTTTTTTTTAATTATTGCAAATTTCCACTTTTAGTTAGAAAATTCGTTGTACATGTCACCAATCTTGCCGTAGAAGTCAACGAAAACGCATTCTGAGAGGCGAAGCTTTGTCTCTAGTTGCATGAGACAAAGCTGTCTGATATCCGAGAATGCTTCGTCTCCGGCGGCGACGAATTGAAGTGAACGTCGTCGAAGTCTCCGGTTGGCTGGTCGTCTGAGAAAACATTCCTATGTCGTGACAGACAAATCAACGCCGTCACTTCAATACGTTGGACCAGCTTGAAGATGACATCACGACGTCCAAGTCCAAGTCCACCCGCCATGTATATATATGACATCTCCATCCGCTTTGAGTAAAACGCACGCCGGGCTCTTGGCCAAATTATTGTGTGGATCATGATTCACACAGTGGTGTGGACGATAACAGAAAGTATATTTTTAATATATTAAATGTATATTATTTGTGTACTGAATGATTATACAATATAATGTTCATTCAGTACACAAATAATTTACATTCACTAAATATAACGTACATTTTTAATATACAAAAGTATATTATTTTTGTACTGAATGTACATTATTTTATTGTATACAAAATATGATCCACACAATAATGATTGAGCCTCTCAAAAATGGGCTTCCGATTTGTAAACTTTGCGGAAACACAAAGCCTAAATTGAGTGGAATGGTACTAATGGGCCTGGACCGAAGGTGGCTTCCTGCTGGTTATATGCTTTAATCATACCTTTGTGACAATTGACAAATAGCTTTCCTCAACGGTCCATGCCAATAAATGGGTAGTAAATACAAATTTTTTTTTTTTAAAGCTAATAAACGATGTCGTTTTAGTAAATGGTTAGGAATAGTGACAATGACAAACACATTTCTGCCGATGACTTAATATATCAAATTTTTGGTCACAAGTCAAAATATTGACGGATAAAGAATAGTGATAATGAATTTTTCAGATCGACAAATTGGTTCGGTAAATGAGGATGAAGGGTCTTATGTGTGTCCTTGGTTGGCTTATGGTCCTGGTCCTTGTCCGTGGGTTGTGCTTGTCCTAGGTTTGGTCAACCCGGAATCTCAAAGAGGCGTTTTGCCTATCTTTGGAAAGTGTGGTATGTGTAATTTGTTAACATATTTTGGGAAAGGGTACAGTTTTGATATGATCAGAACCTAATCAATTTGTGATCAATTATTAGCAGATTTTTAGGAATTCAGCTTCTTAAATTAGTCAAGAGCATTAAATTTCTAACTTTTATAAATACATTGAAAAAGGATCTTAAGTGATTTGCATTTTGCAATCTCAAATACCCAAGAGAATTGTTGTTTTGTTGTGTTTCTTTTTGTATACTCAAGATTCCAGTGACTAATTCTTCGCTGAACTGTAGGCACCTCTTTTGGGTGGGACAGCTGACTTGGAAATTTAAGGTTGCTTCATTCCAAAGCAAGGAATTTGAACCCTTGACCTTAACCTTCCACTCAACCACACCCTCCAAGTTGTTGTTTTGTTGTTAATCACTCTTATATCCAAGTTTACTCTAATTCATATGCAATTTTATGTTGGCCGACTATTAACTTCTAAAGTTATAAATTCAACATGTCCATAACGATCATTTTTAACCGCAAATCTTAAAGTTTAGCTCACTTTTGAATGTTCGGAAAAAAGTACGATAACAATGAGAAAGCAAATAGATCACGACATTGAAAAACGAAACCTCGAAAAGTGGTACAACCTTGGTCCTCCAGTTGCCCAACGCCGGGACCAATGTTTGATAGCTTTTGCGTTTGTCCACTGGTCCCTAGCTAATTGTCATATATGTGTAGGCATCGAACTATATGAAGCAAGTTGGGCATTTGGGTTTTGTAGCTTATCCTGGGAATTGTGTTTTGATATGATGAGACATCTTCACCAATCATACAATTGATTCTAACAAGTGATAGCAGATAGCCTCTTCGATGAAGACAATTTTGGAGAGATTTAGGTGACATTTAATGCCAGATCGCAATCCAATTTTCTTGATCTCCATTGCAATTCCCCCAAATCCTTGCCGCACATTGCGTTTATAATGTTTAAGGTCGTGTATCCCACTATCCATCCAATCCCCAATTTTTTGTTGGGTGACAGATAAAAACCCGCGCTATACTCATATATCATATAAACTTTACTAGGAAGATCTTACATGACGAACTGAATTAAAAAAGTGTTAAATTGTTATATCATGGACCAGAATCCATATTGTATTGTAAATTCTGATACAAAAATTATATATGTACATTCAGTTAACATATTATGTACCTGCAATTAACAATTGATGTACATGTGAACAAATGATTTGATAATTGACACATAATATGATAGCTGTATGTATAAAAACTATCAACTGCAGGTATAGAATATGTGAACTATAAATACAGAAGGTTATTTTTAGACCAGGGTCTACAATGCAATGTAGACCCTGGTCAATAGTATAATTTGCCACAATAATTTACTCTTGACCTTTAAATATAATAATTATTTTCCAAATTCACTTAGTCACTCCTTTCTGGATAAATTAATGATATGATCGAAGTGACATCTAATCCTATAAATTTTGTTTTATGTGATGTAATTTTACCTAATTAATTTGTGATGTTGTGAGTTTCTCTTTTCTTTTTGTGACTGGGGGGCATGGGGAATAGATGGTAGCCAGCAAAGGAGACTGAGTTTCATTAGGAACATTATTAAAAAAAAAAAAAACAAAAACAAAATTAAAAAACAAAACAAAACAAAACAAAACAAAACAAGATGTCTTAGTTCTGTGGTGTCAAAATGAATTCTCATTCAATTTGCACCAAAATTTATTTTCTCTATAAATATGTTAAATAAAACACCATTTTTTTTTAATCTTCTCAAAGTATTAAAACAGTACCCAACCATATACCATGCATAACTCCACAAAAACTATCTCAAAAATAAAAATTTGACTCCAATTTGCTCCTTGTGAAGGGAACGCCCACGAGGGCTCACACTCCCCTCAGTTACGTTAGCACCTGGCTCACGGACTTAGCTCACTAGTTCAGTAGACAGTATTTGAGGAAGATACTAAGATTCAAACCTCAACAACAACAGTATAGGGATTATGTCTAAAGTGGACTGGGCAAATCCCTTGTGAATACCAGCATTTAACATGTATGCTGATCTATTGAATTACCGTGATTTACATGCTCTCAAATACTCTGTCAAACTAGAGTATGAGAGGTCTTTGGTCCTTAGGGTTGAGAATTCAACCTTTTAAGAGAAGAAGGTTGGCACTTGTCATACCTCAAATATTACAATATTCTCCACTAAAACTTTTCAGTATTTAGGAAAATGACACCAATGGCTATGAGCAACTTTGGCATAAACTATCTGACAATTTTTATGAACCAAAAAAAAAAAAAAAAAAAAAAAAAAAAAAAAAAAAACCTCCATATTTTTCTCTTTTTATTCGTTTTTTTTTTTTTAATAGAAAGATAACGTCAATATACATAGGTTGCTTTCCCTTATCTTCTTCATTTATATATATTTTTTGAAATCTTATTTCTTAATATTAATCATTTTATAGTAAAATATTTGTTTCATTCATAAATGTAAAAAATACTTCCTTAGAGCATTCCCAATAAAAAAAAATCTTGAGTTTTTCATGATGCAGAGAATAAAGGAAAATGGAGACATAGGAAGTTTTACTGCAAAATTGAGCTTTTGAGGGCAATATTTGAGAAGGAGCAAAAAGAAAATCATGTGAAGTATAATTAGTGCACTTAGTAAGCACGTCACGCTGGTCGCCATCGTTATTTTTCTTTATTGTATTCTTTTTCTAATTTATTGATACACTTTATTTATTTGGTACCAAAATTTTTTTTCAAAGTTCAACGGATGATATTACTCTTAGAAAGGATTAAAACAAAACAAAAAGGGTTATGATTTTTTAAAGGATTTAAAAAGTTTTTAATGGGAATAATGGCTCACGACAATGTAATCGAATTCCTAAACAAACAAAAAACAAAAAAGTATTTAACGGGAATAATGGCTCACGACAATGTTTATTGAATACCATAAAATAAAATTAAAAAATTATTTTTAAATACAGTAATCCACACGTAGAAAAACATCGCACCCACGTCTCTACATTCTACATTCAATAGTATTTTTAACATATTTTCTAAAAGTATAAATGTTATATATTAATTAAAAATTAAATTATAAATAATTTGGCATTCAAAAAAAATTGTAATTAATTTGAATTATGTGTCATTAATTATATTATACACATAGAATTAAATTTTTGTGGTCTTTCGTGACCTGTTGATGGTTATATATATATAGAACAAACATATCTTTGTCCTGCCGTTCCATCAGAGAGAGCCGTTAGGACACGCATATTGCATACCTATATATGACACTTCATATTCATGCAAATTATATACGTGTGTGTATAATATTGTTGTGAATTTATTAAAAAATTTAAAAGATAATTTTTTATGTAAATGATTCTAACTTAATGTCAAATTTATAATTGAATTTTTTTATCTGACCATAAATTTTTGCTATAAAGATACACGAATAAGCTGGACGAGACCCACACACTACGGACACACTTTTAATAATTAAAAAGTTAAGTATAATTCATTTTAAAACTTGAGAATTAAAAACTTTGAAAATTCCCCATAGTTGAAGAATCGGAATTGAAATTGATCTTTTTTGCTCGAGTTTTTTTTCACTTGATTTAGTCTCCAACTATTAATTTTTTCACATTTAATAATCCGAGATTAAATGTAAAAATAATTTTATAGTCGTAAGATCAAAAGTGAAAAAATAACATTAAATTAAAAAAAGGTGGAGAATTCTTATATATATTCTTATGTACTATACATCACTAATAAAGTAATAATTTATCATTACAATACTGATGGATATCATTCAAGGAAAAAAAAATATAAACTAAAAATAAACACCCAAAAAATGGAATGTCATTAATTAATTAAGGTTTTGTCGTCGTCGTCGTCATCATCAAACACTTCACCGGCGCCGGGAAACCATTCTGCCGGAGCCGCAACTCTCCCTGATGATCCGGGTCTGAACGCGCTCAAACTCCGAGATCCGGCAAGGGAGGGTGATGCCGCCGGGGTGGTTGAACCCGAATTCCTTCTCCGCTTCACGGAGAAGCTCGCCGAACAAAGGGTGGTTGAAGTAAATCACCGGCACTAAAACCCGGGTGAAGTCTTCGCCTTTCTCGCCGCCGACGTACACCGCCAGATGCCCTTTCGGCACCGCCGCCGCCCGCTCACTCACCGCCTCTTTCCCCGCCGGCAAGTAACCCGAAAACTGCGCCTTGGAGCAAATCGCCTTGGCCTTCGTCCCCAACCGCCGCGTCCAGCTCACGACCGAGTGGATAATCTTCCCCTGAAACCGCGGCGCCGCGTCCAGCCGCTGGTAGTTCCCCGAACAACGGTGGCGCCGGAACATACACCGGAAAAGCGTCGTCACCCGATGCTTCACCGAAAACCCCCGCCCCAGCCGCCGCATATTCGCAGGAAACCCAGAAACAACACACTCCCAATCCCCCAATCCCCCAAAAACCAAGAATCACAGTTAAACCAAACAAACCTTCCTTAAAAAACTCGAAACACGACGAAAACGCGAAATCCCCAGTATTTTTTTTCCTATTTTTTTACGAAAAAGGCCAAGGATCCGCCAAGCACATGGCTAACCTAAACAGAGTAAGGCAAACCTCGGACAGAGAATTAGGTATATTGGACATGACGATTCCTCCTTCTGCAATCACAACATGAGCGTTTCATTCCCAATGCTAAACTTTCTACTTCTGTACGAGGTCTCAGGCCAGGCTCTCCTTATCTTTCCCAACCAGACAACAAAACGAGAACGACAAACAACAAAAGATACCAGAACCCAGAAGAAAAAACAGAACCCGAAAGCTAAAGTTTCATAGAGACGTTAAAGAACAAAACTTCTCAGAGGTGGGTGGCTGATATCGATCGCCACAATGAGAAAAATCAGTGAGTGTTTATGACTTTTATATAACGAGGCTGCCGTATGTTGGCAAGGGTTTATATAATATAAAAATATGGTAAAATAGGTCCCGGGGTTTGTACTCAAAAAAATAAAAAATAAAAAATAAATAAAAAAATAAAAAAGAGGTTCCGGGATTTAGTGCTTTGTGGTCTGACTTGATTTCACGATTAAAAGCTGTACTGTATTGTGGTGGTCTGAATCTCATTGAAAATCTGAATGGATTCCATCCATCTGACTGTTGATTAAGTAATTACAAAATTACAAAATATGATAATGTTTGTTGAGTTGTTGAGTCACCGTGATTTATATATTCTCAAATGTTTTATAACTCAGGTGGCGGAGATATTGACTCTTTGAACTACAAGAAAGTATAAAACAGATATTGCCATGTAATACACTTAGGGTGTGTTTGGTTGGTAGGTTTTGCCCATAGGAATGGGTATGAAAGTGATTGTTGTCGTTTGGTTGATAAGTTTTTAGAACACTATTATGAGTTTCGAATACCCCATCAATTGAAAAACCCATACCCAAATAAAATAAGGGTTTCATTCCCTTATTCATTCTCAAGCACAACTATTAGTAACCATTCACATTCCACCATACTACCAAATATGTTAAATACTTCCACCAAAACCCATTACCATTACCAAGTATTTGATACCCATTCCAATTCCGATTCCTATGTGCGAACCAAACACACCCTTAATAGTACTAAAAAAAAATTACAAAATTAAGTTTGACTGTGATTTTTCCATGAAAATATAGTAAAATAAAACAGGAAAACACTCCGTTACTCCTTATACTACGGAAGTGTTGGGGATTTGACTTTGATTTCGGCCGTCGGATCTGTTTTTGTGAGGTGATGTGGAAGGTTTTGCTAGGTTAGTTGGCGGTTAGTGGAAGATTTGCCGTCAGATTAGTCATCGTTCGGTGGGTTGTACTTGTCGTACGTACTATTCAATGTTGGATGACTAATATATATATAGTATATATACAATATACAATTTACTCCTTATTTTTTAATGAGAAATGTTATAATAAATACTCGTAATAAGGACAGTTTGTTGGGACATCCTATATAAGTAAGAAAGATGACTTTTTTTAGGGATTAAGAAAATATCATGTTTATCCAAAATATATTAGAATTGATAATTTTACAAATTGAAACAGATTTCGATTATCTGAATCATATTTAATGGGTATTTTATTATCTTTTAATATGGTATATGTAATTATGTATATATAAATGGATTTGCACTAGAGCTGTCAATGCACGCTGGCGGGGCGGGGCCCGCCAAAGCCCGTCTCTTTTTTTTTTTTTTTTTTTTTTTTTTTTTTTTTTAAATTATGTGTGAAGTGTCCCTAAACTCTAAACTCTAATGTGACTATGTTAATAACTTAATTGTTATCTACTTAAAATACTTATTCATAAGAAAATAACATAAATTTGTTCATCACAACATGACAACAATGACACCAATAAAGGTAAGTATAATTACCGAAAAACCGATAACTAATAACCAAACCGACGGATAATTTCGATTAACGGTTGGTTATAAGGCAAAAAAAAAAAAAATCAGTTATTCAACTATTTGGTTATGAAGGTGTAATAATCGCGGTCACTGAATAACCGATACTATTATATATCTATATCTATATATATACACACAGAGTAACTAATATATAATATATATATATATATATATATATATATATATATATATATATATATATATATATATATAACTATAATAATAAAACAATAAAAATAAAATAAAAAAGCGGTCTGGTGAGCTAGCCCGCCAGCCCGCGGGCAAAAAAGTCCGTTTTGAAAACGGGCTTCAAAAACATAAGCCCACTCCGCCTTTTTGGCAGGCGGGGCGGGAAAGCCTTTCGGGGCCAATTTGTGAAAGTCGATGACCAATTTGTGAATTTTGCTATAGTCGAGGTACCATTTTGGGTATTTACTCTTTCTCCAAAGTGGTTTTCCAACTTTTTAATTTTAAGTTAAAATGGTTATCCGTTAGCTTTGACGGTTAAGTTGGTGTTAAAATGAATGGCGAAACTGGAAATTTAGATTTTACACTCCAATTTAAAGTAATCTGTGATTCCTTTTAGCAATCTGTGCACATATTTCTTCAAATTAGGTTTTTGTTCTCTTAAATCTGCAATCAAAATGTGGGATAATCAACTAGAAGGTCAAAAAAGTTCATCTTCAACTTCATCCACATACTTACCAAGGCAAAGATTCCTGGTCTTCTAGTTGGTTATCCCACATTTTAATTGTAGATGTATGAGTACAAAAAATCTAATTTGAAGGAATATGTGCGCAGATTGTTAAAAGGAATCACATATTGCTTTAAATTGGAGTGCAGAACCTAAATTTTCAGTTTTATCCTTCATTTTAACACCAACTTAATGTCAAAGCTAACGAAGGACCATTTTAACTTATAATTCAAACGTTAAAGGACCACTTTAAAGATATTAAAAAGTCAATGAATCAATTTAAAAAAATGTCATAGTTGAATAACCATTTTGAGAATTCACACATATATGTAAAATTGTAACTTAAGAACAGCTGCAATTTTGTTTTATATATAAAGAGGCTTGTTGATCTTATCATCTCCGTACAGTACTAAAACACAGCCTCGTACGGGGTATCTTTTAAGACAGAAATTGATGATGAATTAAATACAGTTAGGCAGAAAATATTAATCTTGAATTATAATAATAATATTATTATTATTGATTAAAAAGTTTGCCGTAATTCAGGAAACGGTCCAAACGGACGATGACGATTGTTGTCCGTTAAAGCAAGTTTGGTCTTTGGATTAGTTGAGTATTATGACTATCTTTATTTGGGGAAAGATACTCTGCAACACCCTTTTGTAAAGTGGGTGTAATAAAGAATAAAATTATATGCTTTTATTTATATTATTATAATATTAAATAGGAAAATGATAACGTTTTGCTAGCTTTTAATTTTAAAGCAATCAAATCAAATGTGAGTAATCTCAGTGTGTTAGTCTTAATATATCATGGCTAGCTAAGCAAACATGGTGAAATCCAACCCAACGCAATCTTAATGTATTTTGGTTGAAAAATTCAATGAGATCTTACCGGACACAAACATAATTAGTCTCAGTATGTGAGATTAGTTTGGTTTTTAATTTTAAAACAACCATATAACATAGGCAAATCTCTGTATATGGATTCTATTATAATTATGACTGACTGAGTTGATGGGGATTATTCCTCGAGCACCGTGCCTATACGGTGGTTGATAACGGATCCTTGGGGCATGCCGTGCCTATACGGCGATCGACTGACCTAGAGGGCATGCCTTCTCGACCTTCTATGCTCACCCGGCTTGACTATTGGTGCCTCGCAGCGTGATGCAGTGTGCTCAGGAGTATCAGGGCACGTGGCCAAGGTCCCTTGGGCCTCAGCCTGTACCCGTGCATGGTCTCCACGTGCCGCTTGCCCAGGACCTGTCCCTTCGTGTTCCCTATAAATACCGCATTTATTATTGTAAGGAGAGACTTTTGGATGTTTCTACACACTAGCTATAGCTATTAGCTCGGATACCTCTGACCCACCTTCACGTATACTTCGGGCTCTTCTTATTAAACAAACAAGTAGACTAGGCTAGGGATCTGAACTCGGAATCAACCTGTGACCATACTTTGTAGAGAATACTCGTCGTATATACTACATCATGAGTAAACATGGTTAGATCAGCTCGAGTAGTCATAATATACCTTGACGGAAAAAACTTGATCAGATTTTTCCCAACACAAACATAATTAATCTTGGTACGTAGACCGGTTACTTAATAATTGGCAACATGACCCATGCCAAAATAGTTTTGAACTCAAAATTGAAATCTTGTTTATAAAAAAATATATTAACAAGCAAACAAGATTACAAAGAATCTAATCTTTATGGATTATGTTTCGGAAAAAGCCAAATCATTGCATAAGAATGATAAGATGTCGTCTAATCGTTTTAAAGAAAGCTTACTAATCAAATTTTGACAAGATTTATCCTGTTTAAAGGTGCGAAAAGACAAATCTCTGCAGCATCTAAAGTGTTGCCGCCATGATATGTTTTATAAGACTCACAAACGAGGATGAAAAAGCAAATCAGATGAATTTGAAACCTAATTCAAATGAATTATGTGTGCACTGTGCTAGTAACCTAGAACTTTAACAAGGTATTATACATATGCCATGTGTATTTCTCATTACACCAACTATTTTGACTTGAAATTAAATACCCAATTGCAAACCTTGTACTAAAATGATTTCTTTAACAATATATGAAATTGTGTACTAACATGTTTTTTCAATACAACGAAATAAAGAAAATATAAAACACGACATTTACTTAGGGCATTCACAACTCTTCTCCCCTTATCTTTTCAATTTGTAGTCCCAGCTCATACACATCATCATATAATATTTTCTCATTTTTTTCTACTATTTTTTTTTTTCCAGTTTCTCCCTTTTTGTGGATCCTACTCTTTCAAACTCATACACATCATCTATTATTTTATCCACCTTATATAATTAATAATTTCAACATTATAATTATATATAATTCTTATTTTAAATAAAATAAATTAATTTTTGAATTATGAAAAGTAAATATATTTTCATAAATTAAAATTCGCGTTTGAAATCGTCTACCGAACAAATTAATATCCAAAAGCGAATACAATATTTTAAATACTAAGTATATACCAACAGTTTATACAATTAACATTTTTAAAAATAAATTGAAATTGAAATTTTATAATAAAAAAAATATTGACCACATCAACGAAAACAGCAGCTATATAATTGGCTGCTTGCACTCTGTAAAATGTAGATTTGTAGACTATTTATCAACATAAATTTTTAATTGAGACATAACGCATTATTTAATTGATATCATGATCAAATCACTATATACAAGTAATATTTGAAGTACACCAAAAAAAAAAAAAAAAAAAAAAAAAAAAAAAAAAAAAAAACATACTTAAGAAACGTGTTGGGTGCATAATATAAATGTGCATCCTTCAATAATTCTACCATGGCCAACTCCTCCCAACTAACATGTCTTTTAAAGGTCAAACAATTAGATAAAGATAATAGTAGTAGTTGAAAGTTATAATCTATTGTTGAGGATAAATCTAAAAATAACAAGTTTACCTATTAAGATTTTGTCTTAGATTTCTTCTTCAAAAAAAAAAAAAAAATTATTTTAGATTAACTTAAACGTATATTTTTCTAATACAAATTTCAACCCTCAAGATACACTAAAATCTGACATATTAAGAGTAATCAAACATGTTATACGGGATAACATCTCAAAGGGTAAAAAATAACTCAATTCCTTTATAGGTGAGCAGACTCAAAACCTCTAAGCAGAAATTGAAGAGACCTACTATAGGACATCTTATTAGCACCTCATGGGTGATTAAACATATATTTTTAATACATAAATTTAAGGAAATAAAATATTTTGGATTCACTTTTTATTTACTATATTTTTTTATAATTCATTCAAAAAATTTCAATGAACAAGTAATTAAATGATTCTCTCTCTCAATATATATATATATATATATATATATATATATATATATATATATATATATATATATATGGACTGGTTGCTGTGCAAACATGACTTCTCGTGCGGTCGTGCGATCATGCACCATTAGATATGCATAATTACACCATAAAGTGTGAAAAATGCACCAATATGTGGTGCATTTTTATATTTCATTCTGCTTCATTTTTTAATACTATGTGGTGCATTTATACATAACGAATGGTGCAATCTGCATGACTCACTACTGGAAATTATTGAATTTCCGACCACCTGAAAGTGATCTTAAATCAAGTCGAAAGCAAAAAGTGGTCGGAAATAGTAACAAAGGTTTTTTCGGATACCAAAAGTGGTCGGAACAAGACTTTCGACTTGATTTAAGATCAATTTCAGGTGGTCGGAAATTTCATAATTTCTAGTAGTGACTGCACGGGAAGTTATGTTCGCACTTGAAACAGTATATATATATATATATATATATATATATATATATATATATATATATATATATATATATATATATATATATATATATATATATATATATATATATATATAATAGACGTATATGCTCATTAATAATTTAAATAAATATTGAGCGTAGCATTTCACTATCTGATTTCAGTATAATCCAAGAACATTGATCTGCTCCGTACGGTACCAAAATTTTGTCATCTCACTCAAAATAAAATTATATTAAAAAAAACCATAAAAACACAAATTAATTGTCTTAAACAAATGTTTGAATATTGAACAACGTAATCATACCTGGTCTGATCATCCAGAAGGAAAAAGACAACTTAATATACACTTTTTTTTTGTTACGTAATGCAACCATGCGTATATCTTTTCCTAATTATATTATATCCTAAATATGAAAACAAAAAAAAAAAAAAACAAAAACAAAAAAAAAAATCATTAGTAATCCTTCTCATTTTATATGCCTAAGTGGATTAATGATGATTAATTTATTAAAAGTTATAAATTTAAAACCAAAATAAAATGTTAATGGATTTATTTACAAATTTAAAAAATTTAGGCATCTAGTTGATTTTTCAATTAAAGTTTGAGGATTTATATGACCTTTTTCCTTATTTATGGTATGTGTGTGTTGACCATCGTATATATAAATGATGGATTTAATTAATCCGGGGTGGCCCGAATTATTAAACTCGGATAGGAACGTAATATGGGAAATATATAAACGGGAATAAACGATGTTGTAAGGCCGCAGGGACCGTAGGTCGTGAGGACCGTATATTATATTAAATGCCGTGAATAGGCTATTACAATGGTTCGCTATTACAAAGTATGTAAGTAGGATAGAATGTCCTGTTAGGATAGGTAGGGGGGCTTTTATACAAGCTTACCCCCAAACCGCCTCCCCCTAAAACGGGGGGCTGTTGGATCTCACGTTGACCGTGCCCGGTCTCGCGACCGGACCGAGCCCATCTCTGAAGGTCGGTCCGACCCCATGGAGAGGCCGGTCCGACCTCAAGCCGTGACTCGACCGGGCCGCGCTGTGGGGGCCGGGCCGAACCCATCTCTGGAGGTCGGTCCGACCCCGTGGAGAAGCCGGTCCGACCTCCAGTCGTGGCTCGCGCAGGGGCGAGTACACGGCACCGCCCCGGGACCCGTTCTTGCTCCGCGCCCTCGGGTCGGTTCGGGTCGATTCCTCAATATATCCATCAATAAAAATAATAGATATGTTATCTATCTATTAGTTTAGGGTTTTTAATTGGTGAGATATGTTTCATCATTGAGTCATCTAAATTAACCTGGAGGGTATGGTTGAATGGAAGGGACTCATCCATCCTTAACAAGGATTTGATCCTTGGCTTTGGGAATGGAGCAACCTTAAATCTCTAGGCCAGCTCTCCCATCCAAAAGATGTGCTTACAATTCAGCGAGGGAATTAATCACTGTGTGTACCAAAAAAAAATGGAGTCATCTAAATTGGGTCAATATTAATGAATTGAACTGCAATACCACACTTGGACTTCTCGAGCCCAATATCCTATCAATTTCATTTATTTTTTGGAACGATGAGCTCATAAAACATAAAGTCAATATTTGAAAGTGTGAACTAGGTAAATTTTCTTATTATATAATGGCTCACAAATTGCATAAAAGAGGAAAAATCGCATTAATAAGATCCAACATTGCGACATATATATTCAATTAAAAAAATAGTGATAATAATCAAACTCGTGACTTTTTAATACAAGAATCATATTGTACGATCTTCATTGTACTTTTCATTACCATGTGATTAGATTCAATATAAATTTAAAAGTAACACATTAATTGAAACAACATGCTACACAAAGTCTTATATTACTTTAGCAATCTAAGAAAAACATTTTAATTTATTTAAACACTCATATTGTTGATGGATGATGTACTATGACCCACGACCTGACACGAGAAGGGCAATTTATATCCTGCACCACAGCGTGCGTAGCATTGTGTGTCCAGGTGCAAAACAACGTTATTTCAGTTATTTTTTAAATTTCGCTACCCAGTGTTTGGCAGTTAATTTTCCTTAAAAAAAAAAATCATGTTCAAAAATGTACATAATGTTATACTAGAATACACATAATTGTATACATGAATGTACATAATTATATAACAAAATACACATACTCTTTTTTAAAAGATAATACACATAATCTAACATAATACATAATAAACATAAACTTTTAACATAAAAGTGATAAAACATAATACACAAAAATTTCCTGATTCAGATGTACATAATTGTGTGTGTGTGTGTGTGTGTGTGTATATATATATATATATATATATATATATATATATATAATTGTATAAAAAATGTACATAATAAAAAATATACATAATTGTATAAACAAATATACATAATCATGTCAACTTTCTACTGCGCCTCCCAAAACGACGTCGTTTTGGGAGGCGCGGGGTGCACAGTGCACAGTGCGCCGTGGTGCAGGGTATAACGATTGCACGAGAAGGAATGAACAATTGGGCCATTTGGACCTATTCGTAGTACAATAAGGAATTATTATTCATAATGTAACAATAATTGGATTTAATATTTCGCCTCCCCACCAAGGACTTTATGGTCCATTAGTATCCTATTGCTCTCTTATATGGGAGGTCTAGAGTTTGAATCTCGATATAACTGTAAATTGTATATGCGGGTATCCCTTTCTTTTGTAATATAAAAAAAAAAAAAAATTGTCTTCTCACTATTTCTAATGTAATAAGGACTTCTAATATAAGACACTCAAAGGTTTCTATTTTTCTTAGAGCTTCTAGCCCAAATATATATATATATATATATATATATATATATATATATATATATATATATATATAAATAGCCCCCATAGGCCCATATATGAAAAATGAAAAAGCAATATTCATCAATACCACATATTTAGGCAATTTATATCCTACACCACGGCGTACATTGCACTATGCGCCCAGATGCAAAACGACGTCGTTTTAATTATTATTTTTTTTTGAAATTTCCCGCCCCAGTGAATGGCAGTAGGCTTTTCTTTAAAAAAAAACCCGCTGTTCAAGAATGTACATAATGTTATACTTGAATACACATAATGTTATACATGAATACACATAATGTTATAACAAAATATACATACTCTTTTTAAAAGATAATACACATAATCTAACATAATACATAATAAACATAAACTTTTAACATAATACACATCAACTCTTAACATAATACATACAAATTTTCTGATTCGGATGTACATAATTGTATAAAAACAATGTACATAATTGTATAAAAAATACACATAACTGTATGAGCCAATACACATAACGTTGTGAACGAATACACATAACGTTGTGAATGAATACACATAATCTCAGCAACTTCCTACCGCGCCTCCCAACACGACCCCAAAACGACGTCGTTTTGGGAGGAGCGGCGCACAGTGCTATGTACGCCGTGGTGTAGGATATAACGATTGACATATTTATGCTCTTAATATTTTCTCTATATTTTTATACTCCTTATTTTAAGGGAAGTATTGACCAGATATTGACTACTCAAAAGTCATAAAACCAACAATTCTCTATAAGGTAATATATGTTCTCTATTTTCTCAATTTTAGAAAAAAAAAAATAATTTAAATGAAAATCATTAAAACCTTTCATTTTAGCACAAAAATCAATCGTTATATCCTACACCACGGCGCACATAACACTGTGCGCCGCGTGCTTCCCAAAACGACGTCGTTTTGGGGTCGTGTTGGGAGGCGCGGTAGGAAGTTGCTGAGATTATGTGTATTCGTTCACAACGTTATGTGTATTCGTTCACAACGTTATGTGTATTGGTTCATACAGTTATGTGTATTTTTTATACAATTATGTACATTATTTTTATACAATTATGTACATCCGAATCAGAAAATTTGTGTGTATTATGTTAAGTGTTGATGTGTATTATGTTAAAAGTTTATGTTTATTATGTATTATGTTAGATTATGTGTATTATCTTTTAAAAAGAGTATGTATATTTTGTTATAACATTATGTGTATTCATGTATAACATTATGTGTATTCAAGTATAACATTATGTACATTCTTGAACAGCGGGTTTTTTTTTAAAGAAAAGCCTACTGCCATTCACTGGGGCGGGAAATTTCAAAAAAAAATAATAATTAAAACGACGTCGTTTTGCATCTGGCCGCATAGTGCAATGTACGCCGTGGTGTAGAATATAAATTGCCCACAAAAATAAACAAATAAAAGATAATCCATCTCAATCAGATTGCCATTTGGGCCAATGTGGAACTGTCCAGAAAACTTTCTCAGCCCACTGAAGATTAATCTCTATCACCTTGTACAATCATAGATATATCACAGATCATAAGACAAAATAGCATATTTTAAGCCAACCAATTTATGATAAATTGATAATCGGTAAGTAAACTATTAATACAAATTAGAAGTTAGACTTTTATAAAAAGTCGATCCCATCAGGTATAATAACCCGTAAAGTATACAAAAAAAGATAATTGCATTAAAAAAATATTATGCAATGGGCTCCATAAAAATATTGTTGACAATAATCAAATACAAAAAATATATATTACTCACTCGACTATTGCATAAAAAACATTTTAACATTAGAAAATGCTTTAAATATAGAATGAGGTCTAATGGGTAGGCGGCCAAGTGAAGCAAATTATTCTATGGACTCGAGTCTACTTTGTAAGGTGAATATGAGTTTAAAATAAACAATTTACATACTTAATGTTCACAATTTTATAAAAAGTAAATTCTGAATATTAAATATGTATATTTTGTATTTTAGATTGGAATTCATCTTACAAGGCGGACCCTGATCCATGGTATAACTACAGGCCAAGTGCCCAATTGGCCGGTTGAGCTAACGGCCAATCATTATTGTGTGTTGTGTGGACCATATTTTGTCTACTGTAAAATAATGTACATTCTGTACAAAAATAATGTACATTGTATTTAGAGGATGTACATTATTTTTGTTCTGAATGTACATTATATTGTATAATGTACATTCATTACAAAAATAATTTAAATTTAGTATATTAAAAATGTACTTTTTATTACAGTCTACATAACATTGTGTGGATCGTAGTCATGACAATAATTTGCCGCAAACCTGCATACTATTGGCTGCGCCGCCTGCGCAGATCTGTTCACGTTTCTGTTAAAGTCCTCGTATGCATACCTCTTTGTCTGCGGCTGCACTTCGCCGCACAATATTATATCGATTATGTATATATATAAATATTTTAAAAGTTTTACATTACAATCAATTAATAAATATTTATCTGATCAAATAGAACTAATAACGGCATGTAATTATGTAAAAGATCCCCTATATGCGACGGTGGTTCAGAAGAGAATTGCGAACCATTCAATATGCATTCGTATTTTTTGGTGTATATAAATATATTATATGTGTAAGTAATTGGTGCATTTATGTAAGTAAAAAATGCAGGTAAAATCACTTACAAGTGTACCTACTTTCACCTACAAATGTATATAATTTTGCTTTATTAACATTCATTGATTTTCTACTTTGACTTACAAGTGCACCTACTTTCGCATAGGTGCACCTACTTATAACTATAGATGCACCTAGTTATAATTATAGATGCACCTAGACCTGGACACGTGACGCGCACTGGAAGGTTCGCAGTTCTCTTGGACGCGCGATTCGCACCTGAACACGAGTATATATATATATATATATATATATATATATATATATATATATATATATATATATATATATATATATATATACACGTATGTGTGTGTGCGCGCGTATACATATAAGACTAAATGTCATATACTTGAAGAAAACATGCCACATTAACTTCTTATCTAACTTAAAAGAAACTCTTTATATTTAAATATAAGATGTTATTTATTATTTTATGTTCACAATTTGAGATCAAAGTTTAACTGTTATTTGAAAGGAAATAAAACTTTAACTTTTGACTTTATAGGTATATTAATAGTTCGTCTGAACTGTTATATTAATTGTTAATATATATTTTTTAAAATTTTCATACATTGAAGTGAGAACAAAATAGCTCAAATAATTCTTGAACGATAGTTACTTATAGCATGAGCAAAAAATAACTACAAAATCTTGTCTGGCGGAGCATTTGAGCATATAGACCAAATTTCGAATCATTTAATGTCGAGATTATCTAGTTTACACACTTATTAACTTTACGATAAACATGTTCAATAAAGTAAATCTTATCTTATTGCAACAACTCCGGTTGCATTGAGTATCCGAAAAAGAAAACAAATTTATTAAAATGTTAGCACATCAAGAGAAGTAAGTCAATAATCTACATCAAGAAAATTATACACATGGAATTAAGATGCACTTGCTCGTTATATGTATCATTCAAGTTCCAAATATAAATTTATAATAGTCATCATTATTTTTTTTAGATGACGAAAAAAATATGTAATCATTATCTGAAGATGTATACTTGATAAATCTCATTCTTATATAATACGGAGTAGTTCACAAATTATACTTAACGATTAAATTATACTTAAGAAGATATTGTACAACGGGCTGAATCAAAATAGTGGTAGGAATAAGTTTTTGTTTTTATTTTTGCTTTCGATACTAAGCAAAATATTTCAGACATCAATGAACATAGACTTAAGAAGGAAAGGAAAATACTTGGGTATACTATCATTTTAAACTCCCAATTTGTACTCCCCTAACATGCTCTTGATGTAGACATTTTTCCGTGAACTCACATGATGAAAATAATCAATCTTGATTTGTCACCTTAAAAAGTATAAATGAGGGGTAGAATTTTGAGAGTTTATATAATAAAACTCAGACATAAATAGGTCATATCAATTTATCATCTAATACATTTGTAGGTACAACAATTGTCAGTAGGATTTGTAGACTTGGTAGGAAATTTTTGGCCAAATCTGATCAAATCTCCACTAGCCGAAGAAAATTGCATGATTTGTGCGACCAAATGTCGCGCATGTTTGTTAATGTTTGGTCTATAATTACTTTCTTTTTAATGCAAAGAAACGTTTTATGATACAAATAAATGATATAAAATTATTGAGATTTATTATGTTTTTAGATATGTGACAAATTTAAATAATAATATTGACTATTATTAGTTTGGGTACTTTTTTTCGTTTATTTTGTTGTGATGATGAAAATTTACAGTTACTATTTGAGAATGTGAACTAGGTAAATTCCACTCTTGAGTCTTGAAACTTTATAGTGAATAAATTTCACTATTGTGTAACACACTAACACTTTAACAGCTTATTTGGTTCGCTGGAGAATATTTGAAGGGAAATGGAATTGAAATTCCATGGAAAATGAATTCCAGGAAAATTGATTCAATTGTTTGGTTTGTGGAAATGAAATTACTGGGAATATGGATTCCATTGTTTGGTTGGATTTAGAAAGATAAGGAATAATGAATATAAAGACCAATATGCCCTTAAAAAGATGAATGAATAAATAGGTGTCTATGTAATTAAGAAATTTTCATAAGGGTAAAATGGTCCACTCATGTTATTTTTCTTCCCAATCCTTGTGGAAAACAAAATCTCACCCCTTTGCAAAGAATTCATTTTCCTCCATTTTGAGGAATCCATTTTCCAATGGAAAATGTTTTCCATCCAACCAAACAACATAAACCAATATTTTCCTTCACTTTAAAGAAAACATTTTCCATGAAAAATATTTTCCATCCAACCAAACCCCACTAAAGGTTTTTTTTTTTTTTTTTTTGGTTCTCCACTGAAAAGTTTTTTATAGTTTCCAATTTTATTTTTTTTTGAAAGAGAATTGAGAGATATTAATCATATTATACAAAAAGCGTCTCAATTTTGCTCGTAAGGAAGCCGGCAGAAAGCCATGGATATTATAAAACAAAGCTTGTAAAACAGCATCTGATTGGGCCTATTTTTATTTGGGCTCATCCCAGTATAGTGGAAATTGCTAAAGACAACAAAATTAGACAAATTAACCCAACATGGTAGCTCAAGTGGCAAATGAACTCTCTTTGTGGGAGAGAATTCCAGGATAACCTGGGTTCAATTCCCACAAGTGACGATTCCCTTTGGGCTAGCTTCTGTGCCTCTCGGAGCGAACTGGGTAGACCTGGACCGTTAAACGGACAGAGAAAGACCCAGGCCACATTGTGATTTACATCAAAAAAAAAAAAAAAAAAAAAAAGGCAAATTATATCGTGAAATTTGGTCCAAAAATCTGTGTATTATGTTAATTGTTTATGTGTCCTCAGTTATATAATATACATAATGCACAGAATTCACTCTGAATAACTTTCACTCTAGACTATTATTGGTTTCCTTTGAATCTTATCAAAATCCCGGGTAGCTATACTTCATGACTTTTGTGCTTTCTGTGTTTTTTTTACCTCACTATATATTTAATTGTAATGTGCTAATTTTAATTTTTTTTTTAACTTATACTTAAATAATACAAGAAAAAATGACATGGTGGGTGTAGGTCTATGACAGTAATAATTGAAGATCTGATAGAAGTTATGATGGCAATGATATATTTTTAATCCAAAAAATTATAGTACAACTACTATAACCAACTTATGAAAGAGCATTTAATGGGAATATGGATGTAATTGGGAGACACAAAATCTTCATTCCCTCTTAGTTTTTGCTTATGGTGATGCACACACCCTACTGTTTTGTACTCTCCAAATGTTTGGATACGAAAAAATATCTTGATATAAGATAAATTGACATATACGGAGTAGTAACTTTCTTTTGTCTACCCAAATTTCGCATTTTCAATAATTACATATATTATAACCATTTTAATTCTCATCATTAATTTTATCAAATTTTAAAATATGTAGGTTAAATTGACCAAAATTTAAATAAAGAAGATAAATTAAACAAAACAAAATAGTATAAACAAATCATAAATACTTCAACCTTTTTGTTCTTTCCAAATTTATGGATATTACAATGTTTATAGACATGGATGAGTTGACATCCAATCACCCTTTTCGTCTCCTTCACTTTCTCTATCTTGATGTTAAGAATTTTCATTAATTTTATCAATTTTAAAAGTATATAGGTTAAGTTGTTCAAAATTTAAATAAAATGATAAATTAAACTAAACACTATAAAATATATAATTTTAATAAGTATTTAAATCTTTTAAAGAGTTGTATTTTATATCTTTTTTTTTTTTCACGTGTTAAGATATGACAAAGTATCCTGTCATTATATGAATTGTCATTCGATCATGTTATTGAGCATGTACAACGTTACATATTGCATACATTTTTTTTTTATTATTGAATTATCTAGATACAATAAAATTTTCAAACATTGTGTGAGTTAGCATCCCCTCTTTGTCTCCTTTGCTTCCTCTATTTTTAATGATACCGACTATTTTAATATTTTGAATTGTCATCATGTATTTTCTCAATTTCTACCATATATAGATTAAATTGATTAAAAGTTAAATAAGAAGAGGAACCAAACAAAACAATTTGGTATTAAAATTTAAGAAGTACTTTAACACCTTTTAAAACGTAATATTATCTATTACAGATTTACAGATTTACAGTACATAATATACATATATATATTAAAAGAAAAAACAAAACAAAAAATATAGACAATTATTAGCTTCCTAACGAACACATATAGTTATGCATGCGTCCTATTGTTTCTCCGCCTGTCTCTCGGAGTTTGAATATGACAAAGTATCTCGTCATCATATGAATTAACATCCAAACCAGAAACAAGCATGTGTACTTGCAATCGGATTTATGACTTGTATACACATTACTTTTTTTTTTTTTCTTTTTTCCTTCCGAGTGTTTGGATACGACAAAATATCCAAACATTCGATGAGTTGGCATCAAGTCACCCTCTTTATCTCCCTTACTTTTTATGTTGTAATGACAATGATTATTTTAACAATTGTAATTATCATCATTAATTTTATCAAATTTTGGAATTAATTAATTAAATTAATTAAAGTACTTTTATAACATTACATTATAACTAAAAAAAAATTACATGTGAGAGCATTTTGAAGTCAATTTTTACGGATGGGAGAGAAAGCAATCTCTGTGGTCTTGTCAATTTGCAGAACTACTAATAAGAGAGAGAGAGGCTAAACCATACATAAACAACAAAAAGGTTAAAGTCTTAGGTGATAGCTTAGGTAGGCTCTTGGGTCTTTGGAATATGTGCAATTAGTAAACCGTGCAAATTAAAGCCACATTGTAAATGAAACAAGTTGCATTTTCCTAGTAGTACAATTTTTTCATTTATTGAATTCCAAACACATAATTACCCCATTCAGGATGTTCCTCTATTCATTATTCAGCAATTCCAACCATGCTTTTGTTAGGTGACTTCTAGTGGGGTAATAATATGTGTATTGTGTAACTATGGAGTAATATATTTCTTTAAAATTAATTTTTTGTTATCTTTGATGGTACAATAAAGAAATGAGCTATGTGTTTGTTATATGCATATATCGTGCATTGTATGCGTTTATTCTTCTCAATGGGTAATAATATGTGTATTGTGTAACTATGGAGTAATATATCGGGTATTATATGCGTTTATTGATTTTAAGAAAAGTTATAAACAATTGTCCTTTAAT
Organism: Ipomoea nil; assembly: GCF_001879475.1. NCBI lineage: Eukaryota > Viridiplantae > Streptophyta > Magnoliopsida > Solanales > Convolvulaceae > Ipomoea > Ipomoea nil. The sequence continues at coordinate 3,248,526 of NW_017616616.1, read as the reverse complement.
TTTTTCTATCTTGAAAAGTAGTCAAGTGCTTACATGCAGATATTGTGCGTCGTCACATGCGCTCATTGAATGCAAGAGAAGTTGCAAATAATTGTCCAAAATTTCTCTCTGTCTTAAAAAGGAGCCAGGTGTTTAGTACATACAAGTGTCGTGTGTAATACAGGTTAATGTTTGATAATGATGTGTATAACTGTATATAGATGGATATTGAGCCACTATTTAAAAAAAAAAATCAAAACAGCGATGATATATTACTGCATAAGAACAAAAATAGAGTCAGGTGGGACAGAGTTTCAGAACAATTCGTACCCGATGAATAGTCGAAGCTAGAGAATGAACTAGAACATTGGCTATTCTTGAAATTAAAGAAACAGAACAAGTGTCAAAATAGCAAATGATACCCCTACACTCATTAGTAGTAATGCCAACATATGATCAGACTTCTACTGTGGGAGTTGTTAAGTTTTGGTGTAGAGAGCACATACAGTCTGAAGTTAAACAGAGATTAAACCACGATCCTTTAGCCAATATAGTGCTTCTTTGCAAGCCAATGTTCTCCCATCTATTATAAATATTTTTTTTTTATTACTACGTACTTATTGATATGCCATGCTCTACTTGATCAGAGTAATGTGAGATGCCTAGATACCCCTCTTAATGTTCTCCTTCAATCCATCCCTTATGGTGTGTCATTAGTTAATTGGTTACTATTTTTTATAAATAATAATAATAATAATAATTAGTAGTAGTGAGTTAGTCAATTCATGGCACCCAATAAGTAGAAGTCACATTAGGAGAAAATTTAGGAGGAAAAATTCATGACGATAAGAAACATTTTCTAATTAGTTTATAAAAAATTGATGGTCACGAGTTGTACATTTCAACTTTTTTTTTTTTTATTCTTCCTATAAAATATAGACATGTGATGAAATTTTTATTCATTGAAGTACATGTATCAATTTTCTTGTTAGAATATATTACAAAGAATTTTACTATACATACTCCAAATTTATTCTATACTCATTATGTTAATTGATTATTCATTTTAGGAGATATTTCATAGAGTAATAATGCTATGAATACACTTAACATGTCCAAATTACAAATTAACAAAATCTAATTTTAATTACTATTTGATAAGAAGCGTCTTAAATATTTATGAATGGTAGTTTGTAATACAATTAAGATTTAAATTTCCTCACCAAAAAAAAATTAAATAAATTAAATTTATTGAAATGCTGTGTTTTTTTTTTTTTTTTTAAAAAAAAGGAAAAAAAAAGAGTCGAGTATATTAACTACAATTACATTGTGTACTCAATTCAAATTATCACATTTTCTAGTATTTCTTTCCAATAAATCTCACATTTGGTCCGTTGCTATTGTATATTGCCAACTACCACACTATTCATTGGGGATTTGAGGGATTTGGTAAATAGATGTTGGCTAGTAGCTGTTAGCTGATTGAGTTAGTGGATTTGATTAGTTAATAGTATTGGTTGGTTGTATAAAGACCTTTGGTAAATTAGCTATTAGTTGATAATTAATTATATGCAAAATTATTTTCTAAAAAAATTAAGAAAAATATTATTTTGAGCATCTTTTTGAATTTTAGCCTTTTAGAGCAATAAACTATTACAAAAAAGTAATTAACCAAACACTTATATTGATTGTTTAATCAAGTCAAACAAATCAAAATTGATTTATAGATTAACTATTTTACCAAAAAAGACCATTATTTAGCATAGTTATTTTTTAATATCAAATCAATTTCTATTGTTTTTATTTTTATACTAATTGTCACACGTTTAAAAGAAAAGAAAAAAAACAATTGACGATAAATAGTAACGGATGAATAAAAATGGTACATATTTAACTTTATATAGTAATATAATAATTTATCATTGACATTTGACGGGAATTGGGAAGGGGAACTAAAACGATTAAATTAGAATATTTAATTCAACGATTAGAATTGCATAATTATTTTTTTTGAAAGCAGAAATGCATAATTATTTTTTTTGAAAGCAGAATTGCATAATAATTATTAATACGAGTTAATGTCATATGTGGTCCTTTGGGTATATTAATTTTGTCATTTTTATTACTAAATTTACAAATAGATCACTCTTGATTTTTTGACTTTCAAATTATTACTATTTGTAGTTCAAGTTAACCACTCATGGTTCTTCAACTTTCAAAATGTGACCATCCTTAATCTTTCTAGATGGACCCGAGGACTACAACTGGTTAAAATGTGATAGTCGAAGGACCATTGATGGTTAACTTGGATTACAGAAAACAACAATTTGAAAATCGAAAGATTGCATGTGATTAAATTTAAAAATTTAAGATTAAACGTGACAAAATCACTATACTCGGAGAATTCCAGATGGTATTAAGTCCATGTATGTATACAGTTATATACGGAGTATATTATATATATATATATATATACATACGGATACTATATCATCAGTCGCCAGCTTTAATTAAGGCAACCCGTTGTCTTCCATTGGTAACAGTAACGCCCAGTCCCGGTTTTGCAGGCGCCGCGCCGTCCTCCTTTTCCTCCTCATTTCTCTCTCTCTCTCTCTCTTCTCCGGCGAAATTCAATTTCTCAACATGGTCGGCTCTCTCAGAATTCTCTGTACGTACACGTGAATTCTTGGAGATTTAACGGAATTAATTTTGGGTTTTTTTTTTTTTTTTTTTTTTTTCTCAGTTGGATTGTTCGCCAACTCTTCTCCCGGAATGGCTATCGGCGCTGTTATCGGAGAAGTTCTTCAACGCCTGCATAGCTCACGAGGACGCCCGGAAGAACGAAAAGAACATTTTTTGCTTGGATTGCTGCGAGGCCATTTGCCCCCACTGCGTAACCCCTCACTCCCGTCACCGCCTCTTGCAGGTATATTTATATTATATCTATCTATAATCTACTCGTTTATATGGAGTTTGGTTTTGGGTAAATTCTGAGTTTCTTCGTTGCAGATAAGGAGGTATGTGTACCATGATGTTATCAAGCTGAGTGATGCTGAGAAGTTGCTGGACTGTGGTTTTGTTCAAGTGAGTTACAGTCGAAATTGAGTGTGTTCTGGGAATTTCCAGAAATTTCTTGAATTGTTTATCTTTTTGGGTTCTTGTGTTTTGCAGTCTTACACTAATAACAGTGCCAAAGTTGTGTTCTTGAACCAACGGCCATTGTCGAGACCTTGCAGAGGTTCTGGGAACACATGTCTGTTATGTGACAGAATGCTTCAACACCCATATTTCTTCTGCTCTATCTACTGCAAGGTTAGATTTCTGCTCATTCTTCAAATCAAAACATCGTTGATCAGTTTGGCTGGGTTTTCTGTTTTAGTTTCACAGTTTTCATTTCTGCAATTCTTAAAGAAGTTTGAGTATAATTAAAATCCAGTTTTGAACCCAGAATTTTTCTTGGATTATATAGAATTATGTTAATTACCCATTACATAATTTTTTATTTTGTGAACTGGGTATCTGTTTGTTAATGGAGCAGCTTCAGCATCTTGTGAGAACTGGGTGCCAACTTTCCGAGTATATCCACAAATGCGACACTCTGACGCTGCATGAACTGGGTCTAGAGGACGGTCTGATGACCCCCGACACGGTTCTTGAACCGGTGGGTTCCGTCAGGACCGATTCCGGCGGGAGCGGAAGCGGTGGCGGCGGCGCGGTGGACTGCCGGGTACTTTGCAGCACTGCCACCACAGAGGTTGTGAGGAAGAAACGCAGCACCCTGCTGTCTATCCGGTCCGAGCTTCGACCGGGTTGTGGTCCGGTCTCCGAGATTTCGGGTTCCATGATGAACCGGAGGAAGGGTACACCTCACCGGTCTCCATTGTATTGATTTGTGTACGGAAGTGGAGTGGGCAGAAAATGACGGAGTGGAGGGGATGAAGGATTATACACTGTTGGGATAGAGGGGCAAAATTGGAAAAATTGTTTTTTTTTTGTAATCCCCAATTTTTTGTAGAATTGCTGTAATTCTGTCCTCTCTTTATAGAGATTTCCATCTAATGGACTATAATACCCTAATGATTACTTACTATTTACAAAAGAATAGTGATTATTTCACTTTTAATTGTTTTTACGCTTTCATTTATATGGAGTATGTATGGTTGAAAAAATCACTAGAGTCTGGCTTATTTTGTATTTTTTAAAATTTATTTAAATTTATTTAATTTTTTAAGATTTGATAATTATAAATTATTTAATACTTTAATACGGAGTAGTTAATATTAAAATATTAAATTTTAATTTACAAATTTAGCGCAATTTTGGTCAAAATGATGTTGATTATGTGATTTATTTAAAAAAGAATGGAATAATAGTTAATCAGCGGACTATGCGACATAGTCGGTGCTTAAGAGGCTTAGTCGACGCCTAGACCATCATTTATAGTAATATGCTAGGTGACCAGTCAGTGCCTAGGCGCCGATTATTTTTACAACACTGTGATGATGGTCCACACAATACTGAATTAACCATAACAAAAATACATTTTTAATATACTAAAAGTACATTATTTATGTATTAAATGTATATTATACAAAATAATGTATTTTTAGTAATCAAATAATATACTTTCTATTAATACATTATATATTTTTAATTTTTAATATAATAAAAGTACATTATTCGATACTAAATATACATTATTTGATAGTATGAACCACACCATAATGATTACTATTAGTAACGGTAATCTTTTCACGGTTAAATGTAATTGAGTATGGTGCTTTTCTTCGTACGGTTCTAATTTTATCGGATTTTTGGGGAAGAGACAAAAGATGTAATTCTGAATGCCAATTCTTTTGTCCATTTGTTTGATTTAATTATAAGTTTCCTCATTCATATGGTTTGGAGTACGCTATTGTTTTGAGTCCAATATTAATGCATGTGGGCACCCATACGTTAAAACAACCAATGATGAACGTACAATGTTGCACTGTGAAAATCAAATGAAACAACTGGACATCATGGGGCTGTAATAATTGTCACTGTTGGTAAAATAATTAGTTTATCAGTCAATTTTAACTTATTTGATCACTATTAATTGTTTTATTTGGTTAAAAAATTAATATAATTTTTTGCTTAATTAATTTTTTTGTAACTCTAAAATGCTAAAATTCGAAAAAATTGTTCAAAGTAATTTTTTTCAATTAACTTTTTGAAAAAAGAAACTATACAAAACATTTATCAACTAACAACTAATTTACTAAAAACCTTTATACAATCAGCTAATGTTATTAACTAGTTATACCCCTAATTAACTCAGTCGGCTAACAGTTAACGGCTAACAACTATTTACCAAATAGGGTTAATCTGTATTTTGTTGGGTCCTTTTCAAAAAAATTAAAACTAGGAATATTTTACAGGTTGATTTTATTAATTGCGTATTACGGTTAAATTTATGGTGTCAAGAATATCTCGAATAAATGCTAGTGAATAATCGTTTACTCATTGTTTTGTACTTTTCTCCGGGTTGATATTTGAATGGGAAGATGGAGAGGATTTGGGGACTATTGGTCAAAGTAGAATAGTTGCTTTGTAGTTGCAAATTAAATGTAGAAATGTAGGGGTGGGTGAGTAGTTGGTAACTTTAATTTGAATCAAAAAAAATGTGCCACCACTATGCAATAGATGTTTTTTGTTTTAAATGGTAAATATTATTTTTATAATACAATATTTAAATATCAAAATTTTATAAACGAATAATTAATGTGTGCAGAGAACAAAATAAAGTGACTGACACGTTGACGAAAAGGGCGTTGAGAGTTGATAAGGGCATGCACGTCTTGTTTCAACCGGAGAGTAATGTTTGGGGTTTTCTCAATCACGACATTATAGGCATTACGACTCTCAGGATGATTAACGTTGATACCTAATGGTCCTAATTTGGGGTCTTCCCCTCCATCAAGAAAGAAAAAATAATTAATGTGTTATTATCAATTTTGCTCTTATGAGTTTGACTACATTCTTACTATTATTACACGACTTTAAAAACGATCAATACAAGGGTGATCAATCAAAGTTTATAAGCGAGAATGTCCGTTCACATGACATGTTTTTGTAAAAAGTGAAATTTTTTGTCAATAAAAACTTTGATAATTTGAAATCATGTGACAAAATGCGGTATGATATCACCATATTTCTTCCTAAAAGAACAAATGAAAGTGTACTAACATTATTCGTAGTTGTAAAAAAAAAAATAGTGAAAATGTTGTCAAATTGTGGACCAAAAAGTGACAAAGCTCATAATTAATTATTTAGATTTTAAAAAGATATACAAAATATGAATCAATGAATTTTCAAATTTTGGCATTTGATATTGAAATCTCAGAGGAACACTCAAAGGACAATTTACTATTATGAGTATTTCAAAAAATAAAAAAGACAATTTACTATTATTAGAAGCATAGACTCTCAAGATTCTCTCCACTTTGTGTTCCCATAAACTGATTAAACCTGGTAAACATTGTAGCAATGCATTTGATGTTTGATTTTTCACTCTTTTTGCAACTCTGTAAAGCAGAGATTTTTCTCCTTTGTAATTATTTTGAGATCTCTTTTGTTCCACATTACTAAATTATCTAGCCTTATATATAATTTTGATAGATTATAATTTTTTTTGAATATATATGACCCTGTAACAACGTAGTATCTGTTCATATCTACTTTCTTAACTTATTGAAGTACAAAGAGTCAATACTGCCCCATTAGGGCTGAAACCCATAACCTCCCATTTGCGGGAGTCATTTCATGTCACTAGACCACAAAGTCATTGGCAATAGATTATAATTAGTATTTCAAAAAAAAAAAGGGAGCTCATTGAAAAGTAATTGGTCTGCACGCATGACATAGCGTGTTGATCGTATATATACTATATAATATAAACATAAATGCACCGTCCAACTATCAGTCCTTCAATTAGGCCAACATGCGCAACCCTATCGACTGGAAAACTAACTTGAATAATGTAATATTCAAGCACATATGAAAATTGAACTTAAACGCTACACAACACATATATTACACACAATTACTTTAATTACTTCCCATTGTCATGATTAAATTTTCCCAATTATTTAGTATTAACTCGCATTAATCCCACCAAATGATTTTTTTTTAAAAAAAAAAAAACAGGAATAAGGTTCAAATTGACCACTGAACGTAACCTGAAAATGCAATTAGACCACTGAATGAAAAAAAAAAAGGTGCAATTAGGCCGGCCACCCCGTCTCTCCTTTAAAAAAAAAAATTATTATTAAAATGCCAATTCAACTGTCACGTAAGCATGTAACATGCTGAAATAGATGGTAACTTGCTTTCAGGTGAAATTGTATACATTTGGAGTATTTATTAGCCTAATTGCACTTTTTTTTTTCAGTGACTTAATTGCATTTCCAGGTTACATTCGGTCAATTTGAACCTTATTCTTAAAAAATATCATATACTCAAAATAAACATTTCAATTTATATACTGTGAGATGAGACAGTAAAACACTTTCATATTTTTTTACTGTGTGCATATGACCCATATATCCACACACACACATTTGGGTTTTGGCTAGTTGTCATGGATTCAAACTATTCACTACCATCTGAGATAGACCCCAAGAAACTTTCACGTGATTAGTATCAAACCTTATATTTTTGGGTATCATTGAAAATAACCCATTGCTGTAAAACTGCATATATATTGACACTTGACAGAAAGGAGTGCAGAGAGAAAAGGAAGAAAATGGTGAAAAAGGGCATTAAATTGAATTCTGAGGATTTTGGTGGGGATACGAATCAAGCATTGAAAAGCATCAAACAGGTTGTCTGCAAGCTCAGAAGACAGAAGGACATGTTTCCCATTGAGGGCTAAAACATATCCATTGACTCCCGGAATGACGACTCCTCACATTGTCCCCTCCACCCCCAACGTAGTAACCCATTTTCAATTCGTAGGTTGTTTTTTGATAATAATCTGCACAAATTGCTTCTCCTTTTTTGGGTTTCCTCTTTGGAGCTTCGTAGATTTGGAATCGTGAGATGTTGGAATTGGTGAAAGATTAAAATGTCCCATTGAGAGCATGGATAGATGAAAGGTATTTGAATTGTATTCTTCAAAATATGTTGTCCATTTTTTCTGTTGGGTACCATCTATGACTATTTAAAAAAATAAAAAAATTCAGATATTTAAGCGATCTGCGAAAAGGGCTGTTCATGTGTTGTATGCAGTCTTTTTTTGAATGTTTTTAAACTCAGATATTTAAGCAATCTGTGAATGCTACTGACTCTATTACAATGTAGTATCTGTTTCTCAACCTACGACGTAACAACAAAACTCTATAGATTGACATTCAGTCCCTAATCCGTGCTTAAATCGTGTACAATTATGCTCCGTAATAAATAATTAAATTAATGTGAAAATAATTACTTATGGTATGTCACAATTTATTCTTAACTTGACCAATCAGCTATAAACTTAGTTGTACTTCATTAATTTCAAATTTCTCGATAACGGTGGATTGCCTAATTGGATAATCGTCTTGTTGAACATATAATCTATATAATATATAAATATAAATGTGCAATCCAATTATTGTCTCGTTGAACACATGCTTTAATTTTGTGGCACATACTTTAATTTGGTGTCAGAATAAACCTCATATCAAATTTTACGGTTTATATATAACCTAAAAAATGAAGGGATTACCTGATTTATTGGTCTAAACATTATATTTTTTTTTTGGGTGAGGGGTCTAAACATTATATTACTCATAGGAAAGGAACATTACATTAAATTAAACATGGTGACTACCTGGGATATGATACAGACACAAAAAGTTATGTAGTATGGGGGGTACTCACTGGGCATTTGCCACGTGTACGTATTGGTATGCCCTTCAATTCTGTCCTATACATACAGGTCCCAAGGGCCAAGCCGAGGTGTGTTGTATATATGTGCAGTATGAAATTGGCAGATCCTTTAAAAAGGACAAAAATTTCAAACAAATACATACATGTTTGTATAATGCATGCATGCCATTATAATGTAAGCATGCAACTGCAGGTTGTATCTATTTCAAGGCTTCTGTAAAAATAAGCATTGGACCACAGCAGCATTTATGTACTACTATGGTTACATTTTCATGCATAATAATAATGCATATCCTTTTGGACCCCCCCCCCCCCCCCCTTCCCCAAATTATTGACTAGTCATTATTTACACTTTGGTTTTTGAATTTTTGCAGGGAAATTAGTATGTATACATTGGTTGGTCCTTCAATTTTTTGCTTGCAGAGGAAGTTAGAGATTACAAGAGTTGGTGATAATAACAATACAATAGGTTTGTTTGTATTTGACTCATCATTGTATTGGTTTTCGAGATGGATCAATAAGAGTATACAAGTGCATATCTTAAACAGACGTTACGTAATTTCTGTATACATATGAGTTTAAACTTCTAATATCATGTTTTTCTACTTGAGCTCATCATGTCCTGATCTCTATCTGCTTTGACCGTCTTGTTTACTATTTGAGTATATATTGATATCACTAATGATTTAAATCACAATATATAGAAGACTGTGCGGACTGATTTCGGGCACACCATAAATTAGTATCAGGCACACAACTTAATACACAATGACATACAAGAATAGTATCGTATGAAATTTTATTTTTTAAAGAAATACTACGTATTTGTTAACAATGGTGAAAATTAGAGAGAGTAATATCTATTGCAGTGAGTTTTAGTGCAAATTTCATGCATATTTACTGTCAAAATATTGTCACGCTATTAATGGTGAGATTTTAGTATATAGTAAAGATTTTACAGTACGGTTGAAGGTGAATAGGATTTAGTTAGGTTTTGGTAGGTAGAGTATTTAGAGTTAGGTGTTTGTTGCGTGGTTGGGAAGACACAAGGGCTGAGAAAAATTGTGATGGCAACTGAATAATGAATCAATTATATATGTACTTATGTACTTAATTATGATGTATATTGATGGGGATATGGGACCTAGGAGGTCCATTTTATTAGAAAAGTATTGGCCCAAGTGAGGGGTGAAGGAAGAAGGTTGGCCTAAGTTTTGTTGGGCTAGGAAGACTAGCAAGGTTAGCCCACCAGACTCCCCATGACGTGGAGTGGTTAGTGAGGTCCAAGCACCCATTGGAGTATCAACGACGCCCCCTCTTTCCCGAGGCGGTGCGTTGTGGTGTTCGGAATGATGCGGTATGGTGTGAAGGGGAAAGGTACGCGGCAGGGGTTGGTAATCGACCCTCCAGGCTAGCGCATGACTAATAATGTGAGCACATCGAACTCCCCATGGCATGGCGTGACTAGCAGGGACCACGCACCCCCGGCGCACCATCAGCGCCCCCATCGGCTGGGGGTGGTAGTGAGAGGTAGGGAGGGGTGGTAGAGAAGGTGGGAGAGAAGGTGGAGACGTGGGTGAACACATGAGGCATGCATGGGACACGTGGAGTATGGATATGGAAGACTAGTTGGTGTCGTACACTTGTCAGCAATCCAGAAGGCTCTTCACATTATATAAGGCATCATTCCCTCCCTTCAATACATCATCATCAGAGTACTACAGTCTACCGGCACCCTGGTCTAGTGGTCTCTGGTCTATACTCTCAACCCAGTTACCTGGATTTGATTCGCATAATTAGCTATAGCTCATTCCTTGGGCCGTGATCTTTGTATTTAGGCCGCCATTCTGGACCTATATCCCGGACTTTGTACGTACTATTTTGGGTTTAGCACCCCGATAATAAATTAAAGTTACTATTTTCTTACTCCCCGTTCTGTACCTATATACCCGATTATGGTGGATTTGGTCCTAACAAAACTATCATATATGTTGTAACATTTTGTATTTATTATTTGGTGAGGACATTTTGACTTGATAATAAATTTTGATCAACATAGGTAACTTAGGAACATGCAACTCCTATATTGATAAAATGTGATTATTTAAGGCCCACGAGTCAATTTGTATTCGTGAGGCACTCAAATGGCTAAAGGAGATGAGATATGATGCTATGTAGATTGAATATGATGCACTCTTAGTTATCCAAAAGACTAAACATTGTTGCCCTTGACTCATTCTTTGATTTAGTTTTCAAGACATTCGTAAATTAGCTAATGATTTTTGTAATATTAACTTTTCCTTTGTTAAACGATTCGCAAATATGGCGGCCCACTTAGTAGCTCGAGAAGCCATATTCACGACTGATTGTAGGGCTTGGCTATCCTTGGCCCCTTCTTTTCTTTTTGATGTAATCGTTTTGGACATTAGTCCTTAAGTTTAATGAAGTTGTTTATTTAAAAAAAAAGAAAAAAAAAGAAGGACCACGAGTCCGTCGGTCCGTCCTATCATCCTAAATTAATTTTTCATAGGACATTTAGAGAGTATTCAGTAAAAGTGAGAGAAAACACTAAAAAGGGTTATGTGATTTATTTGCTCACATACGTATGCAACTACATAAGAACATATCTATCAGATCACATTACCTATCAATTATATATTAACAAACTTAATTAATCAATGTATATATATATATATATATATGACAGATTGACCGAGTTTTGGTTTTGTCAACTCGATTTTGTGTATTGGAATATAGATATAGTCATCTCTAGTTTGATGCACTTGAAATTTGAGTGTAATGGAAAAAGTTTTGCCCGAGTATAATACCAAGTAGTAACAACTCAAATAACAAAGGTGTTTTATTACCTCTATATAAAGAGATCAACTTTCTTTTTAAATAAAATAAACGTCTTGTTTGACTCCCTCCGGAAAGAAGACGATTGGTTGCCTTCGTCTCAAAATATCCAAATATGAACACAAAATAATCATGGTTGTTTAAAACACAACTATTTTTTTAAGACAACCGGGTCCATCTTTTTCAGACAGTCATGATTTTGGACAGATAATTAATACGGAGTATATAGAAATGGCCGATAGTTTTTCTAAAAATGTATACACTATGATCCATATAAGTATCAAAACATAACATGTTACCACAAAACACTATGCATATTAGTATATATGGTATGAACATCTTAAACAATAAATTTTGAACAACAATTATTTGCAACAAAGAAATGCTAGATTCTCTTTCAGATAGGCTTTTGAAAGGAGAAGGAAATCTAGAATGTTAACAAATTAAATGTCTATTATTAAATTTACCTTAGCTAATACAATTTGAGAACATCCTAAATAGATAACATTTAGATTTAATTGTATTTATTTGTCAATTTAAAAAGATTATATAATTTTTTTTAATTAGACGCTCAATTACATTTATTTAGTCGATATACAACTAATTTTATACAGTAATTTTCAAGACATATTTAATGTACACTTCTAGAAACCTATACATAAGTAGATAACTTACATTAATAACTTAATTAGCATCAAGCAATTGTCAAACTTGTCATATGAAAACTTCACCACACCATCAATAGTGACATTTCTTAACACCCTTGTTAAACCACTCAACATCATTTAATTTGAAAGCAACAATATAAGACAAATTTTTAAAACATTTGTGATATAATTGAAAATATAATGATAGTTATTAAATACAACATTAATCTTAATATTGGGTTGGTATCTCATTTGGGATTCTAGACAGCCATAAGCCAACTCAGCCTTTCTTGGCACACATGATTGCTCTGCAGATTTCTGCTACTCAATCCCTTTCCCATTTTTACCCTCCAAGAGGGAGGAATCGATAATTACGAGAAATTTAGAGGGGAAATTGGTGTAATTTACTTAATTAAGTAAAATATATATTTATATAGTCAAATAAGAGTTTCATTTCAGTCGTCTTCTTCAAATGGTGTTTTTATATATTCCCATTATTCAACAACCAGAGTAGAAACCCTAGCTCTTCATTTTTTTTCTCAATTTCCATCCAAATTTGCAATCCCGCACCTGTATACTCGTAAACCCAGTTATTCAAAGCTTTGGAGCTAATGGGCATGGGGGATTATCTGAATATTTATCCCGCAGAACTGAAATTCCAATGTAAGTTCATAAAGTTCTGATTTTTATTTCGTTTATCCATACAAGATTTCTTAGTTTAATCGAGCAGTGAATTGGGTTCGCCAGGATTTCAATTTGTTTTTTTTTTTTTTTTTTTTTTCATTATTTAGTTACTTTACTTTAATTGATTAACACAGCTTTGACTTTCTGAGCTTGAAGCATTGATTCCCTTATTGAATGAATAGTGATGCTTATTTGTCTGTGTTTTATGCTGAAAAAGTTGAGTTGAGGAAGCAGAGTACATGCTCCTTGCAACTGACCAACAAGACTGATAGGTATATTGCCTTCAAGGTAATTCTTGTTTGTTGATTCGAATCGGTTTGATATTTTGATATTTGGGATGGTTAATCTTAGTTGTTGTATATTTGTATGAGTGATTGGTTTCTTGTGTGGAAAAAGGTTAAAACGACTAACCCGAAGAAGTATTGTGTTCGCCCTAATGCTGGTGTTGTATTGCCCAACTCCACCTGCAATGTTATTGGTAAAACTTGTAGCTTATTATTATTGTTGTTGTTGAAATTTTCGTAGTTTTGATAGTTTGCCTAATTGTATTGATACTTTTGTGTATGGAATTCGTAGTTACAATGCAGGCACCGAGGGAGGCTCCTCCTGATATGCAACCCAAGGATAAGTTCCTAATTCAGAGCACTATTGCACCGGATGGTTCAACGTCTAAGGACTTGTCACCGGAATTGGTGGGTTTGTTTGATCATCAACTGAATTCTGTACTTTAATCGTCTTTTATTCTTATTTTTATTTTTGTTTTCATGATAGTTTATGGACTCACTTCTCCTGTTAATTTGTTTTTAGTTTAATATGGAGGCTGGGAAAGTTATCAATGAACTTAAATTGAGGGTTGTTTATGTTCCCGCCAATCCTCCCTCACCAGTACCGGAAGAATCTGAAGAGGGTTCTCCTCCAAGAGCTTTGAATGAGAATGAAACTAAAGTTTCTTCGTTGTCACAGGCTGTAAGTGTGGTGTATATATATACGTGTGTGTGTGTGTGTGTGTGTGTATACCTTTATCTTAGTTTTGGTGTTAAATTTGTCGATATTTCTTACTATTATCAGGTATCAAGGTCTTTGGAGGAGCCCAAAGAAAAATTAGCATCTTCTGAGGTGAATAATTTTTTACCCATCCACATCAGAACTTGTATATATTATCTGAATATTCATGCTTGTCATAATAATTGCTAAAGATTGTTGAGAACTCTCTCGTATTTTATTATTTCAAGTTGTCGTAGAGATATCTTCATGAAACACTTATCAGATGTCTATGTTGTGCCTTTCATCATAAGCATTCTAGTTGCCTGTCATCACGAAAAACTGTCACTCTGTGTTCTACCTTTGGGGCTTTGTTAACCCATTCCTCGTTTTTTCATATTTCATTTGCAAAAGATGGGCTCCGGTTATTTAAATTACAAAAAACTTAGTTATACACCGTCTCTGTGAGTTTAGCTGATCTACCTATTTAGCTTACAAGATGAATTGGAGCGGTGAAACCCGGGGTGCTTGTGTGATGTGGCAGCTCTGGTGGGCTTGTTATATATCCTTCATTACTATCATTTTCCTACTAGTTCAATGACAGGCTAGATTCATTTCCGTATATTAGTGATCATTTGTTAATCCTATTGGCCCTGTTTGGTAAACGGTTGTTAACCAATAACTGTTAACTGATTGGGTTAGAGGGTATGACTACTTGATAAGTGATAACATTAGCTGTTAGCTGATAGTTGTTTGGTATAATTTCTTTTCTCAAAAAGCTAATTGAAAAAGTTGCTTTGAGCAGCTTTATGAATTTTAGCATTTTGAAGCTACAAAAAGCTAATTAACCAAACACTTATATCGATTTTTTAACCAAGCCAAACAGCTAATAGTGGTCAAATAAGCCAAAATTGGCTGATAAGCTAACTATTTTATCTCATGTTTTGCCTTTGTTGCGATTCATTAACAACGAATAACATCTTTCTTCGTCAGGCTTGGTCTTTGATTTCAAGGCTGACAGAGGAGAAAGGTTCTGCGGTTCAACAGAATCAGAAGCTACGTCAGGAACTGGTATGCTATAAAATATCCTAGTTTTTTTTTTTTTTTTTTTTTTCTCGTGTTAGTATTGTTACTCTGACCAGATTCTCATCTAAACTTGTTCGTGAAGATCTTTTCTGCTAAAAGATAACCCCGCCTTCCAATATTTCCATTTTGCAGGAGGCAGTAAGAAAAGAACTCAACAAAAGCAAAGCAGGCGGCTTCTCGGTGTTGTTTGTGGTGCTCGTTGGGCTACTAGGTATTCTGCTCGGGTACTTCATCAGGAAGCGTTAGACGCTATTTGACAGGATTGTGGGGTGAGGCGATTTTCGACAGAATTGTGAATCAATCTCAAGCCATTTGTTGTTTAGTATATTTTGTGTTGGTGTTAAAATGTTGGGTCTTTAGACATTATGTATTTGTCTGACACAGAACATTTTTCTTCTTTTACTAGGATAGACACATTCTTGGAAACTTATACATATGATTTTGCCAAAGATGTCAAACACAGAATAAATTTGTGGTTTTCACTTTTCAGATCACATGGGAAGATGAATATTGATCAAGATGATGCCATAATGGTTATATATATATATATATATATATATATATATATATATATATATATATATATATATATATATTGCTATGAACCTTGTAATTGTAATCTTGTCCCATAGAAGATGAAATTTTCTCACAACACCATCGGTCTGACAGGATAGTAGATGGGTAAATTACTGTTGTAATGGTAAATTTGTAATCTTATAGTAGGCGCAGGCTTGTAATTGTAGGTGTAAGAGTCTTTACAACAAATATTGTGAATCGTTTATGTATGACTCTATAATAGATATCGTGAATCGCTTATGAAGGCACATATATGACCAAGTTAAGTGTCTATACATAAGGCTATTTATTCTTCTGGTCTCCAATTTTCATCCCACAGATCCCTTGATGCAGAACTAAATCCATGTTTATAGGCAAACTTGAAAAGGTTGTAAAACATCTGTTTCAGCTCAGGATCAACTGGTGGCACTCCAGCTTGGGCTGCAAGGAAGTCCAGGTACTCCATCTGCAAAACAAAATAACTTGTCAATCTACAATCCATCCTGGTGTAATAGCAGGGTTGTACATATTCTGCCCGCACGAGCTTAGCTCACTGGTTCAGTAGGCAGTATTTGGGAGAAGAGACCAATGTTCGAACTTCGACAGTCACAGTGTGGGGATTATGCCCAAAGTGGACAGATCCCTTGTGTGCACCGGTATTTGACCCTAACTATTGAGCCATTGAGCCACCGTGATTTACATCCTCCCAAGTGCTCTGTCGAGCAGTGGTGTGGGGGAAACTTAGGGTACTACCCGAGTGTGTGCACACATTATGACTCTAGTTGGCAAAAGACCATAAGGAGGTAAACCAGTCACTCGGAGTCGAACTTGAAACCTTGTGGTTTGAAGCGAACAGTCTGACCAAAGTGGTTAGCGTTACCTCCATTGCCCCACAATCTTAGCACTTACACCAAAAAAAGTAAATAGAGAGAATGAATTTTCAAGAACCTCATAGTTATAAAGCCAATGAGTGTGGTGCTTGGGGATTCCATTCTCCTCCATTTGCCTATAATGTGCTTCAACATCAGCCAACATCTCCTCCCTTGAAGGAAGAAGGGCATTGCCAGACAGAACTTGAGCTATCCATTTAGCTTGCAACTCCAGCATTCGAAACACGATAACCTGCCAATCAAGACAAACTCTTAATCCTGTCAAGAAAAAAAAAAAAAAAAAAACTATTTTGGCTGCAGAAGAAGAAGATGATACCCGGTAAGGTATTCCAATAAACGAGAGCCTAGGCGCAAGCTCGGGAGGAAAGACATGCTTGTACAACGGTCCAACGCGGTTGTCATCTACATTTACAACCCCATTTGTGTTCAGGAAAGGGAATTCATATTTGAACCTGGAAAACGTTCAACCATTCAATCGTGTTTTCAAAGAGGCAAAGACCATAATTCCGGTATATAGCTGAAAAGAAAAACATAAAGGAGTAAATATGCATTGATTTGGAACCATATATACCCTGTACAATGAAGAATGGCATCTGCATGAATGGACTCTCCATCTTCAAAAACCACTTCCCCAGTTTCATCAACATGGTCAATCTATAAGTACCCAAAAGAGAGTAAGAGATGCAGTTTCTGCAAGCATGTTGGAGCATAAAAACTCAAAACCTTGCAAATGACTGGAAACAATGCCTTTAAGAATCAAACAAACTGTTGCTAATTGCTATGCCTAATCATATCATCCCTAACTTCCTTAAAAAAGAAAGAAAAAATAAAGGAACCCAGCCAAGTTGGTCAGACTATTGACTAGTGGGAGCGGCCTATGAGTGTTCTTGGTTTGAACTGATCGGACAATCTAACTATTTAAGCTAGTTTAATTTAATAGTCAACCATAACGTTACAACTTACAAGTTCAACTCCTAGTGGGAGCGGTTTAAGGATCTTTTTGTTTTGAGCCGGTTAGCTATAGCAATCTAGGTTGGTTTAACTGGTAACCATAAAGCACAAGTTTGACTCCTAGTGGGAGCGACTTATGGACCTTCTTGATTTGAGCCGGTTAGCTATGGCAACCTATCCTAGGCTGGTTTACCTCTCGTAGTCCTTTGTCAGTCCCTCAACCTAGGTTGGTTTAACAGTCTTGGTAACCATTAAGTTACAAGTTCAACTCCTAGTGTAAGCGGCCTAAGGGTATTCTTGGTTTGAGCTGATCAACTATGGACAGCCTAAACTGATTTACTTCTTATAGCCCTTTGCCAATGTCACCAAAAAAAAAAAAAACATAAAACAAAACAAAATTGTTGCTATGCCTAATCATCCCCAACTTCCTTAAAATAGAAACAAAAAACAACATAACACAAAACAAAACTAAGGGTGAATGATGAATGCCTTAGAATGCTGCCACATGTTTTGATAACCATCAACTTTGGACAGTTTAACATCCTTAGATCTTGATGAAAGATGAACTTCTTTTGCTACAAGGGCTATCTCTCTGGAGATATCATGGGCACTAGCTGAATGTCCAATCAAAACCACAACCTGTGTGCATAACAACCACATAATTTTAACCCCAAAAAAGAAGAAACAAGAACATAATTAATTTGTGTATCCATTTTGGAATAAACAAGAACAGCAACCTAAACAGCTTACAAGATTCTTGTATGGCTCTGAATCTCTGTAGTTGTGACTATGAATTTGTTTCCCAGGCCATTTTTCAATGCCTTGCAGATATCCAGAAGTTGAAACAGTATCAGTTACTTAACTAATTTCATTATCCAGTATACTATTCCACATAAATGGCAG
Organism: Ipomoea nil; assembly: GCF_001879475.1. Classification (NCBI taxonomy): domain Eukaryota; kingdom Viridiplantae; phylum Streptophyta; class Magnoliopsida; order Solanales; family Convolvulaceae; genus Ipomoea; species Ipomoea nil. The sequence continues at coordinate 3,230,081 of NW_017616616.1, read as the reverse complement.
CCAATGATCAAAATACAACCTTTTCAAAGAATTTACAAAACCATCTTTATATTAAAAAAAAAAAAAAAAAAGAAGAAATTTTTTACACTTTTGGTAATTTGACAATAATACCCCTCTCAAATTTGGTCCGGACTATCAAAATTTTCAATTTAAGGGTATGAATTCTGTACATTATGAACATGAATTCTGTGTGATCCTGTCCATGATAGAGAAAATTTCAATTTTGGTCATATGACTATAAGGGCTTTGTTAATTTCAGCACCTGATTTTCAAAAGTGTCAATTTAGTACCTTGACTATGCAATTTTTATCAATTTTGGTCACTCCGGTCAAATTTCGCCGAAAAATTTTAAGATTAAAATAATGAGGGTATTTTTGTCATTTCACATCTCTTCCTTCTTCTCCAACGAATTCATCTTTTCCGGCGAATCCGTCGCAGCAGCACACCTCAAAATACTCTCATTATTTTAACTGTAAACTGCGCTCAAAGATGGGATTTTGGGCGGCGGCGGTGGAGTGGTTGTCGCCGGGAAGAAGCTTAGTCGGAGAAAATGATTGAAGAGATGTGAAATTACTAAAATACCCTCATTATTTTACCTATTAAAATCTTCCGACGAAATTTGACCGGTAATTTGATCGGAGTGACCAAAATTGATAAAAATTACATAGTCAAGATACTAAATTGACACTTTTAAAAGTCGTGCTGAAATTAACAAAACCCATATAGTCATATGACCAAAATTGAAATTTTCTCGTTCACGATATAACAATTGCTTTCAAATAGTCATGTACCAAAATTAAATTTTTTGATAAATAGTCATGACATAATTTGAGAAGGGTATTATTGTCAGGAAGGTACCAAAATTGGAAAAAACTATATAAAAAAAAAAAACTCTTAGAGAGAAGATACCTGGAAACTCTGCTAATCTAGGTTGAGTATAATGGCCAATACAAACCACAACAGCATCAAACACTTCTTCCTCTGAACTCAGTTGACTCGTTCTTCTTGACTCAACGACCCACTTCTCCCCATTCCTGCTTCCGTCAACCTGCTCAACTCGAATAACCTCTGTGTTGAACCGGATGAGCTCAGCGAGTTCAAACTCGGCGGCGAACTCGGTGAGGAACTTAAGCACCTCGGCGTGGCCGGGAAAGTTGGAGAGGTGGCCGTTGTTGGTGACGCGGAATGGGTAGTCGGAAAATCCCATTAAATGTACGGGCAGATTGGTCCGGAGAGATTTGTAGAGGCTGGCGTGAATCACTTCCCGGTTCGGATCACGGCCCAATGGATCGGACTCGACGCGGGGATCGTAAACCCATATCCCGCCTAGGCGGTCGGATTTCTCGTAGACGACAACGCGATGACCGTTCCTCTTGAGTTGTCGGGCCGCCGATAGCCCCGCCACGCCGGCTCCGATCACCGCCACGTTCAGAGTCTCCGCCATTGTCAAGTCCAGTGATAGCGTAGTGGTCCGGTAAAAGATATGTGTCGGAATTCTTATGAAGACAAGTTTGCTCACTTTTTATATTCATGAAAAGAACGTTGACTAGATCCATGTAGCCGCCATTTCCTGTTTTTTTTTTTTAAAATAATTTTATTTGTAACATGTTAAAAACACGTAAACACTTACCTCTACCGGCGATGAAAACATGACTAAAAATTTTGTAATTTTTTTGGGTATCAAGCAGGAGAGAGGAGAAGAGAAGAGAAAAAAATGAGAAAGTAAAAAAGAAATTTTTTTGGCAAGAAAAAGTAAGAAATAAAAAATAATTACGCGCCTAGATGGCGGGTGCTGTCGTGACTAATAAGCTAATTATGTTACCAAAAAAAGTCAAAGTGTATTTTTACTTTCTACTCTATTTTTTACTTTATGCTAAGATGTCATGTTATGTTGGACATCGTTTCTATTCATTAAGTTTTCTTTACCAAATAAAATTCGTTCACGTGACAACATCTAAAGTTTTTCTAAGATTAGAGGGAGCAATGGACATCATCATATCTTTGGAACGAAGATAATGTAATTTAAAATCAGAGATTTAACTCTTGTTAAGGATGCACCATGTTATAAAATGAGTCAGACTTTATGAGTATTGCTTAAGTTGAATCTAAATTAATCAAGTTATAAAATTTTAGTGCTTATTTTATAAAATAATAAATAATAAAGTAACAAAAATACATACCCAAAATTGTGTGTGTATTAAATTGCATTAGTACATTCAACATTCAACATCAACAACATTAAAAAAGCAAAAAAAAAAAAAAAAAAAAAAACACCACAATAAAAAGTGATAATTATATCACGAGCTTTATGCCTTTGCGTACTCATGTTGTTTTGTCCATTTTTATCCAATTTTGAAGACGACATATACCAGATGTCTAGGATCAAATCTTCAACATTATCTTTACACGACATATACCAAAGGTCTTGGTTCAAATATTCAACTTTACTATAACCTTTTGCTCTACTCTTGAGCCATTTCAATCTACTCGAGCATAACCTAACATTGAGTCGTATTCGAGTTCAGCTCTGGTCATACCCGCAAGTATAACTCTTACTCAGAAGAAAGTTTGACTCATAACTCTTAAACATAACCTGCAAGTTTGACTTTTACTCGAGAGAAAGTCTAACTCAGAACTCTTTAACTTAGTGTAGTTTCATTTTCATTTCTATGAAATTCTTTATACTGGAAACTACATACCATTCTTTTTGTCAAGGGTTCCATTACATCAAGTTGCACTAGCTGGAACTTGTATCATTACACAAGTGACTGTTCAAGATGTATATCATCATGCCAAGTACTGTCCACAGAAGCATAGTTTTAGCAACTTTATTGAGGCCTTACAAGAAGGAATACGCGGTGATGGGAAATTCGAGTTTCACCAATACGACCAGTGTGTCTAAGGACCTGCAAATAGAAAAATAGGTAGCAATGTAGTTGTAGGGTCACTTGTGTGGTAATTGATAGACAACCTAATCCCATGAAAGTGTGTCAAAGTAAAGCACTCACAGTCAATATTGCTTTTCCTGTATTGTCGAGCTTCAGTGAAGGGCCTTTAATGTCAGACTCAAGAAAGAAATGTTTCCCCTTAACTGCTTCTGTTGCTGCAATCTCTCTTAGTTCCTGCAATACATGAGGAATTTTAATTTCAAGGAATTAAATCAAATACAATCAGGTTCCCAAAGTAATGAAGTAACCAGAAGGGAAGGGAGAATAAGATGAACATTCAATTAAAACAGGAATTCGATGGAACCAATTTTTCCATTGGAGTTACTGATGTTATACTTGTGCTACAGTGATAGACAGTTTGATCATGTTAATAGGGGTCTAGCAATCAGGATCTGATGGAACCATTAGAAAGCTATTTACCATTGTAGATAATATTTGAAATTTATCAACTTTTACAGGCAAGATTGAGTTGACTTACCATTGCTCTCTCGATGATATTCTCTGTCAACTGCATACACAAATTTAATAATCAGCATGCATTTTTGTTTCTTTGTTAGATTGTGTTAAGATTGCAATCATAAAGACCGACACCTTCTTTCTAGGGGCTGTTATGAGCTGGGAATTTGCTTCAGCATACATCGCCATGTCATTAATTGCTGCATTGACCTTATCAAGAGTGAGCCTCCCTCTCATGTACCTAGATTTCAGTCATCTTAAATCTAGGAAACTAACATAACATATAATAAGCACTGACAGAAATCATAGGTTTATCCACTGGCTTTGCATCGGAAGAAACAGAATATACTTACGCTGGACAGGAATTCAGATCATCAGCACTTAGGTACCACAGAGGTGGCGAGGCACGGCCCTTTTTCTCCTAAAATATGATAACAGATGAAGGAATTACTCCCACTTGGTACCCCAAAACAATTCCAAGTTTTGTTTTTCTTCTGGTGGATTAAGAAGAGAAATATCACCGTGTACATGTAGTTAGAAAATCAAGGGGTACTTACTCTGGGTGCAGGCTCCTCAACTTTCAGAGACTCAAAACTCAAGTCACCTTTACAAGGTTCAGGTTGGACACTAGGTATGAGTAAAAACACAAACAAATTAGACCGGCATGAACTTTCATTCAATCCAAATAAATTTGTACAAACGTGTATCCAAGTGGAAAGCTGAATTACCACTTAATTGTATCTTGTGTAGTGTAAGTCATTCTTCCAGACAAATTCAATGGCATATTAGCTGCAAGTGTTTGCAGCTTCTTCTGTTGTTGCAGTGATGCCTCTATCAACTTCTGAAGTGATAATAAGCACACAATCTCAGTTTTTTTTTTTTAAGTTCAAACCCCTTAGCAAGCTAGTATCTTAACATAATTATTTTACAATTCACACCTAAAAAGGCACTTCTAATACCATGAATTTTAAACTTCCTATATTTATGAACAAAATCACGCAAGTCCAGATTAGTAAATTAAAGTTGAAAGGTCAATTTAGCGCAAGAAATATACACAGAACAAAAGGAAAGCAGATGAATACTTTAGCTTTGGGAATGGCTTCAGTTTCTTCACGCAACCGGGTTCGGATCTTCTGAAGCTGGAGCTCCATTCCGCTTAGTGCTGAGTCGACGGCAGATAAATCGGAGACACTACTCGCAGGATACACTGCAAAAATTCCGCATAATGATAAGAAAATCCTAAGATTACGAAACCTGAAAAGAAAGCTTTTTGCACAAAAAAGGAATTGTTTTGGGAATTGGGAGTACTGAACTGTTTCGAGCGATGACGAGCTGCTGAAGCTCGGCGATGCGAGCATTGAAGGCGGAGATGAGTGAATCCAGCGAAGTCCCTGCTTCTTTCACGTCCATTTTTTCCTCTCTCTCCCTCACTATCTCTCTGAAAATGGTCTCCCCTGAGAGTAGAGTTGAAGAAGAGCTATGAAATTGAAATCCCTAATGTCAATTTGGCGGGAGTTTACTTAAACTACATCTGGTACCTTAAATGGGCCGGGTTATTTGAATGAAATGTTAAGGAAATCAGGCCTAAGCCCAAATTAATCTAACGAAAATCCAATGAAGAAGTGTAAAACTTCAGCAAACGGCCCAATCTTTTTGATTGGGCAAATTATTCTGTGGACTCGGGTCCAACTTGCAAGGTGGACCCGAATGTAAAGATACACCATTTATATACTAAATGTTCAGAATTTGTTTTTTAAAAATTCATAATTTGTGATGATCCTGTATTATATTCACAATGTTCAGACTAAGGTCTACCTTGCAAGGTTATAAAAAAGTAGTTGCTTCGGATCTTCTTGGCGTCTTACTAGTGTTACAAAAAAGGGGATCAAGAGATCAAGAAGAGAAAACGAAATTAAAGAAAATGAGTTTATGTGGTTCAATCGAGAGCCTACGTACATGACGCATAACACAACCCTAAATGTACGTTTACAAAATTACCCTAGTATTGTAACTTGGGGGCCGGGAGCTGTCGCCCTTACACTCCCGACCCACTTAGCGAACCCAATTCAAGTTCGAACCACGAAGATAGGTGTTGTCGCTTCCTTCTGCTTTGTTTTGTTGCAATGTACGCTTCATTCAATACACTCTAACACGAATCATCTTCCAATAACATATGAAACTACGCTCCAACACTTGTCATCTTTCAATAATCACTACTGGAAATTATTGAATTTCTGACCACCTGAAAGTGATCTTAAATCAAGTCGAAAGTAAAAAGGGGTTGGAAATAATAACAAAGATTTTTCCGGATACCAAAAGTGGTCGGAACAAGACTTTTGACTTGATTTAAGATCACTTTCAGGTGGTCGGAAATTCCATAATTTCCAATAGTGAACATATGAGAAAAAACATGACCGACGACATACACTCAACGTTTATCTAAATAAAAAGATTCAAACGTGGAATTCATTATGTTTTGCCTATGACTTAGCAATATAATCCAATGGGGGTCCAGCACTAAATAATCATTCATTGTTGGACTTGCAAGAATCATGCATGCATCGTCGCAGGACTAATAAGGGATGACATGACATAAGTTAGTAGCACCATACAAATGGCTAGCTTGTCCACTAATATAAGAAAATGTTATCATTTGTCACAATCATATTATCCAAGTACTCAAGTAACATTGAATAAAAACACTACAACAATGTACATCCTAAATGTATGGATCTTGTTAGTGTCCATCACATCCAACTATACAATCATGCAACACAATCATATATATCCAAATCAAAACCAGAGCTCATATATAGTTGATGTTAGTATGTTATTGGATACATAATTATTATTGATTGGAAACCAGTTATTAAGTCATTGAAATGATTAATTATTCACTTTTTATTTTCTTTTAATGTTGCATATGTTCACACTCTCTTTTATGCAAATTCCAACAACTTTCCTTTTATATTTCTTAAATTATGGTGTCACGCGATATTAATTTTGATAATTTTTGTATCTTTGTGTGTGCATAAAAGTCTAGATAAGACCAAGGTTGTTTGCATGCTAGGTGTGAAAATTAAAGTGCGTTCTATGTTAAATTCGTTTTGTGAGCCTAACCAGCAAAGTAATCCTAACTAAGTTGACCGGGTTATTAGGTTGGTAATTAGTTATAAGGTTATAAGTTCGACTCTCAATGAAAGCAGCATATTGGCCTTTTTAGTTAAAACCAGTCCGACAATCTAATTAGGCTAGTTTTTCATTACCCCATTTTGGTCATTTGCCGACTAGGGTCGCAAGGTGAGGTCTACATAGAGTTCTACTACATAAACTCCTAAATCATATTCCCTGATGTGGTAGGCGTTACGTTGATAGGCTGTTTTTTCATGTGGGTCCCCATACAAGTGTCTACATCAAGATTAGGCTGTTTTTTCATGTGGGTCCCCATACAAGTGTCTACATCAAGATTTTGTGTGTGGGAGTAAATGTAGTATTTTCGGGTCTACATAATATACATTGTCAAGTGGGCCTGGAATCTATCGGCAACTTCTACTACGCTAAAGATGGAGGAATGGCGGTGGTAAAATACATGAACTAAATCCTGGCCGGGGTGCAATAAATTGAAGCGTAACAACCTCTGCATCGTCTCCATTTATGACACAACCAGCCACCATAATATAGTGAAAGCAACCTATGACGCATCATAAATAATGTCGCACGTCTCAGACGACAGACATATACATACATTGCTAAGATCAACAATATCTATGACTGTTTTGTATATGATTGTCAAACTATGATCACAAATTCAATGCATCCCAAACATATTAAAAGTTGACCCGTCAATGAATTCATAGTAAGGGTTAGGAGAGTAAGGATGTCCACATTTAATTTCTTGACTTTTACACAACCGACAATATTGATTTTGCAAAAAATTATGATTCAGAGGGAAATTCACAACCACTGCTCGATAATATACAATGGGTAAACATTATTTTTGTGCAATAACACACTCAAATCACACAAGAGAGGTAAATTGCATTAGCTAGGGAGACATTGAGTGACGGGCTCGACTGATGAGAGGGTGTTGACAAAAATTAAACTCGTGATCCTTTGAAACAAAAATCATGCTCAATCCACGCACCTACCCATTTCGGGAAAAAATAATGATTTTTTGTCCATGAACTATAAAGAAAAAATAGTTTTTGTCCTTTAATTATATTTGTCGCCACTTTTTGTCCATCAATTATATGGCCTGGGAAGTTAGTTGTTATTTTCATTTCTAAGTTCTAATAATGTTGGGTTAAAGAAGCACTTCACAAGCAATTGAGTCATTGACAAAAAATTTAAAAAAAAAAAATGTAGACAATTGAAGAACGAAATTAGAAGTGTTATTATTTTTTTTTTTGTTTTTATATATAAATATAATTTAGGGATGAGAAATTGAGAATTATCATTTTTCCGGCCTTAACCTCTTTAAGAAACTCTTGAGAAAATACTACACTTGTTTATTATGTGAATATTGAATGACTAATTATGTTCATTTTGTAAAAATCATTCAACAAACTAAATTTAATTTGTTCGAATTAAAAGTCTATAATTTAAGATTTCACTAAGCTAATAATTAAATTAGAAGTTTAATGTATGTTATTCTTTTTACCCCGACAGAGTGACTAAGTGAGTAGAACATAATTTTTGTATTTAAAAATCACGAGTTTAACTATTGACAACACCTTCTTGGTTGAGTTCTTTTTCTTTACATCAGCTAGGGTTAAAAATCGTGAGTTTTCCAGCCGTGTGTACTAAATAAATAAATAAATATATATATATATATATATATATATATATATATATATATATATATATATATATATATATATATATATATATATATATATATACACACACACACACGCAAAACATCAGCAAGATAACAAAGAGCTAGGTTTTTCTGTTAATAATTTGATTAGTACCTGTTTAATGAATAAAAAAATTATATTAACAACATTATCTTTGTCATATATACTCTCATAATTTTTTTTTTTTTTGAGTACGATTACTGACTCTATTACAATGTAATAGATGTCGACCTCCTATTTAAAGAGCCACTTTGTGCCACTAAATTACAAGGTCATTGGCATATATACTCATAATTAATAAAGCAAAGCAAACAGAAACTAATTAGTATAAATTTCACACAAACACACAAATGGATATTCTAGATCAATTTTGGTCCCAAATATTTTAATTATATGAACAATTTTGCAATATAGTCGATGTGATCTAATATTAATAAAATAAAAACAAAGAATAAAATTGAAATAAATAATAATAGAGTCTTTAAATTCAAATATCAAACTCTCTTATTTCTCATTAAATGTATAAAAACAAAGGAGTATATATTGTTCTACGATACTGATCCAAGATGAAAAGAGTCATCACATATATTGCATACCATATCATTAATAAAATGATCAGAATCGACATGATATATATATATCATTTATATATTCATAATGATTAGGTATATATATATTAGGGTTTCATGCATATATATATATAGTACTGCTAGCTAGGAAGATCCAGGCCGACCCAGTGGTACTAGGTAATTTCCTCGTTGATCATCAGTGTTAAATCCTAATTACGTAATTAAAGACATTAATTACCAGCATTACATAAGACCGACATATATGCTCGCATGATCTCATCATCACTCTCAGTTGTGGACAGGAGGGTGTGTTCTTGCCGGTAAATAATCCAAATTGAACTCTGCCTGTGGTTCTCCCCTCTTCTTCTCTCTAACCTTCCATGTCACAGAAGAAGAAACTGCACCATCTTTTTCGCCATTTTTATTACCCATCTTCTTCTTCTTCTCATGATCATGATGATGATGGGCTTCTTTTCTTGCTTTTTCCTCATGTTTCTTATCGCTGATTTTAATGGATTCTTCTTCCGGCACTGATGAAGTGGAAGCCCTATAATGTTTCAGCTTCTCTTCTGTCATGGTCTGTTGCAAACATCACAAAATCCACAAGACCAACAGTTAATTAGCTTAGGGTTTTACCTCGAACATTAATCGAAATTAGATCTTGTTAATTAGCTTAGGGTTTTACCTCTAACATTAATCGAAATTAGATCTTGTTGACTACCACAATAAAAAAAATAAAAAATAAAAAATAAAAACCCAACATTTTTGGGTGAGGAGGAAACCCTAAATCCCGTTCCAAGCAAACTAAAAGGGTAAATTGTACTAGAAAGATATGTGCAGCAGACCTGATCGACCAAGATGACTTTGAAAAGAATTAAACTTGTGACCTTTTTGTCAACAAAAGTCTGCATCTACTATTTGAAGGTAGATTTTGAGTGAAGTTCGTCTTGTGACCCTAGTTGGTAGGTATTAAGAGTTAAACCAAGAAAGCCAATACACAGCTCCTATTAAGAATTAAATTTGAAATTTAGTTGACAGGTAAACCAACCTATATTAATTGACTTAAACCAAGAAAGCCAATACACAGCTCCTATTAAGAGTCAAATTTGAAATTTTGTAATCGCAAAATTAACTGCATGTCATACCAACTTGACTGAATTTGCTCCAAATTTATATTTCACCCATTCAACTACCTTTTGGGGCCAAAATCTAACCCTTTTTAAAAAAAAAAAAAAAATATTTCGCGGGGCCAAAATGCATATGCAAAATAAATAGAAACAAAACTAATTAAGAATCTAGTACTAGTATCTGAACAAACTAACCTTGCTGAGAAGATGCAATCTCTTTGGAAGTTGATTGTTGATGAGGCCAAAACACCTAGCACTTGAGCCATGGCAGAAAAGGAATGACAGGAAAACAACTACAAGAAGATGGGAAATGATGGACATTATACTAGCTAGGGTTATTGCAGAAGCTGAAAGATTATTGATTTCTTGGAGGGATTCAAGATCTGGCAATTGGCAATGGCAGAATTTATACTTAATTGTGGGAGGGGGAAAAAATGAGCAATAAATGCAGATTTTGGAAGGATTCAACTGTTTCAACTGCAGAACATGCAGATGTATGGGTGATGGGAGTGTGAAGAGAGGAATGAAGATATGGGTGGCCTATTATTTGTCTCTTTCACATATCTACCAATGGGGACCCAAATACATACACATATTAAAACCCCATCAGGGAAAGAGAAGAAGAAACACTTGCAGCCTCCCACTACGTATATATATCAAGGAAGAAAGGTGGGTGTTTAGGGGGGGGGGGGGGGGGGGGGGATGCAAATTCAAAAAAAAAAATTGTTTCTTTTGTATTATATACTCCGTATTAGGGAAAAGTGGGATTTTGATATTTTGAGATTAACATTTGGTGGTTTTAATACCTAACTATTATGCATGATCAAATCGTTGCAATTTCGATCGTTCTACTAACCGGTTGGAAGAAATTAAAGCCTATTGGGATAGAGAAAGATATTTGTTACACACTAAAACATCATGGGTTTATTAAAATTATGTGGTGACAAAAATAATTTACCGGTCGTCCTAATGAAGTTTCTTCAAATTGTTAGCAAAAGGGCTGAAATTGTAACGATTTGAAGTAATTGAGTGGGGTTGCGGCTTAGAAGGTCATTTCAACATTCTGTTAGCGAAACGAGACACTAACAACTATAAAAGTATATAATAAAAAAAAAACAGTAAATAAAATTGTACATTCACTACTACCTATACATTTTATATCAGCAACCTGTCCACTTTGGTCATAACCCCTACACCAGGGCTATCAAGATTCGAACTTTGATCTTTTCTCCTAAATACTGTCTACTAAACTATTGAGTTAAACTCGTGCTGAGATATTATTTTATAATAATTTGTATAAAGAGGTGGGAGCAAGAGAACAAGAGAAGCAAGAAAGCAAGAGCCTGTCTGGTTTTGCATCTTCCGAGGTGGAGTATGTACCTCTTTCCATGTCTTTGTGTTAGATGATTAGGCTAAAGCTACATTGGATTAGATGGACAAATGCATTCATATATATGGCTTCTAGTGATTTAAATCACAACTTTTGCCCACAATTTTACCTTGATAATCTTACCAAATGTTATTATATATAATAAGCCAAAAGCCATAAAGGGACAACCCTTTATTATAGGTTGACAAATTAAAATGTTCAACTATATATATATTAACTCTGTGTCCCCTATATATACGAGCACATTGTATGTGCATTCTAGCTGGATTGTTAGCAGAATATATATATGGTCAAGTAATAAAGTATTAGAAAAGGGTTTAAAATTCCTTGAAATACAACATTATGCACACTCTTCTATGGTCATATAACATTATATTATGCAATCTTTTTCCACTTCCAAAACTGATAATTTATAATAATTAAACAAGGTGTCAATATCTATGTAGTTGATTTGATATCTGATTCATTATTTGATGAGATTTGGACAAAGTATGGTAGGAGGTCTAAGAGTTGATACTTTTGTTAAACCATTCCAGCAACTCAAACTCAAAATGATTTTTTTTAGGGTTCACAAAGTAAATAAAAGAAGTGAACTATCATGTAGTGTGATGGCATTTCGATTACTATTTCAAATAAATGGTTATAGATTTGAATCTGTACAGAATAGATACTACCTTGTAACTGCCCGCCCACTATAGTAAGAAAAACTATCAACTCCCTGCAAATTTATAATGTCCCAAATCATCAATACTTATGTATGTAACCGATTTAAAATCTGATTCGCTGTTTAAAATTTCAACGAAGTCATAAATCTAAATTAATAGTTTTGTTAGATTTGTAGGGACATTGTAATAAAGCATATGTTTCTTTAATAATATTTGAAATAATATCCACGAACTTGAATCAATTCACATTAAATTTAATTAATTAGTTGAACACAAGACACTCCAATAACCAGAATCTGGGGTGGAGAATGGAGATGCATCAAGCTCTGATCTCATCCATAGGAGATCATGCATGGAAGATGAAAGAAAGGGTACAGAAGGACATTGTTGCATGGCCTGCACAATAAATGCCACTCTTGCCAGGAACACTGAACAATGCCCTAATTAACCGCAGATAACGGTCGCACATGCCACGTGGCATGAAGAAACACATCGTGGCCCACTTGCCCAACTACCAAGTCTCTATGCAATCCCACTCATTAATAACAAATTCTTGTATTCTCTTCCTATATATATGTTTATGTTTAGCAATTTTTTCCTCTTCTTCTCCCAAAGGGTTGAATCTCCAAGGCTAAGTGCTCTCTACACCCTGATAAAATAATTGAAAGAATTTCATAATGAAATTGATCAATTTAATTGTTAGTAAACTTTATGGGCTTCGGGTCGACCCATTGATTTCGAGCTAAGATTGACATCCTTATATTTATATGGTCAATAACGTAACTCTATTTTCTTTTGAGTGACAAAGAAAAATCACAAACAATATTTAAGGGTGTGTGCTACTGTACTAGTCTGGGTAAATCTCGCTCAAGTGACAAATTAAACTACACAAGAGATACAAATCATACTAAAAATACCCTGTAGATAAGCTCAACCAAGAAAATAATAGATAATAATCGAGCTCATGACCTTTATATTTGTCAATAATTCTAATTTAACAATATAAACACGTAATTCAACTATTCAAGACCAAAGTGCTTAAATCTTAGGGGTGATGCTATTATGCTATAACATTAGTCTACACTGGTGACGTTGAAATCACTTAGACACAACCTTAATTATTTACTTTTTAAAATACCAACGATCCTTTGTTTTTTTTACCCAACAATTCTAATCCTCTAAAATCATCCACCATTATTATTCCTAAAAGGTTGAATCCCCAACTTCAAAAGTTTTCACGTCCCAACTCTGCGGAGTTGGGAGGATATAAATCATGGTAACTCAGCTGAACATAGAAATTAGATATTTATTTATTGTGCACAAAGAGTCTTTTCATTTTGAGAGATTGCTCCCACACTATCGCTGGTGAGACTCGATCCGAGTTATTGAACCCAAACTTTATTCCTATGATCAACTGAGTTGCCTATGTCAACAGCATAGGATCATTATTTTTCCGATGCAAGGAGGAGGCAAAACTAGTTTGCAAGACCATATTGAAACTAGCACACCTTCTATACACATATATATATACACTAACATATCCTATATATGTAGTTATACATATATTTCGATGTATGGTGCTTTATATATATTATGTTGGATCACTAGCTAGATCGACGGCGGAACAACGGTGGTTACCGAGGAGGAGTTGGGGCCGGGGAAGGTGGTGGTGGGGATTAGGGACGACGGGACGGGCGTTGACAATCGACACTGTCTTGCTAAAGCCAAGCATTCTTGGTTGCCTCGTCACCCTTGTCTCCACGGCACAACATATATTATTTTTATTTCTTTTTTATTTTCTGCATCATTTATTTAAATTAAACCCAAAAAGAAAAAAAAATAAAACAGAAAATTAAAAAAAAAAATGTCACGCAGATTTAACCTTGGAAAAAGGAAGTCAGTATAGTAAGCTTTTTACAAGAAAGAATGTCAGTACCAAGTGGGTGGCAAATGTTTGTTCCATCTGTTGTTGTATTAACCCTTTGGGTGGAGGGCCAGACATACAGCTTTCATGCAATACACATAATTCCTTTTTTTTTTTTTTTTTTTTTTTTTTGAAAAGCATGCAATACACATAATGTATCAATCAAAATTATAAATCTTAACCCGCACCGCACGAGTTTAACTCACTAGTTCTGTAAGTAGTATTTAGAAAAAAAGACTAAGGTTCGAACTACACTAACAGCAGTGTGGATTATGTTTAAAGTGAGTAAATTCTTTGTGCACACGACATTTGATCATGTCTGCTGAGCTATTGAATCACATTGATTTATATACTCTGTGGAGCCAGGATGTGGAGATCATTTTTTATTATTAATAATTTAAACCTCAAGCGATCCACCGCTCTTGCATGTGAGACTTGGTGAATAAAGATAGTGATTCTAGCTCTTGTTTATTATCAAACACATTTTACCTTTATTAAAATCTACTTTAATTTTACTATGAAATATTTGATTTTGATTATGATTTCAATATTCGAACTAAATACCCGCTTAAAATCTGGCCCACACTAGAAAGAACAAGAAAGTATGCCTAAATCCAGAAAGGTGGATCTGGCCCAGAGCATAGTATACAAGTTTAATTTAGCTAATAATATTCATGAAATTAAAAAGCTATTATTGTCTTCTTTACATAAAGTAATATCTATGCTTAATCTCTCACCCAATATCTATTTTTGCTATATTTATGAATAAATCTCACTCGTGTAGTCGTGTGTAATAATCTTCAAAATCACACAGGATAAGTGAATCGCATTGAAAAAACCTTCTGTGACGGGTTCGACCCAAAAACTGTTGGTAAGAATCGAACTTATTTTAGAATCTATTTGTTTTCTATTTTAAGTGAATATCCGTTGCTTGTTTTGTTGTTGTTAAGTTAATAGGCTTGACCATGTGTTTTCTCCTGGTTGGGTCGGAGGCGAGAACTTTAAAGTAGGAAAATACTTGGTGTACTCCCATTTTATACTCCCTACTTTTACTCCCTCTCGCATGTTCTTGATGTAGACATTTTTCTGTGGACTCATATGATGAAAATGACCAATCCTAGTTTGCCACCTCAGGGAGTATAAGAAAGGGAGTAGAATTTGGTAGTACGCATAGTAGAACTCTTTAAAGTAAATCATTCACTTAGCTTGTGGGGTCTTCATAGAAAAGAATGCCTTGCCCAAGGAGTGACAGATTTTGATGGAATCTCGCTTTGATGCTGGGGAGATCCATAGATCCGGATAGAGTAGCATAGCCTCGCTCATAGAGGAAGTAACTTTTAGATATAAGAATCATGTTAGTCACTTGGTCACTCTTTTTTAAAGTAATAATTGACAACTTTTGCCGTACAAGGTCATGATTGTCACAAAAGCTAAGGTTCAAAATCTTGTGGCCTGGAGATTATTATTGTTGTTGTTGCTGTTATTAATTTTATTTTTATTTTCAAGAAAACCTTTTATCAAAAAGTGAAAGCTTCTCATGGTTGTCCCTAACCATGAAAGCTTCTCATGGTTGTCCCTAACCATGTAAACTTTTCAGCAATTAAAAAAATGTGTTTCCTTTTTGGGTTTTCATTGGGGTTGCTTCGAGAAGAAGGATATGATATGAATATGTATGTAACTATATATGTATTACGGAGTATATGACAATGATTCTTGCAAGTTGAGGTTGTTGGGCCTTTGTTGGTCTGATTGTTTGTTCATCAGCCCATCTCTTAGGTCCCAATGTCCCATGTACCAATTTCATTACAATTGCTTAAATAGTTAAATGAAAGTTATTTATTTAAAAAAAAAAAAAAAAAAACCAAAAGTGCTAGTTGGGGTTTTGGCTTTTGGTAAAAACAACCATGGTTAGAATGCCTTAAAAAAAAAAAAAATTAAATTCCCCACTATCGGTGGTTTGGAACCCCGACTTGATAATACATTGAACGACTTAACTGACTAAATTTTTTAATAAATTGGTGGCTAAAATAGCAATAAAGAATTTTCTAGATCCCAAAATGTTTAGGAGCACCATTATAACAAGAAACCTTATGTTTTTAACCATTTTATAGTAATCGAAAATCTCAAGATTCTTTTTTACCTCGAAATGAGTAGTAAGTTATGAAACATAATTCTCATATCAAAATGTCATAAGTTCAAAATGAATCTTGCTAACACCCTCTTATTTGAACATATTGCATAATATTTTCTTTAGTACGATTTATCTCTAATATGTAATTTGTACGTTATTACATAGGAGTAAGTTTCCTAGTCATTGAAGGAAAATAATAAAAATAAAATAGTTAGTTTTTCAAACTTATTTAATTAATATGCAATCTATTTGCAAACAAATTAGATTTATTCCATCAAGAAGAAAATTCTACCATCACTATTGCACACCAATCATTGCATTGGAAGAGTATAAATTAATTAAAGCATGACAAATTGGAAGCCAAAAATTACTACTATATACGTTGTATTCAAATGTACAGCGAAATACTAATCCAATGTACAAGTATCTATTATAAATATTCTAATTCACAAATAAATTCACAATTATTATTCAATAGTATGCCGAGTAAACGAGTTTGATCAAGAAAATATTAACAAGGAAAATTCATAACCATGATTTAAAAGTGTGCACTGGATAAACCTAGTGAAGCACAAAGAGTCAATGCTCCAACACTGGAATTCGAACCTAAG
This sequence comes from Ipomoea nil, assembly GCF_001879475.1. NCBI lineage: Eukaryota > Viridiplantae > Streptophyta > Magnoliopsida > Solanales > Convolvulaceae > Ipomoea > Ipomoea nil. Next base: position 3,213,401 of record NW_017616616.1, on the reverse strand, counting down.
AACTCTCATTTGAGAAGCCACAGCTATGGCGCTCAACTACAAGGCCTTTGGCAAACTAGTTTAGATTGTCCAAAACTACTGACAATCTCGATCAAACTAAAATAAAGAGGTAAACTAGCGGGTAAAAGTACCTACAAGGTCCTTGTACTATAATATTTTGTTCAATTTAGTCCTTCTACTTTTATTTTGTTCAATTTAGTCTCTGTACTTTCAAAAGCGGTGCAATTAAGGACAATAGTTAACGGTGTTAATATTACCGTTAACTTAGGTTACGTGGCGCTGACGATATTTATATTCCTACTCATATATTACTTTATAAATATTTAAAATTAATTATTTTTACCACCAATATATTAAATTAGTATGTTCAAAATAAATAATTACATTCATGTTCCTAATAAGATTTGGACAATTGTCCTTAGTTTTATTACTTTTTTAAATAGAGGGACCAAATTGAACAGAATAAAAGTACAAGGACTAAATTGAACAAAACACTATATTATAGGGACTTCATAGATACTTTGACCGTAGGTTGTTCATATATAGCTCATCGACTCAAATTAAGAAGGTTAATAAACTATTCTTATTAAAAGTTAAATATGTAATTTTGTAATTATCAAGTCAAAATCTGACCAAATTAATTGAGATTTTTGATAATCTTCACTAGTCTTTTGGCTGTTACAATAATAAAGAAAATAATTTTGATCCGTGATACCTATGAGGCGGCAATTGGACGGCGAGATTACCGACTTTCCAATTTCTTCCATATAAAAAAAAAAAATTAGACACAATGATGATTTTATACCGATGAATCTGAATTCCCGACACAAAGTTTAGTGGCCTCACCAAAATAATTTTGTATAAAGTATTTTAATCGCATTATTTATAAGTATTTGAATATATTGTTATTTAAGAATTAATTAATATGATTATTTTAATCGCATGACATTTTGACACTTGAAGGTTGACAGTTTGACACTATATTATGTTACATTGTTAATATTGTTCTTCTCCTATATATTGTATGGCCAAATAAAAAGTAAACAGTAGGTGACAGCAAACTTAACAGATTGAAACTAAAGCTAATTCTATAATTATGATTAAGAGCTAAAATAACTGAAGCATATTGAAGCATGTTGTCCATCTCAACTAAAAGTCTAAGCTGATAGTTAGATTCACATTTATGATTATATGCTCAACACGTCTCCTCACGTGTGTGGACCGATTACTTTTAGACTCCAAGCAACATGTGGACCATAATCTATATTTCTCTGGCATGGTTCTGATACCAAATTGAAGCATGTACTCCATCTCAACTAAAAGTTTAAGATGATAGTTAGATTGCACATTAATGGTTATATGCTCAACAAAAATGACTAAATAAGAGAATGAAATTGTAGTTTTTATTGAAATTAAGGGATGTATAAATTTGACGTTATTGTGAACACTATTGTACAAATATTTGAACATTATGATTGACCTCTGCGGCGGCCACCCGACCGGCGAGATTACCGATTTTCTAATTTCTTTCACGTAAACAATATTTGATACTAATAATGGTTTTGGCCAATCTTCATAGTTTGAATTCCGAACATGAGATTATGAGTTCTATAAAAAAATATATAGTGTGAATTATTTGAATCCCATTGTTTATAAATAATTGATTTATATTAGTTAGAGGTTTATAATTTCGGAGTATTTATTTTAATTAAAAAATTAATTATTAAGTTTAAAGTTTATTCAACTTTAAATTATTTTTATTATCAACTTTAGTTTGTTTCACTATAATTAAAGACTAAAAATAGAAAATTTTAATTAACATTTAAGTATATACTTTAGTTTGTGATCAATTGTTACAAGTAATGAAACAAACAAGCAAAAATAGAAATAAAATAATAATTAAGAAAACAAGAGAGAGAGAGAGAGAGAGAGAGAGAGGAATTGTGCATGCATTCACATGGTTGACCCAAAAAAAAATCATTATATTGCATGTCGGCCCTAAGCTGAACCAATGTACGAAGATTTACATGGTGTTGCCTTCCTAAAATATACTATAAAACTGCTGGTTTTATTGTTTGTTTTTAATAATAATAATTATACTAATAATTAAGGTTAATTATTAATTTATTTTCATCATATTAAATGGTGGGTGATTGAAAACTTGTTGAAGCCTCCTTCCTAGCCAATTCTTAGCCGTGGTGCCATGCTAGTGGCTAGACATTGGTGTAAGATTCAAACAATACCTAATCATGAGGGATTATTTCTTAATTTAAACAAATCCATGTTTAAATATGTAATTAAAATATTATGATCTGTTGGTTCAAATGAAAAGGATTTAACTTGCTTAAACATGTGATAAAAAAAAATATCGCCTTAGGGAGAACTACCAAAATGGGGTTTCATCGATATTAAATTATTATATTATTCTCATTTCATGAGATGCAAATACCAATGTAATATTTTTTTAAAAATGATAATTTTGGCCAGAAATTTTTGCCTTGGAAAGTTTATAAATGAACTTTTTTGGCATTCTAGTTGATTATCCCACATTTTGATTGCATATTAATTTAGTAGAGCAAAAATATAATTTGTAGAAATATGTGTGCAGACGGCTAAAAGGAATCACATATTAATTTAAATTGGAGTACAAAACCTAAATTTATAGTTTTACCCTTCATTTTAGCACCAACTTAACACCAAAGCTAACGGACGACCATTTTGGACTTAAAGTTCAAAAGTCAGAGGACCACTTTGAAAAAATTAAAAGTCAAGGAACCAATTTGAAAAAATGTCATAGTCGGATGACCATTTTAAGAATTAACTCAATATATATATATATATATATATATATATATATATATATATATATATATATATATATATATAAATGGTGATTTTGGCAAATACTATTTTTTAAAATGGCGATTTTACTGATTTTGGCAAGACCCACGCGTATATAACAATGTTCTAGGGAGAACTAACTCGAATAGAGTTTGCCAGTTTGACTATTTGATATATATTCAGTCGAATTAAGGATAATTTTGACAAGATCAATGTTTATATAATAATGCCTTACGAAGAACATACTCGATCGAATGGGGTCTAACCAACATATATTTCGTTAAACTATTCTCATCCTGTGAGATGCAAATACCAACACATTACTTTAAAAAAAATGGTGATTTTGGCAACACCTGCTTCTTTAATACTGCATTACTAGCTTGACATGACTTTAATGGTTTCTTGTGTGGTGTATTGCTTGTCATGTAGGGTTTCTTGAGAGGAGAGAAAAGGACATGTCATCTTTCTTCATAGACAATAAAAAAAAAATTAAACTTGATGAGGGAGGTGGAATTAGTATGATTAATTATTAGTTTAATTAAATTGGAAATTAGTAGTTAATTAATGAAATTATTGTTTAATAAAAAAAAAAAAGAAGGAAAAAGTAGAGAGAGAGAGATATAGGGACAAGTAAAGCTAGAGGGATTGAGTTGGATGCACTTTCCACTTCATAGAAGGAAGAAGCTAAGCTAAGGGTTTTGTTAGCAATCACATGGGGGGAGGAGATAAACTAAGCTTTTGAAGCTGACAAATCCAAATCATGGTTTTCCTAAACAATTCATCCCACACCAAAGCATGTCCCCTCCTTTGCCTTCCTTTCCCACATACTATGCTTACATACACCCCCCAATTTTTCTATTTCAATTTTTAACCAATTAAATCAAATATCTCAGACAAAGACCTTGTGATCGAGCGGTATAACTCTGACTTCTTAAATGAGAATTTTCAAGTTTGAACTCCAGTGTCAGTATGAGTAGCTTTTTAAATATGCCTCTTTTTGGAGATGACAAAACAGAAAAATAATTACGTTTCTTTAAATGTGCCTCTCTTTGGAGATGACGAAACAGGAAAATAATTAGGTTTGGCAGGATGTTGATACATGCAACCTGACGGCGAAACATGAAAATACAGTGTTGCAAAAATCGGACCTAGGCGCCGATTAATCGGCGACTAGGCGTTAGGCGGTCGGCCATCTAGGCGCCCGCCTAGGCGCTCTAGGCGCCGATTAATCGCTCTAGGCGCCCTAGGCGGTCACCAGGCACCTAGAGGGCGCCTAGTGATTTTTTCAACCTTGGGAAAATAATTAGGTGTGGCAGGATGTTGATACAGGCAACCTAAACAACCTAATTAAATGAATGATAACCTGCTATCAGGTGAAATTGCATACATTTGAAATATCTTTTCGTTCGGTGGCTAAATTACACTTTCAAGTTACGTTCAGTGGTCAATTTAAACTTTATTCCATTAAAAAATGTAGTAAATGTTTAACTAGTTATTATAATTATAATCTATAATAAATTTTGAGTCTTATCTAATACACTATACATCAACATGGTGTTATATTACAAAGTTTAATTCATGTATAACAAGGTTTAACTTAATTGCTCCACTATATTGTCCCTTTCCAAGTTGGAAGGCCTAAAGTGTGTTCCTCATGCATGGGAGTGGAAGGAAGGAAGGGAGGAAGGAATAGTACTACGTTGTATAGATTGTGGCCTAGGAATGACGTTTACAACCTTTTTGCATTTATTACAACTCCAAAAAAGCAACCTAGCTATATATATACACATATACATACATATATTGTATGAAAGAAGATATATATATGATATGATGTTGATGAAGCTTTAATTTTGGGCAAGTTGATACGAGTCCGTAAACCAGGGTCCTATATTTCAGGCTTTACTGCTGGAACATATACACAATCATTGAACCAAACTCCCTGCTACCTATAAAAGATGATGATGACCATGTAAGAGAAAACAACATATATGTTTGGTATTATATGTGTTGGTCCATTTATTGAATTATTTATACAAGTAAGGTAATCGAGTTTGATATTTGAGTAATGTGATTTGCATACAACATAATGATTAATGAGATTTGAAATGACGTGATTAATTATATATAGTAAGTCGTAGTGATATGTTAAATAATATTTGAAATGACGTGGTTATATAGTAAGTTGTAGTGACATGTATGTTATTAAAATATAATGTTGTTTGAATTTTAAGACTTTTACTTAGACATATGCTTAACACGATCACATGATTAAAGAGAATTATACGGAGTAGTAACAACGTAACTTATGTGGTCTCCATAGTCACTTCTCAAATGACTCCAAGTGTTAGTTGATAATATTATTATAGATTTATAGGTATATATAGTACGAGCTACTTTGAATTTTAGTCATTGATTATGGTGGAGTTCTCACCGTCATACCTTGACCATGTTTTTTTTTTTTTTTTTTTTTTTTTCTCTGAAAGGAAGAACGAAATTTCAGTAACAAGGTAAAATAACATTACAAATATAAGAGGGGAGGGGGTATGGCATCCCAAACCTCTGGACCATGCGTGGAGCGTAGCCCACAGCGCAATTTGAATTGCACAATTTGCCGATCTCTTAATATGAAGAAAACAAATCTTATCAGTATCATATCGTGAAGTAAATTAACACGGTTTATAACGAACCGTACCCGATGACGAAATAACAATTACTTCATTTTCTTTTGTGAATTCAGCTCTGTGATTCTCTCTCTATCAAATTTAGTACTCCATTTGTCCCATTTTACCTGACTTACTTTCCTTTTTAATTTGTCCCAAAATAGTGTCATTTTTTCAAAATTGAACATAACTATCTCTCTACATTTTTCAATTTGACCTTTTGACTTTTCAAATTTCTAGAGGAAAGTACAATTGTATTTTGTACAAATAACACCTACTTTTGAGGGGCAAAATTGGAAAGTGAGTAACATTTATTATGTTGTATTAAAAATTGCGCAAAAAGCAAATAAGATTATCAATTAGGGACGAAGGGAGTATTATATTATGATGGAGTATGACTAAAAAACTCCAAATATAATCTGGTTAAAATAAAATAGTATAACTAACTATAAAAAAAACTGAGTAATTAGAGACTATAATTGAAATTAAATTTTTATAAATATTCTAATCAATAAAAATCTCACATATCATAACATATTATAATTATATTAATCACTAATTTAGCTAATCAAGAAATATTATAACATATACTTTAAGCCACCATGATTTACATCCTCTCACATGCTCTGTCAAGTCGGAGTGTGGGAGGCCTTTAGAGTTGGAGATTCAGCCTTGGGGTAAGAAATATTATAACACATTACGTAAAATAAAACACTTTATAATAAAAAGATAATGTTATCCTTTTTGTTCTTAGTCATCATCTAGCTTGAAAACCAACTTTATTGACCAGTTAAAAATGTTAATTAACCTCGTCATTAACGTTTGAATAAACATTGGTGCTGATGAAAATTAATATAAATAATGATTACACCTTAATCAACAAGTGTCACTATCTTCATTATACTCGACATATTTCCCATAATTGATTACTGCAAACAACTAAGCAAAAAATAAACTTTATATTTAACCAAAAAGTTAGACGTCTCAACTTACATTTATAGTTAGTTATTATCCTACTTGGCCTTGAAAGTCACATTTCATAGATCAACTACCCCACTGTTCATCAAAATAATTCTCCAAAATGATGTCATCCAAATTATTGATAGCAAAAATATCACAAATTTGATTTTTATCAATATTTTTTTAGTCAAGTTCGTTGCGCCAAGTAATTTTTTAATACAGCGTATATCTCATGTAGTTGGGTGTAATTTGTGAGATATTGCATAAAAACGAGATTTATACAACACATATTTTGATAGTGACTACAAGTTTAATTTCTCTGATAAAAAAAATCTCCAAAATGATTTCATCAAAATTATTGATAGTAGTTTTTTTAAAAAATGAAAAAAAAGTTATTGATAGCAAAATTTTGCCTTTAAGCTAACATTAAACTTTAAAGGTGTTATAATAATTGGCTGCGCAAGTTATGTATTGTGACCATCATACCAACCCTTAAATTGACCCAAGAACTTGTATTCGCAAGTAATATTATGTGTATTTTTAATAGAACAAATATATTGCCTAACGTGTTATATTTTGGTTGATTTGCTCTAAGTCTAGGACCGCTACTTGATTTGACGATTATCATAATTAAAAAAATATTCATGTTAAAAGTAGCTCAATTTTTTTTTTTTTTTTTTTTTTTGGGGGTATAACCTCAACATATTGTTTGATTTTTGTAAATTAAATTTATTAATAAAAAGACATGAGGTTTTGTACTTTATAATTTGATTTTATTTGAATAATACAAATCAAGTTTAATAAACAATTTAATGAAATCATTTGTTCAAATTAATAGAGTTTTTTAGTACTAGTAACTTTGTTACATATATGTTCAAATTAATAGAGTTATGTGTCAATTTTTTTATTTTATTTTATTTTATTTTATTTTTTTATTTTTTGCAAACTTTGTGAACATGTCTTGGACCAAATCCAAATTAGTGTCATAGTAGTGTAAACATTGAATACTGTATAATAAACAAATAAATAAGATATGAAAGGCATAAATAGTTGGATTCAAATTAATGGGAAAAAAAAGTGAGACAAAATCATTATTGTGAAGATAACAATAATTTTATTTTATATAAATTCTAGACTAATATAGAAAACTGAAGGGGTAAAAAAGAGGAGAAAGTGACAATTAGAGATTTTAAGTCATGGCAATCAAACAAATGAACATGAGAAGATCATGAGATTGTAATACAAATAATCAATCCTTCAATTTATTAGTAATTATTGCACTTATCAAAAATAGAAACAATATTTAAGCTGGAAAGAATTAGTCAAGGTGAGTAGCACATAATTATCATACTTAAGCATCATGAGTTCGATTATTAACAACACCTTTTTACTCGAGTCTGTAGAGATTTTCTTAGTGCTGTTTATTACTCTTGTATTAGACTACGGTTTCTTCTTTACCAAAAAAAAAATATTTAAAAAAAATGATATAAGATGTGAATTATATATTGCATATATATACTATTGTTTCTAAAATGATGTGTATGTAAAGCTAATATGCTTTTACCGGCGAGCGTCACCCGACGCTCGTCTCCGGCGTGTAACTGTCAAAGGGACTCACGAGTCACGACAGTGACAGTAACCCTAGCAAGGAAGATAACTACGTCTGAAGACAAGCCACAAAAAATTAAAATACATATTTAAAAAAAAAAACAAATATTAAAGAAAAAAAAAGGAAAAAAAGAAAAAAGAAAAATAAACAAAAACAAAAAACAAAAAGAAAGATAGTGAGGGAGAGAGAAGGGATGAAGGGCACTTTACTACTTTTTTATGTTGCACGCATCCATGGCAGACCTCTGAAGGCAAAAATAGATTTCTTCAAGAAGAGAAGAAAGAAGAAAATTTTCACCAAAAAAACAGAGAAAAACATCATCTTTCATCACTCTCATCAACCCCAACTAGCCCAATTGATTCAGAGGAAGAAGAAGAAGGAGCTTAGAGCTTCTTAGCTGAACAAAGGGTTGTGTCTGTAAATCTGCGTTTTTGCATATACACATATATAGATATATAAAGGCGCATGCTTTGGTGTATATTTGTACAGAAAGGAGTTTCTCCATTGTTCATGCAGTTCAAGAACTGGGTTTAAGAAAGTTTGGGTGATTTTTAATTTATTTTTCCAAATTTGTGGGATTTGTGTGGTGGGGGTGGGGGGTTGTGAAGCTGGGGAAGAAGGGGAGACTGGGTTTAGATGAAGGGGATGCCCTTTCCCTTTGAATTTGAGAGGAAGGGGGTGTTAGAATTGGGAACTGTTTTGGGTCATCGGAATCATAGTAATTGTGTTTCTGGGATTCCTGGGAATAGTGTTTTAGGAGGTTTTTGGAATAAGGATTGTGTTGTGGGGAGTCCGGGTGGGAGTAATAGTGAGCCCACGTCTGTTCTGGATAGGCCTCTTGCGTCCTCTTCAACGCTGTCTTCTTCTTGCGGCGGCGGCGGCGGCGGTGGTGGTGGTTCGACGGACACGGCCAGGGTGGCGGCGGTTTCTGGTAACCCGGCGTCGAAATGGCAGCAAGACAACACCACTGCCACGAGTTCTAATGCGGGGGGAGGTGAATCGGAGCTTCTGCAGCCTGTTCCGCCGTCTCTTGAGTTCGGCGGCGCCGCCGCGCCGGAGAAATGTGGGATGGAGGAGTGGGACAGTGTGTTGTCGGAGTCTGTGGCGGCGTCTCCGAGCCAGGAGCCGCTGCTCCGGTGGATCATGGGGGATGTGGATGACCCCTCCATGGCTAACTTGAACAAGGTGTTGCAGGTTAGTGGGCCCGGCGAGTACGACTTTAACGGCGGTTTTGACCCGGCGGTGGATCAAGGGTTTGGAGGAGTTTCCGGCGAGAGTTTCATCCCCATCTCCGGCTCAAATTTCCCGGCGAACAGACTCCCCGTCCCCAACCCGCCGCCTCCCCTCCCGGGCTTCAAATTCCCCGCGGGGCACCCGCAACAACCCCCGCCGCTGTTCCCTTCCGTCTCTAACAACCTCGGCGCCGCCGCATTCAACCCGGCGCTCCTGGAAACCGCAGATCTGAAGCCACAAATATTCAATCCCCAACTCTTGATCAACCAGCACCCCCAGAACCCATCGTTCCTCATGCCATTGCCGTACTCCCGGCAGGAGCAGAGCCTCCTGGCTCCGCCGCAGGCGAAGCGGCACAACCCCGGCGGGAATCTTGAACCCCCGGGCCCTCAGATCCCCAGACCGCTATTCTCCGATCAACAACAACAACTGCTCCCCCACCAGCTCCAATTACTCCCAAATTATCTCCACCCGCCGCCGCAGCAACGGCCCAAACCGCCGGAGATGGCCGGAGAAGAAATGGGGCATTTCCATCAACACCAGCAAGCAATAATCGACCAGCTTTTCAAGACGGCGGAGCTGGTCCAGTCCGGGAACCCTATACTCGCGCAAGGGATATTGGCGCGGCTCAATCACCACCTCTCTCCAATCGGGAAGCCTTTCCAAAGAGCAGCTTTCTATTGCAAAGAATCTCTGCAATTACTCCTCCAAAATGCCACCAATAACATGAACCCTAACCCTAACCCTCCATCATCCTCGGTGCCATTTAGCCTTATTTTCAAGATTGGTGCCTACAAATCCTTCTCCGAGATCTCCCCCATCTCGCCCTTTGCCAATTTCACCTGCAACCAAGCCCTGCTCGAGGCCTTGGACGGGTTCGATCGGATTCGCATTGTGGATTTCGATATCGGGTATGGAGGCCAATGGGCTTCTCTAATGCAAGAGCTCGCCTTGAGGAGTGGAGGCTCCCCTAGCCTCAAGATCACCGTTTTAGCCTTGCCCGCAATGCACGATCAGCTCGAACTCGGGCTCACACGGGAGAATTTGATCCATTTCGCTAGCGAGATCAATATGGCGTTCGAGTTTGAGATTTTGAGCATCGATTCGTTGAACTCAACTTCGTGGTCACTCCCACTTCATATCTCGGATAACGAAGCGATTGCTGTTAATCTCCCCGTTGGTTGCTTCACCACCTACCAACTATCGCACCCTTTGGTGCTTCGTTTCGTTAAGCAGTTGATGCCCAAGATTGTGGTTTCTGTAGACCGAGTTTGTGATCGGACCGACCTCCTATTCCCCAACCACGTAATCCACGCCCTTCAGTACTATGCCAACCTTCTCGAGTCTCTCGATGCTGTGAATGTGAACTTCGATGCCCTGCAGAAGATCGAGAGGTTCTTGCTCCATCCCGGGATCGAGAGAATCATAATGGGCCGTTATCGTTCCCCCGAGAAAACACAGCACTGGAGGACTCTGTTCCTATCGTCTGGATTCTCCCCATTGACTTTCAGCAATTTCACCGAGTCTCAAGCCGAGTGTGTGGTGAAAAGAACTCCGGTCCGAGGGTTCCATGTCGAGAAGAGACAATCTTCTCTCGTTCTTTGCTGGCAGCGGAAGGAGCTTATCTCGGTTTCAGCTTGGAGGTGCTGATCGAAGAAGAGCAGACCCGTTCGATATTTAATCCCGTTCCTGATTATGAAGGTGTCATAATTCACTGTTTTAGTATCTGAACATTTTCGATTTTCTTTTCTTGCCTATAGATTTTATTCGCTAATTGTCTTTTGTGGCCTAGTCAGATTGTTTCAAAGTAAGGAAAATATCAAGACATTTTGGTAACTCGTTCTAGTATAGGGTTTATCTATTATTATTATGTTGAATGCGGTATTACTTTCATGATGCTCAATGATTTTCAGGAAGAAGGCATCAGTTTACGTTGGTTCTAATTGTGTTTGGGAAATCTGTTGTAACAGTACAAAACCAGAAATGAAAAACGAACAATTTAACACTTTGACTGGTGCTCTTGTCTTATGTCAAATGATGTTTTTGCTGAGAGGTTTCGCATAAATCCTTGACAGTCAAATGATGTTTTTCGCTTAGAGCTTTGCCCGTCTTCTATTTCTATATTTTGTGGCATCTTGAAGTCTCGATCGTTGACATAGTTTTAATATTCCGTGTTATTTCTGGAACCAGATTTTCGTGAATCCAAAATTTGTCCTTTCTGTTCTAAATGATAACCTCGTAGATCTTTATTCCTGTCATTGCCCTCTGCCAGTGTTAGTTTTTGCATATTCGTAGGTATCTGCATATATCGGTTCTGCATATTCATAAATACCTTTGAACTGATTTACTTCATTAGAGCATATTTTCGGGGAAGTTTCCTGGCATCCCCAGATTAGGGAATGCATCATAATGGTTCATTTCATGTTAGAAAAACATGTAAAAACGTTAGTTTTCTGGGAATGAAGTCGGGTCTCCTTGAACTGTCTCGTGACTTTTTGGCTTACTCTTGTACTTAGTTGTGTCGGGAAACATCATTTGATGATGGTGCCCACACATTTCGATACGATATAGGGCTTCCCGATCAGATATTTGGCCAAAAATTCTGTATAGTACATGATGCTTGCCATGGAACTAACCGCTAATTTATCTGTTCAGACTGGCGCGTTATTATACTAATCCCTCCCCGCATTATTTTAATGGTACAGTTGTTATATGATTGTTTATACTAATCTATATATCATGGTATTATAATACATTGAATTTGCTGCTCTTTAGCCTCTCATTTCTTTATTGCATAGTCACATGGAACTCATACTATTGGACCTGCACATGAGTAGTTTAAGCTCTCTTTACTTCATACATTACTTTAGTCTGCAGTTTTTTATACCTAATCGCGATATTAAATTCTCGAGGCCATGTTGTTGGCTTCGGGGATTGGGAGAAACGACAGATGTTTGGCTTTCTTACCGGGCAGGGAAAGATGTGATACTCTGTTGTGGTTTTAACCTCGGGCTGTTTTGGTGCGCCCGGGTAATGTGTTTTGCAGGTAAAATGTTGTGTTAGAAGACAACATACAATGTGTTTGTGTCTTTGTGGAGGCTTGTGATGTTGAGTACAGATTGGAGATTTTGGTGCTGATATTGTGAGATGTGGTTATGGATACAGGGATGAGTGGGCAGGTCTGATGTATGTATATGTGACTTGACATTGAATGAAAAGTTGTTGTTCATGAGGTTTTTGGTTGATTGAAAATGGCGAGAACGACAACTCCAGTCAAATTGGTCAGACGGTTGATTTGTTAATCACAAGATTTTAAGTTCGATTTTGGGTCTTTTACCGATTCGAGTCAAAAGGTTAGTCCTTTACTGACTAGGGTCTTTGGGCAGAGTTTTTTAGGTTGGTTTACCTCATTGCGGTACTTTATCAGCTAGGGTCACAAGGCAAATTTACGGTTTATAATCAGGTGAGAACAAACCTTAACTTATGAACTGCGAACTTGTGAATGATTGCACTGTGCTTACTACATGATTGCACCATAGCCGGATACAATTGCACTGCAAGATCCTTCGGGCATGTCTGGGAGCCGTAGCAGTGCAATCATGTAGTAGTTGCGGTACAATCCTTCTCAAGTTAGCAGTTCGTGAGTTGAGGTTGGTTCTCACCTGATTAGAATTCGCAGATTTACCTTAATGACCTCATTGTGGTCCTTTATCGGTTAGGGTCACAAAACAAATTTACCTAATGCACACCTTCAATTATTGACTGCGAAATTTTTTGCACTCAACCAAAAAAAAAAATTGTGAGAGGCCAGCAAGATCCATATGTTTTTATTGAGATGTTTAATTGTTGATTGAAATGAGAACATAGCCTTCATTTTTTGAAAGAGGGTTTTGAGAGGTCATTGTTTATGGATGGTGACAGTCTGACATGCATCCCTTCTTAAGATATGCATTGCACTACCCACTAGGGGTTTTAATTAATCAAAAATATTGTCCTCTAAATCGGGGTTCTCACAGCTCTAAGCAAAGCTATTAACTTTTTAGATTTTCATCATTTTACAATTGTTAGCAAAGTAAAATTATAAACATTATGAAGTTTTACGGTTTTACAATCACAAAGCAAAGTTATTAACTTCTTTGAATCAATTAATTAATTGAGCTATGTTGAATTGATTACGTAAATATTTGTATAAATAAATTGAGCCTTACCAATGACTTTGTGGTCTAGTGACATGAAGTGACTCTCCTAGAAAAAGTCATGAGTTTGAGCCTAGTGGAAACGGTATTGACTTTTTGTGCTTCAGTAGATTGAGAAAGTAGTTATGAATAGATATTACATTGTAACAGAGTCAGTAATACTAAAAATAAATAAATAAATTTGAGGCTTATATAAGATTAGACATACCAACTCGATCAATTACATAAATGTCGGTATTATAGGTTTGGCATTAGTTAGGAATGTATATTATAAGGTTGAAACGATAAAAGTCAGAGTGGAATTGCTGTATGTCTGGATTAATCAAAGGTACAAACATATAAATTGTGTGACATAAATTTGGAATATTTCACCCAACAATTAGAACATGCATACAATTACAACGTGGATTTGCTGTCGTTTGTCTAACGTTTGTCTTTTGTGTGTGGCAATTCCTTTCGCTTTTCCGTCTTTAATTTTAAATTTAAAAAATCAATTTTAATACTGTGGTTTTGGAATTTTGCTTGGAAACCAAAAAAAAAAAAAAAGTCAATTAACTCTTCGAACTTTTTATGAAAAAGTAATTAGCCGCATAAATTTTTAAAAAAAATACCATACAGACTTTTATTTTCTACTCTTAACTTGTACTTTGCAGACTTTTAATTGTACTTTTATTTTTTAATAAATTATTTTATTTGAATAAAACAATTAATTGGTTTAATTACGTCAAATCGATAAGTTAATGTGTTTAATTACAACTTTAAACTTTACGAGCATAATTATTTTTTTAATAAAATTTATAGACCTATTTAACTATTTTCTTTTAAAAAAAATCAAAGCTAGCTTGGAAGGTCCAAGTTAATTAGCGCTAATTAACTCGGTCCTTCCAAAAATAATTATGGTTTTTTTTTTTTTTTTTTTTTTTGCTATTTTTATATTTGAAGAATTATATTATTTATATAATGCCTCGACCCACATGGAAGTTGAAAACATGTATGTCATCTCCGGCGCATGCTGTCGACTCCCTACATTAATTAACAACCATAAATCATAATCATCATTAGTATTATGTATTGTTAATATTATAACAACAATAATAATAATTAGTATTAATAATTCAGCAGATATTTTTTAGATAAAATTATTCCGATCCTATAATTCAAGAAAATTTTGCGTAGGGCATGATGTCGCACTTCAAAAGAATGAAATAAGTTATTTAGTAATAAAATAGTATAAAAATAAAACAACTAACTTTCTTGCAAAAGCTTCTATCTTTTTTTTTTTTTTTTTTTTTTTTTTTTTTTTTTTTTAATGAGGAAAACTCGTCATTAAATTATTGAGAATGTGTATTGAATAAACCCTCTTTTATACATGAGAGGTAAATTGTACTAGAAAAGTCATATACGATAAGTTTGACGCTTCAACTGAAAAGATGTTGGCAAGAATTGAACTCAGAGCAAATATTAATTACAAGAAAATCAACTAAATTGTTAAAAAAAAAAAATCAACTAAATTCTTAGCAGATCTGTGACTCTAGTCAGGAACGCAACTACCAAGTTAAGTTTAGCAGTTTACTTTTACTAAATGGATTTTGGGTAATCTTAAAAGAGATTAATTAACGATCTTTAGTTGGATTTGAGACTAATCAAATGTTTTTTTTTTAATATTAAACAATTCGCTGATCATATCTTAAAAGTAGGTCCATAAATCGGCTGCTTTTTCATAATCCATATATAATAATATATATTCAATGTACTATATAATATATATCTTGTATTTAATTTTCTATTAAAATAATTACTTCATATTTTTACAGCACTATGTATTAATTTAAAAATGTTATAAAATATTTACTCAACTTGATTGTGGTGGTTTTACTCCATCCTCTAGCAAATGGAATGAAGTATAAGAGAAAGTTAGGGTTTAGAGACTTTTATCTATTAGATATTTTAATATTTCACATTATTTACTCTTAATTTCATCTCAAATCCATCATGGTAATCTTCAAAGTATTTTCATCCAAAATTGAACACTTTTTTTTTTTTTTTTTTTGGTGAATGAGAACACCTTTCTTCTTAAAGACTAATATATGGTAATATACTCCGTATATAAATATACAATTTAACTATTAGTTTAGCCTTTTAATTAAAATAGGACACATTTGATTACCGTTCACGTGTTGTTAGGAGTACGGTTATTAAAAATGTCTTTATATAATAATATTATAACAATAATAATGAGGGCAAAATAATAATATATCATGAATTACAATTTCACAAGGTGTAAAATTTGAAGGAATAGCAATTTCATGGTTAAAAGGAATTGCAAATCCAAATGAAATTACAATTCTATCCTACCAAACACCGGCTTGATAATAATGAAAATTGAATTGTAATGGTGACCCACAATTAATGTTGCAGACCGACCATAATGGCAGCAAAAGCAGGAGAGCAGCACGTTCATGGTGAAATGTCATTATCAAATTCACACTATTTTCTCCTTTTTTTTTTTCTTGGGGGGGGGGTGTTATATTGAAGAAGTGTTATATTGCGAGTTCTACTATACATATTCTCAAATTCTACTTTCTGAGGTGGCAAACAAGGATTGGTTATTTTCATCGAGTCACAGAAAAATGTCTACATCAAGAATACGTGAGATGGAGTAAAAGTTAAAAGTATAAAATGAGAGTAAAATTGTTAGGCTACACCATTGACAGTCTCATCCTTTCCTACTCTACTGACTCTATTACAGTGTAGTATCTGTTCAAACATACTTTCTCAACCTAATGAAGCACAAAGAGTCAACAACATCTCCACTGAGGCTTGATCTCATGACCTCCCACATATGAGAGGTCACTACATGTCATCCGAGCACAAGGTGCTTAACAACAGTACGTCTTTTAAGACAACTGTTCTTGAATTGTAACTTATCATCGGATTATATTGTAAACAATCGCTCAGAAAAGTTTGAACAACAAAATCAAGAAGCTAGGGTTAATTACTAGTAATGATTCAAAATCAAGAAGCTAGGGTTAATTACTAGTAATGAGCAGCTCATGTAACCCATTGCAGCCTGGTCCAAGGTGTAGAATGGGGAAAGCAGGTATATATGTATGGTGTTGGGGGTGGAGCAAAGGGAATTTCTTTAAGCCAAAAGAAAAAAAAGTGGTTTAGAAAAGGGGAAAATTTCCCAACACTAAAAGAGGATATCTTTTATAGTACCCATTCAAGATATGCAAGACCTGGCCTCCACACAAATGCCATTAGCCCCACATGATTTTGCTTCAGTTGCTTTCACCACACAAGTTTGCATTTGGAGCTTTTAGAGGCCCCCATATACTCATAATTCATTCACCAAGCACCTGCTTACATAGTTACATTAACTCTTTCCCCCATAAAAATACACAATTTTCTTTTTCAACGAGGGAAACTGCAACCACTATTCAAGAGTACAGTGAGAACTAGATAAATTCAGTTCTTGTGGTCAGTAAGTCACAAAGAAGAGATAAACCACACTAGGAAGGAAAATACACGATTTTGACTTGGTAACCACAAGATTTCAAATTCGACTCTTAGTGGTAACAACCTATTACCCTTCTTAGTTTGAACTGGTCAATTATGAGCAACCTAAACTGGTTTAACTCATTGTGATCGTGTGCCAATTAGGATCACAAGACAGAATTTACCCAGAGTGTACACCCTCAAATAGTGACTGTGAATTTCGTTTGTCAGCCAAAAAATAAAAATATATAGATTTTGTTATTATATGCACACATGCACCATGGATGCATATATATATATATATATATATATATATATATATATATATATATATATATATATATATATATATATATATATAGGTCACCAAAACTTATCTAGACAAATAGTGTTTAAAAGACATGTTAATATAAAGATCAAATACCGAATATAATCGAATTATATTAACATTAATATAATTGAATGTAAAAATAGAATTTATATATGAATTAGATTATTATATCATATTAACATTAACATAGAGTATATATTTCTGAACTTTTTTGTTGCATACTGCATCTATTATCCTCACTATTGCGACACTAATTAACATGAATTCAGTCCAAACTTACTCCCACATAATTGGACTCTCATTCGGGATAATGCCTAGCGAGAACTCTTTAACATGCACTATTTTTTTTATCCAATTCAACCTCCAACCTTGCAATTATTTGAAACTTTCAGAAAAAAAAAATTCAAATAGATAATGATTAGTATTTCACTATGTGAAAGAGCCATAACACAATGTAATAGGAGAAAGGGGAATGAATAAAAGGGGGTTGGGTGGGAAAGAGGCTTTAATTTCCCTTTTTTTGTATGAGTTTGCACTGAGGCCTTGTGTCACTTCAATGTCTGAAAGCAGATTCTTGATGTTTGGGGTAGAAGTTTGATGATGAGCAATATCATATCTAAGCATCTTCTAGATATAGGAGCATATAGAAAGTGTTATACACTTTTGCAAGCTATGGCTCTCAAGAAAAAAAAGAAAAGGAAAAAAAATGAATATATATCTTTTAATTAAGGAATCCAAGTGGGGAAACTTTTGTCATCTTCAAGCCTCTTCTTGGAGTGAGTGATTTGGATTTTGGGTTTTTTTGTTTAATCATTTCCATGCACATAGAAAGATTTGAATATATATATATATATATATATATATATATATATATATATATATATATATATATATATATATATATATATATATATATATATATAGAATTATCTTATTTTGGATGTCGAGGAAAACTCACAACCACTGTCCAAAAGTGTGCACGAGATAAACCTTGTTAATGTGCATTACTTTATTTTGGGTGACGAAGAAAATCACAATCACTGTACTACCTGATGGTGTGTACTACGAAAATCCTGCCTTGTGTCCCTAACGGGCAAAGGATCACAATAAGGTAAACCAATATAGGATGATGAGAGAAACCACAACCACTACTTGATGGTATGTACTAAGGAAATCCCGCCTTCTGACACTAACTGGTAAAGGACTACAATGAGGTAAACCAACATAGGATGATGAGGGAAATCTACAACCGCTATGCGAGGGTGTATTACCTTATTTTGATTTTACAATAAAGTGTGTGAGTAATGATAGTATGTTACCTAGGGTTATTCAACTATACAAGATATTTAATTTTTTTTTTGGACAAGCTTTTGGCTTTGTCAAAGATTATATTATGTTTGGAAAGGCCATATAGGTGGGTCAACACCATTTAAATGCTAACAAAAATACCCATTATATTGTCCTTTTTCTTCATGTTTCAATCTTTGGTCTCAAATCATCTCACCAGCCCAAAAAAGAAACAAAGTGGGACCTTTATTCATAATCATAAGACTTTTTTAAGCTGAAAATGTGATTTATTAATTACAAGAAACCCATAATTTTCATTTGCTAATATATCAAAAACCGCCACAATTGGTAAGTGGACGAGCTAGCTAGGTTTGACCCTTGAAACGTGTGTCTTGAACTGAATCCGAATTAATTTTATAATAGTGAAAATATCAAATACTATTTGAAAAAAATAATGATAATAAGATTCATGTATTTATGGGGTGTACATATTGGAGATAAGATCATGACAGGAGGCTACTGGATATATTCTTCAATTCCATTCTTAGGTATTAAGAGAAGATGAATAAAACTTTTTTTTTTTTTTTGTAATTTTCAATTTTTAAAAATTGTTGTTATTGTTGTGTATATATAAGTTTGAACCCAAACTTTAAGGGGTCCTCACACAGCTTCTACCCTAAAGACAAAAGAGGTAAATCACAAATGTGTCTCAGTTGATTTATATGCATGCATACGCCATTCAAATACTTATACATTAGCGTTTACAACAAGGTCAAATTTATAACCACGAACCCTACACCTCATTGACTGCTAACAAAGCAAATCTTATAAACTTATTTTGGATTGGTTGACCAGTTGAGCTGTGACTCGAAACATTGCGTGTTTATATAAGCTATAATATAATATATGTGGTGTGGTGCAAATGTATGTACGTGATGGTAAAAAACTCTTCAACTTCTATTCAATTCGTGCTTGAAGGAATTTTCAATGTGATTTCACAATCATATGCCTAATTATAT
This sequence comes from Ipomoea nil, assembly GCF_001879475.1. Classification (NCBI taxonomy): domain Eukaryota; kingdom Viridiplantae; phylum Streptophyta; class Magnoliopsida; order Solanales; family Convolvulaceae; genus Ipomoea; species Ipomoea nil. The sequence goes on along the minus strand of NW_017616616.1, from coordinate 3,193,764 downwards.
TCTTAATGGAGTAAAGAACATATCTGCCTTTTTGTTATTCTTCAAAGGGTCTACATTTGTATATTTGTATAGGAAACTATTGATGATGAAAATAAATTAAGAAATCAAAGCTTTCCATCAAACTTGAACCCAAATACATTAATATTTAAATAAACATAAATTAAATACATAATAAATAAAACTAACCCCCCCCCCCACCCTCTCCCCCCTTCCCCCTAGGTCCCATGTAACCGTCAGAAAATCGCTAATTTCTTACCAACATTTTTTGATATCATAAAAGAGGACAGAGATTTAAGACAGTTGATCAAAAGGGGTCAATATTTCCATCTAATTTTAATGGACGATTAGAAAATCTCGTAATTAACCTCATTAAAGTAGATATAAATTTAAGATATTTTTCATTTTTTTCTAAAAGGATTAGAAGGGGTCAAAATTTATGACCATTGACCAAAGATAATGGACTATATTTCTGTCGTCCAACTCATATGAGTGGTCAAAAAAATTTGTAACCTCAATAAAAATGTTTTTTTTTTCCTCAAACTCAAATTGTAAGCTTGATATTAAGACAATAAGGTCAATTAAATAGAATAACAAGGCACATGTGACATGTTAGATGGTAAGTTTGAGTAAGGAACAAGTAAAATGAGAAATAAACAAGACTTATATAAGTGAGTAAAATATATAAAGAAAAGATGGAAGTTTAAGCTAAAGCCAAAAATGAGGCATCCAATTACAAGGCAATGGAAAGAGAAGTAACAGTAGAAGACAGAAAGGGAAGAAAAGTTAGTGGTTAGAAGGTGGGATTGAAGGTTTAGTAGTGAATATATGGAATGATATATCTAATATTGATTTCATTTATATATATATATATATGCATTGCATGGATGTGCGTGTGCAACTAAACTTTGGGTTGCATCATACATTCATAACCATACCTAAGCTTTTAACTTTTTGGCTTTCCACACACCCACCACCTCAATTTTATACCCACTAATTTGGTTTTTAATTTTCTTGAGAATAAAACGGTGATTAGCCAAGCACCTTGTGCTTAGATGGCACTCGAGTTGGACTTCCATATCGGAGGTTGTGAGTTTGAGCCTAAGTGGAAGTGTTATTGACTCTTTGTACTTCAGTAGATTGAGAAAGTAGTTATGAACAGATACTACATTGTAATAGATTAAAACAAGCTACGTTATAATTAATCTAAATGTAAGGATTAACTAAGCTAGTGTGGATTGCATGCGCCAAAAGGAAAAAAAAAAAAAAAAAAAAAAACATTAATCTTGCCCTAAGCTACATGACTACATCAGGAAAAACTTAACGTTCATAACAGTTATAAAATCTTCACAGGTAGAATCAAACATTACACACTTACACACGACGGTTCAAGCCGAATCTAAATTAGTTTAAAAATATCAAGTATTATACGTAAAAAGTTCCATCGACCAATATTACCACCGCACCCACCTTCCCACAATTCTCAAACTATTTGAGATGCTTGGCTTGACCACACTCTATCTTTCCATCTTTATCAATCACTAAGGTAAGGTTTTACTTGGCTGTTATTTTCGTTGTCTTTCCTTAACTTTTTGAGAGCAAGCTTGCTTTTCTAATCCATTATGTTCTTAGTCAGCTTTAAAACAACGCATTCTTTACTGCCCACACTTTTTTTTTTTTTCCTTTTTTTTTTTAATATATAAATATTTTGCTTTGTTACAATATACCAAAACCCTAAAGTAAGCACTCATTCTTGTTAAAAGATAGTGTGGTAGGGACCCTAAAAAAGAAGAATGTTTCCACTCTCTTCTAGCTCAAGATTGTTTTCCTCATTTTTATGGTCCTTCATTTTCTATCTTCTTCTTCCCCACTATTTGGTGGTGCCCAACTTGCATGGTCAACCGACCCCAGAAACAGGGATCAAGTGAGTGGAGCATGATTCTCATACTAAAAGGTTACGAGTTTGTTTCTTGCCAATAGCTTCTCAATCAAGACCCTCAAATCATTGTCTTCCGCACACCCTCAAATAGTGACACAAGTTAACTAATGGTTCACATTGTGGCTCTGTTTGATAATATAGTTAGTTTATCAGTCAATTTTGATTTGTTTGACCACTATAATTGTTTGACTTGATTAAACAACCAAGATGTATTTGATTAATTAGCTTTTTGTAACAGTTTATTGCCCCAAAACACTAAAATTCAAAAAACAATTCAAAGCAACTTTTTTAAGCAACTTTTTTATTAGCTTTTTGAGAAAGCCATTTCGCATGTAATCAACTATCAGCTAACAGCTAATTTACCAAACATCTTTCTACAATCAACTAATGTTATAAACTAGTCAAACCCACTAACTCAATCAGCTAATATTTATTCACCAAACACTCGCTGTAATGTAAACCACAACTAAATGTTCATTTTTAGTATTGTAGAGGCAGAGTTCGATTCTAGGCTCATCCCGCGATTAACCTCGAAGAACAAAGAAAAAAAAAAGGTATACTTATACTAGTACAAGTTGAAGGGACAAATTCACGTGAAAGCAGAAAAAATTTTGCAAAAGTTTTTCTTTTAGAGAGCTGTCCTGTCTGGTGGTTGCTTTTGTAAGTATAATTTGTTGCAGGGCATTCGGTTTTATCTCATATCATATCATATCCTATCAAACAAAGTACAAGGTTGATGATAGGTGTTATCATTTCTCAATCTTCAACAAAAACCAAACACTCATTCAACACTTGAGTACTTGTGTTTTTTTTTTTTTTTTGTACAGATTTTCGAACGAAGAAAATAAGTTAAAGAATTCTGCATCTCTCTCACCTGTACACAACAGATCGTCGCATTGCAAGCGAAAAGACAGACAACCTCAACGCACCTCTGAACATCAGTTCATAAACCTATCCCGCTGTTTCCTCTTGGCAAAAAACATCATTCTTTTTGCGTTTTTTGCAGAAGAAACCTCGAAATTCGGTGCTAATACACCGAATGCAGTGTCTAGAAATTGGTGGGCGTGTCTTTCCAAGAGTATGGTTCGATGCTTCATTAAACGCCATAGAGGGGCAGGAACATTTTCACAAAGGAATAGGCGAGGGCGCCTGTGAATATGTAGCTATCAACTCTGTCCAGTACCCCACCTGCATTGCAAGAATTGTCTCACACTATGATCGGGATAAAGATTTAACGTTCATAACAAACAAATGTTTACAATACCATGTCCAGGGATGAGAGATCCCGAGTCTTTCACACCAGCATCGCGTTTGATCATGGACTCGGTGAGGTCACCAAAAAGTGATCCAAAGAAGATCAAAACTCCAAAAGCTACAGCACTGAAATGCCCACATAAGAGTACGAGTTAGTTAAAATTATTCGCTTTTGAGGAAATAAGGGAAAGGGTCATCAAAGCAAGCATCTTTTATTTCCTTTCAGAAACGAAAAAAAGAGATCATTTCAATTTTCTAATCCAAAAGTTAAGAGACTCTTTTAGTTGCTGTTGCTGTCTACAGATTATGCTTGAATAAAGGCAAAAGCCCAACGCAAGAAAAAAAAACAAAATTTTTACAGATAGTTGAATTGCACATTAATTGGCTATATGCTCAACACGCCCCTAGCAACACGTGGACCGTAGTCACTTATGGGTGGTGCTGAGATTCGAACCCATGGACCTTTGGTATGGCTCTGATACCAAATTGAAGCATGTGCTCCACCTCAAAGCTTATAGTTGAATTGCACATTAATGGCTATATGCTCAACATGCAGAAAGTAAGTAAAAGCGCCAAGGTTCAAGAAAAAACAAAAATAATGTAACCAATATTTCAGGCAAAAAGTAGTACTGTACAAATTTACCGCACACCTTAGCATAGATCTAGGCCAGCTCAGTAACTTTGACAATACCACAGTAGTGGCTATACAACCACCAATACCTGCCAGAGCTCCCTCCCAAGTCTTCTTTGGACTAATATCAGTAAGCGGTGTCCTACCAAAAACCTGCAAAACGAGTTTTAAGTACATCTCATTATACCCTTTTAATTCCAAAACTTGTACCATCTATGTAGATTTTTTGTTCTTTCGGTCTCAAATTAGATGTCCAAGATTTTTTGTTCTTTCGGTCTAGAGACAAAGAACTAGAGAAGGCACGAGTAATGACAACTATGTAACAATATTTATGTTCACATTATCTACATCCAATCTAGTCTTCCTATCTACTAAAAGGGGAAACTTAAGTGATTTAAAATGAACGAAGTTCAATTAAAAAAATTACCTTCCCGCCGAAAAAAGCATATGTGTCTGCTGCAATGATACTACTAATAGAAATCAAGGATGCCACAAGACCCACCGTCCATTGAGTTTGGCCTCCTAATAAGACTGGCCAGGCTTGTGCTATTCCTGCATAAATTCAATGAAAAGACCATTTATCCTATAAAGAAGCACCAAAAGACAACAAAAATGTTGGCATTTCAACTGGATTCTAAGCTGTTTTTCAGCTGCTTCTGATGAGCACTTTGACACAACTTGCAGAAAGAAGCTCGAAACAACATTTTAGAAATCCATAAGCTCTTTTCATAAGTCTATCCAAACACAGCAAAATGCACTTACAGCATTATGTTGGCACAAATAAGCTGAAAATAAGAACATCGACACTGGACCATAATTATAACAAAGTCAATATATGGTTGAGTCTTGTTACGAAAGTAAAGAGAGAATATTCTAATGCGCTGTTGTATATTGTCTCAAACTGTCTTTTAGAAAAGAGAATACAAAGCCCTATAAATAGGTGCTAGAAGACTACGAATAGGAAACAAGTTTCCATATGTCCTACCTACCTAAATCCCTAAACTGCCTAATATATAGAGATTCTATATATCAAATATATATTCTATAACAAATCTCTTCAAAATAGACAAACCTTGTCTAGCAAGTTGCATTACCTTTAATCTTTACCAGCTCCAGCATTCCCAAAAAACACTAAAAAAATGTTCAATACACACCAATAAGGGCTCACATTTTCCTCATTCTGTTCTAATTTCTAAATAAGATGTTACACATAAACCTCATTACAGAAAACGCGGTTATCCCCATTGGCATGACAAAACATTATCTCATTACATGAACATTTTAGCATTTTGAAGTCTTACTAGCTCTTGCTCAATTTTCACAAGATGAGATAACTATTCTGGGCTCGAGAAGTTGATAGGCAACAACAGCCAATGACAATTCCATTACCCATTAATATAGAAAGTTTCAAGCATATCAAACTTAGCACATTAAATGTTTGTTTTAAATGCAAACATCTTGTTTATTTGACCTTACAATTTAACATGCCCCATGCATTTGGAGATGATATACAGAAGTGTATTAAAGAATAATATGGACAAGAAACACTAAAATATGTTTTTCCAAATCTTCAAATAAATTCTCACCAATTTTGCAAATGCAAAAACACACATGAACCTCATTACCACCACAAGCTACTTACCCACCATCACCACTGCTACCACCTCTTACTGCCATTAATGCCATCTAACCTATATTATCTGCCCACCTTCCAGTTTTCAATCTAGCAAACCTATATTCCTTTCCAAGACATAAGATGCATATATAAGCAGCACATCTAGAATAAATAAGAACATACAAATAAGTACAAGCAGTAGTAACATCCAAAGGCTAAAAGACACAAGGCTCTGATAATTAGTTACATGTGATTCGCACACTAAACAGCCTCATGAAGATTCTTACGTGTATGTAGGGCTGGCACTGCTAAACTGCATCTCAACTTAACCCAGAAACAGGGAAGATAACCACAATAGAAGAGCCCAAACATGGCACTGGTAAGCTGGGAAAAACGAGGAATTCTCCTTTGCAGAAGTAGTGTTGTGGCAACAACAAAGGCTGCAAATGTCACAGAAACATCTATTTGGCCCAAGTATCTGACAAAATGCAAAAAACCAATCAAATGAAAGGAATCTTGAAATATGATTTTTATACACCTATTAGAATGAAGACACATTTCAAGTTTGAATAAAGAACAATATAGGAATGTTGAAAAAGATCTTTGTATAGAGTCACAATGTTATGTGGTTCACCCATGTAGAGACTTCAATTATATGATAATAATTGCTTTCCATTAAAGCAAGTGGAATGAAGTAAAGGGAAAAAAAAAAAAAAAAAAACTTTTTATAGGAACTTAGATCAATTATGAGTAAATATTGGGTAATAATATTTGTAGAAATATATTGACTAATTAAGTGAAATGAATGAATTTGAATCCAAATCAACTGTAACACCTGGAACAAGCGTTTAAGGCAAGGGGAATTGGGGAAACAGTAGGAAAGTGTGGAGTGCTCTCTTAAATTCCGATCATGGTCCTGGCAGAGTGTCTTTCACTTTCTTCAGATAAGCACCACTTAGTTTTTAGTGGTTCTGTGGTCACTTACATTTAAACGCTACTTCCTTAGTAGATTATTAATACATTAACTAGTCAACTACCAAGCACCTTGTGCTCAGATGGCATGTAGTGACTCTCCCATATGGGAGGTCATGAGATCGAGCCTCAGTGGAGACGTTGTTGACTCTTTGTGCTTCAATAGGTTGAGAAAGTATGTTTGAACAGATACTACAATGTAATAGAGTTAGTAGCATTCAAAAAAAAAAAAAAAAAGGCGTTGTTGACTCTTTGTGCTTCAATAGGTTGAGTATGTTCGAACAGATACTACAATGTAATAGAGTCAGTAGCATTCAAAAAACAAAATTAACAATTAAATCAATTTGGATTTTGATGGCAGTCCAAGATGGCAAGATGTTTAATTATTTTAGTATGGCTATCATTGCAGAAATTTGTTTCACATCAGCTTCTGAAATCATTTATCTAAAAACCATGAAAAGGTAATTAGGTTTATAACTCTTACAGTGTCAGAATAGGCATAAGAGCACAGATCACAGAGCAAACTCGTGACACATATCGGGGAGGTGGGGTCATTCCAGCAGCAATTCCACGACTTCTAACCAATTCAAAGTACTCTCTGGCACCTACAAAAACAGCAGCAGCCAGGGCCAGTGTGAAAACCCACCCTCCGGCCAATACCACACCTCCAGCAGAAAAACCAATAGCTAGACCAAAGACTACCCTTTTTGTCAATTGACTTGATTTCTCCCTTGCCAATGAATCGCTGGCTGGGTTAACTTCCTAGAAAACACACCTCTCAGTGATTTCATTATGATACTCAAAATGCAGGAAAAGCAAGGCATATAACTCCATGCACTGCAGTCACGATGATAGATGCTGCAGAGTACTTGAAATCTTGAACAAGTCAATACTTTTTTATTCAAAGAATATCATCATGATGCCTATTCAGAAAACAATTGTATTCTACATAATTTTATATTATCAGATTTAAAAAAAAAAAAAAAAAAAAAAAAAAAAAAAAAAAATTAAACACTTGCATATTTCAGAAACTGTAACATAGAAGATGGTAACTTTTCCCCCCCTGAGATGTTTTTTTTTAAATAGATTGGCTAGAAACCCTAGCAATTAGGTCACCTCCTGATGTGGCACTTGCCACATTATGCATAATAAAGCAGAAAAATCTCCTTTCATTCCAAAAGAAAAGAAAAACTTTTGTATTTTTTATTTTTATTTTTAAAAAACACACAAATCTACTACTCACTGACTGTCCACCTCAAAGGCAAATTATGTAAGGGAATAGTGGGGTAAAATTATGTAAGGGAAAGGAGAATTTTCCCCAAAAAATTACACATTGACATAAGAATTTTGACATAATAGTGTAATCTTTTAATCCTAGGATAAGGTCATCCAATTATGTTCTCCAAACAATACAAGTGAAATTAAATAGAAATCAATGAATTATATACATAAAATGTAAATGTTAGTTTACAGCAAAATAAACAGAAACAGAAAGTTCATTCCTTAAACTCGCAGAGTTACTAAGCAGATACCGAAAGCTAAATCCTATTACCTCTGGGGTTCCGGCAGCACCGAGGACGTCGCCCTCGGCCCGAGCCGCCACCGCAATCAACCTAAGGCGTTGGCGCCTTGCAAAAATCCCCCGGGAGGCCCTCAGAGCATATTTCGGGCCATCGAAAACCAGCTTCAAGCTGAATTTCGGGTAAACGGGTCGTTTCAAGACTGCAGCTTTCGGAAAGGGGTAAGAGGGGCGGCCATGGAGGTGGCAAGTGCAGACGGAAGTGGGAGAAAAGCGTATCAATTTGCATTTTCCGAATTCTAAATAGGACGCCATTGGATTACGGGTAGAGGTGATTCGGCGGCGGCGGCGTTAGAAAGAAAGGTTAGAGCTTAGAGCATGATTGATTGTAATTTGGGATTAAAGAGAAAGCGGCATGACAGTCTGAGAAGGAGAGTGAAGAAGAGAGGAACGGTGGCGTTTCTTCCGATGATTTGGAAATTGGAACATGTGAAGCAGTTGGGAGAAGAGTTTTACTATAGGATATTTTCTTCATTTAGAAAAACGGTCTAAATCAATAATTTGTGGAAAAGAGTAAAAATAGAGATCTATGCAATATTTTCTTTGGAAAGAAGTGATTTTTTTTTTAAGAGTTAATACCCAAAATAGTCCCTCGATTATGTCATAATTATCAATTTGGTCATCGACTATTATTCTTACCCAATTAAGTCCTCAACTATACAATTTTTACCCAATTTAGTCTTTTGTCAATTTGACTGTTTGTTGACTGTCAAAAGTGGAAATAAAGTTGTAATTTTATAAATTTTCTCCTTCCTCCTTATTTAGCAGCGCCAAACCATGTAGCAATAAGCTCCGGTTGGGTTCTAAACCTGTCAGTATCGAAGTAGTGGTTATGCATCGGATAACCCATGAATTTGATTTCCAACGATTTTTTGACGATCGAAATCTGATCGGAGTGTATTATTGCATGGTTTGACGCTGCTAAATGGAGAGGAATGAGAAATCTTGTAAAATTATAATTTTATCCCGATTTTTTACAGTCAAATTAATACAGAGGACTAAATTGGGTAAGAATTGTACAGTTGAAGACTTAATTGAGTAAAAGTTACATAGTTGAGAACTTAATTGGGTAAGAATGGTAGTTGATGACCAAATTGATAATTATGGCATAGTCGAGAGATCATTTTGGGTATTAACTCTTTTTTTAATTCGATTTCAATTTTATCAAACTAATTCTAAGCTTATAGAATCTTGTGTAGTTAAAGCCACTTGTCAATCACAAGTCAACATTCAATTCACCCGTCAAATCCTAGTAACAACTAGACTAAGCCATTGAGGATTCCCTTAATCATAACTCTCAAATTCAGATTCTTTTTTCTTCTCAGATTCTAAAAATGCAAATATCTCATTATAAAAAAAATAATTTTACCATAAGTTTCTTGTCTTTGATAATAATTCTAGTCTCAAATTTAGTCTAAAATATTAAATGACAAAAAACAATAGTCTGAAACTAAATTTAAAATTACCACAAAAAACAAGAGACATCTAATAAAATTAACTCAAGTTCGAAAATGTAAAAATTTTGGATTGAAAAATTTTATGAGTTCGAAAATGTAAAAATTTTGGATTGAAAAATTTTATGTGTACTCTCATTTTGTACTCTCACAGACAAAATCTTGATGTAGACACTTGTATTGGAACTCATATAAAATATATATATATATATATATATATATATATATATATATATATATATATATATATATATATATATATATAACTTATCAAAATCCGCCACATCAAAATGTAAATTTAGAGAAAAAAATTAGGGAGTACATGTATTAGAACTCTTTTGGATTAGCCCTTAACCAAAGTTGGACATTCAACTTCCATCAAAGTATGAAACCATACAAGCTACAAATTATCATCCAAATCCCCATCCCTATTAAATTAATAACCAAGATTTCAAATTTAATTCTTTTTGAGAGTTATCTATTGAACTTCTTAATTTAAGCAAACCGATTTACCTGCTTATGATTTGAACTACCTCCTTATAGTTTGAGCTAATTTATTATAGACAAAATATATTAATTTATCTCCTTGTAGTTTCTTACCGCAAAACGGGTTTCACCTAATCGCTATGTATAGAGATGACATAGCGATCATTGTAGCAATAATTAGAACAAAAAGAATTTATAAAAAGAAAGTCATGCTTATCAAAAGAAATGGAAAACGAAGCAAGCTAAGTCGGAAACTACAAATACAATAGATGGTTTGGGCGGTTGTAGGAGTCCTTTCAAGCCCAAAACTCCCGGCAATTACAGAACTCATCAAACGGCTTTGTTTCAAGTCCGACCAGACAGCTATTTGATACAAAGGTTTCCTCGACCAGTCACAACTTTTTTCTCTTGATACTTCTAAAATTTTCAGACATCTGGGGAGGGCTGACATTACAGCAGGAATGCAAACCAAGCATGGCTTGTTATGTCTTCTTCAAAATGTAGCCAAGAAGAATGCCGATGAAGCCAATAATAACAACATACATAAGTGGAATGCCACCGTGCCCTCTCTTGTGTTCGCGTCTCAACAGCTCCTACACGGAACAAAGACCACCAAGGACAAAATGTTAGAACATGCTACGAAAACACATCTCAAAGTGCCAAGGTGGGTGTCACTGTGTTGTGTTAGATCTGACGTTGCAGAGTGGGCTCATATAAGTTACGGAATCTATTGACTTCGAGAGGCATTGAACGGTATATCACTAAGCTGCTAAGCATCTTGTCACTATTATTAACAGTTTCTAACATAGGGTAGAGGCGGAGGGTTAGCGAAAAAGTAAAAAAGAAGAGCAGACGGAGACTAATTTCGCTGGTTTAGTATGGTTTGATGCAACTCCTGGGTCTTTAACCGGAAAAAAAAAAAAAAAAAAAAAAAAAAAAAAAAAAAAAAAAAAAAAAAGACACGACTTACAACCAAGCTATAAGCCCCAAACCCCAATAACAACTATCTCCCTCCTTAAGTTAGGAAGATGAAGTAGATGGGTTAGTAACATCAGCATTTCTGTTGAAGGAATATATAGGTTAATATAAGACCTAGGGTGTGTTTGGTTGGCAGGTTTAGCACTCATGTGTGGGTATGAAAGTGATTGTTATTGTTTGGTTGACTGGTTTTTAAAACACTACTATGGGTTTGGAATACCCCATTAATGGAAAAAGTGAAAAACCCATTCCCTTATTTTATAAGGGTTTCATCACATTATTCATCCTTAGCCTAATCATTCCCATTCCACCCTACTACCAAACATGCAAAATACTTTCACCAAAACCCATTACCATTACCAAGTATTTGATACCCATTCCAATTCCGATTCCCATGTGCGAACCAAACACACCCCTAGTTTATTTGACTGTTTATGTTAAGCTGAGCAAGTTATCATGGTACTCTAATGGCATATTTGGTTCACACAAACACAGTATGAACGGGATTCCAAGGAAACTCAATTTCTTTTGCAAAGGGACTTGAGATTTCAGAGCCCCTTCCTTCCCCCGCCAGTAATTGCATTTCTTTATTGGCCAGGAATTGACCCATTTTTTAGACAAAAATGCCCACCTCCAGCCTTTATGACCAAACTCATCATCATCTAACCTCTACACAATGTCTCATCACCATTAGCCATAATTCTCGGCCGGAGAACGACAGCTAATGTGGCCGAGGACAATGGCAGGTTTACTATTGTCCTCAGGTTTACTATTGTCCTCGACCAAGAACACCCAGATCTCTCCTCTCTTTCTATTCTTTAAAAAAGTTTTATTTTATTTAATGAGTTAATTCCATTTTTAGTCTTAGATCTATAGGTAGCAATCCAATTTTAGTCATTTTCTTTTCAAAAGATCCCCCTTTAGTCCTAGTATTATTGTGGCATGACCATTTTCGGTCCTCCATCAACAAAATAGTTTAAATTTCATATAATATAAGGGCATTTAGGCCTTCAATTACAAATTTTTTTCAAAAAAGTACAAATAAAAATATCGCGGTTCAACCCACTTTGTACAAAAAAGATCGAAATGTCATTTATATTTAACAACATTTCAACGATTTTGTTGGCAAAGGACCAAAAATGGTCATGTCACAATAATACTAAGACCAAAGCGGGATGTTCTGAAAAAGGACTAAAAGTAAACTGTCACAAATAAATCTAGGACCAAAAATGGAATTAACTCTTATTTAATTTTTAGAATCTTAATATTTTAGGAATTTGAGGGTATGTTACTCTTCATGTGTTCTTTTCTACAAACCACATTATAGAATAGCATTCTTTTTATATTCCTTCCCTTTTCCATTACATATGGAAACCTATTCCCATTCTCTCCATTTTCATTTCACAAACCAAACATGTAGCAAACACAAGTACTAGGAAAAGGAAAATGGGTACCAATGTAAAAAGCATATTATTTGGATGAATCAAATAAATTAGGAGAGATCATTTGTCATTGTTCAAGTTCATTTTCACAGAAAATATACACCACACAAAGCACCACCTAACCTTTCCTTAATATCTCTACTCTATTAAAATTACTAAAATAAGAACCATATCTTGTAGATGTCACTTGGTTTTTCCTAGTGTCACACTTGTGGGGAGTTGTCCAAATCCATTTACAAAGTTATTAACTTCAATTTCAGGTATTACGAGGTACCTTGAATAAGCTCTCTAGAGCAATATTTATATGCAGTAACAAACTCCAAAATGTGAACTTTTCAGACATAGTAGATAATAGTATTTCTTTTATTATTAATTTATTTATTATGGTCCAAAGTAGATTTAGTCAACGAAAGAAAGAAGCCAGCAAGAGAGATTTATCAATAAAACCCTTACCAATTCTTGCTGTAGCTTGTTATTAAGCTGTATGGCAGAATTTTTCTCCTCCGTCAACTTTGAAATGAGAGCTTTTGTCTGAAATTGAAAACAAAGACTCTGCTCAGCTTGTATTGTTAAGATCAGAATTTAACATCTAACGGTCAAATTGGTTAGAATCTCTAGTCACATTTTATCAGAAGAAAATCACTTGTGTATCAGTGTATGAGAAATCTAGTTAAAGACATGATGACTACAAAACATCAAAATAATGAGTCATGACTCATGACGAAATACATCTAAATGCTTGGAAATGGATTAAATATCTACTTGGAAGAACTAAACATGCACACAATTAGTGGGGGAGAAAAACAACCTCAATATAATGGGTTGGAATACTATTTTATTCAACCATGCCCATAAAAAGAAAACAACAATATCATCATGAAATAAACAATAGCCACATCCACATTCTAAGCAACTCTAAATTTCTCATCCGATGATCCAACTATCACATCTGCAAGGAGCCCTATCATAAAACTTCAGAGATCAGTTCAAATTTGAGAGAAAATTCCTACTAGAACACAGGAGTCTGTCCAATATACAAATTTACCATTAAATTCATCTCCAATGTATACTAATGTCCTCATAAACTAAAGAGGTTGCACTATTACCTATCAAAACCATATGTGATATGCCAAATGGTTGGGCAAACAGAGCAAACCATAGGCCACATGGCATTTTTACAATCCTTGCAAATTGCAATCAACTAGCACTGTATTCCAATAAGTCAAATACCAAATCCAAGAAAATCCTAGTGGAACTGCTTCAGTGCCTAAGAATCCACACCTCTTTATGTTTACTCCAGTTTCACAAAAGCTACAAAAATACAATCTTCACAGTTCACACACCCTTGAAGGCTTTCTGTGCAAAAATATATGGTCTTCTAGTACCTTATCATTTTATTTTCTTGACAATCTTGCATTACATGACCACTCAATAGACTATGGGAATTGATTGCATATTCGCATAGCAGACATACAATGAATAAATGGGTCCAATACACAAACCTCAATGAGTAGTTCATCAATACAAAACTACTAGAATGAACAATAAAACAAACACCCATGGAAATTACAAAAGAATCATTGAGACTATTTAAGTCTTTAGTTACTCCAAACTTCCAAAGAAATCACAGGACCAGTCAAAACGAAAGATCAAACAACAAGAGAAGTGAAAAATACAAAACTGTTAGCAAGAATGCATTGTACAGTGTACAGCATAATATTAATGAGCACTTCCATCGTCCCTTAAATAGTTAATAGAGCAAACTAAAAATGGAAGGAAATATTATAAAAGCTCCTGATAGGAGAATTCATGAATAGCATAACAAAGTTACCTCTGATGAGTTGTCTTGAGAATCAACAAATGCTCTTGAGACCTGTAATAACATACGAGTCAGGCATATATCATTTCATTTTCAGCAACGCTTGAGATCTTAAGACAGGTCCCGTTATAAGACATGCCCATCATTGAAAACTCACATTATTGAAATCTGATGAATTTACAGCTCCATTTTCAGACACTGAAGCCCTAGGTGAAGAACCTTCCTCAGAACCTTCTTGCACCGGTGACGGAGGTTGAGGAGGTGAAACATAAACCACCTTCAGCTTGGACTCCTCAACACGATTCCCAGACTCCTTATTGAACTAAAACAGCACAACACACATAAATGCAAATATGCAATAAGCAATAAGGACACTTCAAGATCCACTCTTAATCACAAACTATTTACTACTATCATAGCAAGAATTACCATTTCAGGAGTAATATCCTTTGGCGTTGCTCCTGGGCTTGCAATGGCACATTGAAGCAGGAACTTATCCTTGCACTGCATGTCCGGCGGGGCCTCCTTCTGTGCTTGCATTGTAACTGAATAACACATGCTTCAACACTCAAAATATATTCAACAGAGAGTGACATACATACATAGACAGAACTAGAAGGGGCAGACAGTAAGACCTATGACATCACAAGTAGAGTGTGGTACCACAATTCCAGTGTTAGGCCTTACACAATACTTCTTCGGATTCGTAGTCTTCACCTAATAAGGTTAAAAAAAAAATAGCCCATAGTTCAATAATTTCACATTCTCGCTTTGACAAAGATATATACTCAAATAAAAATCAGAAAAATAATACCTTGAAAGCGACATAATTATCAGATTTGTTTGTTAATTGCAGCGAACACGCGATCTGCTTCTTCAATTCGACTAGACAAATCACCAAACAAAAAAACGCAAAAATCAGATGAAGAAAGTGAAGGATAACAAAACTAAAAAACACCGGATCTAACAAAATTTGCAGAGAGTAGAGATTCCGGAAGCTTCTAAAGAACTTCGCTTGAGATGCAGAGAGACGGTACATTGAAACTTAAGCTCTAGAGGCTCGATATGGAGCAGGTCCCCGTTACTCATTTCGACCCGATCCCCGCTTAAATATGTGTCTGCGTGTTCCTATCTACTCGCCGGAGACTCTTTTCAGCGATGATTCTGGCAATCCATCCGATGAGTTTTCCGGGGAGCTGGAACTGGAAGCGGGTTAACGGCGACGTCAGAAACGTGGGACTAGTTTGTGTCTCCGTGAGGTGGGTGCGTATAAATGCGGCAAGTCATCTCACAGTCTCTGTTAGGTGGGAAGTGGGAACTCCTGTTTTTTTTTTTTTTTTTTTTAAACAAAAATTTCTTTTTTTCCCTAATTTTTAAATGATTTAAATTTGGTCTTATTTGTTGATTGCGTCATCATACCATTTATAGATTTTTTTTCCTTTTTTTTTTTTAATTAGAAAAAAAAAATCTTTTTAACATTTTTTTGAAGTTTTTTGAAAGCAAACAACGAACTTATATTAAGTCATAGGAAAGAGCATTACAAATGAAAGAGGGAGGGGCATTAAGCCACTTCATACGTTCAGACATAGAAACGGACTCCCTTGCAAGGATATGAGCCGTTCGGTTTGCATAACGTTTAACAAAAGAGATACAACAGTGAGTAAAAGTGCTCAGCGAATCTTTTACATCGGCTAACAAAAGATCGAAAGAGGTGACATAATCTAGAGAAGAAAGGCCTTGAACAATTAATTGAAGTTTTGAACTACAAAGTTCTTGACAATCATTACTTTCTTCCAACTCAATTATTAATTTACCTTTTAAGAATTTAAACTATTTAAAAGCTTTTTAAATCAACAATAATGAGAACAATTAAGTTTAAAATAGCGATTACTTGAACTAACTGATATTAAGTTGAATCTAAAATAGTGATTATTATTTGAGTTGGCTAATAGAATAATATTGCATGTAATTTTGTCTGAGTTAGCGAGTACTTGAGCAAAACTAATAGTGCATGCAATTAAGTTCAAATCAATGCAAACTTAAAAGAGCAACCCAATTAAGAGTTTTTTAGTGATATTTACTGGTGAACAAAACTTGTTCTTGATTTTTTTGTTAACGGGAAATATGATTTTTTCTATATTTTTTAATCTTGCAAATACATTTTTTTTTGTGGATCCCATGAATATAAATTCATACACGCATTCCGTGCACTCGTGCCGTCATGCGCCCAGCTAGTGTGCTGGGCGCGTAGAAAGCCTTTTTTGTTTTGTTTTTTCTTTGTCAAAAGCTGCAAACTTTTTTTTTCCTTTTTATTTTCCAAACCTTTTCCTCTCTCATCTTTCCTACTTGGCTTTAAAAAAAAATAAAAAAATCAACAAATTCAGCATGGACAGCTCAGTTGGTCAAGGGTGAAGTTTGGGAACAATGACCTGGAATCCGGTCTCACCAACGCAGTAAGCAAATGTCTAGCCTCTGTGTTCAGCTGAGTTACCATGTTTTACATCCTAACATATGCTCTGTCCGACTGGGCGTGAGAGCCATTTAGATCGGAGATTCAACTTTTCTGTGAACAATTAGAAAACACCAACAAAATACCTCAACAATTGAGGTTGCTCTTAAATACAATTGAAGTCAAAATCAACAATAAAGATATAGTAATATAGGTTAAATTTGAACGCAATTACACTTTAACAAAAATAAATACTAATTCAAATATATTATTCAGTCAACTTAAGAACTTATTTAACTTTTCTTTAAAAAAAATTCTGTTACACTCACGTAAGTCGAATATACCTACAACTTCATTCACAAAGTTCGAACTCAGAACCATCTATACTATGCTATAAAAATATAAATGATAGCCTAATCAGTGAACACATAAATGGTGTATATAGAACCTATATCAACTCATCTTTACATTCACATGTCACCATACAAGACCTATAACAAAGTTTCATTCCATCACTCAAGACATCGGGTAGGCTGCGCGACTTTTTACAATTTATATATTAAATGTTCACAATTTAAATACTTAACCCATGCTCATGGCATAAAGACATTTTGGTCCCTTTGAAATAATCTAACAAATTTAGAGGTTATTTTGAATATGATTGTGATATTAAAGTTAGCTCATCCATCGACATAAAAAATATTTTTTTTAAGAAAAATGCTTAATCAAACAGTATTTGTTCAAATTAAACAATTAATCTTAAAATTCCAGAACTAATTAAGAAATCCATTATATTCATGTGTTCATGAACTAGCATGATTTATTACTCCAATTTCAAATCTACAAAAGAATAGACTTTACTTATATCTGTATATTTTACCTTCCATTCCATCATGCTTTTCGCGTCGCCTATCACTTCTTTGGCATGATGAATTCCTCCATTCCATGCAAATAATATGAGATACCAACCCCAATAAATTAAATTAACAAATCTTTAAACTAATCAATCCCAATTCCACTACTATATATATATATATATATATAGCGATGAAGGGACAAATTAGAGGCAGAAGTAAAAGCCACATTTGTGGCGGGCAACCAATCAAGAGCTCGATGAAGTTTCCGACGGTGGCGCTCAGGTCCGTTTCCGATTTGTCAGTGTTCTACCAATGCTACCAAGACACTCTCTTGGTCAATTCCGACGGTCAATTCTACAGAGAATCCTATATTTCCGACACCGTAGATTTTATATTCGGACCAAATGTTGCTGTTCTGGAAGATTGACATCAGCATAGCCCGAAAATAAAATCAACGGTGCCGTATATGTGGCATTCTCTGTAGAATCGTTTGTAGGAGTTGATGAAGAGAGTGTTTTGGTAGCCCTCTAAGCTGCATTGGTAGAAAACTGACAAATTGGAATCCGAACTGAGTGCCACCGCCTGGTGGTTTGGCGCTCCGGTGGTGTTTCTCATATTTAAAATTGCATTAGTTTAGTTTTTCTTTTTCTCTCTTAAAAATCAGTTACTACCCCAACAAATTTCTGAAGCCCAACTAAACTGTTGAACCATTATCCATTAGGCTTGTTTTATGTTCTGATTATTGATTGGTGATATTTGTTACTGAAGTGTCATATTCCCTTTTGTATCTGTAATTCAGTATCCAGGGAAATTGCAGAAAATCCTTTTAATTGTCACAAATAATTAGACTGTTTGGATTGTTGAAGCATCTAATTTATGTGAACCACCTAATCCCTTTTAGTTGTATCCTTGTTTCTTGTGAAATTATTTGCAGGGGGCTCATGAGATTTTTGCTTCCCTCAATTATAGTTACCGGCTGGCCATATGAATTGATGAAATGGAAATCTTAGATTTTATTGATGTTCCAAACATGGTCTAGCACACGGCTAAGACACGACAATCAAGAACAAAGCCAGATCAATCGAGACAAACATTCCATTCCATTTGCAAAAACCAAACCAAGATAGAATGGACAAACAAATAACCAAAACCAAGGCGAGTAACAACTAACTAACGCATGAAAGCCATCACCGACCAATGCACTTTCCCTTCCTGAAGGAGACGCAGACAACTGGATAGTGTCGTTGTTGAAAACGGCGAGACCCCGCTGCCGGCTGGCGTGTCTCAGCCGCCCTCCACGAATCTACCTGCAACTTCATTCATAAAGTTCGAACTCGGAACCATCTTTACTACTTCACTGTAAAAATATAAATGACAGCCTGATCACTGAACACAGTGCGTTTATAAGAAACAAATCACTTTAGTATATGTATTCCTCAAGATTCAAGTGCAGAAGCAGAAAACATCTTGTAAAATGGTGTATATAGAACCTATATCAACTCATCTTTACATTCACATGTAACCATACAAGACCTGTAACAGAGTTTCATTCCATCAATCAAGACTGGTTCCCATCGGGTAGGCTGCGCGGCTTTTGTTGATTGGCACTAGCAGCGAAACCAGCATACCAAGCAACTGCCATGAGCTGAACGCCGAGGATCAGTACCCACCAACACACCAGACCCCTAATTGTATGCAGCGTCCACGATGGCGCGCTTAGCTCTGCACCGAGCTTCAGCCCCCGCATCAACTGCAACAAACGGTAACCTTCATAGACGACAGGCGTCACCAACCATACCGGGGACCGCCAATGCCACGTCAGCAGTTCCGTGAGTATCTGAATTGACAGAAGCAGGAGATAGGGACCCAAGAGAACTGCAGAAGGAATGAACGGCAAATGAGGCTGAACGACACCCTTTTGAGAGCCAAACATAATTGCCAGGGGGATTATGAAGCCCACGGTATTTGCAACCATGTTCCAGAAGCGATAAGTCAAAGGAGGCTTGTTGCTGCAATCTTGAGGTGGATTTTGTCGTCGAGCACACGAATCAGCAAGTAGGAGAAAGAGGTGAGCTCCAAGATTGTAAATGCAGTCAAGCCCCGTCAAAGAAAGGAGGCTGGCTATGTTGGGACCGAGGAAAACCGATGAAATGGGTAGCCATAAAGTGGGAACCATGCCTGTGGCTAAAAGTATGGCAGGACCAATTAGCCACATAAGCCATCCAATGGACTCGAACTTCACAACTGGCTTGCTATTCACATCCGTAACCTCATTGGTACTGGTTAATGAGGCTTCTTCTGTTTCATTGGAAATCACAGTCTCAAATAAATTGGCGGTCCCCTGCAGGAATTTAGTTTCAGCATCATCTTTAAGAGCATACGTGATAGGTGCAGGTTCCCATGGAGAAGGATTTGAGCAGCAAACAGGCAGCAGTTTAAAGCGCATCCTAATAAAGGCTCCTCCATTGACTATACTCTTGAACTTCACAAAATTCTGGTGTTTATGATGCACGTGGGGAAGAGTAAATACCAATCTAGTATTGGAAGAGCATGCTACAGACGCCATGCTGTGGACTCATAAACAACGTCCAGTGACCAAGGATATGGCTGCAATTATCTGGCAGAAATAACAAATAAGATCCATACAAGGAGAAATTAACACCACTAGTCACTACTATTATATATGTTCATATAAGGTGATAACAAACACCGATGCAATAAAACAAATAAGCAACAACATTCTCAATAATGACATGAGCAATTGATTCAACATTTCATGTCATGACATCCTACATATTTTTTCTTATCTTTCATTTAAGAGCATATAAGTAAGTAATAAATTCTGCAGTTTAAAATCCATTTGAAGGGCCTTAGTACTTCCATTTCCACTATTTTCAATCCAAACCCGATTGAGAATACTATATTTCAGCACAATCACATCACAACATCCTACTTAGGGATGGAAATAGGCCAGGCCAAGCTAGGTGGGGGTTTACGCGGTTCATAAGTTGCTCGGGCGGGAAGCTTCATGATAAGCATCATCATCCAAGACAAGTTTAACTCCGTTGTTCTTAAGGCCATTTACTATAGCCCAGACCTTCGTGCGGTTCTTGAAACCCTTCTTCTCAACCTCCTTGTTTACATTGACATGGATCCCGCTTCCCCCTCCTTGATCAAGGCCATCCACTTTAAGGCGCCTCGCCAATACTTCTCCCACAACGGCTGCAGCCTTGGCATTGCAGGTCCGCCCACATTCAAACGAGTTCTTGAGTGATTGTTCAACACTAGATGCTGTTGCAATTATCCGACCATTATTCCTGTCTACTACATTTGCAGTTATGTACTTCAAAGATATGAACAATCTCAAGACATACGTCTTCAGCACCACCATACTCTGAGAATTCAAACAGTTCCAGTAATTATTTAGAAAAAATAACCCAGAGAAAAACACTGGATTAGATTAATCCTCATTTTTCTAGGCACCTGACCCTATATATATAAACAAATTTCCAGACAGTATGGAATTTTCTTCTGAAATATTATCAACCCCAAGCATTAAAACCTTAATTACAATCTATCCTTCGTTCCTTCCTCTTCCACTTCTCGTTGAACCAAACACAGTCTAAGGTAATACATATCAGAAAACTCTCTGAAAATTAAAACGATAATATATCTTCTTCTATGATGAATTTCTGAAACAGTAAACAAGTAAATAAAGATATACCATAAACAAATAAAAGTTGGAAATTTCTAATGAATATGTCAAAGGAATTACGCAATCGTTTCAAACTTTCCGAGTGATCGGACTATTTTAGGTCTCAATTACCTCGATAAGCAGTTACAGCTGGGCGGAGTAGTAGAGCCGCCGATTGAAACGAAGCTCGACGGAGCAAAATCCCGACAGCCTTGTTCGACCCGGAGGCGGTGCAGCCGTGACGATTTTTCGGACTAAAACTGCGGATCTTTGACTGCTTCTGGAAGATTCGGTTTTCAGAGTTTTGACCCCCCTCCACAGTTCCACGGAGTAGGTTGATTAATGCAAAATGATTTACCGTGTAATTTTTATTTTATTTTTAAAAGTTTTTGGCCTACAATTTATTTAATTTTTATTTATTTTCATTTTTTTTAAAATTTATTGTGGGGCCAAATTCGAGTTTAAGTAATTTGAAAAATAAATTGAGTCAAAATTAAATATTTTAATATTTAACTTAAATAAATTGAAGTCTTATTGACTTTATATATATTATATAAAAGTCTAAAACATCAATAAATTTATAGAGTATGTTTGGTAAATAGTTGTTAGTAATTTGACTAATTGATAACATTAGTTAATTATTAAAAAGTGTTTAATAAATTAGCGGTTAATTGATAATTGATTCCGTACAAAATAATTTTTTCAAAAAATTGATTGAAAAAAACTATTTTAAATGGCTTTTTGAATTTTAGCATTTTGAAATAATAAATTATTACAAAAACTAATTAGTCAAACACTGATATGAATTGTTTAACAAACAACTAATAATAATCAAATAAGTCAAAATTGATTAATAAACTAACTATATTATCTAAAGGGACATAATTTTATGATTACAAATTTGTATCATTAGCCAACTTAGCTGAGTTACCCTTATGCTGTATTTATTTGGTATTAGTTTTTTAGTGGCCAATGCTATAATTTATCATTTCTCATTTCTCCAAAAAACAAAAAAAAAAAATACAAAAAACAAATATCATCATTTCAATAACAAACAGGGAGATCGAGTGCAGTGATTGGTGCAATGCAATCCCAATATCATATCCCATTCAACTATATCTTTTTCTTTACTTGTACTTAACTAGAAGAAGAATTATGAAAAGAGCAATTATGGCGATCTAAGTATAACAACTAATTATCAGGGAATTGCAATGGGGGAAGGCAGCTGCAAGGAGTGGATGATATCGGACTCCGGCAGGCTAAGAGGCGGTAGCGAGAAATGGCTGTAAGTAGAGCTTCCCTTTCTGATTTCCTGCATGGTGAGGAGCGCCGCCACCGTGTTCCTGAATATGCCTTCTCCGGCCACCGTGATCGCCTCTCTCTCGCCGCCGTTTTCTTCCGCGCTACTGGCGGCGGCGGCGGCCGGGAACACCGCGTCTATGGTGCCCTCGCACTCCTTCACCAGCTTGGAGACGAGATCGGTGGTGAAGAACGGCTGCGTCAGAACTTTCTGGATGAACGGCAGGCGGAGCAGCCCGCCGGTTCTCTTGTCGTACTTCTTCAGGATCTTCGCCAGCCCTGTGTAGTTTATGTTGCTGTAGTTCATTAGCAGCACCATTTCGCCATGGAAGTCGATGATGTCCTTTCTGATCTTCGCCATTTCTTCTCTGTAATGTGTTTCCGATGAAGACTGGCCTCCATACTTGTCAATCACTCTCTGTATCCTCTGCTGCAACTCCTGCATATATATCAACTCCGGCCTATAATCAATGGACCATTTGTGTATGTGAGATTTTTCTCATAAACCCGCCACTCTATATCACCCTTATCAAATTTAACTCTTAAAGTTGACAAGACTTATTAAGTAGTTTAGTTGGACAATCAGATTCTATGCTTAATATAAACCTGATTGATGGAATACATGTTACGATCTTCATACTGCTCAGTAAACACCAATACACATATGTGATTTTGAGTCTAAGTGTAAGAAAAAATATGACTAACGGTCTACCGTTCAAATAGCCACGGTCTACCGTTCAAATAGCCAAAAAGATAGTCAAATAACAGAAGCATTCCAATAACTTAGACAACAAACCAAAAATCTAATTAAGCCCATAAATTTGGAATCTTAAACATACACCATAACTTTCCAGATAACTTCAATGTCCACTGAATAGTACTAATCAAGAGATGCCTCCGCACTCCATTCGAAGTGTACTAAGAGCATCTCTAATAGTAAATATTAAAGACGCTACATGAAAAAAATGTCGGCGTATATACTTACTGATGGGATAAAGAAAGACTAATACTATTAAATAAATCGTGTTCCTTACTGATGCATCGAGTAGTACTACTCAAGAGATGCTTCCTCAAAGCAACCATACGAAGTGTCATAATGGCATCCTCAATAGTAGATCTTACGAATAAAAGATCAATATCACTATTGTCGAGAATATAACATAAATAGACGTTACGTTGTAAAGTTACAGAAAGTTCAATGACAATATTGTCGAGAATATAAAATAAATAGACGTTGTAAAGTTACGAAAAGCTCAATGAGTAACTTGCATTACATGTACCCACTGAACAACTAATAGTGGTCATAAATGTATACGTAACTAATAGTTGTCCGCCACTATCACTTACTATATACTTTTTTAGTTTTATATAATATAAATTATAAATTATTATAATTAAATGATGGTGCGACACTATTAAAACTTAATTCCGGACTTTAATTTTCATTATTTCTAATTTATTACCTAAATTATCCGAGTTATGAGTTAGACTATCTCACAAGCAAAAAGTGACCCTTCTTGACCAAGTTTCTAAAGCAAAACCAGTTTGCTCTCTCACACTACCAACCAACTAACAAGAAATCACACACCCAAAACTCCCAACAAAATAAGCAAAAAATATAATTTAAAATTCAAATTTCAGTTGCAAAAATTAAATTAAAATTTTAAAAGAGAGAGAGATAGAGAAAAAGATGAGGAGACGACGATCGAGAAGAACGAAGAAACTAACCCTGTGACGGATGATGAAATCCTCTTCCTGTTCCACGAAGAAGGCATTAAACTTGTCGATCTCAGTGTTCAACAAGCAGACAAACTCCGCCTCCGCCTCCGCCTCCGGCCGCGATCCGCCGCGCATTGACGGCGGAGCCGCCGATATCAGCCGCACCAGCTTCTTCAATTCCTTGTAGGACAGGAAATTGTCGCGCCAGCCGGGCAATGCCTCCCTGATTTGCTGCTGCAGCCTCTTCCCGAACTTCATCGGATCGGACTAATATAATATACTCTTTTTTTTTCGTGTTTTCCGTGGGACGAACACGAAAATATGGAGGGAAGACGATGAGAAATGGAAGAGGGGATTATATTGAATTGATCGGAGTAAAAGATGGTAAGAATATTTAGGAAGCATATGCTTGGCGTGATGAAGTGGCGGTTAGAAAAAGCAATAGAAGAGTCGCTGAAGAAAGGGGAATTCCCAGCATATTCGCTTACAATACTCGTACCAAGGATGACTTTTTTTTTTTTTCTTTTCCTTTTTCTTTTTTCCCTATATAATTAGTACCAATTAAAAGAAGCTCACCCCCCTCTACCTAACCTATACTCACAAGTTGGTCATCAATGGAAAGTACTAATGTAATTAATTAATTACTTCAAGTTTTGTTTAGGGTCTAGACTCGAGAGCAATTAAATTAGAATATAGATAAAATAGATCGGAGTGATTGAACTACGTTCCTTTAATTTGAAGTTGAAATTTTAGTGATAGTTTTGTTAAAGTGGTCTGCATGGACTTAGTTCATTAGTTCAGTAAGTAATATTTGGAGAAGAGACTGATATTCAAACCTCGACAGCGACAATGTATGAATTATGTTCAAAGTGGACAAATTTCTTGTGTATACCGATATTTGACTCTGTCTGTTGAGTTATTGAGTTATCGTGATTTACGTTATTTCAAATATTGGCATAACTTTATGCGCAATGAATGTAGAAATAAATTGCATTGATTTCAGTGAAACCATGCAATAAAGTTTGGTTAATTAGGCTTGTATGTTCGAACGTACGTGGCATGAGGTGAATGCGTGTGGTTGAGGTAAAGGCTGTGAGTTTAGCAAGGGCATGTGATTTGGGGGGTGTGAGAGGGGAAGATTCCTTGGAATCTGCTAAGAATCTCCGATGGGAATGGAAAAAGTATTCATGGGCAGACACCAATTTATGGAATATAATTTCGGCATTTCAACAAAATGCTCTCTACTATTCTACTATTGCACTATGTGGGGTCTACACACCGTTGATTTGGGTGTACATTTTTAATTTTTGGCTTTGTGGCTAAAAACATTTACAATAGAAATTTTAGTGTGATTTTTAAAGAATTTTTAATTCTCTCATCTTTTATGATAATATGACAAAAATTCTTTAAAATCTGTCTTTTGAAGTGTACTAAGAATCAATATTAAGATTTTTGGTTATGATTTTGATTTTTGTTGGCATCCTCAGTTAAGTATATTATATAAAGTTTTTGTAATGCAGTTTATTTTTTATGTATGATTTGTGTGTTATTATTTATGAGTCAAATTTATCATTTATCGAGTAATGGTGGTGAATTTTCATGGTCATTAAAAAAGATTAAAATTTATAATAATGTGACTTTGCTTAAATTAATGTAGACATAATCTTGGAAATTATGTCCAACTACTAATTAAATCTCAAAATCATGTGTACATGAGTCAATCATAATCAAGTTGGTCAAGTAGTTGATGTGGTAACCATAAGATTTTAAATTCAACCGTCTATTGATTTTCTCGATTTGAATTGGTCAATTATGAATAATCTAAATTGGTTTATTAATCATTTGTCAACTAAAGTAAAAAATATATATTTCATTCAGAGCACACTTTCATATAAAAAAGTGTATATATACTTTGTTATAAATAAATAAATCGTGCATACATATGCATGTGCCTGTTACTTACCAGCCAACCATCAGGATTTGACGGTTTGATGACTTCATCAGATCAGATCATCTTCCCTCCCTTAACTTCTTGTGCCTGGAAAATGTCAAAAATATTTTGGTGCATCGCTTTCGAGTTTAATGAAACACCCGACCATGAAATTTCCTTAATATTGACAAACATTAATTTACTCCATATTTTATTTTCTAAGTGACATAATGTGATTGATGACTAATGATATTATATTTTCTTATCCAATGTTATATTTTTATTTTTTTTCTTTAACATTATGATGATTAAACATTAGATTACTGATATAATTAGATATAAGAGTTTACAAATTTAATAAAATAATTTAATTCATAAAAAAATTGCAAAAAGGCATAGAGTTTGGCCCATAGGCTATTGTCTCTTGACCTAACGTGGGATCAACATTGGCAACTTTGCCCAAAGTGAGCATGCCAATGAAGCCCAATTAGCTGGAGATAAGTTGTTATACCATGGACTAGGGTCTACCTTATAAGGTGGACACTGATCCTAAACAACGTATAAATTGTGTATTTTTAGTATTTGAATTGTGAACTTCTAGAATATAAATTGTGTTTTAAAGTCAAATCGACACATAGCATTTGTAGAAGAGAATTTGTGAATATTATGAGACTGCAATATTTTCTAGGTTTACAAACGGAGCCTAAGTATCGAACTCAATTAACATATATCAACACAATGGCGACTTGCTGAATGTATTTTTAATTCAGCCAACAATGAATAGCTATCGTTCTTCCCATGAACATACTTCCTTGATATTGTGGATATGAAAATGGATGGGCATTATTACTATACATGAACTAGTATAGCTTGGTGGAGTTGTGATTAAGAGTAGTGTTTATTGCTTCTGAAGCAAATGTTCTGCAATGATGAAGTAAATATTCATCTCACCTGATAATGATCTTCTTCACTGATGCATGCATGCCCAGATGCACTGATTCAGTGATGAATTACTGCATGTTTGGATAAGGAAAGCAGTGCTGATATTTCCAGTGACTGATCACAAACTGCCTTCAACTTGTGTCAGCAATAATGGTTTGTCTAGTTATATATTCAAAAAAAAAAAAAAAAAAAAAACGAACATCACTACTGAAAATTATGGAATTTCTGACTACCTGAAAGTGATCTTAAATCAAGTTGAAAGCAAAAAGTGGTCAGAAATAGCAACAAAGGTTTTTCGGGATACCAAAAGTGGTCGGAACAAGGCTTTCGACTTGATTTAAGATGATTTTCAGGTGGTCGGAAATTTCATAATTTTCAGCACTGCATTAAGAATTGCGGGATGTATATATGTGTCTCTTGAGCATATAATATGTAAACATAAATTTGCAATCCAACTATCCGCTCAGACTTTTAGTTGAATTAAAACACATCTTTCAATTTGGTATCAGAGTCAAGTATATCCCCACGTCAATTTACATTGTTTTAAAAAAATTTAAATGTGGGCGCTTAGCTTGTTCCGTTTCATTAAAGATTTGTATGAGAAGATGGCATTATATTGGAAGTTGGAGGCCATGGGAATGTTTAGTAAGAAAGGCATGGAATCATGGTGTTTTTGGCGTGAAAGAGAGGAGATGCCTATAAGTGTATATTATAAAAATTGTCATAAAATATTCCAAAGATAGTTTAAAAGAATAAAAGTAGCAAAAGTGGTAGCAAACTCCCTGGAAAAATGCTACCCAATACATAAAAGTTCACAGGATAATTAAGCTCACAACTAATCATAAATTAAAGACGTAAACTAGCGAGCGAAAGATGTATTCTGAGTGAAGCTTGACACCTTAATCAATAAAAGACCATAAGAAAATAAACCAGCAACACGAATGTGTGTTCTAGGTGAAACCCATTTTATATTCTACCTGACAAAAAGCCACAAGCTAGCATAAGTTTCCCAAAGCTAACTACTCCCATTCGGAGTCGAATTTGGAACATTGTGGTTACTAAACCGGCCAATATTTCACTACATGTACTAATTCTATTAAAAGAAGGGAAAATTTTGAACTCTGTCATATTCTAATATAAAAATTATAATCCACCCACTCAATCATCCTTTTTGGGACTAACTCTAAAAAAAAAAAAAAAAATCAATTAAAGCTTGTCATGTACATAAAAGTAAAAACAGAATAAAAAGTGAGAGTAAATAATTTAATAGCTTAGAACAATCGATAAGCAAACTTATAATACAACTATTAAAAAAAAAAAAAAAACTCTTATATATATGAGTCATGTTAAAAGAGCATATATAACTAGTATTGTCACAATTCCATTTTCACAGCATGAATGTGCATACCACATAGATAGAGAGAGAAGTTAGGTAATGTAACAACCATTGTGATTAATATAACACCATAAAAAGTCAAGTCAACAAGCTAGGAAAAAAGACTTGGATACATTGTTGAATTAAAGGGCATAAATGATGGAAGAATCACTACAAGCAGTGCAATGCCTGCACCATTTTTGTGCCACTATAAGTGATCACAAATAATTGTTAGTTGGTTCTTGAAGAAAATATATGCAATTATATCTTAGCACCAACTGCTTTACTTTATGATTTTTTTTATTTTTTATTTATTTATTTATTTATTTTTTTGGTGAGAGAAACCATAGTTATTTTCTGAAAGTGTTCACTTGATAAACATATCTTGTGACCCTAGTCGATAAAAGACTACAACTCATAGTTGACTGACTTAAATTAATAAAGACAAAAAATTACTTACGTTAGGAGTCAAACTTGTAACATTGTAATTACCAAGTAACCCTATGACTAATAACTTTGAGGAGGCCATCCGAGGGGGAAAGTTGAGACTAAAAGCTTGACTACTCATACTTCAATTCATTCAATTCCTCTTTCGAATTCATTAGCCGGCAAAGGAAAAAGTCCATTTTGTTCCTTTCTGTATGTTTGCCCCACCACCCATTCATCATATCACCCAACCAGTTCAATTCTTTCGACCGACCGATCTTAGCAATGATCTATGGAGTCAAAAGATGTTGCCTAGGAGTGAAGGAATAGGCAGGCTACATAAATCCATAATCTCAAACTCATCCACTAAAAAAAAGTATTTCATCGTTGGTTCAAAAAAAAAATATTAAATAAGAATAAAGACAAACAAAATATAAGAATTATTAATGGCCGTACAAGTGTTACATATGCATAAATCAGTGTTGTAAAAATTGATTTAGACAGCCGACTAGGCGCTAAGCACTCCTAGGTCGAGACAGTTTCAGCCCCGACTTTTAGTTAACTGGCCAACTAATATTCGAGGTTGAACCAATCGGTTTCATCTTTATTCTCTATGAGCTATGTATAGCAGGGGAGATATGTCTTAGCAGAAATTGTGGATTTATAGTGATAATAGTATAAGAGTATGATAATCTTGACCTCAAGCAAAGCATATTCTGCATCCTATTCTAACGTCGCTAAAACGGCACATTTCACTTAATAATGATGCCATTAATTAATGAAGTACACAGAATTGTGGTCATTATATTTCTTTCACTTAATTAAACTGAGACCACTATTTCTGAGTGACAACTCAACGTCGTACTATCATCAACAATTCAACATTCATCCGTAGCAAAGAAAACTTTGCCCCACACGGTCGATCAACTCAGTTAATTCTTGGGTAAAATAATACGACCAAAGATACAAAATTAAATTTGACAGAAGAAATTTCACTTATTGTGAGTAAAACAAAGAAAACTTTGTCATATATGCCTTTGAGCACTAAATTTTGGTCAGTTACTTGCCAAATTTATAACTTTATGTATTCATTAATGACTACTTTTACTTGGTATAGATAATTTTATCTTTATTAATTCACCTAATTTTTTCACATATTTACTAATGTTATGAAGCCGAAATATCATTCCGTCATAAATTCATCAGTTAAGTATCAATGGGGAGTTGAAGTCTTACTAAGAGCAAATCATATTGTTTTGAATTGAACTCCATCCCATCCTGAAAGTCCCTCATTATCCCGTTTCTAGGGTCTTGTGGGGAATTGAAGCTAAGGTAAATCGCGTGAAGGGTTTCAATGAAGCAAGGACCACGGTTTGAGTCATGACTCTGGGTGTTTAGAAGATATTGGTTAAGGTCGTTGAACGCCAAGTTCAAAGACCTTTCGTCGAGTTGTCTTTAGGGCTTTGTAAAAAAAAAAAGAAGTAAATTTTAAGATAGACTTCAATTGAGTAGGTTATGACCGGATATTAGTTAATTAATTTAGGATGATGGAATAAAAAATGATACACATAAAATTTGTCCACAGACCAAGGGTGTATAAGGCAGACATCTTGGTCATACTAAAGCAACCAAGCAATATTCCTTCAGTGAAACAAGGGATTGTTGCACTTTCCATCTGTCACCTTTTCCATATATTCCAAGAAAGGAAAGAAATGAAAGCAATTCAATGTGAAGTTTACATGTCCCACCAACAATATAATATTTTAGTCAAAGATAATATAAACTTAAAACCTACTCCTAATCCACACACTCATCTTGATTGTTGTCAATAGCCCTTTCATTACACACAATTTCAGATCTACAAAACTCATTACTTGGATCAATCACATTATCTCTTTCTTTTTTCTTTTTCTTTTTTTTCGAAAGAAAAGACTAGAATTTTATTAAATCAAGTGTTCGAGACAAGTAGGAACAGAAGAAAATCACACAAAGGGACCAGTTTGAGAACGAGCAGCTCTAACTAGAGCGTGGACAAGCTTATTCACTGATCTAGAAATGAAACTAACTGACACTACTTCAAAGTGTCATCGAAAATCCTTGCATATGATAAGTTCACATTATCTCTTTGTTTTTTAAGATAACGAGGTTAACCTATCGCCACCACCTGAAGGTGTGTACAAGGAAACCCGCAAATCACTCGGGGGAGGTAAACTATACTAGGAAGACAAGTGTGACGGGGTCGGTCTAACAGGTGGATCAATACTATTGTTTTCTATTTGCAGACAACAATGTGTGCAGATTTTCCAAGATAGAAACAAAAATATAGACTTTCTGTGTGAACTAATAACATCCATTGATTACTAGCTAGAAGAAGCTGCCATTAATTTTCCCATCACTGATGGATGGATTACAGTCAAGCTATGAGAAAACATATTCCTAGTTAAGGAAAATTCAAAACCTTGTACCTCTGAACATTCAAACTTGGTTGCTCATCACTTCATCAGCATGGGAAGCTAAGAAGATCATCATCATCATAATCATAATCTTCCATTGGAGCAGGGAGGTTGAGATCTATTAAAGGACCTCCAGTTCTTGATAGCCCTTGTTTCATGGGGGTAGAAGTGGAAGCAGAACAGGCTTCTGGGCTAACAACAATTGCTGACACTGAATCTGCAAAATGTGATCTTTTGTGCCCACCCAAAGCTTGCCCTGAAGAAAACACTCTGAAACAGATGGGACATTCATGGATTTTCTCATTCTTTTTCTTCTTCTTCTCCCCTGCATTTCCACCATTATCATCTTCTTCAAGAAGAGTCTTCTGGGCTCTGATCTTCTTGTGGCTTGCCCTGTGCCCTCCCAGGGCCTGATAAGATCTGAACACTTTGCTGCAAGCTTCACATCTATACCAACATTTCCCCTTTCCCTTCATTTTCTTCACCACTTCACAATTTTCCTCTCCATCTCTTATCCATTTGTCTTTCGACAACATCATTAAACAATACGCGACGTGTTCTTCGGGGGAGGTTTCTGAGATTGAACTGCCGGGCTCTCCCTCCACCATTGATGAAGAATAATCTGTCCCCCCCATCTTCCCTGTCCTGGTTTCAGAGATTCTTGATTTTTTCACCCTTTTGGATCGCCTGAAAACTCTCCCTGACGGGGACGATTCAGTTTCGCTCTCTGTGTCCTGAAGCACCACCGAACCGCCGCCGCCGCCGCCTGCGGCGGCGGCGGCGGAAAAAGAGCTGTCTTTCTCTCCATCATCATCCGTTTCTGAAGACGGGATTGGCTCTGTTTCTCCATGGATTCTTCGCTCCGGGTGTTTCGATTCTGCGTAAAGATTCACCATGTGAGATCTTATGTGGCCACCCAAAGCTCTGCCATTGCCGAAACTCCTCGAGCAGAACTTGCACCGGTACTTCTCCATCAAACAAAGCGACCCAAACACGAAAAAAGTGATCTTTTTTTGGTTTTACCTCACTTTTCTTGGCACACTCAAGTGCGTGTAGTGCGTGTTTTTTTCTTGAAAGACAGTGTTTTTGAGGAGTTGCAGAGGGTCAGCGAGAGGGTGAACTGAAAAGGAGTAGGTGACAAGCATTTCTCTTCTCCCACCAGAGGAGAAATATAAACACAAATACATACACTGAGATATTTACTACCAATGGCGTACTAATTAGGCATGTAAGTTTTGTAAGAAAAATAAAATTAAAAATTAAAGAATAGAAGATTGGATTTCAGAGTTGAAAAACGGCAAAAGACAATTAATTAATGAGAGCTTAGAAAAAATCAAAATCAAATAAAGAGTCTGCATGAAGGCAGAGAGAGAGAGAGGGTGGGGGTGGATGGGGGGACATGTAACATTCGACTTTTTAGCATTTATTTCCTTCCCATCTTAGACATTTCCTAAAGAGCCCTTCATAATATGCTATTTTTATCCACCAAAAGCGAAATTCTATCCCCGTGACCCACATTCTGACTCGACAAGATAGTGGCCACTTCGACCCGACAAGATAGATAAATTGCAGTGACTCAATGACTCGTTAAGTACCCACCACATGATCACATTGCGTAAAACTCTCGCACTGCGACTGTCAGGCTCGATCTGGGTGATGAAACCCTCAACATATGCATGTACAATATTTATCACTTAGCTAGGGCAAATTATAGTGGCCGGATAGGTCGTGTCCAGGAACAGAACATCTAATATGACTTGACGCTTACTTCACTTTTTGTAATGATGACACCACGATCTGTAGTGTATTGGGTAAATCTTGACACGATGTTTGTCCCAAATAGGATTGTTTTGTTATTTCCTTAGTTAGCGAGTTAGTGAGAAATTATCTAATAAAGCTACTGTGTAATCATATTGGATCATTGGGCTAGACTATATACATTACAACTCCAATTATTATTACTTATTAGATAAATTCTTAGGATGATGTTTTTTGTTGGCCATAATATATATAATCCAATCTTCTTTTCCCAGTGGAGATCTAAATTAAACCTCAATCATCCATATTGGTAGTCACATGTTCATCATGTCTTTCTCTTCTGATTCTGCTTGCAAATGCTTTGTAATATCTACTTATAATCCACATTTTATTTGACCTTACCAAAACAAAATAAAAAGGAAAAAAAAAAAAGAAAAAAAAAGAGAGAGGCTTACACATTTTGAGGCATGGACAAATTTGTGCATCTCTTGGGGGGGAAGCAAACAACATGTACTTTGCAGTGTACAGATAGATATGGAGCCATTTCGTTTTTTTTTTTTTAAAGAATAGCCATTTCGGTTTTAATTAACAAAATAAGAACTTGGCAAAGGTTATGCGAATATCCCACATCGGAGAAATATAAGTTTAATTTGAAACCCGAACTTAAAAGCATCGCTTGAGAGACTGATGGGGAATGTAAATCGCTAAATATGCCTCATTTGGCATATATGCCACTAGGGAAATTGTTATACCATGGACTGAGTGTCTACCTCGATAGACCCACGGTTGAGTGCCGATGAGCAATTGTGTACGGCACGGATTTTGGGGGTGCCCAACAACACAGTACTTCAATTTTTAGATGGTCTAATATTTATTTTTTACCTAACTACTTAAGAAATAAAAAAAATACAATTAATCTTAAAACTCATAAGTGTGTGTTTTCCCCAAATGACAAAACCGTTTTGTTTCCCCAACGGAACAGATACCGCATGAGAAATTGATTTCCCCCCTAACAGACAGATATAGCGGATTGATTTCCCCCTAACATATAGCGGCACTAGCCAGGTAGATGTTTTATTTTATTTTTCTGTTTGTGTTTTTTTGGACTTTGGAGATAGCAGGTTAGTAAGATTCTTATTGTTTGATTTTGAAGATTGTGCTTATATTTTTTTTGTAGGAATTCAGTTATTTACAAGAACGAGACCTCAAAAATCCCAAAAATAGCCCTGCATTATATTATACTAGTTTTTTTTACGCGCTTTGCGCGAATGGGATAATGCCCAATAATTATTTTTAAATAAGTATTTCAAAGTATATCAATGTAATATTATATAGGAGATGTTCATGCATAGGTAAATAAATATTGTCAATAGAGGATGCTAATAAATAATTCAAAATATATGGTTACAATAGATATTGATATAATGATATAGTAAAAAATATTAATACCATAATGGCCTAAATCATTTCAATAATGCAAAAGCATAATTTAAATATTATGTTTTGTTCTAAATAATAAGATGAAAATTAATTAAACCAAAAAAAAAAAAAAAAAAAACTTAACCTAAATTTGATTTTTTTTAAATAAAAAATTCATGAAAATCAAATAATAATTTTAAAGTAGTTCCTGATTTATAATCTTTGATGCTCAACTTTGAATGTTATGTATTTAGTCGAGCTAATTATTTTATCAAAGTTTATTTTAAATTTTATATTATATTTTTTTAATACATTTTAACATATTCATAATATATGTTTAACAATTATGCCAACTATACTTGGGATGAGGTTCGAACCTAAGACCTTATATAAATTAAGAGTATGTTAATAATAATAAATAGTTAACGGAATATTCCGTTACTAAAGTTTAAACTAACGGAATTTAGGGTTATTTAAGGAAAGAAAATAATATAATAGAGGGTAAAAAAGGCAAATCATTAAAAGATACTAAAATCAAAATAATATGAACCATTCATTTTAAGAAACAATTAGTACCGACATTTTTTTTGTTCCAGTTAAGGGCCTAACATTATTCGCTCTTATTAGATTTGTAGATGTAGATATACATATTACAATATATATATATATATATATATATATATATATATATATATATATATATATATATATATATATTTAATTTGTAGTGTAGTCTAATTAAGAACTTGGGAAGTGGTTTAATTTAAAAAAAAAAAAAAAAAAAGTGGAGTGTAATTATATAGATTCCTCATTTCCAACGTTTGCAAACACATGCAAGGAGTTAGAAACAGAAAAGGACAAATGCTTTCACTCCTAGCTTGTTTGGCAGTGAGGTTATGTTTTGCATGTCTTTGGGACAGTATAGTATAGTAGTGTCTGATCTGATCTGCCAGAAATCAGTTTGGTAAGTGTACGTACTGTGTGCTGCCGGCCTGCCCTAATTTTCTGCCCTTCTTCCCATTTTGTTCTATATCAACTTCTGTAATTTTCTCTCCATCTTTTCTTTTACTAAAAACAAATTTGAACAACAAATTCAAAAAAGTAGCTAGAACAAGGTTGTTGGCAAACCAACAAACATGTTTCATTCGGATTATGGGCTCTTACTCACCCTAATAAACTAATTTATTATTATTACTACTATTTAATTTTTTGGCGACAGTAACATCCTAAACTATTATTTGAAGGTGTGTATAGGCTTTGGTTGTGTCCGATCCTTAGGAACGACCTTGGCCACTTTGTTGCAGCAAAAGGGTCTCAATGGATGGAGATTTTTACATCAAGAAAAGCCGAAGCAGTGGCTATAAGAGAGGCTCTCTGAGTTTGGTTAAAACTCCACAACTTTGATAACATATATTCATGTTGAAACTGACTCACTCTAGGTTGTAACCAAGGGAGAATCTTCATTCCATTTGGTTCTTAGGGATAAAAAAAAAAAAAAAAAAAAACTTATGAGTGATTTTACTCAAAGTGTTTTTTTTTCTTTCACTAAGCGATCTACAAATCAGACAGTACATCTTTGTGGGCGAGGTAGTCTGTTTCTACGTTTGATTGTCAAATGAAACCCAATTCATCTTGTCTGGGGAGCGGAATTTGTAAATGGTATGTATATGAATAATGTTTACTAACACAAGTTAAATTATTTTTCAAAGAATAAGAGATGTTTCTTTATGTATCATAGAAGGCCTTTAATTAGCAATGAATTAACAAAATATACATTATATATATTTGATATATATATGATGATGAAAAGAATTAAAAGCACAATATATGTATGTATATCAGTATATGTATATATAGTATTTGGGCAATGACATTGTACTTATATAACTATATATATTTGCACCCCTCCACTATCTTCTCGAGTCGAAGTATGGTTATGGGGCTAAGTAATTTCACCACTCCTCCACTATTTTGTCAGTCCAAGTGTGGGCCAGGCCACGGAGCGAGGGAATTTCACCAGTATATATATATATATATATATATATATATATATATATATATATATATATATATATATATATATATATATATATATATATATATATATATATATATATATGCAAATAATAATACATTAATATTTAAGGATCAATCCGCCGCTGCAGAGCCAATTCCCACTTGAAGCCATTGCGAAGAAGAGTTGCCGCCCTTACTGCTACTGCTCTCCTTTAGCCCACTTATCCTCGCGAACTTCAATTTACTGTCAGCTTCATCGTCGTCTCCAATGGCGGCATCGTTGTTGTTGTTGTTCTTGCGTTTTTTGTTGTTAAGGTTGTCGTTTTTGTCTGTGTCGGTGTCCATGAACCAGGGCCGGTGGAGGTGAATCTCCGTGGAGACTTCGAAGCTGAGGCGGTGATTGAGGGAGGGGTTTCTGAGTCGGGAGATTTCGTCGCGGTCGCCGCCGTGGGCGGGGAGGTTGAGGTTGAGGTCGAGGGCGGCGGCGGCTTCGGATTTTTTGGTGTCGATGGGGGAGGGGTCGTGGAAGTGGAATTTGGCGATGGAGGTGTCGGGGGAGTAGGCGTTGGAGGTGATCCAGTGGCAGCGTTTGTGGCCGCCGAGGGCTTGGCCGGTGGAGAAGACGCGGTGGCAGATGGAGCATTCGTGGACTTTGGTTTTTCTTCTTGAAGATCCGCCGCCGCCGCCGCCGCTTGCGGCGGCGGCGTAGGCGCCGGAGTTGGGGAGGAGGAATTCCTCGTGGGTGATGACGTCATCCTCGGCGAGGCTGTCGGTGTATTGTACGTCCTGTTTGGCTGCGTAGCATCCTTTAACTTTCTTGTGGCTGGCTCTGTGTCCGCCTAAGGCTTGGTGCGACGTGAAAACTTTCTTGCAAGCTTTGCATTCAAACAGCCCCTTAGACGACGACGAAGAAGCCGCCGATTTATTGGGCCTAATTTGCGGCTGCAGCCCAACTCGCGGCGCGAGGAATTCCCCGGTCCCAACCGGGTGCCGCCGCTCCTCCTCCTTACTAGCGGACGACGACTCCTCCGCCTCCGCCGCCGCCGCCGGCGGCGGCGGCGAGTACACCCTGGAGTTCGCCAAATCCACCAAACATTTGGCAAAAAGCAGGTCTTCATCCTCGCTGGAAAAATACCCGCCACCTTTACCCGCCC
The DNA here is from genome assembly GCF_001879475.1 of Ipomoea nil. NCBI lineage: Eukaryota > Viridiplantae > Streptophyta > Magnoliopsida > Solanales > Convolvulaceae > Ipomoea > Ipomoea nil. The sequence continues at coordinate 3,156,107 of NW_017616616.1, read as the reverse complement.
TCAACGACCTTTTCCTCTTGGACCACCCGTGCCCCCTCCGCCCAAAGCTCTCGTCGGCGTCCGATCCCGGCGACGACACCAGCGACTCCTCCTCCTCCTCCGCTTCCTCGTCACCCGACCCGCATTTCCCGTGCTCCAGAAACGACTTCCATGAAAAAAACTCCTGCCCGCAATTCTCACAAACCCTAACACTCTTCAACCTATTAGGGTTCGTCCTCAATTTATACATCCTCTTATTCGCCCCCACCTTATCTTCCCAATCGCTCACCGGATCATCGTCGTCGTCCTCCATGCTCGCATTCTCATATCCGATCCCGTGAGCTCTCATGTGCCCTCCTAGAGCTCTCCCGCACATAAATCCCTTCTTGCAAACCCTACAATAATGCTTAAACGTCGTCGTAACAGCATGCTGTTGCTGTTCTTGTTCAATGCATGCAGCCATGATTGAATTGATTAACGTGGATTGAATTGAAGAGTGATGAATGATGTTTGAGCATGCATGCATGCATGGTGTTAAAGTAGTAGGAAAGGAGTTGTGGGTGATATGATGATAGAAGGGAATGGGAAAGAAGGGATAGGCTAAGCTAGTTTTTAGAGAGAGTAATGGGTGTGTGGAGGAGAGTTGAGAGGCAGAGAGAAAAAGGAGTATTGAGTGGAGAGTAAGAGTGAGAGGTGACAAGTGGAAGGAGCCCAACCCAGTGTTACTATAACGCACGAGACAAACTTTTTTTGCATGTTTTCTTCTCCTTTTCTTTTTCCTTTCAATTACTTCTTTCTATGGTATAACATCCAACAATAATTTTATTTTTTTAAATCAATTAAAATTTAATGTAGTTATTAAAGTTTAAAGAAGTCTAGCTAGGCACGATGAGCTTTGTTCACTTTGTTGTGAGGAGTAAGAGTTAAACTCTACATGTGTAAGTTGAGTTGAATTTGAATTAGTCTTATAGTGGTGGAGATATCATATGTTATATATATAGGCAACAACAAAAAAATTATCTCTAATGTGTAACGAATTTGATGGGTTTGATATTGGCGATCCGACACTCGGCCTTAACTCAAGTGGCTGGTCCAAGACCATTTTGGTTCGAGACTTGAGATGTTCATTTTCTTAATTATGAAAGGTATAATTGGAAAGATTTTAGTTCAATTTTAGGAGATTCTCCAATTCTAAGGGCCTCCCATACTCCGACTCGACAGAGCATTGTGGGAAGATGTAAATCACGGTGATTCAATGGTAAGAGAACAATTTGTAATTAATGTCCATGATTTAAAGAATTTACTTTTTATATTTAGTCCGAGCACCTTAATTGATAGTTTGAGACTTTGAGTTTTATAAAGAGTTAATTCCAGCAATAGTCTTCTGACTATTGTGATTTTCTAAATTTGGTCATCGTCTTTTAATTTGGACGAAATAAACCCTTGACTATCAGAATTGTTCCACCATTAGTCCTTCTATTAATCAAGAGTTAGATAGACATTAGTGAAAGGCTAAAATGATCATTTCCTCTTCTGGGTTTTTCTTCCTGATGTTGGTTGAGTATATGTATACATTACACGCACTAGAGTCCCCAAAGTATATCATAATTCCTACATTTTTAACAATTCAATTTTTAAAGTATATCTCAAATTCTCAATAACAAATTAAGAATGCAAAATTTCAAATTCACACTCACTGCTACAGTGCTGCACCTCACACGGCTTTAGATGGAACAGATTGAAGCCTTTACAATCCACAATTCCAAATAGGCAAATACCGTAGATTTCAGTCGAAGAATATAATCAAGAATGGGAACCTCACGATGTAGAATCATTGACTAAACTCAATAAAGAAGACATACCTAGATTCGCATTCGCAGGGGAAGGCGTGAGGCGGCGGCGACGTCTGCTAGCTTCTAGCTTCATCGTTGGCTGTCGTCTTCTTTGCAGATTCGCATCAGATGGCGGCGTTGTCGTTGACTCGTCGGCCTTGGGCTTGGCTTCGTCGTCGACCGTCGAATTTGGCTGAGTTTGGAGGAGCGACAGATCACAGATACATAGAGTATAATGGGGAAATTAATTAGGGATTAAGAATTTAGATGTTAAGGCATTATAGATTTGAGGTCTAAATTTTAATTTCTAATTGTTAAAGGGTTAGTTGACTTAATTCTATCTCTATAGAGTTAACTCGTCGAACAGGAAGGAGAAGAAGAACCTAGTTAGGGAAAGGACCCTTTTACCCTCTAACTTATCTATCCAACATCATGTTCACGCAAAGACCAATAGTGGAACAACTCTGATAGTTAATGATTTATTTTGTCCAAATTAAAAGACAATGACCAAATTTAAAAAATCACAATAATCGAAAACTATAGCTGGAATTAACTCTTTTATAAATGCACTAGAAAAGGGCTTGTAAAGAATTCTGAATCATATATTCTCAAAGGCAATAATAATTCAACTTTTCCTTAGCTATATTATTGTTTTCGACTAGTTGTGTTAGCCGGTCATCAACTACCTAGATCATAAAATAAATAGGATTAATGAAGGGTGTCTTTGGAAGAGTAATTGAATTGGAGGCTATTCTGACACGCAAATAGTCCTTCACAAAATTATTTGAACAAATTACAATTGAAGTGATTAGAGGAGTGAACCGTTCAACCTAATAAAGATTTCTTTATACAACACAATTAAATTGAGATGCATAATCAAATTAATTGAAATAATTTTAAAGTTGAATTTTATTAATTAAACACATCATTATTTTTTTGTTAGAAACACACTGCCCGGACAGTGACTATCTAATCCTTCTAAATCTGACCCCACATCGAAACACATCATTGTTATTACACATAAACTAAACTAAAAACTTAATGAAACAGATCATCATAATTTATAAGCAGAACGGTATGTTCCTCCGGGCTTCCACCCAACCGGGATGGCGTTGTTGGCGACGATAGTCTTGCCGGAGTCGCCGGTGAGCTTGAGGGAGAACGGCGCGATTAGTCCCGAGCCGGAGTTAAGCTTCCACACCGCTCCCCAAGACTGTTGCATGTCGGACCAAGCGTCGGAGTTGCCTTGCTTCAGTTGAACGGCCACGATGTCGCCGTCGCCTGGCTCGTATTCAATCACCACCGCTAAATAGAAGGGGTTGGACCCCGAATCCACGCTAAAGGTCATCGTGTTCCCCTGGTATTTGCACTCAACTCTATATATATACACAACAATATTTGAAATTACAATTTTTTTTATTACATGAGAAAAAAAGAGAAGTATATAAATTTAGATCTAATCACTCCAACTACATCAAGAAATGGTTTTTTTCTTGTTAGATCAGATCCTTAAACCTGATTGACTAGTTAAGTACTAATGCATGTGCAAATATAAGATTACCTTGTGTATTGAATTTGGAGGACTCCGACAGCACGGAGCTGATCGGCTTTGCCGGAAACCGCCATAGCTCCGAAAGCAGTTCCACTCAAATCAAAATGTGTTGATTCATTTACACATTCCGGGCACTCGTCGGTGATAACCACTCTAACCGGATTGCCTGAACAAGCTGCATTTGTTGTGCACTTCACCTACACACACAAAAAAAAAAAAATACTAATAATAATATATTGAAAAAAATCCAAAAGAATTGAAAAATAAAATTATTTTACTAATATTTCAATAATATTATATTCTTAAATTGTTATATAAATTGATTTACTTCATAACAAGCTCCACATCCTTTGCCAGATTTGAATAGAGAAGGGCCACCGGCTGACACAAAGGAAGAGAATGGTGGCTGTTCTACCGTGTTTTGATATCCACAAGCTCCACCTATTCATGTCCCATACATCAAATTTAATTTAAAATATTATCAACCAAACAAGGTATATAACTTTCATTCTATTTATTACGTCTAACCCCATAAACTAAATACACTCTAAATACTAGTTTCAATAACTTTTACCTACAAAAATCTTTCGTTGGTAAATTTGATTTTTACGATAGCGATGCATGCAACTTTACTTATATTCACCAACTTCTCGTCATAAGAGTGAATAAAAGTTTTTTCTTTTCTTTTATGTTACTAAAAAAAATGGACAAAATCTACGCTCCTATTATTCAACCTTATGAATGAAACAATCACTAGTACAAAAATAGCTTTCTGCATCTGTTGTAGAGACCTTTTTCGTCTGTTATACAATAGATACAGATACAACAGACGCAAATTGATAGCTTAAAAGAAAACGCTTCTTGTCATATATTTACGTACCATCACTTCCGGCGCCACTAGGGGGGCCATACCACGTCGCACCGGCCGGTGACCAACCATTAACAGATTCTAGTTTGGAGACGTTGAGGAGTTTAAGATTGAAGGAAGAACAAGAAATGGAAAGAACAGAAAGTATTACTAAATTAATAATGAAATAAACCATGATTTACTTATATTAAAATTGAAAGGAAAAAAAAAAAAAAAAAAGAAGAGAGACTAATGTGTGATTATTACTACACTTCCAAGATGTGTGGAGATGGATTTGATGAACATTGAACAAGTTATTTATATAGGGATAGGGAGGAATATAATTGTCATTGAATACCAACTCGAACTTTTATTATATTCTTCTCAAATTAAATGGTATATGTGAGAATTTATTATGGTTTAAATTCCATAACTGGTTATATTTACTTTAAAAATACGATTTTTGAAACTAATTAATTGAATTATTTTAGGATTTAGTAACCATATTTGTATTTTTACTTTAATAGTGCTTGATTTTTTTTTCCAAATGTTAATTTTTTGTTACTATTTTATTTGAAGATATCCTAAATCTCTTCACATGGTAATGTATTTTATGGGAAGAATGGTAATATATTTTATTTTTGGATTTACTGACTACATTTATATTTTTTACTTGAATAGTGCTCTTTTAAAAATAAAATATTCATTATTACTTTATTTGAAGATATCCGAAATCTCTTCATCACATGTTAAATAAAATTTAACGAAATTTATACAAAAATAATGTGACCTGTTTTAGATTAAAAATTGAATAATGGAATCATTTTTAAAGACCAAAATGGAACATTATCTAATTGAACAGTAAAAGTTGAAAAAGGAAAACTTCAAGTCAAACATCACAAATGGAAATATAATTAAAAATTAGATGTCAAGCACCTTGTGCTTAGATGGCATGTAATGACTCCTCCATATGAAAAGTCATGAGATCAAGCCAGATAAAAATGTATTTAGCAGCATTTGCGAGGATGCTAAAGATTTAGCAGATCAAAAGAATCTGTCCACCAAAATAATGTGTTGTTCTAGATAAAAGTGCTAATTTAATATGGCATATGATATATTTTTTTAAAAATAACAATTTTTTTGGGTGCTAATGTGGAAATTAAAACTATTGTACTCACCAGCTAAATTCTAATCATCCTCTTGATAAATGATAAGTGTAATTCCAATGAGTATAGCTCTTATCATAGGTTCAAATTCTATCGATGGAAGAAAATAAACATTTTTTTAGAAAAAAAAAATAAAATTGACATCTCACACTAGCAAAAGTAAATATGAAGTAGAAAGTGACCGTCCATATAGTGTTATTTATTTCTCTTAAATCTCTTAACCTAAACTCTTTATAAAAACTAAAAATCAAATAGTTGCATTATTCATAGTCTCCTTTGATTTGAAAATATGTCTCAATTCAATTAAATGATATATTCATTCACAATTAAAAGTCTAAGTTCATAGTTAGACTATATATACATTTATGGTTTATATATTATATATATACTCAACATACTCTCTCACACGTTCAGGAAGCCTCTAAGCAACATGTGTACTATAGTCTCGTATAATCTCGATCTTGCATGAGGTTGACAATGAAACTAAATTAAAGAATGTGTTCTATTTCAATTGAAATTTTAAGTTGACACTTGGATTTGGACTACACTTTTAAGCTGATAGTTCGTGTATAGTTTTGTGGTTAACTTGGACTACACTTTTAAGATGCGCAAATTATGCCCTGGAAACGTGTTCACCATGGCCCAAAGCCCCAAACGAGTGTTGAATAAGCTTGCGCGAAGAGGAAGTGAAACCGCGAAATGTGAAAATGAAGAAGAAAAGTCGCGCTGTTAATTAAGAAAAAAAAAAAAAAAAAGAGAGAAGATAACGGTGCTGTTACCGTTGGGACCGCGTTCACCATGGATGGTGAACACGGTTCCATGGCATAACGATTGTTTAAGATGATAGTCCGTGTATAGTTTTGTGGTTAATTAGTCCTTTTTCCTTTATAAAATATGGAGTAGTAAAATTAAAGGAGTGCTCAAAGGCATCCCTCCAGTTGATAGCCGAATAAATAATTTACTCCATTCACATGGGTCGGGATTGAACCCCCAACCTCATGCTTAAGAGATGAAGTGCTGAACCACCACACCAACCGTGTTGGTTACTAAAGGAATTTCCTAATGGTATATATCAACACCCCAACAAATTATTGTGTGGACCATGGTCCACACAATGTTATGTGGATCATAAGAAAAAGTACATTTTTAATAGAGTTAATACCCAAAATAGTCCCTTGACTATGTCCTAATTACCAATTTAGTCCTCGACTATCATTCTTACCCAATTAAGTCCTCAACTATACAATTTTTACCCAATTTAGTCCTTTGTCAATTTGACTGTTTGTTGACTGTCAAAAGTGGAAATAAAGTTGTAATTTTACAAGTTTTCTCCTTCCTCCTCATTTAGCAGCGCCAAACCATGTAGCAATAAGCTCCGGTTGGGTTCTAAACCTGTCAGTATCGAAGTAGTGGTTATGCATCGGATAGCCCATGAATTTGATTTCCAACGATTTTTTGACGATCGAAATCTGATCAGAGTGTATTGCTGCATGGTTTGGCGCTGCTAAATGGAGAGAAAGGAGAAATCTTGTAAAATTATAATTTTATCCCGACTTTTGACAGTCAACAAACAGTCAAATTAATACAGAGGACTAAATTGGGTAAGAATTGTATAGTTGAGGACTAAATTGGGTAAGAATTGTATAGTTGAGGACTTAATTGAGTAAAAGTTACATAGTTGAGGACTTAATTGGGTAAGAATGGTAGTTGAGGACCAAATTGGTAATTATGGCATAGTCGAGAGACCATTTTGGGTATTAACTCTTTTTAATATACTAAATGTACATTATTTTTTTACTGGATGTACATTATGCAATATAATGTACACTCAGAACAAAAATAATGTACATCCCCTGAATACAATGTACATTATTTTTGTACTGAATGTATATTATTTTACAGTAGACAAAATATGGTTCACACAACTTGTGTGGATCATGCCGGCCATTAAAGAATCAATTGGGCCTGTTTCAATGAATCTTTGGGCTTTCATATCATTTGGCCCAATCCAGTAATCATAAATGTTAATTGGGCTGTTATATATATTATTGTTTTCGACTAGTTGTGTTAGCTGGTCATCAACTACCTAGATCATAAAATCAATAGGATTAATGAAGGGTGTCTTTGGAAGAGTAATTGAATTGGAGGCTATTCTGACACGCAAATACTCCTTCAAAAAATTATTTGAACAAATTACAATTAAAGTGATTAGAGGAGTGAACCGCTCAACCTAATAAAGATTTCTTTATACAACACAATTAAATTGAGATGCATAATCAAATTAATTGAAATAAATTTAAAATTGAATTTCATTAATTAAACATATCATTATTTTTTGTGAGAAACACACCGTCCTGACCGTGACTATCTAATCCTTCTACATCTGACCCCACATCAGAACACATTATTGTTATTACACGTAAACTAAACTAAAAACTTAATGAAACAGATCATCAGAATTTATAGCCAGAACGGTATGTTCTTCCAGGCTTCCACCCAACCGGGATGGCGTTGTTGACGACGATAGTCTTGCCGGAGTCACCGGTGAGCTTGAGGGAGAACGGCGCGATTAGTCCCGAGCCGGAGTTAAGCTTCCACACCGCTCCCCAAGACTGTTGCATGTTGGTCCAAGCGCGGGAGTTGCCTTGCTTCAGTTGAACGGCCACGATGTCGCCATCGCCTGGCTCGTATTCAATCACCACCGCTAAATAGAATGGGTTGGCCCCTGAATCCACGCGAAAGGTCATCGTGTTCCCCCGGTATCTGCACGGAACTCTCTATATATATACACACACAACAATATTTGAAATTACAATTTTTTTAATACATGAGAAAGAAAGAGAAGTATATAAATTTTGATCTAATCACTCCAACTACATCAACAAATGGTAAAAAAAATAAAAAAAAAAATAAAAAATTGGCTGGTTAGAGAGATTCGAACTCCCGACTTCTCTTACCAAACAAAAGTGCATAGCCACTCGCAACCAAGCTGGTTGACTAGTTAGCACTAATGCATGTGCAAATTTAAGATTACCTTCTGTATTGAATTTGGAGGACTCCGGCAGCACGGAGCTGATTGGCTTTGCCGGAAACCGCCATGGCTCCGAAAGCAGTTCCACTCAAATCAAAATGAGTTGATTCCTTTACACATTCTGGACACTCGTCGGTGATAACCACTCTCACCGGATTCCTTGAACAAGCTGCATTTGTTGTGCACTTCACCTATACACACACACACAAAATAATACTAATAACAATATATTGAAAAAAATTCCAAAGGAATTGAAAAATAAAATTATTTTACTAATATTGCAATAATATTATATTCTTAAATATTTAATTGTTATATAAATTGATTTACTTCATAACAAGCTCCACATCCTTTGCCAGATTTGAATAGAGAAGGGCCACCGGCTGACACAAAGGAAGAGAATGGTGGTTGTTCTACCGTGTTTCGATATCCACAAGCTCCACCTATTCATTTTCCATACATCAAATTTAATTTAAAATATTGTTTGGGAACTTTTAAATATTATGAATATTATCAACCAAATAATGTGCATAATTTTCGTTCTTATTTATTGTGTCTAACTTCATGAACCAAACACACTCTAAATACTACTAGTTTCAATAATTTTTACCTACAAATCTTTCGTTGATAAATTTAATTTTTATGATAGTAATGCATGCTACTTTACATATATTCACCAACTTCTCGTCACTAGAGTGAATAAAAACAAAATCTGCGCTCATATTCAACCTTATGAATGCGCGCAAGTCATTAGTACAAAAATAACTTTCTGCGTCTGTTGTACAGACCTTTTTTCGTCTGTTATACAATAGATACAGATACAACAGACGCAAATTAATAGCTAAAAAAATGCTTCTTATCATATATTTTCGTACCATCACTTCCGGCGCCACTAGGGGGGCCATACCACGTCGCACCGGCCGGAGACCAACGGTTAAAAGATTTTAGTTTGGAGACATTGAAGGAAGAACAAGAAATTGAAAGAACAGAAAGTATTACTAAATTAATAATGAAATAAACCATGATTTACTTATATTAAAATTGAAAGAAAAAAAAAGAAAGAAAGAGAGACTAATATGTGATTATGCTTAGATTATTTCACTTCCAAGTTGTGTGGAGTTGGGTTTGATGAACAAGTTATTTATATAGAGATAGGGAGGAGTATAACTGTTATTGCAATGCCAACTCGAACTTTTATTATATTCTTCTCAAATTAAATGGTATGTGAGAATTTATTAGGGTTTAAATTCTATAACTGGCTATATTTACTTTAAAAATAAGTTTCTGAAATTAATTAATTAAATTATTTTTGGATTTATTGACCATATTTGTATTTTTACTTTAATAGTGCTTGATTTTTTTTCTTCCAAATGTTAATTTTTTGTTACTATTTTATTTGAAGATATCCTAAATCTCTTCACATGGTAATGTATTTTATGGGAAGAATGGTAATATATTTTATTTTTGGATTTACTGACTACTATACATTTATATTTTTTACTTGAGTAGTGCTCTTTTTGAAGATAAAATATTCATTATTACTTTATTTGAAGATATCCGAAATCTCTTCATCACATGTTAAATAAAATTTAACGAAATTTATACAAAAATAATGTGACCTATTTTAGATTAAAAATGGAATAATGGAATCATTTTTGAACACCAAAATGGAACATTATTTAATTGTACAGTAGCAGTTGAAAAAGGAAAACTTCAAGTTAAATATCATAAATGTAAATATAATTAGAAATTGAATGCGAAACATTTTGTGCTTAGATGGCATGTAGTGACTCTTTTATATGAGAGGTCAGATAAAAATACATTCAGAAGCATATGATATATTTTTTAAAAAATAATAATTTTTGTTTTGGGTGCTAATGTGGACAAATTAGAACTATATATTGTACTCACCAGCTAAATTCTCATCATCCTCTTGATAAATGATAAGTGTAATTCCAATGAGTATAGCTCTTATCATAGGTTCAAATTCTATCGATGGAAGAAAATAAACATTTTATTTAGAAAAAAAAAAACAAAAAAAAACAAAAAAAAAAAAAACCTGGCATCTCACACTAGCAAAAGTAAATATGAAGTAGAAAGTGACCGTCATATAGTATTATTTATTTCTCTTAAATCTCCTAACCTAAGAGAAATAAATAATATTATATGGGAGGTTGTGGATTTGAGTCTTAATAGAGGCGGTATTGACTCTTTGTGCTTTAGTAGGTTGAGAAAATAGTTATGAACTGATATTGCATTGTAATAGAGTCACTAACACTCAACAAATCTCCTAACCTAAACTTTTTAAAAAACTAAAAATCAAATAGTCGCACTAAATGATGTATTCATTCACAACTAATTAAAAGTCTAAGTTTATAATTAGACTATACATTTATGTTTATATTATATATATACTCAACACGCTCTCTCCCACGTGCGGGAAGCCTCTAAGCAACATGTGTATTATAATCTCGTATAACCTTTTGAATGTGTTGAGTACGATACTAAATTAAAGAATATAATGTGTTTTATTTCAGATGAAATTTTACTTGGATTACATTTTAAGCTGATAGTCAGTGTATAGTTTTGTGGCTAATTAGTCCTTTTTCCTTTATAAAATACGGAGTAGTAAAATTGAAGGAATTTCCTAATGGTATATATCAACCAGTTGTTATATCGTGCACCTCGGTAAAAAAGTGACGCCGTTTCTTTATGTAAAGAAACGGCTCGTCATTTATCGTTAACGGAGTCCGCATATTTGGTGTATTAAACACCAATTGTCACTACCGTTACGTATTATTTTTATATTATCAAATGAAACTGCAGTTATATCAAAATGATACTTTAGTTGTGGTGAAATGAAACTGCAGTGTATATAAAATGAAACTGAATAACATTTCACATATTTGAGTATATAATGTAAAATGAAGCTGTAATTATATCAAAATGATCATGTAGTTGCGTTTTAATAAAACTATAGTGTATATAAAATAAAATTAAATAACATTTTCACATATTTGAGTCTATAAATATCGAATGAAATTGTAGTTACGTTATATCGAAATGAAACTGTAGTTATATCAAAATGAAACTGTAGTTGTGTTGAACTAAAACTGCAGTGTATACAAAATGAATCTAAATAATAGAGTTACTTTTTGCGAAGGGTGCAGAACGGCGAAAAACAAATACCATTTCTTTTCATTTAACAAAACGACGTCGTTCTGATACGCGGTGCATAATCGGTGCACGATATAATTTGCCATATATCAACACCCCTATGCCGGCCATTAAAGAATCAATTGGGCCTGTTTCAATGAATCTTTGGGCTTTCATCTCATTCGGCCCAATCCAATAATCTTAAATGTTAATTGGGCTGTTATATATGTTATTCATCAGGCCCAATAATCTCTACCATTATATTAGCCAAACATTTTCTTATCATTCAGCCCAATCCAGTAATCTGAATTGCTTTTCATATTGAGTCGTATTGTTGTAGTTGGTTGTCGGCAAATTATGCTGTGGAACCGGGTTCCAAAAATGTTCATAATTATGAATGTATAGTTCAAAAATTATGAACATAAATTTGTGAACACAATTATGAACATATAGTTCTGTAATTATGAATATAAAGATTTAATAATTGTGAATATGAAGTTCAAAAATTATGAATATATAGCTTGATAATTATGAACATATGGTTCAGTAATTATGAACATAGAATTCTGTAATTGTGAATATAGAGTTTAATAATGAGCACAAACTCATTCTTACTGTGAGAACCAACAATAAATCTCCTTCCTATATTCATAGTGATTCCACATCTTAAAAAATTTCGAAAATCAAACCTCAAGGCGGGATTCAATCTTTTAGTGCCAAGATGAATCGCAACTAGAACCGATCACTAGTACAGAAACACAGTCATTCGCGTCCAACGTTAAGGCTAATTCGCGTCCAAAGTAGCTGGGACGCAGATGTCGGGGACGTTGATTGTATAAACAAGCGCTTGTACGGGTTTAATTGTGCTTCTATACAGTACTTAGTTTAGTTTGAACTAGTAAATTTGAATCGTAATCATCTCTATATTTACTATTTTGTATCTTCCATGTCAAATATAGTGAAAGATCGGAAATCAATAATGCAATTGTAGAACCTAGCTTATTTATGTACAATCTTGGCATTTTGTGGCAGATGAATACATATTCTCATATCAATAAATCACAGCCATCCTACGAGATAACAATTGGCAAAGAATACCATTTCTAGGGGTAAATTGTACAGTAACTTCTAATTATAAGTATTTTGAGAGTACAAAAGATATTGGAAAATACTACTACTACTCTTAAGTTCTATTCTTCCCAACTTTTATCCCCTCTTAGAGCATTCGTAGTATTACTAGATTTTTAGTGATTTTTATCGGTCCATGTAGAAAAGAGAGTGAGGATGAGAGAGGAAGCAAATTTAAAAAAAAAAAAAAAAAAAAAAAAAAATCCGCCCTTATTTTTTTGTTTGCAAAAAACAAATAAATCCACAAATGTGGATTCTCTTACAAAATTTTGATGTTGTCATTTTCATTGGACCCACATGATTAAAATAACTAGTCATCCATTGTCACATCAGGGAGTAGAAATAGAAAGTACGTGTAGTAGAACTCAAAAATATTACAATAGAATTCTATTACATGTACTCCCAAATCTTACTCTCTTAAATTTAATCCCTGATGTGACAAGCACTGATAGATTATTCTTTTTATGTGAGCTCTTGTAAACGTTTTTAAATCAAAATTTTAAGTGTAGGAGTAAAAGTTAATAATAGAGAATAAATGTTCCATTATAATATGGCCACTTATTATTAATATGGCCACATGTAGTTGCTAGGTACAACAATAAATACTTTCAAATCAGACATGAAAGTTAGTCTGGGATTGAAGTGACAATGAGGTTGACAAACAAGAAACGTACAAGGACCAACTAGGTCTAGATTTTTGTGGAGGCAATATGTGGTACTCCAATTGAACAAGCGTTTGCTTCACTCTCCAATCATTTGTAATCAACACCCTACACTACATTTTACTAACACCAATAATACCGTACACGGGACAACCCTAATCAAGTTTGTCAATTGTTAACTTGATAATCACAATACAAGGTTTTAAATTCGACTGCTAGTAAAAGTGATCTATATATTGACCATCTCAGTTTGAGTCATCAGTCAGCTATGAATGAGTTTATATCCTGGTGATTCTTTGTCCGCTAGGATCACAAGACATGGTTAGTACACATCAATAGATTTTCTGCATCACCCAAAAAAAAAAAAATAGTTACGTACGTAGCCCTTCGATAAAATATTTTATCGTTAGCGTACAAACCTTAATAACATTTATACGCATATACAATTGTTACATTTATTATTCCAACAAATATAAAGTTGAACTCTAAATTGGTCAAATTTCAAGTCACCTAGCTACATGTAGTTCTTTACCAGTTAGAGTTACAAGACACGATTTATTCAGTCCACACTCTAGAGTAATAACTGTGAATTCCTCTCGTACACACCAATTTATATTTAGTGTACAAACCCTAATACCATTTACGCCCATTTACATTAATTGTCACTAGTGTAAAGTGAAAATTTATTATATTAGCCCAAGTTATTAGTTGTATGTGTCGCAATTGTGTTTATGCACATATGGACCTTATCTTAAACGCGATACAAGAAATTACTAAAATTAGATATAAGGATGATATTCACGACAAGAGAAATAGTTTGGGAGATATAATAATAATAATAATAATAATAATAATAATAATAATAATAATAATAATAATAATAATAATAATAATAATAATAATAATAATAATAATAATAATAATAATAATAATAATAATAATAATAATAATAATAATAATAATAATAATAATAATAATAATAATAAATAATAATAATAATAATAATAATAATAAAATAATAATAATAATAATAATAATAATAATAATAATAATAATAATAATAATAATAATAATAATAATAATAATAATAATAATAATAATAAATAATAATAATAATAATAATAATAATAATAATAATAAATAATAATAATAATAATAATAAATAATAATAATAATAATAATAATAATAATAATAATAATAATAATAATAGAGTTCAATCATAACCTACAGGAAAAGACGGCTAGATGGATGGCATTGGGTGGAGACATAAGAATCATATTCATTCTATCATATCCAACTTTTTCTGGTCTTCATATGTTTGGGGTCCCCTACACTGCATCAAACAGCAAAGATCACTGGCATTTGCCTTGCATATTCATTCAGAAAAGTCATCATGTGTATAGTACTCTGCATATATATATATATATATATATATATATATATATATATATATATATATATATATATATATATATATATATATAAATATAATTAGGTTCCCGTGGGGTTAAGTGTTTCCCGTACGGTTCTGCGGTGAGTATTGTGCGTAAATTTTTTACTTAAGGTGCGTGAGGTTTGTGTTTAACGTGCGTGAATTTTGTGCTTAAGGTGCGTGTGTTTGTGTTTTTAAGGTGTTTTGTTTGTGTGTTTAATGTGCGTGCGTTGTGTACTTAAAGTGCGCCAGTTTCATACTTAAGGTGCATTTCTTCGCACAACCGCACGGGAAGCCCTCCTCGCTCCTGATCCCTTCCCTATATATATATATTACGAACAAAAAACTGAAAAATATAGAAGAAAAAGATTTACGTGGTTCGGCTGATGCTTAAGTACGGAAAATTACATCCATGGGAGCATCATATTTATAGAGAATTAGCTCTAATAATACATTTATAAAATTACTCTAGTACTATACAACAATGACACTACACATATATGTACCCCGACGCACTCAACGAACCTAGTTCAAGTTCAAATCACAAAGACAAGTGTTAATTTGTCACTCTGCTCCACTCACTCTACAACATTATGTACTCTTCCGCTTGTTATATATTTTCAAATATCATATGAGACATATACAATAATATGATGATTTAGAATTATAGAAAAAACAACAAAATTTAAAACTTTTTATCAATTTATTGTGTTGTCCGGCTGGAATGTGGGAGTCTGGGGTGAGAATAATTCTCATTTTGTGAGTAAATTAGTAGTCGAAGATAGATTAAATTTGAAGATGTTAGTCTAATAAATAATTAAATATTATATTAACATGTTATTTATGTATTTACTAGGTATATATTCAATTTTTTTTGAAGGATATATACAAATTGCCACTTGCCATAAGCAAACAAGTAAAATTTTGACTTTACATTGCGTACAATACATGACTCGTGCCTTAAGCTTTCCCACAGATTTTCTCATGGTTTAGTTCTATACAGAAGTATGTGTGTGTGTGTGTTTTATATCTTTTCTTATATATATATATATATATATATATATATATATATATATATATATATATATATATTAAGGATTAAAGTTCCCAAAAAAAAAAAAAACTAGTTCACAAAATTTTATTAGCATCATAAAGCAATCATACACGAAAGATTTGACTTTTATATTTAAAATAAATCGACAAATTCAATAATTCAAAACAACATGACGAAAACAATACGACAATAACAACCTAGCCTCACAGTTAATATACATAATGGAAGCCAACCGGCTTCAAATCAATCAAAACATGCCCGATATTATCAATCAAATAATATAAATGTCAAAAAATATTATGGGTAGAGTATGATCATCGTACTTGAATGATCGCAATTTCAATTGAAACCTCTACATTGAAAGCGCATAAAACAATGCACAAATAATAATCTCTCCATTATATTCAAAGTTGAAGAAGTTGTGAGTAATGCAAAGGGTCTACATAGTAAGAGGAAAATGAAAAGGAAAATGTTGTGCATTATGTCATCATCTACCTCAGCTCAGATTGCATGCGTCATCATCCAACTTGGCTTGGATTGCACGCCTGTAAGATGTGGTGAAGAATTATTAGATAGGACTTTTAGCAACTAAAAGAAAAATACTAACTTTTTAAAAAGGAAGAAGAATAATTCCACCCATTTTGTATGTACGTCTTACAAATTATTGAACAAATTTTTTTTTTATCTAATTTAATTGTTTGAGAACAATACATTCTACCAAAAGACACTTTAAATTATGGGTTCTTATAATTTTTAATTTTGAACTAATTTTTTACAATAAAATTGTAGGTTTTTAGTACATAATTGTTATTTTGTGTGGTAGACTTTTCAAGCTTTGAAAAGATGTCTGACTTTGTTTGCGGGTTAGGCATCCGTTAGGAGGCACAATTGGAGGATCGAATTGTTTTTACTATTTCATCATTTTGATGGAGAGAGAGAAATAAAAAATAAAAAGGAATAAGGGTCAAATAGGCCATCGAACTGCACACAATAAAACAATTAGGCCACTGAACTTAAAAAACCAACAATTGGGTCCCTAAACTAATCAATTTCAAACAATTCTTTTAATTAGAAGGTTTCCAACAGGTCAACGGGTCATCCTTCCAAATTAATTATTTTTTAAAATTTAAATTTTAAAAATTAATTATTTAAATTTAAAAAAAAAAAAAAAAAAAACTGGTTCCAGCCGGAGACGGTCGTCTCCGGCTGGATTCCAGTTTTTTTTTTTTTTTAATAATTAATTTTTAAAATTTATATTTTAAAAAAATAATTAATTTGGGAGATGACCTGTTGACCTGTTGGAAACCTTCAAATTGGAAGAATTGTTTGAAATTGATTAGTTTAGGAACCTAAGTGTTGATTTTTTAAGTTCAATGGCCTAATTGTTTTATCGTGTGCAGTTCGATGGCCTATTTGACCCTTATTCCAAATAAAAAAGACAAAATGTGAGAGGGATTTTTTTTTTTTTTTTTTTTTTGAGAAAGATGTTTTATCAACTGAGATAATGATTACCGAAAAAGGTTGACAGATCAACATATAAATAGAAATATAAATACAAATACAAAAAGGTTGAAAAGAACATATAAATACAAATATACATATAAAGGTATGTATGATACATACCTATATATACACAACATACATATATGTAGGTGTACGCATGGTTGAAAAAATCGCTAGTCGCTCAAGGGGCGCTAGGCGCCCGTATATTTTTATTTTTTAAAAATATGTTTAAATTTTTTTTTAATTTTTTTAAGATTGGAGTTAATACTAAAATATTAAATATTAACCTAAAAACATTTAGAGTTTGATCACTTTAGAGTTATTAATTTTGTTCAAAATAATATTGTTTTGAGTGAAATAATTCATTTTTAAAAAATGAAAAAAATAGCTAATTGGCCGACTAGGCAACCTAGTCGGTGCCCAAGAGACTTAGACGGTCAGCGTCTAAGCGGCCTATGCGGTGCTTAGGCGGCCTAGTCAGCCGCCTAGACCACCGATTATGGTGATGCGCTAGGCTGTCGTCCCGCGCCTAGCGCCTAAGCGCTGATTAATCGGTACCTAAGCGAGATTATTGCAAACACTGGATGTACGTGTAGGATAGAGTGTGTGTGTTTTAAGTGTGTGCAAAACGTGTGGAGATGGAAGGCTTGACCCGATGATATATCGAGTCGACTAACAAATTAAACTGCAATCATTTATGTGTTCTTCTCTTGCCCGACATTGCATGTTTTGCGTGTCTTGTTTGCCATCAATACAAACAAATAAACCCCCTTAGCTTTCTCCTCCTTCAATCACTTCATTATTCATATATTATTATACCTTTACTATTTATCAATTACTTTACTTTGTTATATGGATAAAAATGAAATCATTCAAATTGTACATTAAATATTATGTTAATCTCATCTCATTTTATAATACATTTAAACCTCAATCTTAACGGTCCTATACACTCCAAGAAAACAGGTGAAGTAGGTAAATCGCAAGATGTATCTCAACTAGTTTATATGTCACCAAATGCTTGTATATTGTGCCCAGATTGGCCACAACACAACCAAGTCTATATACCTCCCTTTTTAGTGTAATCTTTGGTAAGATTTGAATTCTGCACTCTACAAAGCTTATGAACGTATTTTAGGTTGGTTGACAATTTGAGGTGTGTCATGTGAGCTCTCATCTAATTTTATTTATCATATTGTATTAATTAAACTTGACTTAAATTATTTACAATTCAGCTTTTTTTTTTTTGTAATGTTTAGTTTAATGTTAATAAGAAAATGTGTTTTAAAAATAAAGAAAGAAGACATGATCTAATCAATGAATAATAATGTGACAGATAAAACGGGACAAATTAAAAAGAGAAACGAAGAAGCCCACCTTCTGACCTTAGCCTGCAAAGTAACGCAATGGCGCAATGCATGAGATAAATCAAGCTAGGTTGACCATAACTGACCAATACCTTCAGAAAGAGACGACCTTAAAACCTTACATGTGGTTATTTATCAAGTGTCGGACCAATTTAGTTAGGGTTACTATACCCTAGTGTTTGGTCAAGCAGTGAATCACACATGGAGTGGTTGAAGAAGTCTATAGTAAAGTATTAATGCTTCGTACCAAACATTTTCCAAGTTTATATTAATGTCTTGTTCCCAACGTTTTTCATATCAACTAAAATTTCAACGTCAAACACAACAAACACCAATCTTGACCTCGTTAATTGTATACATGTAATAATGTAAATATGACTTGTCATCATCAAATATCTTTTATACAACCATTATTGAACTCAACAATGTAATCTTAAAGAATATTCATGATAGGGTTAGCTAGAGCTGATGAATATACAGTCTCAGCCTACACAATTCTTTAATTTACGAGAAATCCCACAACCGCGATGAGTGAAACTAGCCTTGTAACAACCTACGCAATTCTTAAGTATATATATTGCTTCCTTTAATCACACGTACCGATCTTCTTCAACTTAATCAGATCAATTCAGCTACTAAAATTCTTTTTTCAAAAATAAAAACTTAAATTTTTAATGATGAGTTGAGAAAATTGCAGCTGCTATTCGAGAGTATGCGTTGAGTTTCAAAACTCAATTTTTGGTACCACCCGGGGCTTGTTGAAACTGCTGGTATAAAGCTGCCATCCTACTATAAGCATCCATTGTCATTGGCTGCAATTCGAAAGCAATAATTCTTTAGAATTAATGTTGGAAATAATATATAATATATATAATATAAATATACAATCTAATTTTTCAATTTAGATTTTTAGCTGTGACAAAATATATCTATCAATTATTAATAAATATTCAGAAAAAAAAAAAAAAAAAAAAAGGTACCTGAGATTGGGAAGCAAGAAATGCGGTTAAAGGATCAGGCATCATGGAAGAAGCGGCGGCGGTAGGCATGCGATCGAGGGAGTTCTCCCACCAGGCGGCCATGGGCATGAAGGCGGCGGCGGCGGCGCTAGCAGCTGCCGGGTGGAGGAGACCAGGGATTCCGGGGATGTTGGAACGGCCGGCGGCGGCGGCAACGCTGTTCATGTCCATCACACCCATTCCCATCCCCATGTTCATTCCCATGGCGGCGGCGGCGGCCGGCGCCATCATCGACATCTGGAGCTGTTGTTGCATTGCCAACGGGAACATCATCGGCGACATGTTCATCCTACTCATCATCTGCACTTGCGCTTGAAGCTGCTTCAGATATTCTATCACTTCGTCCAGCATCGAAGCCTTATCCGTCTGCAAAAACATCATTAAAAATTATGAATTCAATCAAATATATGCCATGCTAAGTACATCTTATACTCAAATTTAGATAAAAAAGATTTTTCCCTCAATTTGATCACATAATTTTTTTATTTTTTTTTATAAGCCATGAGGTGTCGTGACTCGTGAGCATGTACTAACTGTAATAAGATGCACGTTTAAGCCCGTATCATACTCGAACTAATCCTCATTCGCACCGAACTGGTCCAATTAAGGGCAAAGTGTGGGCGACCCTCAAATCCCTGTGACCCTAATAACATGATCACAAGGAGATAAACTAACTTAGGTTAATTACCCATAGGTCATAGTTGGCTAGCTCGAACTAAAAAAGCCTTCCACAAGAAATTAATTGTAGTTATCAGACTAATTGTCCAATCAACTTGGCTGAAATTAGTCGAGTCAAGTGCACACTAATTGCCACTCAATGTAAACTAGCTAGTCAAAATCACTAATCGTTACATAGTTAAAATTTGAGTTCGTATATATCATAGTAACATCATTGTTAACCAAGCAGGCAGGGTAGGGCAGCAAGAAGGAAGATAGGACAAGATAAAAGGTGGATTGATACAATGGATGGGGGGTGGATCAGGTGGGGGTTGGGGTTAAGTTGCTATCATCACTATATATAGTCAAGATTGAAGAAAGGGTAACTGAGATGAGATGACACGCCACATGCATGGCCATGATTGACCGGAGACAACCTTCCCGGAGATGAGAATTGTCGTCGGTCCTACGTCGGAGGAGAGGTATTTAGGTGGTGGATGAAATTTGTGTACACAACCAACACCCTTCTGTCGCCCTGTCTCCACTCCTTAACGTAACGTGTGTGGACTAGCATCCTTACACTATTGCCAAACTTTTCCTACGCCACATGTGCTATGCCCGTATCATATTTCGTGGACCACCCTCACTACTGTTTTACCTCTTTATATATATATATATAGAGAGAGAGTGTGTGCCATCATTTTCAGTCATTAAAACCCCCAGATTTTGATTTGTCTCCAAATCCATTTTCATATTTCATTGATAATTACTCCGTGCATATCCTTGTGTAGTTGTTGTGGGATTTCTCACGTCACCCAAAAAAAGATAAAAGAATTTAATTTGAAGAAGAATAATCGGTGGATAAAATATTATCTCGTACTAAAATATTACAGTTTTTTTTTTTTTTGACAAACATCTTCTTGATCGAACCCATCACACAAGTCTTCCTATTGTGATTTGTCAACTATTACACAAAAATATATTTACCCAGTATACACCGTCGTTAAAACACCCATAACATCCGTCAAAATGAAATCAAATTAACACGATTACCCCTATTTTTTAATCCATTATTTCCCACCTAAATCTAATAAAGAAGACTGAAAACTGATATTTCATGGAAAGTAATTCCTGTATTAGATCGTTTTACACAAGATATCGATACATATAATAATAACTTGACATGTAATATTTTTTTTATAAATTTCATAAAAGGGAAATATTAAAATTTAACTAAAAAGTATTCTACAATCTTATGTTGACTTTTTCGCAAGTAACTAAAGAAGCACCCAGACAGGCTAATAAAGGAGGGATTTAGTTTATGGGTAAGGTTGAAATAGTTGTCAGCATCGAATATCCAAGCAATATCGTACCATTCGAAACAAGTTGGGCTAATCAAGATTAAGATTACGATTGTAATAAGATTCCTATTAGATCAATCATGGTATCGAATATAAAAAAGTGGGGTTTCATATAAGAATAATAATAATATATGTACTCAAAAAAATAATAATATATACTACTTGGTACCTTACTAGAATTTGGAACCAACTTCTGTAACGTCTTCATCCTTTGGTTAATCTTGTCTCTTCTTTTCTGGTAATCAATAACATGCATGCATGCAATTAGTCTTCCTCCGACAGAACAAATTCTTAATTGCAACATGTCATATGATTCAGCTAATAATTGATTAAGAAAAGGGAAATTAGTATATTAATTACCCTTTCAGATTGGTTGTGAATAGCAGCAGCCCTGCTCCTTTTTGTTGACACTGAGGATTTCCCATTTCCTTTCTTCTTGTCTTCATCATCACTACCAATTTCCCTCTGCATAGGGAAAAAAAAAATTATTTATCCCAATTTTTATGTGTTTGGAATTTCATGAAATGTTTAATAAGGTGTCGATTTGCATAGTTATAACTTTAAAAAAAAAATGTTGAATTTCTCTATTTTTTTTATGACAAAGGAAAATCAGTAGCCATTATTCAACTGTGTGGACAGATAAAGTCAGTCTTGTGATTATAATGGACAAAGGATAAACTGACCAATAACTAACTGACTCAAATGAAGAAAATTAATAGACAACTATATTGTCTATAGCTGACCGGCTTAAATTAAAATTCAAGATTTTAAAACGTGAAGAATGAGGGTGTATTTGCCTGAGATCTGCTGTGACAGACGGAGTGATCATTGTCATCATTGGACTTATTTGTGCACTGTTTATCGGAGCTGGTGTTTTCCGGCGAGCCCATGGAGGCGGAGGTGTAGGCTTCGGTACCCAAATCCCTATCGTACGTCGTTTCAATTGTCACCTGCTGGCTATCCCGGCCGTAGGTGGCGCTTCCGCTCATGCTCATCTGGTCGGCGCCTCTGTTGCTCCAGTCGTGGGCGGCGGCGCCACCCACACGTGCTAAACTGGCTTCCCGGGTGGCGGCGCCGGCGCCGCTGCACGACCCCACAAGACCGGAGAACCCCGCCACGCGTGCGGTGGCGGCGGGA
This sequence comes from Ipomoea nil, assembly GCF_001879475.1. Taxonomy (NCBI): domain Eukaryota; kingdom Viridiplantae; phylum Streptophyta; class Magnoliopsida; order Solanales; family Convolvulaceae; genus Ipomoea; species Ipomoea nil. The sequence continues at coordinate 3,133,223 of NW_017616616.1, read as the reverse complement.
GTGTTAGTGTTGCTGTTGTTGTTGTTGGCGCACGGCACTAAGGCGTCCATAGTCACCGTCACGGAGGCCGCCGCCGCCGCGGGGTTATCCCCGGCGCCGCCGCCGTGGTGGTCAAACCACGGCACGAGCTCCCCGCCGCCCCCTCCTCTACCCCCGTCACCACCACCCTTCCCGTGCGTCGCCGGCATGCAAGTCGCCTGGCTCACGATCGACTCCAGCGTCCCGCCGGCGCGTGGCTTATCCCACGTATACTTCACCGCCGACGCCGCCGCCAGCAACTTGCTCGGCACCCGCGGCGGCCCCAATCCATGCATCGCCAACTGCCCATTCTCCCACGTCAACTCCGCAACTTCATAGTCCAACCTGCAACATCAAACAAAAACCTTATTTAGATTAACAAGAACAAGAAACAATAATAATGGCAGAAAGGTAAAGAAAAACTCAAAAAAAAAAAAAAAAAAAAGATTACTATACATACGAAGGAACATCCACCCCAAAAGAACTAGACCCGGATTGCGCAACGCCATTAATCGTCACCGTCGTGGTCGAATTATCCTCAACATCCCAACTAGGAACACACTGAGTCATCTTAATACGAAGTTTAATTTAAAACTGTGACGTGAAAAAAGTTCACTGTCTTTCAGAACAATTTCGCCAGAACTCAGGAGTTACATACACACTATTATTATTATTATTATAAAAGGAAACATAATATGTGGGATTGGAGGGCATATTCATGGAGAAAGAGAAAGTGGGGGTGGTGTGTTTAATGCAGAGATTATACAGAGGATAAGAAGAAGGGTAGAAGTGAAAGGGATGGGAGGGGGACATGGTCCATGGGTTTGAAAGAGAAACAGAGTATTCTTATTGGCCATTACATATTTAGGGTATCTTGTAAAGAGATCATCTGGGTGGGTGGGTAAGGCATTTCTGATCTGCCAGTTGAAAATTTTTAAAAGTGAAAACTACCAAAGAGAAAAAAGTTGTATTGCTCAATCATTAGATGCCCGCCCTCCACTCCATGTATGTATCTATTTCTAGCTTATACCATCACTTCAATTTAGCCGTATTCTCTTGTATATATAAGTTCACAAACTATACATGTGTGTGTCACACATTCATAGGTTATGCCGCCGTCACCACTTCCCAACCTATCACTTTTCTCAAAATATATACATCTCAAACAAAGGTTCTTATCTGCCCCGAGAACGGTGACCAAGTGACTGGGTGTTGCATGATTCTCTTATATTAAGATCATGAGTTATATATATGTTTATCCAGTACATGCACACCCTCCAAAAAAAAAAAAAGAAAAACCCAACCTAGAAAGTGTTTGCAAGAATCAAATTCGTATGTAATAGTCTGCAAATCACACATGAGAGATAAATTCAACCCAGAGAATATTTGCAAGAATCAAATTCGCAACTTTTATGTACAAAAATCATACTAGGTCCAGTCAGTTAATTTGTCCAAAATTAGTTTAATTGGCTAGTATAACCAAGGTGAATGGTGTCCAAACCGCGTAATGATGGAGTCGATCTAAACAAAAACCTAATTATTAAGCTAATGATCAGTAAATGATATGAACGTTTGTGTGGAGCAGGCATGATTGACTTTGCAACTCTTATGTTGTTGGAATGATCTGTGGAGGGACCTCAGCTCCAGCTAGTATGAATGAATGAAAGTGGAACTCAGGAAGGGTCGATTAATTGGCCTGCGAAGGCGACACGTGTGGAGAGAAAATATAGAGAATTTTCTTTTTTCATATAAACTTCGGTATCTTACATTTAATTTGCACGAAAACGAGATAACAAAATTTGCAATAAATGTAGAAAATGAAATGTGGGGAAGAATATATATACACATAATATATATAGGAATATATTTACAAATGTTCTTCTTTTATATATATATATATAGAGAGAGAGAGAAATTGTAAAAAATGCCCCTCTATAATATGTCAATTATCCATGTCACCCCTAAATTATGAGTGGTGTAAATGTTGCCCCTCAATTATCAAAACGGTGTACATATAGCCCCTCCCGTAACGGACCTGTGGTTCTCTACCCCTCCATCGCTGGTACTTCAAATTGAGGGAGGAAAAAAACAACTAAATTACATATTTACTCCGATTTAACAGTGTCGTACACTAACAGGGAACCACATGTCCGTTACAGGAGCAGCTATATGTGCACCGTTTTGATAATTGAGGAACAACATTTACACCACTTATAATTCATGGATGACATTGATAATTGATATATTATAGAGGGGCATTATATATATATATATATATATATATATATATATATATATATATATATATATATATATATATATATATATATATATATAGGTTTAGATTCAGGTACATTTAAGTGTTTTCCTTGCGGTTGTGCGGGTGATTAATATGCACGAGTTTTGTACTTAATGTGCATGAGTCTTGTGCTTAATGTGCGTGAGTCTTGTGCTTAATGTGCGTGAGATTTGTGCTTAATGTGCGTGAGCGTGTAATGTTTAATGTGCATGAGTTTTGTACTTAATGTGCGTAATGTGCGTGAGTTTTGTGCTTAATGTGCGTGAGTGTGTACTTAATGTGCGTAATGTGCGTGAGTGTGTACTTAATGTGAGTTGTTGTTGAAACTTTAAAGTGCATGAGTTTTATGCTTAATTTTTGCGTGAGTTTGTGCTTAATGGGCGTGAGTCGTGTGCTTAATGTGCGTAAGTTGTATACTTCATGTGCGTGAGTGTGTACTTAATGTATGTAATTAAGTTGTTTTTAAAATTTAAGGTGCGTGTGTTTTTGTGCTTAACATGCTTGAGACTTGTACTTAACATGCGTGAGGTTGTGTTCTGAAGGGTGTTTTGTTTGTGTGCTTAATGTGCGTGTGTTGTGTCCTTTAAGTGCGTCAGATTAATGCTTATTAACGTGCGTCCACCCGCACAACCGCACGGGAAGTCTCAAATACACCTGATCCCTTCCTTTTATATATATATATATATATATATATATATATATATATATATATATATATATATATATATATATTTATTTATTTATTTATTTATTTATTTATTTGTTTGTTTGTTTGTTTTAATTTGACTCTTATTTAATCACAAAACTAATTATTTTTATCCTTAGAAATATACGGAGTATTATTAGGGACCTAAATTGTAATAATTGCAAATCATGATATAATTAGGAGTAAAGACATTTTTAGTCCTAAATTTATAGTGGCTTGGACAATTTTAGTCCTTTATAAAAAAATTTGTCATTTTATGGACAGCGTTATTGTGGCTAGGGCTGTGCAAAACCCGTCCAACCCGAACAACCCGTCCGACCCGCCCCACTGCTTGGCTATCGGAGTGGATACCCGTACCCGACTCTCCTTACCCGATCCGCCATTCAATACGGCGTCGGTTTAGAAGGTTCGGATGGGGTGTACATTTTTGCCAACCGACCCGTCCGACCACCCGAACTATCCTAGGGTTCCCTAAGGCCTTGTATAATACGGCGTCGTTCCATCAATGTATATATACATGCCTTCCACCACTTGGTCTTCATTTTCTCATCCGCGCAGCTGACCTAGGGTTTGAGATCTGAGATCGCATCTCTCATTCTCTCGACTCTCGACTCTCTGTCTCTCTCACTCTCTCAGTCTCTCACTCTCTCAGAGTCTCAGACTCTCACTCAGTCACTCTCTTAGACTCTCAACTCTCTCAGAGTCTCACTCTCTCAGACTCTCAGTCTCTCAGAGTCTCAGTTCTCTCAAGAGTCAAGAACTCAAGACTCAGCACGCATCAGTCATCTCTAATTCTGTAAATCCGTAAAGTAAATCTCTAATCTCTTAATCTCTATTTCTCTAAGCTCTAATCTCTTACAGTCTTACTCTGTAATCTGTAATCTCTAAATCTCTAATCTCTTAATCTCTATTGTCTAATCTCAGGGTTCTCAGAATCGAAGCGTTACAATCTCTAATCTCTAATCTCTTACTCTCTGTCTCTGAGAGTCAAAGTGGTGGAAGCCGTGGTGATTACTGGTGAACTGGTGATTAGAAGCCCTTGTTCTCCCGGGATTATTTGGGAGAAATCAAGTAAATCGTAAACCCTAGTTTTATAATTTATATATCTTCATTTACAATGAGTCTGTGATGAATATTTGGTGATATATTCATATATTATGCTATTTGTTGGTGGAAGCCTTTTACAAACTGATTTTTAAGTGTTGATTTTGTGAAATCTGGATTTTATGCCATGCAAATTTGTAATCTAACAATCCGAGTTAAAGGCTAAAATGTGAAATCTCCAGTGTGGGAATTTCCATTTATTGGTGGAAGCCCTTAACTCAAATCCAGATAATGATGATCTGGACTGAGTTCCTGAATCTGGATTTGTTTGTATTATTGTATATGTTATTATGTCTATCAGTTTATGGATGTATGACCCTTAATTGGTAATTGTTAAATCTGGAAAAATGATGACACAAACTACTATGTCCATGTGTCTGATTCTGGATATCTTTGTATGTTTAATTGTTTATTATGTAATTTATGTGGTCTCAGTTCTCTCAGTTCTCTGTGACTATCTGAATATCTGATTTTGTTCAATATGTGGAAGTGTAATATGTAATACTTCTATGTATGATTGTATGGTGGAAGCTTTAATATGATTGTATGATTTGTAATCTCCCTAAAATGTGGATACTGATGCCCATCTTTATAGATGGAAAGCATCAGTGCAACTGGACACCCTCCAACCTCAACTGATGAGGAGCATGGAGTAGAAGCTCAAGGTACTGAGAGAAATCCTCAGACAAATCCTATGCCTTCTCCTCCTGTTGTTCCTACAAAGAAGAGGAAAGAGGTGGAGTCTAGATCTATAGTATGGGATCATTTTGAAAAGATCCGTGCTCCACCTGCTGAAGGTGAAACTGAGGGACCAGTAGTTGAGGGCAAATGCCTTTATTGTGCCAAAATTTATAAATGTGAAAGTAAAAAGCATGGCACTTCCTCTTTGAAAAACCATATGAAGGCCTGCCTAAAAAATCCTCATTGTAAGGACATAAGGCAGTCTCTTCTCACCTTTAATGCCTCTGGAACAGAAGCTTCTGAGGGGGTTTTGGGGACTTGGGTTTTCAACCAAGAGGCTATTAGGAGGGCATTGTGTGAGATGATCATTGTTGATGAACTTCCCTTTAGGATTGTTGAGGGAAATGGCTTTAGGAAATTCATTTTAGTTGCTTGTCCTAGGTTTCAAATCCCTTCTAGGTGGACCATTTCTAGAGACATTTATCAGATTTACCTAGATGAGATAATAACCCTAAAAGAGTTGTTTAAGGTGAGCACCCAAAGGGTCAGCTTGACCACTGATACATGGACCTCTGTCCAAAGGATCAATTACATGTGCATTACTGCACATTTCATTGATGATCAGTGGAAGCTAAACAAAAAAGATCATTTCCTTTGTCCCAATTTCTTCTCATAAGGGAGAGTACATAGCCAAAGCCCTTGAGAGTTGTCTTCTTGATTGGGGGATTAAAAATGTCTTCACTGTTACTGTTGATAATGCCTCTTCAAATGACACAGCTTTGGGGTTTTTCAAGAACAAACTTCTGTCTTGGGGTGGGTCTTCTGTTAGGGTTCAATATATGCACATGAGGTGCATAGCCCATGTGTTGAACTTAGTGGTCCAGGATGGGTTGAGATATGCAGGTCCTTCTGTTAAGAAAGTTAGAGATGTTGTGAGATGGGTGAGGAGTTCTCCTGCCAGACTTAAGAAGTTTAGAGAGATTGTTGTGCTTAATGGGGTGGAAGCCAAATGTACATTACAACTTGATGTTCCAACAAGATGGAACAGCACATACATGATGCTTAACACTGCCCTTCAATACCAGAGGGCCTTTGAAGCTTATGAGAATGATGCCTCATTGAATGCTGACTTATCTGATTCTATTCCAAATTTTATGGATTGGCTTTCTGTGCAAAGCTTAGTCCATTTCCTGAAAGGCTTCTATGAGATGACTGTGAGAATATCTGGTTCTCTCTATGTCACTTCAAATACTTTCTTTTCTGAGATTTCTGACTTAGGTTGCATGTTGGATGACATGGTTAACTCTGTTTCAACCTCTGAAAAGGTAAACACTAAACTGTTAACATTTTTCTGAATGTGTTTGTATGCATCTATTAATTTTTTCTGTGTTATGTCTGTTTTATAGGAAATGGGGTCCCATATGAAACAAAAATTTGAAAAATATTGGGGAGATCCTGAAAAAATGAACTTCTTGATATTCTATGCCAATATTTTGGATCCTAGGGATAAGATTGAGTACATGCCTGCCCAATTTGCCCAGTTGTATGGTGATGAAAAAGGAAAATCATGCTTTGAAAAGGTTCAATCTTCTATGGTTCTGCTGTTTAATGATTATACAGCCACCTACCATGTGCAGTCTGCATCCCCTACTGTGCAACCTACCAAATCTGAACCTGTCCATTCTCAAACTTCAATTGGAAAACCTCAGGCTAGAATGAAAAGCCAGCTTAAAAAACAGAGAATGGAGACTGGTGGAAGCAGTAAAGAAACTGAACTCCAGATTTATCTAAGTGAAAAATTAGTGGAAGATGAAGAAAATGTGGACTTTGATGTCCTAAGATGGTGGAAGGTTAACAGTGATAGATTTCCTATACTCTCTAGAATGGCAAGGGATGTGCTGGCTGTTCCCATTTCAACTGTTGCCTCTGAGAGTGCATTCAGTACTAGTGGTAGGGTATTAGATCCCTTTAGGAGTTCCTTAACTCCTAAAATTGTTGAAGCCCTAGTATGTGCACAAGATTGGTTGAGGGCACCCAATCATCCAATCTCTGTTGAGGAAAACTTGGATGATGTTGAAAGACTAGAGAAGGGTACATTTTCTAACTTTTTAGGTTTCAACTTTAGAAATTGTTAATTGTTACCTTTATTCTAAACTATTTTTTTGTTTATCCTTTTTTTTTGTGCAGAATTGTCCACTGGAGCTGCTGGTTCTTTACCAAGTGCTGTTGGAACACTCCCAACAATTGCTGTAATACTTTTATATAACATTGCTTTCTGACTTTCTGTATAGTTTGATTGATAAATGTGTGGACTCTTTGAGGCAACTCAGGTAAGATTCCAGAATTGCTAATTGCTAAGTGGCTTGGTAACTTTTTTATAAATGTTGCTGCCCTTAGGCCTTAGCCCCTTACTCAGTTACATCTCTGGAATTCTGGTATATCACTTCCCTTCCTCTCATATTCTCCTTTCTGTTTAGTTATTATGGCTATGATGATGCTTCCACCATTTGTCTGAATTAAAAGGACTTTGGGTGTTTGGTATGTTGCTCTGAGACAAAACTCATGAAGCAATTTCCCCCCAACTCTAAAATGATATGAAAAAAAGCAATCTGAGCCTATCTTATTAATTATTATTAGTTCTCTACTTCTCTGTCTTTATTGGCTTTAAAGTTTAAATCGTTTAATGGTTTTATAATTGAGCAGGAAGATGAGGAATGGATGAATGCTGATTGCTAAAGGCTGATTGGTGAATGCTGAATGCTGACTGCTGAGTACTTTAGTAATTAGTATTTAGTACTTAGTAGTTTAGTGTTGTTGATTTTCTCATTTTGTGAACTTCATTTTTACTTTTTGAACTGCAATATGTAATTATGTAATTATGTATGTAAATGTCTACATAACTTTGGTAATTTAGTTTAGGGTTATTACAATATTACTTATTAAGTTTCAACATTTTTAAAGTTTTTTTTTTTTTGGTATGTTTTATAATCCGACTACAAACCGAAATCCGAACCCCAACCCGACCGTATCCGAACAGGTGAAATCCAAGAGGATTTCCCTCTTAATTCGAACGGATTGGGGTAGTTTTCCCCAATCCGAAATCCGATCGGATGGACGGATTGGCCATCCGATCCGTTCGAACTCGACCGATGCTCAGGCCTAATTGTGGCGAGGACATTTTTGGTCCTCCGTCTATATTTCTGCTAGATAACCGTCTGAGAGAGGGGTAATTACGTCAATTTAGGCTATCTCCTTCTATCTATTATATCTATGAATGTTTTGTTTTCTTCACGGTCATAATTCGAAGGAGTCGGAGAGTCCAAGTTGCAGTTGTACGAAGAAATTGTCGAAAAATCGAAGCCGCCAAACAGGTTACTAATCAAATAGATAGAAGGAGAATCGAAGCCGCCAAACACACATAGATATAATAGATAGAAGGAGATAGCCTAAATTGACGTAAATGCCCCTCTCTCATACGGTTATCTAACAGAAATATAGACGGAGGACCAAAAATGTCCTCGCCACAATAACTCTGTCCATAAAATGACAAATTTTTTTTATAAAAGACTAAAATTGTCCAAGCCACTATAAGTGTAGGATCAAAAATGTCATTTACTCTATAATTAGAGACCAAACTTACATTTGGTCTATGACATACTCAAGAACAAAAAGTACAATTATCACTTTAAAATAATAATAATAATAATAATAATAATAATAATAATAATAATAATAATAATAATAATAAATAAAAGTAAGGACCAAATCACTAATAAATAGTTAAATACGGAGTGCCAATCGGTGTTGCATGCATGTATGCTTATTGATTTTACATTGCACTACAAATATTTTACTATTATTTTTATCAGACAAAATTATCTTACTACTATTATTAAATTTAGGGAAAATGGCACTTTTCCCCCTAAGTTATATATTTATAGCACTTTCTCCCCCTCAATTATTTATGTAAGCACATTAGCCCCCTCAATTATTTTAAAAGTGGTGGTTTTCCCCCTAATATATAAAAATGACATTTCTACCCTTAAAGTAAACATTTTATTTATTTTACTTCTCCAACTAATTATTGCGTATATGTAGCGATTACAACGTTCGGTTCGAACTGAACCAGACACTATAGCAATCGAATTAAAAGTTTTCGGTTATGATTCAGATCTAGAACCCAATATTTGGATTTCAATTTATTAAATTTAAGAATTTAAAAAAAAAAAAAAAAAAAAAAAAAAAAAAAATCTGGATCATGAACCATGAACCGGCAGTTCCGGATCCGATTCGCGATTTTGAACCGTCTTTATTTTAAAATTTTATTTTTTATTTTAAAATAGTCTAAATTCAACAATAAATGTATTTTATTTTTTCAGTTCGGAACATGAACCAGCCACTCCGGTTCGCGATTTTAATAAACTCTAAATATCGCGTTTTGATTATAAATTGTAATTGGAATATTTTGGTTTGGTTGCTATAGTATCTGTTTGGTTTGAACCAAATTATAGTAATAATTTGTTGGAGAAGAAAAATAAATGAATTATTTATTTTAAGGGTAAATATGTCCATTTAACATTTCATGGGGAAAAAAGAGCCACTTAAATAATTCAGGGAGAAAAAGTACTATAAGTATATAACTCAGGGGGAAAAAGTGTCATTTTCCCTTAAATTTATGTTAGTATATATTAAATGTTACCATAATTATATTTAATCATTTGTCATATCTAAAATTCTTACTTTAACAATTACTATCCAAATTATCAACTATATATACTTTTAATATAATATGAGTTCTACAATTATGCTTTTTAAAAAAAAAAAAAATACTATTATTATTTAAAAAATATTTTAATATAACTAAGATTTTAATATTTGAGATTTACTTTTGTGTATTGTGCATTACTAGTGTGTGTGTATCCACACTAGTCTTTTCTATACGCGATGCACAAAAACATATGCCTAATATTTATATTTTAAAAAATAACTAACAAATTTTTACTAATTAAATTTTATATGAAATCAAATTTATTTTTTATTATAATAATCCAATATATTTTTTAAAAAGCAAAAACGGTAATAGATTACTTGACAAAGTCAAGGGGGACAAAATCCCAATATAGAGAGATAGCTTAAGTATAAAAATTCAATATATAATTTCTACAAACATTATTATTATTATTAAAAATATTTTTAAAAAATGGTGAATGTATGTGCATGGTAACAATAATGCAAAAAATAACGGAAGTTATAACGGTAAGGATTTTTTGTCCAGAAAATTATATAGTACAACAATAAAAATAAAATGTACAAAATAATTAGGACTAAAAAACATGAATATAAAGTAGGGGTATAATTTTGATTGATATTTACCGAGTATTATGTTTTTAGATTATATATGCGCTGATGTAGACCACGTACCCACGGTCAATCTGGCAAGCTTCATAGGGCATTCATGGCTACATGTGCCTCACATATATATCTAGGATTATTCTCCTTCAGCCCAAGTTGCAAACTTATTGGAATTGAATATATATATATATATATATATATGCACTTTTAATAAAGAAAAAATGATACTTGCAAATATTATTTGCATCAAATTTTATCTTCACCAGCAATTAGTTAGATAGATGCTTATACACCACATACTATTCTTTAATTATGGTTTGATTGATTTGATCATAACATTACTAAGTTTGGCGTAATGTGATTTGACTTGGATGTGATTCATGCATGTATTATACGGAGTACTAAGCATTCTTCGACACAATAAATCTCAATTGAATTAATTAATTATCAACTTGAACAACTGCTGTATATATATACATGACTACATCCAAGCTAGATTATATATATATATATGTGTGTGTAGTTTTTTTGTTTGAGTACTACTGACTCTATTATTATTATTATTATTATTATTATTATTATTATTATTATTATTATTATTATAGGTTAAAATCAGCAGTTATATCATGGACTCGGTTCACCTTGCAAGGTGGATCCGGATTCAAAATACATAATTTACATACTAAATGCTCACAATTTGAATTGTAAACATTCAGTATGAAATTGTGAACATTTAGTATGTAAAATTATGAACACTTAGTATGTAAATTGTAAACATTTAGTAGATAAATTGTGTATTTTTTATTTCCGAATCTTCCTTGCAAGGTGGACCCCGGGTCCACTGAATAATTTGCCGGTTAAAATAACATAAGATTGTAACCTAATGTCAAATAATGTTTTTGAGTATTTCAAAAAAGGTTGTATTTCAGAGGATAAAATAGGCAAATTATGCTGTGCAACCGTGTGCACCATGCATGGTGCACACAGAATTGGATCCATAATTTCTATATTATAGGTTCATAATTTCTATACTATAAATTCATGATTATTGAACTCTATATTCACAATTACAAAACTCTATGTTCATAATTTTCAAAACATATTCCCAATTATTGAACTCTATATTCACAAATCACTGAACTATATGTTCATAATTTGATAATTATACAGTTTAGAAATTATGAATCTATAGTATAGAAATTATGAATCTATAGTATAGCAATTATGAATCTATAGTATAGAAATTATGAATCTACAATTTAGAAATTATGAATCTACTGTATAGAAATTATGAATTTATAGTATAGAAATTATTAATTTATAGTATAAAAATTATGGATACAATTCTGTGTGCATCTTATATGTGCAAACGGTTGCACAGCATAACGCTCCGATAAAATATGTGTGGTTGCAGTAGGCCGGCCTAATCAACCTACTTAGGCCACAAGATTTGCAACCCATTGGCCATAAAGCCCATATTATCTTAATGGGCTGAAGCCCAAACAAAATGATGTTTAAGGTAATTGTCCAAATATAGATTGGATTGGGCCTTCACTCAATTAATGATTTTGCAATGAGTCAATGACAATAAAGTTGGCAAATTATTGTGTGGAACATGGTCCACACAATGTTATGTGGACCATAATAAAAAGTACATTTTTAATATACTAAATGTACATTATTTTTGTACTGAATGTACATTATACATTATAATGTACATTCAGTACAAAAATAATGTACATCCCCTGAATACAATGTACATTATTTTTATACTGAATGTACATTATTTTTATATGGAATGTACATTATTTTATAATAGACAAAATATGGTCCACACAATTTGTGTGGACCATGGTCCATACAATAATAATTGAATAAAGTACGGAGTAATAAACTAGGGTTATAATTTTATTTTTTTTTAAACACAAATTCTACCAAAAGTATTTATATACAATATTATATGGTGCTTTACAACCTTACATAATAATAGGTCAAAAACATAAAAGTAACTCCAGGTGTCAAGTGGGTGGATTCATGATTTTCATACCTAAAAGTAAAAAATTTGATTTCTGTCAGTCAAGCTTAGTCGAGCTTATCGTATTAGGTTTTTCTAGTACAGTTTACCTATCATATGTTGTTGCAGACTATTACACAAGAATAATGTTTACATAGTGTACACATTTGAATAGCAACTTAGGTTTCTTTGCAACATTTTAAAAAAAAAAAACATATAAGTATCAACTACTTTTTCTTATTTTCTTTTAAATTTTGGTTTCTTAAGTGTTGATTGGTACATGTAGAATCACACATAATATGTTTGATTGCACCAAGTATTGTGAATGTTAATCCAAATAACATTATACGATTATACGTACATAATACAAGTGATGCCAGTGTCAACAATACAGTAAATTTTCTTTCCCCCTTAAGTAACATACTTTTGTTGGTATATTGCCATTACATTCAAGATATTGAATGATATTACATTTTATACGTAATGTCATGTTCCTTTATTCGTTACAAATACTGTTATTATTTTGTCTTGTTTGGTTGCATTTATTATGGCCACATTTGGTTCGCGAAAAATATTTCAGGATAAATAAAAATGAAATTCTATGAAAAAAAAATTACCGAGAAAATTAATTACATTGTTTGGTTGGTTGAAAATAAATTACTGGAAATATCGATTCCATTATTTTGTTAAGTTTGGAATTGTAAGGAATAATAAGTATAAAGACAATTATATCCCTACATAATAATAACAACAACAATAATAATGATAATTAAGAAAAGTTGATGAGGGCATAGTTGTCCTACTTATTTTTCATGGGAAAAAAATGCCAAGGGGAACCATGGAAAATGTTTTCCATGAACCAAACAAAAAAAAATCTAGTTTTTCTCAAATTCAAGAAAAACATTTTCCTTGGAGAACATTTTCTATGAACCAAACATGCTCTAAGGGGATGTTTGGTTCATAGAAAATGTTTTCCAAAGGAAAATGTTTTCCAAAGGAAAATGTTTACCTTAAAATTGAGGAAAATGTTATTTTTTGGTGTTTGGTTCATGGAATTCATTTTTCATTGGAAAATGAATTCCTCAAATTTGAGGAAAACAAAATCCTTGGTTGGACCAAGGATTTTGTTTTCCGTGAAAGATGAGAAGAAAAAGTGATATGACTTGACTATTTTACCCTTGTTTTCTTTCTTAATTATATCACTCTTATTAATTTGTAGGGACATATAGGTATATATACTCGTTATTCCTTACAATTCCAAATCTAACCAAACAATAGAATTAGTATTCCTAGTAATTCTTTTTCCATCAACCAAATAATGAAATTCATCTTCCTAGTAATTGTTATTTTTTCATGGAATTTCAATTCCACTTCCCTTAAAATATTTTCCGCGAACCAAACGAGCCCTAAATATTCATGATAGTACCTTATAACAACTCTTACAAGTATCTATAAAATGTATATGTTTACACAACCAAGAAATAGAAGTTGTGCACAGCTAATGGTTTTCATGTTCAATTTATTTGGTAACCATAATATTACAAGTTCGACTCTTATTAGTAGTAGTCTATTTGTATTTTTAATTTGAGTTGATAAACTATAGTGGAAAAAAACGCGGGGCTGATACTCTAACAAACAAAAAAATAGACAAGAGAAATTAAAAAATAATAATAATAAAGTTTCCAAGCGCCTAGCTATGTGTAACTTTCCAACTTTTTTTTTTTGTTTTTTTTTTTTTTTATTTCGTTCTCCTGCAAAAAACAAACTCCTGCAGGAGTGAAAACCCCCAAAAAATTCATCAGTTAAAAGCCATCCTATTTTTTTTCACGATTTCAAAAATTGCCAAAAATCCATTGATATGGATGCTCTTACATATTATCGAATGCATTCTATAATTTAGCGTGATGCACTTTATAGTTGTGCGCAATGCACTTTACATTTTGAGTTATTTATAAAATTGTCACCATTTTTCTTCGTTCTCGTGCTATTATTGCTTTAGAGTTGTTGATCTTTCCAACTGAATTGTTAAAATGAGTTTTCATTTCTCTTCTAGGTACCTGTTCTCATTTGAACATTTTCTTTTGTATATGCATGTGTGAAATAAAAACATGTCCTCTCCGCTTCTAATTAATAAGGTTTGGTTGCAAATACTATCAAACTGGTTTGAGTATTAAAAACCATACATCTCACATCAACCTCATAAAAATTAATGAAGTGATACAATGATACATAAACTTAAAAAGTTTTCCCACCTGTCATATTAATAGTTTCAAGTTTAATATTTTTATTTTATTTTTTAAAATTCTGAGCACCTATCATTATACTTTTGTTGAACTGTTAATGTAAAGCTCTCTATGACAACATAAAAAACCTCTCATATTACATTTGAACTTATGCACAATGCATAGAATGATGCATTTTCTTTTGGAGACAATCATGGAGCCTTTATGCAAAAGGGTTTTTGTTATTTTGTATGGATTAGTAGTGAAATTTCATTTCTCAAAAAAAAAAAAAAAAACAGTGAAATTTCATTATTAAGTATTTGACAATTGACATAAACTGATAAACAACATGATTTCCTCTAATGTAGTCATTACTATATATACTGCGTAGTAATTATGTCACCATGCCCACGTGGCGCTATTCCATTGGGCCCCATGAACACAGTCGGTGGACCCTGGTGCAGGTAACAACAAAGAAATTATACGCACACAAAATGGGGACGAACGATGGAGAAAAAGAAAAAGAAAAATAAAAGGATTTATTCGTTCCCAGAAATCTCATCTCATCTCATCTGCTCCAAAAATCTAGAGAGAGAAAGTAGGCTTATCTCTCCGCGAACTGCGAACCTCTTTTCGGTTGTGTTTCTCTCACTATATGTATAGCCGGGTGGTGTATGTATGTAAACCCTAATTAGGAAGGGGAGATTTTGTGAGAGTGGTGAGAGGGAGGGGGGGCAGGCGATGGTGCAGAGGAGGAAGCGTGGAAATCGAGGTGAAAATCGAAGGCTCGGAAACCCTAACTTGAAGCAAAACGTTGACTCGCGGCGGGAATGCGCATGGCTCCTGAGGAAGACAGCGGGAACTCGAAGGCTAACCATCACAAAACGCCGCCGCCGCCGGCGACTCAGCAGCAGCAGCAGGTGAAGAAGCGGCGGCCGAGCTGGTCGGACGGCCAGCTGTGGTTGAATAAGGGGGATGCTCAGCAAGCTCTCAGGAATGTGGTTAATAAACTGCGGTTACAGTCTCTGTCCAACTCTACGACTCCGCCGTCCGAGCCCGACTCGGATATCCAGACACTCGACGATCCGGATCCGAACCGGCAGTGCTCCGACCCGGATTGTACTTCTCTCCTTTCGGATGCGCTGTTGTTGAATGTGCTCTCGAGGCTTCCCGAGTCACAGCACATTTCCAATTCATTGGTTTGTAAGCGGTGGTGTAAGCTCAGTGGGAAGCTGGTTCAATCGATTAAGCTGTTGGATTGGGAATTTCTCGAGTCAGGGAGGCTTGTTTTCAGATTTCCGAATTTAATCGATATAGATATTCTTCGAGCTTGTGTGAAACTGGGGCGGAATTCCGGGATTTTGATATCACACAGGCTAGTATCAGTTCACTTAGATTCAAGTTCTGCTAACGGCGGGTTTGTGAGGAGAGAGGATATTTTGGATTGGGAAGTAGTCGATGGAGGAGTCAAGATTCTGGTAGAGGGCTGCGCCAATCTAAGGAGAATGGTTTTGATTAATACCAGCGAGGGGAGCTTGAAATGTGTGGCTGATAAATGCAAGACCTTACAGGAACTGGAATTGCATTGCTGTGACGATTTCTCTCTGAGAGGGATTTCAGGGTGCAAGAATTTGCAGATACTGAAGCTGGTTGGTAGCTTAGATGGGTTTTACAGCTCCATGGTTTCAGATATTGGCCTGACAATTCTGGCTCAGGGTTGCAGGCGTCTCTTGAAGCTTGAGCTGGTTGGATGCGAGGGAAGCTATGATGGGATCAAAGCTATAGGACAGTGCTGTTTTATGTTGGAGGAGTTGACACTTTATGATCACAGGATGGATGATGGGTGGTTGTCGGCATTGTCATATTGTAGCAATTTGAAAACATTGAAGCTTCAGTCTTGCAAAAACATGGATTCGAGTCCTGGTCCTGATGAGCATTTGGGTTCTTGTCCTTCTCTTGAAGAGTTGCACTTGCAGCGTTGTCAATTGCGGGATAAGCAAGGTCTTAGAGCATTGTTTCTAGTATGTGTGTCTGCCCGAGAGCTTGTAATTGAGGATTGTTGGGGATTAGACAACAATGCATTTGCCTCGGCCTCTATATTGCGGTACGAGTGACACTCTATTCTGTAACTTATTCTTTATGTGCAGTATGAATAACACTAAGGTTTGCCAATGCATAAAACTCTAACCAATGACCCATTGTAGAGTGATTAATCTTTACTAACCTGCAACACAACTGTCATGCAAGTATGCAACTATGCAAGAATTAGACCATTTAACCTCTGATGTAGTTAAACTTTTGGGGTCATATGATTAGCTTCTGTCACCCTAAATTCTAACTGAATGTAACTTCTGCAACTTATGTGGGTTACCTTTGAGCTTTATCCAATCATTGTAAAGTGGATTGTGGGCTACTACTCAATCTTTTTCTTTTGTTTTAGTGGGTAAAATAACAATTAATTCGTGAGTTTCGTATGCATTGAAGAAATATACGAAATTGTTATGCCTTGCTGTGATAACATTTGTCTTTGAGTTGACTTCCGCGATTTGACATAGCACTGTCTAATTTTCGATTGCAGGGGTTTAAGAGTCCTGTCGTTACATGGATGTTCACTACTCACAACTGAAGGATTGGATTCAGTGATTGAATCTTGGCGGGAGCTTCAACGGCTTAGAGTAGTCTCGTGTAAAAACATAAAGGATAGTGAAATAACACCAGCCCTAGCAATGCTATTTTCTACTCTCAAAGAGTTGAAGTGGCGACCTGACTCTCAGTCTCTGCTCTCATCGGGTCTTGAAGGGACCGGCATCAGACAAAAAGGCGGTAGATCTTTCCGGTGGAAATAATACTGAAGACCGGACGCAAAGAAACAGCAATAATCCTAGTATCCTAAACAGATTTTTCATGCATACCTTGATGAAAGCAGTTTTTATTTGAGCATACACTGACAGAATTGAGACTAGTTGGCATTTGTTGCAGAGCATCTGATCTTAATTACTGAGTATGCATGGTACTATGAAAATCTTAGGTAATCAACAAAAGATGTTTTAGGGATGGATGGTAGGTGATTACATTTTTAATGAGTATTTGTATATTGGGTAGCTTTTGTACCAATTACCAAATCAAAGAGTTAACTCTGCTAATGTATCCTAGTTATTTAGCTAGCTATTTTCTATTCATCCACATCATTTTACACACTAGTTGGATACATATACTGGAACTACGAATAAATGAATGCATGTTATACAATTTCTCCCTTTATTTCTTTGCCTTTATGTTTTCTGTGTTCTCATAATCTTCTTTAAGTTCAATGGATTGTTGGATTATACATTTATCTCTCTCTCACACACACACACACATATATAGGGTTATGTTCAAGTGAGTCCTTATTTTTAATAGGTATTAATTTCATTTGTCTATGAGTCTATCATTTCATTTGGAGTTAATTCCATTATTAGTCCTAGATTTATAGGTGACAATCTATTTCCAGTTTTTTTTATCAGAACATCTCTTTTTGGTTCTAGTATTATTGTGACATGACCAATTTTGGTCTTCTATCAAAAAAATTGTTAAAATTTTGTTAAATACAAAATCTGGTCCTCTATTAAGGATCTGGCTATTGTCTTTTGTCATTTTGATCATTCTTGCTGAACCGGAGAAGGTGACTAAACCACTCTGCATATTATTTGAATGAAAAAGTAATTCCTATTAATTTTATTTTTTAAAAGACATTTTAAATTATAAATGTTATATTTGATATGATTTTTAAATATGTAAAAATTGTAAAAAATAAATTATACGGAGTAAATAGTTTGGATTAATTATTAATTAATAGAATAAAAGCAAATCAAATTTATTTCATAGTTGGTAGTAGTAGTAGATATTTTGGTTTAAAGTGGCGATGTGGTGATCCGACTCAGGTCGCTAGATACGTGGCGAGAAATGGTTGGTTAATGCTATGTGTCTAAAGCCAACTACGTGGGTACAAATAGAAGAGTCAAACTAAGGGTTCACGACGGTGTAAGATTTTGATTTTTCAATCCAGCGATCGGATCAGAAGAAGTCTAATTCGACGAGAGATCTAATCGAATTTCTTTTGATTTAAGGTCAGATTTCTCTTTCTCTAAGCTGCTTCTATATCCTTGAATTTGTATCTGTTTCTCAATTTCTCGATGCGTTCATGTATGTTTGTAAATATACGGAATGAGTATACATGCTTGTAATTCTGTTTGCCTGCGTTATTTCTTCGGTTTTGATTAGGGGATGGTTTATCTATAATCAACCATTTTCGTTGATTCATTTGTTTTGTTTTACATTTCCGTGGGATTGAAATCATCAAATGATAAGTGAGTTGGTGAATGCGATTTATACTAGATTAGTTTATTTTGTGGGAATTTAGTAATTCCGATCTTTTGTTTATGTATGCTTGTGATGGAATTTTGTTTGAAGAATGCTGAGGGAGTTAGTTGCATACAACTCTGATGGGGCATTGGAATCTTGAGACTTGAGAGAGAAAGGATGCCCTTTCAGAGTTGGGGATCTGATGTTAGTTCTTTAATTAATTATGATAAAGAGGAATAAGTCTAAAGTGAATGGGTTGAATAAGGGATCATAACAGTTTGCTGACAGATAAAGTTGTTTTAGCACTGTAAAATTTACATACACTTTGAGAACGAGAAGGATAGTTGCAGTGAGATGTGGTTGCAATGGTAGGTAGGTAGGTAGGTAGATATATGTATATATATATATATAGGTGCAATGGGGGGGTATATTTGAATGAATGTAGATGAAAATGAGTTTTTATGGCGTTGAAATGGTGGTGGGTGGGTGCAGAAATGGCGTTGGGAGGTGGTCCACAAAGAGGAACTGCCGCAGCTGCAGCTGCCAACATGCGTCGCAGGAGGACTGGAGGAGGTGCGAGTGGTGCTGCTGGAGGAGGAGGTGCCAGTGGTACTATGCTCCAATTTTACACTGATGATGCTCCTGGATTGAAGATTTCTCCCAATGTTGTGCTTGTCATGAGCATTGGCTTCATAGCATTTGTTGCTATTCTTCATGTCATGGGTAAATTGTACTTCCGTAGAGAAGCCTAGAAAATACTCAGCTTTTTTAACAACAAACGCCCTTCTCCTCCCCTCTCTGCTTTTTGTTTTTGCTTCTATTCAATCTTATCTGATGTTATTATAGAGTGACTACTTTTCATCTTCCAACAGCTACATTTGTTTTGGGACTCAAAATCATGTTACCTTAGTGTTGCTATTCTGTCATGAATTTTTAGACATTCATCCTCTGTTGGTTGGTTGGTTGGTTCATGGGATACAAGTACGTAGTGTTGAGGGTATTGAACCACTGCTAAATGGGATGTGCTACATTTGTTTTGGGACTCAAAATCATGTTACCTCATGTTCTGTAACGAATTTCTGTCATGAATTTTTGGACATTCATCCTCTGTTGGTTGGTTGGTTCATGGGATACAAGTACGAGGGTATTAAACCACTGCTAAATGTCCAATTTTCTGTTGAGTTCAGTTAACTTTTCAAGTTAATAACAATTCAGTTTTTTTTTTTTTTTTTTTTTTTTTTTTTTTTTTTTTTTTTTTTTAATTAAATTAAATTAAACGATAAATGAAACTTTTATTATAAAGGTAAGTATAGATTTCCTGTTTGGTAAATGGCTATTAGTTGATAGTTGTTGGCTAATTAGGTTAATTAGAGGATATAACTAGTTGATAACATTAGCAGATTGTGTTTGAGCTGTTAGCTGTTTGGTATAATGTCTTTGGAGCAGCTTTTTAAATTTTAGTATTTTGGAGTTACAAAAAGCTAATTAACTAAACAATTATATTGATTTTTTTTAACCAAATCAAACAATTAATAGTGATCAAATTAGTCAAATTGGCTAATAGGCTAACTATTTTACCAAACAACCTTAGTAAATAGCGGTTGGTTGATAGTTGTTAGTTGATTGTGTTATTGACTTTGTGAAAAATGTTTGGTAAATTAGTTGTTAGCTAATTGTATATGCAAATTGACTTTTTTAAAAAGCTAATCAAAATAGTTGCTTTGAGTAGCTTTTTGAATTTTAACCTTTTGAAACAATGAGTTATTACAAAAAGCTAATTAACCAAACACTTACATTGGTTGTTTAATCAAGCCAAATAACTAATAGTGGTCAAAGAAGTCAAAATTGACTGGTAGGCTAACTATTTTACCAAACAGGTCTTTTGAGAGAGATCAAATCAATCACTTTATTAAGTAACATATTGGTAATAAAAATAATCTCTCAAAGATCTTAGATTGGTCACATTCTCCAATCAATCAATCAGTTTCACCGGTGTTTTTTTGCTCGAAATATGGTAAAAACCTTGTCAGAGGATCGCCGAAACTCAAGTGACTTATAATTATAGGTCATCAACTGGTTTTTGGGTCTCAATGCTCTAAAATAATATATTTTAGGGTATAATTGCAATATTTAAAAGTTTAAGGACCTAATTGACTCTTTTCCTTTCTCTTTATAATATTTTAAAAATTATTTATAGAAAAAAAAAAGAATTAATTCGAACTATAAAATGTGACAGTAATTGAGATATTGAGGGGGGAAAGTGTGTATTGTAAATTGAGGAGTAACAAAATCCACATTGAAAAGGAGTTGAGTCAGTCATTGTGAAGTGAAGATGATAAAATGGAGATGTGAGGGATGATATTATGAGGCAACAGTAGTAATTCTTAGCACGGATGATAGTGCTGATCTCAGGAGGTTCTCAATATCAGGTGAACACCTGGTGAACGACCTTTCCCAGAAGTTGTAATTCTTATTCTGTTAAACAAAACAAAACAAAACAAAATAAAATTCATTTTCTTCTTATCATCAAACAAATAATGTACAACAGAAGCGTGCGTGCGTTACCATTGTGAGCTCAAGGAAAGTGGCCACCAGTCCCCATGGATGAGGTGGTTTGGCAACAAGACGTTCTAATATCACTCTTATTATCTGTTCTTGTATCATTTCCTGCATGTCCACCACAACACACATCATTAATTAATAATAAATTAAGCAAGCAGGACATGTATCATGTATGTAACAACTAACAACATAGTCATAGGGATCGCACCTGGTTTGAGTTTGCAAAAAGATAGAGAATGGTTAAGGAGAAGTAATGTGTGTGGTTGTTTGGATAGCGCAATTGATTTGCAATTGCATTCAACATCACGTAACGCCCCTCCTTGTCCAACTCCATGCTTAAAGTCTGGAAGATATCAAAAGCAGCACTCACTAATGTTGAATGATTCGGACCACTATTTCCCAGCACCAGCAGCACTTGTGAATTATTATTAGATGCTGCTGTTCTTGTCTGCAGCTGTTGTACAGCCTATGAATGAAAACACCCAAATTATTGACACCAGCAGGCAGAAGGAAAAATGGTATTGTGCACTCACTACAAATCTCTTTTTTGAATCGTATGTAGAAATTAAGACGTACCAAGATCCCAACATAGAGCACAAGGGAGTTGATAAGAGGCACGTTATAATGAGTCCCAGCCCGGGTAGCTTCACTAGGAGAGAGTAAGAGTGTTTGCTTCAACTCCCTAAGAAACAGAGACCCCTGTTGTCTTGTCTGTAGAAGAAGAATCAATGCAAGACAACAATGAAATTCCTTTTTTTTTTTTTTTTTCCAAATATTGCTACTTATCTACTGCCTGCCTGCATCCAGCTTGAAAAGAAAAGAAATTATTAATGTTTTTATGATTTACCTTAAGGTATTCATCCACATCATTCTTAAGCTGTCTTGCTTTAAGAGCAGCATCAACCTCAGACAGAATGCGTGGGGATAGTTTGATCTCAGGTAGTAGATCAATCTAAAGACAAACAAAAGGAGTTGCTTCTTCAGAACTCAACTCAACTCAGACAAGATTATATTATGGAAATTGTAGTAAGGTATTTCTGTTGAGTATATCACCTTTACGTCGGGAACTGAAAGATTAGGCAGCTTTATATTGCGAGGACATGCACTAAGAACCATGTTTCTCATCTGTACACAGATCGGAGGTATCACGTCACAGAAGCTGAAGTGATAGTCACAGAGGAACTCTGGGAAGTCATGAAGAAGAATTAACAACACCCTGAGTGTCCCTTCATATAGAAGACAGACCTAGCATAGAATTTAGCATAAGTTGAAGGAAAGAAGGCAACAACGTAACATGAAAAACACTTTAAAACATCTATCCAACTATACAAACCGGTGCTTCTCCTAGTCCAGCATTTCTAAGGAATGGCTCCATAAACTGGAGCAAGTCAACCAACAATCGATGGAAATAAGGCCACTCGTTCTGAGCATTTCCGGTGAGTAATTTTGGCATGAAACATCTATGAGTAACAAGCTCAAGCCACACAAAGCTGAAAGCAACCCCTCAAATTAGCAATGCAAAAAAATGCCAGCAGCCAATCATGCTCTATGGTTGCACATGCAAACAAAAATCCTTCCACTGGAAGAATGCATTTAATTTAATTTAAAGTATATTGAACAGCTATCTAGAGAATGAAAACTATCCTGAAAGAATTGCTTTTCTTTCTTAAGTGAAGCACAAATAGGGTAAGGCAAGTACATATATCAAGTTATTAACCATCAAATGATGTTGATCTTCCAGTCACAACCAATAAATACATTTGAAAAAGTAAAGATATTAAAAGATTCAGGTACATTTGTGATAATTGTATTTTATGGTTCCAAAATATATAAATAGTATTGTACTCAACCTCTATCCTTAGAAGCACAATAAAGAACAAAGCAAGAAAATATGAAGACTACTCCTTGGATAAAAATGAACAAACAGAAGTGCCTTTTCTATACAAAACAGACGTGACTTAGAATTCAAGTTCAGGATTGTAAAAGCATTAGGATATCTGCCACAGGCCAAAAACACAAACACACACACACACACAAAAAAGCATTTAAATAAAACCTGAACCCTGGCACTTTAAGTGGTTGAAGAGCATGGAAGGCACTTGCAAACACAGACAAGATCTGAAAAAGATGAAGAAAAAGGTCAACGAATCAACAACAGCATCAAATAAGTGCACGTGAAATAAGCCTACCTGAAAGTTTGCACCATCAAATATGGGATCTGATGAACACAAATCAATTATCCAATTTATAAAAAGCCTAAAGTAGGGTCTTGGATCAAAGGAATCTGACTTCTCATCTGAATCTCTCTGAATGAATTTCACAGTTACTGCGAGGACCTGTCGTTTGGTAACCAATAAATTTACATAGATAAAGACAAAACAAGAGAAACTTGAAGTGCTTAACAAAACTAGGGTATAGAATTCATACCCTAGACAATAGGGAAATTTTACTTGTTCCCTGATCAACTGGATAAAACTATAAAAGGAATAAAGTGAATCAACACTACAAAAACGAACAGGTTATGAGAGAGAGAGAGAGAACTACATTCACTAACAATGCCAAAAGTCAGCCAATTAGCTAGGAAAACAATGCTAACCTTCACAACTGAGTACACCAACTTGGCATAGAGATCAATAGCTAGGAATGACAGAGTTTTTGCTTCAGATGCTTGGGAAAGACTCAAACTTATCACCTCAGATGATAAACAGTGTAACACGGAAATTTCCTGTAATTAACAGCATTGTTGGTTCACGTAAACTTTGATTTTCGTACTGACAAAAAGAAGGCAGCCTTATATTATTAAATCCAAATATGAGGGGAGAGTGACCATGAGCTTCTGGAAAAAGCAATCTGAGACATCATCCCCTTTTAATAGGCCACTACGGTGTAGTCGTGAAACATAGAGAGCAGAAGCAGCATCCTTTGCTCCAGGACTTCCACATATCTGATACCATTCAACAAACAGCATGGAGACCTATGAGGGAAAACCAAGATAATGCATTAGACTCAAGAGTAACACCTTTGTATGGTTCAAAGAATCAAGGGGAAAATTTTAAACGAAAAAGTACTAAAAATGGTTATTGTAAATAAATACGACCATATGGTAAGTTTATAATATATCATATATGCGCCTGTTTGTGGTCCACAGTTTCAACTTTCTGGTGCATAAGATTTATGAGTACAACAAATCAGTAGTTCACTTTTCAAAATCTCTGGTTTCATAACTATTTGACTTCAATCACCAGTACTAACCATTTTTCCTTAAAATTGGTCAGAAAAAAAAAAAAAAGAAAAAAAAGGAAGCATCCCAAGATAAAGTAAAAGTTGTTTTGCCTGAAGGGATAATCATAGCATTATTGAGTTATTTGCACCCACATATAATGGGTTTCCTTTCCATCCTTACATTTTTCATTAACAGGGTTAGGGCAAGATAGGCAGTTTTATAAAATACAGGGCATTATCTATTAATGAACCCACACATCATCTTTATACATGAACATAGTGCTCAGCCAAGTTATCAATGAGTGTAAAGTATGCAATTAGATGTTTTATGCTAAGGAAATTGTTCCATACATCCTCATAGAAGAAGCATTTTCTGGTTTAAAAGATGACAGCAGCTCAGTAGCAACAGAAAAAAGTATAACAGAATGAAAAATGATTTGCACCACGTTGTATTTTTGTTCACAGCACTTTTTGGCATGTATAACATAATCATTCTTGTCTTTGCCCTCCTCCATCCCTTCTTTTAACCAAAATAACAAATAACAATATAAAGATTAATTTTTTTTTTTTTTGACAGATGCAATAGAGGATCATTTAGGAAATAATTTGTGGCATTAGAAGTGGATATGGAATTACTTTATTTTATTTATTTTTTGCATCAAAGCATGATATGATTAAGGAAATATCTTTATTATTAGAATTGATTTATTATCCTTACTATTAGAATTGATTTATTTCCTATAGAGATAGGAAATAATTATGGTAAGGAGCTTTAATGATTCTCCTTTCCTTTTTATGTTTTAGTTAGTCTTCCTTTCCTTTTTATGTTTTACTAGTCTTTGTAACCCTCTTATATAAAGGGGATTTTCATTCTAATAAAATAACAAGGAAGAAAGAAGTTAAGTTAAAGTCAAGAGGTGGGAAAACTCTCAAAACGTTCCTATTATCTTTGTTCCTTAAATTTATCTCTCAACATAGACATCCCCAATAACCCTAATCGCCCTTTGACGCGTGCTTTCACCCGAAAACATAACAAACAGACGTTATGCCATGGAACCGTGTTCACCATTCATGGTGAACACGGTTCCAACGGTGTTAGTACACCGTTATCTTTTTTTTTTTTTTTTTTTCTTAATTAATTGTGTGACTTTTCTTCTTTATTTTCACATTTTGCGGTTTCACTTTAATTTGAGGTGAACAAAGATTTCGAACATTCATAAATTATGAATTCATGCCTGCACATTCACTTTGGAACCATGCCTACACATTCCTGTCCGAAATCACGGACATTCATAAATTATGAATCCATGCCTGCACATTCACTTTGGAACCATGCCTACACATTCACTTTGGAACCATGAGATTATGAATTTTCTGTTATAAGATTATGAATTTTCTGTTATGAGATTATGAATTTTCAGTTATGAGATTATAAATTTTCTGTTATGCGATTATGAATTTTCTGTTATGAGATTATGAATTTTCTGTTATGAGATTATGAATTTTCATTACATTCATAATTTCGGACATTCATAAATTATGAATTCATGCCTGCACATTCACTTTGGAACCATGCCTACATATTCCCGTCCGAAATCACGGACATTCATAAATTATGAATCCATGCCTGCACATTCACTTTGGAACCATGAGATTATGAATTTTCTGTTATAAGATTATGAATTTTCTGTTATGAGATTATGAATTTTCAGTTGTGAGATTATGAATTTTCTGTTATGCGATTATGAATTTTCTGTTATGAGATTATGAATTTTCTGTTATGAGATTATGAATTTTCATAAAATTCATAATCTCATAACAGAAAATTCATAATTTGATCAAACGCGCGCCGTTAACTCCACATCCGCGATTTTTTTTTTTTTGTCTAAAAACGACGTCGTTTTGCCTTGTGTTCACCATTCTCGGTGAACACGATTCCATGGCATAATTTGCGCATAACAAAGCACCAAAATGCATAAACTATGACCTGCCTTTTTTTTTTTTCCCCCCTACTTGTAGCAAAGTCAAATTAGACAGTTGAAATCAGTAGCTTAAAGAAAAATTTTGTATGGAGTACACCAAAACTATAAAATACCATCAGAAGGCAAGCCTATGAAGGGAAAAAGACAAGCATATTGGCAATTTGGCATAAAATGCCACAACTGTCCACTGTTGATCAGATGACTACATCTTTACCAGTACAGAAAAATGAGGGCATATAATTCCTCTCAAATGGAAAACAGAACTCACATTCAAGCATGGAATTCTAACAAGTAGAAACCAGAAAGTTCTTCAAGACAAAAATATTTAATGTAACATGCACACATAAGTACTATGTGAAACGGATGCAAAATGTAAATATCATGTCAACCTCAGAAGAAAACGCAAGGAAACAGATGCACGTGGAGGAATACTGATGAAAGTCTTGTCTAATTCACTATATGCTGGAGAGATTCCTGGCTCATTAAAAAAATACCTGTTCATGGAATCCAGCAGGGCCTGGCTCAACACATTCAAATGAGCTCTTATCTCCACCGCTTGGAGGGAGCATAGCAGCCTGTCCCAGCATAAATATTAGACAACTTAAAAAAGCTAAGCAAAGGTAGAAATAGTTGTTTCAAAAACCTTTTTTTCCTTAGATTGTTTGAAATTATCCTCCTTCCAGCAAGAAGCACCAGACGAAGCCATAACATTAGCAGAAGGATTCTTGGCTATCTCAACTAGCTGTTTCAATGACTCGTGAGAACCAGGTCTTGCAGCAAGCTGAAGAAGTAAGAAATTCAAAACACAATACACTGAAGACTAGGGAAAAAAACAATGTTATAACAGAGAAGATAAGAGGTAAAAACATACCTTTCCCAATGCATCCACAAGATCTTGCAGCTCCAATACAGCTTTTGAATCAATCTTCAGCAATGTTTGTATAAGAGAAATCGAAAACACAGTTGCAGACTCTGCATATCACAAACAAATAATCAGTAATGTTAATTGCAACCAATAAAAATCAAACTTTCCAATACATACTATTTCTTTCAGCATTAATAAGTTCCGCCATATGAATATTATACTCTGCAAGGCTCAGTAGTTCACTCTGTATAAGATGAACAGTTATGTCTTTGTTGAACTTCTGCTCCTCATCAGAGTAAATCACCTGCAAAAAGATTTAGGAGTCTACTAGTTTACAATGATTCAGGGCTATACTCTAACAATACTCATAGAGCAATAGACCTTCCTGCAAAATCCATACCCGTATCTCTCAGGATTAATACATAAATGACTAAAGAGCTTTAAGGAATGGATGGGAAAGAGTAAAAATAAAAATAGAGGCACAAAAACAACTTGAAGGTATGAAGGTATAAGGATATAGTACAAAATATCAAATTTATCAACCTATTGGATTAAACACAATAAACAATCAAAATTTCTGTAACTGCAACATACCCAACTAGTCAGCTCCTTAA
Source organism: Ipomoea nil (assembly GCF_001879475.1). NCBI lineage: Eukaryota > Viridiplantae > Streptophyta > Magnoliopsida > Solanales > Convolvulaceae > Ipomoea > Ipomoea nil. The sequence continues at coordinate 3,105,241 of NW_017616616.1, read as the reverse complement.
CAACAACCTTGCTGATGTCACAGATAGAACACAGCATAGCAAGATGAACACTAACATGTCCAATGTTTGATGCATTTTCATATAATCCTTTGAAAACCTAGATTAGCAAACAAAACTCAGAATACTAGTATCACAAAATCAATTTCTTTCCTTGTAAGGAGAATAACACACCTTTCGAGCCACAGCCAAGGCTGCCTCATCTTGACTTTTACATCTGAGGATTATTGCTGGAACTTCAGCAATAGCACCCTATAAACAATACATTATAAGACATCAGAAACTCAATAGGTTCTAAGAAGAGAATTCAGCACCAAATTTTAAAAATAAAAAAGCAGAGTGAATGATTATAACAAATAGCAACATCCTAGTTTATTATTCATTAATCCATCAAAGAGGCAGAAAAAGGATACCTGAATTTCTGTTTCCTTAACTCCACAACTCACCAGATTTTCAAGCTGAAATATATTAGAAATGATCAAATTAAATAAAAGAGAAAAGGTAAAAGCAATTTTACTGTTCTTGCTTTTCTTTAAAGTATACCAAGTTTGTGCATGTGCAGTGTTACAGGAAACACATGTAAGAAAAGAAAATAGTAGAAAGCTTACTGAACCTTCTCCAAAATAATCCGGTACTTGTCCAGTGCATCGCCTGTGGTCAATGATGGCTCTGAAACACTACTTTGAAGATCCTCAGAGGATAGTGTAGGATTTTGTGGCTGTATGGAACACCCTGTCCCCTGCAAGAAATAACTATAGTTTACATATAAGAACTCATAACACACACACACACACACACATACACCTGAGCAGCGCAAAAATAATAATAATAATAATAACCTAACACACCTTTACAACATTACATGGCTTGATTGGCCGCAATAAGACTGAAGAAAATGGAGTCACTATACTGTCATTTTCAAAATTGTAAGAACTAGCACCATCACCCATCCCAATTGGAGGTAAAGAGGCACTAAAATATAAACACAAAAAGGAAATTAGAAAAAAAAAAAAATTACTTTTGGGATAACAACCATCAAATAAAAATCTTCTAAATCAAATATAAGCAGACTAACCTATGAAGCTGAGATGAACTAGTATCTATCTCTTCTGATGCAATATCCAAGTAATTTAGAACAGCAGCAGTTCCTGCCTTAAAAAGGCCAGAAGAGTAAATAGCAGCAGTGCTCATTTGTGCAGATCCTGCTACATAAGCCTCGGACAGAATCCTGTTATTTGATGAGGCAGGACCTAGGGACAAAGCATTTGAGCTCTGGATTGATTGATTTTTCCAAGGTAAGCGAACAAAATCCTGGAAATAAGTTGAATAAAATTTACAGCTAATCAATCATTGAAATCATACTTTGAAGTTAAGACAATTGTGGCATGTACCTCATAAACTCGCTGTTGAGAGTAGGATAAGTGACCAGATTTAATGCGAAGGGCTTCAGGTAAAACTCCCTTGCACTGTTCTGTACAGATATATGAATCAATGTGTTTGTGCCCCTCCCTATGTGTCATACTGGCAAGCTCAATATTAATGGCTTCATCAATAGTTTGTATAGCCTGCAAAAAGCATAACAAATTATATTTTAGATCATTCCTTATATGGCAAAAAAATCCTGGGAGCCCAGATACAGCTAGTAAAGAGGGAATCTAGTGTCATGGGCATGAATAATGTGAGACAAACCAATGAAATAATGATGTGTGACTTATACAACAAAATTTTTGAGTAGTCTTTTACTTTTATACATGCATTATCATGTGTAGACAGATTGTAACACCTAATTACAGAACTTATATCAGAAAAAATATTAAAGTAGAATTTTACAGATTGATCATAGGGGAGAACATAAGACTCATACATGACATCATATACAGGAAACTGTATTAGAAAACAAACCTTCTTTATTGCAGTTTGTTCAATCAATGCACAGCCAAGCTCAAGATTGTCATTAGTCACAAGTTGTACAGCATGTTCAAGGAACTCATTTGCAATGTCTATTCCCTCAAGTGTATTTCTAAGTTGACTTGATATGGAAACAAATAAAGGTTCCTGATAGTGATGGGAAAAGAATTCATGTGGTTAACAAATATCAAATTACGGATAGAACCTGTTAGACAGCATAATATCCCAAAGTCTGTCTCTACCTTGAAATGCACATGAATTAGACTTCCGGCTAAACTGGCAACCATAAAATGTGATACGTTACGTATCTGGGTCTCATCAGATTCCATGGAATAGTCCTGAAAGTGCATTATTTTTATATTGGAAAGAGGGAAAGCTTGTAGTGTTACTAAAGGAGAAACTATACATGCTTTTGTTTGGGGGAGGTGGAAGCTTTATAATTACAAAAGTGATAGGTTTATAATTACAAGACCTTCAACACAAGTTCCTTTGTTGTTTGAGTGGCAGTAAAAACACTGCGCTGCATAGTAATGCTCATGACTATGTCCTTGATTGTTTTTTCCATGGCAATGGGAAGTACACTTTAGGCACAAATAATAAATACATACAGTTAGTAAAAAGCACTATTATAAGAGAAATCAGTAAGCATAGGAGCCTTGAACCTTTGAAAATGTGAGTGCAGACCAAAATCATGGAGTTTTGGATTGATAATAACTTGCTCCTCAATATTAGATGCAGCTATTGGAAGCTGCAGTGAAATTAATGTTCATTGATGTTATATACAATATTACCAAACAAGTAATACAGAAATTACTGACTAAATTGCCTAAATACCTGGCTAACAACAGAAAGTGGTGTTTCCACTTGTAGAAGACCTTGAGCAGAAGGTAGTATATGCTGATCAGATACTAGAGCTGTTAACTTCCCTTCATCTGTCAATGTCCTAGATGGAAGATGGAGAGAAGCAGCATACTGGATAGGGATCCACCATATGCTAAGTCGTGGTACTAATGGCAATAGCTAAATCCAACTGAGTTTCTTTTTTTTTTTTTTTACAATAAACAAAAACATATACCTGAGGTACTATATGTGAATGATGACCAGGATGTGATGTACTTGCAACATCAACTGATAGTTCACCCTCATTCAGATTGGACACAATTCCCAATTTGATATCACCAAAAAACTGTGGTTGAGAAGATCCAGCATCCTTGTTTGAGAAATCTGGATTTCCTTCAAATTCCCTAACCCGGTCTTTCAGAAGAGAAGTTGGATTTATGTCCTTCAAATCCACACCAAGGTTCTTGAACAGCACCTGAAAAGACAAGGAAATGAAGAGAAACACAGGTATCAAACACTTAAGTAGACATTGTAGAGTATGCTACATCAGAAAAACAAAAATGCTAGACAGACATCTACATGCCTCAATATCAAATCTGAGGTTCATTTTTAAATTTGGCAATGCATGAATCTCAACAAGTAGTCCAAGAATGGCCATGGTCCATGCATTAGGAGGTTGGTATGCTAGACTGTTTTGACATGATTCCAATATCTGCAGAATGCAACATAGACATAAATATCATAAAACACATGATAAATAGCAAACATCAGCAAGTAAAATGCAGAAACCTTCGAGGTGAAGGGAATAACTGCAATCATCAACCCTTTTTCATAAGCCTGCAAAATGCACACGACTTATTAACAAATACCTAGTAACCCTCCAGAATGAAGAAGCAACCAAAAAGCAAAGGTAACAAAGACTTCAAGAGCTATAATCATAGGAGAATGACCTCTATAATCAAAGACTTAGGATCAATCTCACGAGCCAGTAAAACATGATCCCTGCCAATGGTAATCTTTCCTAGCCAGCTTCCCAAATTTTTCAGCAATGAACGCTCTTCTGAACTTGACTTTATAAGACCTGATTGTAACAGAACCTGAAAAGAAAAGCCAAATATTTCACCGCAAAATGTTTAGAGTTTGTAATAGATAAACCATGCAAAGCTGTGGAATGGAAACCTTGCAATTTTCATAGGTTGCTCGGACAACCTCCTTGAATAATGCCTTCAAATTTACTTTATCTAGGAGCTTCACATATAATGCATGATAATTTGGTTCAATGCTTGCTCTGTCAATAAAATGCCAGCAGGGACCATTATAATTTTGAACAGACAATCAAACAAAGTAAGATTCAAATGAGACTCTTTCAAATTGGTAAAACTGTGATTAATATTATACAGTATCACATTACATTATACAGAAAAGAATTAAACCAATTGGGGACCTCTTAACCTTCTCATCACAATATACTGAGCAAACCAGGGGTAGTGCTCCTCTTTTAAAAGTTCCACAATCTCTTTTGCTTTAACTTCAATATTTTCATCTGATAGGTTATTCATGATAAATGATATTTTATCCTGGACCTCTGATGCTGGAGCCTGTGAAGAGAATAATGAATACAAATAATAGTTTGGCCAGTATATAAGAAAATTGAAAAAGAATGTTTGGACAAATCACAATTTAGAAAATGCAATATATTCATGTACTTCGTAATAATAAACCAAAGTGAAATTCATAAACAAGTAGTGACCTCTATAGGTGTTTGTCTTCTCTCTGCAGCAGCAACTAGTGTTTTAATATTTAAAGCAGCACCAAACCCTCCTTTAACAAAGAATTTGATTCAAGACCATTAGCCAAACACTATATTTCAGTAATGAATTAACAAGGCCACATTAAAAAATAGATTGCATGTAAACTAGTAGTGACAGTAAAATAGTCATGCCATACTTGTTGAGTTTGCCCAAGCAGGATGACCAATGCCAAGGGAGGAAGTTTTTGCTGCTGAAGAACTGAGTGTACTATGTAGCTGAGCATTTTAACAAGGACAAAATCACAACTCCAATGAACTAATATGTAAACCAAAAAACCACATCATCATATAGCTAAACCACAGACCTCTGGAATACAAGTAGCATCACTTGAAGGGACAATAACAGCTTGATCTATGGAGGATAAGGCTTGGTTCGCTTGGCAATGAAGAGTTAACAATTTCCTTGTGTCTAAAGTACTCTGCTCTCTCTGAGGAAGCTGAATGTGGGAGGTCACTTGCATTTCCGGATATGAGATTCCACATGCAGTTAAAGGAAGTGTAGAGCCCTGCAGCCGAAGTTTTAAAGAAAGCTTTCATTCATGCAAACAGTAACAGATATGGCCTAAGATAAAAATTGATCTGCCATTCTATTTATGCAAAATTCAAATTGTTTTTGTTGGATTTTTAGCAATTATAACAAGTAAAAATATAGTAAGAATTTTATTTTCCTTCCTAAAAAATTGCATATAGGCATACAGACTCAAGCATGGTGATGATATGAAATTAACTTGAAGAGAAAACATTAAGTAGGATTTGTATTAACTTGTAGGTGCAGATATGGCATAGCTTTTGAGTAAAATTGGTCAATTACAAAATGAGAGACAAGAATTCAAGAGTATGTAAGGATAACTTAGTATTCCTGGTCTAAAACGATGTCTTTCCTATTTACGGTAAGTGCTAACAACCGTAGCCTAGAACACAGAGGATCACCCAATACAAAATAGAAAACATGTCTTTCCTATTTTGTATCCAGTGGACCTTATGCAGTGGGAAAGACAACTCTTCTTCCTCATCCATCTCAACAAATAAACCTTCCTTCTCATAACCAGTTCATTCTTTCTTGTTGGCCAGTTGCTTCTTATTAACATGAAAGGAACACAAGCATCTTATTGCATTACCCACTGACAATACTAATGATGATACAAAATCACTGAAAGGGGAAAAATATTAAGCAGGATTTATATTAAGTTGAAAGCGTAAAGCCTTTGAGTACAGTTGGTCAATTACAAAATGAGGTGTGCCAGCAAACAGTAAAGATACATTAGCCATTACTGACCACCACAAAGTGTCAAGATGAGAATGACCATGAAATCATGACGGAAAATTAGTTATAGAAACAGAAGAGATCTTTAGTTGACAATTTAATATTTTGCCATCCCAATTTTTAAATAAGATTTATCAACACCCCATGAATGTCATAAACTTGATCAAAGTAAACGGCATTACTTCCAGTAAGGAATACAGCAAATGAGGGTGTGACAGCACCAAACAAATATTATGTCATCATGCATGACATCCCACTAATAGACCCATAATATTGAATGAGTCTTGCACTAAATTTTGTATAAGATATTCACATGGCAATGAGATTTTGGGGTCATCACAAGTCATGACATTCTTATAGAAGACTACTGTTTCATGTATTTAGAAAATATCTAGGAAAGATGGGTAAATTAAATGACACATTAGTTACCTCAATGCTTGATTGTGAAGACTGGATGGACCCGGGAAATTGAGTAGGAATATAATTTTTGCCTTCATCCAATTCAGAATTCACCATGGAAACCCTTGCAAGTTCATGTTCAATGAATTGAATAAGCTCTGGCTTAGCTACACGGAGATGAGATATTTGTGATATGTGATGGCAGAATTCTGGCAACTCGATCAAACAGTCCTCAAACTGTTCCAGAGCAAGAGTTCCAAACCCAAACATCTGCAAGAAGAAATACCATCATCAAAACCAAGTTTGAACAAGCATTTAAATTGTCTCAATAAGAAAGGAAGGTTGGGGTAAAGTGTACAATTGTATCTGCAGGTTCTTGTAAAGCATCCAAGACAGCTTTCAGAGTAATTTTAAGATTAATATGAGTCACAAGATGATGCTTGATAAGGGATCCTGGAAAAGTAATTTTTAAACATTAAGTCAGCACAATATTTTTATTTATTTTTGGTTTAATGGTGGCACAGCATGACAGCAGGGTACTTGAACAAATTATTTGTTTGATTTGTGGAAAATAATTTAGTGAAGAACAAGGTGTAATGACAGAATAATAAAACCTATCAGCTCACCATTTTTAACAATATTTACTTGTGATAAAAGTGCAAGAATAATGCATAGATGAACAAAAAAGGAAAAGGGATCAAGGAAAAAAAACCTCATGAGATTTAATGAATTAATTATTAATGTTTATAACTCAAGATATATAAACCACCATCGGTTCTGTAAAGCAACCAAGAATAATAATAACAACAACAACAACAAGTGATTAGAACAAGCCATAGTTTGCCCATGTATGAAGCATGTTTATCATCCACACGTCCCCTTTTCTCAATAGAAAGTTACCTCATGGAAAATCAAGTAGAATTTGTAAGTGATGTTGCTTACCATTTCACTTAGTTCTTTTTACTACTTTCCTAACAGACTGACACCAAACCAACATTTGGGACCTTAATGAATTTTTTAAAAATTAGAATGAGAATGAAATAATAAATACATAGACTTTAGACCTAGACCTTCCTAACTGTTATGAAACATAAGGAAAGAAGGAAATGATTACCAAAGATAATTGCAGCTGTTTTCAACTGATTCTCTGGATACTTGGGAAAAAATTTATATTCCTCAAAAAGATTTGCAATCATAACCCCAAATATTGACTTTTCCCTGCAAGTTGAAGTCCAAATAACTAAGCAGTAGCCACTTCAGATCAAATAACCCAAAAAGAACTAATAGTGTATGTCACATTCAAAGCAACTTTCTTCCCCTATATAACACCATGAGACATCATCAGGGTCAATAAGCAGTTAACTAGACACTGCTCCAAGTAAGAATTTGTTTTGACATGCAAGTTCCAGATGTGTATTTCATTGTAATGACATTCAGATATGCAAAAGCAGCAAACTAACAATCAACATAATTAAATCCCTTGTCAAAGGTAAGAGCATTAGTACCACACAAAAATGCAGGTTCAAAAGAATAGTAATTTCTCAAATTCCAAAAACAGGAGAGGAATCAGATTTTTTAAAAACTTTTGCAGAAAGAAAGAAAATACAAAGACACAGAGGCATAACACCATGAACAGACAATAAAAATAGAAAATAAAAAAAAAAATAATAATAAAAAAAAAAAAAAAAAAAAAAAGAAGAAATGAGATGTACACTATTCATCAGTTGTCTGAATTATCTGTGCAAATACTCCATAACACCTTATTGTGCAACACCAAGGGTAATTAAATGTTATAGATACTCCGCAACACCTTATTGTGCAACACCAGTGGTAATTATATGTTATAAAAAGCCAAAAAGAGGAAGGAAAGTTTCCAAAAGCATAAAAAGAAAGGCTGACCTTTTTTCAGAAGATTCTTTGAAACGTCCAAGAATTTGAATCATTGACTCAATTGTCAGCTGCTGAGTAAACAGTAGCTTGAAATAAGAATTTGCTGATGCTTCAATATCATTGGAATCAGCAGAAATATTCTCAAGGCTTGAGTTAGAATTCATGCAAGTCAGGTTCAGCTTCTCCAATTCCTCAGACAAGTGAAAGGATGAAACTGACCCTGTACATGATTGAAGGACCTGGGCATGATAAGATTTGTGAATTAGATGAGTACTGCTGGAAAGGGGATATGAAAACTAATTATTAGTCAATCTGCTAAAGCCAATACCTTTATAAACATTGAAACAGTTTCCAAATAACTATTCAAAAGAGCATTAGGTGGGGGAAAGTGGTTAGTAGAATCATCTTGAACACTAAAAAGCACCTCCTTTATGAACTTAAGGCATTCCTGAAAGTAGCAAGAAAAGTTTCAGCCAAAGAATTCCGGTTCTGTAAAGAAAAAAATGCAGAAACCAGAGGACATGAAAACTAAGGACAGTTCAACAGAAGCTACCTCATAGAAATTATCTTTATATGTTTTTAAGTTGGTACTCAACCATTTCCCAAGATCAATGAATTCTTTGTGAGAAGCAAGGGCAGCAAGTCTAATACCAAAAGAATAAGGAATCATATTCAGCACTGGTGAAAGAATCTGTAACAAGAAAAAAATAGGTTACACAGTATTTTATTCTCCCTTTCAAGAAGTTAGCGGGAGGGTAAGAAAGAGGAGCTGAAAGGAGAAGTAGAGTAGATGTCTTCAATTTATATTTAAGAGCAATGTGTCAATACTGTAAAGTGTCTTAGTTTATTGATTTTATTATTTTAGCAGTACAAGCATATAAACATAACAAAATTTGAAAAGTCAAACCTTCAGTTCTTGGCAGGAATCCAAAACTTTATTAATGTTGTTGGGATCATCCTCCATGGCATCCATAACCCCCCTCAACAAAATGCTTGGATTAACATTCCACAAATAAAGAATCACGCGTGTCCCTAGTGTACTTTTTAGCATTGTAGGGAAAACAATAGAAGAGATTTCATGCTGAAGGAGATTATATGCCGTCTGCATTTGATTTAAAAAGCATTGTTTATCAATATTGATCAATAAAATAATAAAATAAAATTACTAGCCATGTAACATTATGATGTACATTGATGTGGGCCAAGCCAAGAAGCAGGACTTCAGGGCAGTGTTTAAGGGGGTACTCAAGAATACATCGAATAAGGCTTGCATGACCACTCTCAGCCAATTGGCAGAACACTTCCAAAAGATCAAGACACAACCAAGCATGATTTGCACGTCCAGGTTGAAGCTTATGATCTTTCACAGCATCAACATATGCCTGCAAGTAAACAATGGCATTTCAGATCAATCAAAGAGGACGAGACCATTAATTATATTTATTTATATTAATAAAATAAAAATAAAACCCTCCAGAAGCAGTATACCAGTTGCCTCCCAGAATGAGCAAAAGTAAACAATTCTGGTGGCGCCAAAACAGCATATCTAAGAAATGAAAGCTGGCCCTCAGCATTTTTCCAGACAGAGCCACAAATGGCGTGTAGAGGGAAAGGATCCTACCATGCCGGAAATGTAAATTATGTCACGCAATATGTTTCAAAAGTAATTGTTAGCACATGAAGCAAGCATATTTATTCCTATAAGAAATTGTTCACATCCCAAAATGAACATCTGTAAGAAAAACATACCTGACAAGCACGTCTATACATAGACATGAGAACAGAGAAAGATGCTTCATTAGGAACATAAAAGCCCTCATGATCTAGATTTCCTATGATGATTCCCCAATTTAGTCCAGGAGCCTGTGAACTATCAGTTAGAGGTAGCAGAAAGGGACATACAGCCTACAATTGCTACAAATGCAACAGTGACAATAAAGATATAACAGAAGGGAACTCAACTAGCTGGTTGATAGCATCAATGAGGGCATCAGTATTCCAAGAACTTAGTGGTGGTAGATCAGATAGACTGCTACTTCCAAGAGCAGTTTGAAATGACAAGAATATATTGTGATTGTCCTCGAGGCCTGAGTATGTATAAACAGTCATTCCAAGTATCCTTGCAATGGTAATTTCTGTCAGTGGCAGGAAAAGAGATAAAATTTCCTTGCATTGCAAGACACTCGCAGTGGATCCATAACCCAATTCCTTCATTATATCAGCCATGCTCATCTCCTTCTCCATCTCTGCTAGAAGAGCATCAAAATCATCTTCACTGCCTTCATTTAAAAGATCAAAATTCATGCTGCAGCAATAATAAACAAGAGTGAACAAAAAACAAAAAAAAAAAAAAACATAATTTAAATGTGACAGTTTGGAAATTTCTGCAATGAACAACCATGAAAAGTCAGCTTCATGAATTTTATCTGAAAGAAGTGAAGCTCCATCTTTTGATAGAAAAGGAGACAGCATGTTCATAACCAAATCCACACTCTTCAAAAGCATGTTCTGAACAATCTTCACAGAGTCCACAGACATGCGAGTTGACAATAATTCCCCAAGCTGAATGATGAAGAATTTTTTCCCTGCAAAAAATAGCAAGTCAGCAACAAGAAAAGAAATGCCTAACTAAAATATACAACATAACAAAGTTTATCTGGCATTTTAAACTTAAGAGTTAAAGGAAAATATTATCTTAGCAGAACTTCCATCACTTCTGAAGTTGGTAGTTGCATACCACACATTTTGATATCAACGTCTTCTACATATGACAAAGCATGACCAATGCCAATTTTCTCATATACTGTCAACTGTAATGCAGTACACAGGTTCTCCAGAAACTCCACACAAATAGCATCACCTCTGACTGACTTGAAGAAAACTGTGCTAAAATTAGGTTTATCCAACAAGTATTTAAAAATTGAAGCAAAAACTGGTTCCAACTGTAAATTCTTCAAGTCTTTCCCATAGATATTCAGGTGATCAAAGCAGATTCCAAGCACCAATACGCTCCCCTCAGTTCCATATGCAGCACACTGCAGTTATACAGCATTATATATGGTAAGCAATTCATTTAAAACATGAATAACAAATTGTAAATATCTCTATATTTAAACAAAAGTTTTGCAAATTTTAAAATAAATGTCACTAATTATTTTTTTATGGTCCCAAATTGATATAACAGTTAAATTCCACAGTTCTGCATTAATTCTTTAGATGAATTTAATTTAGTTTGGTGCAGGAAACCTGAAGATATGTAGCTTATTATGAGAACAAAAATACTATACAACACGGAAGAAATGGTTCACCTTACAAGAAACTCAAGGAAAGGTGTCAAGACTATAAGTGAAGGCAAAAAAAAAAAAAGCTCAATTCATAAGATCCATGCATTGTATAGTATTCTATGGCGTTTTAGAGTGATGATATAAAAAAATTCTGCATATGTGCCATGAAGGTGAAGAAACAAAACAAATGGCAACTTCAGAAGAACCTAATTTACATTTCTGTTTGCTTCAATTCATTGGCGTAAAAGGGAAAATAAAGCAAACTAAGTCTCTGATTCAGCTAAACCCACTGCGTCTAACTTTACTACTCCACTCCATTTTTTAATTCCAAATAGAAATGGAATTACATAGAAATAGTCCACTGTTAGAGTAAAAACGAATCAATCAACACTCTCAAGCTGGAACGATACGCTTCTTAACCACTCAACAGGACTCCATCCCAGCACCATAACTGCATTTCTTTCAAATGCAACAAGTAAACTCACCGATTCAGCTACTACAGAACAACCGGACAGAACGATCGCAAGCAATACAGCAATATAAGCATGCATAAATATAGATGAAATGCGTGTAGTAAAGATGTGAAGTACGGCGGGTTCATACTACCTGGAGGAGCTCTTGCAATACAGAGTCGGAGTTGGAATGGTTTAAGTTCTGAAGCAAATACCGAATATGATTCGAGGAGGTCGAAACAAGTTGGACCATGGCGAAGAGTACGAGCGTTCAGTAGCGAAAGCTAGGGTTCTTTCTGAGCAAGAAACCAATGAGCAGAGCAGAAAATAACGGTGTAGGATTTTTTTTCTGGCGATGATCATATTCGCAGCGACATAAGCGGGAACGTAACCGCTCAAGGCACCGCTGCACAGCTCATCATTTATAAGTAATCCCGCTTTTTAGGCTTTTTTTACTACCTGGTTTCTTAGCTTTGTCCAACTATATCTAGATTTTATAAATTTTCACAAGATAATATTTACTGTGTCATCGAAATAAATTTTAAATGAGATTTTTCATCCATTAAACTAATATTATGGGAGTTTTACATTTTTCTTACCCCAAAAGGTTGAATCCACAACTCTAATGGTCCCACACTCCGACCCGACAGAGCATGTGAGAGAATGTAAATCACGGTGACATTTATCTTACTTTTTACTAGGGGTGTAAATGAGCCGAGTCGCTTGCGAGCAGATCGAGCTCGGTCAAAATCGAGCTCGAGCCGAACTCGAGTAGCTCGTTTACTTATCGAGCTCGAGTCGAGCTCACATATCCTATGCTCGTGGTTCGACGAGCCGCCCGCAAGCCTTATAATAATAATAATAATTAAAATTTTACTCCCTTACTCTACTCCAGTACTCCCGCAGTCCCTCCCTCATTCCCCCAAGCCCTAACTCTGTAGTCTGGAAGACTGTCGACGACGATGACACGGAGACAAGATACGGCAATATATACCTTTTTATTTTTAATTGAAACATGAATTTAAAATCAATTAGGTCAAATTTGATGTCAAAATCGAGCTCGAATAATTGAGCTGTTCGAAAATTGTCGAGCTCGAGCTCGAGCATAAATTGTTGAGCTTAATCGAGCTCTAAATTGTTGAGCTCGATCGAGCTCAATCCTGGATTGGTTCGAGTTCGGCTCGACTCGTTTACACCCCTACTTTTTACCCTCCAATGCTATGACATATTTTTATTTTTTAAAAAAAAAAATTAAATAAGTCACTGAATTTATTATTTTTATGGAATTAAATCACTGTACTTATGCCAAGACCTTGTGGTCTAATGGCACTCAGGTTGTACTCCCATATGGGAGGTTGTAATTTTGAGCCTCAGTGGAGGTGTTACATTGTAGTAGAGTCAGTGGCATTCAAAAAAAAAAACACTATACTTAAAATAAAACATTAAACAATCAAAATATGTGTAATTAAGATCTTTTTCTAATTTATCCTAGTATAATAATCTAATCATATTGTTTACACGATATGATATGTAAGAGTTTCACTTTCTCCTCTTCTCCCAAAGTTTCACTTTCTCCTACCATTGAAGAGCATAACTTCCATTGAAGATCAAGTCGTTTGAACGCGAAGGCCCTTCAAGAAGAACAAGCTATATATACAAGCCCTTCTTTGAAGATCAAGCCATTTGAATTCCGAAGGCCCTTCAGTGGTGGAGTGTTTAAGGCATTCAATTGAAGAATCAGAGGACCATTCAGAGACTTGTACCCACACTGCATTTGATACTTAATGTAACCAGAATTTTGAATATTACTCCATTTGTCCCACTTTACCTGTCTTACTTTCCTTTTTAGTTTGTTCCAAAATAGTGTCTATCTTTCTAAAATTGAACATAACTATCAATCTACATTTTCCAATTTATCCTTTTGACTTTTCAAATTTCTAGAGGTAAGTACAATTGTACTTTGTACAAACAATATCTACTTTTGAGGGATAAAATTGGAAAGTTAATAACATTTGTTATGTTGTATTAAAACTCGTGCAAAAAGCAAGTAAAACAATCAATTAGGAACGGAGCGAGTAATATATTTCATTCAATTTTCAAAAAAAAAATAAAATTGAATGTCTCAATTGTATATATTTTATTTGTTTAATAGTTCAAGTGTTCACATTTTAAGTTCAATTACTTAATTATATAAAATTATAAATTCACTAACCAATTTGACTTTCTTTTCTTTTATTTTTTCCAAAGAAAAAATAGAAATTTATTTTTTATTTCCTTTCATTTTTTTTTCTTTCAATATAATTAATACATGTAATGTAATGAGAGTTATACACATACACTTAACTTTTGAGTTTTAGGAGGATAAGCTTGAAGGACTCAATTAATTTAACCACTTTTATATTGTTATAATTAAAATTAATTTATTGTGGTTTCAATTCACTTTTTGATCTAATGGCTATAAGTTCATATTTACATTGCATTCCCAAGTATTATTCTTATTACATGTGAACATGTGGTACATATTTTTAAATTTTACTTCATGATGTTACCTTGACCAAATCTTACGCCTATTAAATTTTCGTTAATGTATATTAAATGCCAATTTGATTTATTATTCAAAAAGAGAAAGGCAAAAAGGGGGGAGGATTTATTAAATTTGTTGCAGATATTTTCAGCACAAAAGATATAAATAATTAATTAAAAAGTTTGAGTACTCAGCGGAAATTTTCTGAGAATCGAAAAAAGAAAAAAGCGAAAATAAAGAAAAGCGAGCATGGGATATGGCGATAACACGTGCGGGGGGAGCTAGCTGGCGTCAGCAGACCTGAAAGTGACGACCGTACATCTCCTGTTGCTGCTGCTGCTGTTGCTGTTGCTGTTGACGGAAGAGCTCCTTCTGGCGGCGGAGCTCCATGACTTTCCGGTGAGAGTTGGAGTGCTGAGTGAGCACGAAGGTGGGGCTAGCGGCGGGGCGGTACTCCGGGACGAGGCGGCCGGACTTGAAACGGACGCCGCAGGCGTTGCAAAGCGTCTTGGGGCCCAGCGGTCCGGTCCGCCACTGCGGCGTCTTCTCGGAGGCGCAGTGCGTGCATCTGCGCGGCACGTCCTCGGAACTCTCTCGCTTCTTATTGTTGGAGATCTCGTGAGTAACCGTCTCCTGCGGCGGCGGCGGCGGCTGCATTGCGGCGGTCCATCCTGTAGCGGCGGATCGGGATCGCTTGCTCCTGGACCGGCCTTGAAACGCCGCGCTGCTCGCCGTCAGATTCATCGTCGAGTTCGCCGCAATGTCGCTGAACGAATCCTCCACAAACGTCGATAGCCATTCCAGCTCCGCCGCATCTTCACTCTTCACTCCATCCACACAACAAAACAAGGGCTAATTAGTAATTTCCTACTCCACTCTTTCTTACTTAGACTTATAAGTCTAAGATAGAGGGAGTAATAACAAATTAATTGCTGAAAATTATGAAATTTCTGACCATCAGAATGTAATATTAAATCAAATTAAAAGTAAAAAGTCAGATACCAAAAATGATCGAAACAAGGCTTTCTACCTAATTTAAGATTACTTTCAGATGGTCAGAAATTTCATAATTTTATCTTAGCTCCATCAACAGAAAAAGCAGGGGCAAATTAGTAATTTACTAATACCAAACTCTTGTACTTAACTACTTACTGGGACGCAAAGGTCGTGGGTGAAGTCGGCGGAGGAGTGGGGGTTGAAGAAGTAGTTGTCGGCAGGGGAGGAGGTGGTCTCGGCGGAGTGAGGGAGGAGGTGGTGGTTCGATGAGTCGTCTACGGCGGAGGAAGAGAAAATGTCGGCGTTGGAGAAGTCGAGAAGATCATCAATGCGAAACAGTTCCGGCGCCGACACTCCTCCGTAGATATCCATTATCCGCTCCCTCCAAATCCTCAGCGTTCTCGGATCTCTCCGGCGAGTAACGCAAAGCTTGAAGGGGAGATGGAGAGATGAATGGCAGCGGCGTGGGGGGCGGGGGAGGTAATATAGTAATGTACGAGTGCCTAGAAGCTATAGCCCACTGGTAGAGTGGACACTGAATCACACGTAGTATAAAATATATATATAACGGAGAGTGTAACATTAAAATGTATTGTGAAAACGAGCCAATGCTTAACAAGATTGTGTGTTTTTTAATGGTATAGCCAGCTTGTATTAATTCTAGGCTTTCTTTTTTTTAGGTTTATCTTTTCCATCCCCCTTATCTCACTATAATCCTCATACAAAAAAATCACGAGTTTAATCTTCGTCAAAATTTTGTCGGTTAGGCCCGTAGCACATGATCTTTCTAGTATAGTTTACGTATATATTTTGTGTAAGTTTATATGATCTTCCTAGTGTGGGTTCCCCTTATCACTCAAAATTGTGCAATTTACCCCTCATGTGTGATTTACATGGTATTCTCACTGCGGATTCCTTCGTCTGTTCAATAATACAAGTTTCACTTGTCGATCACTCAAAAACATGAATTTGGTCTGGGTCAGGTCTCAAGATTCAATATAAGGAAACAATGTAACTAGCTAGCTTATCTTTCTTTCAAGAATATAAAACTAATTTAGATTCGGTTTGAGTTAGACGTTAATACAAGAACAACTATCTTGTCTATATGCGTGGGCCTCTTGGAATACTAATAAGTACTCCGTAATTAATAAATCAGAATCTTCTTTTATATTGTATTGATGATCACTGCTCTCGCTCATGTAATGTCATGTGACATTGTGATCATTCATAAACAAATTACTTACAATATAACTTCAATTAGCATTGGATGCCTTAAAATCCATAAACATTTTTTGTCCGTTACTATCTAAACTCACCTTGTGACTATAACTGGCAAATGACCATAAAGAGATAAATAAGCTTAACTTGTATATAATTGACTGATTTAAACTAAGAAGGCCACCGTATGTACGTAATTTCAGTATGATGGTCCATATATATATGTGTGTGTATAGTGTATTGCAGAGTCAGCCCCAGCCCCATAGCCAATATGCTAAATTTGATAGTTCACATGAGAATGGGAAGGCATGGTTGTCCATGTTTGAGCCAAAATGGGTGAAAGTAGAGACAGGTTAAAATTGTGAAAAAGATAAAAGGGACAAGGCATGCAAGCTTATGTAATCTCCAGCTGGCTGAAACCGAGTTCATTAAAATAGTACGGTGTACTGTGTATCTTTTCAATCCACAGGATAAATTCACCTTCAATTCATATAGTGGATGGACATTATTGAATTGTAGTATATTACGGAGTATAACTTTTTTCCTTTTAAATCATAATTAATGAATTTATGAGATCGGGAGTTTTGAGCGTCTATAATACGTCGCATTGTTTCTTCGAGTTTTAAAAAATTCAAAATTTCTTTATTGAATACAATAATAGTTGGACAGTTACCTAACGGACATAGTCATATATAGCGGTGTCATTTTGGCACTTCAGTTACTTGAAGTCCAATATTAATTCAGATTTTTAGTTGAGATGAAACACATGCTTCAATCCAACCTCCACCATACCTAATGTTATTATTCATTCAACTTAAGAGGTGGATTTGATGCATTTCCGGTCTTTTATCTTTTAAGTCAAAAAGGGGTGGAAGATAGACATTATGGAGGCACGTGATGGATGAGGACTGGTGAAACTGCATACTGATCCCAAAGCAAAATAGGCGGCACGTGCAAGGCCATGTGAGGCATACGATGATGCGATAAAAAAAAATTCTCTCCCGGGATCGATCAAATCTTTGAGTGCTCAACACAAGAAGGGCGGATGGGTCTGCTGAAATTGGGCCAAAAGAAAAAGAAAAAAAAGAAAAAAAGAAAGCAGTTTTATATTGAAACCCACGTGAGAATGCAGCTTAATTAGCAAGCAGATGCACATGCGAAGCCACCATGTTTATGTGCTTAAGCTTTGACCTCAACCCAGCTTCCCAAGATTCTTAATTACCTAACGACGTTACAGCTTGCACAGTTTGACACACAGGTGAATATGTATGTATAATGTATGCAGCTTTCAATGAAGCTTCATCCACACACATGCCCCAAATATTATACTATTCTGCACCACCACAACACCCGCCCAGCTGCAGCACTAGCAGGTTTATTATTATAGTATATAGCATGGCAGCTTTAATGGGTAAATCAGAAGCTTGCAACTATGATTGAGTTTACATTGGAGAAAATGTGTGAATGCAATGTATAATGGTCTGAAGAGACTGAAGGAAACGGCTTAGAAATTGCGAATACTTGGTTTTTCATACAAATAAAGTTAAGAGTACTTCAAAATTTGCTGACAGTGGATTAAAGTCTTTGTATCACAATCACACAAGTTCAGAATAAAACAAGCAGGCAGCCTGGGAAACATCATTTCACGGCTCACAAATCAAATGGATGGCAATGTTACATCTCCCCTACGAATCATCAACTTACTCGTTCAGAAACTGTGAAAATATATAACCCTATTCCTCATTCTGACTTTCATCTTTGAAGAGCTTTATCATGTCGTCGATTCGAAGAATTGTGATAGCAGCTTCAGTTGCAAACTGGGACAGCATTTGTTGCAAGGGTTATTAGTAAATGAAACCCAACTTTTGTGTGTTATGTTATTAATTAATGATGATGAGAGCTTACTTGGATTATCTTCACTTTACTCATAGCAGGCTCAATTACTCCAGCTTCCAAGTTGTTACGTACGATTCCCTTCACTAGGTCTAGTCCCATGCTACAATAACAAAGTGAAACCAAGGTCAACTTGGAAAATATAATGAAGGGAATTTGTTGACTGATTGATAGACCATGTCACCATGGCATACAAATACAAAAGAAAACAACAGTAACAAAGCAACAACATAATACCTCGACCAATGTTTCTTATCTGCCTGTGTTTGTGCATAATGGTGATGTGCACGTAATTGAGAAACCAACTCGGTCGAATCCTTAGCAGCATTGACAGCAAGTACCTGCACCAGAAAGATTCCCCAGGCTAGTAAGTTAGGAATCAACAAAGATACAAATGGGCAATAATTTTAAGGTTGTACACCCTTGAACCTTTGGAATGATCAATAAGGATTCGGCAAATTCAGCAATTGCCAGTTGCTCCCGAGATCCAAGTGTAGTTGCAAGGTACTCCAGGTAAACTGATAAGGCAGACTCAACAGCACCTCCACCAGCAACAACCTGTTTAGCCGTAGTTAGCAACCAATCCAGATTACATACTACTCATATCTAAACCATCAAGAATGAAAGAAATTGAAGTTCTTTACCCAATTTCAGATTACATTACAAGAAAAACTCAAAACAAGCTGCCCATAAATTTAAGCACAGTAATTGTCTGCCTTTAACCCGGCAGGGTGCATGATATTTAATCTTCAACAAAAGATTATCATAAGTTAGACAGCAAGAGAAGGGGTTTACAGTTGTGGATTCTAATGTTCTCTTAACAATGCATAAAGAGTCATGCAGGGCCCTCTCCATCTCATCAAGCATAAAGTCATTTGCTCCCCTAAGTATCACTGAAACCTGACAGAGAGAAAATTAAAGTCAAGGGGTATGGCCTGTAACTATCATAATCAAGAAATGGATATTCAAAGATGCATCTAAATGGGGGAACCAAATGAAAGGTAAGATAACAGCATACCGCACTAGTGGTTTTAGTCCCTTTAATCATAATAACATCGTCATCAGCAATGCGCTCCTCAACAACCTCTTCTGCCTGTCCAAGGAGTGACGCTTCAAATGTTTCTTCTCCTTCCATATCTGCAAATGTTGAGACCTGCACCATGGAAATGGATGAGGAAGCACAAAATAAATAACCCAAGGCCAAATCAGTAATGCTCCATCAATTGACAACATGTCATGCCCTCATCTGTTATTTCAATATATTCCTTTTCATTTCCTCAGCCCATCTAAAAATTTGAAATACAAGGCAATAAAGAAAAAATGAATTAATAACAAATACAAATCAGTCCCTTGAAAGAGTCAGATGAGTTTTGAGGTGATAGGTACTTAAAAAAGTTTAGTTGGTTTATGCCACAAACCTCCTTATTTTGGTTCAAGCTCTAATCATCATTCATCAGCAGGCTTAAAAAAATTTTAAAAACAAAACAAAAGCAGATTTAAAAAGTATGACATAAATATACACAGCATACCACAGTTGCACCAGTAGCCTTGGCAACATGACGCAAATCTTCCTTACGAACCCGTCTAACTGCAATTGCACCAGCTTCCACAAAGTACTGAAAGAATATAAAAGGCAAATTAGCTTAAACACGCTCAAAGAAAAAGAAAGCTGAAAATTATTAGTTTGTGAGTGTACTTACAAAAATAAAGACATAAAATGCATACATAAAAGATGCATAAAGACATTCAAAATAGAAAGCAACTAAAGCAAATGATAAATGAAACATCTTGCCTTGAGTGCCATGTCATCAATTCCTTTGGAAGTCAATATAACATTGGCTCCAGCTTTTAGAAGCTTCTCAATGCGTTCTTTTGTCATATCAGCTTCTCTGTAACAAAGAAGTTCCATTACTGCTGCAAGCTATGACAGTAACAAGGAGGCTTACGGACACAGTGCAACAATTTAAGTATAGAAAACACAATGCAGCTTTGCAACATTGCAACCCTATATTCCCATGAACCTTGAAGACTAAATTTTGATATACCCATCCTCTGCGACAAACCCTCCACAGAATCTCTCTAGGATAGTCAGTGTAGTCAGATTTATAGGTGAAGGACGTACATACTTAGAGAACCCAATAATTTCTTCCGATGAAATTTCTAGAACTGTTTATTGAATATGTACTGTTACTATGTACCATAAAATCTTTGGATGCCTGGAAAAAGCAGCCTCACGAAAAAAATATGCTGATTGAGCACTGCAGTACTACTCAGAATTTGGTAAGTACGAATAAAATTGCAACACACTGAGCACGTAAAAATGGAGAAGCCTTCTAAAATTAAGCTTCTGACACCTAAATTGAATTCCGTGAAGCTCACCAAAAGTGGAGGGCTGTTACAACTAAATTAAGGTCAGTAACATTTCCCTGTTTTACTTAAGAGCATTAGGTACAGCATAACAGCAAGAATCTAGTGAAATAAATCACCTTTGACGAATCTTCTCAAGCTCCCTAGGATCGGTGACTAAAACTTGAACACCCAACTGCATTTTTGTCTTTTGAAGATTGAAGTCGAGGCAAGCAATCCGTGCAGGAGAAACTCTCAGTGGCATCCCTTGGGCTGCCCTACCAGTGTTTAGAGCATATCCTTTCAAAAGATAGCTATCTCTTGCACTTTTCCCATGGGCTTTGAGTATATTAATGCCCTGTGGAGACAAAGAGCTTGAGAAACTAAGTGCTTAAAATGATAGTTTAAACAATGTAGACAGGCATTAAAAATCCTTGGAGCAACCTCTCTGAAGCCAGACATAGTCTTCATAAGGAACTAACCTTAATGGGATATTTAATTTCACCTCGGGCATTAGTCATCTTAACCGCTTGTACTGCTTCAACAACCTAAAGATAAATCAGATCAAGTTATTCACGGTAAAGCATGTCATTTAGAAAAAGGAAAAAATAACAATAATACACACAAACAAACATCTAAAAGATGGAATTTATACCATCTATGTTTCTACGTACGTAAAAACATTGACAAGAAAAGCCACATGATAAAATATAGAAAAACATGCACAATGCAAAAGGCAAAGAAGGAAGAATTAGGAATGCATTCTGGTGGTAGTTGAAAACAGGATATGGTAGCCACAGATATTATTAATTTCCTTGAAAAGGAATTAACAAAAGCTCAAACTTACAAACTTACTGAAGCTTGGTAAGTGCCAACTAGAAGTAAGAACTCCTTTATTAAGGTTAGCAGTCACCTTTATTCATATTATATGGTCATACATGACACAGCATAAACAATATTCCTGATTAACATTATAAAACAGCTGGAAGCAAAATAGAGTATTGGGGCATGTTTCATGATTTTCAGATGGGGGAAAGAAAAAGAAAAAAGACAAAAAAAAAAAAAAAAAAAAAAAAAAAAAAAAAAAAAGGACAAATAAGGATTCACACTACATATTAACAAAAGTGTCACAACTATGCAGATATTGTCCTTTACATCATAGATACAAGGTCTGCACAAAAGGAAGCAAATTACAATTCTAAACATGATTCCACGACTAAATGACCAATTAGCATACCAGGTTTGCAAAGAAATCACTGTCACCAGAAATCAACTTTGATGACATGCTTGTCTTGGCACAATTTATGAGGGAATCCTTTCCAAGTTTTTCAACCTATCAAGATAACAAAAAGTGTTGTCAGATGACTGAGATCAAAGAATCCTTTAGATATTTTCAAACTAAATAGATAACTTGTGAACATCATAAAAAAGTACCATGTATTGTCTAGAGCAACTTCCAAAGAATGTTGATCTAGGAGTAATATATTCTTCTAGACTTTTACCCAATAATATATTATAAAGAAGCCCTTTCCAATGTTTAACAAAGAAAGCCAACAGGAAAGTGCCAACCTTTTAGCTTCTCGAATTGACAGTTTGCCATTTAAATAACTTGATTCAAGAACTATCTAGAAAGAACAGAATACTGAGACAAACATTCAGCAAAATGACCAAGAGACATTACCTTCACAGCCAGTTTCTCTTCAACATACTTACAAGCTTCTCTCATTGCAAGCTAGCAAGTGGAAAAACAATTGAAAGAAACCATAAGAATCAAGATTTTGTCAGTGAAATAGGACCTCATTGTTTGAAATGGGATTGGCAAGGGAAATAAACACTAGAACTTAATACGCACTCTGTATCCACTGATTATTGAAGTGGGGTGAATTTTGTTCCGCACCAAGTCATTTGCTCTCTGTGAAAACAAAAATGAGATACTTTACTATGATTTATGAGTACAGCAATGTAGTCAAAATTTTCCTCAAACATTGCGTGTTTTAAATGAATACCTTGAGCAACTCTGCAGCTATGATGACTACAGAAGTAGTTCCATCACCAACTTCCCGGTCTTGAAGCTCCGCCAACTCAACAAGAACCTACAATTTTGAGACACTATTATTATCAAATACAGCTTGCCTATAATGCTTATCCTATCCATTAAAAAAATAATAATAACAATACTCTATAATGTGACCTTGGCTGCTGGATGCTCAACTTCTAACATCTTCAGAATAGTAGCACCATCATTTGTGATTGTTACATCACCAATATCATCAACAAGCATCTGGCAGGTGAAATAACCACCAACGAATCAGTTTACATAAAGAATGACTTTGAACTACACCAAGAAAATCATTCTAAGATGTATGTGAAAAGAATCTCAGGCAGGACAGAATTTAATTCAAGTGAGCTTCACATTGAAACCATGTTAAAAACAATGAGTTAACTGGCACATATGGCAATCTGGAGACAAATAATATTCCTTAAAACTAGTTTAAGTCTCTGTCAGTAATTGTGCTAAAAACCTACTCCTGTGACTATAAACAAACAATTAAACAACTACGGAGTATGTGCACAGAACAAACGCAAATGCTCAGACTGAAAATAGGGGGAGCGAAGCAACCTTATCGAGCCCGACGGGACCAAGTGACGACTTAACGATGTTTGCCACTGCTTGGCATGCCATTACTGCAAATTCACAAAGCAAATGAATAAACCAAATGCAGAAAGATTTACATGAAAGCTCAAAATCTCGCTCATACACATAAATACGGGGACGGCGGTTACCATTTTGGGTTCGGACATCCTGGCCGGACTGCCGTTCGCCGGAAATATCGAGAGTTTGGCCCGCAAGCGCCATCCGTGTGAAGATCGAGAGAGTGAGTGTTGGTGGAGACGGTTCTGGAAGGATGGAAAAACCCTGGATCGACCTTTGAAAGAAATAAGCGCTGTGTATACTGAAAACCTCGGCAGAGCAACTGAGGTTTTTGAAGCGATGGGTTTTGAAGCTAACACTATTTCATTTTGGCCCGACCCGACGAACCCGGGTTATATAGTTGATCGGAAGTACAAACCTATTGGGTGTAGTGACAAGAAAAAAAAAAAAGGTATAAATACAGTATATTACTAAAGTAATATAATAGGGAAAATAGTTAAATAAGTATCTAAAGTAAATTAAATAATATAATTGAGTCTCTTAACTACAAGTTTAGTTTCGTTGAGTGACTTTAAATCAGTAAAAAGTATAATTGAACCCTAATTTTATCGATTTAGTGTTGACTTTGACTAGGCTTTCACTTATGTTATTTTTTTTTTAATGTGGTGTTTACTTGAAAGTTGAAACTCAATGTGACAGTTACGTAACATCTAATTTTTTAAAATTATGTTTAGTCATTGCCACATCACAAAAATAGCATAAGCAGGAGACTAGTCATCAATCATCACTAAATCAATGGTAACCTATTGAACATATAAATTAGGGCTCAATTGTATTATTTTTTGCCAGGTTAAGAGTCTCAATGAAGCTTTTTTTTTTTCTTTGTTTGTAGTTAAGGAGCTCAATTGTACTAATAAGTTCACTTATGTAGATTATTTAACTTTTTTTTTTTCTTATATCATGTTTTTCACATATATAATAAAACATACTATATTACTTAGATAATACTTCGGCTCAATATATCAAGCTGGTTAAAAACAACCCAGTAAATAGAAGTTGGCAAAGCTATAAATAAAGTGTCATAATATACAGTCTACACCCATTTTTGGTTAAGGGGAAATGGTCAAATAATTCATTAAACTTTACACGATAAAGTAATTAAACCATTGAACTTTTAAAATGTGTAATTAAACACTCCAACTCAAAAAAGCGTTGTTCGCACAGGTGGGCGGTGACATGCCCATGTCATGGCTTGTGCGTCTGTCCCTGTTACATGTTTTCTTTTATATGTATTATATCATATTTTCATATTTGTGAAACGGGATTTGAACCCTAGGTAGTAGAGAGACTTTTCCTTTATTTTCCAAAGAAAATATTATACTGCAAATAGAGATATACATTATTGTTAATTTTACTTTTGTGAAGATTGCATTGGATATTATATTTCAAACAGCTTGGTTGAATCATTCATTTTGAAGATAAGTCTATTCATTACTTTTTTCTTTAAAGCTTTAATGATAACGTATTTTATACGTGTTTTTGTTTTCTTTACCATTAATATGTGTGAGTAATCCTATTTATAAATTGGTTGAGAAGTGCTTGTTATTCAATGTTTATTTGATGATTATTGCATAAAAGGAAAAAAAAAAAAAAACAATATAGGGTTCCTAATGTGTAGAAAATTACGCGTATTCTTTGTTAATCTCAAATTTCATCCTATGACCAATTGAGCTGCCCATACCGACAAATTACATGTATTATTGTATTGATGTGTGGTGCACAACATTATTAACATTATTATCGGTATGAAATTCAATCGCAACGAGAGTTTGATTGACATTCTCATAGTCATTGTTTGCAACCCAACCATTATTCCTCTATGAAAGTAATAAAGTTAGGACTTAGAGCTTGTAGGGGAATTGATGCATCATGAAAAGTGAGGCAATTCCCATCTACATGGCAAGTTTGCTTGATCATGAAAGTGGCTTGTAAACTCGAGTTGGTGGTGCAATCCTTCGAACTCAATTGTAGTATTTTCCTCTCAATCTCTTAGAATTGCATGCTCCTTCACCCATAATAAGAGTAAATTTCAATTTTGGTCTACTGACTATTGAACTTGTGTTAATTGTAACACTTGACTTTCAAAAATGTTAATTTAGTACATTAAATATGCAATTCTTATTAATTTTGGTCACGCTGGCCAAATTACCGGCCAAATGTGATCGAAAAATCTTAAGTTCTCTCTTCCTAATAAAATATATTGATTTCTACTTTCCCATTCGTACAATAATTATGCGTTAAAATTCTATTATAATATTATAAAACAGTGTAATACAATTCTTATTGTAATCAATCATTCTGTACTATATATAATAACAAAATCCTGAAATTTTAACTTCCCATCCAATTCCTAAAAAAATCTCTTCCTACTAAAATATATTGATTTCTACTTTCCCATTCGTACAATAATTTTGCGTTAAAATTTTATTCTAATATTATAAAATAGTGTAATACAATTCATATTGAAATCAATCAATCTATCTATACTATATATTTAATAACAAAATCCTGAAATTTTAACTTGACAATCCTATTGAAATCAATCAATCTATCTGTACTATATATTTAATAACAAAATCCTGAAATTTTAACTTAACAATTGAACTGAATTGGAAGGGGTAAATTCGTCTTTTCGTGTTTGAGAAAGCGATTGTTGACCAAAATCACCCCCCTCCCCCGGCGCTGCTGCTACTGCTACTGTCTCTCGAGCTGCATGTGGCCAATTTCTTTGATTTCTTGTTGCCTTTGTTGAGACCTAGAAGCGCTCTTCTCATTTTGCGGCTCCGAATCTCGCAGGCATTGCATAGCGAATGATCATGACCTAGGTCTGAGCCTCCATTTTCTTGCATTTTTCGATGATGCACTGCATTTCTTATTGGAAGGTTCATTTTTATTTTATTTTATTTTATCACGTTCAGCTTGTTTCAATTTTTACTGCAATTCGATAGAGTAATTCCAAAAGGGATTGGAAACATCCGGAAGGGATTGAGTTCCTTTCTTTGGCCAGAAACATGTAGCTCGTCGGAGAAGAAAGGAAACAAAGGTAAAATGTGATTGGATATAACATGAAATGATGACTTTGCCCTTTCCATTTAAGATTAATTGTTGATTTAAAATTTTTGGATTACATTTGATTGGTAATTTGACCGGCATGATTAAATTGATAAAAATTACTAGTCAAGATACTAAATTAATATTTTTGAAAGTCAAATGTTACAATTAAGACAAGTTGAATAGTTACTGGACCAATATTGTGGCCTAAGTCCCCCGTCATAGATGCCAAACGGATGAAACACATAACGGCCACTTGTTTTCCCAAAGTCCAAAGACCAGAGCCCAACTATCTCAGATCCGAAAAAGCATGGCTACATGCCTCTCCCTTCCCGCCACTCCAACCTCCTTCGCTCCCTACAACTCGAAGTCCGCCAGGTCCCCCACCGCGACTCGCTTCTCCCTAACGGATCGATCCCTAACCGCCAAGGACAACCTCCTCCGTCTCATCTCCGACCAGGACCGTGGCCTGAGGACTCAATCCGACTCCCAAAAGCTCTCCCAGATAGTCTCCGCGATTGACGACGTCGCCGCTGCCGGCCGAGACACCGTTACCACCGGCAGCTCCCTCTCCGCCACGTGGCGGTTGCTTTGGACTACCGAGAAGGAGCAGCTCTTCATCATTAAGAACGCGCCGCTTTTTGGTACTCGAGCGGGTGATGTTCTGCAGGTCATCGATGTCGAGAACATGACTCTCAATAATGTCATCACTTTCCCTCCTGACGGCGTCTTTTTTGTTCGGTCCAACATCGAAGTTGCTTCCTCGCAGCGAGTTAATTTCAGGTAGATATCCCTGCCGTAGTTGTATACTGTATTGCACATGTATTGTCTATGAATACCAATTTTGTCCAATTGTCCTATTAGCTTTTGGTATGCTTTTTGAATTCAAATAATTTCTAATGCTGCTTTCCATATAACTGCATCAGACATGAATTAAAGCTATCAATTGTTCGTAGTACTAAAAGGATATTGTTAGTGTACATTACAGTTCATTTTTCCCTGTCTGAATTAATACGTTGTAATGCTAGTATGAATTACATTGTGACACGGAGGGATGCAATCAAACAAGAATATGACAGAACCATATAATTGAATGGTTGGAGGTTTAGCATCATGCTGATTCATGCTTGGTGATTTTCATTCTTCTGACCTACACCATAAACTGGACAGCATTGTCTCTACCTGCTAAAGTATACCAACAACCAAGAGTTTCCAACTCAAGTTGTCAATCCTTCTGCTTTTGTTGAAGGTGGTGCTTCTGATATCCAGACAACCAGTCAAGTGGCAAAGATCATAAATTCATAATTACTTGTTTTGCACAGTTATTGACTCAAGGATCGTGGATGGATATGGCTAGTGATTCACAAAGAATACTGATTGTGGCCAAGATCAAATTTATGTGGAGGGCATGATGTATTGCACTCTCAGATATCCTACTGGTCTCCCACTCTATAGTTGTTGTGTACTACTACCCTCACACAAACTGAATTTCTTAGTTTAACTTGATGCAATTATTGAAGAGAATAAAAAAAAAGTTGTGCACTGTGTATCAATTCATCTAGTCGGAAGAAGAAGCTGCGGCCACAACTCTCCTTTTTTGTTTGATTTAAAAGCTGAAGCAACTCTTGGGATATATTAAATTCATAACATAAAGTATTCAACACTGCTTTTGGATATAGCTAGTCACTAACCAGTAACCAAGATGTTCAATCTGTACAATGTGGTGGTTTGCTAACTACTTTGTTCAATGGCTTTTGGAGGTTCACAAGTGCAGTTCTGCGTGGAAAGGGTTGGGAGTTCCCTTTGCCACCATTTGGGCAAGGATGGTAAGTGTTTGATCTTGATTCTTGATGATTTCTATGATTGAATGTTGCCTGTTGAATTTTTCTAAGTTGAACGTCATAAAAAGGTGAAGAAAATTGGTTTTCAAACTCTGCTGAATATAGTTTAATTTTGTTTACTAACTTAAAGAGTTTGTTTCAACTTTCTTCTACACTGCTAAAAATCTCTTCATAAGTACTGATTGAGATACATTCTTGTTTAACATTGTCACTGTATTTCGGTTTTAATTTTCTTGTTTAACAGTCTTTCTCTGGAATTATGTTGTTTTCTACTTTCTCAACTATTTTGGTTGTATCCTATTGATTGTCTGAAATGATTTTTTTGTTTTATAGGTTTGACACAGTGTACCTTGACGATGAAATTCGGGTTGTGAAAGATATTAGGGGAGACTACTTGGTTGTTGAACGTGCACCTTATAATTGGAAAGAGTGATAGCTGGGGCTTGTCTAGTTCTCTTCATTTTGTAGATAAGTTTTCTTGTAAGTTCTTTTTTGTTGAATAGAAAGAAAATGATATGGAAAACACATCCAATAAACAAATATGAGAGCAGAAATAGTGCTAACAGAATTACAGTTAGCTGCTGCTTACATGGTCTCCTGTACATGCAGTATGTAATGAAGATACTGTATTGCCAGGTAGGGTGTGTGGATTGGATCAATTTTCTTCAGATGCTCTTCCTTCCCTTCCCCATCCTTTTCTTTGTTCTGGGGAGACTTGATGTTATTAGAATAATACCTTTTCATCTGGATCTAACAAGTAGGGAGGGTTAGAGTTCCATATAAAATTCATTTAGGGAATCATTCATTCATTCTAATTTTTGAAATCTGAATAATCACATTTCTTCCACTCCTCTACCCCACATGTGGAGGTCTAACCTGGGAGTAATTGATTTCCATGTCTGACATGTAGAACTAAGAGCTTTAGTAGTTTTCCTTGGTACAAGGACTCTCATATTTTCTTCTTATTTTTTAAAACTAAAATCTATTTCTTTTCAATAAAATGCTACAGTTTTCAGAGGCACAACACTGGAGAAAAAAGACTGTTCAAAAGCCATGATCTACTATTTTGATGTATGAAATTTTCTGTCAGATGCCTTCTATTTTTACTTTAAATGATTTCATTGCTGGTCTTTTGTGGCTGTTAATTATTGACTGCATGCTAAGACCTTTTTGTCAGATAATTTTTTTATGCTTGCAGGCCCAATTTTTTGAAGGGTGGTGTTGGTTAACTGGGGTTCTTTAATATAAGCTCTGTAGTTTTAAATGCTTTTAATATGAAATACATCTCATTTCTTATGTTCTATCTGTCCAAATTCATGAGCATTTGCATAAAAAAGATTCTGTTATGCCCTATAGTTTGTATATCCTTTGTCTCAATCTTTATACATCCTTGGATATGCATTTTTCTATTCTCAGTTTGTATTTGACCATTAGTAATACTAATAGCGCGATTCTGCTCAAAGTATTGATAATTGTCATTGAAGTATTTTCATCTACATAGATACTATTTAAGTTCTCTGCTGTACATTCATTTGCAACAGTGGCTCTTGAGTATGATTCTGATGTGCATTTTATCAATACTCTTTTTCTTAATATATTTAGTGTACTTTTGGTAAGGCTTTAAGCGGTTAATAATTGTGTTTCTTAACATAAAATTTTCAGGACAAAACCACCATCTTCCACAAGTGGAACCAGTTCAATTTGGTATCTATGGAAGTTTTAAATTTACAAATAAAAGTTTAGATTTTCTACCACTGTTGTGAATTGTAGTCTACTTTAGAGCCATTGACTGTCAGTCTCTGCTCTCTACTTTCTGACTCCCACTAACAAATTAACAATGAAAATAGAAAGGGCTGAAATCAGCTTTTTTTGGGCATGGACTGAAATTTAGCTCTTATTGGGCATTCTTTCTCATTAAAAGAAAACATTTCATCTCAGCCTAAACCAAAGTTTTATCTGACCATGGTTAAGATAGCTTTTACTGTATCCTCCATAGGTAAATGAAGATGATTTGAGTTGTCTCCACCTTCTATATATGACTCCACTGAGCTGAATATTTGACAAAGAAATGCTTAATAAACATTCTCTGCATCATGTAGTATATGTTTGCATTATTAAATACATTCTTATCCTTAATGCTATGCTTGCCTTTTTCCTGTGTACTTTATCTGTGCCCAGCAACCCAGGAAAAAGGTCGGAAAGCAAACAGTCATTAAAGGTTCAATAACTGTACCAGCCATCTGTCATTTATTGCCAGTGGGAAGGCACTCCAGGTACTATCTAATTATTTCCTTCTTTGAGGACGCCCACAAAGGAGTCCAAAGAGTGAAAATGTTAAAGACTGGGAGTTGCCTTGCTGGAAAATTTGTCACAACAATTGTACATGTTGTCTGTGACGTGTTCAAACGTGCTCCAGAGCTTTTGCTTCCACTTCTATTGCTGCATTGTACTGTTCTTATCACTTTGGTAACTGGGGAAATTCTATCATATATATATGATACCTAAAAGGCTAAAATTTTACTAGTATAAGATACTATGGCCCTGTTTGATAAATTGCTGTTAGCTGATTGGGTTAATTAGAAGGTATAACTAATTGATAAAATTAGCTGATTGTAGAAAGGTGTTTGGTAAATTAGCTGTTAGCTGTTTGGTATAATTTCTTTTCTCAAAAAACTAATTGAAAAAGTTGCTTTGAGTAACTTTTTGAATTTTAACATTTTGGAGTACAAAAAACTAATTAACCAAACACTGATATTGATTTTTAAACAAAGTCAAACAACTAATAGTGATCAAATAAGTCAAAATTGGCCTATAGGCTAGCTATTTTGGGATTATATATTCTTATTATAAGGTTCTTGCTAATACTATCTTTTGGGATTATGCTGTGTCAATTTATTGTTATTGTCACTTGTTAAAAACTACAACATTGACCTAGCTAGTTAGTACATTTGTTTGTCCATATTACCCTGTCTTGCATTAATTGTACCTTGCTAGTTGATTGCTCCTGTTTTATCTATATGGTTACCTTGATTCAGTTCTTAATAATTGCTTGTAGATTGCTTCCAGGCATCCTTGCTAGTTTCATTTCTATGTTTATCTCAAATTTGACTTACCAATACTTCTACTTGTAGTTTGTTTTCGGGCATCAAGATTTGTCATTAGGACCTTTTGTTCACTTTGTGGAGGGTTAATGTAATTGATCATTTGTACTTGAAATAGTTACCACGGTGATGGTTAAATTAAAGTATTAGTTGTGGAAGCGGTTTATCGCTTGTATTAAAATTTTACACCTCCATCTAAAAAATCTACTAGTTGGAGTTATTAAAATGGTGCACCATTTTGAGTGATTTTCCAAAAGTAACCTAAAAGAAAAGGGGACTTCTCTAGTGACTGTACCAAAGATATTGAAGTTTTGTTGCAATGTGAGTGAAAGAGGTTGAGCCCCTCATCACCATATATATATGGCAGGTGTGAGTCACATGCATCTAAAAGAATGGTCCCATTCTTGAGTCTTGACTAGGAAATTTCATGGAAGGATATGATAGCTTAAGGCCAAGTGTTGTTGGGTCCTAAGTCCCAACTATAGTACAACTTTCACAGTCCATATGCATAATTGTCTTTAAACCTTAATTGTCATGCATTCTCCATGAGAGCATTTGTGCATTGGCGGACTTTTCTTTAAGCACCAACAACCACCATTAAATGTTACCAATTGATGGAAATAATGATAAATAAATTGTATGTTGTAGGGCTGTTATTTTTTGGCGAATGGTTCTCTTCAAGTTTATCGTGTTTTTGAATGTGCTAGATGTTCCTTCCATTCCTCTTCAGAGAATTTTATGGGCTAGTTCCAATTACTGGTAACTAGAGAGTATTGTTTTTAGGTGTCCCTTTCGTCTTTGTTAAAATAATGATAAATAAATGGTACAATGTTTTTTTTTTTTTTTTTTTTTTTTTTTTTTTTTTTTTTTGACAATAGGTTCACCCCAAGTTCATTCTGACTTGAAGGTGTTGTATCTCTCTCTTCTTCCTCTTCACTCTTCAGAGAATTTTATAGGAGGATTACATGAGTTTCTCTTGGCGTATACTGATTCCAACTACTTGTAACTACAGTTTTGATTTTAGGTGTTCATTCGTCTTGATTGAAATATTGATAAATAAATTGTACATTGTAGAGTTAATTAATGTTTTGGCAAAAAGTTGTCTCCAAGTTCATTGTGATTTGAGGGTGTTGGATGTTCATCCCCTTCCTCTTTGGAGAATTTTACAGGAAGATGACATAGTTTTCTTATGGCCTATACTTGTTTCAATTACTTGTAATTAAAGTATTGTTTTTAGGTGTCCTATTCATCTCGGTCTAAAAAAATAAATGATCAAAAAGTCCTTTCAAACAATTATACAGAAACCAATCGTAAAAAGACCAACCATAGTACATAGCACCATGTACTTTCTTGGTACTACATAACTTCACCCCTACTATATTATTACAATATAATTTTAGTTATTTGTATATACATTATATCGGAAAGAATTATATTCCAATCTCAGAATTAATTGCATAATGTTGACAGTAGCATGTAATGCACCATAAGATCATATCAAACGTCCCCACCAATGACCCAAGATTTGGTGGTGTATAATCAGCCACGTGGATGGTTGGCCGGACTGTACGTACGCAGTTGTGTACTAACCGAACTGTATTATCACATAGGGAAAAATCAGAAAGGGGTGTGTGCCCCTGCTTTTCTTGTGCCTCAGTGGGTACGTGATGGATGACGAAAACGACAGGGAAACCAGAGAGAAAAATATAATGGAGGAAGAATATGACAAAGAAGTTGTATTTAAAACTCATTTTCAGAAGCATGAGTTCAGCCTTAACCAGAGATAAGGGTTTGATCATTGGTTTTAGGAATGGAGTAACTTTAAATCTCCAGGCCAGCTGTCTTACCTAAAAGAGGTGCCTACAATCCAGCAAGGGAATTAGTCACTGTGTTCGGAAACCCTGAGTATACCCAAAAAGAAAAAAGAAGCATGAGTTCAAACCTTGCCAGAAGTCAACCGGGAGATAGGCCGGATTCTCAGAGTTTGAGGCGGGTTCATGAGGTGCATGCATAATAAACTTGCTTTCAGTGGCATAATGAATATTTGATTATTGTCACGAATATTGAAAAATTAGATCAACTTAATTTATTTATTTCTATATAAACTTAGAACAGATACATAAAGTTTAGTGAGGACAAAGTGGTTGATGTGATGTGTGTAAGAATGATTAATAGGAAAACAACGTGTAACCGAATTGTTTAATTTTGATGAGTGGACAAACTGCGCTGCGATGTTGCGGCAATGTATTGGTAAAATGGGATTCATTATTATTGTGGGCATATTTCACATCAATCTTTTAGCTTCAATTCCATCAATTATTGCCCCTAAGCTACCTAAACTACATACGATTCTCTCGATCTTCACTCATATGCCAAATGACTTTTGCTTCCATCCCATCATCCCTAGCCTCTAATGGAATCTCCTATTCTCTTATCTCGTATCTCAATATTGCTTTTATTGAGTGATGACTTCGATCAGAATAAAGAACGAGAAAGAAAATTAAGAATAAAGCTAAGACAGATTATCAAGAGAGTATGGAGATCATATAAGAAGAAAGAATCCCTCCACAATTATATCGGGTCAAGATATGAGAGTCTAGGATGAAGGACTTCTCATTTTTTGGATGAGTATATATAAGAAAAAATAATACTAAAGAGAAGTGTTGAAAATTAATTACCAACCTCCTTATTGAGTAATAAGTAGCTGGCTCGAGCTCAGGCCAAGCAAGACAAAATACTTAAAAGAAATTGAAGCATGTGTTCCATCTCAACTAAAAGCTTAAGCTTATAGTTGGATTGCACATTAATGGCTCAACAGGAAACACTTAGGATGTCTGATCAACTAATCTAAATATCTCCATATATTCTCATCACCAACCTTAATTTCAAGGAGAACAACCTTAAATATGTTTACATGTGTTTATAGTATATTTTGTACGGCTAAATATTATCTTAACTTATAAATAAAACATATAGTACATGTAATATATATATTACTATACATGTACTAAATATAACTACCAAGATATAATACAATTTAATTTCCAGAATTATGGGCGTATTATCATTCTCCTTCAACAACTACTTTATCTATGGCCGGCGGAGGAAGGAGGTGGCCGGCGGTGGCGGCTCTGATCTGATTGGGATCATAGAAGGAAGGTCCGGTCCCACTGCACGGATGCGTTTTAAATTCACGGAGGAAACACCAAAAATTATGTGTTGGGTTTCTAACTTTGTACTACTTTTGGGAAACCAACAAACCACCACGTACTATACTGTTGCTTCCTCTTCGTAGCTAGAGATCCAAAAGATGACGACCTCCTATCTTCTTCAACTTGCAACTCTTCCGATGTATATATCATGGATTTAATTAACTCAGGATGATCTGAATTACTAAATTCAGATAAAAGCGTAAATAGTAAAGGACATAATGATGTCGGTCGCGGGGACCGAATATTATATTAAATGCCGTAAATAGGCTATTACAATGATTCGTTAGGACAAAGGTAGTAGAGTTAGTGAACGTGTCTTAATTGGACAAAGGGAAGCTTTTTATACAAGCCACGGGCCTCCTAACTGCACTCCTGAATCGGAAGAAACGGTTATATATCCCCGCTTTGACCGTGCCCGGTCTGGAGACCGGGCAACGCGGCCGAGCTCCTACCGAGGCGGCCGGCTCGGGCACGTAGCATCGCCCCGGGACCCCGTTCTTGCTCCGTGCTCTCGGGTCAACTTATAATATATCAATCAATATATATATATATATATTTTTAAAATACTCATGTTTCTTTACAAGATAGTATATATGTTTTATATTTTCTCAATCATTTTCAGCACACAAAACCTAAGCCTCCGAAGTTTGAACCTATAACTATTTATTTAGAATGATAATCGGAACCATTCTGTCCGGAAGGGGCGGGGCACAGCATTGATCATCGTAACATCATTGTTGTGTGTCGGGGCCAATTACTATTTGTGTCAGCAATAATGTATATTATATTAATGCCAACCATTATATTGTACGTTTAATTCTATTGTAACTAAATTTAATAAAGTTGTAATTTTCCTTTCAAAAAAAAAAAAAAAAATTATATGCCAACATGCCCTGTTTACAAACTAAGACTAATCGTTATATATAGTTGCGATCAAGCTCAAAAAATTCAGGACATGGGCAACAATAATCACTTTATTAATTTATATATTTGTGGTGTCAGAATCACACATTTACCATTACGTAAAAAATTATAGTTAATAACTAATATGTAACATTGTTTTCTTATAATTGGATAGTAGTTTGTGTAATGATAGAATTGTGAACTCATACCTTCAAACCTATACTCCCATGCATGTGATCGAATGCTACCTTAATTGATGAGCGTTACATACACTTGACTCAACTACACTTAGTTATCAAGGGGGCCGGGGTTACTCAAGCCAAGTATTAAGGTACTACTTGTACAAAGACATTACAATTCTTATATTTCATTCTACTCGATTACTTTTAATAACAATTCAAGCATTATAATGGATATAACTCTACTCCAGGCAACCTTCCAATTTTTATATAAAAACTCGTCTTACTCGTAATTCGTAATAACGTAACCATGATAAAAAAAAAAAATCTTTTAGGTGAAAAAATAAAGATGAATATATGCACAAGAACCTACAAAATTATATTAAATATATGTATGTACCAAGAAAATCTTATTATTATTATCATGATAGAACATTAGAACCTAAACCATATCTCCTTAAAGTCATGCCTTAATCACAAGATAAGAGCCTCAAAATATAGAGTTGACATATATTAATTAGTAGGTAGGTTAGGTTAGGTTGAAGGTTATTAGCTATGTAGGTTGTATCGGCAAATTGCATGAACAAGGAATTTATCTTACTTGGATGCCACTCTTTTTATTTGGTCTTTCAATTCTCCATTAAGGATTATATATATAGCCACCCTTGTGGCCCCAATTTTTTTTTCTTTTAAATGCATAATATTTTTAATTGATCACTATTTTTGCTTGAGATGATTATATATAGTATATATAATGCCTGTTGAGAGATCGGTTTTACATTAGAAAAGTAAATATATAAAAAGAAACTCATTTATATTGTCATTGATGGGAGTGTTTAGACTAACTAATTGGTTAAATACATGCATGTTTTTAGGCTCAATTAGTATGACAATATTATGACCCTGTTTGATAAAATAGTCAGCCTATTAGTCAATTTTGATTTATTTAATCATTATTAGCTGTTTGACTTGGTTAAACAATTAATATGAATGTTTAATTAATTAATTTTTTGTAGTATTTTATTGTTTTAAAATACTAAAATTCAAAAAGTTGCTCAATGTAACTTTTTCGATCAATTTTTTAAGAAAGTCATTTTGTATGTAATCAGCTAACACATAATAGTTAATTTACAAAACATTTTTCTACAATCAACTAATCAAACTCACTAACCCAAATCAACTAACAGCCATTTACCAAACACCCCATGCATCTTATTTTCAGATTTTTAAAATTTAGAAGTCATCCAATTTTGTTTGAAAGTTGCTAGGGTTTTATGAATGTATTTCTGTAACCTTTAAGCACTTCTTGCTATAATGATTATGGAAATGGAAAGAAATGTATAGTAGTTTGGTTAGCATTATATATTATATTGGAGATGGTGGTTGGCTCTAAGATGGATAACTTTAGACGCACGCCATTTTTTTTTTTTTCTTATGAGAAACGCAAAGCAATTAAGCAAAGTTGAGTCATTATTATATATTGTCTAAAACTCATCAAACTGATGATTATTGCAATATACAGGTAGGAGTGTATATATCATTAACAAGTTTTAACTAAGATCTAACAAAGTTAGGATCTCAGTTTTAGTACTTATCACATATTCTCACCATTTAACATCTTCTTTCTTTTATTATTATTTTAAGATTTAAGATTAATCCACCCGAAATTTTAAGATTGAGAAAATTATTAATATATCTTTCTCTTTTTTTTTTTTTTAATTCTTTAATTTATTTTTTGGGAAATCAAATAATGAATAAAGAAATTGAGTTGAAGTATCATCATGGGTGTTATATATGGTTCAAATTTTGTAAAACAAAGTAAATGTGTAATGATGAAAACCATGAAAATCGTCGGACATAGTAACTAATCTCCTCGCTGAATTGTAGGCACCTCTTTTGGATGGGACAGCTGGCTTATCCTCACTGAATTATAGACACCTCTTTTGGATGGGACAGCTGACCTAGGGATTTAAGGCTACTCCATTCCTAAAGCCAAGGATCGAACCTTGACCTTTGGTTAAGGATGGATGAGTCACTTCTATTCAACCACATCCTCTAGTTTACAACCATGTTATATATAGTTATACACGGAACTTCATGAATTCTAAATTGTGGAGAAATCAATTCGATGCTCGTAGGTAGGTGAAAACCTAGAAAGGAAGAAAAAATGGAAAGAGAAAAAGTGGATTTAGCTGAGATTTTGCCTGATCTCCCCGCCCATGCTTTACAAAACAAATTAAAGTCTTGCCATCTTTTTTTATTCAATATGTACGGAAGAGCTAGCTACAATATAACGCTACATTGAATTCTAACTATTTAATTATATATATATTTTAGGTATTGGATTTATTAATATCGGACAATTCTCAACCGTTCATGAAATTTTTTGATTAGTTAATTATTTGATTGCGAAGTTTGCTAGCTAATTGAACAAAAAATTTAATGATTTTTTGGTTTGGACTAATTGGTTGAGTGTGATATGCAATGGTGATGTGGATTGGACTCATCATCCCGCCAAAGAGTCATATTGCCTCGCATAAGGGTGTAAGTTATGTGAAGAACTAAAAGAAATTAAAATATCATTGCGAATTAAAAAAATTAATCGAGATTTTTTAATGAAAATTATCCGACTCAGCTCAAAGAGTCATTTTGCCTCGCATTAGAGTGTAAGTTATGTGAAGAACTAACTAAAAGGAAAAGTCATGCAAATTAGATAAATTAACTGAGATTCGGTATGCAATTAGCTTAACTCAAAGGGTATAAGTTATGTGAAGATTAGATAAATTGATCGGGATTATTCGTTTTGCCTCATATTGTGATCGGTGTAAATTACGTGAATAATATAAAAGATTAATTAGTATAGATTAGATAACGTAATCGAAATTCTTTATGTAAGTCATCAAACACAGCTCAAAGAGTCATTTTGTCTCGCATTGGGATGTAAAAATTACAATGAAGAATTAAAAATAAAAGAAAAATCGTCACAAATTAGTTAAATTAATCAAAATTCTTTATGCAAGTTGTGTCGTATCATGGTGAATATCAACGATATTACGTTTGCATATAAGTATATTACCTTCCCCTTTGTCCCTATAACTACCATCACAAAAGTGCAAATTAAAAGCTCTATTATTCCACCGGCACCACCATCTTGAGATGGCCCTTTTTGCTTCACCTTATCATATATATATTTTCACCAAACATCAAACCATCTACTTAATTATTATATTAGCTACAATATTCCTTTAGGAATCTCTCATATTTTAATTTTTAATTTTTACTACTGACATCGCACTTCATATTCTATAGCGTGACAACACTAGATAAGGAGATCGAACATATCAAGTACTGTAATTGATGGAATATCAAATTTTGCCCTAACTCAATTCATCAGTCCAGACAAATGATTACTATCAGGCATTCAGGCCCAACGCAACGACCTGTACCCTGCAGCCTAAGTATATAAGCAAGCATGTCCATCTGACAATATTTATAACTACCATTACCACGTCAAGTATGGAACCGTTGCTGCCAACTATCACACAAGAGACAAAACGTAATATTGATTCCGCTGATTTTATAATTGTATTCTCGAGAGGATATTAGTATAAATACTTTGACAATATTAGTATAATTTTTGTACTTAAAATTAGTACCTCGAATTGATTAATTAAAGGTAGAGCTAGGGTTTGGGTTTCCCCTACATATATATATGTGAAATCTAGGTAGCTTTTTCTTCCAAAGGATAGGGGAAAGGTACAAATCATATAAAGAAGATTGTCGTTCCTACCATTGGCATGACAGAACATGTTCTTTGTTCCCCCATGTTGTCTCCCCTTCATTAATAAACTTCACTTATGCCCCCCTCCTATTTAGCCACCTAAATCTTAGACCCCTTTTATTTTCTAAATTATACATGCAACCGCTATGTATTCATTTTTGTTAAAACAAAATTAATATAATCATTGTCAAGAGTTTAAAAGATTTAAAAAAAAAAAAAAAATTACTGGGAGAGGATTATGCCCTAGAGAAAAGAAATTACTTTACTATTATCAAAATTTTCTCGATTGGAGGATCGGAGGACCCTACACGTCATCCCATAGCACTTGGGATCGGAGTAGAGAAGGAGGGACATTGAGCATCTTCACTCCCAAATCAAATGAGAGAGAGAGCCTTGCAAGAACATCTACATCATTGCTTTGCTCTCTGAGAACGTGCACTAACTCAACATCTCAAGACTTTCTTAGTTCACCCTGCCATATTTCAATCAAATCCGACCAATATAGCACTAAAATTAATATGAAAAATTAGAGGAATGAAAATATATAAAAAGTTGTAATGCTAAATGTACTTTCAATTATATAAATTAGTTGAACACATGACCTTCTATTTGGGAGAGCTTTTTCGTGTCAATAGACGACAAGGTTATTGGCTAGACTATAGGAAATATTAAAGATGGAAAGATTTGAGTCATTGAGATTATGGATGGCAGGATGGGAAGTTTAATTGGTGTGGAAGGGCTAATGCGATCCGTGATGGCATGGCAAAATTAATGGTTAATGGAAACCCCATTATTTTGTGACATAATTATGGTGTTATGGACTCCATCTCTAAAGAAGATTACCTAAGGATCGGAACAACATCGTTTTATATATACAGCTAGCTGTACTTTATTTAGGATTATTCTTAATATAATAATATTCTCGATGATCTCTTTCTCCACCAGAAACGATTTGTGACATATATCCACCCCTCCTCTCAATACTATTTGAAGATTGTTTTATTTATTTATTTATTTATTTTAGTAATGAGAAAAATTCGTAATTACTATTTAAAAATATGTATGAAGTAAATTCTATTCATGTGTAATAGCATGTAAATCACATATGAGAGGTAATTAAGTTGCATTGTGAAGACTTTGTACGACAGGTTCAATCGAGAGTGTGTTGACAAGATTTGAACTTCAACATTGTATTTTTTATATATATATATGCGTGAAGTGTGTGTGTCTATATATATATATATATATATGAAAAGTTATGGTTCCGATTGGTATCGTTACTGTTTGTATTTGGTACAAGTTATTATAAATTTTGAAAAAGACTTTACATTTATATCAATACAAATCTAAACCTTTTCTCATTCACTTTGGAGTTATACCAGGTTTGAGAGGCATCGGTGGAGTTGTGGCGATCGTCACTTTAAAAATTTTCTATATATGTATGTGTATGTGTGTATGTATGTATGTATATATATCATGTCTCATTAGTCAAACATGAAAATAATTTGTTAGATGATTCTTAATATAATCGTTGTTGACATAAATTGCATAATTGGAAAATATGGGTTTTGCATGAAATCAAAAGTACATGAATGTAAAACTTCATTTTAGCTTAAAAAGTTTTCATCTATTCTCGGAGGTTTTGAGAGTCGAATTCAACATTCTACCATTGAAATGTGGTGTTAATTGCTACATAAATATAAAAGAATAAAGTTGTACTTTTGCTACTAATTATAACTTTTGGTATATTAGTAAGAGTTTGATATTGATAAAAAGACATGTTGTACAATTGAGATTGACAAGTAATGAGAGTGGATTATTGGAAACGTGACGCTGATTTAAATAAAGTTCCGCATTCGCTTCATAATCATGACACCATCCAAGTTTTCGTTTACATATGTACTTTTGGAAAATAATGAGTTTGGAGATTTTTGTCCACTAGTTAAGTGAACAATTTTGGATAACCAATGAATAAAAGTTGTATTGCCATGTCATTTGGTAAATAATTTCGGTGTAAATTGTTGATCTAGAATTAAGAAGAAAAAAGACAATATATGGGAATATGATAATTTTAATGGGTAAAATCAAGTTTTTTTTTTTTTAATATGGAAATTACAATAATTTAAATTAGTACTATACAAAGGCTTTTTACCTTTATGTCTCTTAAGTCTTCGTCAATTGTACGTACAATGTGTATCGATATATATAAAACTAAATACAACGAAAATAACGTGTAGGAAATAGGAGTGGTACGTGGTTGTCTATGATGTGAACACCTACATTACAGCTCTTTCACCACCACCACAACAACAATAATAATATAATTATTATTTTAAAAACAACAACAACAACAACAACAACAACAATAATAATAATAATAATAATAATAATTATTATTATTATTATTATTATTATTATTATTTATTACATTATATCAAGTTTCAAGCTCTACCGACTCGACCACTTATTTTGAGGTTTAACCAAACTTTTTTATTAACTTTATACGGGTGGCGGATGGTAGAGCGACCATCACCCCTCTCTCCCTTCATAGTATTCTCATGG
Organism: Ipomoea nil; assembly: GCF_001879475.1. Classification (NCBI taxonomy): domain Eukaryota; kingdom Viridiplantae; phylum Streptophyta; class Magnoliopsida; order Solanales; family Convolvulaceae; genus Ipomoea; species Ipomoea nil. The sequence goes on along the minus strand of NW_017616616.1, from coordinate 3,063,077 downwards.
AGGACCATGTTGGTGTTCCTCATGCAAGACTTATGCTAGGTGTGATGTCGACATGTATCAATTTTAGAGTTTCTTGCTCGCATATACTTAGCTCACTGGTTCAGTAGACACTGTTTGGGAGAAGAGACTAAGGTTCGAATCTTGATAACGGTAGTGTGGAGATTATGTTTGAAATGGACAGATCTTTGATTTATATTTTCTCAAATGCTCTGTGGGGTGGCGGAGCTGTTGCTACTTATACCACCCTGGTCAAATACAATTTACGAGATTGTATTAATAAATTTTTTAATTAATTAAAACATTAAAAAAAAAATTAAAAAAACCAGGCGAAGGGCTGCCTTCTCACCGGAGAAGGAGACCCACTAGGCTACCTTCTCACCTGAGAAGGCAACCCACTGGGTTGCCTTCTCACCGGAGAAGGCGAGGGAGTGTTTTTTTTTAATAATGTTTGTATTTTTAAATAAAAATAATTAATAAATATTTTTTGAAAAATATAATGTTTGTCTAATTTAATGAAGGTGGTGCAAATATCATTTTTTTATTTACACCACCTAATATCAATTGGGGTGGTGCAAATAGAATTCCCCATTTGTATTAGTCACGAATTTTAATTACTGTAATTTGCAATAAAACATGATTTATTAGCAATTAATAATGGACATTAATGGTGAAACGTATTAATTCTATTTATTATCATTAATGAAAGTTCTGACTTTAAGACTATAAATTGACAGAAATTTTAGAATCCAAACGTATAATCTTGAATTTAAACTTCAGTAATATCAATTTTAGTAATATTACTCCGTATATTACATGTAACCATCGTGATTTCCGTATTACATGATTTAATTGAATTTCCTGTTTTTTTTTTTTTTTTTTGGGAAAATTTCCTTTAATTTCTCCTTTTTGACTAATTGCAATTTGACCCTACAATCATCTTGTAATTAATCTATTTGCCATTTTCTACTTTTCTTTTGCAATTTCCACCCTTGTTGCCAGGCTCCATGGACCAGTCCAAAGGTGAGACGTAGCTGAAATTAGACAGAAAATGACAAAAGTAGGACATAGCAGATGGAGAAAAATCAATCCTATACCATCCACATGTAGGGACACAACAGTCATTTTCGCTCTACAGTTTTAACTTTTAAGGTTCATGTCCGGCCCCCAAGGACCAAGATGAACTACTTTAGTATCCTAAATTATTTATTCAAGCATACAATATTTAAAATTAATTATTGATAACAATTATCTTATTTACATATTTTAATTTCTCTCTTTATATTTCATGTCAATTTAATTTACATTAATACCGTTAAAAAATTACTCAAATTTGAACTAAATAACACCCACAATATCAGCTAACGACCTTGTCGTTTAGTGACACGAAGTGACTCTCGTAGGTTAAAAGAGTAGTTATGAACCGATAATACATTGTAACAGAGATAGTAGTACTAAAAAAATACCAATAATATCATTAAAAAAAATATGTGGTTTAATTGGTGTTTATTTGTTTATTATGCACCGGTTTTTGTGGGCTGAATTTCGTATGATGCAAGAAAATCTGATCAATAAATTAGTATAATATTGTAATTAATTAGTTGAAATAGTGATTTATGCTTGTCCCCATTTCCTAACTAATATGTGAAAGGACCTCTATTTATTATTATTGTCATCATAATCTGGCATGAGTCACACGCACAGAGTTTGATACTTATTTAATTTGATTACACAAAATATTTGTTTACCGATTAACGTATTGTTTTAAATGGTTGGATTAAACGGACCTATATTACTTAGATACACATGTTATTGATGGCATGCTTTAGCAAATTTCGATGATATACCATTTTATGTATGCAAAGAATATTGATTAAAACACTTATAGGTGTAGATGAGAAAACGTAGATATATTTATTTCGATTTAATCAGAAATCTTACCTAACACAAATATAATTACTCGTCCAGGCCAAATTCTTTTTCCTCGGGCACCTATATACTAGCCTGACATGATAGTGAAAGAGTAAATTATGGTGACTCAATGGTAGTCGCCGGCCCATTAGGTAAGATTACCAATGCTCGGTGCCCATTACATTGGGTGAAACTCCCATATTGCTGAATATGATTACTCTCAATGTGTTATTTTAGTTGACTGGTCGAGAAAACTCCAATGATATGCATGGAGTAAACTTCTGCTTCTATTTTATAGCTTGTAAATTGTAAATAACACAGGAAGAATCTGTACGACAAGTCGACAAGTTCGACTGATAGGATATTGACAAAAATTGAACTAACAATTATCTCACTATTAAAATTAGCATAATAGTATTTAATCTTGATTCATGTGAGATGTGTAATACATTTTAGCGTAATAACTTTTCTAAAAAGTATTTATTTATTCCAACCCAAAAAGCAACAATAAAACTAATACCACCCCACCCCACCCCCCTCGTATCACCATCAACTGAAAACTACTGCAAGCAGCCTCTGATCTGCCAATACTTCCTCAACCCACCATATATAATTAATAATAATTATAATATTTAAAAATTATATATTCATTAAAAAAAATAAAAGAGAAAAAAAAAAGTGGATAATAACTAGATTAATTAGATAATCCTATGATGTACGTGTGTGTATATATGTCCTCCGACGGCCTCTATATAAATGGGCTGATGTGAGATGGATACATTATAGTCAATGCAATAACTCTTCACTTTCAATTCACATCTCTCTCTCTCTCTCTCTCTCTCTCTCTCTCTCTACCTCTCGCTCTCAGATCAGAATTCAAGAATGGTGGATCTCCAAACAGTGTGTTCCATGTGCGGCGACGTTGGCTTCCCCGACAAACTTTTTCGCTGCTCCAAGTGCCACCACCGCTTCCAGCACTCGTACGCCGCCGCTCTCTACCCCCCCCCCCCCACCCCCACCCCTCCACGTGTCTGCATGTATATATATGTGTGTGTGTGTGTGTATACTATGTTGTTTTGTTTTGTTTTGTGTATTTGTGTTTCTGGGTAGATGGAAAGATGGGTTCTTTTGGGTTGCATGCCGGTGAATTTGGTGGTTTGGGGAGTGAGATTGTGTGTGGGCGGCGGAGCACGGTGGCGCAGCCTTGTTGGGGCTTTTTGGGACAGCCAAACAAGGCCTTAACCACCGCCACCACCACCTAAGTTGTCCATTCACTCCAAAGGAAACATCCTTAGCCTAACAACCACCGGCCCCCTCATTCACAATTCTTGATCATATCATCATTAATTACATCTGTTTTATGTTTTCTTGCCCACAATCTACTACCTGACCAGAACTAATTGAACTATCCCTGCAGATTTAAATTTTTAATTTTTATCCATAATTTATAGTTCAGAACTAATTGAGTTACTCGTGCTGGGGTTATAATTTTTCATTATTTTATGCCCCGATCTTGATTTCAATTTGTACGAATTTGAGATTTAATCACACATTAAATAATTTAAGGATGTTTTTTTTTTTTTTAAAGGTATTGTAGCAGTAACTACAGCGAATTCTCGGAGCCGATACAAGTCTGCGATTGGTGCCAGAGCGAGCAACGGAGCTCGCGGCACGGCGGGTCGTCCAGGAAATCGGCGGCGGCGGCCGGCGGCGATTCGGGGACCAAACGATCGGAGTACTCCGGCGACAAGATCAAACAGCACGATCACGACGGATGCCCGGAGCGGCCGGCGGCGGCGGCGCCCTCCAAGAATCCCGGCGGCGCCCCGTCGCCTCGCCCCACCCCTCGCCGCTACAAGCTCCTCAAAGACGTCATGTGCTGAAATCTCATGAAGAAAGAAAGAAAGAAAGAATCATCGAAAGCTAATTAAGCCTTTAATTTCATCATAAAGTGTAAGTGTTTGTGATGATGATATGATGAGTGTTCTAAATTTAGCCTTTTTCTGCTTTAATTTTCCTCATTTCCCTCTAGTTTCTCTCTCTATCTCTATCTCTATAAATATATATCCTGAATAATTACTATGTAAATATATATATATAAAACATATATGTATCTATGTATGATCGAATATATATAATAAAGATGTTTTCTTAGCTTGAACCCTTCTTGTTCTATATTTACAGTACTGCTGCATGCTGATACATATATACTTTATGTAACATCATCAAATCCTCTTCCTTAATTAGTGTCTTTGTTTGTCTCCCATCACTTAATTACATTAAATTAATCAACTTTGACATGCATGAAACATATCATTAAAACCCCACTAGGATTAATTAAGGTTAGATTAGGACCACTCAGCAGGCATTTGTTTACATTAAAAAGATCATATCATATATAAATTGAGTTAGTAGTTTGAGTGTCCTTATAGAGTAGGGTTATTGTAGCTTGGAATTAGTGGATGAGATTGAAGGCATATGTGAAGTACAAATGCATGTACACTACACACTTATCATCTCAAACTACAAATCTCACCTAACAATATGGACAGGGACACAGGGTAAACCTTACTCCTGTGTAATAGTTAGCAAATCAGCAAATCATACCGGAAATTAAAGGTAAAATGTACTAGGAAGATTCAATTCATGTGATTGGCTCGACCAGAAGGTGTAGTTGATATCTTGGCTCGACCAGAAGGTGTAGTTGATATCTTTTTGACTTTTCTTGATTTAATAAGTCTGACGGTGGTGACACTTTAAAGGAGATATGTCTTGCTTTGAAGACATGTGGGAGATTATCGGTTAGGGTATTCTCTCACTTGATTTATACTTTGTTGAGTTGAATTGAATGCAGTGTGGCGAGGCCAAGGGGTTCATGGTACCTAATGCTACAACCATAACTCTTTTCCAGATTCATTGAAGCTAAGGTATTAATGAGACCCCACCACCCTTCAATTATTGTTTTCTTAATGAGGGAATTTCTTCCTATAAATACTAATGTGTTTATACAACCGTACTCGAAGTTATTGGTAAGTATACAGTTAAAAGATCGACAGATCGACTCTTATAAGAATGATATACTATACGTACCTATGTGTTGTGAGTTGTTTAGTTCATAATCTTGTGACTTAGTTTGGTAGTTGTGTAGTGTTATTTTGGGGGGATTAATGATAAAAATGGGGAAATAGAGTCAACTACTGGGAAACCTTTTATCATAAATTTAGGTTGCAAAAAGTTTTCATAAGTACAAAAGAAAGCTGGTCTGACAAAGTGTCTTCCACGTAGTGTGTCTTCTGGTGTCCATACATGGTGCTTTCCAACAAAACCTCTCATTGTTTCACATTTGACTGTCAACCAAATATCGTCCATCTCGTGTTCTTTGACTGCTAACAACCATAATTCATTCTCTCTCTCTTCTATCTCTCTAAGAATATATAGTGTTTGTTGTCCCGAAAGAAGTGATTGGGCGAGTAAAATACTATATGATTCACATACTTGAATGTTACGAGTTTGATTTTTACTAATGGATCGAGTTTATCGCGGCACTGCACAAGGTCTTTATAATAATACGATTTACCTCTCTTGTGGAGTGTGATGATTTAGCTAGTGTATACTCTCGGGTAATGGTTTGAAGGGTTTGAATTTCTCGTAAAAAAAAAAAAAATCGTGTTTGTTTGCTTCAGTTGATAGAATGATGTTACAATTTCATTGATTTTTGGCCCATGCCAATCTGTTCAGGAAATTATACTGTGGACTATGGATAAATATTTATTTTTAGTATATTAAATGTTCATTTTTAGATGGTATATCTAAAAATAAATTTTAAGTACACAAAAAATGAATTTTAAAAAAAATAAATATTCAGTATATTAAAAATAAACTTTATACCTGTGATCTACGTACGGGATTAAATCTGTTCTCTCTCTAAAAAAAAATGCATGGGATCAAGTTGTATTGTAGCCGACCAGTAACGTTGAAATTCTCCGCCCCCCATAAATTTCGACCCCATCTACATGTGAAACTAATTTCACGACTACGCAATCTCTCTCTCTCTCTCTCTCTCTCTCTCTCTCTCTCTCTATATATATATATATATATATATATATATATATATATAGCTGCATGCATGTAACAGTTAATTAGTATGTATCATGCAAGATTGCCACATGGTGGCATGGATTGGATTGCTTGGCTTTGCATTTCAGAACTCTGATCTGTTTGCTTTCCCACTTCTAAGCAACAGGTGTACTCGCAATACCATGGGTCGAACACAGACTACACTGCATGCAACACAACTACTATATATATATATATATATATATATATATATATATATATATATATATATATATATATATATATATATATATTGAATATCATATTACAATCATGTCTTAAATGAGAACGTGAGAAACCAGTTTGATTGATGTGAGTGGCTCTACACTTTCATCCCTTAAAAGATCGAAGTCGGGAGTTCAAACCCTCTCTCTGAAAAACCAATCTAGCCAGCACTTTGTCCCAATCATTATTGTGTGAACCATGATCTATACAAGTTGTGTGGACCATATTTTGTATACTATAAAATAATGTATATTCAGTACAAAAATAATGTACATTGTATTCCGGGAATGTACATTATTTTTGTACTGAGTGTACAATATATTGTATAATGTACATTCAATACAAAAATAATATACATTTAGTATATTAAAAATTTATGGTCCACATAACACTGTGTGGACCATGGTCCAAACAATAATTTGCCACTTTGTCCCAATTGGGCTGGTCCGGTGTGAATGATTATTAATCTGCAGGTTTAAAGGTGCCATTTATAGTCTGCTTAGGATACTTTATGGTCTGACAAAAAAAATGTACTTTATGGTCTGACAAAAAAATTAGAATGTGTAAGAACTGCATGAGTGCATACGTAACTACTCCAGGGTCTCCGTCAACATCTAAGCATACGTGAGAATAGATTGTGTGTACTCATAGTAGTTCACATATTCTCATATGAACGCAAACATATATATAATTTCATTGAACTTAGTGCTTATATTTTGTCAATTGTAAGCGTATGGACAAATGATATGATGATTTTTTTCTTCATTGGATTCTTGTGTTTTGCATTGAAGTCTTTATCCTTGTATGCTTGCATGTTGATTATATTGGAGCTATATATGGTAGAATGGTAGGTGCCATTGATTTCTTCCATTAAGACTTTTTAAAAAGTATACTTTTGGGCCCCGAAAATGATAATTAGGTGGGTGGAACACAATTATCTTACACAGAAAGTATAAATTCGACACCCTCTCAGCCGAATTAGCTTAATCACATAGGGTTCTCTCCTACTTAGTTTACGAATTATTACATAACAACAAATCAGAGTATATTTAATACACGTTCTATGATAGTGTCGACATATGTTGTTCTATAATCCCATTAAAAAAAGGGTACAAATTTGGAATGGATTAAAGAGAGTGGTCAACTATATTCCCTAAGACATTTTGCAGGATGCAATTAAAAGTCATTAATTGGGAAGTACCTGCATGCGTTAATATAGGGAAATCATGCTGGCTGTCTGACCGTAGATCCCATATATGATCTAGCTAACTACAACCTTTAAAAAAAAAAAAAAAAAAAAAAAAAAAAAAAAAAAAAAACAAAGAAATATCATTAACAAAAGCTTCGAGTGCAGGACATTAGAAATTTCTGGGTCAACATATGAGCAATCAGAATCGCTGACTGTTTAACAAAAGAGATAAAAACATTTGAAAAATAGTTGTAAATTTTTTACATCAAGTAAGATGAGATCAAAATGAGAATCATGATTGGTAGATTGTAAACAAGACAAGAGGTTACATGTAACACGTTGGGTTTGCACTCTCATTAAATGTATCAAAAAGTAATAGTCATAAGTGAATATAAAATTGTAGTTGCAAATATTGAATATCTTTTCTAATATAGGCATCAAGATTATATGGGGTTCGATTTTAATTTGACATATGTCACATTTCTTTCTAGTTGCATAATTCATGTACTAAAAAATCACAAGTTCGATTCTTGCCAATACCATCTTAGTCAAGCCTATCGTACAAGGTATTCCTATTGTGGTTTACTTCTATCAATCGAATCTATCCCACAAAGTCCTCATACAGTAGTTTACCTCGATCTCCTTTGTAATTTGTGGATTATTATATTGAAACTAAATTTATATAGTACACATTAAAATGATGACTGCAAGTTTACCTCGCCACTTAAAAAATATTAGAGCAAGGGCCAATTTTACCACATTCATGTTAGCCCAAAAACTGGTCAGTAGACTGTAAGAATTCTAGTATTGCTTAAACCTTGACTGAAGGTCCAAAAAAGTGCAAAAATGAGCCCAAAAGTATTACACTTGTAAATGTTATTTCTAGAAAGGTAAATAAAATAATGTATAATGTGGGCTTCAACAGAAACTGGAGGACCCAAAAGTAATTTTTTATTGTAACTTGGACTTCTTTATTTTAAGTTGAAAAACTTCAATTCATGACCCAAACTAAGCCCTAAATAATGTCAATTTTTTTTTTTTTGAAAACTAAATAATGTCAATATTAATCATGTTATAATATGTTAGGCGAAGATTTAGAGGGCCGAGTTGTCATCGAAATGTGACGTTAACTACTAAGGAATATAAAGAAATAAAGTCACATATTTGCTAACTTTTGTCGGAATGATAAACACTTGATCTTAACAAATTAATTAATTAATTAATTAAAATATTAATAAGTCTAATTTTAAAGTATTTATCGACACAATATCACACAGTGAAAGTTCTTTAATAAGTTTTTTTTTTAGTACTACTACCTCTGTTACAATTGGTATTTATCTATTCTAAAAATCTTACATCCTTTAATAATTTTAATTTGGATAATATCTAATCAACTTTGAATTTAACCCTAAATTAAAAGAATATAAATTCTTTAATTTGATGCCCAAAAACACCTATTGACTTTGTTCCACGTACTTTAATTTTATGCAATGACAATGACGTTTCATATCTTAAGAATAAATACATTTTTTCTTTAAAAAAAAAGAATAAATACATTTTTTCTTCAAAAAGAAAAAAGAATAAATACTTTTTAACACATTAATAAATACTACATAAGTGGTCCCTCAATCCCTGCTATGAAGCTTCATTTCTCTGGTTTTCTTCTTGTCACAGTACTTCTACTTATTTTATTATTATAATTATAATTATTATATATCTTTATTGCTATATGTTTCATTAAAAGAAGCAACATGTCATTAGGATAGTAGCTTTGTGGAACAATAGATGCATATACGGTTGGGGGAGCAATTAATATACACTCCGTACTTAAATTGGTATTTATGTATATTTATTATCAAATAAGTTATATATATACTTGTTGATAAAACACAATTAGATTATTGAACTAAAACAATATGTAACTGAACTATTTTATGGTTTAAAATTGTTCGGTTATTTTAATTTAATTGAGTGTTGACTAGACCCGGTTCGATATAACTTAATTCATTATATACATTATAGGTCTCAATATATTTATTAATTTTTTTTAACCAGCTTGATTGACGTGAGTGGCCGTGCATTCTCATCTTTCAAGAGAAGTCGGAAGTGCACTTTTGAGTATGGTGGTGTAACAATTTTTTTTTTTTATCCTCCAAAATTTATATGGTTTTGCCGTATATACAAATAAATTAAATCATAATTCCATCACATCCCCCAGGGGAATACAAACACTACATTTTGTCCTAATTTTGAGTACTTTCCTCATCCTGGGATCTGTTATTCTTGTTTAGGAATCAGTTCTGTCTCTTTAAGGAATCAAAACTATCACCTCCCCCTGAAAACGGAATTTGTGTATCCAAAAGTATAAATCCCTTTGATTTATATCCTATACTTTTTAAAATATATACACATGTAAAATAAAAAATGGATGCTAAAATCTCAACTATAGACATTAGAAAATTCTCTTTATATTTAAAGGTATTTATAGAAGGGTTGACCTGCCTCTTATTATTAAGTGCAAAGAGTACTTTTATGTTAGTTGTCTTCATCAAAATATCGGTCAATAAAAAAACTATTAAATATTAAATTTTAAAAAAGTACATAATACTACAGATGTAGAATTGGAATTCCAGGTGCAACTTAGACCTTGTTTGGTAAAATAATTAACTTATAGTTTAATTTTGACTTATTTGACTACTATTAGTTGTTTGATTTGGTTTAAAATCAATATAAGTGTTTGGTTAATTAGTTTTTTGTATTCTAAAATGTTAAAATTTAAAAAAGCTACTAAATGCAACTTTTTCAATTAGCTTTTTGTGAAAATAAATTTTACCAAATAACTAATAGCTAACAGTTAATTTATCAAATACTTTTTTGCTAGTTATTATACCATCTAATTAACCTAATCAGCTATCAACTAAAAAGGGAAAATGAAAAACCCCTATTTTCACTACTGGCCAATAGACATTGCTAGCTGCCTATGTGCCTAACATAACTCAGTACAACACCAATATATGGGGCCCCAAAACAAACCAATTTACTGCCGTTGATTATTTTAAGCTACACATCTAGCTATGGCTATATATATATATATATATATATATATATATATATATATATAGGGTCAGGTTCTTGTGTGAACTGTGCTTCCTGTGTAGTTAGTGTGGATTACACTATTAGATATATATAAATGCATCATAAACGGTCTACAAATACACTATTATAGTATGGTGCATTTTGTGGCATTTAATTCTGGTGTATTTTTAAACACCGTGTGGTACATTGATGCATACCTAATGGTATAATCTGCACTGACCATACAGGAAGTACTGTTCACACATCAACCAATATATATATATATATATATATATATATATATATATATATATATATATATATATATATATATATATATATATATATATATATATATATATATATATATATATATATATATATATATATATATATATATAGTTGTAAATAAGCAACAGGCTTAGATAGTCTGAGTCGGTGAGCAGACACCAAACTAGCTAGTGTATGTGCGGCCTAGCAGTAGCGTATAGTAGTTTCACAGTTAGAATTGAAAGCAATACATACATACATATATACATGCAGATTTCCTCTCAGAAAATCCCATCCCAAATCTTTAATATTCATGTCGTCCCCACCTCCCCCACGCAAGGACACCCTACCCCTCCTCCAATCACGTGCCCCGCACGTGCCCCTGCAATCACTTTGTCAACACCATGCATGCAGGTGCAGCCCCACTTTGGCACTCACAATATCTCCACGTGCCAAACCAATTTGGTGAGCCTGAATCGTCGTGCACTCTCATCTTTAAAAGAAGTTAGAAGTTTAAAACTTTCTCCCATATAAAAAAAAATCAATATGATCAGCATTTTGTTCGACCTCTTAATTGGGCAGTTATCCACAACCTCAACGTCAGAAAAGTATCAGGTAAATAAGTCATTTTAGACCTAATTGCATGAATTTGTGTAGTTCAGGGACTCAATTATATATTTTTTTGAGTTTGATAGCCTAATTACAACTTGGTGTGCAGTTCAGTGACCTATTTGACCCTTATTCCTTATAAATATAACAAACTTAAACATTTTTAATAATTAACAAATTAATCCTTTTTTTTTATATATAGAATAAGGGTCAAATAGGCCACTGAACTGCACACCAAAGTGCAATTAAGCCATCGAACTAAAAAATAATGTAATTGGGTCTCTGAACAACACAAAAATGTGCAATTAGGTCTAAAATTATGATGACGTGGCGGTTACCAATTTTAAAAATAAATTTTAAATAAATTAATTAATTAAATTAAAAAAAAAAAAAAAAAAAAAAAAAAAACTAGATCTGCCGGAGACGTATCGTCTCTGGCAGTCTTCGTCTCCATGGCCGGAGACGTACCTCCGACCATGGAGACGAAGACTGTCGGAGACGATTAGTCTCCGGCAATTTTAGTTTTAGTTTTTTTTTTTTTAATTCTTTTATTTTATTTTAATTATTTATTTTATTTAAAATTATATTTAAAATTTATTTTTAAAATTGGTAACCGCTACGTCAGCATAATTTGTTCAGGGATCCTTTTTTTTTTACTAAAACTCTCAACCATTGATAAACTCATAAGGACGACTGTAATCGATCCTTACTTTTTACCAGCTAGAGAGTTATTCTCATTTAAACACACCAGTGCCCTATAAATCCGTACCGTTACATACTCCCCTCTCTCTATTGTCTCAGTCAACATTAATTAATTAGTTGCATTTATGCATAGTGAAATAGGGACCCCTCCCTCTCTTCTCCTTCCTAGTTACTACAATAATAATTGCTAGCAGGTCTGGAAATCCAAACATAAACCATCAGACAACTTCGACCGGATTGATCTGAGTTTTAGTACGTATTGAAGTGAAATCAAAGCTATTAATGAATCACAAACTCTTAGTCTTTTATATAGTACAAAAACAGGTATTTATATTTGCAGGAATGGATAAGAGAGCTCGCACGGGTTTAATTTACTAGTTCAGTAGTATTTGGGAGAAGAGACGGAATTATGTTCAAAGTGGACAAATCATTTACGTGCACCGATATCTGACCCTGTCTACTGAGCCATTGAGTCACCGTGATTTATATCCTCCCAAATGTTGCTCTGTCGGGCTGGGATATGAGAGGGCCATCAGAGTTCGGGATTCAGCTTTTTGGATAAAGAAGGAATGATAAAAAAATCCCCGATGTTCTGTCGGATCGGGGTGTGGGGGCCATTAAGGTTAGGGTTCAACCTTTTTGAAAGGAATGGGCAAGAGAGTTATGGTGCTAATTACAGGAGGGGTGTATGTAAACTAACCGACAAGAAGATAGAATGTGTGTTGTTATTTGCACGCAATAAGAAAGAAAGATAAGGAATCATATATGTTTGCATGTTTCATTATCAATCGGAACTTGCCTTCATTGGTCACATCCTTAATTACAAATTAACAACATGGCCGAAAAGTTGATTTCTTTAATGGTGGATTTTAGTGGGATGAGTTAGCGATCGAGTTGGCTGATTGAGAAATTTCAATTCAATTATCAAGGTTTGATTCGTATATCTGTCTTTGTCACGTCCTTCATTATTATAATGAAAATAAATTACATGTATAAGGTATGACAACGTGATTTTGGACATTAGTTTCCTTAGTTATACATTGTGTGACGAATTGTCAATTGAGCTAGCTATCTAAGGAGTCTCAATTGATTAAGATTCGATTCTCACATCACACTTACCTTTGTCACATCCTTGTATTACAAATTAATGAAATAAGACATGACAATATAACTTCAAAACTTGCTTTCCTTATTCTTTCCAACTTGCTTTCCTTATTAATTGTACATGTTGTTAGCATGTAAGTTCTTGGTCGAGTTGTCTGAATGGGAAGGAGTACATCTCCATGTTCAAGATTCGATTATCGCACTTGCTTTTGCCATATCCTTGATTATTACAAATTAATTGAATAAGATAAGACACTGTAACTTCGAAACTTGCTTTCCTTATTAATTATACATGTTATTATTAGTGTGACGAGTTCCTGGTGGAGTTGATTGATTGAGAATGAGCCTCAATGGTCAGGATTCGATTCTCACACCTGCCCTTGTAACATCTTTGATTATTACAAAATATAATTAAATAAGATACAATAGTATAATGTTACTTTAAGACTTTCTTTGTCACATCCTTCATTATTACAAATAAATTAAATAAGATAATGACAACGTAACTTTAGAACTTGCTTTTCTTATTTGTACTTGTTGTTAGTGTGACCGAATTCTCAATCCAACTAGCTGTTTGAGACGGTTCTTCAACCATTACATAATTTACATTTACGTTACTCGATTGAATTATAAATTTTTTAAATTTCGTTAAAAAAACATATCAAAAAAATTTAAAATAATAATATGTTAGATCTAAATAATCTAACAATACTGTTATAATAATCTACAAGTAACCTAACCTCATAGTAGCAGAAGCGGAAACAGTGTTGATCTCCAGCTACACAATTGATGTCTTGTTGTGTTGCTTCTTTAACCGTAGACCGTTAGCCATTATTGTCTCATACTTGACTCAAAACCACATATGATGTATTGATGTCTACTGAGCAGTAAGAGTACCATAACTAAATGTGCTATATAATAAATATCATGTACCCCATCAATCCAGATTTATATTAAGCATGGAGTCTGGTTGAATAACAACTTCTAGTTATTCAGTTTAATCAAACTACTTAATAAACCTAGTCAACTTACATCAATTAATTAAGACTCTAATATACAATATATAATGTGTGTGTGTGTATATATATATATATATATATATATATATATATATATATATATATATATATATATATTATTAAGAAAAATCTTACATAATAAACATGTATAACAATTGAGACTCGACTTAGATTTGTCGTATTTCGCTAATATCATTCAAAGAAATTGGTTTTTGTCGGGCCGGTGAGAGGTATGGGAGTGGCCAAAAAGTGAAGGAGAAAGAGGAAAAGGCAAAGAGTCGGTCCAATTGATTAAATTTCGAGGAAAGAGATTAAGAAAAGCATGTGACTATGCATAGCAATATAGCATCCTTCTTATGAAATTTCCTCTTATCCCCACTCCAACATAACAGACAATCATCACTAATTATATTTGAGATGGTCTTAAATTTGACTTATTATAAGTGTTATTTATTAGTCCTTTCATGTGAATCGATCAGCTATGAACAATTTATATCAATGTATATCCTGCTGAATTTTTGTCGATTAAAGTTACAAAGCGGATTTCACCTAAAACGCATACTCGAGTAACAACGACAGATTTTTTTGTAATTATATTTGAGGCCACATATAATAAAATGTTTAGTATTATAGAATACACTGAAATAAATTGAGCACAAAGAGGTGTAGCATCACTTTAAGAGAACCATTAACTAATATATTGCCAAAATTCAATAATTGTGGTGGCTTCTTGGAAAAAGAAATTTATTTTTATTTTATGCATAAAGCATTAGTATTTGCAATTTGTGGGGTAAGATTGATCAAGTTGAGTTATGATCAAATCACATTTGAGAGATAACTCTCTAAAAAATATTGTTCTATAAATATATGAGTTTAACATATTTAATTTTAAAGAATACTTTAACTTAAATATATATTTTTTCTTGTTTAAAAGAAAATAAATTTATTTGATTTACGAAAAATTCTCAACCACCATTATTTAAATGTGCGTTATGGGTAGAGTCTGTCGATCTTGTGACATTAGTCGATATAAAAATTATTAAAAATAATTTAATTTAAATTATTATAACCGATTAATTCAAGTTTAAAAAGTCAATAAACAGCTCCACCAAAAAAAAAAAAAAGTTTCTTATTCCTAAGAGCACCTACATTAGTAGATTTTGCAAGGTTTTTATACGATTGTGATGTGGAGGAGTGATAATGTGGAGAGAGAGAAAACAAAAAAAAACCTCCGGCAAGGTATTGACTTTTTGCAGATTTGTTGGTCCCATTATTTCAATTTACTAAGCATTAATGTCACGTGAATACCAAAATCGCGCCAGCAAGGCACGTGAATTGCACGCATCAGCTTGGCGCGTTAAACTAGCTAATCAGATTTTTTTTTTACTTTTAACATTATTTTATTTATTTATTTATTTTTTTAATCACACTTACAAAAACTCATTAAAAAAATCGTTATTATGATGTTCTAAGGAGGGCCTAAAAATCGGAATAGGGATGCCACGAAATCGTTGATATGAAAGGGGGATATTGATGTGGCCGGCAGAATATATAGATACATATATATAATGGAGTGTGTATATTGTAATTAAGTGGTGGGCCCTCACTGCATAAAAACTTGATCAAAAATAGCCTCCAGGCAGGAGACAGCTTGACTCATCATGGACCTTCTTTCCACCATCACATTCACAAAACTTACTCCATTTACGGCCGATAGTATTTAACTTTTACTTAGATAATAATATTAGGACTCTATATTTTATCAATTTTAAGATTTTTATTACATTTTTTAATATTATTGTAATTGTATTTTTATCATTCTTGTTCTAACTTGCTACTAAAATTATTTTTTATATCTTTATAAATACATTCATTCATGTACTTGGTAGATACGATTAATTAATATTAAAACTCTCCCAACAAATTCTTGTTCTCATAGATAGTATATCACATTAGTAAAGGTGTTGACAAAAATTAAACTTATACATTTAAATATGGAGCAAATACCAATTTTGGTCCCACGAGTATTAGCAAAATGACGGTTTTGGTCCACATGTTTAATTTCTACCAATTTTCATCCCACGACTATTGTTTTAGTACCAATTTTCATCCACGACTATTATTTTAGTACCAAAATTCATCACGCCGGTCACCCCTCCATCCAAGACATGTCGAAATCTAAAAATTTTAAGGGCATTTTCGTCCTTTTCAACTTAAGGCTCTAATTTGAGCATGAATAAAGGGATGTAAGCCCTAAGATCAATCCCAATTGACAGTTCTCCTCCTCATTCTACTTTAATTTGAGAAGAAAAACTGCGAATCACGATAGATCTTAGGGCTTAAATCTTTTTATTCATGCTCAAATTGGGATCTTAATTTTAAAAAAACGAAAATACCCTTAATAATTTCATATTTCGACATGTTTTAAACAAATGTGTGATTGGCGTGATGAATTTTGGCACTAAAACAATAGTCGTGGATGAAAATTGGTACTAAAGTAATAGTCGTGGATGAAAATTGGTAGGAATTAAACATGTGGACTAAAACTGTCATTTTGCTAATACTCGTGGGACCAAAATTAGTATTTGCTCTTTAAATATGAGAATCATGATTCATCCACTTTGCTACCTTTTTAAGTTATATATATATATATATATATATATATATATATATATATATATATATATATATATATATATATATATATATATATATATATATATCGGCTATTAGTAACATCGGCTAATTTACCTCCTTATGGTCCTTTGCAAGCTAGAGTCATAAGACAGATTTCACACAAAACACACAAAACGCACATTTAAATAATGTCTGTGAGTTTTTTTGTAAATCAAAAAATAAAAAGAAAGAAAAAACATGTTTATATTAATTGCTCTTTTTTTGAGTTTTCTTCTCAAATTTATTTATTTTGTTCTAGTAATGATACTTAATTCGGACGGTATGCAATTAATTTTTATAATATATTTACTTTTAGTGAATAATACACACACATATAAGGAGTTCAATTAAATGTTAAAAAAATTAATAATTATAAAAATATATGTATAACCAATAAAAATTACTTTGTGGGTCATATTTTACATGTTATATTTACTATTCATAAGATAAATTGATTTATTCTCTTTGTTTATTTTCTTATATTCTCTCTGTCTCATTTTACTTGTCATATTTACTATTCATTGATCAAATCAACTCATTATTCTTTTCTTATTTTCTTTAATATATATTTAAATTATTTTACATGTGACTCTTTTTTTTTTTTTTTTTTTTTTTTTGAGTCTAATGTACTTTTAATGTAGTTATAAATGTATAAATTTAATATACTAATAATAAACTTAATATTATAAAAAATTGAATTTAAAATGACTTTAGTCAAGATTCGTTAACCGAACCAGATACATAAAATAGTATAGGAGTAATTTTTAAATCGATATTTTTATTTAATAATACTTTGATATAATTTTTAAATATTTAAAACTTATATACTAAGACTAATGTACTAAACTAAATAATTACAAACAAAAATTTTTAAATTGTAAATAATTTGAGTTAACCTCGTTAACCAACTAGACATATAAAATGAGACAAGATCAGAAGTACATAAAATTGATGAAATGAGGCAAATAAAGTGCTAGTTTAGGTCACAACTTTTGGTACCCTTTTATTTCATTATCATCCAACACTTCACTTACCTTTTTTTTTTTTCTTTATATATACGGAGTATAAAAAATGATTACTTCTAAATAATACTGAAATAAAAACAAATTGTATATATCTTGAGATAATTCTCATTATTCAAATCGAAAAAATAAAATGATACGAGGAATACATAAATTTGATAAAAACGAGACAAAAAAAGTACATGTTTAGGTCACAACTTTTGTTACCCATTTACTTCATTACCAACCCTTCACTTACTTTTTCCCTCCTTTAAGGAAAAAATGATTACTTCATGAAATATCAAAGTAGAAATGAATTGTAAATCACTTGAATTAAGTCCCATTAAACAAATGAATTTCTTCATGATAATTCAGGTTTTCTAATTTTCTTTAATTTTAAGACTCAACATAAAATGATACACTATTGCGCATATGAAATTCAACTAAAACCCAAATTTCCAAAATTTGTAACACGAACTGAACCCCACCTTGCCACTAAAACGCCTAAAAACAAGTCTTAAGTGTGGCTCTACATATGTTAGACCAAGCTCGGGAACCAGTTTAGTCCACAACCTTTGTTCTCGTTAATTAAATCATACAGATACCTTGCCTTCAAAAAAAATAAAAAAAAATCATACACATAACACACTATAGGAAGTACATAAAATTGATAAAATGACACAAATAAAGTAGGTCACAACTTTTGTTACCCTTTTACTTCATTATCCTCCCATCCTTCCCAACTCACTTTATAAAAAAAGAAAAAAAAAAAATTACTTCCAGCAGGAAATATGGAAGTAGAAGACAAAAGTAAATAATGCATTTCACCCACTAGAAATGGTAATAGAGTTGCATGAGCTAGCCTGCCATATCAACCCTTATGGACAAGTAGAAACTGAGAGCACCAAACCTCATCCCCCACCACACATCACACCTCAAATTATTACACTTTTCGAGACAACCTTAGCCAAATTAGTTTGGTCGTTTATTGACTTAATAACCACAAAATTTTAAATTCAGATCTCAATACACAAGTCACATTTATCCAATAATGTATACCACGAGAGTAGCAAGTAGTGATTGCGATTTTCCTTGTCACTAAAGAAAAAAAGAAAAGAAATTATTACAGGTTTTCCCAAAATACATCATATATATTTATAACAATTAGTAAATGTTTTCACAGATTTAAGTTCATAGGTGGTGAAACACAAACGTAATTAATCATAAGAGTTAACATTAACATCATCAACCTAATTCGGAGATAATAACAATAATAATCATAATAATAATGCTACCATTTATGTTATTATACTAGTATGTAGCATGCAGTAGCAGTACTACTTTTAGCTAGCTGATCTGAGCTGAGGATCATTCATGGCTGAAAATCAGTGCCCGCCGGCGGGGCTCTGGACGGCGTTATAACGGAAACTAAAACCAACCACCCATTCCAGAAAAAAGAGTGATCATATCCGATCTGATGAGATGAGCTTGCTGGCACCATCGCCGCCGTCTCTCGGTTTACCTGAAATAATCCAGTGAAATTCTCGGCGGTGAAACTGCCACCGTCACCGACGACGTTGAATGCACCCCGGAATCCGCCGGAGACCCTGCAAAACCGGCCGCATAACTATCAGATAACAAGTCTTATTCTTACCAACAAAAAAAAAACGAAATTCTCCCGCCCAGCCCAGAACCCGGAATTGTATAGAGATAAATCACAATGACTCAGTTTCCACAAACAGTTCACCACATTAGAATAATTCTCAGACTATCAGAACTCGATCTTGTGATCTCTAACCCATAATTTACCACCCAGAATCAATTAAGCTGCCCGTACAGACAACCTTGTCAATGAATTGAAGATAAATAGGAAAAAAAAACCCTAAAAAAACAAGATTATTGCGGCATACTTGCAAAGCTATTGGCGGAAGAAGAAGTTGGAGGATTTTCAAGATGGTGGGTCTTGTTGGTACTAGGTTCTTGGTTTGGCTGCTGGTTTTTCCTCCTCCGCCGGTTGTGATCCGCCAGCCTTTTCCGGCAGCTTCTCTTGCCGTTATCAAACTCCGTCAAGAGATGAAACCTATTCCAATATAATAAATTAAAAATGTGCATATAATATTAGCAGTTTCCATATAAGAAAATGAAACGAAAGCAGTTGTCTGGTACCTATAGAAATCCAAATCCGAAGATATAAAAACAAAAAACAAAAAAAACAAAAATCGAGTCTTTTTATGATATGTTTTGATTATAGGAAACGGTGTTTTACTATAAGAAGGAAGGGTACGTAGGAGATGAAAACGGGGTAGCAAATTTATGGGGGGGAGACAATAAATATACGGACGTAAATGCCCTCGGGATCGCCCCCATGTACGTGTATTATGACAACCTTACCGGCCACGACCAATGATTGTCCAGAAAACACTCCCCCAGGACATTTCCGTCATTCCATTGCCGGGTTCGATCGACCATTTCTGGTCTTGGTTACGAGGTACCGTACGAACGACCAAGATTGTTGGAATGTGGGGTGGTACGAGGGGAGGGGAGGGGAGGGGAGAAGGGTGTTATGGTCATTTTACGAACCTGCTGCATTGTTGGCAGAATCGCTGAGTCAACCCGGCGGCGATGACGGTGGCGGCTTTGGAGTGGAACTCGCAGACTTTGTGGCGGCGGTGGTAGTGTTTCGCGTGGGTGAGGTCAGCATTGCAGCCTTCGGCTTGGCATCTCGGGGAGTTAACGGCGCCGGGATCCACCGTCCTGGACCGCCGGTAAAGGCGGTTCACGAAATCGTCCTCGGCGGAGGAGAAGTAAGTCCGGCCACCCAAATTCAGCCCAATCCGGCTGCTGCTCCCGAAGTCTATCCCCCCCACCAGCGGCTCGCTCTTCGGCACCACCATGTAGCCGCCGGGAGCCGACGGCTCCAGGGACAGCAACGGAGCATGCCCCGCCGCCGCCGCCGCCGCGTGTCCAAACGAAGCACCGCCGTAAGCGCGTGGATCATAGTACGCCGCCGCCAAGTGATGATTATGATGCGCGTTGCCTTGCGCCGCCGCCGCCGGGTTATGGAACTGGTGGGGGCCGGTCACGAAATTGGCGTTTGAACCCACCAAAGCCGCAGTCGCCGCCGCCGCCGCCGCAGCCTGATTGTCGTTGAAGGCGGTTTGCGTCGCGTACGGGTCAAAATACTGGCGGTTCTGATCGGATTCATGCCCTGTTTCATCGGAAAACATGACCGCCGCCGATTGGTTCCCCCATTCATAGTCCAACATCGCACCTTTTCCTCTTTCACTTGGAATGATCTGTTGGCTAAACAAATATAGTCACACAAATCTTTTATTGTCTATAAAAAACATAGAAAAATCATCAAACAATTGTCGGAATGTTTTAATTTTTTTTTCTTTTTTTTTTTCTTTTCTTTTCTTGTTTGGGAGGAAATCTGTCAGCTTTAAGGGAGAGAAGATTTTGTGGAGTAGAAAAGCTGCAGCTTCAAAGACTTTAGCTTTCAGTGATAAGAGTTGAGGAGTTTTATAGAAGTAGTTAACATAATACCTTCTTTTTCCTTTTTTTTTTTTTTTTTTTTTTTTTTTTTTTTTTTTTTTTTTTTTTTGAGTTTTACTGTTCTGTTTAATATAATATATTTAGAAAAATATATATTTTCTGAGGTTTTGGAATGGCTTTATGAGACATGTCGGATTACCAGGGTTTCGTTTTCTTGATCCTAAATATCTTACGTTGTGGATTCCGAATGAATCATGTGATTGTGAGGTGACATGAAAGTGATTAATTAGGAATGAGAATTTGATTTGAATTGGTGGGTTAGTTTGAGATTAGAGTGGGATTAGAAATGGATTAGGGTTGTATAATTGTTGTTAGATTTAGTTGGTGGGGGTGGGGTGGGGTGGGTGGGAGAGGGGTAGGGGGTGGGGGTGGGGGGTTGCAAGAACTCATCAGATCAGATTGTCACAGACTCACAGGGTGCAGTTAGAACTGAAAAAGAGTCATTAAAAAGACCTACTGGCTAGTGATACTGCACACTGCTCTGTTGTCCATTTCCTTGGGGGATCTGTGGTTGGGTGTTAAGTCCAACTTTTGGGTGGGTGGGTGGGTGGGGGGTAGTTTCCCTTATAAAAGTTGTATAGAGTATACAAGGTGGGCAATTTGATCAAATTAGTCAGAGAGTTGATTTAATAATCACAAGATTTTAAGTTTGACTCTTGGTAAAAACTGTCTATTGGTATTTTTAGTTTGAACTGGTCAGCTATGAGCAACTTAAGTTGTTTTAACTTCTTATGGTTCTGTTGGGGGTGTTAGTTTTCCTTACAAAAGTTGTATAGTGGACACAAGATGGGCAATTCCAATCAAATTAGTCATATAGTTGACTTAATTAACAATCACAAGGTTTTAAGTTTGACTTTCGTAGAAACTGTTTATTGATATTTTTGGTTTAAGTCGGTTAACTATAAGTAACATATGTTATTTTAACTTTTTATGGTCATTTGTTAGTTAGTTTTACTGGGTGAGTTTCACACAATACGCACATTTGGTTAACGACGGCGATTGACTTTTCTTAAAAAAAAAAAAAAAAGAAAAGAAAAGACACGAGGTTTCTGATTTAATCTTGTGAATCGAGTACCATGTCTTAACGAGAATGCATTCAAATAGCTAGGGTTCAACAACAATTTAGGATCATGATGCCTAAAAAATAAAAATGACTTGTTAGGTTTTCAAAAATTCTAAAATATATACGCCTTTTGTCTCATTTTGTGTTGTATAAAAAAGATATAACTTTAATATGAGGTGTGATTGAGTGCAAGGCACTTATTCATCATTATAACTAAAAATTAAGAGTTCGATCCTTGACTTTGAGTATGGAGCCTTAAATGCCTACAATTCAATAAACTATAAGCTATGTTTGGTAATGTTCTTAATAAGCTAGTAGCTTTCAAAATTTTTTTTCATCTTTGTCCTTAATATTTTAAAGAAATGACATCATTTTTTTTTCATCTTTGTCCTTACTATTTTAAAGAAATGACATCTTTGTCCTTAATATTTTAAAGAAATGACATCCTTATCCTTCCTAATTAAAATTCTTTTTCTCTTCGATCTCCTTTATTCTCTAACTTTCACCGCAATTATTATTATTATTATTATTATTATTATTATTATTATTATTATTATTATTATTATTAGATGAAGGAGATTCGTAACAATATTGCTAGCTACTTCATTATGTGATGCTAAATCATAATTATGCTAATAATTTTATTTCAAAATGTTAATCTTTTTTGAAGACAAAATGTTAAATTTTAATATGTAAACAAACTAATTTAAATTTTATGAAGATGTCATTTTTTTGTCTTTTTACATTTATCAACTTATCAAAAATTTAATTTTACCAAACATTTTCAAGCATAACAGCTAGTTTTAACAGCTATTCAGTTTTCAACTCCTAGATTATATATAGCTTTTCACCTTTCAGCTATGTTTGCCAAACGTAACCTATATGACGATGAAAACCCTGCACCGAAAAAATATATATAACTTTCATTTTATAATCTAATTTTTAAAATACATACCCCTTTATTTTGGCTGAGAAACTATAGACTCGAAGGTAACAAGTCATTTCCTTTGAATTTGTGAGGGTTTGGACTTTGGATGATCCAGACATCTTGATATCATGTCTAACGGTGGGTCTTGTCGAATTCATATCGGTCCTGTTTAGTAAAATAGTTAGTCTATCAGTCAATTTTAATTTATTTGACTATTATTAACTGTTTGACTTGACTTAAAAATTTATAAGTGTGCGCTTAATCGGTTTTTTGCAACTTCAAAATGCTATCATCAAAAAGTTGCTTAAAGGAACTTTTTCAATTAGCTTTCTAAGAAAAGAAATTATATCAAACAGCTATCAACTAACAGCTAATTTACCAAACATTTTTCTACAATTAGCTAATGTTATCAACAAGTCATACCCTCTAACTCAATCAGCTAACAGCCATTTACCAAACAGGGTTGATAGTTGTTAGCTGATTGGTTAGTGAGTTTGACTAGTTAATAGTATTAGCTGATTGTAGAAAAAATGTTTGATAAATTAGTTGTTAGTTAATAGTTGATTGCATGCAAAATGTCTTTTTTGAACAACCGACCGAAAAGAACTTTGAGCAACTTTTTAAAGTTTAGCATTTTGGAGCAATAAATTGTTACAAAAAGCTAATTAATCAAGCATTCATAGTGATTGTTTAACAATGTCAAACAACTAACAATGGTTAAATAAGTCAAAATTGACTGATAAGCTAACAATGTTACCAAATATTGCCTATATAAACTTAATTGGAAAATTTTAAATGTTGTGCATGACATTTTAATGTACATTAGTGGGTTATACTTGGTGTTTGAGGGTTGTACTTTAATGATAAATACAATCTAGCAAAATACAAAGTATATATAATTAACCGCTTAATGCCGCAGGTAAAAAAAATGTTGTGCATTCTATTTTAAAATACAACTAACTTAATATATAACCCGACAATGACATAACTCTATGACTTGACTCTAATACCACTAGATTAAGCTGTTATCACTATATCAAAATTTTTAATTCTTAGTGTAGGTACAATTTTATTTTATTATACCAACACATTTTCGAGACTCAAAATACTTAGATTTTACCTTTTCACTAACCTCTAGTCAATAATTTCTTAACCATCAATTGTTGATCTTGGCCGTTCACTGACCTCTGATAAACAAATGGTTGGGGATGACTCGATTTTTTTTGTCTCTCTGTTGTGATCAATCAATTCAAATCGTATAACTTTGGAAGAGTTAAAATATTATTTTGTAATACAAATGATCAAATGGCATCTGCTCAATAATGGATGATATATATATATATATATATATATATATATATATATATATATATATATAGAATTACTTTCATGTAAAAACAGAGTTTAAAATACAATAGTGTGGACATTTCTGGATCGTTGGATTTTGGGTATCTAAGGTTGTGATTAGTTTTTACGATTTTGTGTGCTATCAGCCTGTGTGCACGGCCGTTCATAGATGTGTACACGCCGGCCTAAATACTGTGGATTCACACATTTATACTACATTGGATGTGTGTACTGTCGTCCACGGGTGTGTGCATATCCGTATTTAGGTGTATGTACGGTATATGTCCACATATTTGTATTTTAAGGATGTTTGCATGTAAATGCAACCCTCTATATATATATATATATATATATATATATATATATATATATATATATATATATATGTCTCTAGGTGATGAGCACTACTGAGGAGCAGAGGTCTGATAATGTTACTTATGAGGCGGCTTTGATCAGAGATTGGTTGTGCAAAGAGTGTGTGGTCGTACCTGCAGCGATGTTTTACCAGTTTTACCCCAACAACACCTATCAAATTTCTTCAAACAGAAAGAGAGAGATAAAATGTCTCTGATAGAGTATATGAAGTATGATTCTCGTGTTTAAAGATTATGAGTTTAATTTTTGTCTCTTAATTGCATCAACCCAATGTGAATAGGAATTAGTCTGAAAATAATACGGACTTAAAATGTTTCCTACACTTAGAGCATGCTCAGGACACCTCATGGCTTGACAAAAAAAAATTATAAGTTTAATTTTTATCAATATTATTATAGTCGACTTAGTACGCTTGATTTCTCTTATTTGCTTTGTTGACTATTACACAAAAAGAAAATTTTACCCAATATAGACTCTAAAAGAGTGACAGATGAATTTTTTCTTTTGTAAAATAGAAAAAAAAAATGATAGATCTCAGTACTGCACTATGCTTACTTTTCCGTGATTGTCATATCCTATTTAGAATTAAGTAGGTAGACACTACGTAACCACATCTCTAAATGAACTACAACGTTATGTTTTGAATCGAGCATGGACTGAACTAGACTAACATGATCCACTCAATAAAAGAAGAGAAAGATAAGATGAGGAGGATCTCAATCATCAATCAGTCTGTATTGTAGGGTAGAGTTGTAACTGGAAAACGTCTTTTACACGGAAATCCACTGCCACCCTTCACCTCTCTAAAACTCTCTTTGTGCATTTCCAATCAAACAAATCCCCCCTCTTTCTCATTTTCAACTTTAATTCCTTAACTCTTTTTCATTTTTTTTTAAACTTTAATATAATTCCTTATTTTATAGTTCACTTGGGGGATACTTTTACCAATTCAAGTAACTTCAACATTTTCTTCGTAACATTAACTATATGCATGCTACAGTCAGAGACGTTTAGGTAATAAATTATCTTGGTATAAAAAGAATTTTAATTTAAATTAACACACTTATTAATCAACACTTTAGAATTTTCTTCAATCATATTTAATTGAACTAAAAGAAAAGGAAAAAAAAATGTAGCTCATTCATTGTACTAGAAGACTAAATAGCTCCAAGAAGTAGATTGGTGAAGTATCACTCTCAAGATCTTAAATATCATATGGTAAAATATCAAGCTACTATCCACAGCTTCAATTCTAGCCCAACACGTTGAACTTATTTATTCTTAACCTTCAATTTTTTTTTTTTTTTTAACTACTATCAATTCTATTACAGTGTAGTATCTGTTTAATAAATATACACTTTTTCGATCAGTTATAGTTTAAAGAGTCAATACCTTGCAAGGTGGACACGGTTCTAAAACTGTTCATAATTATGAATATATAGTTCAAAAATTATGAGCATATAGAGTTGTGAACATAATTATGAACATATAGTTCTGTAATTATGAATATAGAGATTCAATAATTGTGAATATGAAGTTCAAAAATTATGAATATAGTTTTATAATTATGAACATATAGTTCAGTAATTATAAACATAGAGTTCTGTCATTGTGAATAGAGAGTTCAAAAATTATGAATATGAAGTTCAAAAATTATGAATATATAGCTTTATAATTATGAACATATAGTTAATTCAGTAATTATGAACATAGAATCGTGTCCACCTTACAAGGTGAACACGGTTCCACGGCATAACGATTGCATGAGAGTATCCTATTAGTCTTATTGGTTTGAGCCAGACCACTCAGTTATGGGTAATCTAAGCTGATTATTTCCTTGTAGTCATTTGCCGATTAGAGTCACAAAGCGGGATTTATTCAGTGCACATCCTCAAATAGTAGTTGTGGGCAGATTTCTCTTGTCAAAAAAAAAAAAAAAAAAAAACTACAATATACTAAAAAATGAACATACTAAAAGTGAATGTTTAGTACAATACAAATGAATTTGCAATATACTAAAGTTGAATTTGTATGTCAGTGCTCAATTTTGTAATGTGGACCCGAGTACATAGTATAACGATTGTGTTTGAGCATAAGTTCTGCTCATCAGCATAACCACACATGTAAAATTCCAGTATAATAAGATCATGTTTAATTTTGTATACAACTATATTGATTCTTTTATCTTTTATACTCATACGTTGACTTCAATATTAAGTTTGGTTTTGTCAACTTAATGTATAAAGAGCAAGTCCAAAGTCTAGTACGTACCATCATAAATAAACTATTAAAACTATACTGTAAAGAAAATTCGGTACTGATGATGTCTTTCGTATTATAAAAATTTTAAAAAATTGTTGAGTTGTATATGGTACTACGAATACATTTATATAAATAGTATACGGTACAATCATGCACGCATGATGCATCTTTTGTTGTATTGGTTCAAGAAATACCGATTCTAGCCGATACCTTAAAAATTTTCTAATATATTATACATTTAATAATTTATTTACGATGGTATGTACTTGGCATTTGACATACTCTTTAAGTTGACAAAACCAAACTTAGCATGGCATCGGAGTCAATGTACAAATATAAAAGATAATTAATAACTACTTGTTCTTAAAATGTTGAATTCTCAACTTCAAAGGCACTCACGCTCTGATCTGACATAGCATCTGAACATAGAGGTTAAATCTTTGTTTACTGCGCACAAGGACCTCCCCTCACTTTGATAGGTTGCCCCCACACTGCCGCTGGTTTGACTCGATCCCGGGCCATGTTTCCAAACTTTACCCATGTGACCAACTGGGCTGCCCATTCGGACAAACTCAGTATAACTTGTTGGGTTAGAATAACGTACTCAAAAGGTATTAGTACCGATAGATATTAATCCTTTTTGGTAAAATAGTTAGCCTATCAAGCCAAATTTAACTTGTTTGACCACTATCCGCTGTTTGACTTGGTTAAACAACCAATATGAGTGTTTGATTAATTAGATTTTTGTAACAATTTGTTGCTCCAAAACATTAAAATTCAAAAAGCTACTCAAACCAGCTTTTTCGATCAACTATTTGAGAAAGTCTGATAGGGTATATCCCGACCTCCCTGGGCCCTACCCGACCGACCCATCTTGTCTCTTTCCTCCTCTTTTTGCAGGTCACAGGGCGGGAATCTCAGGAAGAACCCGATCGGTTCCCGACCGGGTGTTACCCGATCGGAGTGTTAAATTCCTGACCGACCACCCTTGAACAGAAGCTAAGGAGAGACACGCGTCAGCACTTGGCGGGGACAGCAAGACGCCCGAGGGGACGACACGTGTCCAAGCCACGCGTCGGGCTGGCCGGAAAGCCCGGATCATGTCCCCTGCATCGCGTCTATAAATACCCGCCATTGCGACAGTGAGAGGATCTTTTGGACGATCGATAAGCTGTTATCAGAGAATCCCGACCGCATTCAGTCGGCACCCAAGCAGCTATCTAGATTGTACTTAGGACCTTTTCACCCGATCTATAAAAGTTTACCGCTTTACTTGATCGTACTTGTGTTGATTACTGCTTACACGGCAATTAGCACTATCAAAGTCATTTTGTATGTAATCAGCTATCAGCTAACAGCTAATTTACTAAACATCTTTCTACAATCAGTTAATGCTATTAACTAGTCAAGCTCACTAACCCAAGCAGCTAACAACTATTTATCAAACACTCCCATTATTTATCTTCCATTCTTGCTCCAAAAGGTTGAATCCCCAACACCAAAAAACTCTCACACGCCGACTTGATATAGCATTTGAGATGATGTTAATCACCATAACTCAGTGGCTCACTATATGGGACCAAACGCACGCCTGTGAGCATTTCATTTATCTTTTCCATTCTTCATTTTGTATGAACTCTTCATTAACTCGTGACAGATATGACATTTTTTTTTCTCCAAATAACATTAGAATAGCCGATCACTGGCATAGAACCCTTATCTCTCAAATTAAAAATTATAATGGTCTGAACAATTATATTGGAGTGATTAATTAACTAGCCCAACTACAATGTTACAAAATAGGTTAATGCTCCAATTGCCTTCTCAAAACACAATTTTAATTAAATAAAATGTTCTCCACTCTTCATTCTCTATCTATAACATTTAAAAAAAATTTTTAAAAAAATCACAAAATAGTGTTCTTAATATTAAAAAAAAAAAAAAAGAAGTCATATTTGATAAAATATTTAGCCTATCAGCTAAGTTTGACTTATTTGACCATTATTAGCTGTTTGACTTGGTTAAACAATCAATATGAATATTTTGATTAATTAGATTTTTGTAACAGCTTATTGGTCCAAAATGCTAAAATTTAAAAAGATGCTCAAAGTAGATTTTTCTATTAACTTTTTGAGAAAGTCATTTTGCATGTAATCAGCTAACAACTAATTTACCAAACACTTTTTTTACAATCTGCTAATGCTATCAACTAGTCAAACCCACTAACACAAACAGCTACAACTATTAGCTAACATCTATTTACCAAACACTCCAAAACATATTCAAATTTAATTATTGTACTTTTGTAAAATACAATTTTTTTAATTCAAATTTTAAAAATCATATTGGCACAGTTTGGTAACATAGCTTATCAGCTAATTTTGACTTATTTGACAACTATTAGTTGTTTGAATTGGTTAAACAATCAATATGAGTGTTTGATTAATTAGCTTGTTGTAACAGCTTATTGCTTCAAAATGCTAAAATTTAAAAAACTGCTCAAAGCAATTTTTTTCGATCAGCAATTTAAGAAAGCTATTTTACATGTAATCAACTATCAATTACCATCTAATTTACAAACACTTTTATACAATTAGTTAATGATATCAACTAGTCAAACTAACTAACTCATTCAACTAACAGCTACCCATAAATAAATCAATGTGCGTTTTAATTGTCAACGGTTTTAAGTGGAGGTGGTATTGGGCAAATAGGTTGCGAATAGGAGTTGATAAATATAGTAAGCATATAAATAAATTTGACAAAACTATATAATTAAACGAATATAAAGAAGGTGATAGTGGTAAGTAGGCATGTAATAGTCATGTGACTTATACATGACAATCAATGCAATGAAATAGAATGGTGGCCTCCTATAAGGGGAGTGGAAATGAATGTGGACAAAAGGATTGAATGCTTAAATTTCTTTTAATTTTGGAGTACATAATTAACAAATGGCAAAACCCCATTCACAAATACACACATATATAGTCACATAAGCAGCCATGGGTGTGACCACACACTAATAGCTTGGTCTATAGATGTGACACCCAAAGAATTGTTCCTTATCAATGTGACAATTTGTGTGGAATTATTCTATAACTTTGAGTCTAATTAACCATCCCTAACAACCACCATTTTGTAACGGTAAGGGTAATTTTGTTTTGTAAATGTTAATATTTTCTACTATGATCTTAAATATGTTTTACATTATTTACTTTTTGACTTAACAATAAAATTTTGTACGTTTATTGATTATTGACTCCCGTTAATAAAAATATACTTAATGGGAAAAAAAATTCTTTACATGAGCAAAAAATAACATAGAGAAGAAAGAGAGAGAGAGAGAAGATGCATAGTGTACAAATGCTCCTACATTGTCCCAAAAAAAAATATATTGGAGAAAATTGTGGATCAAGAAGCACATAAAATAGTTGATAACTATTCAAGTCACTTTCTATCGAGGTAGTTTTATATTTGTCTATTAACTTTTTGGTTGTTGTTGTTGATATGGAAGAGGAAAACTCCACATACATTAGGGATGCCTTAAATGCAAGAATTGTAATCCAGGCAATTGTAATTGATCAAAACAAAAATGGATCATAATTTTTTTTTTTCTTCTCAGCTCCTTCTTCTTTTTCTAATAAGTCTTGTGATAAGACCGATAAGTTTTCTTTAATTTTGTATGAAACATATAATAATATTTTAGCTAAAATGTACTCCTTTGTCTAATTTTACCTATCTTTTTTACTATGCATTGATCAAACTAACTATGTCTTATTTGTTTATTTTCTTTAATATTTGTAAATTTAATTTTTGTGTTTTTTAAAAGAAAAATAGCAAAACTTTATTAAATCAAACGTTCAATACAAGAAGGGACAGAAGAAATCCAAATAGAAGGATCAGTTTGCGAACAAACAGCCCTAACCAAAGCATGAGCAACTTATTCACTGATCTAAACAAACTTTGAATGACACTGCTTCAAAGTGTCGTTGTAAATCCTTGCATTCTTTAATCACACAACCTGCGTAAGAGAAATCAGTTGCGGGATTATATTATTGAGTAGATGGAAAACTATCTGGCAATTCGATAGAACTACAACCTTTGCAAGACCTCTATCCTTAATCCAAGATAGAGCTTCCTTAACAACTATAACTTCCGCAAGATGAGTACCTTTAAGTTTTAATGTAGTTTCTAAGTATATAAATTTTATAAATTAATACTAAACTTAACATTATAAAAAAATTAAATTAAAAATAATTACAGTCAATCTTCATTAACCGATCCAGACACATAAAATTGGACAAAAATAATAATACTCTGTACTTATTATGAGTTCATAAAAAAAAAATTATATCTTAATTTTTTTAAAAAAAAAATATTACATATGTCATCATTCTTATGTAAGACGGTATTACACCAGTCACCAGATATATTCAAAATTAAATTATATATATATATATAACCGCAGTAGTACATTTATTATTTTCCGATTCCAAATCTTCTTACAAGACATTATTACAGCTCTAATTATGATGACAGCGTTATGAAGTGGTCCATTGATTCCACTTTCCAGAGATAGGGTGGCGCGTGAAAGGCAAGCATTACTATAATCAGATAGCCATCATCGAACACACACATTTATTGTCTGCACTGAAATATGTGTAATCACACACCCACCATCTAACCTTTCCACTGGATTACCAAATTATCCCTCGGTGATAATTCCTCAAACAGTTGCGAACAGAGATTAATTTGAGTATAAAACCAAAGTACGGATAAGAACAGAGATGAGTTTGAGTATAAAACGAAAGTACGAGTAAGACTTGAACATGAAATAAAATGAGAGTTTACTTTAAGTAGTACAACTAAATTGCTAATATGTATGTGCCTATAATTGTAGATGTAACTAAGAGCATTTTTCTCCATTTGAAGAATACACATTATATTATTGTCTCTACTATTTTTTTCTTTTTAACCCTCAACCACCACACATGAGAAGTAAATCACACTAAAAAAATTTATGCGTGACAGTTCAATTAAGAGAGTATCAGTAAGAATTGAACTCGTGTATCATGCAATATATGATGAAATTTTATAAGGATTTACAAATTTGATGGCATTTAAGTTATTTTAAACTATAATATAACATTTTTAAATCGATAATTATAAATAGAACAAATTAAAATAAAAATTCAAAACTATAGTTATCATTATACTCAAGATACGTCAATCAAGCAAAAATTCTAACTCCACTACAAAAGTTACGTTAACTCAACATTGAAAGTTTGACTCAATTTAAATATTACCGATCTACAATTTTTTTGTGGAGCGTAGATAAGGTATGATCCCATGCGAAGCTTATGTGCGCAGTGAGCCGACAACACTCACTCTATATACGTCACTAACGAGAGCGCCAATAATATGACACTCAAATAAATATCATAATACCACCATAAAAGTTAACTCGACCAAGCATAGATGTTTGATGTCCAACTTAAATACAGTACAGTATATATTGACAGTCTGTTTAAAACCTTTTACTTAATTGAAATATTGAACTAAGCACAATAATGGTCCATACCTATGTGTGAGTCAATTTGTAATTAGGCCATTATATTCAAATTTCATGCACTCTACAAATCATAGATATGCATATATATCAATATTAAAGAATATAAAACAAAGTTTCCTTTCCCTTAGTTAAGTCAATTACGTTGTAAATGCCTATTAGACCCTTAAACCATTAGATTAAGTTAATTAAGAGATTTGGAAAATAGAAGCATAATAAAGAGTACTTGAAGATTATGAATAGCTAAATACTCTATTACCCAAATTAGAGGGAAGACATTCTTGTAGTATATATATGATTTTAGATTTTAGATTATCAAATTTTGAAGTCTTACTTTGTCATTTTAAAAATAAATAAATAAATAAATAAATAAATAAGAGTTAAAATAAAAAAAAAATCTGTCCTTATATTTATGCAAAATAGCAATTGCAATCTTACAACTATTAATGTGAGCATTATTAATTTTAAAATTTACATGAAACAATGATCTTTGTATTTGGTTTCATGATGTGACAATATTTATAGTTTTAGTTACTGGACTTATTAACAACTTTAAAGGTCTTGAATTATAAATTATAGTTTTGCCCCTATATTAACAAACTAGCTCCACACATGCAATATGCAAATATGACAGATTTTGATGGTCTATGTAATGAGAAACTAAAACTATTACCTTATAAAAAATTAAAATGTTAATAATACTCACGTCAATAATGAAGAACTGAAATTGTTGTTGCATATAAATACAATGACATCAAGGTATATATGCAAAGCACTCATTTAAAAAGAAAAATCTTATAATCTAATGAAATAAATTTGATGTTTTTGAAATAAATAACTTCTTTTTCTTTTTTAAAGTGAAGTAAATAACTTATAGTTTTATTTTAATTAAAAAAAAATCCATTTTTATGGTGTGGGAGAGTGTAAAAAACAAAGGGCTATAACCTTGAAATCTATGTCTATTTTTGCTTGTT
This sequence comes from Ipomoea nil, assembly GCF_001879475.1. NCBI lineage: Eukaryota > Viridiplantae > Streptophyta > Magnoliopsida > Solanales > Convolvulaceae > Ipomoea > Ipomoea nil. Next base: position 3,029,107 of record NW_017616616.1, on the reverse strand, counting down.
TTTTGTGGAAAGATAGGCCTAGCCCTGTGCTAATAAAGTTTGGGTATTGAATATTTCAACCTCTCCTCCATATATAAGGGCGTATTTAATTACATAAAATATTTTTTTATTCTTTATCTTTAACTCACCTTTTTAAAAAAAAAATCCGAATTTATTTTACATACGTAAATTAATATCATCACAATTATAAAATTAATTAAAACTTGATTTGGATTGTGCCAACATGGTTAACTCTGATTTTATTTTATATATGGTGTTTAGTATCCTACTATTGTAAAACTAATTAAAATTATCTTTGGATTATGCTCATTTTTTTTTTATATACTCAACACTATGAAACTAACTAGAATTCGGTCGGATTGCACTAACAGGGTTAATTATGATTTTATTTTATATACGGCGTCTGGTATTCTCGTCATTGTGAGACTAATCAAAAATTCTGCTTGGATCATGTCCAAGTGTCCAACTCTAGTTTTATTTTATATATAGTATTTGGTATCTTCATCACTATGAAACTATTTAAAATCCTGTTCAAATTGCGTAAACAGAGTTAATTCTGATTTTATTTTAAATACGGCGTATGGTATTCTCACAATTGTGAACTAATCAAAATTGCACTCGAATTATACCAAAATTCTATTTTATTTTATATATGATATATTCGGTATCCTCACCCAGTCACCCATAAACTAATCAAGATTCGATCCCAATTACTCATGTAGAATTAAATCCGATTTCATTTTCAAGAAACATAATATAGTGGAGAATTGATGTGGTATAATAACAGAAATTATTTGAGGTACCAATGTACCATATATAAGTGAAGTGGTAGAATTTTTTTTTTTTTTAATTTTTCCCTGTAAATAAGTGCAAAAGAGTAGAGGGTACGTTGCAGTTGCAGCAAGAAAACAGAGATGGATTCATCGTATCTCTTACGTACGACACTATTTTATTCGATTGCCGCAACGCCCACTCCCGTCGCCCTATTATATCTCTCCTACTCGCTACCTCCAACTACAACCAAATAGCTTCAACATCTTATTCAAAACTAGAAGTAGTGTTTAGTAATACTCTCCCAAAATTTACGATTTCATTTTTGGTTCTAGATTTACAGGTGATAGTCTATTTTTAGTTTTTTTTTTTTATTATAACATTTACATTTGATCTTATTATTATTTATGACATGATATTTTTTGTCTTTTTTCAACAAAACAATTTTAATGTCGTTAAATACAAATCCATGTCGGTCTTTTTTCTTTTGAATGCTACTAGCTCTATTACATTGTAGTATCTGTTCATATACTTTCTCAACCTACTGAAACACAAAGAGCCAACAACGCCTCCACTGAAGCTCGAACTTACAACCTTTCAAATGAAAGTCCAACCCGGATACCATTAGACCACATAGTCCTGGTAATCCATGTCGGTCTTTAATTATGAATTTTTTTCAAAAAAAAATATATCGAGATCAACTCACTTTGTATAAAAAAAAAAATTAAAATATCTTTGTGTTTAACGACATTTCAACAATTTGGTTGACAGATGACAAAAAATGATCATGTCATCACAATAATACTAGAATCAAATGTAGATGTTCAAATAAAATAATAATAAAAAAATTGACTGTTACATAAATCTAGGACCAAAAATAAAAAGTCAATCATTACACATTATATATACTTTAAACACTACATTGATTATGCTTATAACTTAGAGCATCTACATAATAGGATAAGGAGTAATACTACATGTACTCCCACTTTCTACTCTATTTTGTGCTCCCTTCTGAAGTGTCATTATCTGATTGGTTTAACTAACAAAGTGGGCCATTGTTTATCTTTATTCACTTGAATTCATTGGTACACGTGGCGGGAATTTATACTTGGGAGTACATATAGCATTTTCCGAGGAGAATACGAAGTTTATACACTGTTTTTAAGAAAGTGAATGCCAACATGGAGGAGAGAAGTGTAAGAGAGAAGGTTGGAGTTCATCTGCAAGGTGTAGAGTTATTTCAGATATATGAGACCCATAACAAAATTATTTCAATTGTGACAATCACGCGTGGTTATCACCATTATACTCAGTGGGCGCGTGCTAGTTGCGCCAACAATTATTATTATAATATATTCACGCGTGGTTGTTACCATTACGCTCAGCGGGCGCGTGCCAGTTGCGCCGACAATTAATATATATATATATATATTATATAGGAGATGCAGCAACGGTGTGGTTTGGCGGACGGGTGTCGGAGCAGGGAAGCGAGTAGGGCGGAGATGGCGCGGCGGAGAGAGTGGAAGTTGTGGGGGCGGTAAAAAAATGGTTTATTTTTAGAGAAACCAAAAAGAAAAGAGAAAAGGTGAGAGGAGAGAGAGAAAGGCGTCAGAGGTGTAGTTGCAGCATTTGGTGGGAAAAAGGCTGACACAGACGTTGACTCTTTGGTGTACGGACATCTCTTCTCGCTCGATAACTTGTGGATAGAATCATTCATGGCGCCTTCTCGCCACCGGGGCCGGCCCCCCAAGGGTGGGAGTTTTATTTTTATTTTTATTTTTTTTTACTCCGTAATTAATTAAAAAAAGATTGTGTTTCTCATGCACTTTTTTTTTTTTTTTTTTTTTTTTTTCTTATTTGGTGCAAAGACATGCATGATTGTTATGAGGTGAAAATTTTGATTGATATGATACATTATGATTGGTTTAATTTTCGTCATTGGTGATGATAAAAATTAGGAAGTATAGTTTTTTTAGAATGGTTATATTTCTTTAATGAGAGCGTGAGTTGTCAACTCAGGAATAATAAGTCGATTATAAGAGCGATGTTAGTTTGAGGTCCATTTAGATACAGAGTCTAGTTATAAAATCCACATACTTTTGATGATATAATACTCCAACAATGGTAGGCAGTCCAAAATGATTGGACCCCACTTATAAGAGGTCGGTTTGTCGAGTCATGAATAATTGACCTGTCAAGAGAGGTCAGTTGAAGTTGCACTCAAATACACGATCTAATGTGTACTTAGAATACATGGTTTAATGTGTACTCAGTCAAGCATAGTTATTAGAAGACATGACTACACCACCCTTATATTTGTTGAGTTATACTATATGTACTCTTTATCTTTACTCCACCACTTTTACTCCATGATGTGGCAAAGAATGGTAAATAATTTTCATCTTGTGAGTCTTGATGAAAATGTAACATTAAAATTTTGAGAGATGGAAGTAAAAATTGAAAGTAGTAGTAGTATTTTCCAATTTGTTACTCTGTATTTATTATGTATAAATATTTTATAAGCTGTAAATTTGTGATATGTAGACACTCAATTTGTTTTGTGCGATTATGGTCTATGTATATGTGATTGTCTTTTGGGCAACGGAGAAAACATATTATGGAGTAGTTGTGCCCTATGGTGATTTTATGGCTGCTAAAAATGATCTGGTTCGTTGTATGAATGATCCTCATCTAGCAAAAACATTTGCGATCAAGAAAGTCTTATTATGGTCTGTTCAATGATGGCTTGCTTGACTTTTCTTATACGGGATGTGTCATAGAAGAATGTCGCTATCTTAAACGATACTTTGAATCAGTGCCTATTCGGTTTATCCCTATATTAGTGAACAAGTTTGCTCATGGATTAGCTAGAGCTGTAAGTTCTTAGTCTGGCCCTTCTGTTTGGTTATATTTTTATTGGTTATTGTATTGAACGTTTAATTAATTGAGTTTGGTTGATTTCTTTTTCAAAAACAAAAACTTTGATGTATTCTGTTTTTACTGTAATGAGCTCATTTATGGAAAGAATATTTGCCATATGCAATTGTTTTCTTGTCTTATACATTTATTTTTAAAATTATTTGCTGTCAATCATATCATAAAATTTAGTAGTAGAAATTTTGTTTGCATAAAACTTTCTTTTTAGGGAAAATGATCAAATATAATAGGACCTTTAACTTTACATGAAAGTGCAATTAGCCTTCTAATTTTTTAAAAAGTGTAATTAAACACTTCAACTATATAAATTAGATCAAATAATTTAAATCGGTGACCGGTGACTGACGAGGTGTCGGTCACCCTCTTTGAAGAAGGTGACCCAAATGTCGTTGCTGCTCGGATGACGTCGGCGGCCGGTGACGGTTGTCGGAGTTTTAAGAATTTGAATGACATGCAAGTGATCTGCTATTGCAAGTCATTAATAAATTGTAGAGTTTAATGCATTAAAATAGCTAATTAGAGTGTTTAATTGCACTTTTTAAACATTTGAGGAGCTAATTGTACTTTTATATAAAATTGAAGGGCTTATTTGACCCGTCCTTTATTTATTTATTTATTTATTTATTTATTAAAGTAATATGACTTACAAAATCATAAATGTTTTTTTCATACATCACTTGTTATCCTCATAACTGTAATATTAATCCAAATTCAATTTGATTTGCACTCAAAAAATTTAATTCTTCCTCTGAAAAAAGTTAGAAATATTTATAATCAAACCTACATGACCTACTTAATAATTTACTAAAATTAGTTAAATAAGCCAATGACCTTGTGGTCCAGTGACATGAAGTAGTTCTCTCAAATAGAGGGTCATGGATTCGAGTCTCAGTGAAAGCGATATAAAAAGTAACTATAAACAGATACATTATAACAGAGTTAACAGTACTCAACAAAAAAAAAAATCAAATAAAATTACTTGAATTGTGTATAAATATAATGAAAATATTAAATTAAAAATGAGAGAAAATAAGATGGGCTGCAACACATTGGAAATAGAACTGAACCAACTCAATAATTCAGCCCTATACTACCTATAGTAGCCCAAAGTTATAAATAATCATAAAACCTTATCAGCGATCCGGTAGAAATTAAAAAACAATAATAATAAAATATCACCGGTTTCTTGCTTGTCAATATAAGCCTTTTAATTTTTTGTCAACTAAGGACTAGGATCACAAAAGTCTTATCAGTTTGAACCAGTCAATTATAAGTAACTCAAGCTAATTTATCTCTTTATAGTTTCAAAATTTTCAATTACTTAGAAGTGGTTGAAACTTCCAATCACCTTTAACAAGTTGCCCTGAGAAGACTAGGTGGAACCCGAAACCAAGTGGATTCAGGAACCAAGGTCTAGGTGGAACCAAGTGGAGGTAGGAATCGGGGTCTAAGTGGAACTAGGTGGAGCCAAGAACCGAGGTCTAGGTGGAACCAAGTAGAGTCGGGAATCAGGGTCTAGGTGAATCTGAGTGGAGCTAAGAACCGGGACGACCTAGATGGTTAGGTGGAGCCAGGAACCGGATCTAAGTAGAACCAAGTGGAACTAGAAATCGATGTCTAAAATTTCATCTATTTATCATTAGGTATACAGAAATTGTCGTCTTTGAAGTAAATATGCTTGTAATTAAGCCGCCTTGACTCCTAACTATAACTATAACTTGTTTTGTCGAGGTATGCCATGTACATGCAACAGAAGGCAATATAATGAAGAATATAATGAAGGAAAATGGAAAGTGAGTCTGGGGAACAGCTAGAGGGCAAACAATTTAGTGAAAGATGGAAGAAGTGACCAAAGATTCCGGCAAATAAATTAAAGAGACAATATAATGGCATAGAAGTTTAATCTGTATGGAGGGCGGGGCAAGCTACGGAGGAGTTGTCAATGTCATTATTTCTTAGAAGAAAATTAGGATACATCAACACATGTAAGTATGTAACACAACTAACAACATGCATGAGAGAACAGTCCCACAACACTCAATATATATGATAACAGATTAGATGTATTCTTATCTATATATGTTGTCTCAATGCATGCAGGCCCCCTCCACCCACCCACTAGCTGTTTTTTTTTTTTTTTTTTTTCACCATATTATAATAACTAAAGGAAAAAGTGTAATGTATACCCCTCATAAATATGTCAATTATTAATATCATCATAAATTATTAGTTGTATAAATATTGTTTCTCAATTTTCAAATATATTGCGCTTCCCATGAATTACGCGCCGTTTACCCTATTCGAAGACCACGTTTTCGCCGGAAAATTTTAACAATTAAAATAATGAGGGTTTTAGTCATTTCACATCTCTTTCTTCTTCTTCTTCTTCTTCGAATTCATTTTTTCTGGTGAATCCGTCGCAGCAGCACACCTTCCAAAGCATACTTAAACTCATTCGTCAAAGCCGTCGTCAGCGATTTATTAGGGTTCAGATGGCCAAAATTCCGGTTGAAAACATATGGCCGTTTGTGTAAGGAGCTTGAGATATCGGCGGACCTAGAAATCTCCGAATTGCACTTCTCTTTGTGCTCGTCCAGTGCACCTCCTGCCAAAATTCTGGTTGAAAGTTTTTCCGGCCAAAAAAAGACTTGCTCAAAGAAGAAAGCGAAATGCTAAAATTGATGTTGGTGCTTATTTATTCTAAAACTTTAGTATATCAACATCTATACTATCTATAAAAACAAAATCCTGAATTTTAACTTCTTGCCCAATTCCTATAAAATCTCTCTTCCTAATAAAATATATTGATTTATACTTTCTCATTCGTGCTATAATTATGGGTTAAAATTCTATTCTAATATTATAAAATTGTGTAATACAATTCCTATTATAATCTATACTATATATAATAACAAAATCTTGAATTTTAACTTCCCGCCCAATTTCTAAAAAATCTCTCTTTCTAATAAAATATATTGTTTTCTACTTTCCAATTTGTATTATAATTCTAGGATAAAATTCTTATTCTAATCGTATATAATAGTGTAATACAATTCCTATTGTAATCTATCTATACTATATATAAAAACAAAATTTTGAACTTTAACTCCCCCCCCCCCCCCCCCCCCCGCCTGGCAATTCTTAAAAAATCTCTCTTTCTAATAAAAATATATTGTTATTTACTTTCCTATTCATACTATAATTCTTGGTAAAAATTCATATTCTAATATTATAAAATAGTGTAATACAAACTCTATTCTAATCTATACTATATATAAAAATAAAATCCTGAACTTTAACTTCTCACCCAATTCCTAAAAAATCTCTCTTTCTAATAAAATATATTGTTTTCTACTTTTTCAATTCATATTATAATTCTAGGATAAAATTCCTATTATGATAATATAAAATAGTGTAATACAATTCCTATTCTTTTTTTTGAATGCATACAATTCCTATTCTAATTATGGTTATCTATAATAAATTGGAAGAATACAATTCCTATTCTAATAGTATAAAATAGTGTAATACTATATATAATATATGTTGCTGAAATATGGTTATGTAAAGATATATATTTAAAAATGGAAAATGAAATAGAATCATTTAGTATCCACAATTTATAAGGAAAATTTTGTAATTAAAGATGTAAAATGTTTTGCAATACAAGATAGAAATATAAGGTTTAGCCGAAATTGAATGAATATTAATCGAGATTGAAATTAATAGTTTTTACACCAAATGTTATTTTATACTAAGAAAATAAGGATTGTGTAATTATAAGGTTTAGCCGAGTATGTCAAAAAATCCTTATATATATGTTACTGGAAATATTGTTATGTAACGATATATATTTACAAATGAAAAATTGAATAAATCGTTTAGTATCCACAATTTATGAGGAAAATTGTGTAATTAAAGATGGAAATGTTCTTGCAATTCGTATGAATGATTCAAAAGAAATTCATTATGACTGATTTTGTAGCACATCTATATCCAAAATTATGGGACCTCATTACAATGGGTATATATAAAGATGTGTAATTATGTATAGAATGTGTAAGGAAGATTTTGCTTAAAGATGGAAAACAAATTAGACCAATTGAAAAAGGTAATGAATATTAATAATTTACTCAAAATTAAATATGATCCCTAGTTATAATTCACAGAACACTGATATTTAAAATTTCTAAAGTTTCAGCACTGGATGCGTACATCTACACATTAACTGTTAATTGGGCAATTATTTAAACGAATTCAAGCAATGATAACATCAGAAAATACAATCAATCCAACTCAATTCTTCAGTTGCATTATATAATATTCGATGTAATAATTTATATAATTATATATCGATCTAAATATTCTTAAAATATTTTAATAAATTCATTCCGTGCATCGCACGGGCGAAAATACTAGTTATTCTAAAATTGATGTTGAATAAATACTTCTCTTTTTGGATAATGTTGAATAAATACTTCTCTTTTTGGATAATGTTGAAAGCATCGCATCACACCTCATCCTCGGATTCGCCGAAAAAGATGAATTCGCCGGGGAAGAAGGAAAGAGATGTGAAATGACTAAAATACCCTCATTATTTTAACTGACTGATAAAAATTGCATAGTCAAGATACTAAATTGATACTTTTGAAAGAAGTGCTGAAATTAACAAAGCCTCCATAGTCATATGATCAAAATTGAAATTTTCTCTGTCTATTTATTTGTAATCGGTCTATGTCTCTAGCAACACAAGAATTGACACGATGAATATAACTAATCTAAAAACTCTTGTCCTATCTATGACTAATCACATTATGTTCACCCCACAAGCTAGCTAGGCCACAATAAACTTGCTATATATGAGAACCAAAAGTACATTGCATGATCCACTACATAAAATTCCTGGCAAATTAAAGACACCATCAATGAACATGGGTGCAATATAATTAAGCAGACAATAATTCTCCAAGCTAAGGAGGTGTGTGGGGAGGAAGCACTGCATGTCGTCAGTAAACCACTCAGCTCGCAGATGGGAGAAAATGGATCATATATATCTGCAGTCCAGTGGTCCAAAAACCACACTGTCAGGTCAAATCATTCAACAAAATTGCATTACATTGCCATGTGAATCACCTAATCAGATCAGCACAAAAACCCAGCCAAAATATGTATGAACAACGTGGTGTGTTGCAGTCTTCTTGCAGACCGACCACATATACATGTAAAAGGAAAGAAAGTTTGTGTGTGCCCAGGATTCAAATCAGGCAGGCAATCCCATTTCATCTCATATATATATAATAATGGAGAAGAATATAATAATGATGCTGGTTCGGGGACATTAATGATGTTCCTTGGATTGGAACATATATGGATTCTTTAATTTCAGTTGTGTATGTCTCATATGTACTGAGATAATTTTGTACATGTACATGTTTAGAGTTGCATATAGATTTTATGTTTGCAACCCGGACACCTGCTTTCCCCCGTGAACATAGTCACATTGCCAAATTCTTATTCTCGTAAATAATCTTGATCAACATATTTCTTAATTATAACAAAGTACAATTATAGAGTGTGACAACCACATTTTTTCCAATTGTGTATTTTGTGTTTACACAATCCCATTATCATCACTATAGGCAAGAATTGGCCAATACTTTCTCCTCAATCAACTCTCTAGCACTTGCATCCATCTTTTCCCTCGAAAACCCATCGATCTTGAGACCTGCAATACAGATTACAGGAGTCAATCAATCTTCCAGCCTTACAGTCACATTATCATCTCGCTTATTAATTGTTAGATTAATTAGTTTGTACGTAAATTTAAGGGTCGCGAGAATTTACGTACCCTCCACAATTGACCATTCTCCATTCTTGCAAGTAACAGGGAAGGAGTACATTAAACCAGGTGGGATCCCATAAGAACCATCAGAATATACTCCCATTGAAACCCATGTTCCCTGAACACATTAAAGAACCACAGAAATGAACTTAGGACTGTCAAAAAAGCCACATTAAACATCAACTTCTCAGAAAATTCATAGCTACCTTTGGAGTTCCAAGAACCCAATCGCGTATGTGATCACAAACCGCGCTTGCAGCAGACAATGCACTGGATTGCTTTCGCGCTTTGATGATCTCAGCGCCTCGCTGCTGCACCATGGCAATGAACTCCGACTGCAGCCTATAAGACAAATTAAAACAGCAATATATATATACTTTGATCTGCATTTTGCCTTCTGATGAATGCAAGTATATATAGGCTATCTGATCTGTTACCATTTATTATTATCATCTGCAAAAAGCTCTGTAACGCGTTTCTCCCCACGGTCAGTTTTTGCAGTTGCGTGGCTCGCATCAGGGTACTGAGTTGAAGAATGGTTCCCCCATATGATCACATTCTTTACCTCACTTACATGGATGTCCAGCTTCTCTGAAATCTGGGCTAAGGCTCTGTTGTGGTCTAGCCTTGTTAGACAGGTGATGTTTTTCTCAGAAATTGCAGGGGCAAATTCTCTCAGAATCAGTGCATTTGTGTTTGCTGGATTCGCCACAACCAAAACCTGTGTAACAACTTCATGGTTTTCCTTAAAACCAAAATTCCAGACGAGACAATCAAGATTTCAGACAGGACATTCTTGATTAATTAATATATTTACCTTACAATCAGGAGCAGCATGTTGTTGCAAGGCTGAGGCTTGGGACTTGTAAATGGAGACATTTTTGGACATGACATCTTTCCTTTCCATACCTTCTCTTCTCGGGATCCCACCCGCCATGATCGCGATGCTAACGCCTTGGCAGGCCTCGGAGACGTCTGTGGTTGCCACCACGCCTGTTGGTCGAGCCATGTACAAGATTTGGCGGGACGGGGTTGAGTCCATGAATAAAACCGGGCCATAATGCAGGTAGATAGGTCAGGTGAGTCAAACGAAAGATAGAAGATGGTGATAGGTACGAGGTAGCTAGGACTAACCTCTGAGAAGGGGGAAAGCTGAATCAATCAGCTCCATTTTGACTGCATTCAAGGACTCAGAGTTCACATCAAGCATGTGTATAATCACAGGCTGATCATCCCCTAGCATGGCTCCTCTGGCAATCATTGGCACAAGAGCATACCCAATTTGACCTATTAAGATTAAGAGTTTATCACTATGCCAAAAGTTATAATTCAGAACAAAGGGATAACCCTAACTTTATTTTCTTATACAGCCACATTTTTTAGAGACAGGGTGCTGAACAATTCCCCTAGTCACCAGGTGATGGACTTGACCTTTCACGGGCCTCTGCCCAACAGTTAGCAACCATATATCCCGAAACTCTGTATGGTTGCACTTCGAGTGACAGCCAAACTCCCTAATAGGAAACCCGACATTCGCGAAAATTAATGAATGGGAAAGGGTTATGCATGCATGCCTGCAGCACCAGTAACAAGAACAGTGACAGGTTCTTTCTCAAACGTTTTCAAGACACCCCAAATATGTCTGATGATCTTCCATGACAAATATGCACAGCCCAGCAAAACCAGTGGCTTCTCAATTGGCTCAAAATATTCCATTCAATTCCCACCCAAAACCAAGAAAAAAAAACAACAAACGCTGAAATGCCGGCAGAAATGTAAGAAAGAAATCTCTACAGTTTAAACCACAACAACACGACAACATCGTAAATATATATAAGCAAACTCGAAAGCAGGAAGAATTGAAGCATAATGAGAAATCCATGCAAACAGGAAACCAAAGACAAAACCCATAAGCTATGAATCAGCATAACATATATTCTTTCCAAAGAAAAGAACCTTATCCATTATCATTAATTAGCTTGCAACATTCCCTACGTTGTGTGGGGTTAGTTTAGTCGTAGCTTTACGTTACATTGATGACAGTCATTATTATCCTGTATGTTATCTAAATTTGAATTTCATATTCATAATTGTTGAACTTTATATTCACAATTACAGAACTCTATGTTCATAATTACTGAACTATATGTTCATAATTATAAAGCTATATATTCATAATTTTTGAACTTCATATTCACAATTATTTAATTTGTATATCATAATTACAAAACTATATGTTCATAATTATGTTCAGAATTATAGAACTATATGTTCATAATTTTTGAACTATATATTCATAATTATGAACCGTTTTGAAATTGTGTCCACCTTGCAAGGTGGACACGATTCCACAGTATAATTTGCCCTTGGTGCCTGAGGTCAAGCGTTGGGCTCGGCTTTGGGGCTTCGAGGTCAATTGGACCCGCTTTGGTCCGTCTTATCTTATCGGTTTCTCCATACTCATCTCTAATATATTCATCATTAGTGATTGCAAATTTCTATGGTTATAAAAAAAAATACAAAATTATATAATTTTCTACTGATTTTTAGATTTGTTTGACATGAGAGCAAGCAAGACTCACATGACCTTAACCCTTCCCAAAAAGTAAACGAAAATAAAATAAAAATACAACTGTTGTACGGAGACAAAAATAAATAAATAACAACGTTTTGCTCGTTTTAATATTATTATAGGTTTTCGGTGTATTTTTTTTTTTTTTTAAATTAAGATTACTTACCAAAAAAATCAATTCACATTTAAATATATCAAGTATAGGTAAGAGTGTGCTGCATCGGGTTATTTGATTGCGTTATTGAATTTGTTAGCTGATAGTTGTTAGTTGATTGCGTAAGTGAGTTTGACTAGTTGATAGCATTCACTAATTGTATAAAAGTATTTGGAAAAATAGTTGTTAGCTGATAGTTCAGTAAATGCAAAATTACTTTATCAAAAAGCTAATCGAAAAAACTGCTTTGAACAATTTTTTTAATTTTAACATTTTGGAGCAATAAGCTGTTACAAAAATCTAATTAATCAAACACTCATATTGATTGTTTAATAAAGTCAAACAGCTAATAGTGGTCAAATAAGCTAAAATTAAATGATAAACTAACTATGTTACCAAACAGAGCCTAAATCTTTTTTTTTTTTTTTTTTTTTTTTTTTTTTGCTCTTGGGCGGAATAGGTTACTAGGTTAGAGTGTTTTCACACGATTTAACTCACTTGATATCTCTAAGTATAAGTTGTGTAATAATTTGGATATTACACAAATTTAGTAGATTACTAGTATTTAGTAGTTGATTTTCAGAATTTGGATATTTTTACTTCTTTTTATGTTAAATTGTCTGAATTTATTCTTTATTTAGACTAATTAAATGTAGTAATAATTTTTTGACAATTAAATGTATTCTACTTTAAAAAAAAAATGATAATATCATTTTACTTTATAGTTAAAGTCTCAATGTGAATACATTGTATTTTTTTCTTTTTTCTTTTTTGAAAATGAATACATTGTATTATAAATCGCATATTGCATTGTGGTAATTTTATTTTAAACTTTTGTAGAAATAAATTTTCAATGAAAACTTTAGAAAATATAAATATGTTGTAACACGTTGCACATGCACTATGGAAGAACAAGATTTGAGTAATTTGACTGTGGAGTGGCGATTGAGTGTGGGATATTATATAAAGTGTTTAGCAGTTTTATTTACAGGGCGGAATAAGCAGAGAGGGAAACGGAAAAATGCAGCGCTTAAAATCTGCAGCGATTGTGGGGCGTTTCCTGCGCGGCCATGGCGTCATTTCTTCTCAGCAAACAAGAACCCTCAATCTCCCTAATCATCTCCTCGTTGATGATCCCCAAGACGTTGTTAGTTTTTCTTCTCCCTCTCTGTGATTGTGTGGGTTGGTGTACTGGGTGCTTATCGTGTTGATTTCAGGTGCTGGTTGAGGGGAAAGCTTGTTCAAGAACTGCGATTCTGAACAGACCCAGTGTGTTGAATGCTCTAAACGCTGCCCTGGTCTGCTCGCTAACTCTAATTATCTGGCTAAAAATGAGGTTTTGATTGTTGGGTTTGTTCTAAAAATTGGTAATTTCTGTGTAGACTGAAAGGTTGCAGAAGCTTTACACAAGCTGGGAAGAAAGCCCTGATATTGGGTTTGTGGTATTGAAGGTATTGATCATGTTTGATGAATTGCCTGTATGAATTGTGGCCTAAGATCAATGAAGTTTCATCTATTGATTTTTTTGAGTGGCAAACCCGAGGGTGTGCTTCGGGTAAACCCATCCTTGTGACCTTAGAAGTTAGAACACAATGAGGTGACCTTAGAAGTTAGAACACAATGAGGTAAAACAGTCTAGGTTGCCCATACTGGCCGGCAAGGCCAATAGGTCACTCCTACTGGGAGTAGAACTTGTAACGTTGTGGTTACCGAGTCTAATAGCTTGACAAATTTGGCCCGAGTCTAATAGCTTGACAAATTTGGCCCGAGTCTAATAGCTTGACCAATTTGGCTGGGTTGCTCTCAATTTTATCTATTGATTCGTTTTGCTTGCTTATTGCTATGCCTATTGAGTATTATGAGTGTTCTTGAAACATTTGAAGGGGAAAGGCAGGGCCTTTTGTGCTGGAGGTGATATAGTTGCAATTTATAATATGTTAAAACAAGGTACAGTTTTTATTTCTGTTGTTCTAAGTCTTTTTGACAGATACATATATTACATTATTTCTATTGGATTGTTATAGGAAACCTTGAAGAGACTAAAGAATTCTTTAGTTCAGCGTATAAATTTATGTACATTCTTGGCACATACTTGAAACCACATGTAAGTATGATTCGTCTGTAATATGGTAATATGTTCGTAATCTGGAGTAGACGTGATTTAGCTAAACTCTGTTATTGAACTGTGCTCTTCACTTTTTTTATTTGGTGCATTAATTCCAATTCTTGTGAACTGTCATTTCCTTGGAGCAGGCGTTTCTTGGCATGAAGCTCGATTATCACTTTATCAGTATATCGTATGATAATACTAGTGGGGATTGTTACTTGTGCAGGTGGCTCTTCTGAACGGAATTACCATGGGTGGTGGGGCCGGTGTTTCAGTCCCGGGAACATTCCGGGTAGCGACGGATAAAACTGTATGGAACTGATAGATTGAGTCTTTTCCTTTACATACATCGAGTAATTGGTTTTTGCCACTCCGGAGAACGTGACACAAGAATCCTAATATCTCAGGTTTTTGCCACTCCCGAGACTTTAATTGGTTTTCACCCAGATGCCGGGGCCTCCTTTCACCTATCACACCTCCCCGGTTATTTAGGTAATTCCCGTGGCCATTATAATTCGGTTTGTGTTGTTTATGTTTTGGATTTCTTGAATAAAAATGCAATCTTTTTCAGTACCGACATGACAATATTTGCAGGAGAATACCTGGGCTTAACTGGAGACAAGCTCAGTGGAGTCGAAATGATGGCGTGTGGGCTTGCAACCCACTACACCGTCGTTGAAGTCAGTTTTGTTTAAATTTTCACTATTTTGCATTACCCGTTACTTTCTTGGTTATTTAACGTATTCAATTTGCCAAATTTTCCTCTTCCCGATTTCAGAAACTGCATTTAATCGAGGAACATCTTGGAAATTTAGAGACCGATGATCCTACTGTAATTGGAAATTCCTTGGCAAGATTCGCAGATATTGCCCATCCTCATCAAACAAGCGTAATGCACAGGTATTTCTTTTCCTTGTTTTTCCGGGAATTGTTTCGTAATAATGGCCTGGCGGGGAGGGGCAAAATGGTCCAGCATTTTAGAAGCGTTCAAAGAAGACTCGAAGTTTTTTCCCTCGTACTACTAGGTCCTCACTTTAGAATGATAACGTTGTGCTTATTATGCTAATTCTCTCGTTTGATTAGGATCAGAACCGTTGATAAATGTTTCAGCCATGACACTGTAGAGGAAATTGTTGATGCTTTGGTGAGTTAAAGGCCCGTTTTTTTTTTTCTTCTGCACTATCGAGAAATCTTAAAGCGATACTTAAATGCAGTCGATTATTTTTAGGAAAGAGAGGCAGGCGGGACGAACGATGAGTGGTGTATTTCAACGTTAAAGAAACTGAAAGAAGCCTCGCCATTGAGTTTGAAAGTCGCTTTGAGATCTGTAAGTCTTTATATCTCTCGTTTTTGGTAGATACACTATTTGTATGTATCTCAAGTACATGCGTCCTACCAGATACGCGAAGGTAGATTTCAAACTTTTGACCAGTGCCTAGCTCGTGAGTATCGCATGACAGTACAAGCGATCTCGGGACAAATTACGAATGATTTCCGAGAGGTATAATAAGTACTAAAACATATGTGGTTCCCTCGGTGAAATTCCATTGATATTTGCGTCCCTAAAAGTGATATTTCTGCCTTCTTATCAGGGTGTTCGGGCACGATTGGTGGATAAAGATCTTACACCTAAGGTAAATCACATTTCTTGGATGCTTTTATCATTGCCCAATTTCTTACTGGAAATCACTAAGCCTTTCAAAACCATGCAGTGGGACCCTCCGAGCTTAGATCGTGTATCGAATGATATGGTAGAACAGTATTTTTCTCCACTCTCGGTATCTGAACCTGACCTGGATCTACCCACACAACAACGTGAACCGTTTCCTTAATCTAGGCAAAACGCATGTCCCCCCCCCCCCCCCCCCCCCCTACCCTCTCGACCCTCGAGTAGAAATGCTGTTATTCTTTTTCCCGCTTAGCTAGGAATGAACGAGGAAAAGTGAGAAAGCATCCCCGATTGTACTCCAGATTGATCATTCTATTGCTGTCTCGGAATAATATCTTTACATGTTGCCTGTTGGTGGTACCAGCTTCCATATAGAAATATGAGGCTTTATATTGTCCATTTTCATCTTTGCTTTGTAGTATGTACTGGCAAAAGTATATATATATAGAAATGTGAAGTTTCATATTTCCTATTTTCATCTTTGATCTGTACTGGCAAAAGTTGGTACCAGCTACCATATTGAAGTGTGAAGTTTTTTATTTTCTATTTTCATCTTTGTTCTTCTCAAGGTTGAATCTCCAATTCCAAGGGCCCCTTACATTCTAGCCTGACCAGTATTTAGGAGGATGTAAATCACGGTAACTCAATAATTTAGCACACAACAAATCTGTCTACCTTGGGCATAATTCCCAGTGTCACAATCGAAATTTGAACTTTAGTCTCTTCTCTCAAATAATATCTATAAATTTTGATTCTTTTGACTAGAAAGTCAGTTAATTTACAAATTCAATTATTAACTAAATTAACTGAATGAACATTGCTATGCTAACTAATTCAAAAGCAGAACAAAAGACAATTATCTACACATCAAATAGCATAAGAACAATTAGCAAAGTTGTTTTTATTTTGAATTATCTTGTTATATGAATCACCCTGTTTATAGTACAGTAGCTGCATACATCTGCTGTATACATGAATCTTTAAAAGTTTGATTCATGATCATTATAATATAAATAAAAAGAAGGATATATTTTGGACATGTTATCAAAATTCATAGACCATATTTCGGTCCCAAACTCTAAATTGTTATAAATCCACCTAGAGCAATATATGGTTCTGGCAAAGAATGAAAGGTAGGCACTTGAAAACCACTCTATCTATTCGGTTCCTTTGGTGGCCTTGTATGCGTTAACCAGTTGTGTTTGCACATCGTGGGAAACTGCTGAATGTTCTTTGTACTCCATTGTGAATTCTCCTTTACCCTACACACAACACATTACGCTCAAATATTTATCGAGCTTTATATTTTGATATGAAATGATGTCTTTATGCTAACACTCTTTCTTATCTCGTATGTTTGGAAAATAAAAATGGAACCATTGATTGATTTCTCACCTGTGTCATTGACCGAAGAGAAGTTGAGTACCCGAACATATTATTGAGAGGAACCTGAAGCAAATATAAGAATACACAACCCAGAATGAGTGATTTGAACTGAGGAAATTTGGTTTAAGTTTCAAGCATCAGGTGAAGGTGGAATACGAATCTCGATATTGCAAGTTCTACAAAGCTCCAAGATTCAGTATTCATGTGAAAACAAGCTAAGAAATCTGTACATACATGAGCAGTGATGACAGAGTCGTCTCCTTCCTGGTCATTCCCAACAATGACACCTTTCCTCCTGTCGCATCACAAAAAAAAAAAAAAAAAAAAAATTATTAAATAGTTGGTTTCCAGACAAACATAATCCCGAAGTAACTATTTAGGTACTGACTTGTTAATATCCCCAGTAACCGTGCCCTGAAATTCTGTTGGTACTTTGATTTCAACAAGCATCACAGGTTCCAATATGATAGGCCGGGCTGCTGAATAACACTGGAATATAAGGTGAAAATTGGTGAAACATAATGAGAATTGTTTAGGGAGAAGTACCCAGCATAGACAAATACTACGTATCATCTAAGGAAAAAACTGAAATAGTTGCATTTTCTGTGTCTTTAGGTGGACAAAGGAGTAATTGCATAAAAAATGGTATTGAAAAAAGAGCACAACTGTCTCCAGATCATCATTAAAATGAATGCAGCACCTGTCTAAAGGCATAGATTGCTGCTAGTTTGAATGCAAGTTCACTTGAATCAACAGCATGTGAAGCACCATCCGTCAAAACAACACGAATATTCTCAACTGGGTGGCCAATCAGTGAACCCCTGAGACACAAGAGCCAAATTGCAGTCACTACAATACACCATGAATGACTTACGCAATCTTAATCCCTCTACCAAAATTTCCATGTATGATTAATATAGTGCAATCAGGGTTATCCCAGTGGAAATGCATACAACTCATGGCAGAATAACTTACGAGTTAGCAGCCTCCTTAAAGCCCTTCTCAATTGCTGGGATAAAGTTTGATGGTATAGCCTGTCCTACAATGATGTTATCGAATTCAAATTTTGTTGAGGACCCAGGTTCAAGCGACTCCACATACCTGTATATTGAAAAAAAAAATCAAGATAACAACAATGCAAAGAATGCCCCATTACTTTCATAAACTCTTGGGAAGTGAAGATAAAATCTGAAGTTGCCAATACTTTACGAAATGAACCCAAAAAATCAATACTTACCCAGTTACCCTACCATATTGACCCTGTCCACCACTTTGTTTCTTGTGTAAATAATCGAAGTCAGCACGTTGAGTGATAGTCTCTCTGAAGTTCACTCGAGGCTTTCCTACTGTTGCTTCAACCTTTAACAAGCGCAAACAACACAAAATTATTATAGTGATTTGAAAGAATAGGGTCAGCACCAACTATCACATGCTTGAATGTGAACCTTGTATTCTCTTCGGATTCGCTCAACATATATATCCAAATGCAGCTCACCCATTCCAGAGATAATTGTCTGATGATGAAACCATTGAGATGTTAAAAACAATGCATTTTCCCTCAAAAAAAATAAGTTTTAATTCGGACATGGTAAAATGTGCACAAAAATACTTACCTGGCCACTCTCAGGATCTAAACCTACTCGGAATGTTGGGTCCTCTCTCTGGAAGCGATTCAAAGCTTTTGAGAACTGTCAATTAAGTGTACAACATCAGTATTCTTCGACTACTAAGCAGTACTACGAGTAAACGTGGGCATATTCAAACAGAAAGCATATTTATACAGTATCCACTCACTTGTCCCCCAGAATCTTTAGAAACAGGTGAAACTGCTAATGACATCACTGGTTCAGGTACATTCATCGAAGTCATAGTGTACCTAACTGATCCGTCTGTAAAAGTATCCCCTGATGACAAATCATAATTTAGACAAGATAGAATTATAAGAATAGAGCTATAATAGGCTACTGAGCAAAACTTCAACTTTATTAATTCAAGGGGAGAAAGTACCAAAAAAGGAAGGTTTCACATTGGATTACGTACCTGTAGCACAATCTACACCAAATACAGCAACTATTTGTCCGGCATGTGCCTCTTGAATGTCCTAAATTGCAATAAAAGGCATAAGAATGGGTAAGCTGCATGTAACTATGGGAGTATAAGATGCTGGCACTCAATTTTCAAGCAAGAAACAAACATTTCTATTCAATATTTTTATATTCCTGAAGTGTAACTGAAGAATTGAATTGACGAGTACAGTAGCAAAATGTTCTGTTTTATCTGAAATCATACGAATTTCAACAAAATAGGTAATGACAAACCTCCATCTCATTTGAATGCAACCGTACCAAGCGAGGAACCTGTAAAAAAATGTAATAGAACTCAGGCACTCAGCTGGAAATCTAGAAACTGAAATCTCAACAGCATAACCCATGAAATAGAGCAAAATTGAGGATTTTGTCAATATTCAATAGAATATCATAATGTTATGATGTTTTCTGGACTCACCTTGATCTTCTTGCCTGTATTCACATTGATCATGAAATCACCCTTTCTAATGACACCTTCGTAAATTCTTCATGAGAAAATGACATGTAACTTGCTCAGTCATCAGGGAGTGGTGACACTATACTGCACAAACTAGATGATTGCAAAACTATATATTTAATGCACTAAATGTCACATACCTTAAATATGTTAACTGACCAAACCGACCTTCTTCCAATTTGAAAGCCAAGGCAACCAAAGGGCCTGTTGGACTTCCTGTTAACATAACCTGCCAACAGTTAATCCGAAGAGAAGTCAGTTCCTAGATTGAATTAATTTTTAAAAAATGACAGACAAAAGAAATCAATGAAGTAACAGTTTAAGTTACCTTCTCTTCACTATTGTTTTGATCAAGAGCATAGTTATTGACTTCAATTGGACAAGGGAGATAATTAAGAACACCATCAAGAAGAGGTTGAACGCCCTGGTAAGCAGCAAACAGAATATCAATTACAACATGATATCAGAAACACCCTAGAGTTGAAGATTAAATTCCAACTAAAAATATAAAGGTGAAATGCTGAAAGCTATGAAATGTATTTGTTTAAAAATCACTTCATCCAGAATAAATGCATATCACCAAATTAGACTTCTAAAAAATGTTGGCAGCTAGTCATAAAAGAAACCCTGTGAGAAGCAGTATACACCCCTCTAAAAATAATTCATACAGAAGAGAGCATTGCCAAGGACTGCCGAAGAATTAAGAATACAAGTCATTCCAAATTTTATTTCTGAATTTGTCAGCCATTTGGGCCAAATCATGGCACTGATGCAGAACCAGGATAGTGACAATTGCTACCGGAGTAATAAAGCACAAGGATATGAGGAGCACTTGTTGCTTGGATTAAAGTTATAACACTGGCACATACCATAGTAGATGGCAACCATTGAATAGAAAAGAAATCAAACACAGAACAAGAGGAACCAAATAAATGCTAACCTTGTTCTTGAATGCACTACCCATAAATACGGGCACAAATTCACGTGCTACCGTTGCTCTTCGTATTGCCTCCTGAACATAGAAGAGGAAGACTATTCAAGAAATAGTGTATGTCAAACTAAGCAGAGCATTGTACACAAGAAAGTAAACCAACAAAGTAAAAATGATGACAACAAGAATATGAGTAATGAGGTTAACAATATAAGAAGAAAATAATTTAATTGACAACCAACAAGTGAAATGAGCATCAAATCAAATAGTTTTAAGACAAAAATATGTGAAAGACTATTTTCCTGTTTAGAATTCACTGGAGTGTTTCTGTTTCTTCCTTTTCTTTAAGGGACAAAAACTATGTCAATAAGAATGACAATAAAGTGCAATGACAGTTTGAAAAATAAGTGCAGATCAGTAAAACATCATTTTAGAGAGATCATTTAGAATGTCAAACAATGCTCCAGAGGAACAGCTAATGGCTCAAAGGATAACACTAAATGATGTTAACGTTTTTATAAAGAAAGAATGATTATCGTCTGCATACCTCTAGATCATCATTTGATATAGGTTCATCACTCAAAAATGATTCAGCAAGTTTTTCATCAACCTCAGACACTGCTTCAATAAGCTCACGCCTCTTGTCTGCAACAAATGCTTCCATATCTGCAGGAATATCTTCTGTGACAACTTTCTCACTGAAAAGGTAACAAATACAAGTGAAGAAGAATAATAATGCAAAAAGGAACATTTCTCTTATTGAGAAAAGCATAGTCAATAGGCTGAGAATTGAGACAGACCCACTGGAACCATGGAAGTGGTAAGCTTTCATATGCACAAGGTCAATAAGACCCTTGAAGTCATCTTCTAGCCCAATTGGAACTTGCACTGCAGCAGCATGGTGCCGAAGCTTGGACCTTGCCTATATGGTATGCAAAGTTTAACGAGTCATTAGGACGCCAACAAAAAGGTTTTACACTTCAAAAGTATAGTGAGGATTGCGAGAAAGAATCCAAGTGAAAGCAAACAGAAAGCTTTCTACAATGAGGATTCAGATTCAATTAAATACATATGAACATGGATATTGATATTTCTGGTGTCTAAATTCCTAATGTTTACCAAGTGTTGTTTGTATGCATAATGGCATGTAGACGGATCCATCCACTCCCATTGTGGTCCTCTATAGAAATTTTTGCTTTGCCATTCCATTAAAATATTACATACTATAATGTTGGAAGTGTATTTCCTTAAAAGGTTGAACCTAGAGGAAAATTTCCCACATGCAGGAAGG
The DNA here is from genome assembly GCF_001879475.1 of Ipomoea nil. NCBI lineage: Eukaryota > Viridiplantae > Streptophyta > Magnoliopsida > Solanales > Convolvulaceae > Ipomoea > Ipomoea nil. The sequence goes on along the minus strand of NW_017616616.1, from coordinate 3,006,900 downwards.
AAGATGTGCATAATTTTACCTCTATTTACAGAAGTTGTTTCTAGGGCCTGAATCCATGACATAGCCATCAAAAGATGATGAGCAATTGACCACAACAAAAGCCCACCCCTCATGCAACAAAATTATACAGTAATTATTTTGTACTTTTGTACATCTTAGTTTCTATGCAAATGGGTTCTCCAATGTTAACTCTTAGAATCACTACCATGGGAAAACAGATTGGTTTTCCTCAGCTACAATGCAAGACAAAGATGTAAGAATTATGAGTGAAACAAAATTTCCAAAAGAACACTTAAACAGTGGCATAACCATTAACCAACCTGATTTAGAACTTTCCATGGGTCTGCCCCCATTCGATCAAGTTTATTGATAAAAGCAAGTCTTGGAACTTCATATCTTCTCATTTGCCGATCAACAGTGATTGACTGACTCTGCACACCACCAACACTACAGAGTACAAGAACTGCACCATCAAGAACACGCAACGCCCTCTCAACTTCAATGGTGAAATCAACGTGACCTGGAGTGTCAATTATGTTCACCTGCAATGGTACCAGACAAGTCTATAAGCAAAATACCACAACATAACAACAACAGTCCAGTAGATGTCCCTCTCACTCAAAGTCACATTTTCCAGTTACCATGGATCTTAACAAGCAAATTACTACTACTAGAATATAGCCGTGTTAACAAAACCTCATTGAGACAATGACCAGAAGATTATCTATAGGAAATCAAAAGATCTTCCAGTTATCTGAAGACCTCAAGCAAATTAAAAGTTGGGTGAAATTAAAAACGACTTTATGTGAAGCAAAAATACCGAAATGATGAAACAAACTATATGTAAACTTCGTCACCTGGTAGTCTTTCCAAGAACAGTAAGTGGCCGCAGACTGAATCGTAATCCCTTTTTCCCTCTCCAAATCCATTGAATCCATCTTAGCTCCAACTCCATCTTTGCCTCTGACCTCATGAATCTCGTGGATCCGACCCGTGTAATAAAGTATCCGCTCCGTCAACGTGGTCTTCCCGGAGTCAATATGTGCCGAAATACCAATGTTCCGAACCCTCTCCAGTGACTCTCTCCACACAGCCTCCTTCTCCTCCTTCAGTCGGGTGGCGGCAGCACTGCCAGCAGAGAAGTGGCGGAGCTGGAAGTTCCCGGCAAGAAGAGCCGCAATAGGAGTTGGGGCCGGGCATTGAGGCTTCAACAGAGCTGCTTTTGAGGAGGAGCAGATTGTGTAGAGCAGCCGTGTAGCAGAGGAGCGAGTGGACTGCGCCATTGTTGGGGTTTAGGGTTTTTGGTAAAACCCCTGTGATTCCGCGGAAAATCTCCACTCTGCGGGAAGCAGAAATGTACCGTCTTTTCCAACTTAAACTGTTTATACATAGTGAGGTTTTGCCCCCCAAACTTTTTGTTAATATTTTTGTTTTACCCACAACTTTGTTATACAACTTTTTTTCTCATTTTTGTAATTAACTATTCATAAATCATATAGCATAAACTATCCACAACTCAAAATAAGTTGAAAGATTTTGTGGATTTTGTTTTGCTAATACTCATGAAATATAGTGTTTGAATACAAGTAGTTTTGAGCTTGTAGACTAATTGATGTCCGTAATTTATTTCCTTTACCCGTTTATAATGCGAGGTGAGGGTCCATTAATTTTTCTTTTCAAACTTTTTTTTTTGTGTGTGTGACAAGAAAAATTTGCATTTGATGTAGTAAATACGATGTTTTTCACGAATACTCTGAAGTCAGACCAAATATAGGTCCCTTTTCTAGTCTGTTTATTGATTTAAGTCCTGAACTCGAGAGATGACGTAAGGTCATATGATTCTGAGACGTATTGTGGTTGATGGAAAATGTCCAAAAAATCTCCTTACAATTAAGCATCTAATGTTGTTTTTATAGGGGTGAATGGGAACACATGCTTGTCTCCCGGCATACGTGACACGTAGGGCATATGCACACAGGCAGGCCCGAAGTGATACTGATTCCTCCACGTGTTATAGGATTCCTGACCTCCCGTTCTTGCGGCCACTGGGTTCGGGCTGAGGAACATCGCTAAGGCCTCGATAGAGAGGGTCGGGTGACATTTCCCAACCTAAAATGATCGGGGTGAGTCTGAAAGGCGGGTAGGTACAGTATATACCCTACCCTACTCATCATGTTTTATTTAAAGCCGTGTCGGTATGTTATGAGGTCGATGATGCTCAGAAATTATTCTCCACAATGAGACGATAGGATACTGAGCTAATATATGAAATGTAATGAGACGATACATCCAGAGAATATTCCATACAAGCATTTACTACTTGAGAGTATATACTATGTAAATATAGACCGACAAATGATTACAATAAGATAAACATATATGTTGCTCATAGTTTACATGCCAGCCAATACATCTATCATAACTCACACTTGTAATATTGTGCACATAAATCTTGCATTGAGACCTAATCAGCAATAAACCAACCTATGGTTTTGGTTGGAACATATTGCTAACATAAAGTAATGGCCCCAAAAAAATATTTCCACTTTTCAGAAAAATAGAGTTACAAATTGAAGATGTATTATTTATTTTGGGTTGTTGATATCAATGTATCTTGCTTTAATTGACAGATTTAATTGATCATTCATATATTAAATATTAATACTTATATTATATAGAACATGATAGCTTAAATTGACGTACCATGTTTTGATTGATAAAAAAAATAAATTATAATTTGAATTTAGATTTATTTTCGTCACACAAATTTAAACATGTAATAAGAGTTATGCATAATATGAGTATACTTGTCTTCAGTCATTATACTTTGAATTTTTAATATACTTAATTTTAAACTTGTGACATCTCATATGAAAAAGTTACGAAAATATAGATATTTAGTTATTTTTAAAAAAAATTTATTTTCAATTTGCCCCCGTCATTTTGCTTGACTCAACTCAGCCCGACTCCTGAAACTGCCACGTTACTCAAATCGGTGCCGGAAACGTAAAAATTATATTCAGTCGGTGTTTGCGTCTCAACCGGCTAGTCCACTCAGAGCTACCGGCCGGCATGAATTACGAGCAGCGACTCATAGCGGCGGCGAAGTACATACACGGCGATGACTCAACCGCCGTAGACGCTCCGCTTAGCTCCGCCGACTTGGGACTCAAAGCGACGCTCAAGCCGCACCAAGTTGAAGGAGTCTCATGGCTCATCCGAAGATATCGTCTCGGCGTCAATGTCATTCTCGGTAAGTGGGAGAAACTGGAAAACTGAAATTTACTTTCACAAGCTTAATTTTCTGAAACTAATTTATGACTATTTATTGTTTATCTATCTGCAGGGGATGAGGTATGGCCGTCGATGATTGAGTCTCGTCATCGATTTTCTTAAACTGACGATAGTTTATCTGTTTGCAATGAGAATGCTTGAAAATTGCAGAAATATGTGGTTTGAATTTGAATTTAATGCATAATTATTTGTCCTCTCAGTATATTTACACACATGTTATATGTATCCTTGTTTTTGGTATGAATTGTTAATTGGCAGATGGGATTGGGAAAGACACTGCAAGCAATATCGCTCTTGAGCTACTTAAAGGTTTCACAGAAGTCTAATGGGCCGTTTTGTGAGTAGAGAACCACCTTATTTATTTTTATTTTTAATCAGCTTGTAAGCATTGAGCTTGGAGCAGCCATTTTTTTTGGATGATTAGTGTATGTTTGAAAGTGTTGCAGTAATACTATGCCCACTTAGTGTGACTGATGGTTGGAAGTGTGAGTTAGCTAACTTTGCTCCAAAGCTGAAAGTAACCCACTATGTTGGGGAGAAAGAGCATCGCCGCAGTCTGCGTAGGAAAATGTATGAGCATGCTTCCAAGGAGTCACTGCCTGATGTAAGATGTGGTACTAGTGTGATTGGTTTTGCTTTTCACTAGTTTAATCTGTTACTGTGTTGCGTGTTATGCTGTGATTTTTACCTGTTAACCACAGATCTTACAGATGCCATCATTACCTTTCTTTGTGTTACTTGTTATGTGGTGATCCTTTTTGCTGCTTACCACAGGTCTTACAGATGCCATCATTACCATTTGATGTTCTATTAACAACTTATGAGATTGCATTGATTGATCAAGAATTTCTTTCCCAAGTTCCATGGCATTATGTAATAATTGATGAAGCACAAAGATTGAAGAATACGAGCAGTGTATGTTCTAAGTTTTTAGCTACTTTCTTAGCATTTCATATGTTATTTAGGGTCTGTATGACTGGTCATGAGATGTCAACATTTCCTAATTTAGCACACCACATTTGAGTCAGCATCTATGTGATTGTGCAATACCCTTAATCCCTTATGCATTATGGGCTGTTCTTGTTGAGAGAATCTTACCCAGTAGGGATAGCATGGAGTGAATTTGGATTGGAGGACCTTATATCTACTGCCCAACTCTCATCACACCTAGGGAGGAATTTTAAAACATAAACATCTGACCCACTACGGGTATCCACTTCAAGATAGTACATTTTTAAATAATAAATTAATTATAATTACTTGTTATATGTCAAATTTTATAAAATTTTTATTTCAATATAATTAACAAAATTACTTGTAATATTCTAAAAATTTGAATAACTCTATATTCACAAATTTTGTTAAAATAACAAAATTATACTATATAAATTTTCAATTTTATATATAAATTTTGTATTTAAAAATATTATCAATATATCACATATTATTACCTTAATATTAAAATTAACATGACTATTGTATGTGTACACAGTTACACACACACAAATGTTACTTATAATTAGTATATTAAAAATATATGGTGGGTCAAGTGGACTGGTGAGTACAATCTTAAAATTTGAATTAGATTCATCACCCACTGCGGGTGAATTTTTTACATCCAAACCCGTCCTGTGCAGGTCAGATAAGGGTGGATACCTATGGGGCAGATGTGAATTCCCCAACCCCTTGCTCTTGTTTTTGGTTTAACAGATTAATTTTTAGATGCAATGACTAAAATGATTTGCATTTGGTTCCATCATTTTAAATATATAATGTAAATTATACATTGCCAGATACTAGAACATGCTAAATACTACTACTACTACTACTACTACTATTTTGTTGTTGTTGCTATTATTATTTGTTACTTGGCTGCAAGTTATATCTTCTTTGCAAAATAATATTTTAACAGGTCCTGTACAATGTCCTCAAAGAGCAGTTTTTGATGCCAAGAAAATTACTGATGACTGGCACACCTATACAGAACAATCTTTCTGAACTTTGGGCATTGATGCACTTCTGTATGCCTTCAATTTTTGGAACATCAGAGCAGTTCCTCTCTGCATTCAAGGAAGCTGGAGATCCTTCATGTAAAACATTTTTATCTGATATGAATCCACGTCATAAGCATTTACTCCTACTTTCTTCACAACCTTAGTTCTTACTGGGCTCACATATTTATTTCTACAGTAGTCTATGAATATTGAATCCTAGGATGTCTGCATAACCTCACATGGATTTCTTGGCATAATTTGTTTGTGTATATTCTTCCATTGTTATTTTTCCTTCTTTTCTCCACCATTGAAAATGCTGTTTTCCCTATCTCTTCATTTTCATATAATCATAGACATAAGCACTTGTGGCATGAATGTCATTTTGTGTCACAAGTTGCCTTGACAATTGTTCAACAAGGAGGCAGATTGCTAAGGGCACTCTACATTATATATATGTATGTATGCGCACACTCGAATCATCTACACCAACCGCTATATTGTAGCGGAAAGGAAATTTGTGTGTCCCACACAAATACATATGCATGTAAAACTACATTAATGAAAAATGTTCTGCTGTACATGAGTATTTTGATGCATGATTCTCATACAAATAGTATGACAAAATGTACTGGCTATGAGGTGAGATAAGTAACCAATACTTATGAGTCATGACGTATTACTATTTCTTTTTCTGTGAATCAATTTTATGCTTGCTAAGGTATATCATTCTTACTCATTTTATGTCTTTCCAAATCATTGATTGCCATTGGCAACAATCATGTCATCATTCTGTTCTTACTCCAGTTATGATTAATCTGATAGGCTATAATGCAGAAAAAGCCAAGGGACAACTCAAAATTTTGAAATATATACTTGGGGCCTTTATGCTTAGAAGAACTAAAAATCAACTGATTGAATCTGGAACTCTTGTACTGCCATCTCTTACTGAGATAACAGTGTAAGTTCCTCAGTATAGTTTGCAATACCTTATTTTAGCTTTTATTCTGGTTACCACCAGTTACTCAAATGATGGAAATCAATGTATTCTTATTTTTGCTAGCCACTGTAATGTTGTTGCTATATTTTGCATGCTTCTAAAAATTTCATTGATAGGATGGCACCTTTGGTGGCACTGCAGAAGAAGGTATATATGTCAATATTGAGGAAGGAATTACCCCAGTTACTAGCTCTTTCTTCTGGAGGCTCAACTAGGTCATTACAGAATATTGTAAGCTAATAATTTTAGTTTAGTCTCCTCTCTAGTCCACAAAATTGTTTCAGAGAATAATTTTTGTTTTAATTACATCCATTGTTGGACCCAGTGCTTTAGAAAGTATAGGACTTCTTTTAGAATTTAAAGAAGCAAAATAACATAAAAAAGTTTTCATGCTGGTTTGCACTTTTGAGATTGGGATGCTTACAGTAATGTTATTCTTCTTTAGGAAGAACTTTTGTCATGCATTTTACTATTTAAGTAACTCTTTTTGAGGGTTCTTATATTATCAAAATATATTCATGCTTTCATTATGAAACTGTGATCTGCTTCTCTTCCAGGTAATACAGCTAAGAAAAGCATGCAGTCACCCTTACCTTTTTCCCGGTATTGAGCCTGAACCATATGAAGAGGGTGAGCACCTGGTTCAGGTAAGGTTATCTTCACTTTGCTTGTAGTAAGACTATTAAAAGTTTATTCTTTGAACTGGAATGGAGATATGGGCCTGAGTTCTGATATTCATCTTATATTCTTATCCTGAATTGAACTTATAAAAGAATATTATCCTGCATCAACATACAGAAGACTATTATCATTTTTTAGAGATCTTTTACATTTTCCCTCATTTAGTCTTGTGCTTTCACCATCTTGTGGTCATTGATATATTTGATAATTCATTCGGGCAGGGCAGCGGCAAGCTTCTAGTTTTGGATCATCTACTCCAGAAGTTGCATGCTTCTGGACATCGTGTTCTTCTTTTTGCTCAGATGACCCAAACTCTTGATATACTCCAGGTATATTTGATACTGGTTCTGATTAAGGGTTGAGTGCATTTCTGTTCAAAATCTTGTATACTATTTTCTTATGCAGGATTTTCTGGAACTGAGAAAATATTCATATGAGCGTCTTGATGGTTCAATTCGGGCAGAGGAACGATTTGCTGCAATAAGAAGTTTTGGCCAGACATCAGCCAAAGGAAGCTCAGATTCAGAAGCTGATCAGCAGGGAGCATTTGTCTTTATGATTTCAACAAGAGCTGGAGGGGTTGGATTGAATCTCGTGGCTGCTGATACAGTGAGTATGGCACAACTGAGTTATATGGGGATTGGCAAATTTAAATCTGAACTATGAGACCTGTGAAGAAAATATCAAACTTCAGAAGTGCACTTAAGTAAACTATTTTTTTTCCTCCAAAGAACTTCCATGATTGCCAGTCGCAAAAGTTGTAAAACTGAACCTATTGCACAAGGCTCTTGTATCATGCTGGTTTCATGGAAGTTGTGTGTGATCTTCTAGGAATTTAATCCATGATATAACAATTACCATTTGAGTACTTGTCCATTTTACCATGCTTAACATCCATAGACTGGGACAAGTTATTTTTAAAATAAAGTTATCCAACTTCTAGGTTTCCTATCATGGTCATATTGAAGTGGGCTGTATTTTCTGTTTTAAAGAGATGATGATAAAACCCCTGAGCTGCTTGGTGCATAGTTGAGATATTAGGATTGAGACCGATAATTAATACGTATCTATTATGAATGATGTAGCATTTAAATCAGAAAAATGGAGAATTTGATTGCTTGACACTAGTGTAATTAATATCAAATAATTGTCCTTTCTGAAATTCCTCACAACTGCGAATCGGCTTTTTTATTTTTATTTTTTTATACTGGTGCTGCAGACTGAGATTGCTTATGTTGTTATCCCTGTCACCATGTGGCCCTGTCATGGGTATAGATTTCTTTCAAGTATCAATTCTCTTACAAGTGCATAGGGTGCAGGTTATTTTTTATGAACAGGATTGGAATCCCCAGGTGGACAAGCAGGCTCTGCAGCGTGCTCACCGGATTGGTCAAATGAAGGATGTTTTATCCATTCACTTAGTTACCAGGAGGACAGTGGAGGAGGTATGTGATATGATAATCTACTTCCATGTTTTATCTGTTGGGTTTACAGTTGAATATCAATCTGTGCAGGTCATTATGCGAAGGGCATATCGAAAGCTACGGCTGAGCCACAATATTATAGGAGAGGATACTATAGATAGGGGTGAGAAAGAGACGGAAGGAGTGGAAGCTGGTGATTTGCGATCCATTGTACTTGGCTTACAGATGCTAGATCCTATGGACATGAGTAAAGAAAACTCTGATAAGGTGGATATGAGTGAGTTAACTGCAATGGCTGAAAAAGTAATTTCATTCCGCAAGCAGCAACAATTGGACAAGTTTGACAAGAAGTTTGAGATGAATTGTATGGACATAGTCAATGGCAGTTGTTCTATCACTGAGGGAATTTCAGATCCCGTTGATAATGATCCTGTTGAAGATGAGAATTCATATCAATCTTGGATTGAAAAGTTCAAGGAAGTATTGCAGGCAAATAATACTCCAATTATGGAGCTGGGAAGTAGGAGAAGATTGGTAGAGGAGAATCATCTAAAAGCAGAAGCTGCAAGGAAAAGGGCAGAGGAGAAAAAACTGTCTGAATGGGAAGCTCTAGGCTATCATTCATTGTCTGTGAAAGATCCAGTGTGCCCTGATGATAAGGATATTAAATCAGATTCTGGTTCTGTCCATTTTGTTTATGGGGATTGCACACTTCCCTCAAAGGCGTGTCCATCAGAGCCTACAGTTATATTCAGGTATGCATGGGCATGGGCCGCATGGCCCCAAGATAGTACTTACCTAAAACGCCTATTCTTGCTGCACCAGTTTATTAGAGGAAGGTGTTTCACAAGATTGTGATTTCCTAATGGCTAACATTATTTTGGCAGCTGTGTTGATGACTCAGGAAACTGGGGCCATGGAGGAATGTTTAATGCACTTGCTAGGCTTTCAGCAAGCATCCCTATGGCATATGAACGAGCATCTGAATTTGGTGATCTGCACATAGGTGATCTCCATCTTATAGAAATTAGAGGTAAATACTTTTGATTAAATTTATTCAGGTTAATGTGCTTTTAACCCAAGTATAGAATGTAGAGATGAAAGTTTCCCCACTTCCCCAGGTTAAGCAATGCCAAAAGGTTTTATTTCAGTTTGTAATATCACTCCAAAATCTTGACCGGGGAAGTCGGGAGGGAGCAAGTTGTATGCTGAGTTAGAGACTGAACTTCAACATATTTGTTAGTGTTTATTGAAGAGAAACCACATGATCACCTCTAGCGGAGATCAATGCTGACAGAATGACAAGCATGGAGATAATCAAATTGCATCCCCATCTATCATTTGTTTGTTAAATGTGATCTTTTTTATGTAGGTTCACTTGGCAGAAGCTACATACGTAAATGATTACAGCATTATACTCTATTGATGAAGAAATAGAAGGGTGCTTTTTACCTGGACTCTTAAAGTTGAGAGCTGTCTAGGAAGATCCTATTAGGAATGAAGATACAGGAAACCTTTAAATTCAACTAGTGTTCAAACCTAAGATAGTAAAAGTAGTTAACTAAAAAAATGGAAATTTTCTCCTGTTCATTTCAACTTTATTATTATTATTTATTTATTTTTATCGGAATATGCTCATTTCTTGTCAGTAACCTTATTTTTATTCATTTCCAGTCTCCTGGGAGTTGCAATGTTTCTTAACTTTTAATTGGATATTATTGTTGCGGTACAGATGATTGTAATGGTGACAGTAATGACAATACCTCACCTCATATTCCTCAATGGGTTGCTTTGGCTGTTGTTCAATCATACAATCCTAGGAGAAAAGTCCCCAGGAGTAATATATCTATCCCGAGCTTAGAAGATTGCCTGTTGAAAGCATCTTATGTGGCTGCTCAGAAGTCTGGTATTTTTGGTTCTATTATCTCATGATGTTGCTATTTATCTTATATATATTCTTATGAATATGATGTCAGTGCAGTGGGTTCATTTAGCAACTACAACTTTGATTTCTAGGTCTCATTGTGTGAACCCACCCCCACCTCTTCCCTTGATGTTTGTCAATAGAACTATTCTGCTGTTTATGTTATTTCTCGATTTCTCATCTATGCCTTTAGCTGCCTGTGGAACACTTGTGTTTGAGCTCTTTGTTGCACATAGATGAATTTTGATTTTAGTTTTAATTTTGTTACTGTTTTGCCATTGCTATTTGGTGGTTTCAAGCATCAATCCACATGCCACGAATCGGCTATCAGGATGGGACTGACAGGTCAGAATGGTACACAATTGAGCGCCTTCTGCGGAAATATGCTTCCATGTTTGGTGTAAAGATTTTTGTGTATGTCTCTCTCTCTCTCTCTCTCTTGCATGTATGCTGTATCTTTATGCAATTAACGATGTTATTAGGTGCGTTTTCAAAACATTATTCGCTACAAAGTACAAACCTCGAAATATTATATAGGCAGTTGGTTTTCAATTTCCTTCTTCTTATGGTTTTCAGACTAGTTCTTGTTGCGTTATATTCATGCAGGTATTATTTTCGACGTTCTGCACAAGGATAGGTGAGTAAGTACAGCAGAACCCTCTGGTCTGCATATTTCACTCACAGCTTCTTACTGGCATCATGCTTATACAATTTTGAGAGCACATCTTTTCTTTGATGAAGATGTTTGAGCTAACATCTAGGGTGGACCTGTAAGTGTTGTTAGTATTAGGACCTGGAACTATGTATTTATATTGTAATATCATATTTTAAAGAATGATACAAGTCAGCTGGTATGTTTCTAGTAGGATGTTGCCTACACTCGGTACAATCTCACATCAAGATATTATGTGTGTGGTACTTAATCTCGATGGGCTCTCTCGTTTATTTAACTAGTCTTTTGAGATGAGTTCTTCCCTTAAATTTAAGTGACACTTTACACTCATATCGGATATCTTATCCAAATGATTCGTGAAGAAATCTAATAATCCAAAGTGAGAGATAAATTAACTTAGCTAGCTTATTATATGTTCAAACTGAAAATGTTAATAGACAGTTTTTACAAAGAATCAAATTTGAAGTACTCTTGGCATGGTTATCTCATGATAGGCAAATTATCTGGTGGACTTGTGTCCAAAATACACAATTTACATACTGAATGTTTTCAATTTACATTTTACATATTGAATGCTTACAAAATTGTGAACATTCAGTATGTAAATTATGTATTTTGCACCTGAATTCATGGTATAACTATTTCACATGATATATATGGAGAATGGACTCTACCATTGTTCCACGCGTTCAATTAAGAGAAAAACAAAATCCAATCATAATAACTAAAGACAATAAGAAAGTGATGATGAGCAGGAAATATGAGTGCAATGCCATCCAATGTATACATAGGAAAATGATGGGTGCATTCATCATAGTAACATGACATGTTGCCATTCAACAGATAAGGGACATATACATATCTAATGCCAACAAAAAAAAAAAAAAAAACAATTTCAACTTATAATTATATTTTGTGGTGGAAAGAATTATTCTGATCTCTTTTTCAACAAACATTTTATGACCAGAGAACCCCATAGTAATTATCTAGGAATATGCATTGAGTAACCCGCTCTTGTATATTAGCTCACCTAATATTTTGTATGATGCCATACTGCACCCTAAGAATAATTCTCTCATCCATATTCAAGTTACTACACAAAATCTAATTAAAAATAGAAAGTTGTTTTCTCTTGTTACAAATTAAACGGACCACATAACATACATCTACGAAGTTTTGAACTCCTCGTATTGTGTCCAATGATGTCTTTCTTATACAGAAAAGGATCGGAGTTGATGAATACAAAGTTTTCTGGGTTGTCAGTCTCATGTTAGACAAAGTGACAAATGAAGAGAGACACCTGCATGTGAGTTTCATACAAAAGGGCTATGTACAAAATTGTGAGACTCATACCTTTTGAATTGGCTAAAATCAAGTGTAGTATATGTTTTTATCAGTTTAATATCTGATATCAGGGTTAATCTAGTATCTGTTTATAATTACTTTCTTAACATATTGAAGCACAAAGAGTGTAGTAGTATTGAAGTAGACAAATTATGTTTATAATTACTTTCTTAACATATTGAAGCACAAAGAGTGTAGTATTGAAGCAGACAAATTATATTGCCGTGCACAATGCATTGTGCGTCCTGAGAGTTTATGTGTATTACGTTAAGAGTTCATGTGTATTATGTTAAGAATTTATATGTATTATACTATACAATTATGTATAGAGTCAATACCGCCCTCAATCGGGCTTGAACCCATGACGGCTTCTCCTTTAGAGAGTCACTTCATGGCACTAGTCGTCAATAACTTATATATTATAGGCTTGATTTTATTTGTTCTTATTTGATTAGTAGATTTTTAATTTTTATTTTTTGCTAATTTGATATGTGTTAATATATATATGCTGCGTTTTCTGCGTGATTTGTTTGCGATCAGGTCAGCATCGAGTGTGAAAGCTTTGAAATTAAATACGACAAAAGATTGCGATTAATGTGTTGTCTGTTAATTATGCAAAATTAATGATTTTTTAATATTCAAAACCCAAAATATTATGGCATAATTAAGTTGCAATCAAGAATCAACATTAACACATGTAGTACGTGGTTGGACGATGATTTCTTGCCCACTTGATCTGATGCACTCCGTTTTATACGGATCATATATAAATAATTCAATTTCGAGACACAATTTAACTTATCAATTAATTTAAAATACAGTTAATTTTTTTTTTTTTCATAACATCCCTCTTTGGTATTAATATTATTGTAACATGATCATTTTTTATATATATTCCATTAACAAAACCGGTTAAATTTCATAAAATACAAGGACATTTAGATTTCAATTATATATGATTTTTTTTTTTCAAAAAATTAAAAATAAAAATATAGCGGGTCAACTAACTTTGTATAAAAAAGGATCAAAATGTCTTTGTATTTCAACGATTTTGTTGACGAAGGAAAAAAAAAATTAATAATGCTACAATAATACCTTGATCAAATAAGAATATTTTGAAAAAGAAAAATTAAAGGTGGACTATCAGCTATAAAATAAGACAAAAAATGAAATTAACTCACAACATAAATATTGAATTCTAAAACTTAGAAAGAAGGGTGAGTCACCAATTTGGGAACTGCAATATGATAGTGTCAATGGTATTGACCGTATCAGATATAATTATGTATACCAAATATGATTGTATTACATACCATTAGTACTATTGTTGATTAAGATTGTAAAAGTTTTATAAAGTTAACTAGTCAATTTTAAAAAATAATAAACTTAATTAATTATTTAAACACTTTATTCCTTGCCTCCTTTTTATTTTGAATGATGAGAGAAACTCGTAGCTATTAAACACTGAGTAAATTTTATTAAACACTGTGACAAGAATCGTAAATGTAATTTTTTTAATACAAAAATCATATTTTACTCACTCAATTATTTCGACCTTTCGGATATATTGTCTCTTATTTTAGTGGTACGATGGATGTGACAATAATGTACGGCATTTTATTGGTGAAAAAGTTTGGTTTATAGTCAAGAAAGAGTAGCACATCACCACGAGGTACATGTAGGGAGTGGGGTGGAAAGAAAAGAATCAAATCACCTCTTGGCTCTTGCCTCTTTCTTTCTTTTTTCTTTTCCTTTTTTATTTTATTTTTAAACTTTAGTGATAAGAAATGAAAATGAAGGGGCGAAAAAGAAAAAACCTATATAGAAAAAGGAACAAATGCTTTCTCTTTATATTTGTCTCACTTTTTTTGCAAATAGTAGTAGTGACTAAGTTAAATGCTTTTGATGCAGAGTTTGCTTTAGGGCATGTTCTCTTTGTTACTTATTTTACATGCCAAACACAATAAAAAAAGGAAGAAAAGCCACAAAATATGTTTGATGTCATCGATGATTTGCTCTAATAATACTAAGAAAACCTTAATAATCTTCTAGCAAAATATACTTAGCTTCAAAAAGATAAATAAGCAACTTATGAGGTGTAGTATGTAGATGATATGTCGCAGGTCTTTTTTGAGGTCTTTCCTGGTATAAAACATGAGTAATATTAGTTTTTGAGGTAAAAAAGCGTAAAAGTTTTTAAAATTTTGATCAGTTAGAGTGTATGTATTACTTCAAAAAAAAAAAAAAAAGAGTGTATGTATTACTAAATGAAAGGTTGAACTTCAAAGTTTAGCTCTGGAAGGTCTTATTTTGCTACCCAGCCTTTAAACCTTGTGGACCAAATGAGGTAAATTGTGATACATATGTACAAGAAATTCAACTCTGAATAGCATTATTGAATGTCTATCATATCATGTAACTCGATCTCATGCTGTGAGACTTTACTTTTACTTATTATAGTCAATACTCTATTATATTTAAGTCAATATAAATTTTTTTAAAAAAAGAGTCCATATTTACAATTTTTAAATCTTTGGTTTAATGTGGATCAGAGGAGGTAAATTGTGGCATATACGGTATACCAACAAAGAATTCAACTCTAATAATGATTAAATACTAATATATTTTAGTCAATATTTACAACTTTTAAGTCGTTGATTCAATAATATTCGATAGTCACAATATGCATAATTTTACATTGGAACTTTCAATTATTGTTTCTTGGATACACACACTATGTCAACCTAGTGAAAAATATTATTTACACTAAAATTGTTTGCACCAATTAAATTTTGTATTATTCTTAGAAATGACAATAAGTTGGGTAATACTGGGTACCTGATCCTCCTAAACCTAAATAGGACAGGTTCGAGTAGTGGTTAATAAGATTTGAGACGGATATACAGATATTCAGGTAACTATTATTCAAGTCTTTTTGATATACTTGATATACTCAGTTTTGAGTTCAAAATAACTTAACAATTATATATTGTATCCGTTGTCATTCCTAATTATTTCATGAGTAGATAAACCAAGTGTCAAGATATTTCATATTCATTAATTACTCCTAAATTGATTAACTCCGATCCATCATACATCAATGAACTAATCAAATAAAATTATATCAAACAGTATAAGATTTGATACAAATAAGATTATATTAACCTAATAATTAATAAGAGAATTTATAATACCATCTATTTGGTTTTAGTTATGATTCTCCCAATAATTATAAATTTATAATGACGAATCGAGTCATATTTAGATCTAACAATATTCAAAACTAAGTTATATACAATGAAACCAGAAGTTGTACCTTAAATAATTAACATTTTCTTTTGGTTTTTTTGACCAACTTAATCTTTTTGCCAAATTATTAAGTTTAATAAAATTAAATTAAAGATATACATCATGTGGGAAAATTAAAGATGATTCAAAGGCAACTCCAACAGTTCTCTCTTTATAATATATAATTCTCTAACAATAATCAAAGCTATACACAAACATTAAAGAGTACATAATCGTCGGTAAGCAGACTGCTAGTACAATTCTTATAAAGATTAGGTACGTCATATTAAAGAGTTTAAGATCAAACTTTTCACTAAATAAGAATTTAACTTTGTGGAACCGATACGTCATATTAAAGAGTTCAAGGTTATATTTTTTCCTAAATAAGAATTAAACTCTGTAGGACGACTAAGTACACCACATTAAAGAGTTCAATGTCATACTTTTCCCTAAATAAGAATTAAACTCTGTGCCCCTGGACTTAACATAGTTGGTTCATCGTCTGATTTAAAGGTCATGACTGGAGGTGGCCGTATGGGGCTCTAAGCTCACTTAGAAAATCTGAATTGGATCCCTTGTGTGCACATGAAGACTCGCGATTTACCAATGGAGTCCTGTGAACTTAGGATTAGTCCGACAAGTGAAGTTGAGGTTACCTAATTTTTTTTTTTTTAAAAAAAAGAATTAAACTCTGCGGGTACAACCTTGGTGAGAATATCAAATAAGGTATGCAAACATTATTAAATTTCCTTGATGGATGTTATTATATTACATGGAATCTATTACAGAGTATAATTGGAAAATTATTTTAAAGAAAATAATGATGTCTTTCAGTACTGATATTCCAGATTATTTTATATTAACACAATCAAGAATTCAAGATGCATCTCAACTCCAATGACAAACAAACAAATAAAATAAAATAATTAATCTATATTATAAGATCTGATATCCCAATAATTAATGCTATAATCAAAATAAATAATGTTTAATCAAGAGTATAATTAACACATGGGTCCCATGCATAAAATGAAGTATAAAATTAAAAGAATAATTAACTTCATACATTTGGACATAGCAGATTCCACATTATACTACAAAATCAGTATGTCATACATTCAACTGTATGATGTAATACTAATAAATATTTATTATTGCAATTATATTTTATTTTTATGTAAAAATTTACAATAATTGGCCTACATAATTTGAACTTTCTTGCACTATGCAGACATGTAGTACAGTTGTTAGCAAAACAAATCAATTTTATGAACTTATTTTTGAATTGATTGACCAATTACACTGTGTTTCGAATAGCCAATTCGATTGCTCATCTTCTAGCTAGTTTCGTTTCTACGCAGTTTATTAGTAGAGTCTGGAATAATTCTGAACCTCATCTTATTTCTTATGTTATAATTCATGACTTAAGTGACTTTTAATGATATTTTCTTTTCCTGTCAAAAAAGTGTAATATAATGGTAAAAGGCATAAGCATAGAAGTTGGTGATGTGTAGTTTCAAGATATTAAATGTGCTCAAATAATTAGCAACACGATTGGGCCCAAGGTAATTAAATTAGAATAAGAAATACTTTGGTATACAAGATTTGATAGGGTCCATAGAGGATTTGGTTTGTCTCATTTCTTTGCCACTCATCCCAATAACACCTTCAAATCCTCTCCCACTAATATCAAAATACACTATATATATATATATATATATATATATATATATATATATATATATATATGCAATTTAAACAACACATAGATGATAGTGATGCCTATGTCACTCCTCACTACCAATTACTTATATCATGCCTTTAATTTCAAGTCTCAACTCTCAAACTCTCAACTCTCTCTCTCTCTCTCTCTCTCTCTCTCTCTCTATATATATATATATATATATATATATATATATATATATATATATATATACACACACACACACGCGCGCGCGTTGCAAGTGTTGGGTGAAAATAAAGTTAGATATTTATTATTAGTTGCAATTAAGATTAACCCAAACTTTATGAGCTATAAATTTCAAGATTTCGTCATGAGTTGATGTGGAATATAACGCATCAGATCCTATATATTCATGATGCAGATGAGAACTGAATAATTGTATTCAATGAATCAAGTTCAAAGAATACATATTACGGGAGTATATTCACAGTGAGACTAGGATATGGAGTCATAAATTAACTCAGATACACTAATAATGCAAAATGTAATTTCACCAAGTCTAACAAGTATCTGTAGATCGAACCGTTTACTAAACCCAGTATCTCGAAATACCTGAATCAATAAGATAAATAGCATTAAACTCGAACAATATTATTATTATTTGCTTAAATTGAACAATATTTTAAATATCGTTATTAGTTTTAAATTATAGAAACGAGAAACGTGTGATATAGTAATGTGACGCGACACCTGCATTATTGGCATTTCATTATACATTATTATTAGGAAGGTTTATTTTGCACATGTGATAATTTATGCAAGGTTTATAGTTGATGAAATATCTTTTTCTTGGCTTACTTTATAACCTCTAATAATTTGCTTAAACTTCAATTAAATATGTTGAATTTAGAGTGAAACAAATCATGAATTCAACCATTTATATGATTTGTGGACCAATAAATTAAAGGTAGGTAAAATAAAATGTCTGTACTATATGCATCCTTCCCCCTCAATCATTGGATCCTTGATTTCCCCAATGCCCTCCAAATTAAACTAAATCACATTTACCACCCTCAACTTTTTAATTAAAGAAAATAATATATTTTTTCCCCTTAATTAGCCCAATTATTTATTCTTGAACCAGACATTCTTGTTCTGGGTTGGGGAAAAACCTGAAAACGATTGCCTTCCATTGTAAAAATTTGTTATATTGCTGAATAAGGTAAACAAATTTGTGTGATCGATAGAAGCCAAAAATGTGGTGTATAAAGTCATTTAATTAGATTTGAGTGGCTTCCAGGCCTTGGGGATGAAATAAACTTTTGTCTCCTTCAAACCCTCCAAAGAAAAGAAGACAACAAAATTTAATTGGGACTAACTTATTTCAATTGGATTATGATTTATGCACATCAGATACACTGCACAAGCCCATACAAGAAAGGTTACAAAAAAGTTAACTGCTCTTGACGCAATTTCACAAGAATTGAGGGACTTGTTAGCAAAAACAACAAAAAAAAAAACAAATCTACAAAAACTATTCTAAAGCGAATAGCAAACCTGGAGAATCTTTTTGATGATAGAATTGTATGAACATGATTTTTTTCTTGAGGGGTATTTTTATAATTTTATTCTCAGTCGGAATTCTTTGTATTACACAAATGGTTGTTTTTCTGTTAGCGGTTTGTTTGGCACGACATTATTAAAGAAGATGAAGAAGCGGCTAAGCTAGCTGGCTACCTAGTAGCACTCCCATAAAAACGGCTCCTCTAGCCGGAATCCGCCGGGGTCTACTCCGACCAGCTGCCACGTGGAGACGTAGTGGTCATTTTGGTTTGCGCCGTCGAGGGAGAGATCCGGCAGGTCGAAAAATGTGTCGTCGACGCCGCCGTACCCCGACGGAGAATTTAGCGATTCTTGCATGCTTTCCGACGTTAAATTACTCGAGGATTGGGAGCTAGGCAGCTCGGCGCGGCTTGGCTCGGCTTCGATACTTTCGCCGTGGCTTACCTCGTCGTTGTCGTCGAATGTGGTCTCGGCGGCCATGGCGGCGGCGGCTTGGATGTCCTTGGGCGAGTTGGAGGCGGGGCGCGGGAGCTGATCAGCCAAGTGAGGGAAATTGAGGTAAGCCGAGTGGCCCTTGATGGCTAGCGCGGCTACGTCGTGGGCTCGGGCCGCCATTTCAGCCGTTGGATAAGTTCCGAGCCATATTCGTGACTTCTTTCTCGGCTCTCTAATTTCGGACACCCATTTTCCCCAATTTCTCTTTCGCACCCCGCGATAAGTCGGGTGTTTCTCCCCGCCCTCAACTTTTCTCCGTTTCTTATTTCCGCCCCCAGTTTTCGCTTCTTGACCTCTCTTCGACCCTTTATTGCCCTTTGAACTCTTACTCGAGGAGGAGGAGGAGGAGGAGGAGGAAGTCGTAGTGATGGTGGTGGTGGAAGGAGAATTCGAGCCGCCATAATCCCCTGAATGCGAGGCGGTGGAGGTAGAGGAAGTGGCGATGGGCGTGGCGGAGTAATAGTCATGGCCTAGAGGCTCAATGGCTTGTCTTCCCATGGCTATGCCCCTCTCTCTCTCCCTTACCTTACACAAGAAATGTGAATAGTTTTATACACTAAGAAATGGAATGTGGTGGAAGGCTTATAAAGGTCTGGCAATTCTTCAACAAGTTGGGTTTAATTGATTTAAATAATGGCAAAAGAAAAAAAAAATGAAAAAAAGAAGTGTGGGACCTAGCCACAAGGCAACTACAGTTCAACTAATAGGTGACCCATGTGGAAATTATATTTTCTTAATTATTTATTATATATTAAATTTATTTCAATTATATATATTCTGCCTTACCATTTACAGTAAATTTCATTTGCAACATTTGTGACGTGTTGCAGTCGAAGGACCACAAAACCTTTTATTCCCCATGAAATAATTGGCAGGCTAAAGTAGGGTAATATTTGTTACTTTTGTATGTTATCGATATGTTATTTGTATATATATATATATTTTTATACTCTTTTTGTCCCATTTTATGTGTCGGATTCAGTTAACGAGGCTTGATTAAAAGTTAGTTACAATTTAATTGTTCAGAATATAAATTTAGAACTAGTATATAAAATTCATATATTTAGAAACTACATTGGAAATACTATTAAACACAAAAAATCAAATTTAAAAATTATAAAAAAATGCTAATAAAAATAAGTAAAGAATAAATAGTTGGTTTGACAAATGAATAGTAAATAGAACACATAAAATAAGACCGAGTAGGGAGTACACAGTAAGAATGTTGTCAATCAGTATTGGTATTGTGTTATACATACTTAGTACTAGACACTTAAGCGTAGCAAGTCGAGCATTGTTAGTACTAGTGCTAACGATACATGGCGAAACCCGCTAATGTGTGGTTATACCAGTACAATATGTACAAATCCGTGTTGATTGACAATGTAAAAATTTTCACAAATTTTTATATTAGCGTATAATGGATTGATGACTCAGAGATAGATACCGTATAAGTAATAAATATAAAGATAAGGAGATATTACAATTCATATCAGATCATATAATTCTTCGATTTACAGGAAAGCTTGTTACGTTGCTGCTACCTGAATGTGCGTTTTAGATGAAACCCATCTTGTGACTCTTGTCGACAAAGGACCAGAAGAAGGTAAATCAGTCTAGGTTATCCGATCCACGACTGGCTAGCTTATATTAAGAATTCATTAAACTTAAAATTTTGTAATTATCAAATCAACTGCCCAACCAACTCGATTAGGATTGTCCCATATTAACGATGTACCATACGTGTGTTACATTAATAAAAAATTGTTGGAGTTAACGTGCGATGTATCGAGGGATACATGTACGTAGTTGAAAAAGTTGATACAAACATTGATTTTTTTTTTTGTTGTGGAAGACTAACACGGCTTGTGTTGGGGATTGGCTTGTATCAAAATTCTTACATTCCTCCGGGTTTTGGGTTTCTAATTTTGTTTAATTTTTGGAATATATATGTGGGGGAATGCCTCAAAATTTTACTACTTTTATCTCTGTATTTTGTAGTCATCCATTAATTCCAGGCTTGTTGATAACCAGTCATCATCTTCAACTTGCCCATCTTACTTGCATTTTTTTTTTTAAAAAAAAAAATTATTTTTATTTTACATCATACCAATCAATCAAAATGCAATTATTATTTTTTTTATTTCTTATAATTAGTCATAATTATATTATACGTTCAAGAATACATCAGAATCCAATGTATATTAACTGTTGAAAACGGCGCATTTTTTTATTTTATTATTTTTATTTTTAGGGTGGGGTGGGGGGTTTAAGTATAATTTGACCAATTGAAAATTTGCCAAGTAAAATAGGAAAATAATATGATTAATGCTATACAGGCCCTCTATATTTTTCCTTCAATTTTTACTTCATGACTTAATAACTACTTTTTTTTTTTTTTTTTTTAATTAGTGTTGCGTCAACTAATTCGTTGGCACCCAATAAATGGATGTTATTGTAGAAAGAAAAAAATTTTAAAATAATAAAAGAATTTTGTACGGTAAAATTCAAATCCTAAGTACACTGTACTTTCATATTTTGAAAAGTGCAATTTTTATAATGCATACTGTGTTAAAAGTTACACAGTAAAGTTGGTGATCATTATGAAAATGTCACAATGTTCTTTTTAAAATTTGATTTGATCCGTTCGATTTTTTCAGATGTAAAATTGAGATAGGTTATATTGCACCACATCCGGATACGGTTGCAAGGTCCTCTAGGTATGTCTGGGAGCCGTTACAGTGCAACCATGTAGTAATTGCGGTGCAATCCTTCACAAATTCGCAATTCGCATGGTTAATGTTGATTCTAGTTGCGGTGCAATCCTTCACAATATATATATATATATAGAAAGAGAGGAAAAATCTTACAATTTTCCATGTGGGTTTTGGTGCTAGGGAAAAAGACAATGAATTGAACACCTATACACATGACATAAATTGTATTTATAGAAATACAGGTTCTATTTTTATTTTATTCTTTTAAAATTTATTTTCAGGATTTTCTGAAGGTTATGTACTTATGTGCAGTGCGTGTATGTATATGTGTGGGGGATCTGGAATTCGATGTAAAAATAATCAGAATAAAATATTACAACACATGGGTCACATGTCTGTGGGGCCCGACCCGGTTCAAATTGTTCCATATTTTCTGGTCAATTTGACATTTTTTAAAACAAATTTTTGGAACAACAGTCAACCGCATATAACAAATCTATTATTAACTGTCTACAATGAGCACAAGCACATTCATGGAATAACAACATTAACTTGCACCAATTATAATTAATATAATTGTTATTTTCAAATCTGGACGTTCAAGCATGTTGAAAACTTGATTCTGGGGTACTTTTAATATTTAAAAATTTAAAAATATTAAATAAAGTTGTCACCAACTACTACGTAATATGATGACATATCTGTTACCATTCTAAATGGATGGTCAGAGGATCAAACCTTGATAATGAGGACAATTGATTTTTTGGGGGTTTTTTTGCACGAATTGACCAACTTCAATCCGATATGAGTTATTTTGTATCATAATAAGTCAAATCAAATTGTTCGATCCATTATATTCATTAGTTATTCGTTAGTCTTTTTATGAGTTCATTAATTAAATAAAATCACGTCAGATCAATAGCGCAATGAATATCATTAACTGTTTAAATTGTTTTAGTGAGACATTTTATGTATGTCTCCTTTCATTGCACATCAAAATCAACAACTAACTAAACAAAAATCATAGTTTGATAATTTTTTGTCTGTCCTCTTTCCTTTCTATGTTCAACAGAAAAATACAAGGTGGCTGCCACCAACCATACATCTGTAATGAAAAACAAAAAAAATAAAAATAAAAAAATTTCAAGAGAAAAACCAGTTGTCCAACTTGGTCACCGTACCATTTTATTTTTTGGCCAGACCACATATTTGCTTGGTCGCCTAGGGTACGATAGAACCCTACACACCGGAACTAATTTATTTGTGTCGGTGATAAAATATTCTTTATAAGTTTTAAGGTAATTGCATTCTTAGAGCTCAAATTCGAAAATTTTAATTAAGTTGAAAGAGACTAACGTCATCTTATTTATATTCTATAGGTAACTTATTAGTCACTATTTATTACAGAGTAATTAATTATATTTACTCTGATTAAATAATTAAATTTTGATGAAAAAATATTGATTATTTTATGTTTTATGATTTGCGTGTTCCTAGCTTCATGCATGTTGTAGTTAGATATTTTTTTTACAAGTCAAATACAAGAAAATATTTTGAACAAAAAGTTAAATTTGACTTTGTCATATATCAAATTAAAGTTATAACCAATGTTGAAAAAATCGCTAGGCGCCCTCTAGGCGCCTGGGGACCGCCTAAGCCGCCTAGGAGGTCGGGCGCCTAGCGCCTAATCGGCGCCTAGGCGCGATTTTTGCAACAGTGGTTATATCTCATCTGCTTGGTTGATGTGAGTAGCTCTGCAGTTTGATCTCATCCTTTAAGGAAGGTTGAGAATTCAAAACCTCATCTATAGTATGAAAAAATTAATATGATCAGCGTTTTGTTCCTTAATTAGGTCGACCAAGTGCGAACGTGATGGTTTACTATTACGTACGCCAAAAGTTACACAGTAATATATCCTTTCGTACTTCCACCCAACCACCTGACCTAATCAGTGCTCCAACGGCTGGATGACATCATAGGGGCATAGGGCTCTCCAATCTAGAGTTTGGGTCATTGGGCTCTCCAAGTTAAAGGAAATACCTTCTCCCGCGACTCTTGAACAAGTCTTTGTACTATTAATATTCTTAATTTGACTTCACCAAAATACATTTTCAAATAGTAACTATGGCTTTAATTTTCTCGTAAATTAAAGGATACGTAGTTAAAATGTACCATCCAATTCGGCCATTCACTGAATTTGTATGTATCACAACAAGCAACACATAACTACGCTGTATGTACGTCCAATGTATATGGTACGTAAACAAGTTGCAATAGGGATCCTACACTATATATATCTTGGATCAATCCGACAAGAACCTAAACAACATAAACAACAAAAACGTGACGATGTTGGCCGGTAGTGAGGCTTTTAAATGATGTTACAATTGTGTGAATGTGGTTTTGCTGTGTGTTCCCATCCAACGTTATCGTCGTCTTGGCAGCTACCGCTTTAATACTCCATTAATTAGAAAACGTAGCTCTTCAACGCCAGACTATCTCCGGGCCTAGCTGTGTAAATGATATATGTATAGTACTAGATCATCATATATATATATATATATATATATATAACAAGAGATTCTTTGACGAAAAATAATATGTATAACTTTTATTACATCGTTCGGGTAACAAATCAACATAACATGGGAGAAAAACGACATGACAGCTTTGGTAAAAAACGTACAACATCGTTTTAGAAAATCTGCAGTTTGAGTCTCCCTCTTGTAATTTCAACTTTTCTTCTTCGTAATTGAAGTTTCTTTTTTATTTTCAAAAAAAAAAAAAAAAAAAAACGCATTCGATACTAGCTATACTATTTTTTTGGCTTCATGATAAAAAATTTGATCCCGAGAAAACAAAAATCTTCTATTTGAGAGTGATTTCATCACTCTACATGGCAGGTGATTGGCATTATATTCTTGAATTACATGGGCACCTGCTAGCTAGCTAGCTAGATACTTTAGTTTGTACTTGTTGCTTCTAATAGAGGGAATGAAGTGGAAGCATTCAATTCAAATGCCAACCCTATTTAATTTCCGTTTATGTAAAAGAAGGCATATAAGTGAAAATTATTTGATCGAGAAACTTTCAAAATATCGTATACTTTTGGTCTTTCAATTAAGGGGGGTACGTAGTGAATTTAATCATCCATCAATTATTAATATTTTCACTTTTTCTTCTCTGATTAGCTCACTGGTTCGGTAGGCAATATTTGAAAGAAGAGATTAATGTTTGAACCTGGACAACGGCAGTGTGAGATTATACTTAAAGTGGACAGATCTCTTGTGCACACAGATATTTGACCTCGTCTGCTGAATTATTAAGTCACCGTAATTTACATTCTCTCAATTTGAGTCGGAATTGAGGATTTAACCTTCTCGGAGAGAAGTTATTGCAGATGTAGAGTGAAGATTCGTCATATATAAATGGTTAGTGGAAAATTAAAGTACTAGGATAAATAAGGCTTTTTATTTTATTTTCTGCACGTCTTTGATATTTAGGATCAAAAGTATGTACATATATGTCATTCTCTATACACACAAACATTTTTTCTTTTTAATTTTTGGATTGAAATAAAGATAAATCTTTCTCTCTCTATTTTCAACTTTACTTTGCAACATATAACACTATACTATGTATTTTGTACCAATTAAATACGCATTCTTGAATAACTTTTAAAAAATCAATAAAAAATTAAATTTTAAATTTTAAATTGTAAATGCTAAACCCTAAGTAGTAAATAGTGAATCTTAAAGGCCTAAACCAAATAAAACAAAAAATTCCAGTCATAAACTCTCAAATTCAAACTTTTAAGTGCATTGTACTTTTACATTTTTGCAAGTGCAAATTTTAAATACTAAATGTGTACTTTGTTAATATTAAATGTGCACTTCATAACAACTAAATGTGCATTCTTAGAAGTACAGAGTATAGTGCTTTAAATTGAATTGTAAAGTTACTGATAATTATAAAAATATCACCATATTTTTTCAAAAAGTTTGATATGATCAGTTCAATTTTTTCGTATGTAAGATTAAGATTGGTTCTTATTATTTTTCTCATTTTATTCAACACAAAGTCAAAAGTTCAAAGGCACCTGAGCTAATCCAAATTAATCCCATCCTTTCCGTAGACATTATCAATCAATCTAGATCTCATGCTACAATAAATAGTAGAACTTTCCTTTTAGAGTTTACATTATATCTATAATATATCAATAATTCATGAATTTGAAAGTTTTTTTTTAAAAAAAAATGTTAGAACCCTAATCTACCAACCTAATTTGCCTTCCTTATCCAGGAAAAGAAGTAGTCTAGGGATGTTAGTGCTTCTTGTTCTTTTTCACGAAAGAATTGAAGTGATTACCTACCATTCAACCAAAAAATGTCGGAAATGATAAACTAAAGAATATTGGTCTTGTTGGTATGTGTTCTAGAAGACTAGCTACAACTCCAGGTGCCAGAAGCTCATCCCCCCTGGCCTCACCAATAAAAACTAAAAAATAAAACACACACAAAATAATATATATATATATATATATATATATATATATATATATATATATATATATATATATATATATTTCATCTCCTCGGTAAAAAATATGGACCCTCATCCACACCCTTCATCTTGAAATATTGGTCAAAGTACCTACGAGGTCCCTGTACTATAGCGTTTTGTTCAATTTAGTCCTTATATATTTATTTTGTTCAATTTAGTCCCTATACTTTAAAAATTGGTGTAATTAAGGACAATAGTTAATGGTGTTAATATTACGGCTAACTTAGGTTACGTGGCGCTGACGATATTTATATTCTTACTCATATATTTCTTTATAAATATTTAAAATTAGTTATTTTTACCACCAATATATTAAATTAGTATGTCTAAAATAAATAATTAAAACCATGTTTTTAATGAGATTTGGACAATTGTACTTAGTTTCACCACTTTTTAAAGTAGATGGACTAAATTGAACAAAATAAAGGTACAAGGACTAATTTGAACAAAACACTATAGTACTTTGACCTGAAATATCAAATACTAGAAACTTACCATTACAGAATTTTTAAATTTACAGTAATTATAAAATAGACATCGCTCTTAAAAGTTACAAATAAAATAATAACCTTATCCACGTATGAACGTGCAAACTTGTGTTCTTATAACGATTATATTGTGCATTTTAGAAGGGTTGTGTTGTACTCTTAATTGGTTACTGATTATATTTTGAGTATTTAGAGTTTTTTGTTGAGTATTTTTATAATTTTTGAAGTTTACATACTTTTAAGTTGCATTTGTAAGTATTATTATTTATGATGTGTACTTTTAGAATTCTAGTTTTTGAACTTACTTTTGTGTTACACTGGTAAGTATAATAAAATTCACTTTGAAACTTTGTATAGCGAATTTTAGAGTTTTCATATATGTTCGCACTTGGCGTGAGTTCACACCTGATCAGTTCCACCTCTATCTATATAAATGGCAAAATTCGGTGGTGGATGGGAATCTAAATCACATTGAAAAACATATCTCAAAGAATGAATAGTATTGGGCATATGTTCGAAGAGTTAAGTTTAGAATCTTGATGCTCAATTTGAATTCAATGACTATTGATCGCTAACCAAAAAAAAAAAAAAATTTAATCATATTTTCATTATTAGCTATAATTTTTAGTATAATGATAAATAATTAATGCAATTTATATCAGAATAAATCATAAAATTTAAAAACTCGATATTAAAAACATAATATAATTACACAATGATAAGTGTTTGAAGTAACAAATTACAAATAAAATATGTTCTTTAAATAATCGTTAAGAGTTCCTCAATAAACAATCAAACACTTTATTAGTGAATGTAATCATTTACCTAGAGAGTCACTTTGCTGCTTTCAAAATAAAATAAATAAATAAATAAATGCAAAAGCAAGAAATTGAAATAAAAAAGAAAGTTGTTATAAATAGTAATGATTGTGGACATTATTATGTAACGGTTTCCTTTATGTCTCCATTATTGTATTCCGTTACACTTGTTATTATATATATGTCATTCTAATGTAATGATCATAGGTGTGGTATAAAGGAATAAGAAACCCTCTATTTTGTCTCTACTCTTCTTCTTGTTCTTACTGTTCTTCACGAGCTAAAGGCCTGCAAACAAACTTGCAATACAACAAAAGTCACTTTCTTCTTTTTGCTAGGGGGAATATATATTGTAATTATTAGCTGCAGACTTGCGTGTCTTATCCATTCGTTGTAGGAAAATGTATTTGCAAAACTAAAATTAACCTAGATTTTTTAATTAAAAATTTTGTCCGTAATAATATTTCTTTGATTTATAGAAAAATTTGCAATTGTTACATGACCGAACTGACTGACTTAAACCAAGAAAAACAACATACTTTACTTACAATTATTTCGGAAGGATTTTGGTTTATTGGTTAATTACAAGAATGTGGAGTTGTTGAACTACTAAATAGTTAATTGAGTTCATATATATACATATATAATACCATGTCCAAACATTCCGAATATTCCCTTGGATGAAATGCAGACGTATAAATCCAGCCCCTGCTTACATATATAACTTCTGGATTAATTACAACAATTAAAAAATTAATTATTTAATTAATTTCCAGTACAAATTAAGCACTATATGTTAAGAGTACTATTTCTTCCAGCTGTTAATAAATTAAACATTTCATTTCCTAACTTGTTCTGATCTAACAAGTATTATCATGGTTCGTTGGTTTAAAAAAAAAATAAAAAATTGTTCTGATCTAGATTAAGCATTTTATTTCCATATTATTCAAGGCCTGAAAATGCAATTGCATGCCTTAGAACTTGGTCCCACTATGTATTGCTTGTTAATAAAGTTTATTTGTCTCTCAAGAACTTCTTGCAGAAAGGTTGAATTTTCAACCCTAAGAATCCCTCAGATCCCTGTCTGAGAAAATAAATCACAGTGACGTACTCAATAACTCAATCGACATCACAGTGACGTACTCAATAACTCAATCGACAGGCCGGGGGCCAAATATTGGTGGGCACAAGGAATCTGCCTACTTTGGACATAATTCCTTCACATTGCTGTCACCGAAATTTGAACCTTAGTCTCTTCGATCTCTCAAATACTATCTACTAAATCATTGAGCTAAGCCCATGCGAGTTGGTCTTTCAAGAACTAACTATATATGAAAGTGGCCAGCCCTCAATATATTGATCTAGTGGATTAAAAGATTTTTCACTTAAGTTTTAATTTGTTTCTATGTGGCCAGGATTGTAAGAGTTTGATTCTTATTACGAACATTGAGAGTTTAGATTTGGATAGATTTCTTTGTGCATAGGAATATACAATGTTGTATTATTTACCTCCTATTTATTTAGGAACGAATTCATGAAATTTATTTAGAATATAGTATGAAAAAGTTGGAAACATGCATTATGCATTTATATGAGAAACAAATGGATATGGTTAGTTGATAACACGCCAACATCTATGATTTACTTAGGGGTAACGTGCACGGTTATTAGTTGCTCCTATCCATATATGGATGAGGTGGATCGGAGTAATTAACCTGAGAAAAAAAGTGAAAAATAATTAGGAAATTATATAAGAGATCGAAATTGTTATATGCAATAATAATTCTCAAGTATTTTTGGATCAAAATGAGGGATTAATCTAATAAGGGAAAATGACACTTTTTCCCCCTTTGTTATATACTTATAGCACTTTTTCCCCCTAAATTATTTAAGTGGCAGTTTTTTCTCCTGATATATTAAATGGACATATTTACCCTTAAAATAAATATTTTATTTATTTTTCTTCTCCAACAAATTATAACCACGATTTGAAAAAATAAAATACATTAAGTGTTGAATTTAAAATATTTTAAAAATAAAAAAATAAAATTTTAAAAGAAAGTTTGAACCAACCGTTCAAATTGGATCCAAAATCGTGAACCGACGGTTCAAAATAAAACTCAAACCGCGATTATATATACTTATATGTGAGAGTCAATATAAATGCGGAAAAAAACATACACTATTTGCAAATATTATAATTAAAATTTAAGTTATTGCTAGTAGTTGTTCCGATTTGAACCTCCGATTCACGGTTCAGGATCCATTTTTTTCCAGTTCACGATTTTAATAAACGGAAATCCAAATATTGGGTTATGTTATGAATCATAACCGAAATTTTTTAATTTGATTGCTATAGTGTTTGGTTCAGTTTGAACCGAACCGTGGTCATCCCTACGTATAAGCAATAATTTGTTGAAGAAGAGAAATAAATAAAACATTTGCTTTAAGGGTGGAAATGTCCATTTAATATTATCAGGGGGAAAAACCGCCACTTCTATAATAATTGAGGGGGCAAATGTGAATGCATGAATAACACAGGGGGAAAAAATGCTATAAGCATATAACACAGGGGGAAAAAGTGTAATTTTCCCATCTAATAATGTCTAATAGTAATTCTTCTTCGACCAAGAATGCTTAATCTATCTCCTTCCCCAAAAGGTTGAATCCTTAATCACAAGGGCTCGACAGAATAATTGAGAGGATGTAAATCACGGTGGCTCAATGACTCACAGACAGGACCAAATGCTGGTGTGCACAAAGGATCAGGTCACTTTGAGTATAATCCCTACATTGTCACCACCGATGTTCAATTCAATTCGAACCTTAGTCACTTCTCACAAATACGGCATACTGAACTATTGAGCTAAGCTCGTGTGGACAATGCTAATCTATCTTCATTCAACACATGAACGATACCAAACGTATCATTTTTTTTTTATAAATAAATAAGTAAACGTAAAATAGGTGGTTCTTTTTTTGAGCGACGAGGGAAGTATACACTAGGTAAATCTCGCATTGTTACCCTATACTCGAAAAAGACCAAAATGAGGTAAATAGGTGGTTCTTGAAAATATAATCAAGGGAAAATTTATATACATTTGCATTTTTTTTTGTTCTCCAAAATTATCCCTCTAGCCGATAGCAGAAGACTAATCCCTCATTCCTACTGTCAGCACACTAAGTAGTAGGGGACTGACCAAACGGTTTGCTCCATTTATATGAGTGGGGTTCGAACCTCCAACTTCATATTTAAGGAATGAGGTGCTAAACCACCACATATATACATTTGCATTGTGTGTATATATATAGAACCAAAGATTCTGGAAAAATACTTTTTGTATTTATTATTATTAGTTAGAACTTCAACATTAACGATTAACGTACGTATTACTAAGGTAGCCTTTAGCTAGGATGACTTATCACTCCAATACGTGCCTTATCTAGAGGCAAAACTATCATGGCGGACAAGACACTGCACCCACGCATGTATCCATTAACGTCAACCCCTCAAAACACTCACGTATAGTACACTTCACCAATTGCATCTCACCAATATAAAACCTACCGGCAATTTCCATAATTAATATTAATGTTGCACAGCCTCCGCACGTTGTTTAGGACGACCACCACTACTGGTTCCTTAAAAACATCGATACATATCTTCTTTCTTGTTCCCAACCCTCAAAACCCCCCACGCTCAGACCCGACAGAGTATATGAAAGAATGTAAATCAAGGTAACTCAGCTGAACACAGAGGTTAGACCTTTGCGAACAAGGAACAGTCCCCTTCTGCTCCTACACTGTCACTTATCGATCTCGAATCATTGTTCTCAAACTTTACCGACCAACTGAGCTGCTCATGCGTATATGCTTGCCGATCAAACCCCACAAACTATTTCAGTGGATTTAGATCCAATCGCAAGTTGTTTTGTTCTTTTTCCCCGGAGTGTGGTGTACGTATCGACCAAGTTTCTAATTCATGTGGTAACAAGAATCTATCCGAATCACGTCTAGGTCGAGCTATCTAGTTTTCTCCGCGTACGGTGTACAATCTATTTTTATTATTATTATTTTTTTGTTTGTGTACTTGAATTGTATGTTGATGATTATCTAATATCTATCTATTATGAGTTCTACTACATAGATTCCCAAATTGTACTCCATCATTTGTACTTCCTGAGGTGGCAAATCAGGATTGGTTATTTTCAACATGTAGGTCCACAGACAAATGTCTACATAAAAAACATGTGAGAGGGAGTATAAGTTGGGAGTATAAAATGGGAGTACATCAAGTATTTTCCATCTATTATTTTATACTCATTGTGTTGGGTATGTAATTATGTAAACATAAATATGTAGGTCTAACTACCAGTTTAAACTTTTAATTAAGACAAAACACATGTGTGATAAGCTCTATTTGTTTAGCTTTTATTTAAAAAAAAAAAAACAGTATGTTTAGTCTTTTAGTTGAAGCCAAACACATCTTTCAATTTATTGATTAGAATATGCTATAGAACCAATCAACACCGTGCCTTTGTATTAATTCAAAGTCAAAAAAGGTAGGGATCGGACCATGTTGATTTTATATCCTGTACAAACTCAAATCTTTCATCATTTACTCTGAGATGATAAAGTAAAAGAGTCATAGATAATAATTGATACCTTTGAGTTTTTATCTCACACATATATATAGTGCTATTAATAATTCTTTTTTTTTTTTTTGAAAATGTGCTATTAATAATTCAATTACATCAATTTTATGCGAAATCTCTATTTTAAAGTTTTCTGACTCTTTAACTTGAAAATTTTACATGAGCTAAGGTATGAAAAGTGAAGTATTTTAATTAAGGTGATAATTGGTGCAATGTCAAAGATGGTTGTCACATTGGGAAATACATGCATATATTCAAAATTGAAAAGAGAAAAGTCATTTGCTTCAAAGGCTAGCACATGTCCATGGTTAGAAAAAGAAGGTATATATGCATGCATGTATCTGTCTCTCTATGCATGCATACAATGTAACAAAATCCTAAACAAATTTAATAATAATTCATCTTATTCTAGATCATCCAGTCGTCTCTCTCTATCGTCATCGCCGCCATACTTGGATTCTTGGCAAGCCAACAGATGTTGGAAAAAATAGCTTAAAATGGCATGTTAAGTGGCTATTTTGTGGTACAATTATCAGTGGGGTTCACTTCCGATTTGGGTCGGGTTAAAGTGGAGAACACGATAATAGAATCAAGGAATGCATATTTTTTCGAGAATATATTTCCTTGTAGGTCCAACGAGGGACCAAGTACGTCAAAACGAACGTTTGACGAAACTATGGATAATGATAGTGGGGAATCCGAGAGAGAACCCGAGCTCGAGCCGAGACGCAGTAAGTGGGCGAGAGTTGGAAAATCATTCGGTCCTGATTTTCTAACTTACTTGTTAGAGTACGATTCGGGTACTCTAACTTGTTTATTAGAAAATGAACCCGATCTTCTATCTTGTTTGATAGAGAACGAGCCTCGAACGTATGTAGAAGCCGTGACTTCTACGGAAGGACCAATGTGGAAAGAGGCTATAAAAAGTGAAGTGGATTCTATTCTACAGAATCACACTTGGGAACTGGTTGATCTTCCTCCGGGTAGTAAACCCTTAGGATCCAAGCGGGTCTTTAAAAGGAAGATGAAACCGGACGGTTCCATCGAGAAGTATAAGGCTAGGCTTGTGATCAAGGGTTACAGGCAACGCGAAGGCCTCGATTACTTCGACACGTATTCTCCCGTGACGAGAATAAATTCCATTAGGATGATACTTGCCATAGCCGCGTTGCGGAACTTGGAAGTTCATCAAATGGATGTGAAAACCGCTTTCCTAAATGGCGAATTAGATGAGGAAATCTATATGGAACAACCCGAAGGGTTCGTGGTTCCGGGCCAAGAGAGGAAAGTGTGTAAGTTGGTTAAATCGCTCTATGGTTTAAAACAAGCGCCTAAGCAGTGGCACGAGAAGTTTGACCATGCGATGTTAACTAACGGGTTTAAAATAAACGAAAGTGACAAATGCGTCTACGTTAAGGAAACGATAGACGGCTACGTCATCCTTTGTTAATATGTCGATGATATTCTCATCATTGGTAGTAATGATCGGATGATCAAGTCTACCAAAAACATGTTAAATGCGAGATTTGACATGAAAGATATGGGTTTGGCTGATTTAATCCTCGGGATTAGAATCATTAGAAGACCTGATGGTTTCGTGTTAAGCCAATCACATTATATTGACAAAATCCTTGAGAAGTGGCTAGGACACCATTTGATACAAATATTCATCTAACCAAGAACCACGGAGAAGGTATTTCACAAGTGGAATATGCTCAGGTTATTGGTAGTTTGGTGTATCTTATGAGCTGTACTAGGCCGGATATTGCCTATGCGGTTAGTAAACTCAGTAGATATACGAGTAACCCCGGTGCTATGCACTGGAAGGCAATAGTAAAGGTTATGAGATACTTGAGGTATACTCGTGATCTTGGACTGCACTACGGGAGATATCCCGCTGTACTTGAAGGGTATAGCGACGCGAATTGGATATCTGATATTAAGGACTCTAAGTCCACGAGTGGCTATGTGTTTACACTAGCCGGTGCAGCCGTTGCATGGAAATCCTCTAAGCAA
Source organism: Ipomoea nil (assembly GCF_001879475.1). NCBI lineage: Eukaryota > Viridiplantae > Streptophyta > Magnoliopsida > Solanales > Convolvulaceae > Ipomoea > Ipomoea nil. Next base: position 2,972,282 of record NW_017616616.1, on the reverse strand, counting down.
ACTGTGATAGCTAGATCCACGATGGAATCTGAGCTGATAGCCTTGGACAAAGGTTGTGAAGAGGCTGAATGGCTACGCCATTTTATAGAGGATATTCCTAATTGGGAAAGACCGGTACCTCCAATATGTGTGCATTGCGATAGTCAAGCCACAATTGGGAGGGTACAGAGTCATATGTATAATGGTAAGTCTAGACACGTGCGTCGTAGACATAATACCATTAGACAACTACTCACAACTGGTGTTGTCTCGATTGACTACGTAAAGTCAAAAGACAATATAGCGGATCCGCTGACCAAAGGGTTAGGAAGAGAAGTTGTGGAGAAGTTGACACGAGGAATGGGTCTAATGCCCTTGGACTGAAAAGTTCTATAGTGGATACCCAACCTAGCTGGCACCTAGGTTCAATGGGACAACTAAATTATGGAACGGAGCGCGTCACTGTGGGGGTCTCGGACTCCCTACCACTCCTCGTTAAAACAGTGACTCCCGCAAGAGGCTAGCATGTTAATGCTTTAATGATTCTTGAGTATGCGGGATACTCGAGAAAGAATCACCTATGTTAGAGAGAAGTGAGGGTCGCTTCAAAGGAGAATTGTTGGGCACAATTCTTTAGAAACTCTCGCAGAACCAGGAACGGTCACCCACGACCAAAACGGGCACACTCATGAGAGCAAGAGCATGGTTGGGAGATTCCTGTGTGAGATATGTCATCGTCTACACAAACGGCAGTCGGTTCAAAGACATCGCGTTCTACCGTACAGCCAGTAGAGTAAACATGTCTTCACGAGGGAAGGTTCAAAGGGTATAGTGACTCCCTACCTATCCTATGCAGGGATCTACCGTTTGAACACAGTTGTTTCCGATTTCAAAATACCCCGAAAATCAATTTTTCATTCATGTGGGGGATTGTTGGAAAAAATAGCTTAAAATGACATAAAATGGCATGTTAAGTGGCTATTTTGTGGTACAATTATCAGTGGGGTCCACTTCCGATTTGGGTCGGGTTAAAGTGGATTCGGATTCTTCGTAGTGAGACGAAGAGATCGATATATCGTACGCTCAAAACGGATAATGGGTGAATGAGATATTGATTCTCAAAGTAGACCCATTTGAGTTGGAAAATGAAGGGAAAAAGTGAGCTTTTGTCCCACATTGCTTTGGAATGAAGATTTTCCCCCCTTATATACAAGAGCTCTTTTGAAACTTGTAGAATTGTATAGCATAGAGGCTCTCTCGCGCGGGGGGGGGGGGGGGGGGTGCAAATCAAATTCCAACTAGCAGAGATTGAAAAAGGCTTGATTCAAGCCCGAGCTCGTGTGCGCCGGCACCTAGGTGCACGAATGTCGTCCGAAAATTGGCTGGCCTTGCGGGCTAAGTTATGCCAAACTTCGGTATCATTTTCCAACTGCTATAGCCATTTGGTTCGGCCAGAACCGAAGAGGTTGTGGTGCGTGGTGCACCGAGAGCACAACTCTCGTGCAACAGAGTCCACGAAAGGTGCAAGGGCCGAAACTGGATGAGGTCGAAAGTTGAGACCGAACCCTGTACGCTAACGGTCAGGAACCCGAAAGTTCTGACTGTTGAGGGGATTGAATTCATCTGTTACGGAATTAATTGTCTATTAATTCCAATTTTGAATTCTGAATTCAATTCCCAAGTAGTGGCCTGCTGTTATAGCTGTTGAAATGCAGCTTTAATGTCATTTTTAATTGCCAAGGCTATTGGCTCCTTCAACCCTATATAAGAGAGGGTAGAGGCAGTAGAGTTTTTACACACAGAAACATAGAACACGAAAGTTCGTTTTTTTCAGCTTCAAAACCTCTCTGCTTCTATTCTTTCTTGACCTACTGTGTTCATAACCACGTCTTGCTCGCCGGATTCTTTGTTTGAATGCTCAAACACTGAGTCATAGCAAGTTTTATCCTGGGAAGCCTAGGCTACAACGCTCCTAGCATCTTTGGGAGGTGGCAAATAAGGTTTTAAGGAAAGAGTGCTCACTCGACTCTTGAAAAAAACCCCAACACCAAACACTAGCCATTTTTCTTCATCTTTTCTTCCCTTCTTTCCAGAAAATAATAGTCAATTTTATTTGATTATTATTTGTTTTCCTACCAACGGTACCAACAACTATGTACCCTTCCTAAATAAAGAAAATGGTATATTTCTAATCACTAATTATTGTAAAAGAAAAGCTCTAGTAGTTTTTATCTAGTAAATGAGAATTGATCGAGAAGACTCATTCTAGGTTTGCTTCTAGCAGTAGCAAGAAGAAGCCTATATAGCAAGAAGTAAAGATAAATTAACAAGTGATGACCACCTAATCTATCTATACTATCTATCTAAATTATATATAAAAATAAAATCCTGAACTTTTAACTTCCTCGTCCAATTCCTAAAAAATCTCTCTTCCTAATAAAATATATTGATTTATACTTTTCCATTCGTACAATAATATAATTCTAGGTTAAAATTTTATTCTAATATTATAAAATAGTGTAATACAATTCCTATTGTAATCTATACCATCTATCTATACTGTATATAAAAACAAAATCCTGAACTTTTAACTTTTCACCCAATTCCTAAAAAATATCTCTTCCTAATAAAATATATTGATTTCTACTTTTCCATTCATACAATAATTCTGGGTAAAAATTCTATTCTAATATTATAAAATTGTGTAATACAATTTCTACTGTAATATATATATATATATATATATATATATATATATATATATATATATATATATATATATATATATATATAAACAAAATCCTGAACTTTTAACTTCCCGCCAAATTCCTAAAAAATCTCTCTTCCTAATAAAATATATTGATTTCTACTTTTCCATTCGTACAATAATTCTGGGTGAAAATTATATTCTAATATTATAAAATTGTGTAATACAATTCCTACGGTAATCTATACTATCTATAAAAACAAAATCCTGAACTTTTAACTTCCCGCCCAATTCCTAAAAAATCTCTCTTCCTAATAAAATATATTGATTTATACATTTCAATTCGTACAATAATTCTGAGTGAAAATTCTATTCTAATATTATAAAATTGTGTAATACAATTCCTACTGTATCTATACTATATATAAAAACAAAATCCTAAACTTTTAACTTCCCGCTCAATTCCTAAAAAATCTCTCTTCCTAATAAAATATATTGATTTCTACTTTTCCATTCGTACAATAATTCTGGGTTAAAATTTCTATTCTAATATTATAAAATAAAATAGTGTAATACAATTCCTGTTGTAATCTATATATCCTATATATGAAAACAAAGTCCTGAACTTCTAACTTCCCGCCAAATTTCTAAAAAACCTCTCTTCCTAATAAAATATATTGATTTATACTTTTCCATTCGTACAATAATTCTGGGTTAAAATTCTATTCTAATCTATACTATATATAAAAACAAAATCCTGAACTTTAACTCCCCCGCCCAAATCCTAAAAAATCTCGTTTGACAATAATAATAATAATATAATAATAATCAAAACAAAACTATATACAAAATAAAATTTAAAAAAAAAAAAACAACAAACAAAAACAAAAAAAAAAAAAAAAAAAAAAAAAACAAAAAACAAATGGGAGCCCGTGGCTCCCATTTTTTATCCCACATCGAAAATGTTTGGAAAGAGAAGCTCTTGAGCTCCTCTATATAAGAGGAGCAATACTCATCTTTCAAACAAAATTGTTTGCCCATCAATGTCGGCAAGTATTGAGCAGCCAAAAGACTCTTATTTACGAAGTCTTAGTTAATGGCTTCTTATTTTAGTTTTTGTTTTAAAAAAAAATTATTTATTAGGGATGTTTGAGAAATATTAACCCAAAATGTATATGTGTTGTTTTAGTTTTTTAACTGTTTGGAGCAAATTGGCAAGTTATTAAATAATATTTATAATATTTTTGGTGTTTTGATGAAAGACAAAATGTTAAAATGGCAAATTTGATAAAATTTTGACGAATTTGTTTAAAAAATTAATTGTATAGATATTAAAGTTCGTTTGGAAAGTATGACAATGATTTCTGGAAAATGAATTATTATTCATAAAATATTTTTCTTTTTAATGTTTGGTTGCACAGTAGAAAATAAATGACTAAAAATATAAAACAAAATAAATATTAATAATTGACTGCAAATAAAAAATGATCCATAATTGACTAAAATAAAAAGAAATGGTGACTTCACTGCATTTTAATTAAAAATGAAACATAAATTAAAAATTGGACGGAAATATTTCAATAATAATATTCTACACCATCAATAGTAAATGCATATTTTAAACTATAGTAAAAGTAAATTAAAAATGGAACAGAAATATTTCAATAATAATATCTATACCATCAATTAATAAAGGAATGACAATTAGATAAAAGTATCATTGCATTTGTTATTCTTTTTTTTTTTTTTTTTTTTTTGAATGATTGCATTTGTTATTCTAATTGACTAATTGACTGAAAATAAAAAAGAATAATTGGCTGAAAATAAACTTGATATTACTAATTGACTGAAAATATAAAAGGATCACTAATTGAGTGATATTCTACCATTATATATTTTCACCCGAGTAACCCGTCCTGATGGACTGAAGGTGTTAACTCTAGACGAGGATGGAAAAGATTGTGTTGTCACTACCAATGTCGTCTACAAATATGTTTCAATAATGTGTAAATATATACTCGGTAATATTATGTTTTTTTTTTAATAAAAAAATTACTATATATCTAGACAAAAAATATATCTTCCGTACAAATGAATTAGGATAACAATTCATTCCTATAACTGAGTTGGGAACAGAAATTTGAAGTTCAAATGACCGTTTTGTCCCCACTTATATTTAATTTAAAATGGTTTGGTGTTTCTGGCCAAATTTCGCCGGTGATTTGGCCGGGAGGACCAAATGTGTTAGAAATTGCATAGTTGTAGTACTAAATTGTTAGTTTTTAAAGTCAAGTACTGAAATTAACACGCCCGCCCCCTATAGTCATAGGACCAAAAGTGTAAGTTCCTCTAATTATATTCTTTATTGTCCAATATTTACAAAATTAGAAGAATAAATATAAAAATAGTTTATTAAATTACATAGAGAAATTACCTCAACACGGTTAACTTCACCAAGTTATAATGTGAAAAATGCATCCGAATCCTATATCCTATACAATAAAAGTACATATATTATTTACTTTTTATTATTTAAGAGTAATAAACTATAAACTATTAAAATTATAATAATTGAAATTTTTAGATATTTTCAATCTGGTTCTCTAGTAACATACTATCACGAATTTTTGAAATAAGTCCTAGATCACAAAAAAGTTTCATCACGGACAAAGATTCATACATATTTAATATGTTATCTGGTTTTACTTGAATCTTAAACAGAACGTGTTGGTCAACTATAGTATCCATTTCAGGTGGGAATGCATTCATTTCGTCCTAAACAATAAAGAGTATTCGTTTAGTACAAAATGAATAAAAAAAGTATATATATATATATATATATATATATATATATATATATATATATATGCCTAATTTAATACAAAAATTAAAAGAAGCCTAATTTAATACAAAAATTATTTATAACCTCCACATAAGTTATGTACATTCTTTTTAATTCTGATGCAGATTTTTTAAACAACTCGGTGCATTCATGATCTCATAATTGGAACGATGCATTCCCACGACCATCAGAAATTCTTATGGTAACTTTATATTTAAAGGTACCATTGAAAAAATATTACAAATACACCAAATTTTAATGATCATATAGTCTTTTTTTTTTTTTTTTTTTTTTTTTAATGTAATAGTGCATAAAAATATAGATTTTAATTTTTTTTTTTCCAAAAAATGGGGTGAAATGTTTGTTTTTCATACTGTTTGATGGAAAAGTATATAAAAAAAAAAAAGAATTAATATATGCCTTTTAAAGGACAAATTTCAATATGTCAATACGGTTACATAATTAAGATATTATTATGCCAAAAGAATACCAAATGTAAATAACAACATAAACCTCCACATCTTAAAGCACATATTCTAAGGTTGCTCCGTGGTTATCCTTGACTTCGTAGAGACAAATCAATCGTACTTTTATTGTCCATGCAGCACTGTAGGCTTTTATTTTATTCAATAAAACAAAAGTAGGAGCCATTATATTATATGTAGATTATTTTATATGGAGACTATGTATTTGTACTAGTGAGATACTGAGATTCAATGAAATATATGAAATTGGTAGTGGTAATATGTTTCTTGAGCTACCCTGTTGGGTTAATTGATTTAGCATTTTTGTAATTATGTATTATGTATATAATGTATATGAAATATATGTAAAATAAATTAGCAGAATGGAAAGAATTGAAATTGATGGTAGTAGTAACATAATTGAAGTTAGAAAATTTGATGAAATTAATTATTATAATATTATATTTAGTAAATTGGCAATGATTTTTGTATAATCGATTTAACATTTTTGTAATTATGTATTATATATATAATGTATATGTAAAATAAATTAATAAATTAATTGTTATAAATTTTACCCCGTATAAATTTTTGGAAGAAAATTTTGGCCATCATTTGGCTTATATATATATATATATATATATATATATATATATATATATAGGGACGCACTCAGGTGCGAATAAGTGCCCAGGAAGGAAATGCGAACGAATCAGCGCGTGACACGTGTCCAGATCTAATAACTTAAAAAAAATGCGGTGGCATTTTCGTAAATAATTGAACATCGAAGTGTAAGTAAAATCTCTTATAAGTGCACCTATTTTCACCTATAAGTGCATGTAATTTTGCCTTGTTAGCATTCACTTTCCGCAACCATTCATGCACCTGGGTGTGCTTATAACTATATGTGCAACTATTTATAACTATAGGTGCAACTACTTATAACTATATGTGCACCTACTTTCACCTATAAATGCATGTAATTTTGTCTTGTTAACATTCATTGATCTGAGTTCAGCGGGTAGTAATACTCCTGAAAACCACTCGCAAACATTCATACACCTAGATGCAACTACTTATACCTATGTGTGCAACTACTTAGAATTATAGGTGCAACTACTTAGAACTATAAGTGCAACTAAGTATTGATGCTCAGTGTAAATTTTTACTTGCACCTATAATACATTTTACATGCACTTGTAATACATTTTACTTGCACTTCGATGTTCAATTATTTACGAAAATGCCACCGTTTTTTTTTAAAAAATCAGTGTTTCTCATCCATTAGATCTGGACACGTGGACGAACAGAATCCATTCCTATTTCGCGCCTGGGCAAGCCGTTCGCACCCAAGTGCAACTCTATATATATATATATATATATATATATATATATATATATATATATATATATATATATATATATATATATATATATATATATATATATATAGTTGCATTCACATGTAAACACCATTAAAATATAAACATGTGGACATATATCATGCACACACCTAAATGCGGGTGTGCACATATCTGTGGACGACAGTGTGGGTGTGCACACATCCGTAGTATGTATGTGTGAATCCACAGTATTTGGGCCAGTGTGCACACGTCCATGAACGACAGTGCACATAAGCGGACACAGCACACAAAAACATAAAAACTAATCACAACCTTAGATATCCAAAATTCAACAATCCAGAAATGTCCACACGTTTGTATTTTAAACTCTGTTTTTACATGAATGTAATTCTCTTTCTCTCTCTCTCTCTCTCTATATATATATATATAAGGAATAAGGGTCAAAGAGGCCACCCAACTGCACACCAATATGCAATTAGGCCATCCAACTCAAAAAGAATGCAATTGGGTCATTGAACAACACAAACTTATGCAATTTGACCCAAAATTTACTTGTTTACCTGAATAGAAAGTTACTAATTTAAAAATAATTTTTTAACAATAATTTTTTTTTCAAAATAAATATTTAAAGTAAAAAAATATTAAAAAATTAAAAAAAAAAAAAAAAAAAAAAAAAAAAAGAAAGAAACAGCCCGAGACGAAGAAGTCTTCGTCTCCGGCGAGTAGCTTCGTCTCCTGGCCGGAGACGAAGTTACCTTCGTCGTCTCCGGCCATGGAGACGGAGGGACCTTCGTCCCCAGGCCATGGAGGCGAAGGTCTCTTCGTCTCCATGGCCTGGGGACGAAGGTACCCCATGACCGACGATGAAGGTACCTTCGTCTCCGACCATGGAGACGAAGAGATCTTCGTCTCCATGGCCTAGGGACGAAGGTCCCTTCGTCTCCATGCCCGGAGACGACGAAGGTAACTTCGTCTCCGAAATTTTTTTTTTTTAATTTTTTTTATTTGAAATATTTATTTTAATTAAAATTATTGTAAAAATTATTTTTAAATTTAGTAACCTCCTATTCAGGTGAACAAATAATTTTGGGACAAACTGCATAAGTTTGTGTTGTTCAGGGACCCAATTACATTCTTTTTTAGTTGGATGGCCTAATTGCATGTTGGTGTGCTGTTGAGCGGCTTATTTGACCCTTATTCGTATATATAATTAATAATTATAGATAGAGATAGAGATAGAGATAGAGATAATGTGGGTGCACAAGTTACGGTGTGCGTTGCGCACAGGATATATTATGACCGGTCAAGGTCTTAGGGGCATTTTTGTATTTCAACCGTGCGAGTGGGTCTTCTTCGTTTATTCTGCGCTTCACTCTATCTCGCACCGTCATCTCAGAGCTGTCTCTCCCTCAGGGCTGCGCGATTAGTCATTGCTGACAGCGGCCTCCGCCGGGGCTCACAGGGTGCAGCCGGCGTCGCGATCCTTCAAGCGTCGGTCTGGTCGCCATCCTCCATCCTCCACGGCGTCCACTGCTGGTGACCGAGCCGCGGGCGGGGTAGCTTCGAGGGTAGCCGCAAGGCGGCGGGAGGCGCACCGGTGGCACATCGAGGTCAGTTCCGGTTAATTTCAATCCATGCCTATATTCTTTGTAATGCAGACAATTTTGGTTTTTAGGCAATATTGCAGTTTATTTTTTGAAATAGATAGTGCCTCTCATACATATATGTCAAGGTTTTCGTTTATGTGTCTCCCTGTTACTGCATCAAATATAGTTTCATGGATAATTTGGTGTTGTTAATCAAATAATTTGCATTTGCACGTATCAAAGAGTAAGCCCTTGTTTGGCCTACAATTTACTAGAGCCTATCTGCTCCAAAAAGCATAAGCTGGACCAAACACTACAAAAACAGGAAAATGGTCATAATAAAGCTATATAAGAGGCAAGAAGCTGAGGGGGAGGGGGGAGAGGGGTAGGTGAAGGTGTAGGTGTAGGTGTAGGTGCATATAAAAGGAAGTGGAGGCATGGAGGTATGTATCAGTGAACTGAATAATAAAAAAAAATAATAATAATAATAATAATTAGCCCGTGCATACTATTTTTTCTCCCATGTGCATCATGCAGACACCATTGCAGTTCAAGGAAATACTAGGATAACTAGAAAGCAGAGTAATACAAACAGAATTCTTATGAGCTCGTAGGTAGTTTACTGTTTCAGTGAACTAGTGCACATCAGAATTTGTTTCGGTGTTTGATTTGCTTGGTGTTTTCAACTTTTTATTCACAGTTGCACAGTGATGGTACCTTAAACCGCTTACTATACGTTGGGGAAATTGGAGAGAATTTGCTAAAATGGGTGATGCCTGTAGTAGTGTTCGTCTTTATGCATTTTAGAAGTGTAGTAGTGCACTTATGTGAATGCATTTATCCCAGGTTGGGTGCTTAAGGCTTTTTTAATTTACCTTTACTTCTACTAGAAAAGCTAACAGCCCATATTCATTGTATACCACTTACTGTTTCAGATTCACTAGTGCATAGGCAAATCAACAAAAAGTAAAAAGCCTTGAAGCATGAAGCAATGCATAGTTCCCGAAATGCCCTGAACACGTTACTTTGTATGGCTTTGGGATTGCTTAATCTCATACTTTGTTTACTGCATAACTCTAAAGTTGTCATATGCCTTGATATTATGCAGTAGTTGTTGGAAGAAAGGAGTGTGTCATTAAGGTCTCATTATGTCAAACTCATGTGAGGAGCAAACATATATGTGGTTGAAGTAATAGGTTTTGTAGTAATACAGTTCCACATTTTGGTGCCATTATGAAATAGGAAGAATAGGTGCAAAACGAAATAAATGTCCTCCCCCAACTTTCTACAAGAATCTATATGAAAATCACCATTATTGTCGTAGTTGGTTCATGGGTGTATTAAGAATGAGCAGCAGGGGGGCGGGGCGGGGGGAACTCGGGAAATGCACTCATTCCAACCATTAATTCTAATATTTTAAGACGATTACTTACCTGTTTGAACTCAGTTGTTGTGCGTCCAGGTTGCCGTAGGGGTGTTTTATTGGGTAGGAATTTGTGAAGTTTATGGTCTTGTTTCAATTCATTATCAGGTGTGCATTTAGGGAAAAAGCCCTACGGGTTGTATTCTGCACTCACTACATTGCACAATTGTGTTTTGCCATGCTGAGGAGCTTGCTTCTATCTACTCATTCTTCATATACCATGCATGGGTAATTAATATGTGACTAATGAATTGGAAACGCAGAGGCTGGAGGAAAACACGGCTGGACCGTCGACTGTTCCCACGCGGGCTCCACAGGTTTCAGTTTAAACATAGCCTATGCAGGTGCAGCCAGGGGGGGAGCATGATGGATTCACCACCGCAGTGTGTACCCCAGGGGAGGAGAGGCGGTGCTGATCGCAAAGGCAAGAGCCCTCTCGTTCACGAAGAGCAACCTTTTGGAATGTTTTTCAGCACCTCGATGGGCTACCCCACTATTCCTATTCCACCCATTTATGTCGTCTGGGCATGGCTGTTTGGCTCCCCGCTCGCTGATCGGTAAGTGAGGTATACATTACATAGAAATAGTTACGAGCTAAACCAATCTCCGTGTGACAACCGTTTTACGTTAACTTGGTTAGCAATGAAGTTTTGTTCCACCGCGCGAGCCGAAAAGCAAAATGGTCGGACTTCAGAACATTAAAGGAGGGGACAAACGTGTCGAGAGTGATAGTAGATGCATGGTGTTTGGTGCTCAATGCTAGGGAAAGGTATCGGAGATGGAGTGCGCCTTCCCGTCTATTTGCCACGATGGCCGCTACAGTATGTACACTCTAAACAATTGGGAGGCTGCATTCTAGTCTAGTTAAATAATAAGGAAGAATTTTTTTTCCTTTTTCTAGATTACCATAGATGCACATGACATGGATGAATAACATTGTTCTCTATTCTCACTTTTCACTCTATGACTATGTGAATTTTGCATGTTGGCTTCATAACTTTATCCGTGATTTGTAGGTGGTATGAGATAATTGCATCTAAGACCAGAAACCTAAGATGGACTATTAAAGTGCTACTGTATACTCTGGAATATACCTTTACTTCTAGCTAACAATTTCAGTGGAGTCTAATAGATACACATGGCATGGATGTGCACAGTCTACATTACCATACATGCACATGGCATGCACTGCACTTAACATTAAAATTGGAAGTAGGTACACATAATATTAAAGAACATGCTTAGAACTTTATGAATGCGCAGATTGGGAGTGCACATGTACGATTTGCATTGAATACTTTTTGAACCAGTCTTGATGCAGATGTAGATCACCCTTACTGTCAGAACTTATAACTTGTTTGAAGTGCCCTTAACATTACTAACTTGTTTATAACCTTTTGTCTGTGCAGATTGGGATCGGACTATTGTGGGTATTTCATCCAGTTGCGACGAGAGGCTATCGTGGTTTAAATGGCGACTAGATGCTGATGTGCAGACAACAGACCACGTGGGGATGGCCACATTAGACATGGTAACCTTGATCCAAATCTAAAATAGATAATCTCACTGACACAGAACCGTTTTAATCCAATCGAGTGTGCATTTTTTTTTTTGGCAGTATATCTTCCCGATATTGCAAAAGGGACGTTACTATGTGATGAGAATCAGTGTCAAGTGATCCAGGTTCGACATTATTGACAACTCGTCGGCAACGAACACGGGCACAGAAATGTATGGGGGAGCACCGGCAGAACTGGTAATCACAACGTACACCCAACATTGTACGCCACATGTTACTTCTACTCAACTACCTAATTAAATTTAGTTTGATTGCAGATAGACCTCCTGGCTGCGTGCTTAGATAGTAAAAAACAAACACTTCATGCACACCGCTTAAGGAACTTGCAACCCACAAGGATGCAGTTGTCATGGAGCGACACCGCTACCAACTTAGACTCTGCAGCGTATGCGATGTGACACATGGAGTCCTTCGTTGGACAGGAGTGCACCAGTTGGCATTCTGGGCTTGAAAGAGGGAATCTCGTACTATTTCTAAACCTGCAGAAAAGGTTCATGCACAACATCCTGCTGAGTGCAGTAAATGGCAGCATGCAGAGTATTGTAACACAGTATGACCGCCACAGGTTCACACATCTGCTCTAAGGATTAGCTCAACCGTAGCAGTAGCAAGATCACAAGTAAAGGGTGTACCCGTAAATAATGTAGTACTGTTTTTCTCATTTTAAATACGTTTTCTTTCACTTTTACATGATCATCATAGAACGTTTGAATGTTGTCTTACATGACTGTAAAGAAATTAAAACACAACTGCTGAATAATGTGATGTTTCGATCACCGAAAAAAGCAACTGAAAAAGTATAATAATTTTTTTAAATTGTTCTAATAATTTTTTTTTTTCACCTCCCTAGCTAAGGACTTTTGTGAATGCCAAAAGTATAGTTATCAGACCACCCGTTTTGAATAAAAACCATGGATTTCTGACCACTTTTGGGTGATTGAAAATGTAATGTTTTTAGGAGTATGCACTTCTTAAAATGGAAAATATTTACAAATACTATATATATATATATATATCACCCATTTTTTTATTTATCTCTTACACTTATATGATGATATCAATTGTACGTAGGAGTAGGCACGGGTTGGGTTCGGATTCGGGTTCGACCCGACTATATTTAGGTCATCCGAAAATTTTTGGGTTGGAATTTTTCAAGCTCGAAAACTGAACCAAAATAAAGAAACCATGCATCGGGTTCGGGTGCTTCGGGTCGGTCTTAATTCGGGTTTCGGCCAAAATACCCGAAGTGATCATTGTTCAAAATTTTATGTCATTTATAATTATCTTGTTTGAATTTAATAACTACGGAATAATATATTATTGTTTTATATAAAATTAATTATATTTTGTAAAAATTACTTTGAGTTGTGATTATCCAACAATTTGTACGTATATGGCAATTGCTATGTTATACGTATTCATTCAACAATCATATATGTTTGTGTATGCACAACTGTTCAAATACATGAAAATTTGTAATCAATGGAAAATATATGCACACTGTATATGACTTGCGTACTGCAATTCGTTGGAATCAAATTGTTCTCTGCCTTGAATATGCAATATATGTACTGTGCGTATTGACTAATATGAATATTATTAAACATAATCATGTTGGTATTTGGTATTGTGGATGATTTTGGAAATACTATTAATAGTTTAACTTAAATTTTTTTTTGGTCAAATGCTTAGTAGGGTAATAATAAAAACAAATATACATTACAAACTTATTGGTAACAACACTTTTTTTTTACAAGTTCATGGATTAATTTGGAACTTATTCAAGTTAGGTGGCTTAATTGCCATTTCTCAAAAAAAAAAAAAAAAAAAAACAGATTGCCCCAGCCAGTTCATCTGGGATTTTTAATTCAGTAATTTCCCCCCTTATTGCAATCACGACAATGAACTAAACTAGTAGTACAAAAATGAAGGAGATCGAATTAAAACTAGAATCCATTGCAAAGCACCAGGGCACGATCATATCGCTCAATGCAAAGCATCAGACCGACCTACGATGGCGCTGCAACAGTGGCGCTCGGAACATGCCGTCAACTCCAAGTAGTGATCACCGGAAAATACGCACATATGTGATTAATAATTATACTGTAGGTGTGATTAATATATATATATATATATATATATATATATATATATATATATATATATATATTAATAAGTGTTACTTTAAGGAGAAAAACATCAAACAGGAAAAGAAAAATAACAAACAGGGAAAGAAAACATCATACATTAATGCAAAAAAAAAAAAAAAAAAAAATACAGTGAAAAGAAAAATTACAACAAACAGGGAAAGAAAAGAAAAAAAAAAAAACTAAAAAAGAAAAACAACAAACAACAAACGGAAATGAAAGAAGAAGAAGAAAAAAAAAGAGCAGCAACTTTGGACGACTTCCCAGCATTACCCCACCACGGAACCCACCACGGAACTAATGACTATATTTCAAATAGTTTTATTTCTTGTAGTCACCGCTATTTTTCTCACATTGGCATAGTTCATTGCCGTTCTAACTCGGATGGGGAACCATTAATGCCAATGCCCTCTTATTGGCAACTTGGTGCCTTGCTTGGGGCCTTGCATCATCTTATGATGCAATGTTCCTTGACTCACGATTTCGTGAGGCTGCTATCATCATGCATATTTTGATGAATAGCTTGGGGTTGAGGTATTTTATTTTTAGAGCGGTGCAAGGCTGGGGTGATACCAACCGTATCATCCTAGTCTTGGAGATTTGTATTTGGACGACTAAGAAAAGAAAAAAAAAAAACTAAAAAAGAAAAACAACAAACAACAAGCAACAAACGGAAATGAAAGAAGAAAAAAAAAAAAAAAAGAAAGCAGCAACTTTGGACGACTTCCCAGCATTACCCCACCACGGAACCCACCACGGAACTAACCCTGCTGCACCTGCCCCCGTGGCACAAGTCGGCCATTGACCGGAAGTAGTATGTTAACTCCATCCACCAAAACAACCAAAGCAGCTTCTATGGCTTGATCGTTGCCCGGATTTTGAGCAACCACAATTTTCATTGTGGTTAGAAGTTCTTGAACACGTGCCACCAAAGGGTGCTTGCGTCTTTCTTCTCTTACTTCCACTCCCTTGGTAATTTCGCTCTCCAGAACTGCCATGAAAGCCACTGTGATGGGGTACCATTTATCAGCCGTTTGAAACTGATTGCAGTTCAGACGAGTAAATAGGAAAATTTCTAATACACTCAGAAGTGTTAGAAAAATCCAAATACAAATCTCCAAGACTAAGATGATACGGTTGGTATCACCCCAGCCTTGCACCGCTCTAAAAATAAAATATCCCAACCCCAAGCTATTCATCAAAACATGCATGATGATAGCAGCCTCACGAAATCGTGAGTCAAGGGTCATTGCATCATAAGATGATGCAAGGCCCCAAGCAAGGCACCAAGTTGCCAATAAGAGGCCATTGACATTAATGGTTCCCCTCCGAGTTAGGAGGGCAATAAAATATGCCAATGTGAGAAAAATAGCGGTGACTACAAGAAATAAAACTATTTGAAATATAGTCATTGAGCTGAGAGAAGAGGAATGAGTTAGAAAATCAGAGAAGAAGAGCAGATACTGAGGGAGTGAAGAAAGAAAGCAGAGTGAGTGAAAAATGAAAGGGTAATAGTAATAGGAATATATAGATATTTCAGTATCATCATAGGGTGCTTTGTGAACCTAAAGCACCTCTGAGATTTGATATAATTGTAGGGTGATGTGCAAAACCCATCGGTTAGTTTGATGCACAGCCAGCCAAACAATTAAGCCAACTTAAAAGAAACTAAAAAAAGAAAAAAAAAATTGTAAACAAAAAGCAAGCAGAGCAAAATTCATCTTGTTTATTTGATGCAAAACCATCTGAACAATTAAGATCTATAAGCAAAACCCATCTTAAAAATATTAAAGTTGAAATAACCTAACAATTAAAACAAACAATTTACTAAAAAAAAAAAAAAAGAATTCAAAGATTTTGGATATACACCGTAGTCATTGAAAAGAGGTTCGGAGAGGAGCTGAGACCCATCGGACGGCGAGCCCAACCATCTGCCGGAGAAAAATGGCTGCTTTAGGAAACCCCAGGCTGTAACTCAAATATGGAAAGCCAGAGTGAACCCTTCGTACTGCTGATCCTCCTACAGAGGAAAATATCACAGTTTAGATTAAGGAGGCAGACTGTTCACGCATGAAGAGCCAAAATATTAAAGAAGAATTCAACGACGCCGGAACATACTCCGACCCAACGGACAAAACGAATATAAGCAGGTCTTTACCTTGGGGATAATACGCATGATGTGAATATACAAAGGAAATCTCCAAGGCCAGTCTGGGAAAAGATTGCTCATTTAACTCACCTGCGAGGACAGCTACTTCTAGCCTTCAAAGTCAAATGAGTTCAGCGCCAGTTGTCCTTCAATCTTGGCTTCAATTTTTGTACTACTGAGCCGGAATATTCTAGAAATGGGCCTATTTTTAATCCAAAGTTAATGGGAGTAATGGCTGACCTTAATGGCCCATGGATACCAGGGCCCAATAATGTTAATAATTCTGGGCTTGAGCAGAGAAAGAAACGGAAAAGTCTTGAACTCACTAGTCAAACCCAAGAGATGGAGATGGCCATTGCTGCGGCAAATTAGGCCGTATGCACCATGCATGGTGCATACGGATGCAAAAACGACGTCGTTTTAATAAAATCCGTGTCTCTCTTTAAAAAAAAAAAATCAGGTTCGATTCCCAGCAACAACATATGAACTAAAATTTCAGAATCGATGAACTATAATTCCATAATCGATGAAATATAATTCTATAATCGATGAACTATAATTCCAGAATCTAATCTATGAACTAAAAATTTCAGAATGAATGAACTAAAATTTCAGAATCGATGAACTATAATTCCATAATCGATAAACTATAATTCCATAATCAATGAACTATAATTCCATAATCTATAAACTAAAATTCCATAATGAATAAACAACATAATGCTGTTGCTAGGAATCAAATTTGATTTTTTTTTTTTTAAAGGGGACAAACGTGTTTTTAATAAAACAATGTGGTTTAGGGTGAATGATAAAAGATTTGAGTTTGTAAGTATACAAAATCAATTTCGTCCCTACACCTAAGGTAACAATAATCCCTAAGCTAGGAATCAAATTGAACTTCTTCTTTTTTTGAATACAAAACAAATTAAACTTAGAGATAATACTCATTTTTGTCCATTGACTATTATGTAATGCGCAATTTAGTCCCAATTTATTAAAAGTATCAAATTTAGTCCTCTAACTTGTAAAATCATACTCAATTTGGTTCTTCGTAACAATTGTCATTTATACACCGTTATAGAGAGGGGCAAAAACGTCATTTTATCATAGTCGAGGGACCAAAATGGGTATTAACTATTCAAATATTCTTAATATATTAAGACAAATCTATTCCGTGCTTCGCACGGGTGAAAATACTAGTATAATAAATAATAAATAATAATAATAATTATTATTAATACTCATTTTGGTCCATCTACTATTAGATAATAATAGCTAGTATCCATTTTGGTCCCTCGACTATGATAAAATGACATTTTTGCCCCTCCCTATAATGGTGGATGGATGACGAAGGATCAAATTGGGTATGATTTTACAAGTTAGAAGAATAAATTAAATACTTTTAATAGATTGGAACTAAATTACGCATTACTTAATAGTCGGGGGACCAAAATGGGTATTAACTCTTAAACTTAAAACCATTTAAAACTTTTTTTTTTTGTTTATACTAGTGCCCTCCTACACTGTTGCCCTCACCTGGAAACACGTCTCTTTCACCCGTCATCTCATCTTCTTAAACAAAGAAGAGGACTAGGAAAGGACCAGATCCGTATTTGTGGGAATCAATATTTACTCCATGCGCATGTACAAGTTTTTGGAATAGGCCGAGAACCCATGAGCATGGTAAATAATAATATATAATTTTTCAATAATAACGTAACAATAATCCCTAAGCTAGGAAACAAATTAAACTTAAAACCATTTAAAACAAAAAAGCTAAGATGATGTTTTGTTCATGAAAACGTTCCATATATCTTTTTCGCGGACGTACACACTCCAGGTGTCTCTGAGGAATAATGGGTTGGACTGGAGGAGCAAATTCGCACTAGGCCTCTCTTTTGGATCCCTAGCAAGGCATTGCTTCACCATCTTGAAGAAAGACCTTGAATATAATAATAATGAACTCTTCCTACAATTCTCCTCCGACAAAAGTGGCAACACCAATACCTCTTTTACATTCGAGGAAGACAACATTTTTTTGGCATAATACTTGAACTTGGTAGCCACTTTCCAAGGAGGAAGTTTAATATCTTTGATTATTGTCTCCAAGGCATTGCGATTTGGAACTTTGAGTCCACCACAAGCCAATTCCAAAGCTGTGATTCCCAAGAGCCAAATGTCAGCCTTTTCCGAGTAAGGTTGATCATTGCCATAATACACTTCTGGTGCAGCACCCCATTCGGACATGGAGGCCATGGGCAAATATGGGTGCTGTCCCATTTCTTCTTCTTCTTCATCATTCTCATCAAAAACACTGCCTGCAAACCCCAATTTGATTGTGTACTGATGGGATATTGTATTTTCATTACGACAGAGATAAATGTGGCCAGCTTGGATATCCCGGTGCATAATCTTCTCCTTCTGCCGTTCATAAAGATATTGGAGAGCAGTCAAAACTGATCTCAAAACATTAAGGATCAGATCCTCCGGAAGCCCTCCTGGGAACTTGTTTTTCATTATGGTCCTAACAGAGACTGGACGATGGGGAATCTCATAACACATTTTCTTAGATTCTTCATCCACAAAAAAATTATTATAATCACTCCCCAACAGGTTTTTATGCCAACAATCTTTGATACTTGCCACTTGTTCCTTCAACACTATGGATTCTGGATTATCTTTATCAACTACCTTGAGAGTACAAAATGAACCTAATGTGGTATAAGACCGATAACTAGAAACCGAAATCCCAACCAGAGCTGCTTTGTAAACCAGGACGGAACTATTCTTAGAAAACCCAATTGGATTATTCACAACTATGTAAATTTTTATGAATGTACCATAATCTCTTACAAAACGTGCCCTAAAAACCATAGGACTACGAGGAAGATGATCTTGCCCTCTATTTGCATGATGAATAGCTACAGAATTGGAAACACTCCCAATAGAATCCGGCAGAGGAAGGGTATAGGACAGGAAGGTGGCGTCCATGGTTACATCCATATTCACCGTCACTAGATCCGTCGTCATATCCTTCAATTCAATTCCTGGAGATCCAATAAAGGGATAATGTATATTAGGGTTTAATGCATATAATATAATAATATAAAGTGCGTGTATAATAATCAAACTCTACTCAATGTAGAGAGACCGATTAGGATACAGTATATATATACGTACAGATATGAGTCCTACAAGAGGTAGAAGTATACAGCCAATATAACATAGATAGGCATATCATAGAGTACTACAAAATGAGGATGGCGTGACAGATAGCACAAGGATTTATTGGTGTCTTACATGCAATTTGGATGGCAAGGAACAAAGCAGTGTGGGAAGATCACCGCAAATTATTGTATGGACCATGGTCCACACAATGTTATGTGGACCATAACAAAAAGTACATTTTTAATATACTAAATGTACATTATTTTTGTACTGAATGTACATTATACAATATAATGTACAATCAGAACAAAAATAATGTATATCCCCTATATATAATATACATTATTTTTGTACTAAATGTACATTATTTTATAGTAGACATGCCGGCATTGGATACAGTACTGGTCGGGCTCAGGCCCGGCCCAGGGGCATGGGCAGCCTGGGCACCTACCCAGGGCCCAAGTCTATAGGGGGCCATAGTTAATATAGTAATATATTATATATTATATATATTATAATACTCCGTACTTAATATAATAGTTAATATATATTAAAAAAATAAATAAATAACAGAGAACGGAAGACGGAAATACGAGAATACGAAGAAGAGACACCTCCCTCTGTCTCGCCGGTCGCACCTACACCACTGTCCATACCAATCCTTCAATTGATTAGAAATATATATATATATATATATATATATATATATATATATATATATATATATATATATATATATATATATATATATATATATATAGAAAAGAGAGGAAAAATCTTACAATTTTCCATGTGGGTTTTGGTGCTAGGAAAAGGACAATGAATTGTACACCTATACACATGACCTCTTCAGGGTGTAAACTATACAAATTGTATTTATAGAAATACAGGATCTATTTAAAAAAAATATATATATATTTTCAGGATTTTCTGAAGGTTATGTACTTATGTGCAGTGCGTTTATGTATATATGTAGGGGATCTGGAATTCGATGTAAAAATAATCAGAATAAAATAGTAATGGGTCACATGTCCGTGGAGCCCGACCCGATTCAATTTGTTCCATATTTTCTGGTCAATTTGACATTTAAAAAAAAAAAATTAATTTGGAACAACAGTCAACAGCATATAACAAATCTATTATTAACTGTCTACAATGGAGCACAAGCACATTCATGGAATAACAACATTAACTTGTTCCAATTGTAATTAATATAATTGTTACTTTCAAATCTGGACGTACAAACGCCTGAAAACTTAATTCTGGTATAGTTTTAATATTTAACTATATTAAATAAAGTTGTCACCAACTATTATGTAATGTGATGACACTTCCATTATCATTCTAAATGAATGGTCACATGATCAAACCTTTGTCGGGGTAATTGATTATTTGGGAGCCTTCTTTCACGAATTGACCAACTATGATATGAGTTACTCTGTATTTTGTATCATAATAGCTTTGTTTGATAACATAGTTAGCTTATCAGTTAATTTTGGATTGTTTAACCACTATTAGGGGTTTGACTTGATTAACGCTAAAATTTAAAAAATTATGTGCTCAAAATAACTTTTTCAATCAGTTTTTTAATAAAGTGATTTTACTTGTAATTAGCTATCTAACTAATTTACCAAGATATTTCTACAATCGTTTAATGTTATCAATTAGTCAAATTCACTAACTCAATCAGCTAACATCTATTTACCAAACAATACCCCTAATAAGTAAAATCAAATTGTTCGATACATTATATTCATTAGTTATTATTCGCTGATCTTTTTATGAGTTCATTAATTAAATAAAATCACGTCAGATCAATAGCGCAATGAATATTATTAACTGTTTAAATTGTTTTAGTGTGACATTTTATGTATGTCTCTTTTCATTGCACATCAAAACCAACAACTAACTAAACAAAAATCATAGTTTTGATAATTTTTTGTTTGTCCTTTTTCCTTTCTATGTTCAACAGAAAAATACAAGGTGGCTGCCACCAACCATACATCTCTAATGAAAAAAAAAAAAAAAAAACCAAGAGAAAAAACCAGTTGTCCAACTTGGTCACCGTACCATTTTATTTTTTGGCCAGACCACATATTTTCTTGGTCGTATAGGGTACAATAGAACCCTACACACCGGAACTAATTTATCTGTGTCGTCGGTGACAAAACATCCTTTATAAATTTTAAGGTAATTACATTCTTAGAGCTCAAATTCGAAATTTCTAATTAAGTTGAAAGAGACTAACGTTATCTTATTTATATTCTATGGGTAACTTATTAGTCGATCACTATTTATTACATGCATGTAGTAGTTAGATTTTTTATTTTTTTTTAACAAGTCAAATACAAGAAAATATTTTGAACAAAAAGTCTTAAATTTGACTTTGTCGTATATCAATTAAATTAAAGTTATAACTCATCTGCCTCGGTTGATGTGAGTAGCTTTACAGTCTGATCTCATTCTTTAAGAAAGATTGAGAGTTCAAAATCTCATCTAGTATAAAAAAAATTAATATGCATGATCAGCGTTTTGTTCCTTAATTAAGATATCTTTTCGTACTTTCATTCAACCACCTGACCTAATCAGCACTCCAGCGGCTGGATGGGGTCCTGGGGATTTGACTCCCACCAACCACATAGGGGCATAGAGCTCTCCAATCTAGAGTTTGGGTCAATGGGCTCTCCAAGTTAATGAAAATACCTCCTTCCGCGACTCTTGAACAAGTCTTTATACTATTGATATTCTTAGTTTGACTTCACAAAAACACATTTTTAAATAGTAACTATGACTTTAATTTTCTCGTAAATTAAAGGATACGTATGTAGTTAAAATAATGTACCATCCAATTCGGCCATTATTCACTGAATTTGTTTGTATCACAACAAGCAACGTCCTACACTATATCTTGGATCGATCCGACAAGAACCTAAACAACATAAACAACAAAAACGTGACGATGTTGGCCGGTAGTGGAGGTGATGAGCCGAGGCTTATAAATGATGTTACAATTGTGTGAATGTGGTTTTGCTATATGTTCCCATCCAACGTTATCGTCATCTTGGCAGCTACCACTTTAATACTCCATTAATTAGTAAACGTAGCTCTTCAACGCCAGACAATCTCCGGGCCTAGCTCTGTAAATGATATATGAAAAATGTATTAAAAAATGCAGTGATATTTTTGTGAATTTGTATAACTTTTATTACATCGTTCGGGTAACACAACAACATAACTTGGGAGAAAAACAGCGTGACAGCTTTGGTGAAAAACGTACAGAATCGTTTTAGAAAACAAAACAACATAACTTGGGAGAAAAACAGCTATACTATTTTTTGGCGTCATGATAAAGATTTGATCCTGAGAAACCAAAAAATCTTGCATTTGAGTTGAACTCGATCACATTCTATCTCTTTATTAAACCCAATCAAAGTGGTCCTCATCACTCAACATATATGGAAGGTGATTGGGATTCTTGAATTGCATGGGCACCTGGTAGCTAGCTAGATACTTTAATTTGTACTTGTTGCTTCTAATAGAGGGAATGAAGGGGAAGCACTCAATTCAAATGCAAACCCTTATTTCCGTTTATGTAAAAGAAGGCATATAATTAAGTGAAAATTGTTTGAGAAACTTTCAAAACATCGTATACTTTTGGTCTTTCAATTAAGGGGTACGTAGTTATAAATTTAATCGCTCATCAATTATTAATATTTTCACTTTTTCTTCTTGGCCGATTTGCTCACTGGTTCAGTATGCAGTATCTGAAAGAAGAGATCAATGTTCAGTATGCAGTATCTGAGAAAAGTCATATATAAATGGTTAGTGGAAAATTAAAGTATTAGGATAAATAAGACTTTTTTTTTTTTCTGCACTTCTTTGATATTTAGGATCAAAAGTATGTACATATACGTCATTCTCTATACACACAAACATCTTTTCTTTTTTAATTTTTGGATTGAAATAAAGATAAATCTTTCTCTCTCTGATCTATTCTCAACTTTACTTTGCAACATATAACACTATACTATTCTCAAATATGCATTCTTGAATAACTTTTAAAAAATTAATAAAAAATAAATAAATTTTAAATTTAAATTGTAAATGCTAAACCCTAAACAGTAATAGTGAATCCTAAAGGCTTAAACCAAATAAAATAAAAAATCTCAGTCAAAACTCTCAAATTCAAACCCTAAGTGGGTTGCATTTTTGTATTCTTGCAAGTGCAAATTTTAAATACTAAATATGTACTTTGTTAACACTAAATGTGAACTTTATAACAACTAAATGTGCATTCTTAGAAAAATCATAGAAGTACAGGGTATAGTGCTCTAAATTGCATTGTAAAATTGGTGATAATTATAAAAATACCACTATATTTTTTCAAGGCACCTGAACTAATTATAATTAATTCCATCCTTTCCGTGGACATTATCAATCAATCTAAATCTCATGCTACACTAAATAGTAGAACTTTCCTTTTAGAGTTTACATTATATCTATAATATATCAATAATTCATGAATTTGAAAGTTTAAAAAAAAAAAATGATAGAACCCTAATCTACCAACCTAATTTGCCTTCCTTATCTAGGAAAAGAAGTAGTCTAGGGATGTTAGTGCTTCTTGTTCTTTTTCACGAAAGAATTGAAGTGATTACCTACCATTCAACCAAAAAATGTCGGAAATGATAAACTAAAGAATATTGGTCTTGTTGGTATGTGTTCTAGAAGACTAGCTACAACTCTAGGTGCCAGAAGCTCATCCCCCCTGGCCTCACCAATAAAAACTACAAAATAAAACACACACACATATATATGGCACAATTACCCACATGGACAGCTCAATTGGTCACAGGGGTAAAGTTTGAGAACAATGACCTAGGATCCAGTCTCACTAGCGGCAGTGTGAGAGCAACATCTCAAAGTGAGGGTATTCTTTGTGCGCAGTAAGCAAAACTCTAGCATCTGTGTTCAGCTGCGTTATCATGATTTACATCCTCTCAGATGCGATGCTCTGTCTGGCCGGAGCATGAGGAGCCTTGTGATTGAGGATTCAGCCTTTTGGGAATAATATAAATGGAAAAATTAGGTGGTAGATGGGAATCTAAATCGTATGGAAAACATATCTCAAGTTAATTAGCAAGAAATCATCATAGGACAAAGAATGAATAGTGTTGGGCAAATATTTGAAGAGTCAAGCTTAGAATCTTGCTGCTCAATTTGAATTCAATGACTATTGATGACTGCTAAATAAATAAATAAAAGTATATAGTCATATTTTCATTATTAGCTTTAATTTTTAGTATAATAAAAACAATTAGTACAATTTATATTAGAATAAACCATAAAATTTAAAAACATAATATAATTACACAATGATAAGTGTTTGAAGTAACAAATTACAAATAAAATATGTTCTTTAAATAATCGTTAAGAGTTCCTCAATAAACAATCAAACACTTTATTAGTGAATGTAATCATTTACCTAGAGAGTCACTTTGCTGCTTTCAAAATAAAATAAATAAATAAATGCAAAAGCAAGAAATTAAAATAAAAAAGAAAGTCACTTTCTTCTTTTTTGCTAGGGGGAATATATATTGTAATTATTAGCAGCAGACTTGTGTGTCTTATCCATTCGTTGTAGGGAAATGTATTTGCAAAAACTTACATAAATATTAAAGAGTGTTTGGTTCGCACATGGAAATTCAAATCCGAATCATAATTAAATATTTGATAATGATAATTTTTCGTCATTCGTTTCATTTTGTTTAATTTGTCATTTATTTTGTATCCAAATTTAAAAAAAAAAAAATCAGTAAATTGTTTGCTTTAATAGTAATTTCAACTTTAGTCTTTTTGTGTTTTTTGACTATTACAAACATTTATTTTTATTTTTCAGGTTAAAAATTGACCAAATTTAGTTTTAAATTATAGAAAATGCATCTTTTTATTTTAAAATACTCCATAGTTAGTCCTAACGGGAAAATAAAATAAATCAGCACATTAAACTTGAAAATCAAAAGCAGAAAAAAAAGTAATTTCAAGGGATCAAAGACTAAAATTAACCTAGATTTTTTGTTTAAAATTTTGTCAATAATAATATTTCTGATTGAACTGACTGGCTTAAATCAAGAAAAACAATAAACTACTCCCACAAAGTATTTCTGAAGAATTTTGGTCTATTGGTTAAAATAAGAATGTGGAGTTGTTGAACTACTAAATAGTTAATTGAGTTCATATATATATATATATACATATAGAATACCATGTCCAAACATTCCGAATATTCCCTTGGATGAAATGCAGACGTATAAATCCAGCCCCTGCTTACATATATAACTTCTGGATTAATTACAACAATTAAAAAATTAATTATTTAATTAATTTCCAGTACAAATTAAGCACTAAATGTTAGAGTACTATTTCTTCCAGCTGTTAATAAATTAAACATTTCATTTCCTAACTTGTTCTGATCTAACAAGTATTAATTATCATGGTTCGTTGGTTAAAAAAAAATAAAAATTTGTTCTGATCTAGATTAAGAATTTTCTTTCCATGTTATTCAAGCCCTGAAAATGCAATTGCCTTAGAACTTGGTCCCACTATGTATTGCTTGTTAATAAAGTTTATTGGTCTCTCAAGAATCTCCCACGTACATCCCGGTCTGACAAAGTAACTAAATCAGGATGACTCAACAGACAGGGTTAAATATCCATGGGTACAAAAGATCTGTCTACTTTAGACATAATTCCAAAGATCTGTCTATTTTGAACATAATTCCGACCTACATACGGTTGTTATCGAAATTTGAATCTTAGTCTCTTTAATTTTCCAAATACTGTACTAAACCATTGAGCTAAGCCCATGTGAATTGGTCTTTCAAGAACTAACTATATATGAAAGTGGCCGGCCCTCAATATATTGATCTAGTGGATTAAAAGTTGTTTCACTTAAGTTTTGTTTCTAAGTGGCCAGGATTGTAAGAGTTTGATTCTTGTTACGAACATTGAGAGTTTAGATTTGAATAGATTTCTTTGTGCATAAGAATATAGAATGTAGTATTATTTACCTCCTATTTATTTAGGAACGAATTCATGAAATTTATTTAGAATATATAGTATGAAAAAGTTGGAAACATGCATTATGCATTTATATGAGAAACAAATGGATATGGTTAGTTGATAACACGCCAACTTCTATGATTTACTTAGGGGTAACGTGCACGGTTATTAGTTGCTCCTATCCATATATGGATGAGGTGGACCGGAGTAATTAACGTGATAAAAAAAATGAAAAATAATTAGGAAATGAGGGATTCAACCCAATACCAATCTAATAATGTCTAATAGTAATTCTTCTTCGACCAAGAATGCTTAATCTATCTCCTTCTCCAAAAGGCTGAATCTCCAATCACAAGGGCCCGACAGAATAATTGAGAAGATGTAAATCACGGTGACTCAATGATTCACAGACAGGACCAAATGCTGATGTGCACAAAGGGTCAGGTCATTTTGAGTATAATCCCTACATTGTCGCCACCGATATTCAATTCAATTCGAACCTTAGTCACTTCTCACAAATACGGCATACTGAACTATTGAGCTAAGTTCGTGCGGGCAATGCTAATCTATCTTCATTCAACACATGAATGATACCAAAAGTATCTTTATATATATATATATATATATATATATATATATATATAAATAAATAAGTAAAACATATGTGATTCTTTTTTTGAGCGACGAGGGAAGTATACACTAGTAAATCTCGTCTTGTTACTCTATACTCGAAAAAGACCAAAATGAGGTAAAAGGTGGTTCTTGAAAATATAATCAAGGGAAAATTTATATACATTTGCATTTTTTTTTGGTTCCCCAAAAGTATCCCTCTAGCCGATAGTAGAAGACTAATCTTTCATTCCTACTGTCAGCACATTAAGTAGTAGGGGACTGACCAAATGGTTTGCTCCATTCACATGGGTGGGATTCGAACCTCCAACATCATGTTTAAAGGATGAGGTGCTAAACCACCACATATATACATTTGCATTTTGTGTATATATATAGAACCAAAGATTCTGGAAAAATACTTTTTGTATTTATTATTATTAGTTAGAACTTCAACATTAACGATTAACGTACGTATTACTAAGGTAGCCTTTAGCTAGGATGACTTATCACTCCAATACGTGCCTTATCTAGAGGCAAAACTATCATGGCGGACAAGACACTGCACCCACGCATGTATCCATTAACGTCAACCCCTCAAAACACTCACGTACACTTCACCAATTGCATCTCACCAATATAAAACCTACCGGAAATTTCCATAATTAATATTAATGTTGCACAGCCTTCGCACGTTGTTTAGGACGACCACCACTACTGGTTCCTTAAAAACATCGATACATATCTTCTTTCTTGTTCCCAACCCTCAAAAATCCCCCACCCTCCAGCCCGATAGAGCATCAGAGAAGATGTAAATCATGGTAACTCAGCTGAATACAGATGTTAAATCTCTGTGCACAAGGAGCAGATCTCTGTGCACAAGGAGCAGCCCTCTCAGTTGTTTCGATCTGCCGCTTATAAGACTCGATCCCGAGTCATTGTTCTCAAACTTCACCGACCAACTGAGCTGCCCATGCGTGCATTTAATCCCCCTTGCCTACCGATCAAACCCCACAAACTATTTCAGTGGATTTAGATCCAATCGCAAGTTGTTTTGTTCTTTTTCCCCGGAGTGTGGTGTACGTATCGACCAAGTTTAATTTCATGTGGTAACAAGAATCTATCCGAATCACGTCTAGGTCGAGCTATCTAGTTTTCTCCAAGTACGTACGGTGTACAATCTATTTTTATTATTATTATTTTTTGTTTGTGTACTTGAATTGTATGTTGATGATTATATCTAATATCTATCTATTATTATACTCGTTGGGTTGAGCATGTAATTATGTAAACATAAATGTGTAGGTCTAACTATCAGTTTAAACTTTTAATTGAGACAGAACACATGTGTGGTCTAATTATATGTTTAGCTTTTTTTTTTTTTTTTTTTTTAAACAATCTGTTTAGCCTTTTACGGAAAGCGAAACACATCTTTCAATTTATTGATTAGAATATGCTATAGAGCCAATCAGCTCCTTGCCTTTGTACAAATTCAAAGTCAAAAGGTGTAGGGACGAAGTTGATTTTGTACCCTGTACAAACTCAAAGCTTTCATCATTTACTCTAAGATGATAAAAGTATAAGAGTCATAGATAATGATTCATACTTTAAAATTTCTTTCTAACACACACATATATAGTGCTTATTAATAATTCAATTACATAAATTTTATGCGAAATTCCTATTTTTAAGTTTTCCGACTCTTTAAGATTGTGAAAAATTTACATGAGCTAGGGTATGAAAAGTGAAGTATTTTAATTAAGGTGATAATTATATTGGTGCAATGTCAAAGATGGTTGTCACATTGGGAAATGCATGCATGCATATATTCAAAATTAAAAAGAGAAAAGTCATTTGCTTCAAAGGCTAGCACATGTCCATGGTTAGAAAAAGAAGGCATATATATGCATGCATGTATCTGTCTCTCTATGCATGCAAGTAATTGAATTCAAACACAATTATTATTTCACACTTGAAAATTTGGGTTAATTTTATCTTGGATATAGTTGGGTGATAATCATATAATTCACCCAGGGGCCGTTTCTAGCAGCAATGAAGTGCCGTACGTCATGGTTTACAAAGCAGCTCTGGTTGGGATTTCGGTTTCTAGTTATTGGTCCAATACCATATTAGGTTCATTTTGTACTCTCAAGGTAGTTGATAAAGATAATCCAGAATCCATAGTGTTGAAGGAACAAGTGGCAAGTATCAAAGATTGTTGGCATGCAAACCTGTTGGGGGATGATTATAATAATTTTTTTTGTGGATGAAGAATCTAAGAAAATGTGTTATGAGATCCCCTATTGTCCAGTCTCTGTTAGCCCCCCAAGCAACACGTGGATCGTAGTTACCAAATTGAAACATGTGAAAGTCTAACCTGATAGTTGGATTGCACATTAATGACTATTATGCGGTCACAGTTACCAAGATGGAGACAATAATCAAAGACATTAAACTTCCTCCTAGTAAAATGGCTACCAAGTTCAAGTATTATGCCAAAAAAATGTTGTCTTCCTCGAATGTAAAAGAGGAATTGGTGTTGCCACTTTTGTCTTCTGAGGAGGAGGAGAATTGTTGGAAGAGTCCATTATTATATATATTCTTAGGTCTTTCTTCAAGATGGTGAAGCAATGCCTTGCTAGGGATCCAAAAAAGAGGCCTAGTGCGAATTCGCTCCTACAGTCCAAACCATTATTCGTCAGAGACACCTGGAGTGTGTACTGCGAAAGAGAGATATATATGGAATGCTTTCATGAACAAAACATCGTCTTAGCTTTTTTGTTTTAAATGGTTTTTAAGTTTAATTTGTTTCCTAGCTTAGGGATTATTGTTACGTTATTATTTTATTGAAAAATTATTTATTATTATTTACCTTGCTCATGGGTTCTCAGCCTGTTCCAAAAACTTGTACATGCACATGGAGTAAATATTGAATCCTACAAATACGTACAAGTACTAAGGTCGGATCCGGTCCTTTCCTAGTCCGCTTCTTTGTTTAAGAAGATGAGATGATGGGTGAAGGAGACCTCGGAGGTTCTTGAGCTGATTATGATTTGGTAAAAATGTCCAAAAGTCCCTCCATCTCATGGTCCTTCGAGATGTGTGGCACGTCTGAAGAAGGTCGGAGGTCTAGTCCCTGAATTTGGCTGGAAGGTCGGAGGTCTAGTTCCTGAATTTGGCTGGAAGGTTGGAGGTCGTCCCTAAATTTGGCTGAAAAAGATACGCTTAAGGCTCAAAGTATCGTGAGTCGGATGATATCGGATACGATCGGTGAAAAAGATACGCTTAAGGCTCAAAGTATCGTGAGTCGGATGATATCGGGTACAATCGATGCACAATAAAGAAGACTGGGCTCCGCTGACACGTGGAACTATTATGACAGCTTTGATACCGACCAATTATACACGAAAATAATCTGTATCAAACTCAATTAATTATATTAAACCAATTCAAAGATATTTTACTATATATACGTAGTATCATTTACATATTGACCTAGAAAAGTATATCTTTATTAGAAATAAATATAGATAAATATAGATAAAATATATGCAAAAAAAAATAATTTTT
This sequence comes from Ipomoea nil, assembly GCF_001879475.1. NCBI lineage: Eukaryota > Viridiplantae > Streptophyta > Magnoliopsida > Solanales > Convolvulaceae > Ipomoea > Ipomoea nil. The sequence continues at coordinate 2,941,634 of NW_017616616.1, read as the reverse complement.
AAAAAATATTTATGATTCTTTACCCGGTAGTATCTGCACTATATTTTTTAAAACAATTTTTAGAATGGTAACTGAGATGCCATTACATTACATGGTCGTTGATCATATTTTAATTTTCAAATTTTTTAATCAAATGAATAGTTTGAAAGAAATGTCATGTATTTCTTTTCAAAAAATGTCATGTATTTATAACTGTAAGTGTCTAGCTGAAATGCGGAGAGGCGAAGTAACGGAGAGGTGGTGGCGAGGCCTGTGTTGGACGATCGCGGGCGGTGGAGCCAGTACCTTGGGAAAAGGGATCTCGAATGAGGCGGAGGTTGTTACAGTCTTGCAGAGGAAGCTTCCAGACGCATGTGTTGGTTCGGGTCGGGTCAGGGAATGAGCTTAGCTCATTACAGTTGAAAAGTGGAACCAGATGAAGCTTCCAGACGCATGTGTTGGTTCGGGTCGGGTCGGGGAATGAGCTTAGCTCATTACAGTTGAAAAGTGGAGCCAGAGGAAGCTTCCAGACGCATGTGTTGGTTCGGGTCGGGTTGGGGAATGAGCTTAGCTCATTATAGTTGAAAAGTGGAGCCAGTACCTTGGGAAAAGGGATCTCGAATGGAGCCAGTACCTTGGGAAAAGGGATCCGAGGGGGAGGTTGTTACAGTCTTGCAGAGGAAGCTTCCAGACGCGGGTCGGGGTAGATGTGTTGGTTCGGGTCGGGTCGGAGAATGAGCTTAGCTCATTACAGTTGAAAAGTGGATCAAGAGGGAGAGAGAGGCAATTTATATCGAAAGTAATGATACTGTATGAGATTTTAATTAATGTTCATTGTATGTTATTTGAATACATAGGGGTCATTAGCGTTCATCTTTAACGAAAGTACGTGCAACTATATAAAGGCATATTTAAAGTAATTTATTACCTTTTTACTCAGATACCAAGATAAAGTAGGTATCAGAATGGTACGAACCGTTGAGGTATAAGAAACAACAGGAAAGAAAAGGTGCAAGCTAAGACAGAATTAACCTAAAAAAAAACATATATATTGTTTAGAGAAAAAAAAAAAAAAAAACTAGCAGCAACTTTGGACTTTCCAGCATCAGGAACTCCCCCAACCACCGGAACTAACCCTACCTAAGCCAAAGATGCCGAGGTAGTAGTCTATTAGCTCCTTCCACCAAAGCACGTAAAGCAATGTTAATCGCCGGTTGGTCACCTGAATTTTGAGCAATTGAATTCTTCATTGTTAACATAAGTCCTTCAACACTTGTCACGTAATCGTGACTGCTCCGCTCCTCTTCTCTCATTTTCAGACCCTTTTTGAGACCACTCTCCAAAATCGCCATAAAAGTCCCTAATATGAGGTACCATTTATCCACATTTTGAAACCGGTTGCGTTTCAAATGAGTATATAGGGAATGTTCTATTATACTTAGTATTAATAGAAACACCCAAATGCATATTTCAAGAAACAAGATGATATAGTTGTTTTCGTTCCAGCATTGTAAGTTCTCCAAATGAAGAACACCACCCCAAGGACATTCTTCACAATGTACATGATTATGACGGCCTCACGGAAGCGTGAGTTTAGGGACATTGCATCGTAGGATGATGCAAGTCCCCAGGCTAGACATCAAATACTCAAAAAAAAAACCATTCCCATTAATGATTTTCCTATATCAACCAGGGCAAATACTTAGGTTTCCTATATCCCAATGGTTCGTTGGTATCAGAGCAAAAGGTACGAACTGCTCCGGTACGAATCGTTGGGATATATAGACTAATAATTATATGGTAAGTGTAATTAATATTTTTAGATTATATATTATAAATGTTAATTTAAGGAAGCCTTAAATTTAGAAACAAAATATTATTCATTTACATGAAAGCAAAGTTGAAGCTAAAACATAATTAAACTTAAAAAAACATAGATATTGGGTAAAAAAAAAAAAAAAAAAAAAAAAAAAAAAAAAAACTAACTACTAGCAGCAACTTTCCAGTACTCCTCCATCACCGGAACTAACCCTTCTACGGCTCCTGCCCAAGCCGGCGATCCTCAAGAATTAGTTGATTAACTTCCACTTTTAATAATTTTCTTATGTTTTAGATAAAGCATGTCAAATACTAGTAAGACAAAAGAAAATGTGACATCAACAAATACAACTATTTATGGGTTAGGCATTTAACCCATAAAAACAGCAAATGCACCCAGATAGTCTTTGTGATCATTCATGTTACAGACGGAGATTCGTCTCCGGCCATGGAGACGAAGCCGGCCGGAGACGATTCGTCCCCGGCCGGCTGTTTCTTTTTTTTTTTTTTTTTTTAATTTTAATTTTAATTTTAATTTTAATTAATTATTTATTAAAAATTAAAAATTAATTAAAAATGAGTAACTTGCTACAACAGGTAAACAAATCATTTTGGGCTAAATTACATGTTTTTGTGTCGTTCAATGGCTCAATTGCATTCTTTTTTTTAGTTCAATGGCCTAATTGCATTTTTGTGTGCACTTGAGTGGCCTATTTGACCTTTATTCATATTTATAATTATGAACAGTTTTGAAATCAAGATGGACACGGTTACACAGCATAGTTTGCTGATTGAGGGTCCCGTTTATTTGAAATAGAAAAGCAATGTTTGGACCTTTGGATAGATTTGTGCATTATAGTTCTAGTACATAAACTCTCAAATTCTACTCATTCATTTGTACTCCTGAGGTGACAAATCAGGATTAATTATTTTCATCATGTGGGTCCACAAAATAATGTTTACATCAAAAACATGTGAGAGGGAATATAAAATGAGAGTAAACTAAGTATTTTCCCGTGCATTAAATGCTCATCCTGCACGTTGACACTTTGCTCTGAGTGACCATTAATAAATTTTGTTCCTGAGCATCTGCATCACTACCCGAGGCTCTGTCACCTTCCAACACCACCAATCGACGGTGTTGTGGCTCTAAACCTCCGATCCGGTTAGAGATATTGCACGTACAATGGCAAAGATCCTCCTGTCACGTCTCAATATTTGAATTCTCCCTTAACATTTTGGCTCTTCATGCGTGAAGCCAGGCTGGTTGACCGGATGACCGATGGACAATAGTGTGCTCCTTAATCTCAACTGGGATATTTTTCTCTGTACGAAGGGGTTCATTCTGACTTTCCATATTTGAGTTACGGCGTGGGGGTTCCGAAAGCAGCCATTTTTGTCCGGCAGATGGTTGTGCTCTTAGCTCCGCTCCGAACCTCCTTTCCAATGACTCCGGTGTATATCCAAAATTTTTGAATTCTTATTTTTTTTTTTCAGTAAATTGTTTGCTTTAATTTTTACGTTATTTCAGCTTTAATATTTTAAAGATGGGTTTTGCTTATGGATCTTCTTCCAAAAGGCTGAACCCCAATCCTAAGGGCCCCCCACACTCCGACCCGACAGAGCATTTTGCTTATGGATCTTAATTGTTCAGCTGGTTGTGTATCAAAGAAACAAGATGGGTTTTGCTCTGCTTGGTTTTAGTTTACAATTTTTATTTTTTTGTTTCCTTTTAAGTTGGCATAATTGTTCGGCTGACTATGCATCAAACTAACCGATGGGTTTTGCACATCACCCTACAATTACTTCAAATTTTATAGGTGCTTTAGGTTCACAAAGCACCCGACACTGAAATATCTATATATTCCTATTCACCACTACCCCTCCATTTTTCACTTCACTCATCGGCATTTCTTTCTTCACTCCCTCAGTTCATCTGCTCTTCTTCTCTGATTTTCTAACTAATTCCTCATCTTCTTTGTTCTTAGCCTCTACACTCTATCAGCTCAATGAATCCATTACAAATAATTTTATTTGTGTTAGTCACCGTTATTTTTCTCTTATTGAAATTTCTCATGGCTTACCTAACATATAGGGAAACCATTAATGCCAATGCCCTCTTATTGCCCATCAAATACTCAAAAGAAAAAAACATTCTCATTAATGGTTTTCCAATGTCGTAAGTAAACCAGGGCAAATACTTAGGTTTCTTATATCCCAATGGTTCGTATTGCTCTGATACCAAGTTGGTATCAGAGCACTTGGTATCAGAGCAAAAGGTTCGAACTGTTCTGATACCAAACTAGTATCAGAGCGGTACGAATCGTTGGGATATATATATATATATATATATATATATATTATGGGACTAATAATTATATGGTAAGTGTGATTAATATTTATAGATTATATATTATAAATGTTAATTTAAGGAAGCCTTAAATTTAGAAACAAAATATTATTCATTTACATGAAATATAAATGTTAATTTAAGAAAGCTTTAAATTTAGAAACAAAATATCATTTATTTACATAAAAGGAAAGTTGAAGCTAAAACATAATTAAACTTAAAAAAACATAGATATTGGTCATAAAAAAAAAAACAAAAAAAAAAAACGAAACAAAAAAACTAACTACTAGCAGCAACTTTCCTGCCCAAGCCGGCGATCCTCAATAATTAGTTGATTAACTTCCACTTTTAATGATTTTCTTATGTTTTAGATAAAGCATGTCAAATACTAGTAAGGCAAAAGAAAATGTGACATCAACAAATACAACTATTTATGGGTTCGGCATTTAACCCATAAAAACAGCAAATGCACCCAGATAGTCTTTGTGATCATTCATGTTGCAGACGGAGATTCGTCTCCGGCCATGGAGACGAAGCCGGCCGGAGACGATTCGTCCCCGGCCGGCTGTTTCTTTTTTTTTTTTTTTTTTTAAATTTTAATTTTAATTTTAATTTTAATTAATTATTTATTAAAAATTAAAAATGAATTAAAAATGAGTAACTTGCTACAACAGGTAAACAAATCATTTTGGGCTAAATTACATGTTTTTGTGTCTCAATGGCTCAATTGCATTCTTTTTTTTAGTTCAATGGCCTAATTGCATTTTTGTGTGCACTTGAGTGGCCTATTTGACCTTTATTCATATTTATAATTATGAACAGTTTTGAAATCAAGATGGACACGGTTACACAGCATAGTTTGCTGATTGAGGGTCCCGTTTATTTGAAATAGAAAAGCAATGTTTGGACCTTTGGATAGATTTGTGCATTAGAGTTCTAGTACATAAACTCTCAAATTCTACTCATTCATTTGTACTCCTGAGGTGACAAATCAGGATTAATTATTTTCATCATGTGGGTCCACAAAATAATGTTTACATCAAAAACATGTGAGAGGGAATATAAAATGAGAGTAAACTAAGTATTTTCCCGTGCATTAAATGCTCATCCTGCACGTTGACACTTTGCTCTGAGTGACCATTAATAAATTTTGTTCCTGAGCATCTGCATCACTACCCGAGGCTCTGTCACCTTCCAACACCACCAATCGACGGTGTTGTGGCTCTGAACCTCCGATCCGGTTAGAGATATTGCACGTACAATGGCAGAGATCCTCCTGTCACGTCTCAATATTTGAATTCTCCCTTAATATTTTGGCTCTTCATGCGTGAAGCCAGGCTGGTTGACCGGATAACCGATGGACAATAGTGTTCCTAAATCTCAACTGGGATATTTTCCTCTGTACGAAGGGGTTCATTCTGACTTTCCATATTTGAGTTACGGCGTGAGGGTTCCGAAAGCAGCCATTTTTGTCCCGCAGATGGTTGCGCTCTTAGCTCCGCTCCGAACCTCCTTTTCAATGACTCCGGTGTATATCCAAAATTTTTGAATTCTTATTTTTTTTTTCAGTAAATTGTTTGCTTTAATTTTTACATTATTTCAGCTTTAATATTTTTAAGATGGGTTTTGCTTATGGATCTTCTTCCAAAAGGCTGAACCCCAACCCTAAGGGCCCCCCACACTCCGACCCGACAGAGCATTTTGCTTATGGATCTTAATTGTTCAGCTGGTTGTGCATCAAAGAAACAAGATGGGTTTTGCTCTGCTTGCTTTTAGTTTACAATTTTTTTTTTTTTGTTTCCTTTTAAGTTGGCTTAATTGTTTGGTTGACTATGCATCAAACTAACCGATGGGTTTTGCACATCACCCTACAATTACTTCAAATTTTAGAGGTGCTTTAGGTTCACAAAGCACCCGACACTAAAATATCTATATATTCCTATTCACCACTACCCCTCCATTTTTCACTTCACTCATCGGCATTTCTTTCTTCACTCCCTCAGCTCATCTGCTCTTCTTCTCTGATTTTCTAACTAATTTCTCATCTTCTTTTTTCTTAGCCTCTACACTCTCTCAGCTCAATGAGTCCATTACAAATAGTTTTATTTGTGTTAGTCACCGTTATTTTTCTCTTATTGGCATTTCTCATGGCTTACCTAACATATAGGGATACCATTAATGCCAATGCCCTCGTATTGCCCATCAAATACTCATAAGAAAAGAACATTCTCATTAATGGTTTTCCAATGTCGTAAGTAAACCAGGGCAAATACTTAGATTTCTTATATTCCAATGGTTCATAACTTGGTATCAGAGCAAAAGGTTCGAACGACTCTGATACCAAACTAGTATCAGAGCGGTACGAATCGTTGGGATATATATATATATATATATATATATATATATATATATATATATATATATATATATATATATATATATATTATGGGACTAATAATTATTTGGTAAGTATGATTAATATTTATAGATTATATATTATAAATGTTAATTTAAGGAAGCATTAAATTTAGAAACAAAATATTATTTATTTACATGAAATATAAATGTTAATTTAAGAAAGCTTTAAATTTAGAAACAAAATATCATTTATTTACATGAAAGGAAAGTTGAAGCTAAAACATAATTAAAATTAAAAAAGCATAGATATTGGTCATAAAAAAAACCAAAAAAACCAACTACTAGCAGCAACTTTCCAGTACTCCTCCACCACCGGAACTAACCCTTCTACGGCTCCTACCCAAGCCGGCGATCCTCAAGAATTAGTTGATTAACTTCCACTTTTAATGATTTTCTTATGTTTTAGATAAAGCATGTCAAATACTAGTAAGACAAAAGAAAATGTGACATCAACAAATACAACTATTTATGGGTTAGGCATTTAACCCATAAAAACAGCAAATGCACCCAGATTGTCTTTGTGATCATTCATGTTGCAGACAGAGGTTCGTCTCCGGCCATGGAGACGAAGCCGGCCGGAGACGATTCGTCCCCGGCCGGCTGTTTCTGTTTTTTTTTTTTTTTTTTTTTTTTAATTTTAATTAATTATTTATTAAAAATTAAAAATTAATTAAAAAATGGGTAACTTGCTACAACAGGTAAACAAATCATTTTGGGCTAAATTGCATGTTTTTGTGTTGTTCAATGGCTCAATTGCATTCTTTTTTTAGTTCAATGGCCTAATTGCATTTTTGTGTGCACTTGAGTGGCCTATTTGACCTTTATTCATATTTATAATTATGAACAGTTTTGAAATCAAGATGGACACGGTTACACAGCATAGTTTGCTGATTGAGGGTCCCGTTCATTTGAAATAGAAAACCAATGTTTGGACCTTTGGATAGATTCGTGCATTAGAGTTCTAGTACATAAACTCTCAAATTCTACTCATTCATTTGTACTCCTGATGTGACAAATTAGGATTAATTATTTTCATCATGTGGGTCCACAGAATAATGTTTACATCAAAAACATGTGAGAAGGAATATAAAATGAGAGTAAACTAAGTATTTTCCCGTGCATTAAATGCTCATCGTGCTCGTTGACACTTTGCTCTGAGTGACCATTCTCCTACACACAATTATTTCCTTATTGAATGATAAATTTTGTTCCTGAGCATCTGCATCACTACCCGAGGCTCTGTCACCTTCCAACACCACCAATCGACGGTGCTGTGGCTCTAAACCACCGATCCGGTTAGAGATATTGCACGTATAATGACAGAGATCCTCCTGTCACGTCTCAATATTTGAATTCTCCCTTAATATTTTGGCTCTTCATGCGTGAAGCCAAGCTGGTTGACCGGATGACCGATGGACAATAGTGTGCTCCTTAATCTCAACTGGGATATTTTCCTCTGTACGAAGGGGTTCATTCTGACTTTCTATATTTGAGTTACGGCGTGAGGGTTCCGAAAGCAGCAATTTTTGTCCGGCAGATGGTTGCGCTCTTAGCTCCGCTCCGAACCTCCTTTTCAATGACTCCGGTGTATATCCAAAATTTTTGAATTCTTATTTTTTTTTCAGTAAATTGTTTGCTTTAATTTTTACATTATTTCAGCTTTAATATTTTTAAGATGGGTTTTGCTTATTGATCTTCTTCCAAAAGGCTGAACCCTAATCCTAAAGGCCCCCCACACTCCGACCCGACAGAGCATTTTGCTTATGGATCTTAATTGTTCAGCTGGTTGTTCATCAAAGAAACAAGATGGGTTTTGCTCTGCTTGCTTTTAGTTTACAATTTTTTTTTTTTGTTTCCTTTTAAGTTGGCTTAATTGTTTGGCTGACTATGCATCAAACTAACCGATGGGTTTTGCACATCACCCTACAATTACTTCAAATTTTAGAGGTGCTTTAGGTTCACAAAGCACCCGACACTAAAATATCTATATATTCCTATTCACCATTACCCCTCCATTTTTCACTTCACTAATCGGCATTTCTTTCTTCACTCCCTCAGCTCATCTGCACTTCTTCTCTGATTTTCTAACTAATTCCTCATCTTCTTTGTTCTTAGCCTCTACACTCTCTCAGCTCAATGAGTCCATTACAAATAGTTTTATTTGTGTTAGTCACCGTTCTTTTTCTCTTATTGACATTTCTCATGGCTTACCTAACATATAGGAAAACCATTAATGCCAATGCCCTCTTATTGCCCATCAAATACTCAAAAAAAAAAAAACATTCTCATTAATGGTTTTCCAATGTCTTAAGTAAACCAGGGCAAATGCTTAGGTTTCTTATATCCCAATGGTTCGTAACTTGGTATCAGAGCAAAAGGTTCGAACTGCTCTGATACAAAACTAGTATCAGAGCGGTACGAATCGTTGAAATATATATATATATATATATATATATATATATATATATATATATATATATATATATATATATATATATATATATTATGGGACTAATAATTATATGGTAAGTGTGATTAATATTTATAGATTATATATTATATATTATAAATGTTAATTTAAGAAAGCTTTAAATTTAGAAACAAAATATTATTTATTTACATGAAAGGAAAGTTGAAGCTAAAACATAATTAAACTTAAAAAAAAAAAAAACATAGATATTGGTCATTAAAACAAAAACAAAAACAAAAACAAAATAAAAAACCTAACTACTAGCAGCAACTTTTCAGTACTCCTCCACCACCGGGGTTGAGGGTTGAATAACTTTTAATTTAGGCATTTAACCCATAAAAATAGCAAATGCACCCAAATAGTCTTTGTGAGGATCATTCATGTTGAAGCAGTGGAATGGGGGAATACAGAAAAGAGTTGCAGATAGAGAGAGATGGAGTGAAGGAGGAAATAAAATCTGTGTTGAAAGAAATGTCATGTATTTCTTTTCAAAAAATGTCATGTATTTATAACTGTTAGTGTCTAGCTGAAATGCGGAGAGGCAGAGTAACGGAGAGGTGGAGGCGAGGCCTGTGTTGGACGATCGCGGGTGGTAGAACCAGTACCTTGGGAAAAGGGATCTTGAATGAGGCGGAGGTTGTTACAGTCTTGCAGAGGAAAGAGGCGGGTCGAGTCAGGGAATGAGCTTAGCTCATTATAGTTGAAAAGTGGATCAAGAGGAGGGGGGACATTTTAGGCAATTTATATCGTGCACCTAGGTGCGCATTGCATTGTGCGCCCTGGTGCAAAACGACGTTGTCATTGGTATGATTTAGGTCGTTATGGTATTAATTTGTAAGTTAATTTTTACTATATCATTATAACAATATCATATTTTGAATTATTTATTATCATCCTCTATTGACAGGAATTGTAACAATTGTCATTGGCAAACCCAAAAATAATTTGTTTCAACAACGAATGTAAATTAATTATAAAAAAAATCAATGATTTCATTATTGTTGGTGAAAAGTATGTATGCCACTTTATTACTTTTATTAAATTAAATAAATTAGTAGCTACAACAAAAAAATAATACGTATGCATTTAATTAATTTAGAATTAGATGTATATACTGCCTTTATTTTAAAAAATTATTCATTAGAAAAGATTTTTAAAAAGATTTTAATAATTTCATTAGTTATATTATCTTTATTTTTTACATTCAAAGATTTATTACCTTCAAATTTATTAATTTATTATATTCATTATATTGTCCATTATCTTCTTTTTACATTATCTTGTAATTAAATATCAAAATTATAATACAAAATATGTTATACATACATATATATATATATATATATATATATATATATATATATATATATATATATATATATATATATATATATATATTGTTCAATACTTTCACATGATAACCTATGACACACATCTCACAACGCATGAAACATGTAGGGAAGAAACTACCACTACCAAATATCAATAGGTGCTTGTAAGATAAAGAGTTAATAGTACAACTAAGATCTCATCATATACACAACAAGGCAAATCTAAAGCTACTTACACCATAATCTCATTACACGATGAATCATCTATGCTACCACCAGTAACCCAATTGCATATGACACACTATCAATAAAAAAGAAAAAAGAAAGAAAAAAAAAGAGAGGACATGTACTGAAGATGAAGACAATGAAAATGCTACCCAAAAGATATTTAAGAAGAATTAGAGAAATTTAAATCAAAAGTAGTATTTATATAGATTATCATTTTTAGACTAAGTATTTATACTAGCGTTATTACAAAGTTGCAAATTAAACATTTATTTTAGTGACAATAAAATCAATCTCTCATATATTATCTTGCATTTATATAATTTAAATTATCAATTTAAATAAACAAATTCAATATTTATTTACCTATGCATGAACATCTCCAATATAATATTGAATATACTTTGAAATACTTATTTAAAAATAATTATTGGGAATTATTTTATTCGCGCAAAGCGCATAAAAGAACTAGTATTTTAATATAAACGAGTTGTTGTAATGAGCTAAAATTGTTAGTGTAGTAAATCTATTTACAAATTTTGTACACATGAACATTATTGATTTAATTTATATTTTTATGTGTAATTTTTCTACTAATTATATGTGTGTGATTTTTATTTTTTTTATTCTTTATGAATCAACTATTTTTGTACATTGATGGCTTTATTTTAATTAATGATACTGTATGAGATTTTAATTAATGTTCATTGTTGTTATTTGAATACATAGGGGTCATTAGCGTTCATTAACGAAACTAGGCGCAACTATATAAAGGCATATTGAAAGTAATTTATTACCTATTTGTAAATTAACCTTGAAGACATCTTAGGCAAATGCAAACTCAAGTAGGAGGTATTAGGGATGTTCAAGGAGTAAGGATAGTAATTTAATTTTTCTTTTTTAAATTTGGTTAAATTATGTTGTATCGTGTGGTTAATAATTTATCATTGTTTTTAATTTTTTTGTTTTATTTTTAGGATGGATCAACTTATGGGTTTATGAGTTTTATGAAGTGGTATGACCTCCCAATGTGTCCTAGTTGAGGTAGGGTATGAAAAGTGAAGTATTTTAATTAAGGTGATAATTGGTGCAATATAATGTCAAAATTAAAGATGGTTGTCACATTGGGAAATGCATATATGCATATATTCAAAATTAAAAAGAATAAAGTCATCTGCTTCAAAGCCTAGCAATGTCCATGGTTAGAAAAAGAAGGTATATATGCATGCATGTGGTTGTCATATTGGGAAATGCATATATGCATATATGCATATATTCAAAATTAAAAAGAGAAAAGTCATCTGCTTCAAAGCCTAGCACATGTCCGTGGTTAGAAAAAGAAGGTATACCCGCACGGATTTAGCTCAATGATTTAGTGGGCAGTATTTAAAGTAAGAGATCAAAATTTAAACTTCGACGGTGGTAGTGTGAGAATTATGTCTAAAGTAGACATATTCTTTATGCGCACCGGCATACATGTTCTGTTGGGTCGGAGTGTGGAGTTGGGGATTCAGCTTTTAGGGTAAAAAAAAGAAGGTATATATGCATGCATGTATCTGTCTCTCTATGCATACAAGTAATCTATATATATATATATATATATATATAAAAGGGATTCAACCAATGAAATTGCCATATCCAAACCATCCTCAGAAGTCGGAACTCAGAAGACTCCACTGGCCCATCAATTACTTTCCTTTCCCTCTGTTGCTTGAAGGGCAAATTATGGTCTACACAATATTATGTGGACAATAATAAAAAATATATTTTTAATATGTTACATGTACATTATTTTTGTATTGTATGTACATTATACAATATAATGTACACTCAATACAAAAATAATATACATTCCCTGAATATAATGTACATTATTTTTATATTGAATATATATTATTATTGTACTGAATGTACATTATTTTGCAATATACAAAATTGGTCTATATAACTTGGTTCACACAATAATGATTATGGCTGAAGTAAATGGGCTAATGAATAAGGGTCCAAACGGATTGAGGGGGCAAATTATGCTATGAGCACGCACCCACCTTGCAAGGTGGACATTGTTCTATATCCATAATTTCTATACTGTTGATATCCATAATTTTTATATTGTAGATTCATAAAATTTATACTTTAGATTCCGATTGTTGAACTCTGTTTTCACAAATCAGAGAACTATATGTTCATAATTTGATAAATATACAATTTAAAAGTTATGAATTTACAGTACAAAAATTATGAATCTACAGTCTAGATATTATGAATCTGCAGTACGGATAGAAATTATGGATTTACAGTATAGAAATTATGAATCTAAAATATAAATTTTATGAATCTACAGTATAGAAATTATGGATTTACAGTATAGAAATTATGAATCTACAGTATAGAAATTATGAATATGAAACCATGCCCACCTTGCAAGGTGGGCACGTGCTCACAACATAACGTTCCGATTGAGGGCAATCGTTATGTTGTGGAACATTAGACACGGTTCTATGTTCATAATTACTTAACTATATATATGTTTATAATTATAAAGTTATATATTCATAATTTTTGAACTTCATATTCACAGTTACTGAATCTCTATAACAGAAATATATGTTAATGTTATAAAGAAAACATTATTGTGGACATTATTATTCATTTTGTAACAGTTGTAACTGATATACTTATTACCATTTATATGCACTTATTATTGTCTTGTACAGATAGATATCTTTGTATAAGAAAGGCTGATGAATGAGAAGATCCTGGGTTTTTCCCTCTCTATTCTCTGTATAATTCCTCTTCTTGTTTATTGCAATTTCTATGATTTTCTGACACGTTATCAGTACTTTGCTCTACATACTTGGAGAAGAAGATGCCATCGGCGGCTGGAATCTGAACGATACGCCATGATCACACTGATATTCTGGCGATTGATGAATAGGCGACTCAACAGGTCTTGGAGTCTTTACGTCGCGCAGGTTATAATTACGTACTGACACCGACGATGGTTTCTTGCTTTGCGAATGTCGACCACAAACTATTGATCGAACGCAACTGGAGACTTCTCGCAATATTCCCAATTTGCGTCGACGGCAGTTTTCATGACGATCGCGACTTCCAATCTTCGATCGGATGCAAGGGATGGAGTCGATGTCTCTCTGAGATTGAGTGTTGATGGTCAGATGGATGACCGGGCGCCGGTGGTTCACAAGGTGGAGGTGCGCAACCAGCGAACAGAGAAACAAACAACAGAGATGATCTTCGAGAGGCAGGGGCTTCGCACTCAGATAGGTCGAACCCAGTTCGACTAACCTCTACTACAACCCTAGCTCCAGTTCAGTGGGGTTCCGTCACAATCTGTGGAGGCTGTTGGTGGCGGATGTTTGTGCATGTGCCTGCGTGACGCCGATCATCGAAGGGTTTTGGAAGAACTTAAGAGATCGATCAGATCATACATACAACAATGCCTCAGAAGTTATTTTCTCAACCTTGAATCTCTTCAGTTAGGGTTGATCCAATGTTGTTAGTTGTTGAAGTATGGAGCCTGAAGATGATCTGGTTGAGATCGAGGAGGCGAAAAAAAAAAAAAAAAAAACACCTTCTGACGATCAATGAGCAAAACCAGTAGCATACATGAGATAAGTATTAGCATATATTTTTTTATATGCATACATGTCTATTGAATTTATGAAAGCTCTTTATATGCATATCTACTGTCGTACCCCTAAAGCTGCGTACTTGTCTATTCTTTATAAGCAGTAGATATGTAGTCATAGATTCAGTGCATTATTAAATCCACGAAGCGAACCGCGATTCTAGGAAGCAATTGCGGAGTGAGACGACGAGGCGGCTTTGTTTTCTCCCATGTGAAAGCGCCGGGAGTGAACGGCGTCCTCGCCGATTTCGGATTCACGTTTTGCCATTGAGACTTAAAATTAAATGGCAGTCCATTGTTGATACTGGAATCAAATGCTCGTGCAGCTCTGGCTTCATCAGTATCAGTTCTCAACAAGTTGTAAGAAGAACTGATGAAATATAGCCAATCTGATTCGTGAGTTACCACACAACATAACAAAGACACATTGACTGGCATTCATTCTTTCAAATAATTTTGAATATATGCTAAATTTGCATCTGATGAAACTGTCAATTATATGATACATGTCATGAATATTGAGATGTATCTCACACTTTATACATGAAACTATAGGTTGTTTTTCAAATATAGCTTTGCCCGGAAGGCAAATCCTTAGTACTAATTATACAATAATTGCACTATGATAATTTATATAATCCGAGTTCAAAAGTCTATTTATTGTGTTGGTACTCGGTTATGCTGATTATTTGTCATGAGTCTAGATCATTGAAGATCTCAAATCTTTGCATTTAGACAAAATAATAGTGTCAAATTTTTAATATAGTGTTGCCCAGAAGGTAAATCAAGAGCACTAATTTTATCAGACATCCGTTATCTTGCCTCAAGGCCTCGATTATAGATATTTGATCTAAAAGGATCTATAGACCCTAAGTGAATCCCTGAAGGATATTTGGTGAATGCGGGTCTCATTGTCAATGGTCGTATTGTACTCCAGTAGTAGTACATGACAAAATTATGCTAAGTGTTCTGTCATTGGGCTATTTTCAATAAGGTCTGGAAGACCCTGAATGTGGATTGATCTTTAAAGTGACTAATGACTCATGAATGAAGTTTGCAACTTCTATTTCTAATGCTATATGCTACTCTCCGAAAGTCAAAATTGACTCACATCATGCTGGTTTGCCTGAAGCAAACAAATTGTGAATGTTTTTTTTACACATAATAATCACTGCCTGAAAATTCTGACTGGCGCAGTTTGAAAATTAAATTCGTGAAAAATACTTGTTGAACTCCTTTTGGCATGAAATTTTTTCTGGAGAACCTAGACTCGTGATATTTGATGTCTATAAAAATATTTTGTTAAAAATATGCTTTGGTTATTCCAGAAAAATTTGTAAAGTTTTGGCAGTGTGCTGCCAATTATTTTTCTGCCTGGAGCAATGTTGTGAAAAATTTCAGAAAAAATACTTCCACACCTTGGATTGACATGAAAATTTTTATGTACGTTCTAGACTTACTGAACTACATATCTGCCAAATTTTGTGTCAAAATGTGTTACCGTTTTCCCCAGAAAATTCTGCAATCCAAGTCAAAATTCTGAAAAGTTTCTGCCGTTTTCAGCTTGTATATCTTGCTATTTTGTGATGTTTTCATGCTGATATGAAACTATGAAATAAAATGAGAGCTTGCTTGGAAAAGTGCTATTTTAGACTCCCCGAAATAGGAATGAATGGCCCGGCAGCGAACATGTGCTCATTATTCTTCGGCGAACGGTACTTCTCTCATTTTTCTAATTTATGAATTAATAAACAATATCTCTTGTCATGTCATGCCTTGTGTGTACCAAACATGATACTCTTTATTTAATGGATGTGCATGACTCAATTGAGAGTTTGGTGTCCAAGACATAAGGGACAATTATATCACATGTTATTGCATGCTTCTCTTTAATTGACAACTTTTAGCATATAATCTCTTGATTAGGCTCATATAAGAGCTTTTGTTATTTCTTGTTGGCAATTAATTATATGCTATAGGCCATAGCTATTGAGATTCATCACCCAACTTATAAGTGTGGCAATATCATGAATTCTCAATATGGTTAGGTTGCACCTGTCGTTGCTAAACCTTAGCTTGCATGTGATAATAGTTAAAGGCTATCACATGTTTACCGTGTTAGTTTCTGCTATAGAAACTTTTTGACATGAGATTTGGACATATGATATTTAAATTTATAGCCCTCATTGTTTTGTATATTTATTTGCCCAGAAGGTAGATTAAGGATTTTAATTCTCTAAGTCATCCTTTTAGGATGAATCTTGACAATGAATTCTTGACAAAAAATGGTCAACCTATCCCATCAATTCCCGAAGGATTGCTTGACGTTACTATGAGTCAAGTTTTTTTTTACTAAGTCTAACTCACTGCAGATCACAAATCAATCCCTCAAGGATTGCTATACCCCATTTTTTCACCTAGTACGTGGTTTCAAAAGTAATATTTTCCTATCTGCGTTATTTTATTTGCGCAGTCTATTTTATATCACCACCACAACGTACCTATAAAAGGGCTATCAAAGAAACCTCCGTCTATTGATTAAATACTGAAAGTCCATGATAGAGGATCAATACATATAATTGGGTACGTTGACTGCATTCCTAATGAAGATTGTTTCTCGGCATTAGGGGGAGATAATATACTACTCCGTAGCTTTTTGGAATGCCAAGAAATTTCATAAGAATAAAAACATCTTCATTATTTAAATCCATGTACTAGTTAGATTGAACTGGAAGTTCAAAAGATAATCTATTTGCGATTTTAGCAAATAATCTGCCAAATACATCTATTGATCATAAAAGAAGTGACTAGGTCCTATATCCTTGGACCAAACATAGCTATCGATACTCCTTGACACTAGAAGTGTAGGAGATCTATCGGTGAAAGAGATATGGATCATAATACTAGATCTAGTAAAAAAATATTGTCACTCTTGAAATAGCTTGAATAATTATGTCCTGCAGATGTTCGTCCAGATGACGAAAAACCCTGGTAAGACTTATAGGTGCACCAAACAAACGTAATACTAGGGATGCGGAACGACCAGATCAAAATATCTTTGGGAAATGTTTAGAATCTGGTTGTTTTAGAAATTGCCATTACTTTTACAAATATGGGAGTTTTACAAAAAGGTTATAGTTGTCGACAACACAATTGCCATTACAAATTGCTCGTTATATAATCTGGATCCAGAGTTAGGCACCAGAAGTGCCATGACTATTTAATATATAAAGGAGCAATTAAGGCATAGCTTGACTCGCTAAAATGAATAAATTCTCTTTATAACAATACACCATTTGAGCGTTAACCCTGAAGGTTACAAATGGGTGTGTGCATGAAAGAGAAATAAGAATAATGAGGTGATAAAGCGAGTTTGTAGCCTATGGGTTCACGCAGAGACCCTTAATTGATTTTAATCAAATATACTCTCCCACGGTAAATGGCATTAAGTTCCGCTACATAATACAATTGGCAGAATAATAAATTTAGATATGCAGTTAAATTTATCTTGAGAAATCCCTGATGGATTCATAATTCTCGAAATGAGGATTTTTAAGTATTATTATGTGTCATTATTTACTCTTTAAAGGGTTGCGAATGGAGTTGATATCCTCATTGAAGGAATAATATGTACCATTGTGTGCCCAATAAAGGGTTGATAATGAACTTATTTATTATTTATTATCTCGGTCAAGATTTATGGTGTAAACATCAATGAAATATATAAAGAGCTTGATAATGTCAATTCATGTTTAAAGACTGAGACTTTTGAAATAAAAAGCTTGTGAAACCTATAAGTATTATCTCGACTTGAAGATCGAGTTTTTCTTTGAAGAATTTTGTTTATATACGCCAGTCAGCCTACATCTAAAAATACTTTTTCACATGTCTATATGCATAAATGTCATGTTTTTATCAAACTAAAGGTTGCCTAATAATCTCTTGAAGCAGATAAGGAACCTTTTTGGACTCGAAGTCCCTTACTTCATTATCGATGGAGCACCATTATAGAACCAGAAGTTCCATAATCGCAACATATTTGCGATAAATTGCTAGCAAAATTTAGTGCTCCCCCTACAAATGAAGTACTTGAATAATGATTAACATATCCTCCGGTATCTTCGAGATACCAAGACATGACATTTATGTAAGAAACCATGATACAGTTTTAATAGGCTACTTGGGTACTGACTATTTTGTTTGATCCCCGCAATGCCAAGTCCAAACTGGTTATACAATGAATTTCTCTAAATGTTCAAAATGAGGACAATAACACTTGTGTTGCACAAATGTTATATGAGCTCTAGAAGAGCCATAAGATTATTGTACACTACTCTAGTGACAATCCAGAAGATTTGTCCAATCCATCTCTTCAGATTTTGAAATAAATGTAGAACTTGAAGATTGTTATCTTCAGGGGGAGACGGGAAATACATTTACTTGAATCAATCTGGAAGATTGAATGTAAAATCCTGAAGATTAAGTCATAAAAGACTAACAGTTGCGCACTATTTGCAACACAACGGGAAGTACATTTACTTGAATCAATCCGGAAGATTGAACGTAAGATCCTTTAGATTAAGTCATAAAAGATTAACAGTTGCGCACTATTTGCAACGCATAAATACATAAATATCATGTACTCTTTTCCTCACTAGTTTTCTCCCATTGGGTTTTCTAGTGTGGTTTTTAACGAGACATGAGTATGATATAGTAATGACAATGGGGAAAAGTTGCAAAATAATTGCTTAAATGGACAAACCCCAAAATCCTGAAGATTATGCAGTTTGCGCCCTGAAGGCTTATGGTTGTACTCTTTTTCCCTTAACTAAGTTTTTCCCACAGGGTTTTTATAAGTTAAGGTTTTTAATGAGGCAACCAATACAATATATGTTTTTACATATATCATGTACTCTTTTCTTCAACTAGGTTTTTTCCCATGTGGTTTTCCTAGTGAAGTTTTTAACGAGACATGGATATATTTGAATATATATTTATACCCCTTTTGTCTAGGTTTTTCCCACAGGGTTTTCCTAGCAAATTTTTACGAGGCAGGATCATGTCAAATAATGTCCAAGGGGGAGTGTTATAAAGAAAACATTATTGTGGACATTATTATTCATTTTGTAACAGTTGTAACTGATATACTTATTACCATTTATATGCACTTATTATTGTCTTGTACAGATAGATATCTTTGTATAAGAAAGACTGATGAATGAGAAGATCCTGGGGTTTTCCCTCTCTATTCTCTGTATAATTCTTCTTCTTGTTTATTGCAATTTCTATGATTTTCTGACAGTTAATAATTATGTTCACAACTCTATATATGTTGATAATTATAAAAAAATATATTTATAATTTATGAAACTATATATTCCTAATTATAAACAGTTTTGCAAGGTGAATACGGTTACTACACACAACATAATTTGGTCCGGTTGATTTGAAATAGAAAAGCAATGTTTGGATAAATTGTGGGACTCATGCATTAAATTAAATGCTCATCCTGCATGTTCACACTTTAATCAATGTCTCCTGCAGATTCGGATTGAATGATAAATTTTGTTCTTGACTCTCGGATCTGCATCACTACCCGAGGCTCGATTTGTCACCTTCCAAGTTCCAACACCACCAATCGACGGCGCTGTGGCTCTCAACTTCGATCCGATCCAGTTAGAGATATGAGCAAATGACTAAAATATGTATTGACCAACATGTATTTGTGTATAGGAAAACTGTGTATTGTTTGTCTTAGAATAAAGAATCGATTTTGGTTCGAACAAACGTTTTTTGGGTAAAAATTCATATGGTTAATTATTTTCATATTAATGAACTGGCCGGTTTGATGGGACGTGTCAATGTTGGAAAGCCGTAACCTGAACGCACTATAACCAAAGCGGGAAACATATATTCATCGGAACCCGGATTTAGTGTCCTCAGTCTGCATTTGCTCCGATCCATCAAATCATCTATCTTTTCTTTCTTTCTTTCTTTCATTCTTTCAGTTTCCAATCTGGGCTTCTAGTCTGGCGAATGCGTATAGTATACGCAGGAGACGAAAAAGATAGGGTAAAGTAGAAGTAAAGGCGTACGTTGATTGGAATGACATGAAAGAAATTTGTGATTCTCAATCAATCTACAGAGAAAAGTATGCAGGGTCATCATTGCTACAATGGGTCTTTGTACTGGCATCAAACTAACCGATGTGTTTTGCACATCACCCTACAATTGCTTGCAATTTCAGATGTGCTTTTAGGTTCACGAATGAATTGAGCATACACACACATTTACTTCTTTTCTCTTCTCAGTATATAGGGTCCAAAGAGACTGATCAAATTCATGATTTTTGGACACCAGATCAGAGAAGCATTACAGTTGGATCAAATGAAGAATGGTTCTCGTCTTCTCTCCAGTAAGTCTTTTGTTTTTCATTTTTCCAAAAGCTGCTTGTGTGTATCAAACTATACTATTTGATCTTTTCAGATATGGAACTTGGAGAAGTCGTCCACATGCTCAAGGCCCAGAAAATACAGTCAAGGTTGAGCTAAGAAACAAAGAAAATGAAGCAGCAGAACTTGAAAAACAGTATGTATGTGAACATCTTTTCTTCTTATCTGCTCATTCTGGTGAGGCTTTGCTAACTTTTTCATAAGGAGAGGCTTATTAATGCTTCATTTCAAGAGAAAAGGAGAAGGGTTGAAATGGAAAAGCTTGTTGGTAAATATGTTACTATATTTCTTGAGAAATAGTGTGTTCTATTCTATTTGGCAATTTTTAAAATTCCTTCTTCTCTTGATGACTGTAACTTTACAAACATTTTTCTCCAATTCTTTGGAACGAGAGAATGATTTGGATAGCAGCATTACTAACTTAAGTTGGATGTAAAGACTTCAAATTTTTTGTTCCTTTTACTTTTTTAAAATTAGAACAGGGTTTTCTTACCTTTTACTTATGTGAAGTAAAATCTTTGGTCCAAGAACTTCATGGATATTCAAATAAACTTAACTCTTCATGGATGTATTATTTATGAATTAGTTTCTTTTGCTTCTTTGCATCTGTGTAGAATAAGCAACAAACTCTTATTTACTATGGTTTTCTAAGCTTTATACTGTGTTATTTTTTAGTTTTCAATGATGAATATTCAATCATCACTTTAATGCTTTCTAGATAATCTTTTCAGATGCCTTCCACCATTCAAGAATTGGAGGCTGCTATACTAGACACTGTTTATCAAGCCAATTCTATTCTTTGTCTTAACCCTAATGCCCTCCAACAATACAAGACTCGCCAAAGAAAAGTAAGTCCTGTATTTCTCTGTGATTTAATCCTGCTTTCTTTTGCCTCAGTATCATCTGATTCAATACTCTAGTTATTTCATCATTCATCTCCTTTGTATATCTGTCCAAAATTTTTGATTTCTTTTTTTTTTTTTACCGTAAATTGTTTGCTTTAATTGTTATTTTAGCTTTAATATTTTTGAATTTTGACTAATTGATCACATTTAATCTTAAATTATTAAACATGTGTCTTTTTTATGTTAAAATATTTCGTAATTAGTTCTAACGGGTAAATACAATGAAATAAATTAAACTTGAAAATTAAAAGCAAAGTTACCATATGCCTTAAACGACATAATTTGCAATTGGATATGTAACTTCCGTATTCATGCAAATGCAAAGAAACAAACCACCCCACTCCCAAACCCTCTATATATTCCTATTCACCACCACCCTTCATTTTTCACTTCACTTATGTGATTTTCTTTCTTTTCCAGCTTCATTCCTCATCTTCTTTTCCTCTTCACACTCTCAGCTCACTCATGAATCCAACACAAATAATTTTATTTGGTTTTGTCACCACTCTTTTTATGTTGTTGGTATTTTTCATGGGTTACCTAACCTATAGGGAAACTATTGTTCTCAATGCCTTCTTCTTGGGTGTTTGGTGCTTTGCTTGGGGACTTGCATCATCAACATTCTATGATGCAGTGTCCCTAAACTCATATTTTAGTGAGTCCGCAATTATAATGCACATTGTGATGAATAGTCTTGGGGTGGGGTACTTTATTTGGAAAATTGTGCAAGGTTGGGGTGATAACAACCGTATCATCATATTTCTTGGGATATGTATTTGGATTTTTCTATTACTACTGAGTATATTAGAACATTTCCTATTTACTCGTTTGAAATGCAATCAATTTCAAACTATTGATAAATGGTACCCCATAATCGTGGTTTTTATGGCGGTTTTGGAGAGCGGAGTTACAAAGGGACTGAAAATGAGAGAAGAGAGACGTAGCAGGCACACTTTCGTGACATGTGTTCAAACACTTCTATCGATAATGAAAAATGTAGTAGCTCAAAATTTGAGTGACCGTCAAGCAATAAAAGATGCTTTATTTGTTTTGGTGGAGGGAGCTAATCGATTAATTCGTGACAATTGCCGACCATCGGAACTAACCTGCGGCTGCTGCGGCCTAAGTCAGCAATTGTAAGAAAGTAGTCGATCAGTTCTCTCCACCAAAACAAGTAAAGCATCTTTTATTGCTTGACGGTCACTCGGATTTTGAACTACTATATTTTTTATTGTCGATAGAAATGTTTGAACACGTGTCACAAAAGTGTGCCTGCTACGTCTCTCTTCCCTCATTTTTAGTCCTTTTGTAACTCCGCTCTCCAAAACCGTCATAAAAGCCACGGTTATGATAGTTTGAAATTGGTTGCGTTTCAAACGAGTAAATAGGAAATGTTCTAATATACTCAATAGTAATAGAAAAATTCAAATACATATCCCAAGGAATAGGATGATACGGTTGTTATCACCCCAGCCTTGCACAGTTTTCCAAATAAATTACACCACCCCAAGGCTATTCATCACAATATGCATTATGATTGCGGTCTCATGAAAATGTGAGTCTAGGGACATTGCTTTATAGGATTATGCAAGTCACTGCACCAATAACAGAAAAAAAATGGTGACAAATAAAATTATTTGTGTTAGAGTCATCATGAGAGAGTGAAGATTGAGTTAGAAGGGAAGAAAATCAGATGAGTGAAGTGAAGAATGGAAGGGTGGTGGAGAATAGGAATATATAGAGGGTTTGGGTGTAGGGTGCTTTGTTTCTTTGCAATTGCATGAATACGGTAGCCACGTATCCAATTGCAAATTCTGTCTAAATTTTTTATATTAGGGTATGTGGTTGGTAACTTTGCTTATGATTTTCAAGTTTAATTTGCTTCATTGTATTTACCTGTCAGGATCAATTACTGAATATTTTAACATAAAAAGACACATGTTTAATAATTTAAGATTAAATGTGATCAATTAGTCGAAATTCAAAAATATTATAGTTGAAATAACAATTAAAGCAAACAATTTACTCGATGGAGTTGTTCAAGCTGGTGGTGTGGGGCGCGTCGATGAAGTTGCGCGGGTTCGCGGAGATGACCTGGGTCGGTGCCGGAGGTTTTCAGGCCGTTTGCGCTGCATTTTCTGCTGTTGTAGATGTTTCTCTGCCGGTGATCTTCCACGCCGTGGGCACCAACAACTTCGAGCCGGAGAGACGTAATATGTGCTGTGTCCATCTTCAATATCTTTCCTCTTTCTTGTGAGTTTGAAATCTTTAATCAAAATTTACATCTTGTCAGTGTGTATGTTATGTTTTTGACTGCTTGTACACGAGTTGATGCCTTGTTATCAAATAGGTTCTTGCTGGAAGCTATTTCTCTATGGCTGGAGCTCTCATTGGCATTATTAAAGCTGGGAGTATACCAAATGTGATAGCTAATGCAGCGCAAATCCTCAACGGCTAATAATCACATTAGGCACATCACCTCCGTTACTTTCAGAACTTTGTAAAATGGAAAAATTAGCTGAAAACTTTATGTGGAAATGGAAAGGAGTGTGGAGGTGGACTTCGTAAATTGGGTGTAAAAATACAAAAGAAAAAAAAAAACTGCAAATAATGCTGAAGTTGTATGCAGTGTATTTTTCAACTTTTTGCTGTTCCAAATTGTAAAAAGGAAAAATTAGCTGAAAACTTTATGTGGAAATGGAAAGGAGTGTGGAGGTGGTCTTCGTAATTGTGGGTGTTATATCAAAATTGTTTACATTATTAATAAACAAAATATAAATATAAATTTAGTTATCTCTATAGTTTTTAAACACGACGATTAAAATTTAATACTTTAAGGAATTGAAATATAATTTGAACTATAACTTGTACGGAGTAATTATTTGCATTTATCAAAATTATAAATATTATAATAATTAATAACATCAGACTTCAACTCTAAGTCTTAAGTTCCAACTTTTGATGTTTTAATAATTATAATTTTTCAAAATATTAACTATGCAGATTGATGATTTTTCAGCTTGTCATCAATAAAACACTTAAGTGGCACTTCAAGTGAGCCAACTGAACAATCGGTTAGGCAAAAAAAGGAAACATTCAAATAGTGGTTTCCACCAAAATAGAACCGAATACCGAACCGAATCCAAAATCGAACTTTTTAAAACTGAACAGATACTGAACCGAACTCTAATGTTAAACTGAATGGTTTAATTTTTTAAAATTGAAACCGAAAAAAAAAAAAAAAAAAATGAAGCGAAACCCAAAACGACCACTCCTAGGGTGTGTTTGGTTGGTAAGTTTAGCACTTAGGTATGTTTATAAAAGTGATTGTTATTGTTTGGTTGACTGATTTTTTAAAACACACTATTATGGGTTTGGAATACCCCATTAATGGAAAAAAAAAACCCCATTCTCTTATTTTATAAGGGTTTAATCCCATTATTCATCCTTAGCCTAATCATTTTCATTCCACCCTACTACCATGCAAAATACTTTCACCAAACCTCATTACTATTACCAAGTATTTGATGCCCATTCCGATTCGGATTCCGATTCTTATGTACGAACCAAACACACCTCTAATTTTGATTTTTTAAAAAAAATCGAAACCGAAACCCAAAACGCCCACCCCTAATTTTGAAGACCGATGTATGAGACATAGTTGTTGTAAATACTTAAAACATTTTGCAAGCTTATTTGAAATATTTTATGTCTCGTATTATAGAATATTTGATTGAAAATTCAAAAAACTTTTTGTCTCATATTATATTACTACCTCCCTCCTATTTTATGTGTTTTGGTTCGATTAACGATGTTTAAATGAAATTATTTTTAATCTAATTTTTTATAATATTAAATTTGTATAGTATACATAATTTATATATTTAAAAACTACACTAAAAGTACTATTAAACACCCAAAAAATAAATTTAAAAATAAGTAAAAATACTAAAGAAAATAAACAAAATAAGAAAGAGTTAGTTTGATTCACTAAATAATTTCAGGACAGATAAAATGGGACAAATAGAGTATAATTTTTGCCAGGTGAATTGAATTTTTTAATTCTATACATTCGGACAATTCTGTAATGAGATTCTATACCTTTTTAGGAGCCTTTTTTGCAGGAAGTGGGTGATTTTAGGAGCCTTTTTTGCAATTTACACCCCATGGATCAAGCCTTTATCATCACAATCCTGTACCATTTCACTTGAACCATTCGCCACCAAGATAAATAATGAATGTTCATTTTGTAAGAACCAATATTTCACTTGACACAAGTGTAGGTTCACTTTTCCTCCTTAACATTGCATACAATAGAGTTAAGAATGGTATGAGATAACTCACGCAATCAGGCAAAAAATACAAATAAAAAACCTCGTAGTAGTGATAAACTTCAAAATGCAAATGAAAAAGCAATAATAATACTTATACATATCCCAAATGACCATAACAAAAATACACTAGGCTAGATATGCAAATCGGCAGACTCCGAGCCGCCTTACTACTGCTGGTTGCATGCCACGCGGTGCACATCTGAAGACGAATCGTCATCCGAATCGTAAGCCTCTTGTTGCCTCTGCTGCTCCTTGCGCCTCATTTCTTCCTCGATGTTCACGTCCTGCAACGTCGTTTCCTCGCACTCATCGAGGTTGACGGGTAACGAGGACGGACTCGGTTTCGGTGGCAGGAGAGTCTCCAGGGCGCGGCATGCCTCGGGGGAAAGAGCCCCGGGCTCGGGAAATTCCACGTCAAAATTGATGTACAAGCGGCCCTTCATGAACGGCCTTTCGTGGTGTGGCATTCCCTCGTCGTTTATTGCCTTGGATTGATCTGTGAAAGTAGAAGTGAATTAAGAAATGTAATTTTTTTTTTTTTTCATCCCACGTAGTAGCGGAAATCAAGGTTGAAACAATCGCTAGGCGCCTGGGGACCGCCTAGGGTACCTAGAGCGATTAATCGGCACCTAGAGCGCCTAGGCGGGCGCCTAGGTGGCCGACCGCCTAGCGCCTAGGCGCCATCGGCACCTAGGCCCGATTTTTGCAACACTGGCGGAAACTATAGGGTGCGGGATGTTACCGGGCTTAATAACTTCGCCGGGTCCTGATTTGATTAGAAGCTGCCTGCCATCGAGATGAGTTATGACGAACTGAAAGCCACAAAGAGCTTCGGTTAAACTGAGGGTGTGCTCCATATAGAGATCATCGAACTTCCGCTTGAACTTGGGGTGTTCCCTCTGCTGTACCACGAAAACAATATCCCCAGCAATGGTATCGGGCTGCAAGTTCCAGTACCAGAAAAGATGAGCAAGAACAACACAACCTTTGTCGAAACAAACAGCAAAACAAAACAAAATTGAACCATAATCAAAAATTTCTACGAAACCAGAATCGCAAAACGAATTTGGTCACTTACTGCCTCATCTGCTTCCCCAGTAAATACTATCTTTTCACCATTTTGCATCCCCTTCTCGACATTCACTTCCAGCACTTTCTTTTCTTGGGTAACCTTGCTTCCTTTGCACTGTGTACATTTGTCTCTTTCACTTATGGCCTCACCTGTGTCGAGGAAAAAAAACAAAAAAAAGATATAATGTGCGATTGATCCAATGTTCCCCATATCCCGAGACAACCAATAAAAATTTCATTACATACCTGATCCTCGGCAATCAGGACAGACATGTTGCATCTGTTGGATCATGCCGGGTGCGATCTGTCGTGTCGAAACCTTCATTCCAGTACCACGACACCCGTTGCATCTTCCAGTCGCTCCACTCTTTGAACCTTTCCTGATAACAGTTAGAATACATATATATATAGGTCAAAACGAAATTTGTTCATTATGTTTTCCGCATAAAATACGTGTATACAAAGGCTATACCCTTTGCACTTGTGGCACAATTTGTTCCTGGAAAGCGAGAGCTTTTTAGTTGTGCCGTTATACAAATCTTCTAGAGAAACTCTAAGAGTATGTATTACATCTTCCCCTTGTCTCTTCCTGCTCCTCGAGCTGCTACCACCTTGAAAATCAAATAACGGGAACAAAAACTTCATTTTCCAATTCAATAAAATAACAAACTGAAAAAATAAATAAATAATAATAATCATTCTCACCTCCAAATGGTCCGCCAAAGTGGGGACCACCCCCAAATGATCCACCAAAGAATGACTCAAAAATGTCAAAAGGACTATGGGCACCGGCACCCCCTCCCATTCCTTCTTTAAGGGCATCTTCGCCATACTGATCATAAACTTCTCTCTTTTCTGGATCGCTTAGAACTTCATAAGCTTGAGACAACTCCTTGAACTGATGACATTAGAGGGAAAAAAAAAAAGTTAACATGTAGGCCAAAAACCATTATTTCAAGGAAATGGTGTCCTTCTCTTTGGATACAAATTTGTTCCCAAGATTACTGATCCGGATAAACTGTAAGCAGGGACAGGGACGTCAATATAACACATTAACACCCACCTTCTCGGGATCTCCTCCCTTATCAGGATGATTCTTCATAGCCGCTTTTCTGTAGGCCTTCTTAAGCTCATCTTCGCTAGCACTTTTCGAAACACCAAGAACCTCATAGTATTTGGAGTTATCACCCCTTCGTGGACCCCTTCCAAACATATTGGACGCCCTTTACTCTGCAGAAAATACACTAAAGTTGCTATCATCTATCTAAAAACTCCTCGCAAATATATACAGGGTATATTATTTCAAAAAGGTGTGTTCTAAGAAATGAATCGCATCTTACAATACCATGTAAAGCTGAAAACCTGCTCAAATTTCAACAATTCAATTTTAATACAAGCCCAGTATCAAGTATCAACTCACTAACTACTTTAATTAGATTCAATTCTCAATGGGTTTAATCATGATAATGCACAAGAACACCCTATGCAAGATCAGTTAGAAGTTAGAACACCAAGACAGATTAAAACCCTAAAAATCCTATAAGTCAACCATCAAAGCAGCAGTGAAAATTTCCCCAAAACATACTTACAATCAATCAAATCCCATCATCTCTCTCAGAAAAACCTAGCTTCTAGTATTGTTAAAACCTATTTCACATCTTCAACCCCAAATGCCTAACGTTTGATGTTTGATAGCAAGCAATTGAACATATGAATACAATTAAGAAAACTCCATACCACGGAGTTTAGAAAAATCTTCACGCAATCGATTTATGGGGGAAAGAGTTTCAATCTTTGCCAAACAGAACCATAAAGAGTAAAGACACCAGCTTTACACCCGAATTTCAATCTTAACCAAACACTCTTGAAGAAATCAATCGCTGAATCGACTGACCCGAGAGAAGAACTAACAGAAAAGATGCTAAATTTCTTCAGGTCATCGAGTCGAAAAGCAAATCGAGGAATCCAAATAGAGACAACGAAGAAGATGATGAATAAAGAAAGGCAAAGGGTTGAAGAAAATACCTGGAAAAAGGAGGAGTTGTAGAGAGAGAGAGAGAGGGAAAGGAGAGCGCTTTGGGCCTCCCCAATTCTCCCACTCTGTACGCAAGTTCCCTTCGCAGTGTGATTTCCTTGTTTTCAAGAATGGGTTTCCTCCTTGGCGGTGGACTCGTTTACTACTGACGCCAAACCTTAATTGGTGGACTCTGCCCTCCTATGTTGACTCTGGCCCTACTCTCCTAACCTTAAACGACTGTGAAGTATGTATCCGCTGAATCAGTCCGACCATGCATGGAAACTACCAATACAAATTTTTTATTCTCTTTCTTATTCCCTGTAGAGATACAATTACATTGAACTTAGGATTGTTATTATGTTCTTGGAAGGAAAAATCAAGAATTGGATAACAGCAATAATATATATAACATAATATTTCGGATTGTGCGACATATTAATGAAAAAGAATTGTGTCTAACGTGTAACGTGTTATTATTCGAACATTGGATAACATCAATAACATTATATTTTGGATTGTTATTCGCGACACATTAGTTGAAAACAGGGCCGGATTTTAGGCTGTGCAAGCTGGGCTACCGCACAGGGCCCCCAATTTTAGAGGGGCCCCAAATTTTAGAGGTTCAATATTTAATTTTTACACAGTTAGTTTCGAAATAAAAATTAAAAGTTTTCAATTGAATATAAAAGGTTTTATGAAGAGGTGGTGAGAATATGTATTTATTGTATTTTAACTTGTAGGTCAAAGGTTCGAAACTTACATGTATTGGTTTTCAAAATTGTAATTTTGTAGGGCCACATTTATTTACTAGAACAGGGCCACAAAAACTTAAAATACGGCCCTGGTTGAAAAGAATTGTGTCTAACATGTCGTCATAACAATCTATATATATATAAAAGTAAAATCCTCCTAGCCAAATTTTCCCCCCAAAACTTAGAGGCATTTTTGTAATATCAAATATTTAGACAAATATGGCATTTTAATAATATTAAAGATTTTACCTTTCTTGAGATCTCTTACCATTTTATAATTTCAATACTAAACCCTTTTGATCTCATCCATTGTGTATAAATACACCTTATATGACCATACACAACCCCAACTAAGGTTAATTATTTTATTGATTTTTGCTAATCATCCTGTGATCTTCCACAGTTGAGGTTGATACGTGATTTGCACTGGTGAGGTTTTCATTATCTTAGTTTCTTTAATTTTTTATTCTTTTTGGGTTTTGTTTTGTTTTTATTCTTTTGTATTTTCTGATTTTTAAACAACAAAAATGGTTCGTAAGAAAAAATGTTGATATATTCTTTTCTTTTTTTTTTTGTCTATTTTTGTAGAGAAGATACGGATCTAGAAAGATTGATCGGGAAGCAATAGACTTCTAATCATCCTGTGATCTTCCACAGTTGAGGTTGATACGTGATTTGCACGGGTGAGGTTTTCATTATCTTAGTTTCTTTTATTTTTTCTTCTTTTTGGGTTTTGTTTTGTTTTTATTTTTTTGTATTTTTTGATTTTTAAACAACAAAAGTGGTTCGTAAGAAAAAATGTTGATATATTCTTTTTTTTTTGTCTATTTTTGTGGAGAAGATACTATACGGATCTAGAAAGATTGACCGGGAAGCAATAGACTTCTAATCATCATGTGATCTTCCACAATTGAGGTTGATACGTGATTTACATTGGTGAGGTTTTCATCATCTTAGTTTCTTTTATTTTTTTCTTCTTTTTGGGTTTTGTTTTGTTTTTATTTTTTTGTATTTTATGGTTTTTAAACAACAAAAGTGGTTCATAAGAAAACATGTTGATATATATATTTTTTTGTCTTTTTTTTTTTTTTTTTTTTTTTTGTGGAGAAGATACAGATCTAGAAAGATTGATCGGGAAGCAAAAGAGTTCCTTGCTCATCAAGATGATAAAGTTTTGTGATCGAGGGACGAATTATGTGTATATGTAAATATATATAGACTTATAGAGGGAACCATACTAAGAATACAATAAAAACCAAAATGAAATTAAAAGCATTTTTTAGTTGTCAATAGATCAAAGCATTGGACTTTATTTCGATTCAATTTCTCCGTTTTTAAAGTGTACATTTTTTGTAATAAAAGAGTAGTTTGTCTTTCCCTTCAAGACGTTTTTCTTGCCATTTAATTTTATTTTTTTTTTAGGAAAAAAATGATTAAGTACTGTGGCTTTTTTTTTTCAATAGAGTATTATTTTGATTTTATTCTTTATTTGACATTCCTTGATATAAAATCACTTTACTAATGTAAAATAATGTTATTGACTTACCATGTTTGCTTTGATATGCTAAGCCATTTAAAATTTAATACGGAGTAAAATTTATAATTGTAATACTTCCGTAATAATATTGAATAAATATTAATCATATGTTTAGATTTAATAATATATTATTATATTAAAAGAATTATTTATTAATTTAATATAGTGATGGTTAATACGGGTAAACCATATATAAGCAATATTTTACCTTAAGAATATTATACCTTAATTATAAAAATTCTACCTAATAATTTTAGTATTAAAAGTCATACAATAATTACCATAAACAATGTTTAATAAACAATGTTTAATAATTGCCAAATTCTATTATGCAATAAAAATTACTATTATAAAATTTTTTGTAATATGGACACATTATTTTTATTTAATTATTTCGATTTAATAATATTATATCTTATGTATAAAAATTCAAATAATACTTTTAGTACTATTGAATATTGATTGACTAACAATTATTTTAATTATTAAGGCAATTAATGGATATTTCGATTTAAAAAGTTTTCAAATATATGAATTATACATAGTAGCATTGAATCAATTAGTAAGACAATTATATTAGGTAATCTAATAAATAACTTACTTTTTAAATTATATCTCATCTTTAATCTTTAATAATGAATATTTTCTTAAAGTATATACATAGACTATGGTTATCAATATAAAATTAAAAGTATATATATATATATATATATATATATATATATATATATATATATATATATATATATAATGTATAATATTATTAGTACAAAATAAGTTATACTTACCTTAATAATTAATTATTAATATTATTACCTAATAATTATATATTGTTACCTTTTTCGGTGTAATTATTATGGTAATTTATATACATATATATTTTTATACTTAATGTATAATATATTGGCATGAAAAAAATTATACTTATCTTAATATATAATTAATTTTTAATATAATTTCCTTATTTTTATTAAAGATAATTATTTTAATAATTTTTCTTTCATTATTTTGTGTGATTATTATGGTAATGTATTTAAATTTTGGAAGAGATTATTACAAATATTATAATTAATATAAGTAATATAATTAATGAAATTATTATGGTAATTGTCACAATATTTGGTAATTATAAT
This sequence comes from Ipomoea nil, assembly GCF_001879475.1. Taxonomy (NCBI): domain Eukaryota; kingdom Viridiplantae; phylum Streptophyta; class Magnoliopsida; order Solanales; family Convolvulaceae; genus Ipomoea; species Ipomoea nil. The sequence continues at coordinate 2,909,190 of NW_017616616.1, read as the reverse complement.
TAATATAATTAAAAAAATTGAGAAATATAAGATTTCTTCCCTAAAAATATTTGTGACAATTTAGTTAAATTACAATTAATAAAATATGAAATATAATTAAAGAAATGAAATTATTAAATTAACAAAACATGAATATTTCTAATCATACATACACTTATGCACTATAATAATCATGCAAAATTTAAATGCAACTTTTTAAATTTTTAAATGTAATTTTTTAATTATAAATCTATCAATATAAATTATAATTAATGAAATTATATTATAGAATTTTCCTATTTTCATTTTAATAAATATTATGTGTATATAAAATGAATTATACAATCATATAAGGAAATGCGTCGGATTAGAGTTTAAATTTATTCATACAAATTTTAGAATTTACATTTTTTTTATAAAACTAATCAAATGTTAATGTTAATAATAATAATAAGAATTTTAAAATCAGAATTATAAATTAAGTATTAGGGTAATAATTAATCTATATATATTATATTATTATTATTATTATTATTATTATTATTATTATTATTATTATTATTATTATTATATAAAAACAAAATCATCCCTTTTCAAAAAAATCATCCTTATTTTAACGCCCAAACTTTTGTAGTAAAGCTTATTTGGTAAGTAAATGTCTAATGGAAATTAAAAAAAAAAAATCTATTAATTGGTAATATTGCATAATTGGTAACATTATGTATGGTATTATATTCTATAATATAATAATATAATTGTTCAAGTATAATAAAAATCCTATGTAATAATGTAATAATAAAAAAATAAAAATAAAATTAAAATAATAACAATAACAATAACAATAACAATAATAATAATAATAATAATAATAATAACAATAACAACAAATTTAATAATCCAAACAAAACTATATACAAAATAAATTTAAAATTTAAAAAAAAAAAAAAAAAGGAAGAAGACAAATGTGGCTTCCCTTTGTAAATGATGTGGGATCATTTTGATTCCACATTGAAAATGTTTGGAAAGATGAGCTCTTAAACTCCTCTATATAAGAGGGGCATTTACAAACATATAATTGCTTGCCCATTAATATGGGCAAGTATTGAGAAGTCCAAAGACTTTTTTATTTTTATTTTTTTATTTTTTTTTTATTTTAGTACTATTAACCTGACAAATTATGCTGTGGATATGTGTCCACCTTGCAATGTAGACACAGTTCAAAAATTGTTCATAATTATTAATATATAATTCAAAAAGTTATGAACATATAGTTCTATAATTATGAACATAGTGTTGTGAACATAATTATGAACATATAGTTATGTAATCATGAATATAGAGATTCAATAATTGTGAATATGAAGTTAAAACTTATGCATATATATCTTTATAATTATGAACATATAGTTCAGTAACTATGAATTTAGAGTTCTGTAATTATAAATATAGAGTTCAATACGTACTTATGAATATGAAGTTCAAAAATTATGAATATATAGCTTTATAATAATGAACATATAGTTTAGTAATTATAAACATAGAACTGTGTCCACCTTGCAAGGTGGACACGGTTTCACAACATAACTATTCGATTGACCCTGTAACATGTAAACTTTCTCAACCTATTGAAACTCAACGTGTCAAAAGGCTTTTATTTAAGAAACCTTATCTTAATGGCTTCTTATTTTAGTTTTTTTTTTAATTTTTTTTTTTTAAATTTATTAGGGGGTTTGAGAAAGATTAACCCAAAATGTATATGAGTTGTTTTAGTTTTTAGCAGTTTGGAGCAAATTGCTAAGTTATTAAATAATATTTTTGGTGTTTTGATTAAATATAAAATGTTAAACAGACGAATTTATTAAAATTTTGACGAATTTACCAAATAATCAGATTACAACGACAACAACAACAACAACAACAACAATAATAATAATCCAAAAAAAAAAAACTATATACAAAATAAAATTAAAATTAACCAAAAAAAAAAAAAAAAAAAAAAAAAAAGACAAAGGCGAGCCACCGGCACCCTTTGTAAATGATGTGGGATCATTTTGATCCCACATTTAAAATGTTTGAAAAGAGAGAGCCCATCTATATAAGAGGAGCAATGAGACTCTTATAAACATAATTGCTTGCCCATCAATGTGGTCAAGTATTGAGAAGTCAAAAGGTTCTTATTTTGGAATGGCTCGAGAAGGACTGGACGATCACCATCGCTCACATACCACGTGATCAAAATAACACTGCTGACTGGTTGGCTAAAGTGGCGCCGAGGAAAAAGTGCGAATGGATTGAGTTCAATAGATGCCCGGAGGAAATCAGAGACTTCATGAGGAAAGACGGTGAACTGCTGTTTTCAACTGAGAGGAGAAGCTAGTGTATCAGGGTACCCCCTCCCCCTTCCCCAAAAAAAAAAAGGTTCTTATTTTAGAAGCTTTAACTTTGTCTTCTTATTTTAGTTTTTATTTATTTATTATTAGTAGGGGTTGTCGAAGATTAACCCAAAATGTATGTGTTGTATTAGTTTTTAGCTGTTTGGAGCAAATTATTGAGTTATTATATAATATATTTTGATTTTGATATTTTGATGTTTTGATTAAAGTTAAAATGTTAAAATGACGAATTTATTATAATTTTTGCGAATTTATCAATAATCAAATTACAAATAATAATAATAATAATAGTAATAATAATAATAATAATAATAATAATAATAATAATAATAATAATAATAATAATAATCCAAACAAAACAATATACAAAATAAAATTAAATTTAAAATTAAAAATAATAAGAAGAAGACAAAAGGGATCCACGGGCTCCATTTGTAAATAATGCTAGATCATTTTGATCCCACATTGAAAATGTTTGGAAAGAGAAGTTCTTGAGCTCCTCTTACAAACATAATTGTTTGACCATCAATGTGGGCAAGTATTGAGAAGTCCAAATGCTCATGTTTTATTTTTGAGTACTATTGACCCGACAAATTATGATGTGAAACTATGTCCACCTTGCATGGTAGACACGGTTCCAAAATTGTTCATAATTATGAATATATAGTTCTATAATTATGAACATATAGTTATGTAATTATGAATATAGAGATTCAATAATTGTGAATATGAAGTTCAAAAATTATGAATATATAACTTTATAATTATGAACATATAATTAAGTAATTATGAACATATAGTTTTGTAATTGTGAATATAGAGTTCAATAATTATGAATATAAAGTTCAAAGATTATGAATATATAGCTTTATAATTATGAACATATAATTCAGTAATTATTAACATATAATTGTGTCCACCTTGCAAGGTGGACACGGTTCCACAGCATAACTATTCGATTGACTTGTTACATATAATATATGTTCACCTATTGAAGCCCAACGAGTCAAAAGACTCTTATTTAATAAACCTTATCTTAGTGGCTTCTTATTTTAGTTTTCTTTTATAAAATTTATTAGGGGGTTTGGGAAAGATTAACCCAAAATGTAGATGTATTGGTTTAGTTTTTAGCAGTTTGGAGCAAATTGCTAAGTTATTAAATAATATGTTTGGTGTTTTGATTAAAATGTTAAACATTTGAATTTGTTAAAATTTTGTCGAATTTGCCAAATAATCAAATTACAACAACACCACGACGACGACAACAACAACAACAACAACAACAACAACAACAACAACAATAATAATAATAATAATAATAATAATAATAATAATAATAATAATAATAATAATAATAATCCAAATAAAATTAAAATTAACCAAAAAAAAAAAGACAAAGGGGAGCCCGTCCCTTTGTAAATGATATGAGATTATTTTGATCCCACATTGAAAATGTTTGAAAAGATAAGCTCTTGAACTCCTCTATATAAGAGGTACAAACATAATTGTTTGTCCATCAATGTCGCAAGTATTGAGAAGTTAAAAGGTTCTTATTTAAGAAACCTTAGATTTGTCTTCTTATTTTAGTTTTTATTTATTTATTCATTATTTATTATTTATTAATTATTAGTAGGTTGGGAAAGATTAACCCAAAATGTATGTATTGTTTTAGTTTCTAGCAGTTTAGAGCAAATTATTAAGTTATTAAATAATATTTTTGGTGTTTTGATTAAAGATAAATTGTTAAAATGACGAATTTGTTAAAATTTTGGTGAATTTTTCAATCTCAATTTTTTAAAATTGTCAATAATAATAATAATAATAATAATAATAATAATAATAATAATAATAATAATAATAATAATAATAATAATAATAATAATAATAATAATAATCATCATCATCATCATCATCATCATCATCACCATCATAATCACCCAAACAAAACGATATACACAATAAAATTAAAATTATAAAAAAATAAGAAGAATGATGTGGGATCATTTTAATCTCACATTGAAAATGTTTGGAAAAAGGAGCTCTTGAAAATGTTTACAAACATAATTGCTTGCCATCAATGTGGGCAAGGAGTGAGAAGTCCAAAGTTTTTTTTTTTTTTTTTTTTTTTTTTTTGTTTCCTTTTTGTTTAGAAGTAAATGAATATTAAAAATAGAAAGAAAATATTTCAATAATAATATTTCACATCATGAAGGAGTAAATGCATATTTTTAAAAATAGTAAATGTAAATTAAAAATGGAACGAAAATATTTCATTAATAATATTCTACATCATCAAATTTAAATGTAATGGAAATTAGGTAAAAATATTAATACATCTATATTCTAATTGACTGAAAATAAAAAAAAAAAATAATTGACTGAAAATAAATCTAATATTACTAATTGACTGAAAATTTTAAAAGGAAATGAATATTAATAATTGACTGCAAATAAAAAAATGCTCCATAATTGACTAAAAAATGACCAGATCATTGCATTTTAATTAAAAATGGAATGAAAATTAAAAATTGGAGAAAAATATTTCAATAATAATATTCTACATTATCAATAGTAAATGCATATTTTAAACAATAGTAAAGGTGAATTAAAAATGAAACGAAAATATTTTAATAATAATATCTACAATTCTACATCATCAATTAAAAATAGAACGAAAATTAGGTAAAAATATCACTACATTTGATATTCTAATTGATTAATTGACTAAAAATAAAAAAGAATAATTGGCTGAAAATGAATCCGATATCACTAATTTATTGAAAATATAAAAGGATAACTAATCGAGTAATATTCTACCATTATATATTTTAATCCAAGTAATCCGTCCTGATGGATTGAAGGTGTTAGCTCTAGACGAAGATGAATAGGATTGTGTTGTCACTACCAATGTCGTCTACAAAGAGGTTTCAATAATGTGTAAATATAACCGGTGATATTAAGTTTTTTTTTAAATGAAAAAATTGTTATATATCTGGACAAAAAAATATATCTTCCATACAAATGAATGAGGATACCAATTCATTTCTATAACTGAGTTGTTAGAGAACGAGCACATTTTACTAATTTATGAAAATTCTAAACAATGATAAATAAAATCTTCAAAGTTATAGCACCTATGCGTACATCTAGACATTAGCTATTAATTTGAGCAATTATTTGCACAAATTCAAGCAATGATACCATCAAAATATATAAACGATCCAAACCATATATTTAATTGCACTATATAATATTTGATGTTCTAATTTAAATAATTATATATCGATTCATATATTCTTAATATATTACAACAAATCAATTCCGTGCATCGCACGGGTGCAAATACTAGTTATTAATAAATACCAACATCTGCTCAATTTATAACTTTTCAAGCAAGATTTATACCCAACAAGCCATGGCATATGGTGATACTCATTAAGAATTTCATTTTTTTCAAAAAGTAGCCGCATTTTTTGTTGTACATCAAGAAAGAAAAAGAGAAAACAAAAAATCAAAAGAATATATATATATATATACAAATCTAGGAAGAATTACATCCTTTCATAAAAATAAAAAAAAATAAAAAAAGGAATAAAGGTCAAATAGACCATCGAACTGCACAGGATAATGCAATTAGGCCACTGAACTTAAAAAACCTATAATTAGGTCCCTAAACTAACCAAATTCATGCAATTCTTCCAATTTGCAGGTTTCCAACAGGTCATCCCAAATTAAATTATTTTTTAAAAAATAAATTTTACAAATAATTATTTAAAATTGAAATTAAAAAAAAAAAAAAAAAAAAAAAAACCAGATCTTTCGGCCGGAGATTCGTCCGGCCGGAGATTCGTCTCTATGGCCGGAGACGAAGCTTTGTTTAGACGGAGACGAATAAACTCTTCGTCTCCGGCCATGGAGACGAAGAAACTGGCCGGAGACGGTTTCTTTGTCTCCGGTCGGAAGTTTTGTTTTTTTTCTTTTTTTTTTTTAAATAATTTTAAATAATTATTTTTTAAAATTTATTTGTTAAAAAATAATTTATTTTAAGATGACCTGTTGGAAACCTGCAGATTGGAAGAATTGCATGAATTTGGTTAATTTAGGGACCTAATTGTTGGTTTTTTAGGTTTAGTGGCCTAATTGTATTATCGTGTGCAGTTCGATGACCTATTTGACTCTTATTCCAAAAAAAAACAACACATCCACAATATCATTAAAAAGTAACCTGTTTAAACATTTTGAAAGGCTTGTATCATTTAAAAACTTGCATAAATGTGAGCATTTTGTTTTGTGACTAGGAAAATCCGTCGTCACTACAAGAGAGTATGCATCATTAGGTAACTCCCATTTTGTGATCATAGATATCAAATGATCACAATGAGATAAATTAATATAGATTGTCTATACCGGATCAATCCAAACCAAAAATTAAAGTTTAATAAGTTGCTCCCACCGGAAGTGTGAGCATATTTGTTCACTTACATAAGTGCATATTTAGTTGTATTTGTTTAATTAGTTGTATTTAAATCGAAATCCTTCTTAGAGCTCCCATTTGGGTTTTTTGTTGGTTTTTGTCAGAAAAAACAAATCTTGCATTGGGTTTTGACAACTGAAGAAGAGCGTGACTTTTTATTGATTTTTTCTCAACAAATCAAGGATCTTTGTGCATGGTCCCAATCAAAAGCCAAATGAGGCATTCTCCACACAGTTCACTGTCAACCTTTTCTTCTTTCTTACACATGTGGCATGACAAAAACCACTAAAAATTTGCTATTATTGAGGATGCTCTTATGAAAGTTTAGTTTTTTTTTTTTTTTTTTTTTGGTACGACTTATGAAAGCTTACCAAGCAAAGAAAATTACATATAATCGTGGCAATATCACACCCGCAATCTACTACCAACATCAAGCAATTCACCTTTGCCGGCAATCAAAGACATGCAAATCAAGTGACAATTTTCCGAAAAGTCTTTTGGGATAAAAGAGCAAAGTACATATAATTCATGGATCAAACAAGCTTACATTGATCAGATCCACACATCTTCATCACCAATCAGATGGGCTGGGAAGCGGCTCAATATGATCAAACATATCGATCGGAAAGTCATCAATGAAGCTATCCGGAGTTAGGGTTCCGGCCTCTTTCTTCACACCATCCTCCCGCCGGAAACTTCCCTCCGGCGCACCCCACGGCGACGGGAATGGAAGCTGCGGCATACCATTTCCCATCCCAGAAGCATCACAAGCACCAGAACTTCCGAACATATCCAACAAGCTCGGATCCCATAATGGTCCTAGGTTGTCGTTGAAACCATCCTGCGGCAGGCTTTCTATGGCCGGCGGCAGAGCAATGCCGTCGTCCGTCAGAAGCTGTGGAAATTCCGGGAAGGAAAGAAGGTGCGGATGAAACAGATTAACAGGCTCGAAAATGAACGGGTTCGGAATATTCTCCGGCGGCATTGCCGGAACAACGTTGCAGGCCTCCTCGGATTTTCCGACCACGTTCGACGATGATGAACAAGATTGTGGCTTTGACACTAACATCCCTTCTTGTTCATCATCTATTGAGCTCAACTTCTGTGCCTGAAATAATGTAAATTACATACAAAAATATATACAAACATCCATGGATCCTAGCAAGCTACCATATGTTGCATGGAAAATTCAGCACAACTCTAACCAAGTTGATCTGGCCGATCACAAAATTATAACTTCAGAAGCCACTTATTAACCTTATTAATTTGAGCCCGTTAGCTATAACAACCCAACTGATTAACTTTGAGTCACAAAATAGAATTTATTGATTTTATTAGTTCTAGCATGTCAACTATTACAACCTAGACTGATTAACTGTGGGTCACAAAACAATTTACCTTGTTACTATACCCAAAAGATTGAAAATCAAGATCGAGTTCAAAATATATAAAGTGCAAGAAAATTCATGAAGGGCAATGCAAATGTTCTTATTACGTACCTCTAGGGATGAAGCCTGATGAAAAGCTGGGGGTTCCTCGACGGCGACGGAGTTTTTTTCCGGCGACATGTTAGACTGCGACGATGAAGCTGCGGAATTATGGTTATTATTGTGGAGAATCCTGGCCAGCCTCTTGCGCCTGCTACTCCAGAAATTCTTGACATCGTTGTCGGTTCTTCCCGGCAAATACGTCGCGATTCTCGCCCATTTGTTCCCAAACTCCGCCTGCAGATCGATCACTACCCTCTCCTCCTCCGCAGAAAACTTCACCCCACTGTCGAAGAACCAAAAGACCGGTAAACTATGAACAACTTAAACTGATTTAAGGTCACAAGTCCAGATTTATCAGACCAGTAAACTATGAACAACTTAGACTGATTTATGGTCGAGAGTTATCAAACTGGTAAGCTATGAACAACTTAGACTGATTTATGGTCGAGATTTATCGGACTCGTAAGCTATGAACAACTTAGACTGATTTAAGGTCACAAGGCGAAATTTATCACTGGTCGGTCACCAGAAAAGTGGAAACTAAAACAGATATAAAAACAAGAAATGGAAGGCAATGTATGTACGAGGATGATATGAAGATGGAGTTTGTACGTACTTCTTGAGGTTTGGTCGGAGTTTGTTGACCCACCGGAGACGGCAGGATTTGCCGCTGCGTTGCAGGAGGCCTTTGGACTGAATGGAGCTCCAGTCTCTGGGGCCGTACTTCTTGACATGGTTGAGAAGAACTTCGTCTTCCTCCACTTTCCACGGCCCTTTCTTCATCTCCGTTAACTCGCCGGAATCTCCATTGCTGTGATGATGATGATGGTGGTGGTGGGTATAACTGCACGTATATGAACTTCTTCTTCCCTTCATGCAATTGATGTCTTTAACTTTGTTTCTTTTTTTGTGTTTATTACTCTGATCTTTAGCTTTGTGGGGTTTGAGGGTACGTGGTGACGGTTATTTTTTAAGCGGTTATTTTGCCATTATCCTTTTTACTTTTCGTTGTTGCTTTTCAAATTTGTTTGTTTATTTTTCTTTTTACACATAGAAAGAAAATTTTGGAATTGATGATAAAACTAGGGCTGGGCAAATCGGTTCGGGTGACCGAACCGGCTCGGTTCGGTTTCTAACCGAAAGACCGATCAGTCCTAGTTTAGGTGAAACTGCTAACCCGATCGGTTTTCTGTTTTTTTTTTTTATATTAATAGATATATATTATATTAAATATTTAAGGTGAGGTTTGAACCCTTACTCATTTGATTATAAACTAAGATCTTTACCCACTAAGCTATACCCACATTCATGTTTATATTCACATTTGTATGCTAATAAGGGTATACATTTTTCATTAAATATTGCACACTTCAAATATAATGAATAAAATTATCCGTACTACATTCTTGTTAGACTAAAATATCATTATACCGTTATTATACCATTGCTATTTAATTCTAAAGTTTCATAATTCTATCATTATTATCACACACACACACACACACACACACACACACACACACACACACACACACACATATATATATATATATATATATATATATATATATATATATATATATAAATAAATAAATAATTAACTATGATACCTGTTTCCTATTCTTTAATTATCATTTTATTAAAATCATTATATAATTACTTTAATTGTTGATTATATTTTAATTAAATTTCTATGTATATAAATATTATAACAATTAATAATTTTAACTCTTCAAGTCCTCAAATCTCAACTCCAAGTTGTAAGTCCAAACATTTGGTGTTTTAGTAATTTTTATTTTTCAAATATTAACTATAGATGAATGATTTTTCATTTTGTCATCAACAAAACACTTCAAGTGAGCCAACTGAACAACCGGTCAGGCAAAAAAAGAAACGTTCAAATAGTAGACTTTCACCTAAACCGAAACCGAACCAATCCGAACTTTTCAAATCGAAACCGAACTCTATTTTAAACCGAATGGTTTAATTTTTTTAAAACCGAAAAATCGAAACCGAAACCGAAACCGAAAAAAACCGAACCGAAACCCGAAGTGCCCAACCTTAGATAAAACTTTGGGAATAGGGTTTATTTTAAATGAGTAATATAATGATATAATGATTTATTTAAATAATATGAATTAAAATTTAGGAACATTGTTTTTAAATAATTAAAATCTTGACATATAATATAAACAATGTGGGATGGTTTTGTTGGAATCAGATTCACCATAAATCGATATAGAGATACAAAATCGGATAGGAAAATAATAATTTTATTGCTCGGGCAATTTTTATTGTGTGGACCATGGTCTACATAGTTCTGTGAATCATACTTTCAAATAATGTGCATTTAATATACTAATAATGTACATTATATTCAGTGAAAGTACATTATTTTGTATAATATACATTCAGTGCATGAATAATGTACTTTTAATATGTTAAAATGTACTTTTTGTTATGGTCCACACAATAACTTTCGATTGCTCGGGGAGCTATGCTAAAATAGCACATACAAAGCTTGAGAATTGAGATGCTGACACAATGACGGCCAAATTTAATAAACTAAGAATAATATCGTAGCTACTAGAAATTGAACCTTGATGTATGGATTGAAGGTTAGGAACCCATACCACTTGATCGGGAATGAAGTTATCCAAGAGATGATGTCTCAAAGGGATGGAATGATGACTTATGTAATGCAGAGAGCCCTCATGATGGTTGACAAATGTATAGAGCCATACATGTGTTCCTCACTATCTGAATGTCAATGATCTCTACATGAATAAATAAAGTGTCATACGTTTTTGTATAGGATATCTTTAGTTATTTAAATGGTTGGTGATTAGGTAATGAAGGTCCCGGTTCAAACATTGTCAATTGACCTTTGTTAACCTTATGCTTCATATATTGAAAAAATAACATCATTTTGAACTAAAGTCCACTATATAATTTTCGTGCAATAACCATGTTGATGTTACGGGACACACGTGCATCGTCCCGGCGGCACGTGACCTTCAACCCAAAAACCCCTTGACCCTGGCGTGCGCCGAGGTTTTTATGACCCCAAAATTTATCCTTGGCTGTTCCTTGTTCTTCTGAGAAAAATTAGCTTAATAGCGTCTTCAAGGATTCGATCTTTTTTGCTCTTAATCAGCTCTTGTGATTTTGACTGGCTCGATCAAGATCAAAAATCTCAGCAAAGTGCACAGTGCGGGTGGGAAGATGCTGCAAAGTGTACGGAGAAGCAGGTTATCTATTAACAGATTCATATGTGCCTTAAAATCACACAATAACTCGAATGCTTTCTTCGAGAACGCGCCTACCAAGAGTGTTTCTGATGTGGGTATTTGTGGGTTTTCTTCTCTGGTATCGGAAAATGCTGCCGCGAATCCTTTTGTAAGGAGGGTATGTAAAATTCAGCGTTAATTTTCAGCCCATTGGCTCAGTTCCCCGCCCTGTAGAGATTTTTTGTTGTGTTTAGCTATTGGGATAATTGTGTCTCAGCTGCAAAACAATTACTGGGAATTCTTTATGTTGTTAAGAATCATGTTTTATAATGTGATTTACTTGCAGGAATTAGCAGAATCAGCTTATGCAAGCAAATCTTCTATCCTTGCTAATCCCATAGCTAGGGTAAGTTGTTTGCAAGGGCTTTTTCAGTGATTAATTAGCTTACTTTCTTGTTGCCTATTGATCATTCATTCAAATTTTTACAGGTTATGAACAAAGGTGATGGTTAGTAGCCAAAACTCATGTCTTCATGCTATGCAAATTGCAAACTCCATATAAGAATTTCATTTTTGGAATTATTGTTTACAAATTTTCTGTTGGGAATTTGCTACTTTAGATTGTTAAATTTGATGTGTTTCTTGTCTTTGAGCAACACCTTAAAAATAGAGTCTGCTTCCCTCTGATTTTGGTTTATTATTAAGTATGGATGCCTGCCTATATTTTCTGTTGTTAAGTTTTCACTTGTGGGTTGAAAAGTTTGGTGGCATTACTTTCAAATTCATGCCGAGTGTGATGTTCTGCAGGACTTCCTTTACTATTCAGAGACCGTCCAAATATGAAACACGTAACGACTTTTCAGGCACCATTTCAGGTTGCCAATATCAATGGTATAAAATTCAAGATGCCTTGCTTTGCTAGAACATTTGCATCAAAGGCTTCTGAATCAACTGGACAAAAGCGATCAGAGGTTTGCCTTTGTCTCTAGAACCATAGATGTAATGATTGCTCTCTACTTGAACTTTAGTAGAATACAAGACGCCTTAGTTTTGCATTTACTATGCCTTCCGAAGTTGAGAAATTTGATAATGTTTTATAGTAATAACCTTTGAGTTTTCACGTCTCCAATTTGTAATGATTCTCTTGAAAATGTTTGTGGTGAATTTTTAAAAGCTACTGCTGTTGCGTTCTTCTGGAATTTCTATAATAATCTCTCTCTTTTATTTTTTTTTTTAATTGTAAACAAAAAATACAACTTGAAAAACATAACTACTAAGATCGCATGTACTGACAAGCTACAGAGATATGATTTCATGTAGTTAGGATTTTTCCATTTTAAGTCTGATTTATTTAGGAAACTTATTAAGCCCCTGTTGTATAGGTTTCTACTCCATATATCACTAATAATCTTTACTGCCAAAGAATATCTAATATCCTGCTCTCGAGCATGCATCTCTATATTATTTGATTCTCCACGAAGAACCAATCTGCTGATGACATTAATGTCCCATCCTTGGTGCACATGTTCAGAATGCACAATTCCATTTGTTTTATGCGGAGCTTTCCATTATGAGCTCCAAATCTTATGTCTTCGAGAACTTGCAGTGGCAGATTTTTTGTTTGATTCTTTTATTCATTTACTTATTTATTTATTTTGGTCTTCTGCACTATCACATAGATAAGCCATTTTCCTCGAGACATCAAGAAAGTATAGGTAAACCATAAAAAGGAGACAGAGGGATCGGCATTTATTCAAATGTGGGAAGTAGCCAAATGTCCTTCCGTCTCCTTATAAGTTGAAAACCATTTATGTGGCATCTGTCAAAACCAATATAGAGGTTTTGTTGCCAATAGCTTTGTATGTGATATAGTTTCTTTGCTCATAAAGAAAGGTGATATTTCTAGATGTAGTGTTTAGATGCACTTTTTTTTTTTTTTTTTTTTAATATTTTTTTATAATCTTGTTCTTCCTTATACAGGGCCGAAAAGAGGTATCTACCGTTGATGATCCCTTTGATGCTCCCACATATAATATCCCGGAGAAGCCTGTGACATTTACAGAAGGGGCTTCCTACAGTGTTGTCATTCTTGCGGGGTTAGGAGTTGCTGCCGCTGCTGCATATGCTGTTTTTAAGGAACTTATATTTGAGCCAAAAGAGTAAGGATTTATTCCTGCACTCTATGTATAGAGGACTTTGTTCCTTTTCCATTACTGGGTTTAAGATAATTTTTATATTCTCTAGGTACAAAATTTTTGGGAAGGCTCTCGATAGGATTCAACATGACAGCCAGGTATGCTCTTTACCATGAATTTTACAGTTTTATGGCATATCCTTGGTTGATTGCATCTAGGTGTTTGGTCTTACTAGATTTTCAAGGTTGTGTTTCTCAAGTTTATAGATTACAAATGAACATTGCATAGGAACATTTATTTGCTTTTATAAATGCCATATCCTTGATTTGATAGCATCTGGGCATTTGTTCTTTACAATTATTTAAGTTTGTGTTTGTCGATTACAAGTGAAAATTGTTTATGGGAGTACAACATTTTCCTCACTACCCATTAAAATAAAAAATTTACATATCCAAAACAAATATAAGGGTTTGATATGCAGCTCAAAGTTGTAATTGGATTGGCTTAAGCTTGGTACAATGAGATTATTACTTGAAATTAAGAAGCCATTTGTAACAGGTTAGGGTGAGAATTGGATCCCCTATTACTGGGTATGGATCAGAAAGTAGGAACCGTGCAGCTCGCCAACGCATTCCAAACAGAATATGGACTGATGAGGATGGGGTTGAACACGTTGAGGTACTACATTCACGCTTTCTTCTGAGATTTTTTACTCCAGGACTATGTGGTCTAATGGTACCCGGGTTGGACTTCCATTTGGAAGGTTGTGAGTTCGAGCCTCAGTGGAGGCGTTATTGGCTCTTTGTAATAGAGCTAGCAGCATTCAAAAAACATGATGCCTTCCCCGTTTGTCACTCATAATTTGACAAGCTGGGAGAGGTGGACAATATTATGAGAGATCGGGCACTTAAAAACTTTTCATAATCACGATTTTATTGTTGTATTAATATGGAACTTCTTGACAGTTTAAATCTTGAAACTCAACACAGGTCAATTTCTATATTCGGGGACCACATGGAGCTGGCAAAGTTTTTGCAGAGATGTTCCAAGACAAAGAAGAGAAGCAGTGGAAGTTCACCTATTTGATCGTTCAGATCAACTCACCTTCCCCGGCACAACTGATGCTCGAGTCTTATGTCCCAGCCTGAATAAAAACCGCTAAATGTCTTGCTGCATTCTGTCTCTGACACCCTTCAATCACACAAATAGTTCTCCAATTTTTTACTTACCAAGATGTGATCAAGGACAAATTCTTGAATGGGGTGTGTTTTCTGATTTTGATGGGATGCAACAATTGGTATCAACCCCACAGTCTGCTGTTATTCATTTTTCATGCCAGCCATGGTGTTGAAATAGGCATGCTGTCACCTTACATCTTTGTTTTTTGATATTTTCAAAGCTCATGTAATGCATGGTGCATTGACAATGGGATAGGAGTTTATTCTTACATGTTTCTTGATATAAAATGCAATGCAACTTGAAGTTAAGCTATTGCATTTCAATGTTTGGTACAATATACTCTGCCAATAATGGTATCTTACCAATCATAATGAACAAATGACCTATATTTCAAGGGACAACCTCAACCAAGTTAGTTCGGTTGTTGGAAAACCAACAGGTTCCAAGTTGATTTTCATTGAGAGCAGCATATTGGCGCTATAGACAACTTAGGTTGATTTATCTCTTTATCTGGTGTACATCTCTTGGGGAGTGGCTATGGGTTTTCTTGGTCATCCAAATTACTTAAGTATTATGGGAAACAATTGCAAGCAAATATTGCCAACAATCAATGAAAAATATAAGGTGGGAAACCTTTATTAACACCATTACTTGTATTGTATAGTCATAAACATAAGTAACTATAAATCTATCATCAGCTAGACTTGCAATCAACCTTCTCTTCCAAGATACCATCTTCCTAATGAAATGCAGAGTACTCAGTTTATCCCTAATTATACAGAAATTGGTCCTCATAATGACCACAGAAATTATCAACTCAAATATCTAGTAATCTAGTTATCTTGTGCCCTTGGAGGTATCCCAATTCCAGTTCTTATGCTTGCACCCACTGTCTTCATATCTTCAACCTATGAAACACACCATCAATCAATAGTTCAATACACCACTAGAGTAGAAGAATGTCAGTTGATGCAGAAGATATGAACAAAAGCATGAAAAGATCAGACGTTGCATAGAGTGCCCCTGAATCATAACATCTACAAAAAATTGCAGCCCATCTAAAGCTATGGAACAAAGAAACATCTATACACATATCAAAACAAAGGGAAAAAATGGATTTCACAATGAAGCATACAAGGATTTCAAGAAGGATAACACAATGTTTATTTCCCTAGATTTTAGATAATAAATATAACATATTTCTTGTGGACTGAAGACAGTATTCATCTCACGTTGAGAATCAAGGTCAAATAGTTTAATTCCATTGTATGATATCAATCACAACAGCAAAATCAGTGATCTACAAGCTTAATCATCTCTGTTTGCTGTAAATTACAGGAATCCTACATTCCTACTATCAATTACAGTCTACCCAGTCCATGAATCTAATGGTGAGTGTGTTTATGTCAGTAAAGTCATCCTGTCTTGGCACAAAGATTATACAGAAGATTAATAATAGTATTCTACTTCTTTTATCACTTCAAAATTTCTTCTATCTTTGTCCATTCTCCATCTCTGATTGATATTTTTAACAAAAAAAACAAAGTTTGAGTGAGAGAGAGAGTTACAGAATGGATGCCAGAGGCGAGAAGCGATGCGACGGCGGCGGAAGCGGTGGCGCCGACGAAGAGTGAGGCAACGAAAAAAGCTTTGG
Source organism: Ipomoea nil (assembly GCF_001879475.1). Classification (NCBI taxonomy): domain Eukaryota; kingdom Viridiplantae; phylum Streptophyta; class Magnoliopsida; order Solanales; family Convolvulaceae; genus Ipomoea; species Ipomoea nil. The sequence goes on along the minus strand of NW_017616616.1, from coordinate 2,892,656 downwards.
CTGGCATGAGATTAGAACTGCCGGCATAGCCTTTTCTCAAAGCGGAGATTCCCCACCCTAGTTGGCCGGTACTCGCAGCCGCCCACCACCAGTACTCGGCGTTTCCCCCGTCTCCCTCCCCCTTTTCCATCTTCCCATCTTTGTGTTTCCGGTTAGGCCCTTTTGCAGTTCTTAACTCTTTATGGGCCGGGTCAATGTCCGATAACTAGTTGGACTCTTTCTTGTTTTGGGTAATGAGATAAACGCCGCTTTGTGATCCTAGCCAACAAATGACTATTAGGAGGTAAATTAGTCTAGGTTATCCATGGTTGACGGTCTTAAATCAAGAGGGTAAGGATTGAATTCGCAACCTTGTGATTACAAATTTATATTCTTTTTAATTCTAAATGGCCGGTGTTAGATGGAATGGGAGGAAAAGAGCAATCCATTGACTGTCCGAGGCGTGTGGTCGATCGTCTGAGCTAAGCAGCGATCGCCCAAGAAATGCAACAACAGAAGTGTATATTGTAAAATAAAACTACGTATTAGTTGTTCACTCTAGTCTCTAAAGTATGATTCGAGGCAAAAAAAAAAAAAGATATTTTACTATCCAACGTCTCGTTAGGGCATTCCCAATAAGGGGATTTTGTATAAATTTTGAGGGAAAAATGACAAGGTGGAGGAGAGAGGAGAGAGAGGGGAAGAGTTGTCCTGCAAAAAATGAGGATTTTGTAGGTGAGTGGGTCCCACCAAGGAGAAGGAGCGTGAGGCGCAACTGTCGCACCCACCTGCCTGAGAGCGTAATTTTTTTTTTTTTTCAATTTTTTTTTTCTCCCTTCCATTTTCTCTTTCATAATCAAACTTGCAAAATCTCTTCAAAATCTTCACATTATTGAGGATGCCCTTAGTCATTTCCTTAATATTCCTGTTCAATTTATATGGACTTGGGACGAAAAATCATCGATAACCGTGACACAAATTATATTGTTGAAACGTGTTCACCATGCGCATGGTGAACACAGGGGTAGATTCATAATTTATATGTTGTAGAAATTATGAATTTACAGTATAGAAATTATGAATCTACAATATCGATGTTATGAATCTACAATATAGAAATTATGAATCTATCCCGTGTTCACCATGCACATGGTGAACACGGTTCCACAACCTAACTATTGATAACCGTGACTAATGGGCTATCTCTATGATATGGGCTGGGCTCGTTATAATTTGGGCCATCGTCTTTCCTTTAGATTTCATCAGCCCATTATAAAGTAACGGCTTTCTCCCTCAAGAATGGCAAATTATATTATGCACCGCGCGTCTTTTTTTTAAATGAAAATTAACAGTGTTTGTTTTCGCCGTTTCGCACCCTTTTGCAAAATGTAACTCTGTTATTCAGTGTCATTTTGTATACACTGCAGTTTCAGTTGAACACAACTACAGTTTCATTTCGATATAACTATAGTTTCATTCGATATTTATAGACTCAAATATGTGAAAATGTTATTTAATTTTATTTTATATACACTATAATTTCATTAAAACACAACTACATGATCATTTTGATATAATTACAGCTTCATTGTACAATATACACTCAAATATGTGAAATGTTATTCAGTTTCAGTTTATATACACTGCAGTTTCATTTCACTATAACTACAGTATCATTTTGATATAACTGCAGTGTCGGTTTGGATATACTATAGTGTCAGTTAGTGTTTAATACACCAAACAAGCGGACTCCGTTAACTTAAAGAAACGACGTCGTTTTTGACCGTGGTGCACATGCACCGCGGTCTATAATATAACGACTCCTCAAGAATATGCTTTACGGCAAACCCGGCAAACCCGACCCGGTGGCAATACAGAGTATAAAGCAACAAAACGCCGGGTCGGCACTTTCCCCTCAAGCTCGCACCGCTCTCCACCAATGGCTCAGCAAGCTCAGCCAACCCAGACCAGCCTAAACCCTAACCCTCCGCCACCAGGAGCTCCATCGACGGAGGACGATCCGTACAAGTCCACAACCGCAAAGCGCCGCCGCGACGAGGATGCCTTTGAGGCGACGGATGAGGCGGGCACCTCGGCGGAGGTCGTGCCGCCGTTGAAAAAGCGCGTAAAGGTTTCCCAGGATATTGTGTACCGCATCATCGTCCCGTCGAAGCAGATCGGGAAGGTTATTGGTAAAGTGGGGCATCGAATCCAGAAGATTCGAGAGGAGACCAGGGCTACAATTAAGATAGCCGACGCCATATCTGTAAGTATGGAATTTTTGTTTTGTGTTAGTAATTGGTTTCTTGTTGCTATGGAAATCTTGGGAAGTGGAAGAAGCCTTGCTAAATAGTAGAAGAGAATTTTTGTGTAGAATTTGATCAATTTAGTTAAAAAGAGCTTAATTGGGTAAATTCAACTGCTGACATTGACAGTGAGAGTTAATTCATATGCGTTATATCACTTTTGTTTTTGAGAAACTGAGGCTGTTCTTATGATAAAAATATAGAATCCTGGTAACTAGATTGAAGCCATTTTCTAAAGACCTGAGCTGCTGCAATGGGTTCTTATGCTTTGCTAATTTACTTTTCTAGGTTCTAGCAGAGTCACTAGGAGCAAGTAAAATGAAATGGGATGTTGTTGTCTGTAACCTCTTGATTAGGGATCTTTTATGTAAATGGTTGTTTTTAATTGTTAAGAGAATCCACATTTCATGCCCTTTTGTTCAATTAGGTTTCTATACAACTTGTTGTCCAATTAATATGAAATTACTAAAAGGTGTTTTATGACTTTTATCTGCCTGCATTTTTGTGGATTAGTAGATGTGTTAGTGTGCTGTTAGGGTTTGCTGACCCATATACTCACCCATGTCTGTCCTTACCAAAAGTAATAGTAAAATGAAATACCTCATAATCGTATCTTCCATTGCATAGAGTATAATGGTCCAACAATATAAATAAGGTAGCATCGAAATGGGCAAGGGACATGATATACGAAAAAAACCAACTTTAAAAAATGTGACATGGAACGTATGGAAATGCAATGTTGTAAGAATCGCTACGCGCCCAACATTTAAAAAAAAGAATTCTTTAATATAAATATTATTTTCTTCCTTGTGAACTCAATCTTCAGTCTTCATTGAGAGGCAAGTGGTGAGATCGAGAACTCCTAGAGGCAAGCAAGACCAAGAACTACTAGAAGTGAGCGATGACACTGGAAAACTGAGTGTGAGATAAGAATTGAAAATTTTAAAAATCTCGGAAGATATTTTTCGCCAAAAATGGGTCATTTTTCCTTTGATCGGAATGAGTATTTTCTGTTGATAGCCAAACATTGGAAAATCCGAAAAGTGACTTTTGGAAGTCATTTTTTGGGTTTCCAAACAGACCCTTAATTCCTTACTAGTTCCATTATTAAAAGTAATATACTATAGAGGTATATAGTATAGACTATAAAAATATAAGGGTATACATGAGTTGGAGTAAGTAATAAGAACCCGAATTTCAATTTCTTTTAACCCCAAAAAATGTGTTCTTCAATTAGACCCTTAAACACATTTCTTTTTCATATTATGAAAACAGCCTCAAAACATTTTCTTGAAGTTTCCGGTTTGTTTCCAATGTGGAAACATGTTCAAAACACTTAAACTCTTCTACCTAAGAGGGCGTTTGGTAGCCAGGAAAGTGAACTTTCCTGGGATTTTAAAAGGTGGGAAAGTTATTCCCACAGTTGGTGCATTCTTTGACTAGAAAAGTTTGGGTCAATGGGAATCTAATTTCATGATATCAAAGAAAGTAAATCACTAAATCCCACTGAGGGGAGGTAGGATTCTTTTTCCCGGGCGACTAGGAATCTACCAAATTTATTCAAGTACGTATTTAAATTAAAAGTCTCTTATAAATATAAGAATTTTTTCTCTCCCACCATTACGAAGTATAACACTATTTATCAAAGAAAATTGTCTCTCTCAACACGGGTTACATACGTACTGTTTTGTATTTTGAATATTCTTGTTGTAGACTAGAATTTTTTGGCATATGGTTTATTAATTATGTTCTTTTTTATGTTTGTATATAGCAAGGATATATTAGAGATTTACAAAAAATTTCTAGGAAAGCTTAAACGAATCCAACATCTTAATTAATTTTATGGGTAATTTAATTATTATTTTCTAGGGTAACACCAAATATGTTAACTAATTTTCCTTGCAAAGTTATTCCCATCAAATGCATTCCTTGGAAATACTTTCCCAGGAAATTAATTGATGGGAAAGTAACAAACGCCCTCTAAGAGTTTTTGTGCATCATAGAATATAAGTCTCATATATGTAAGAATTTTATTTATGATATGTAATAAGGAAATAAATTTGAAATGAGATTTGTTACTAAAAACACTTGTATTCATTTCGGAACTAAAGAAATGCTTAAATATTTTCAGAAACAATGGAAATAGTTCCAAAATAAATTATATCATATACATATACCAGTTTAGGGAGAGAACTTGTACCTGGATTTATACTGCTTAATTATCCTTAGTGAGAAAACTTTCCTCTATTTTCTTCCGATTCCAAACTTACTGTTGTTTCTTGAACTTATCATGTTCTTTCTGATTTTTGTTTCTGAAGAGACATGAAGAGAGGGTTATCATCATCAGTTCGAAAGACAATGATGGCACATTTTGTGATGCTGAGAGTGCCCTTCATCAAATTGTGACATTAATTCTAAAGGTATCATGGTCTGGGTGCAGAAGAATTATCACTATTTTTCTCAAGCCCAAAGTGCCTGCTTGCATGAGATATTGTTCCCTGCTAAAATTCTTTTGTTTATTTCCTCTATCTATCTTTATGCATGTATGTATGTGTGTGTGTGTGTGTGTGTGTGTGTATTATGTATGTATATACGAAGAATGTATATGTAGATAGTGGAAAATGAAAACTCTGATATCTTATATTTATCTTGTATCAAGTTCATTTTTTTTGTATGTTATATTCCTTTTCTCTCAAGTATGGCCCGCTGAAGTGGTTCTGGTGTTTTTTCAACATTGATGTCGTACTTTTTTAGCGGGAAAAGTTGCTGGTGCTATAATTATATCTGATATATTCCTTACTTCCTTTAGGATGATGAGAGCAACATTGAAGCAATGAAAGCTGGTGCTGGGCATGTGCCAGCAAATTCAGTAAGGTTTTTGATTGCTGGTTCTCAAGCAGGTGGTTTGATTGGGGTGTCTGGCCAAAATATTGAGAATTTGAGGATTTCTTCCGGGGCTACTGTTACGGTTCTCGCTCAACACCAGTTGCCACTTTGTGCATCTGCCCATGAGTCTGATCGTGTGGTGCAAGTAAGAAAAATCTTGTTCTAGGTGTCAAATGATCCAAAGAAACAGACGACTTTACCTTCCTTGCTGAATTAAAATTTTCTTTGTATTGTTTTCCCAATCAGTTAACTATACATGAGAAAAAAAATAAGATATTATCTGCTAAAATTATGTTGTGTACAAACAGTTAGGTTGGAAAGTCTGTTAACAATTCTTAAATGAGAGTTTCATCATGCATCAATAGAAATATGACTGTGTATGGATGTATGGGCTGAATGATTTGTTATGTACATTAAAGCACAACTTTTTTGTTAGACTATTACTGATACAACTGTTAGTCTTGAATTCTGCAGCACATGATCTCCATCATCTTGTAAAAACATTTTAATCAGTAAAATTTGTATTTGGGAAGGCATCTAGTTCTTTTGCACTATTTTTTTTTTTTTTTTTTCGTGCTTTTAGATTTCATGTGTTTCTCCTTGCTTTTTGTTAAGCTACTATATTCAGTACTGTGGTCAGCATGCAGCGTGAAATGGAATTCTGTTTGTACCAAAAGTACTATGTTGGTAATTCATTGCAGAACTACCGAGGATGAAATTGATTTTCATTTTACATTCATTATCATAGTTTGGTTGCCTTAATGTCTGAAGGGAGAATGGTCAAGAAAATGTTCCTGATAATTTTCAATGATTTTAAATTGCGGACTTTATTGGGTTCTTCCATTTATCAAACTTCACTTAATATGAGATGTCCTTTTTTTTTTTTTTTTTTTTTTTGTTTTGTTTTGTTTTGTTTTTATTAGTTTTTTTGGGAGGTGGGGGGTTTTGGGTTTAAAATAAACATAAAGGGTGCAGTTTGTGGCGTAACATACATGCTTGGGATTCTGGTGCATTATTGAGGTCAAATGATTTGTGCTAGCTGATCAATTAAGTAACTTGTATCACTAGAATGAACTGGAGTGGTGATATTGACTTATCATTTTGGGTTGTCTAATTGCAGGTTTCTGGAGATATTCCTGCAGTCCTGAGAGCAGTAGTGGAGATTGGTTGTCAACTGAGGTTTTACAAAATATTTTGATTACATTGGAGAGCTTAAATTTACTAGTTATTTTAAATGTTTTGTTTCCTAATTCTGCATCAATTTTTTATTGCACAGGGATAACCCTCCTAGACAAGTAATCACTATAAGCCCAACATATAATCTTGGCTTTAATCGCCCTCTTCATCAATATGTTGATCCAAATTCAGGTTATTAATTCCTTCTTCTTTTCTTCTCCTTCTGAACTTTCAAACTGCTGCCTTGTGCTGCTGTATGAAATCTTGATATATTTCTCATAACGACATCATCTTTAGGACAACCACTCTTGCAGCTGAATATGTAAATGCGACTATGTTGATTCCGGAGGCATTGGCTGGTGGCCTGATAGGGAGGTGTGGCTCCAACATTTCCAGGATCAGAACTGAATCTGGAGCAACAATTAAGGTGTGTAGGTATCTTCCTTAGATTACTACTCTGTACATAGTTATTGCTCTTACAGTGCTTCTTGGGATTAAATTTGTGGTAGGTGATCATTCCTCACCTTTCTCAATCTTCTGGGTATCAACTTTAGCCATTGTTGTTTGAATTTATTTAGTTAGCATGCCTTGTCTTATACAGGTTTATGGTGGGAAAGGTGAACAAAAGCAAAGACAAATCCATCTTGGCGGTAGTGCACAACAGGTCAAACTAATGGATTCAATCATATCCTTTTTTCATGATTTTGATTCTTTGATGTCTTATTAACACAATTGCTTCACTGACATATATAGCATTTGACTTTCTGAGAGATTTTTTTGAGACTATATTTGCTTCCCAGACTAGGAAACATTTTTAGAAATGTAATTGATTGCTTGTTTGGCCCAGCATGTGTTTTCAAAAAGGAGGCATTTTGTCCAATCATTATTGTGTGGACCATGGTCCACACAAGTTGTATGGACCATATTTTGTATACTATAAAATAATGTACATTCAGTACAAAAATAATGTACATTCAATATAAAAATAATGTACATTATATTCAGGGGATGTACATTATTTGTATACTGAGTGTACATTATATTATATAATGTACATTCAGTACAAAAATAATGTACATTTAGTATATTAAGAATGTACTTTTTGTAATGGTCCATACAAAATTGTGTGCACCATGGTCCATACAATAATTTGCCAGCAAACACATAGAAAATTGCAATGTTTTAGAAGATCATATCATAATTCTGTAAGCATCTTTCTTCTTCCACAGGTTGCCCTGGCAAAGCAAAGGATTGATGAATATGTATATTCCCAGCTGATGCTGCAAACTGGTGGCCAGCAGCTTCAAGAAACAGTGCAGCTACAGCAATCATTACAGTTGCAACAGACAATGCAGCTACAACAGCCAATGTAACTTTGCATACTTATGTATTTGTGCTGGTCATACATTGTCTGACAAATGTATAGTAGCTGTTTTTGACTTTGACTAATAAGTTTAGTACATATTTCAGACCCGATGCATCTGCTTCTCTGTTGCAAGGATATACTCAAGGGCACGGGCTTTATGTTAACAGGTAAGTGCAATATTGCTCTCAGGTTGTGATAGGCACTCACGAATTCCCAAACATTACTCTTTTGTCAATAGCATTTGAACGTCTTACGAGTCTGCTTTCACTTTTGGTTACGTTATTTTACTTGTGGTGGTCCGTGGTCTAATGAATTAACGGGAAAATCTCGTGTGTAGTAATCAAGGAGGTGCTATGATGGCATCCTACCCACAAGTCTACTCATCAACCGCAGCCAATCAAGCTCCCGCCTATTATGGTCAGTCATATTATCCCGCCCCTCCAATTTAGGCATGGCCATGAGTGTTGCTCTTTAACACCTTCCGCTTTAATCACATGATGGATGTACAAATAGTGAGTTATGCGGTGCTGAAATTACTCTTCCTATGAACTGTGATGTAGCTTTTGTATTTTAACGATTGATTTTGATTTTACTTGGTAAAACGTCGTAGGACATAGCCTCTATTGCCTTGCCTCCTTGTTGAAATGTTGAGAATTAAGTTATTTTCTAGGTTTTCAAATCTCTTAAACAGTTTGGTCATATCATCCAAGTGAAGTGTATGGTAGGCCTGCGAGTACTTTATTTAGATAAGATAGCCATGTTTGTATCAGTGCTTGGATTATTATAATTTTAGTGGGAAAATTTTCATATTGATGTAAATGACCAAACTGGGGCTGAGAAATCTCTGAAATTTCTCCCAAATTGTTGAATCAGCTTGCTGCTATAATATACCTAATAAGTTTCAATCAAAGTTATATCCCTAATTTATGTTTATGTTTTTAATGCTAATTATTTTGTACATTGTGCTTTTAGAGTTGTACTATATATATTTTTAGACAAAAAAAAAAATACCCCTTCCGTATATATTTTCTTATTTAATGATAATAATATTTGTAGACATTATATATTAGATAAATATAATAAATAAATTTGATTTCATATAGATTTTAGTTAGTATGGATTTTTAGTTATTTTTAAAATTATTAATATTGGACATATGTTTTTGCGCATCGCGCATAGAAAAGACTTGTAATAATATATAAACACTCTATAATGCTTATTTCTTTTTCAGGCATGGAATAATATTTTTGAAAATGAAATTTTGAAATAATAATAATGGTGATGATGTTGAAATTATATGTTATACATTTAAAATTAATTATTATTTTGTTTAGTACTTTTCTTTTCATTGATTACATATCATTAATAAAGTACACAACATTACTATTCATCCTCTAATATGAAAAGGGGGTAGCAGTGTCATTAATTTGTCCGTCCAAATAAAGTACGCAATGCGATGGATTGCACGCGGGACATAATAAAAAACACTCCCCTGGAACATCACCCCTTGCATGCATGTATTTCCTGGGCTTCAGGTTGTGTTGTACGAACACCAATCTATGTTGACTAAGAATCAAGTTATAATAATAATAATAATAATAATAATAATAATAGATGACTGACCCACCAGCTTGATTGACGTGAGTGACTGTGTACCAATCTGGTCAGCATTTTATCTCTTAATTGTGTTGACCCAGTGCGAACGAGAATTAGTCTGAGTATAGTATGTGCTTAAAAGTGACTCCTATAGTCTGCTCAAGACACATCGTGGTCTGACCAAAATAATAGATGATTAACCCATGGAGGAATGGATTATAATCATATGGTAACTTATTCATGTAAGTAGAAAGATGATGCGGAGAAGAAAGAGTGACAAAATGCGAAGCATACAAGTGCTTAAACAATGTCCAAGAAGAAGAAGAAGAATGTATGGTAATTGTGTCATGAGTTGCACATTGTGCCTTAGTAATTGTGTCATGGTGGACAACTGTTTGTCACTTTTGACAAAATTGATTTTTTTTTTCTCCTTTAGGTTTTATTTTGCCGATGTGGAAGAAGAAAACTCTTTTAGTATGGTAGATGCTCTAGGGTACGTGATTGTATTTAAGCTTAATGCAAGTGAGATGGAGGTTTAATTTGAGTGATACAATTAACACACATTCCACTAGGGCACATTAAAGTGGTTAACAACTCTTCACTACTTTTTCAACAATGCTAGACTTTTTTTTTTTTTTTTTTTAATACAACAATGCTGACTTATTTTATCTGTTTTATTTTTTATTATGTGGATAAAGAAATCTCTTTCAACATCGTAGATATTCAAAGATAAGTGATCTATTTTGCATGCAGGTGAGATGGAGGTTTAATATGAGTGATATGCATGGTGCAATCTTAACCTCGTACTCTATCTACAACTCTAGAAGCTAAGGATTTGGATAAGATATTAAGGTGCATATAGTTTTGTGGTTGAAAAGAAATTCAGAAAATTCATGGGGGGCAAACCGCCAATGTTAACATCTTTCCATTGGTGGCCTGGCCTATACATACAAATTACTACATACATACATGGATAATGGATTCAAATATATTTGTTGATTATATATACATTTATACCTAACTTTCAAAGGGACCACGTTACCCTTTGATCCATTTTCCATATGGGAAATTGGTACACATATATTTTCCGTGATAAAAATATCATCTGATGTTGATGTGTTATATTTGATTGGTTGTCAAATTATGAGGTATTTTGATTACAATCAATCAATTATAATGTGTCAAGTCAAGTGAAATTTTACAATAGAAAATGTTACATGACTCCCATTTTGTACTCTCAACTTGTACTCTAAACACACAAAATCATGATGTAGACACTTGTATTGGGACCCACATGAAAAAATAACTTATCAGAATCCGCCACATAGAGAGTAAGATTATGGAGTATATGTAGTAGAACTCTTTTAGTATTGAAGTTTATAGAATGTTACTCTTTTATATGTCAAGTTATGTAGGTTGATAAGCAATGTTAATTAATTAAAAGTGCATTTCAAAATTTTAAATTCTCTAATCACTGTTTTTCGAGCAGTCAAATCAAAATACTCTCAGAATTGAAAATTAAATAATGGTGAGCTGCTATTGTCGGCTCTCTAAGAAATTAAATAATAGTGAGTTGTTGTTACTCTCTTGTTTTAATGTATTTTTAAAAAATATGTTGTTATTTTTCATCTCTTTCCGATTTCCATGCCAGACATATAGCTTGACTTATTTTGTTACTCTTAACCTACAACAAGATACACGGAAACATCAATTCAGAATTATTATTATTATTATTTTCGCTCAATTAGATATTAGACATCTAAAATGTATCTCAAATGGACTCATAAATACATTTCCTTTTAAGAAACATGTCTTTTAAATCAATACCCCATCAATTGGTGTTGTTTACGTTTCTAGTGTACATGAGTATAATTTACTCAATTTAAATTTTCACGTTAGTTATCACCCAAGAAAAATAAAAATGAATGTGATTTAATTAATATCACAACCAAATAGCAATACAATTATGCATGTCCTAAATTAGTAAAAAAGTATGAGGGAATACAACAACTCCTTTTAAAAAAAAGTTCCAAAAATATTGTTAATTCTTACATACACAAATATAATCATGTCCTCATGATTGTGACAACGGACAAACATATTCATGAACGGAGCTTTCCGATCCACCATTGCCACATCATTTATGAATATATTTATTAATTACAAAAAAGGGCTACTGCTTTCACATCAATCAACTTATGATTTCGAATTGGAATATATTATTGTTCGGATTTTCTTTTTTATTAAGAAAATAAAAATTTAAAGTTTTGTGAGCCATAATACACATGAATTAACTTCTTCTTTTTTGGATGCTTGTCAACAACGTCTCCACTGAAGCTCGATCTCATGACCTCCCACATGGGAGAGATTACTGCATGCCTGCCTCTGAGTACAAAGTGCTAAGCTGCATTTTTTTTTTTTTTTTTGGGGGTTCATCTATGATGAAAAAATTAAGAAGGGAACCAAATCGCCTATATCATAGTTCGCCTCATCTAGGTACCCAAAGTATCAAGGCAACGTTGGTCCCCAAATTGTTGCGAACAATTAAGCATAATAGTCATTTTCTAAAAACATGATACTTTTGAGATTTCCTTACTCGACAGGATCATCTTCCCTAATCAACTATAAGTGAATTAAAGATCTCCTGTAAATCATGTTTGAGTGGGTCTTGATTGCTTTGAACGTCGCCTTTGAGTTCAATTTTACGGTCACCCTACACCCTTACTGAACCATTTATCCATTACCATTCACCACTAAGTCCCTCTCAAAAGTCAAAATTCAGTTAAAAATTTATTAATGAACTCAATTTTTACTATTTCATTACAAGATTATAATGCACGTCAGTCAAATTATACTAAAAATTAAATCCAATTAATTCCCTAGCTAGTCTCACCTATTATAAATTTATATATCTTCCTTTCTAACTTTTTTTAAAAAATTTTAAATGTGTGATTCTTAGCATTTTTTGTTCCTATTTTTGTTTTTGTCCATAGTGAAGTTATATATAATTAAATACGATGTAGATGGGGGAGTATGGTGGGGCAAAACTCACGTGAAATTCACGTGGAGGCAACCTAAGAGAATGTTAAGTGATTGTTGGATGAAACAGTGAACCCAATTATTGAAAGAGGCAGTTGGGGCCACCGACCACGTGGTTGAAAGACACTTGACATCCCCCAACCTCTTTTACCTTTCACAAGATGGTCAACATCATTCTAATCATTATCATTTTATTTTATTTTATTTTATAACCCATAGTTTCCCACCCTGGTCATGAAGAGGTAAATCGAATTAATGTAGTTTTGAGATTAACACTAAATTGTACATTTATACGCACAAAAAAACATATTACGAACCTAAACTCCTGGTGTTTGTTTAGTTAACTGTAATTTACCTGTAGTTGAATTGGAATTCAATGGAGGCTTCGATTACATTGTTTGGTTGTAGTGAATTGCAATTCCACAGAACTGCAATTCAATGGATGTAAGAAAAGAAAAATAAATGAAATGACACTACTATCCCTGATTATTATTACTATTATTATTATTACACAAGGGTATTTTAGTCTTTATACTAATTTTTTTTTCAATTCCAATAATTCTATTTATCTTTACCAAACAATGTAAATTGAATTCCTACTTTATTCTCACCTTATTCTTTTTCTATCGAATTACAATTCCTTTCTCCCTTAATTCCGTCATTCTAACCAAACACCCTGCTAATGTTTGTGACAGAGATAAAACTCCTACCTTATTGCTGGAAGTAAGTCCGTCTCAACGACTAGACTAATGTCATGTAGGCAATTTTTCTTTATTTCCATTCTTCTAATCAAAACCATACAAATGTTACTTATAATGTTTCATTATTCAATCTTTTCACAAACATTAAATAATATAACTTACAATAGATATCACGACACTTTTTTGTCTTTGAGTTATAGAGCAGTTTAACTTGACAAAAAAAAAAAAAAATTAAATAATAAGCTACGTACTAGAGTTAGCCTCTTAGACCCGAGATGAGTTCATTGAAATCTAAGAACACTTCATTAATCAACTTGCAAGGTGCTTTTGTGCTTAGGTCTTACAATACCTAACTTGTACCAAAATAACCAATAAATATTCTTCATACTCTATCTCTAATCTCTATGTTTATAAACACTAGTCATTTAGTAATAAAAATAAATTATTTGTTCAATATACTAATTCAACCATTAAAATAAATAGTGGTAAATAGAAATACACAATATTTGAATATTTATAATATACTTAGATTACTAAGAAGTATTTCAAAGATTGAGTCTATACCACTAGATAAGATATACCTATCAAAATATACAAGTTGTCACTGCTGGAAATTATGTAATTTCCGACCACTTGAAAGTGATCTTAAATCAAGTCGAAAGCCTTGTTCCAACCACTTTTGATATCCGAAAAAATCTTTGTTGCTATTTCCGACTATTTTTTACTTTCGACTTGATTTAAGATCACTTTCAGGTGGTCGGAAATTCCATTATATATATATATATATATATATATATATATATATATATATATATATATATATATATTTATTTATTTATTTATTTATTTATTTAGGATCATATGAGAACATGTGCTTAGGTGAGAACGTGAGAACACATCATGTGCATTGATCTAATATTTTTTAATGATCTAGATTAGATTAAGTGTGTACGAACGCGCATTAAATGTGTGCAAACACACTAAATCGCGTTTGCACACATTTAATGCGCGTTCGCACACACTTAATCTAATCTAGACCATTAAAAGATATTAGATGGATGCACATGATGTGTTCTCACCTAAGCACATGTTCTCACTGGACCCCTACTCTATATATAGATAGATAGATACATTATGCATTATACTATACTAAAGTTAGTTGGTTTCAATTAGAAAATTGATGATTCTTCCTTTATAAAAAGAGTTGACCTTAAATTTACAAGAATCTAAAAATAAGGACCTTAACTAGTTTACATGAATACGCATCTCAACTTCACGAGGTATGGGTGTATCTATCAACACATACAAGTTGTTTATAACTACTATACAGGAATCATACACCATGCCTTAAAGCCAATTCCGTGAATAATAGTGATTCTTTACATAGTACCATTTTATTCTCGAAAATAATTTACTCAATATGGGGGGAAAAAATTATTGATGTCAACTTGATCAACGTACGGCGCGTGTGGAAGTGATTATGTTTGGGAGTATCCAATGATTGTACACAAGTGCATGTCGGATAGTACTAAGACAACGTCGGCACGAGTGGTCTTGGTGGGGCCCGGGGTGTTGAACTTGGGTGTGGGCCCGGAGACCATGTCTAGGCCACGTGATATCCACGTGATGTCTTATCCTTGTTGCCACCTACTTTGATTCCTACGTTTTTTCTTCCTGTTTCCTTGGATAGGACCCATGGCTGCCTCGCAGCCTCTTGCCACAAAAGGAAAATTGAAGGACAAGAAATAAACTTTCTTCAAAAAAAGAAATTATCGGAAAAAAAAAAAAAAACAATTGCCCCATTTTACATCCACCAATGTCTTCATCGATGTGGGACTCCAACTTGCACTTCCATATATCAATTATGAAGCATGAAGTTATATCAAACGATCTCGAGAATCTCACATTATTTAATAAGTCAAAAGTAATAAATTCTGATAATGAGGTTAAAACTAATTAAATTCAATAATAATTTCTTAGAGTAATCATTATCAATGTTGCAGAATGCGCTAGGCGTAATTCAGACATCTGGGGGCTCTTCGGTGGTGCCTAGATGCTACTTAAGTGGCCAAGTAATCTGAGTATATCGTTTTCACTTTTTCTACTTCAGAATGAGAGTTGTTAGACTGTTATAATCTCTTAAACTAGTCAAATGCATATGTTAGATGGTTAGCTGAATACCTGAGTAGAGGAATATATATATATATATATATATATATATATATATATATATAATAGGAGTGGCCGAGCAAGAAAAAAAATCATTCGACCGAGTTGAGCACGAACTCGACCGAGTTGTGCACTAACTAGACCGAGTAATTAGGCACCCAACTCGGCGCCCAGTTGGCTGGCCGACTAAAATTCGCCTAGCGATGAAATCACCTCGCCCTAGGGATGCCTAGCTAGTGCCTAGGCGATCGCCTAGATCAATTTTTACAACACTGATTATTATAATCTTATGTTATATCTAAGATTATTCATATGAGCAACTCAGTTGGTCATAAAGAGTGAAGTTTGGAAAGAATCTTATATCTAAAAGTTTATGTGGTTAGGAATGATGTCATATAACATTTTAAAAGCGTTTAGGTTTACCAAAGTTATGTGATATATATATATATATATATATATATATATATATATATATATATATAGTTGCATTCGGGTGCGAACGGCTCGCCCAGGCGCGAAATAGGAATGGATTCTGTTCGTCCACGTGTCCAGATCTAATGGATGAGAAACACTGATTTTTTAAAAAAACGCGGTGGCATTTTCGTAAATAATTGAACATCGAAGTGCAAGTAAAATGTATACAAGTGCATGTAAAATGTATTATAGGTGCAAGTAAAAATTTACACTGAGCATCAATACTTAGTTGCACTTATAGTTCTAAGTAGTTGCACCTATAATTCTAAGTAGTTGCACACATAGGTATAAGTAGTTGCATCTAGGTGTATGAATGTTTGCGAGTGGTTTTCAGGAGTATTACTACCCGCTGAACTCAGATCAATGAATGTTAACAAGACAAAATTACATGCACTTATAGGTGAAAGTAGGTGCACAAATAGTTATAAGTAGTTGCACCTATAGTTATAAATAGTTGCACAAATAGTTATAAGCACACCCAGGTGCATGAATGGTTGCGGAAAGTGAATGCTAACAAGGCAAAATTACATGCACTTATAGGTGAAAATAGGTGCACTTATAAGAGATTTTACTTGCACTTCGATGTTCAATTATTTACGAAAATGCCACCGTATTTTTTTTTTAAGTTATTAGATCTGGACACGTGTCACGCGCTGATTTGTTCGCATTTCCTTCCTGGGCACTTATTCGCACCTGAGTGCGTCCCTATATATATATATATATATATATATATATATATATATATATATATATATATATATATATAGGCCACTTGTCTTATGAGTTAGCTAATTAGACTCCCATTTACTCGTAATAAATAAAATAATGGAGTTAAATTATTTATTTCAATTCGTATTATTTATAATAATTTGAGTAAAGTTTAAATTTGTAAAGATTAAATGTAACTAATAATGCACAATAATGTGTGTGAATTTATTAATGTGGTCCAAGTTATCATCGCTTTTGCAATGTAAATATTGATATATTATATCATTATTCACGGGAACATGAGATTTTATAAGTGATGTAGTTTTATTTTAATTTTTGATACACTCTACAAAAGGTTTTCATTATATATATTAGTGAGATTTTTGAGAGTGCCAAAATATATCTATTACTCCGTATTTGTTTGAACTATACACACATATACACACAACGTTAACTAAGCTAGTAAATGAATATATATCGATCAATTATATTTGTCAAATAATAATATGAATTATGCATGTCTTGAGATTATAGGAGCTCGGTATTATACCTTCTTATGAACTAAGACAAATTCTTATGGCTGATATTGTAAAGGTTGCTTAATTTTGATTAATAGATGCTTCTTATTTCCTTTTGTGTGTGTGTGTGTGAAAATTGCACACGTCTGATGAAATCATTAAAAAAAAATGATGACATTTTTGTAAATTTCATCAATTTTACTGTACAAATTTTAACATTATCATAATTATCTAGAAATGCACAATATATAATTAAAAAGCATATTTCATAGTATTAAAAAGTACACTCTATATAGTATTATATTGAAAATTGCACTTTGCACAATTTGAAAGTGTAATCTAGCGTTTGAATTTTAGAGTTTATGACTTATCTTTTCAGTTTTATTTTTGATTTAGGTGATCACTTTTTACTGCTTAGTGTTTTAGTATTTATGATTTGGATATAAAATTTAGTGTTTTTTTTTGTTGTTGATATTTTTAAAAAATTATCTAGAAATACATGTTAAAAAATGCACTCTATCGTGTTAAAGTTGCACGAAAAAATTGACAATAATTATAATAATGTCACCATTTTTTTTAAAATTGATCTGATCTGTTCAATTTAAATGTAAAGCTGAGATTGATTTTAGTTTTTCTCTGAGTGGTTTGTATATTGTCTAATAATAAGCAAGAAATATCTGTCTTTTCGCTAAACAGAGTGGGATATGTTCTTATGGAACACCCACACTATATATATAATTACCAACAAAAAAAAAATTATCACTAACATGAAATATAGACACGTGAGCTAGCTTGTTGAAGAGTTGTGGGAATAATAATTGTAACTTATCTTTTAAATGCAAGCATAATAATACTAATAGCAAATTAAATGCTACCTGTTACACATGAGTTTGATGGTCAATAATTATATTTATTGTAAATAAATTTAATGCAATAACGTAATATATTACACAACATGTTTTATCATGAGTACAAAAAGAGATAATGACAACCGAATAGGGTAGCTCAAGTGGCAAATGAGCTCTCTTTGTAGGGAAGAATTCTAGGAAAACTTGGGTTCGATTCTCACAAGTGACAATTTCCATTAGGCCAACTTTTGTGCCTCTCGGAGCGAACCGGGTGGACCTGGAACGTTAAATGGACAGAGAGAGACCCGGACCACATTGTGGTTTACATCAAAAAAAAAAAAAAAAGAGATAATGACCATATCTATTAATCAATTTTGACTTATTTAACCACTATTAATTGTTTAAAATAAGTGTTTGGTTAATTAGCTTTTTGTAACTCTAAAATGCTAAAATTCAAAAAGTTGCTTTGATTTCAATTAGTTTTTACAATATATATATATATATATATATATATATATATATATATACCAAACAACTTTCAACTAACAGCTAATTTATCAAATATATTTTTACATTCAGCTAATGTTATCAACTAGTCATACCTTTTAATTAACCTAATCAGATAACAACTAATAGCCATTTACCAAACATGGTGAATGTAATTTCACCGGCTAAAAGGTTCAATCACACACAAGAGTACAAAAAGAGATAATGTATAGTAATTTCACTGCCTAAAAGGTCCCATCAAAAATATTGTAATGTGTCAACCATGCATAAAAAATTTCTATATTTTTTTTTAAATTTTGTTATGTATTAATTAAGTTGTATTTATTCTTTATATATATATATATATATATATATATATATATATATATATATGCCATTACATGTGCCCATGTTGTTAGGTGTGGTAATATGGATAATTACAGGCCATTAGATTAGATAGATCCAATGAATCACATTAATCAAGTATTTTCGCGCACATTTTCCTACCCCGCAAACTGCAAGGGTAAATTCGTCATAATGCAGCGGAATAGGGAAAATCACATTGTTGTGTGTTTTATTTGTGTAATTGGTGCATTATTAGTCTTACTCTAGTGCATTTGTAGATTCTCATTGGTGCCAAGTTCAGGTGCGGCAACGTCTTCCCGTGTGGTCAATGCGGCCGCACCAATTGTTATACAAATATACACAATCCATGTTATAAAATGCACAACAAAAAACATACACAAATTAGGTACGCATCACAAAAAGCGCGCCATTAGATATGAATAAATACATCATACAATGTTCGGGAATACACTATTGGTGCGTTTTATTATACTATTGGTGCATGTTGTCAACACTGTTGGTGTATTCTGGAATCCGGCTGCTATAAATGGCCACTGTAATTACCATAACACCCCCACACGCGAAAATCCTCAAATCCTCATAATTAGCCACTGCCGTTAGATTAAACTGATTCAACGACACAGGACACAGATACGACCACACCTAATGACATGACCACATATGAGCGCTCTTATATATATATATATATATATATATATATATATATATATATATATATATATATATATATATATATATATATATATAGGAAGGGATCATGTGCATTTGTGGCTTCCCGTGCGGTTGTGCGGTGGATTAATGTGCGTGAGGTTTATACTTAATGTACGTGAGTGTTATGCTTAATGTGCCTGAGATTTATACTTAATGTGCGTAATGTTAATATGCGTGAGTTTTGTACTTAATGTGCCTGAGTATTGTGATTAATATGCGTGAGATTTGTGCTTAATGTGCGTGAGTAGTTCAGAATTATGAGCTCAAAAGGAAGAAGAACAGAAAACTCACGCACATTAACGCCCAAGCTTCTTGTTACTTCTTCCTTTAATTTGGCCATGGATTCTGGATTATCAGCTACCTTCAGTGCAGTTGAATGTTTATATAGATGATGCACGCACAGCAAAATTTGCACAACAGCTAAGTGTGGATTTCTGTTGTATTATTCCCATAATTCTTAACCACCATAGCCCGCCCCCGCATCATCATCATCAGGGAGGGGGCAATGGCTACTGGTGATGGGGAAGAAGCTGACATTCATATTTTCTGCTGCATTTTACACGTTCACGCACATTAATCAACCGCATGAGAACCTTTCACTACATATATATATATATATATATATATATATATATATATATATATAAGGGTTCAGGTGCGGGTATAACTTTCCGTGCGATTGTGCAGTTGACGCACCTTAAACATTAAAATGGCGCACCTTAAGTACACAAACCACGTACCTTGAGCACACAAACAAAGCACCTTAAAAACACAAATCACACGCACCTAAAAGCTTTAGGCCGACGCACCTTAAATACACAAACCACGCACCTTAAGTAATACACAAACCACACACCTAAGGTTATAAAATGGCGCACCTTAAGTTTCAACAATTCACGCACCTTAAACATACAAATCACGCACCTTAAGAAGGAAAACAACGCAAAGTACACAAACCACACACCTGGTTATAAAACGACGCATCTTAAGTTTCAACAACTCACGCACCTTAAACATGCAAATCACGTATCTTAAGTTTCAACAACTACTTACCTTAAGCACACAAACCACGCACTTTAAGCACAAAAAACATGCACCTTAAATTTGACCTAGATGCAAAAATTACCATTGCATTTTTTTTTATCCTGAATGTTGATTTAAGCATGATCAATTGCTCATATTCAACTGCACAAAAACTCAATTAGGAAGAAGTGGTAAGAAGCTATTTCGAACCCTGCTCTTAAGTTGAGATCTGTTACATTGTAGTTTCTATCCATAGATCTACTAAAGCATAAATAGTCAATGCCCTCATTGTGGTTTGAATTTGTGACCTGTCATTTGAAATAACCACAATTATACTCTTTGACGACTTATTATGCCAATTTGATTTACTAAATTTAGCATGATTTCATGTAAACAAATTATGTGCCACACTTTTTTATATTTATTAACCATGTTTAATTGGTCAAATCCGTTACTAAATAATTTAATAAAATCGCGTGTAATAAAATCAAATTATGTACAAGAAGCATTCACATATATCTTTGACCATGTGTAAAGGTTAATATTTTGATGATAATAGGATTAGTTGCACTTTTGGTTCTTTAGATTTGTATGAATTGTCAAATCGATTCATTAATTAAATAAATAGTATGTCATCAATTTTCTCCATAATTATATATTAATGTGACAAGTTTTACTTCAAGTGACATATTTAATAAACATTATAAGTGTGTATGTAACGTGTTTTATGTTTTATTATGATTTTACTTCTAATTTTTTTTGGTCTTTTTACATAAATGACCACCCCATATCATTTGTAAATTTTAACATGAAATTAAAAAAATTGTTACAACACGAGAGGGCAAAATAATCAACCCAGTGCATGCACAATTAGGGCCACATTGGCTCTTAGTCAATCAGGGTTCAGAGAAAAATTCGGTCTTAATTTCTTTAATATATTATGCTTTTATAAGAGTTAACCATTATATTGCAATTGTATTAATAATTTACAATATAGGATTTTTGTAACAATAATCATAAAGAGATTAGACATAATTATAGTCAAAGGATTAATTAAGGTTGTAACATACCATCATTAAACGCTATTAAGAATTAAAGACCACCCGTTTTCTCGAATTAAACACCCCCCCCCCCCCCCCCCAAAAAAAAAAAAAAAAAAAAAACCTTCTAAAATCTACACTAAGAAACACAATTATGACACTAACAGGGCGTTTGGTTGGAGGGAGGGAATTATGTGGGAAAGGAATTGTAATTCCATGGGAGTTGAATTACTGGGAATAAAGTTAGAATTTTAATTCCAGTGTTTCGTTGACAGGAATAGAATTACTGGAAATTTCAATTCCAATGTTTGGTATACATGGGAATTGAAAGGGAATAAGTAGTATAAAGTCAAAAATGTCCATTATTGTTGTTAGACATTAATTTTAGGTTAAAAAAGGAAGGGGTAATTTTGACTCATCACTATCTTTTTTTCCCAGGAATTAAAATACCGGGGGGACATGAGATTTTAATTCCATGAAAATGCGGGAATTGCAATTCCCTCCAACCAAACTACGGAATTTAATGGTCTTTGGAATTAGGTGGGAATTAATTGGGAAGGGAATTTAAAATCCCTCCAACCAAACGCCCTGTAATATCCATGCATTAATTAAATGATATAAAGAAAACTATACATACATTCGCGGGTAATGACACGCTCTTGACCGCCGCCCGGCAACCTCTGTTGTTTCCGATCCAACAGCCGCCGGAAGGGAGGCGCGTGTGCGACACCCAGAGGTGCAGTAGCTTCCCAATGCTGCTCATGAGAGTAATGATTACCCTAGTCAACGGTCAACAATGGAAAAATTAATTAACTTTTCATTGAGAAGTCAAAATTAAGGAAATAAAAAAAAAAAAGTTGGGGACTTCTTGACTTGTTAACAAACATGGTTTGAAGGGTGGGTTTGGTGTCCCCACAGTTGTTCTGTGACAGCAATAGCCAATAGGTTAAAGTCAATTTCAATTCTTAGTATTGGGCAAGGTTGTATTATGGTATTATAATTACAATTAGTTCATTATCAATTAGGTCATTATAATGTTAGTCATACTATTGTCCCCATGTTTTTTAAAAAAAAAAATAAATAAATTACAACTTTAGGCATGTGTGTTGTAGAAACAACAAATGGCTAAAGTCACGTAACAATTACGATAATATCACTGCGCTACTTTAAGCGTCTTTAAAAAAAAATTATAAAACAACATATATAAACGTATTGTTACAATTTTGTAGCAATGATCTTATAGAAAAGACACAATGGTCATTTAGCATTGTAGAGACTCTTTATATTTTCAATAGTGTACGTGATGTTAACTGAATTATTTAATAGATATCTAATAATGTTCTTCCAAGAAGAATAAATAAAGTTTGACCAACCAAATATGTTTTGAAATGTTAATGTGTCTCATTGATAATAGCTTATTCAAAAAGATTCTTAATGGGTACATTAAGACCTCAAAGTGTTACAAAGTACCTCCTTATAGGTTTTAAAATTGTTGTATTCTTAGAGTTTAAACCCAAAACATCTAGTTAAACTGAAAAATATTTATATCATCTCATTCGCACCTTTGTGAGTTCTTAGTCTCAATTTTTAATTCAATTAACGAAAACTGACTTAAATAGTTTATAACTAACATTTTATATTTAGTAACTTGATATAATAAATAAGATTTATATACTTAATTATAAACTACCCTAAAAATTTCTATTAAATATAAAAATCAAA
This sequence comes from Ipomoea nil, assembly GCF_001879475.1. Taxonomy (NCBI): domain Eukaryota; kingdom Viridiplantae; phylum Streptophyta; class Magnoliopsida; order Solanales; family Convolvulaceae; genus Ipomoea; species Ipomoea nil. Next base: position 2,869,542 of record NW_017616616.1, on the reverse strand, counting down.
TGAAAAAAAAAATGATTCTTTCTAATATACCAAAAGCAAACATATATGGGACAAAAAAGCAGACAATATAATCCTCTGATCAATTGTTATTTGTTACCCTGTGGCCTATGCCTAATGAAAGGTCTTAATCCATGGTTAAAAAGTTAAAATTCAAAGGGTTGAAAGGTCCAAAACAGTGCTAAAACCTAACTTCAACAAAAGCCAATCAATCGCTTTCGCCATCATTGAGCCAATGCCCATGGACACAAGCCATCATTGATCACTAATATATAATAATATCCCCTTTATATATATATATATATATATATATATATATATATATATATATATATATATATATATATATATATTGTATCGAATATTGTGAAACCTAAATGGCAAGAATATTTAATAATTAAAAACAAAAGTCGAATTTAAAGTGACTAGATTTACCTCTTTATTGTAAGTCTTGGGTGAGTTCATAAGGTCCAAGATATAGTTCAGGCGGAACCAAAAAATAAGGATTATTGAACCAAAAAAAAAAAAAAGAGTCAAATTTACATATGAAGAATAAATTAGTAAATTACTTAAATTTGTATGTTTTTAATTTACAAACATATTTGTATTGGTAAAATAGTGAAATAGGTAAGTATTTAAGTTGTAATTATTTAATATAGATTTATATTTTGTTATTTTATTACTCTTATTATAATGTATGACCTAAATAACTTGTATATACGCATCAATATCGATCAACACCTTTTATATATATTGACTAATGTTTCAGTGAGACCACCTCTCCCCGTGAGATCGTGAGACCCTACAAGAATACACACAATAGATTGTACCATTATAAAAAAAAAATGATCTCATTTAATCATTATTATTATATATATAATGAAATTGTACCATAAAAAAAGTACATAGGCTTTATATATTCTCGAAGATTTTACCTTATATATATATAGAGACACACATATTACTATGTATACTTATTAGGGCTATATGCTACACACCAGTCAATATAAAAAAGCTGCACACCTACTGCAACTACAAAAGAGCACACCCCATTTTCCTTCTTTCTGTCCCCTACACAAAGCCCTTCGCCAATTCCAAAGCCACCACCAAGAAGACAGTAAAAAAGGGTTATTGGCTTCTTTTCAAAGAAATAAAGCTAAAGATGGGTGAGAGCAATGATGATTTTGGCCTGAGTTTGAGCCTGGGATTGCCGCCGCCGGCGACCACCAACGGCAAAAACGTCGGTAATGGGTTTGAGCCGACAGCCCCCCGTTCTTTCCCGCTCAATCTTCTCCACCCTCGCCTCCCTTTCATGCAACACAGGAATCTCCACTCTTCTTCTGGTAAGTTTTCTCACAGTTTCTTAATTTTTGGGTCACTAAGATATCAGGTTTGATTTTATGTTTTAAATCTGTTTTTTATGCAGAAAATGGCGGGGGGATAGATATAAACCAGCCAGTGACGGCGTCGGAGTACGACGACAATGCGATGGCGTCGTCGCCGCACAGCACGGCCTCGACGGTGACCGGGAAGCGAAGCGAGAGGGAGTACGAGACGGCGGCGGAGGCGGAGGCGGAGATGGCCACCTCCTCCATGGAGGAGGACGATGCCGGAGACGACGCGGCGGCCGCCGCCGCCGCCAGGAAGAAGCTGCGGCTGAGCAAGGAACAGGCGGCGGTTCTTGAGGACACTTTCAGAGGCCACAACACGCTCAACCCGGTACCCCTTTTGTAATTTTTGCTCATAAATCGAGGCTATTTTCGGAACACTCGGGGTAATAATGTCTTTTCAAATTTGCCTCTGATTTCCAGAAGCAAAAGGTGGCCTTGGCGAAACAGCTCAATCTTAAGCCCAGACAAGTGGAGGTCTGGTTCCAGAACAGAAGGGCAAGGTGTGTAATTCTTCACTCCATACAAGGGTATTATTGTCATAAAAACTAGAGCATTAATGAATGGTTTTTGTTCTTTACTACTTCAATTGCCATTATCATATTCAAATTTGCATAATAATAATAATAATAATAATAATAATAATAATAATAATAATAAAAGGAAAGCCTTTAACATGTAATACAACATTGTTATTTATGCTTAGAATATAACTTTTTAGAGTATTAAATATCATAACGCAATAAAAATCCTATGAAATTGTAGAATTTTTCGACTAAAAAATATCCAAAAATTCATTATTTCATAAACGTCCTTTTATTATAAATATAAATATTTAAAATTAGGGTTTATAGGGTTGGGGATTGGGTTGTAATTACCAAATGCTATTTCTAGCTAGGATGCATTATAAATTAACAAGTATATATATATATATATATATATATATATATATATATATATATATATATAAAAGGTTTTGGACACAAAATATACATGCAATATATAGCATTAAAAGTGCACATTATATGATAATATGGAGTTTACATATTTGGATAATCAAGATTGGTTGTAAGCTTTTTAAAGTTTGCAACATCTTGTACAATACTGAAAACTCGAGAAAACTTAAATGCTATGTCGAGTTGGAACGTGGGGCCCTCGGGGTTTGAAATTCAACATTTTGGGAAAAATGAAAACTCGAGATATGCATGAAAGTTTTATACCACTTCAAGAATAATCTCTATATGAATGATATATATATATATATATATATATATATATATATATATATATATATATATAAAGATGTGCATGCATGTGTGCTAGCTGTTGTATAAGGAGCTGAGGTTTGTAAACAACTAACAATATATATAATGTAGGACGAAGCTGAAGCAGACAGAGATAGATTGCGAGTACTTGCGGCGGTGCTGCGAGCGGCTCGCCGACGAAAACCGGCGTTTACACAAGGAGGTCAACGACCTCCGGGCGCTGAAACTGTCGCCGCAGCTGTACATGAACATGAGCCCGCCCACCACCCTCATCATGTGCCCTCAGTGCCAGCGCGCGCCGCTCTCGTCTCCGCCGCCAACCTCCTCCACCTCCTCTTCATGCGCGGCCACCATGCCGCCCGCAGCCACCGTCCACCGCCACCAGCCGGCGCCGCCCGGGCTCATTCAGTCATGGACTGCCATCCTCCAGCCTCAGCCGCACCGCCCCCAACTGTAATTTTAATTTGGCCCATATATGCCCTTGTACCGTAGGGTGTTTACATTTTTAAGGGCAGAGGATTTTGGTTTTTTTGGGTGTATGTTTAGGAGGGTAATTTGGTCAGAATTGAGTAGAGAGTTATTTATTGTTTTAGATATATATACCATTGCCTAATTGTGTTGATATCTTTGGCATGTAATTAAATTGGGGAAATGAATAGATTATTATATAGTCTTTGCATTGTTGTTGTTTCAAAAGGTTAGTTGAATCCCCAACTCCTAGGGTTCTCATGTCCCGATTCGACACAACTTGTAGGAGAATGTAAATCATCGTAACTCAATTGAACATAGAGGCTAGGTTTTTCTTTACTGTGCGTAAGGAACTTTCTTCACTTTGAGAGGTTACTTTCGCTAGTGAAAATGAATGTCTGAAACTCTTCTAGGCCAAAAAAAACCCTTAAGAAAGAAAGAAAAGTTATTCTCTATTGTCAATATTATGAAGTAAAATGAGAGGTTTTGCTGTTAAATTATGGATTTTGTGTAACAATTTTAAAGATTGTTGGCATAATGGGTATGGAAAAGTCATTTCTTTGTGGAAAAAAAAAAACTTGCAACTTTTGTAAGATAGGGCCCAATTTGCTTATATTTTGGGCCTTCACATGTTGCCTTTTGCCACTCGTTTCAAATGCCAATAATGGGCTTATTTGGCTGGATCAAATGTGGGTTAGGTCCACTATACTCAATCATAATCATAACAAGTCCAATTAGACAATTAGCATGGACTGGGCAATCATTATTGTGTGGACCATATTTTATACAAGTTGTGGGCAAATTATGCTGTGGATCTGTATGCACCATGCATGGTGCATACAGATCCACACGACGTCGTTTTAGCCTAATGACGCGGGGTTTTATAAAAAAAAAAAAAAATTCCGTTAACGGCGTTTACTTCCAAATTCCTTTTGAGTTTGTTTCCAAGTTTCAAACTCGATCGTTGGCAGTTGTTCGCTGTGGTATTGGCATTCGATATCACCGGAATCGCGATCGCAATCTCAATCGCATTCGCAAATCGAAATCGGGAATTACAAAGTGATTGATAGATGGAGGATGGAACAGAGCAGACGAATTCCGCAGTTGATGATTGGCATTCGATTCAAGGTGATCTTGTTATTGTTTTTGCAATCGTTCCTTTTGGTTTTTTGTATGATTATGTGATTAGCAGTGATGTTTGTGTCTAGAATCTGCAAATAGTTGTGCAAAATCACGTAAGTAATTTCCATAATTGTGTAACAACAATTTCAGAATTTGAAAACAATAATTCCATAATTTCATAACTATATTTCCAGAATTGCATGTCTATATATTCAGAATTAGGGGTACTCTGTTTTGGCAGTTTGTTGCGACTGTGTATCCAGAATTGTATAACTATATTTCCATAATCATATAACTATATATACAGAATCTGTAGACACTCTGTTTTTTCTGTTTGATGAACTGTTTGAATTAATGTTCACCATGTCTATATAATGTAGTTAGTGAAGGCATTGTGGATGGTTCAATGAGTTCAGATCAAGTAGATGTAGATGTTGATGGATCTTCATCAATTCCAGGTTTATTCATAGTGGTTTACCTTTTAATTAGCAAATTATGATTAGGAATTATGTGTTAATGGAAATGGTTATTATTGTGTTATATTTGCAGTTGATCAAGATTTGGCTGGTTTGGTAGTAAGTAATGCTGATGAGGCTTTTGAGGTGTATAACAGTTATGCATATAGACTTGGTTTTAGTGTGAGGAAGGGTCATCAACGATACAAGGGATCTTCGAACACAATTCAAATGAAGAAATTTTGTTGTTCTAAGGCTGGTTACAAGGCTAACAGTGGGGTTAAGGCTTATTCCAAAATTGACACAAGGACAGGGTGTGGAGCGTTTGTTCAATTTGACGTGGGTGATGATGGGTTGTGGACAGTTACGAAACACGAGAAAGTGCACAATCACGAGTTATGTGTGTTCAACAAGAGTCATCTACTTCGTTCACATAGGAGTGTCGGAGATAATCAGCTCTTATATTTACAAGGTTTGAAGGACAGTGGTGTTGCATTGGCAGATGGTATTAGGTTCCTAAAACACCAATCGGGGGGGTCCCCTTTAGTTGGTTTCACCAGTAGAGATGCTTATAATTCAATGGCTGCGGATACTGTCAAGCGATTGGATGGAACGGATTCTAACTCTTTAATTGAAATTTTTAGGAGGAGGCAGTCTACCGAGACTGATTTTTTCTTTGATTTTGAACTTGACTTGGATGCAAGGTTGTGCAGTTTTTTTTGGAGGGATGGTCAAATGAGACGAGATTACGAGGTGTTTGGGGACTTGTTAGTGCATGATACGACATATCGCACAAACAAATACGATATGATTTGTGCCCCTTTCGTAGGGATGAATCACCATTGCATGAATGTAATGTTTGGATGCGGGTTTTTGATGAGCGAGAGGATAGAATCGTTTGTGTGGTTGTTTAAAGTGTTTTCAAGATCAATGGGTGACAAGTCTCCACAGACTATTATGACAGATCAATGTGCAGCTATGGCTGCTGCTATATCTAAAGTGTTTCCAACATCACGTCATCGTCTTTGCATATGGCATATCGGTGAGAATTCAAAGAAGCATATCAAGACGTTAAGGAGCAATAAGGATTTCTTGGATATGTTTAACTACGTGTTGAAATACACAGAGACCGAAGCTGAATTTCAATTCTATTGGACAAGGTATGTTAGTAATTAATCGTTTTTATTGCATTACGTTTGTAATTATGGATGTATAGTGCATCAATTATGGATATATAGTATTTCGATTATGGATATATAGCAGTGGTGGTGTCTGGAAATGTAGTATATGGATTATGGATATATAGTATTCCGATTATGGATATATAGTATACCGATTATGGATATATAGCAGTTGAACTTACTGGTGGTGTCTGGAAATGTAGTAGTATGGATTATGGATATATAGTCTATCAATTATGGACATATAGTATTCCAATTATGTATATAGAGCAGTAGAAATTCTGAGTATGTGTTAGATGTGGTGATGCTGCTTGTTAATATTCTGCTTCATAATCATTTGGGATTTTGTCTTACCATTTTCAGGTTGGTGACTGACTATAAATGTCACAAGAATACTTGGTTAGAAAAGCTATATGACTGTAGGGAGAAGTGGTGTCCAGCATTTAACAAGGACTATTTTTCTGGGGGCATTCTATCATCACAAAGGAGTGAAACTACAAATCATTCGATTTCTAGAAGGTTGTCCAAGACAGCGGGTCTTTGTGATTTCTATTCATCGTTTGTAAGCGTAATTTCTGAATGGAGAAGTAAAGAGAACGGTGAAGACTTTCGGTGTGCTCAAGGGGTACCCGCTATGATGATGGAGCATGTGAAACTTCTTTCACATGCTAGAGAGGTATACACGATTGAGATATATTTTCTGTTTGAGGAACAATTCATGAAAGGCAGTGCGTGTCATCAAGAGATGGTGTTGAATGATGGCCATCAACAGAAGTATCACGTGTGGCGGCCAGATATAGATATTATAAGGCATGAGGTTAGTTTTAATGCAGCCAACTTGGACATTTCTTGTAGTTGCAAGTTGATGTCTGAGTTGGGAATTCTATGTTGTCATTGTATACGCATTCTTCACGTACATTGTGTTTCTAGTATTCCCGACAAATATATACTTAAAAGATGGACTAAAAAGGTTATTGATGGTAGGAATGTCAACATTGATTCTATGGTTTATAATGTTGGTGTTCCTCCATCAATTTGGGTGTTCGATATTAGTAGAAAATTTCAAAGATTAGTTGTGTCTAGTCAAGATAGCAGCGTAGCGAGGAAACTGTGTGACGAGGCTGTTGATGATGTAAAGAAAAAGGTTGAAGCCGAGGTTGGGCATGTGCATATTGAAGAGTGTGGTGTTTCATCTTCAAGTGGTGGTGTTCAAAATCCTTCAAGTCGGAGATTGAAAGGTGAGCGTAACAAAAGGAGGAGTGGTGTTATTGAAAAGAAGTACAGTCTTGCAAGGGGGAGAAGGAGTGCTGCAAATAAAGCTGCATTGAGTACAAAGGGTGCTGTTCAGTCTTTGGTGTTGGAAAACATATCCAAGCTTGCTGGGGATGGATACCTTGTACATCCAAGTTCTTCAAGTTCAGATTTTGTTCAGTTTAGTAAGGGTTTAGATGACAATGTAGGTGTAGATTGAGAAATACAAGTTGTTATCATTGATTTTATGCAATTATACAGTTTTAGTTTTGTAATTCTGGATATGTAGTTTTGCAATTTTGGAACTGTAGTTATGAAATTATGGAATTATAGTTATACAATTATGGAATTGTAGTCATGCAATTATGAAAGGTATGCAATTATGAAATTATAGTCATTCAATTATGAAAATATAGTTATGCATTTATGCATGTGTAGTCCCCATTGTGATGGAATTTGTAGTTATGAAATTGTGATGTATAGTTATGCAAGTATGGATGTATAGTTTTGCAATTATGGTATTATTGTTACGCAATTATGGAACTATAGTTATGCAATTGTGGAATTGTTTATATACAATTATGGAATTATAATTATGAAATTATGGAATTATAGTTATGCAATTATGGAACTATAGTTTTGCAATTCTGGATTTATAGTAGTCATGCAATTATAGATTTGATACATGAAAACAAAAACAAAAAAAAAAAAAAAGTAAAGAAAAGAAAAGAAGAGAAAAGAGAAAGAGGTGCATAGATCAGATGTAAATTGTTATTTAGCTATTAACATCATGCATCTACATTCACAAAATACAAGTCACATTGTCAATGTAGTTCACAAAAACTTTCTAATTGTTTAGAATTCAGTCAACATGTTGAAGAATATTCATTCAATTCTTCTTCGAAACTCTTTTGGCCGCTTGCAGAACCTCCCCCCTGACTTCATTCATTCTCCACTTTATGAGGTTCGCAGCATATTTCGCTCGCAATTCACACATGAAGCTTGCCTATAAACAAAGAACATTAAGTAATTAGTCATTCGCAATTTTATTTATTTTTTAATGTATTTTGAAACTATAATATGTATGGTAGTCTTACATTCAAGCGCATATTTTTCTTGAATCCTGGCTGCCAGTCTTGTAGAGTCCCTCGGAATGTCTCCATATGACGGAGTACATAGATCCCGCAATCAGTGACGTTTTCAGTGTTTGCCCAGTCCAACTTAAGGTACTTTATATCAACTTTTTACAATTTCACATACAAGGAGTGGCACTCGGCCTTAAGGTAACCACTGAATGCTTCAATCTGGTCAGAAAAGTTAGTTTAGTGTTGATAATGCTTTTATGTCAATAGATAGGTAATGGTAAGAATGTCAAGTTTTTTTTATCAAAATTACCAATAAGTGTGGGCAGTTGCCATATTTGTCCTTCTCCGAAACACTAGCTGGTAACTCCTTGTTGTCAATGACCTGTACTTTATGTTCTTTCACATTGAAGCAGACCAAGAAGTAGTGACCATGGCGATGAACTGCGAAAAATATCTAATTCCAATTCAAAGTTAAAGCAATGTTAGTATTTTTTTGGACATGATAAAGTCAAATTGGACATGGGTAATAGAACTTACCAGATCTGCATCACTGATGTCTAGGTTCCCAAAGCTGGTTATTTCATAGCTCAATCTCTCATTGAAATTCTTCATTTTTATGTGAGTTGGGAGATCCTTCATCCACTGATCATTGGGATCAATTTGAAGCTGCACATACAAATGCAGGAATGGGTAGTCATAATCCAAATAATATTTGTTGAAAATGTTAAAGTTATACATACAGAGTTATATATATATACATTTCCAGAATTGTACAACTATAGTTCCATAATTGGATAACTATAATTCCATAATTGCATATAACCAATTCCATAATTGCATAAGTATAGTTCTATAATTGCATAACTATAATTCCAGAATTACAAAATTATAAAACCAGGGGTTCACAGGTACACATCCAGAACTGAATAACTACATATCCATAATCTAAAAACTATATATTCATAATTTGTGAACACTTACATGTACTAGGGTGGAGAAGTAGACCCGCTTTGTCTCCCCAACCGCACGGGGCATGTTCAGCAATGTAAAACGTAGGGACCAGACATCTAGGAAGCTGCTCAGTAGCTCACCGTTGCACATAGTTGCAAAATCATCCCTTGTGAAGTAGTAATCACCATATTTGAACAATGTCTCTCTACAATACAGTAAATAAATAAATATAAGAACATAAATTAATGAATAAAATTTAAGTAAAATTGGTGGATGGAAACATACCCTCCCGGGTGCTCACTTGAGGCTTCCAAAAATGCGTAGTTTGAAAAAACCTTTTCTTTGGGAGTTGCATTATTGATGGAGCCTTTGTTCTTATTCCAATATGGTGACCTCAAATGAAGCGGGATGTTCCTGAATTTGCGCACAGGTCTCTTTCTCACAGTAACATCCTCAACATCAGATTCACTTTCATCCATAGCCCTGTTGTCCAGAAAAAAACAGAGGCAGTTCATAACCCCACAAGTATAATTCCAGAATTGTATAACTACATTTCTATAATCTATAAACTATATGTCCATAATTTGAGAAATACATATCCATAATTGTAAAGAAATCAACGTCACTAGTTGAATAAGAATATATTCATATTAATCAAACTTAATATTCATAATTATTGATGAATTGAAAACCATATTTATAGTCTAAATCTGCATAAGAAAGCAGTAACCTACTTATCAAATTCATCAATCTCAGCAGCAGTTTGGGCAGCAGGGGTAGTAGGAGTGGTGGACTTTTCGAATGGCACTCTGATTAGTAATGGAGTTGCTTCCTTCTCTGTTGAGGTTGATACTCCTGCACTCCTCACAATGTTATCCACCAAGGTGTCCAAAGGCTGCTGTTGAGATGGTGGTGGGGTTGGTGTAGAGCGTCCAAGTAGCTCAAATGATGGGACTTCTATTTCCATTTCCTTTCTTGTTTTTTCAAAAGCTGCTACCAGAGAATCAATTGCTGATGTGAAGCTCTCACTTCCGAAGAAGATGTCATCCAATTGCGAGGCAGTTGGGCTAGGAGTCGGTTGAATTGTGCTTGCAGCACTCAGCATTGTTGATATTCCTGAAAAAGCCCTCTTCATGATTTCAACCGGGGCCCCTTGCTTGCCAATGTCAGACATGACCTGACCGAACTCAAGGACACCTGCTGTAAGCCGTTGAAGCACATTTGTTACTCGGTCAACATTTGTCAGAGGCACAGATGGAGCTGGAATAGTTGGTGTAGCAGCAGGGCTGGACACTGGCCTTGGTATTGCAGCAGGAGGAGGTGCAGGTCGGGGTGATGATGTAGATGCAATGGCAGTAGGTCTCTGAAATCGAGGGATAACTTTGCCCTTACCAAAACCCCCTGATTTTATCTCAGCCGATACTCGCTTGCGTACAAGGCTTTTTGTCCAAGCTTTTATTGCTGGGAATGTGCGGTTGACGGTCATGCCTCTGAACTGTACTCGGTCAAAGTAGAAGAGCTTCAAGAAGTACAGAAGAGTATGTTAAGGAATTGAATAACTACATATTCAGAATTGCATATCTATAATTCCATAATTGCATAACTATAATTCCATAATTATAAAACTAGATATCCAGAATTGCATATCTATAATTCCATAATTGCATAACTATAATTCCATAATTGGATGACTATAATTCCATAATCCATAAACTACACATCTATAATTGATTAACTATAATTCCATAATTGTAAAACTATTATTCCATAATTGGAAAACCACAATTCCACAATTACAAAACTACACATCCATAAGGGCATAACCACACATACAGAATTGCATATCTATGATTCCATAATTGCATGAATATAATTACATAATTAGAACATTTTATGTATAATGGGATATTACCAGGATGAATACCATTGGACCTCCAAAGGATCTGGTAGGAGAGTCTTTGTAAATGTCATACGAATCAATTAAAGAATTGTACGTGTACTTGCACCAATTAAGTCTTGAGATTGACCGGATGTTGAGCAATGACTTGATAACTCGATAGTTGGCATATCTTCCAGTATTTCCCCGGAGCAGAGATGAGACAGCAAACACCACAAAGTCTCTCTTGAAGGCATCTCCATGGTCACCTCTCCTGATTATTTCATCAGGCATCTTTGTTGTTATGGGTGACCCTGACCTGACATTCCATCTTTTCCTCCACTCAGTCAGGACCTTATTATATGCAGCTGTAGAATTTTCCTCACTCTTTGTACCTTCCTCAACATCTCTCTTCCCCCGGGGGAGTCCCAAGATGTATTCAACATCCTCTTCACCGACATGTAGATGGTCACCATCCAATATGAAGTCTGATTTGAAAACATCAAACCTTTGCAAGAGATACTCAACAAGTTGTGAGTAATTGCTTGAAAATTGTAGGTGCAGCAGCCCTCCAAAACCCATATCAATCACAGCATCCTTTTGGTTATGTGTTAGACGCTGGACAAGGTCATACATTTGCTTGGGACCCATTCGTGTACTGAAGTAGTTCACATCAGGGTCCCGTACTCTCTCTCGCTTTTGTGGTGGTGCCCTCTTTCTTTTTACAGCTGCTGGTTGTTGCCTTGTCGAAGGCTCTGCTTGATCTTCCTGGGCAGGGGTGAGTTCAGCAGCTTGTGAGCTCAATACTGCTCTGGTTGTTCTCTTTTTTACAGACTTCACAAATTGACCAAGTGTAGAATCATCTGCCACACCTGACTGATCCATTTCTGCAAATAAAAAACATCAAGTGAGGTTAACAGAGTACTATATCCAAAACTTCATAACTACAATTCCATAAACACACAACTATACTTCCAGAATTGTAAAACTACAATTCCATAATCTCATAAGTATACCACAAGGCAAGTTATGCTAAAAAGGATTTGAATGCAATTTGGTGCACAGAGTAAGGTTCACAGAGTAATACATCCAAAACTGTATAACTATAATTCCATAAACGCACAATTATACTTCCAAAATTGTACAATTACAATTCCATAAGCATACCTACAAGGCAAATTATGCTAAAAAGGCATTGATGCAGTTTGGTGCACAGAGTAAGGTTCACAGAGTACTACATCCAAAACTCTATAACTACAATTCCATAAACGCACAACTATATTTCCAAAATTGTAAAACTACAATTCCATAAGTATACGCACAAAGCAAATTATGTTAAGAAGGCATGAATGCAGTTTGGTGCACAGAGTAAGGTTAACAGAGTACTACACCCAAAACTGTATGTCTACAATTCCATAAATGTACAACTATACTTCCAAAATTGTAAAACTACAGTTCCATAAACTTATAAATATACTCATAAACCCATAATCATAACCATGCACGTTAATAATCAAATAACTATACATTCATACAAGATTAAACAGTATAAAACCCTAGTTTAAAATTTCATAAATATATACTCAAAATGAATGCTTGTTTTGTGTAAATGCATTATGTATCAACGTAAAATGCATTTATACCTGTTATAGGATGATGATGAGCTCTGGTTTACAGAGAAAGCGCTGTTGAATTCGCGATGATCGGACGCCGGCGACAATAGCGACGACGAGTGTGTTTGAAAGCTAGAAAATGCTAAAGAAATGGTAAGGAAATGGAGATGATTGAAGCGTTTACGGAGGGTATCGTGTTGGAGAAGGAATGGAGTGCGGGAAGTGAAATGCAGTGGAGAAGAAACGAAGGAGCATTGTTTTATTTAAAAAAAAAAAAATATATCTGATTGGTGGAGTGAAACGGTGCCACTAACGGCACCGTTACTCCCTAAACGACGTCGTGTGGATCCGGATGCACCAAGTACGGTGCAACCGGATGCACAGCATAACGATTGCAAGTTGTGTGAATCATATTTTGTATACTGTACAATAATGTATATTTAATACAAAAATAATGTACATTCAATATAAAAATAATGTACATTATATTCAGGGGATGTATATTATTTTTGTATTGAATTTACATTATATTGTATAATGTACATTCAATACAAAAATAATATACATTTACTCATTTAGTATATTAAAAATCTACTTTTTATTATGGTCCACGTAACATTGTATGGACCAAGGTCCATACAATAATTTGCCTTGACTGTGAGTTTGGATCCTCAACTCCTGCAATATAATTCTATGGGTGAAGAAAGATTTGAACTTGATGAAGTACAAAATGTGTTACTTCTTGTCTTTGCTTTCCTTATCCTTACAATACTTTATTACTTTCAAAAGTGGCTTACTTCCACATCATCAAATTTATAATTCTCTCCCTTTTTTTTTTTTTTTTTTTTTTTAAAGAAATAAAGTAATTCATTAAAGATCATCAACCATAAGAGCGTTACAAATAAAAGGAGTGGGTTATCAAACCACTCCAGAAAGTCAGACATAGAAAGAGATTCCCTTACAAGGCATGTCAACCACACGAAGATCGAATGTAAACTGGTAGATGGCATGTCAACAACGTGAAGACTGATGGTAAACTAACTGGTGGCATGTCAACCACGTGAAGATTGGATGCAACCGAGCTAGTGATACGTCAACCACGTACAGATTGAATATAACCTAGTTGTCTGTTGGTTGTATACTGCCACATTAATATGTGGGCGGTTTGTGGTGTACTAGTATGTCAATCACGTGAAGTTCTAATTATTCTGTTTCATATTGGTAATCACTATCCGAGTACTTGAGAATACATGTTTTTCGGGTATAATAGATTTATATTTTTCATAGTTTTGTACTTTTGTATTCAACAACTTCAACTTATAGGGCGTTTGGTTGGAGGGATTTTAAATTCCCTTCCCACTTAATTCCCACCTAATTCCAAAGGCCATTAAATTCTGTAGTTTGGTTGGAGGGAATTGCAATTCCCCCATTTTCATGGAATTAAAATCCCATGTCCCCCCCTGGTATTTTAATTCCTGGGAAAAAAAGATAGTGATGAGTCAAAATTACCCCTTCATTTTTTAACCTAAAATTAATGTCTAACAACAATAATGGACATTTTTGACTTTATACTACTTATTCCCTTTCAATTCCCATGTATACCAAACATTGGAATTGAAATTCCCAGTAATTCTATTCCTGTCAATCAAACACTGAAATTTAAATTACCACTTTATTCCCAGTAATTCAACTCCCATGAAATTACAATTCGTTTCCCACATAATTCCCCCCTCCAACCAAACGCCCTGTTATGTGTTTGAAAGTTCTTGAGTAAATTTCCCATGATGATTTTAGTTTGTAAAAGATTACATAAAAAATAAATAAATCTAAATAGACAAGTTTGTTGAGGGAAAAGGAAAGGTAGAGAGAGAACCGTTCCAAATTCTAGAGAGAGAGAGGGAGAGGAATGGGTTTATTGACACCAACTCCCCTCCAATACACTTCAAGAATTGCCCGACAACCCCAGAATAGCCTCGTTCCTTTCTAAACCGCTGTATTACATAGACAAAAACCTCTTTTTTTTTTCGTCGTTGATTTTCTTGTCCCGTACCGCTTCCCTCTCTCATCACAATTCATTGAATTCCGGGCTTTCTAAATTTGCTTCCTTTCATCAACTTCCCCAGTTCCCCTCTCCCATGTGGGGGTTTAGATTGCGAAACGTGATCAAGAAAACCTGCATTCTTGTTCTTGAAGTGAAATAAAAGTTTGGGTTTTTTTTGTTTTGCTGTAGGAATCGGAGAAGGTGTTGTTCTGGGTCGAATTCGTTTGAAGAAGTAGCTGGATTGTGAAGATTGTTATTTGCAAAGTTCATTTGGGTTAGGGTTAGGGTTAGGGTTAGGGTTTGATTTGAATGCTTGTTTGTGGATTTAATTTTGCAGTTTTGGGATTTTAATTCATTAGTTTATTGGAATTGCAGTTCATTAATCGATTCAATTTGAGCTTGTAGGTGAATTGTGACTGTTTCTGAACTTTGTTAGGGGTAGAAATTATGTATATTGAGGAACTGAAGGAGGGGGAAACAGGGAGTGAGGAGGAGGAGCCATGTTCAGATGTGAAAAGGGTGTTGGTTGGAGCCGGGGCTCGAGCTCTCTTTTATCCAACTTTACTGTATAATGTTCTGAGGAACAAGGTTCAGGCTGAGTTCCGGTGGTGGGATCGGGTTGATGAGGTATAGATATACTAGGAGTGTATGTAAACCTTACTGATTGCTCATATTCGATTGCCTTCATAACCCGCCGTATTTACTTGTTTCTAATCGTTCGTCATAAATTGTTGTGACCCCCTCCCTTATCGCTAAAGCCATCTCCTTTATGCACACAATTACAATGGTTTTCAATTGGTGTTCATTCTTAATCCCGAGTGTTTCACATAATTTTTATGGTTTTTTTCCCCTTATCTCTGTCTCTATATCTTTCCTTGGGAAGTGCATATTGACGATATTTAATGATGATAACTCCGCTCCTTTCATTGCCAGTTTATCCTTTTAGGAGCTGTACCATTTCCTGCTGATGTCCCTCACTTGAAGGCTCTCGGTGTCTTTGGTGTCGTGACTTTGAATGAGCCATACGAGACTTTGGTGCCAACATCATTATACCGTGTAAGTTAAGCCTAATTATTTGTCACGCTGTTATCTCACCGAAACATTTGACTTCGATGAGGCCAACCAAGAATGCAATTTTGTTTCACGATATCCTATTATTGTTTCTAAATAAAGCGAGACATTGTCGTTTTGTAGGATCATGGCATCAATCACTTGGTAATTCCTACCCGGGACTATCTTTTTGCACCATCCTTTCTTGATATCAGTCAAGCTGTGGACTTCATCCAGGGTAAGAATTTTTATTCCGTTTTTTCTTTCCCCGAACCTTATATCTAGAATCTCGGCAGTGAAATTGTGAGCAAAATATGTTTGGAAAATTGACCATGTTTTTTTTGTGCAAGTTTTAATAATTTAATCGGAATTTCTTTGCTATTTTATCTTATTTGTGAAGGAAACGCATCTTGTGGCAAAACAACTTATGTTCACTGTAAAGCTGGCCGTGGTCGCAGCACAACCGTCGTCCTCTGTTACCTGGTAAGCGTGTCAGCTCAAAGCCTTCATCAATTTCCCGCTAATATGTATCTTTTTTGGTCAGACCACGAGGTGTTCTGAGCAGTCCCTAACTGTAGGAGGCACTTTTAAGCCCGTACCATACTCAGACTAATCCCTGTTCGCACCGGGCCGGTCCAATTAAGGAGCAAAGTGCTGGCCAGATTGATTTTTTCATACGAGAGGGGGTTCGAACTCCCGACCTCTCTTAAGGGACGAGAGTGCACGGCCACTCACGCCAACCAAGCTGGTTTCCCGCTAATATGCATCTTAAGTTTTCTCTTTTCCTTATATTTGCTTCTCTAAACAGGTCAAACACAAGCAGATGACACCAGAGGCCGCATATGACTATGTGAGGTCCATTAGGCCAAGAGTTTCACTCGCCTCATCCCAGTGGCAGGTATCCTTAACGATTTTTCCGTGCTTCAAGTTCATAAATTATTTCACGTTCCATCAAATGGCTAGTTGTCTTTGCTGTAAATTGGAAACCTTTTTTTTTTTTTTTTTTTTTGGATGAATTATAGGCTGTTCAAGAGTACTATTACAGAGTAAGGAAAACTGAAAGTAGTGCCGATACTTTATTAGAGAAGGCCTTAATCCGCCCTTCTAATGGGGACCTGGCTGCTTTTGATGACGACTCCCTTGTCCTAGTCACCGAGTCTGACCTTGATGGATACGATGAAAATCTCGAGTGTGATTTAGGGGGCAACAACGTGTTGGCTGAGTTGAACCTAGCTTGCAGAGTCCAGTTTGCCGGCCAGGCAGCCATTGCAAGGCTTTCGTGCCTATGGCTTAGATGTAATCCGGGGCAGAAAACGTCGGGGAAGAAGCTCGAAGGGTCGGTGACACAGAACCAGTTAGAGATCCATGTTTATTGAGATGCACTCTACTGGCTAGGGAACTTAGGGAATGTCCTTGGCTTCTATTTGCGGGAAGCCTTAGGAGAGGTGAGTTGCAATAATGGGTTTTCTTTTTTCGCGTTTTTGTATGAGTAGCAGATGTGTGAAAGCATTTCGATTCTGGAACGCTTTCTCCAAGTGCAAAAACTGTGCTTTGAGTCTTGTCTTTGAAAGAGAAAAAAGTGGTAGGGGCTTTTAATTTGTGTTAAGATGAGTTGTGCTATAAAATGAAATCATATTTTTTTTCTCCCCATCCCCCTTACTCCATGTGTGATATTCTTTTTCTTATATGTATCATAGTTTTGTTAGTATTGCCATTCTTTCTTCCTCAAACAGTTTTGTCGATCAGTTTGTTGAGTCATTTTGCATGAAATCAGCTATTAGCTAACAGTTAATTTACCAAACACTTTTTTACAATCAGCTAATGTTATTATTAACTAGTTAAACTCACTAACCACAAATAATAATGTACACTATTAAATAGAGACCATTATATTGTTCGGGTTTCAAACTTATATATAGAGAAATGTTGCATTTACATCTGTATCACTATCACTATCATCAGAGTGACAAGAGGCTTAAGTCTAAGCTTCTGCAGATTCCCTTTGGTAAATAAGGGATATACCTGAACCATCAGGACTGGCATGATGCTGCCCATATAGTGCATAAATACCAACAGCAACAATGCTGAGAACAACAAATCTCACCCATGCCTCATAATGCAACTGCAAAAAAAAAAAAAAAAAAAAAAAAAAAAAAAGAAGAAGATATATGGATGAGAGCTTGGCTTTCACTATATATTCTCTGTGATACTATGTAAATCTTCACAAGCAAAACCTGGGCAAAAAGAAAAATATTCAAGAAGATGCAGACAGCAGGTAGAATTGGAACCCCGGGGCAAGAAAATCCCGGTGGATCATCATAAACCTGCAAAAACGCAATCTGCTGTGCTGAAGAAATGGTATATATTCAATACGACGAGCAATATATGATCGCCAAAGGGAAGAAATAGGGAAAGGATGAGAAGAACGACAGTAAGAAAACAAAAACTTGAGTATCTATCTATGGTGTCTCTGGAGCAGTGAATAAGTTGATTGAGTTTACTTGTCGGAAATGGAGAGCAGCAGCAGCAAATATCGCAATAACTGCAGATAAAATGACGAAACCAAAAGAAGCTCCAAAACGGTAAAGGGCTCCAGCAGCAAATCCACAACAGGCGACTAAGATAAGGCAAATGATGCCTTCACTCCTGCCTGAGATAAACCCCGTAGAGACCTCGTTCACATTCTTGTCCTTCCATCGTAGGGTTACTGCACAAGCTGAAACGACAGAGTAGCCTGTCTGCAACAGACCAATCCCCCACACTAATGACTTGCTTTGGTTGGTTTAAAGAGTTAATACCATCTAAGGTCCTCCGAGTATAGTGGTTTTGCCACGTTTAGTCCTAAATTTTCAAATTGACCATCTGTGGTCATTCGACTTTCAAATTTAACCACTCGTGGTCCAAGTTAACCACCCATGGTCCTTCAAGTTTCGAAATTTAACCAGTGAAAGGACCATGGTTGGTTAAAATTTACTAGTTGAAGGACCATGGGTGGTTAACTTGGACCACGAATGGTTAAATTTGAAAGTCGAATAACCACAGATGGTCAATTTGAAAGTTTAGGACTAAACATGGCAAAACCACTATACTCGGGGGTTAACCCTTAAAGAAACTTGGGAAGTAAACAAAGAAAACGTACCAAGCTGCCCACTGAAAGAATGTGTGAGAGTACATGCACATTAAACAGGCCGGCCAAGATGATGGCAACAATCCCAACCCAAACTTGAGAGTAAACAGGAGTATGTCAAGTGCGATGTACTTTAGCAAATAGTGAAGGCAATAAACCGTCCCTTCCAAGCCCAAGATATAGTCGCGACTGCTCACCAGAAAACTCAAGTTACTTACTTCTCGCCATATCTATTTGAAGTAAACCAGATGAAAGGAAGGAAACGCGTCTTACCTGAACATAAAGCCCGACCAGAAGTGTAGTTGTGAGTCCAGCAATAGCACCAACGCTGATTAACACTGACACATATGTCAACCTGTGGGCCTTGAAAGCATGAGCTAAAGGAGCCTCCTCGCCAAGGAGTTTGTACGGAACCATTCCAGTAATCACTAAGCAGACACCAATGTATAGTGCAATACAGACAAGCAGGCTCCCCACTATGCCTAATGGTAAGTCTCTCTAAACACCATGTTTTAGTATAGAATTTGAATGAGCATACGTGACAAAGTAGCATATTAAGATTATGTCATTTGAATCAGATTCATCAGCAAATATCTTACCTGTGGTCTCTTAGATTCTTCAGCAGAATTAGCGACTGCATCAAATCCAACATAAGCAAAGAATACCACAGTGGCCCCAGTCAATATGCCTTTGAAACCATGTGGAGCAAAAGGGGTCCAATTTGAAGCATCAACCTTAAAAGCTCCAACAATGATCACAAAAAAAACAATGATTACCTGCAAAAAACCCGTTCTTTGTCAGTTACAAAGGAAGACAGACACAGCTCTTGTTACTGAAGCCAGACTTTGTAGTTCAATGATACAAGCATATGTAGGCTATGTAGCACACTAGCACATTCAATGTTAAGTTGCAGCAACCTTTAAGTTCAATCTTGAAGTGGCATAAGAAATCTTTATGAGCAAAGGAGCGACATAATGAAAGCCACATAATACAAAACAAATAAGTTCCAATTCACAATACAGTTGCATGAGTGATCAACAATCAGATAACACGGGGGCAACCCCAATCAGGCAATCAAGTTGGTCAGAATGTTGACTTGCTAACCACAAGGTTACAAATTCGACGCCCAGCGAGAATGACCTATTGGCCTTAGCTTCTTGGTTTGAGCCCATCAGCTATGAGCAACCTAGGCTGGTTTACCTCTTGTGGTCCCTTGCTGGTTAGGGTCGCAAGGCATGGTTTAGGTTTACCCAATGCACACTTTCGAATAGTGGCTGCGGGTTTTTCTCGCTCACTCAAAAGAAACAAACCAAAAAAAACAATCATAACTCATCTTCCTATCATCTTTCTTTTCAAATGAAGATAGACGAAAAACTTTAGGATGACAGGGTCACCTTTGTCACAGTCACCACTGCATTGAATACGGAGGATTCTCCAACACCCCAACATAACACCATTGTCAAGATTACGAGCAGAAGTGGAGCTAATAGGTTAAAAGAAAACACTCCAAGATACACTTGGCTGCCATGTCCAACCCAGCTTGGAATGCTATCCTTAAGGAAAGGAATGAGCTCTAGTGCATTAATTGTATAGCTTGCTAAGCTGCGCGCTATGCTAGCTGCACCAATATGATAATCAAGCATCAACTGTGTAAAAACCAGAAATGCCATAAGCTCACTGAAAGCCGTGTAGGTATATAAATAAGCCCCGCCAACAACTGCAGGAAAACGCGAGGCTAGCTCGGCATAACAGAGTGCATTAAGAACACAAGATAATCCTGCAATTACGAAACTGATTGTGACCCCTGCAATAAAAACCCAGAAAGATCAATTCTTTGTGCTTAAGCTTCAACATTAGAAACTTAACAAAAGCGGGGCACGGAATGTCAATCGGGCCAGCCAATTCGGTTTAGGCTAGCCCTATCAAGGTCTACCATGCATTGTGGACTCTGATCCAAAAATAACTTTAAGATTAAGTTGACATATTCTGTACCTGCAGTTCATAGTTTGGCAAATTATTTTGTGGACCCGAAATTCACAATTTGTGATGATCTTATATTGTATTAACAAATTCTCAAAACTCAGAAACACAATTTATATTCTAGATGTTCACAATTCCAATACTAAAAATACACAATTTAGGACCAGAGTCCACCTGTCCATAACAACTGTAATAGTTGTTGTACATGTAAACAAATGATAATTACATACACATAACATGTTAACCAGAATATGTAACTACAACCAGTGTTGCAAAAATCGCGTCTAGGCGCCAATTGCGCTAGGCCTCCTAGGCGCCTAGTGATTTTTTCAACATTAACTACAACACAAAACATGTTAGCGTATCTTGTTCTGCAATTAATAATTGATGTGTATGTAATTATCATATTATTTCCATGTTATGTATTTTCAATTTGTTTAAAGGTACAAAAACTGTAATTTTTGAACCATGGTTTAAAATGAATCCTAGTACATAGTAGTAGTATAATAATTGTCAATTATCTAACCCTACAATTTTTCAGACTTGTTAGAGTCAGTCCATCAATTTCTAGTAAGATTGACATCTACTGACATGGCATCACGATCGGAGTATGATGCGGACTTACCCGGACCGGCTTCGTGGGCGACGGTACCGGTGACGACGAAGATTCCGGCTCCAATGGAGGCGCCAATGCCGAGTAGAAGGAGATCAATGAGGCCCAGACGGCGAACAAGTCCATCGCCCGTCGGGATATCGGTGGTGGACGGTGGAGCGAGAGATTTGAGCCGCCGAGCAGACGCCCAAAAGTGAGAAAACCATGACGTCGACGGAGAAGAAGAAGAAGAAGAACCATCTAAGCGCTTCTCTTCTCTCATTTCTATGAAATGAACAAAATCTTTCCTCTTTCTACACAACACGGAACTTGAATGGAACAGACATTTCGGCTCTTTCTAGAATGCACTACTCACCAACCGTAATCCATTATCGAGTATTCTTTACGGAGCTACGGATCATGGGTTGATCTACAGTAGAATTGGGTTTCACTAAATTTCAAAATTTTATAGTAAATTCTATCGGACAACATGATTATAGCAGAGAATAATGAGTCATTTTTATGCTTTCTTTTATATTTTTGTCCCATTTTTCATAAACTTTGATGAATGATGACATATATATATATATATATATGATGCAAGAGCTCACTAACTATCTAACTCTAATTGCTGATAAGATTATGAGTTTCCAACCATTGACATGAGGTTATGAGATTGATCATAGTGAGAAAAATGTGTGTGTGTGTGCGCGTGCGTGCGCGCGCGCGATCAAATACATTTGATGATATTTAAAAGTGATATTAATTAAGAACATTGCATCTTATTATATATATACAAGTGTTACAGAAGAACGGTGTATTTTGTAATTTTGTGTGGTGCACTTTTAGAATTTACACATTTCTTTAGTACACTTTTACTTATTTTAGGATGACTTTATAGTTTCATGCGGTGTGTTTTTGTGTTCGCCATCTAGGTATCAATTCACACCTATAGTAAATGCGAAACACAACAAATATTGATTAGTATTCATGTACAAATATATGATATGGTATTTCTACTACTTGTTAAACACGCGTAAACAAAAAAGGACTACTTTTTAAACACATGTACATACTACAAGATTCATGACAAAACATTTGAGTTTTGTGCATATAGATATATCTCACTTACAGTTTATAATTAATTTATGGACTGTGAGTTTCTTTATATGTGTGTGCATGAGAAAACATGATTGGAGATGGATACAAAAATCCAAGTGGTCAACAACATTCTATATTCTCTTGAATATATGAGGATTAAACCCATAACCTCTCATTTGGGAGAGTCACTTCATGTCACTATATATATGAGTTATGGTGCATAGATGCTCATAGGTGAAAAATGGGTTAGATATGAGTAGTTAATCAAATTTAGATAAACAACTCAAATCAATAAATAAATAAAAAACGCGTGTCCTCAATTAATGCATGCATCTTCTTCAAGTTTACTCCAAAGATAACAACTCCACTATTTGTTATAGTATTATATTGCTATCATTTTTTTTTCCTTCTGAATTAGATAGTTGAAAACAACAAAACCTGCTGGATCATATCATTTTGAACTTGGGAACCAACACTGAAAAAACACCATTGTACTCTTGAACGAAAAAAAAAAATTGTAAAATTTGTGAACCTTAAGAAGAAAACTCACATATCTAAAGCTTTAGACCGACGCACCTTAAGAAGAAAAACCATGCACCTAAAGCTTTAGGCCGACGCACCTTAAGTTTCAACAACTGACGCACCTTAAGAAGGAAAACCACGCATCTAAAGCTTTAGACCAACACACTTAAGTTTCAACAACTGACGCACATTAAGCACACAACACAAAAACCACGCATCTTAAGAAGAAAAATCACGCACTTTAAATTTGACCTAGATGTTGTAAGAAGTGTAGATAAATGTTTGCCATCAATCTAGTAGATATAACGGACATAAAATAAATAAATTAAAATTAAGGGGAAAATGAGATAAAAATGACGGACAATTTCATAAATATTACAAAATTTGACCATACTTTTTTTTTTATTCCCTTTATGGCACGTTTGGTTCGTGGAATAGGTCTGGAATGGAATAGCATTTCCAGTAATAGGCATATTCCTTTGTATGATAAAATCATCTATTCCCAGGAACAATGTTCCTGAGAATGACCTATTCCCCTTCCAAGGGGAATAAAGATTCATGGGGGGTTCTGGTATTGTTCTTAGGAATAGTCTAAAGTTGTTATTTTCCATTTTACCCGCCAATTCAATTTATCTCCTATTTCATCACCACCACCGCCATTGCTACCAACACCACCGCCACCGCCACCGCCGCCGCCATCACCGCCACCGCCACCGCCACCGCCACCACTGCCGCTGCCACCACCGCCACCGCCACCGCTGCCGCCACCACCACCACATATTTTTATAAGGGTATTTATGTCTTTTAAAACATATTTCATTTCTATTTCTTAAACCAACCAAACACTGTAATATAATTCCTAAAGTACATTCCTTGGACGAACCAAACAATATAATACAATTCATATTCTATTCGTTGCCTATCTCATTCCTTATGGAATGACATTCTATTACCTCGAAATTCATTTCGTGAACTAAATGTGCTGTTAATTTATAGTCATTGATCATCTAAGATGAACACTTCAAATTTGTCCATACTTCTCGCCAACCTAAACCTCTATATAATGATAGAAGATGACAACTCTTACACATCCAATATATGCACATATTAACTTATCTACGAATATGAATATCTCATACATTGCCATCCATTGTGGATCAACTCCTTAATGACCCTCACAAGGTTACAGTCAAGGTAACACTAAACATCATCTTCCAAATAGTGATAAGGGAGTCACTTTCATAGTCAGGAACAGACACATATTGTCATTACAATCTGCGTTCTTTTCACCACAAATACATATTGTTTAACCAATTGCGTATGTTGTACAACAAACGCAAATTGTCCTTTACAACAGACAGAGATGACTTATTTTGTACTAGTGAACTAAGAGTAAAGTGAAAATGTTTTTCGAAGAAAACTCAAAGGCATGCAATACAAAGCTATATCGATAAAACTATAGCCATCTACAACTAGCGTCGACTGAGAGTAAAATGCAAATGTCTTTCGAAAATGACTAAAATACATGCAATACAAAGCTATACTAGTAAAGCATGTAGCCAACTAACTATCTATAATTAGCGTCAACTGAGAATAAAGTGAAAATGTCTTTCAGAGATGACTCAAATACATACAATACAAAGCTATATTATTAAATCAAGTAACCATCTACAACTAACGTTAACCGGGTATAAAGTACAGATGTCTTTTGAAGATGACTCAAAAAATCAAAGGCATACAATACAAAGCTATATAGCCATATAGGTATACCATGTAACCATCTAGTATGCACTTGAGCTGCCCTAATTCACCTCCAATTTTGCACCCAAAAAAAAGGGAAAAAGAATTGCATGATCTACGGAGTATTTTTAATTCTCTAGTCACGTATATTGCAACAAAAATGACAATTGTGAATTTCTCATAATTTTAATATATAAATTGGGTATTTATATCTTGGATTGTTTGTCCCAGCTCTCCACAAATTTATCCCTGGGATAAATATCTTGATCAAATCTGCAATGAATAGGTTGTGGGGGGTAGACTAGAACTTTGAGGGTTAAGCTGTGTACTTCCATTATATTTTTCTCTTACAGTTTCTGATTGCGCCCCTGAATTCTCTCCGACTCTTTCTGCTCAAGCTGTGCTTCTCTTTTCTTTTCTCTCCCCACCCATACATACGAATACACATTTGTACAATAAACATCAATACGTATAGATGATAATACCCGTGTGAATTATCTGTGTCCAGGAGCATTCATAGCAATTTTCAAGTTTCTTGATTGCAAATTCCTCAATTATGGACGGACGATAGGTTTATGGGCAAGAGTGTGTAGAAAAGGGGAGTTGGGCAATCAGGTTTGCGAGCAGCTTTTGACTTTGTGCACTCCAAGCGGTTATGGTTTGAGATAATTCGATTATAGTTTGGGTTCCTTATTGCATTGCACGAATCTTGAAAGTTGAGCAGTGTAAATGAATGGTATTGCTTGATATCTGCAGAGAAAGTCTGTGTTTTTTTTCTTGATTGGAAACTAGGTTTGCTTGAGGTTAATAAAAGGGTATCGAGTGATAGGTAATGTGTGAGGATTTTGCTGATTTTGAATTGGGATTTTGGTTTTGGCAGCAAGGGTTTGTCTGTTTCATTGCTTGTTAATGAAATTTGGTCTGTTGAGGTAAACTCCCTTGGTTGTCAGCCAGTGTTTGGCCCACTTTGGGTACTGGGAATTAAGTTAAGGCAAGTGCTTTTCTGAGACTTTTAGGTTTTGTTTGTGCCTCATTGGTGTTCAAGCATAGAAGTATCTGCTTGTGGATCATTTAACAGTCCTGGTTTTTGGTTGTGTTGGTCTGCATTTAGTGCTTTGGTTGAAGACCCCCTGGTTCTAGAGTAGTTTGTGGGAAAAGCTGATACCTATGAGTCGAAGGGTGCGAAGGAAATTGGCAAGCAGGGGACAGGAGAAGGCAGATAGATTGGGGGTTGGTGAAAATTTAATTTTAGATGAGAGAGGTGTGGTTGATTGGACTAGGTTGCCTGATGATACTGTGATTCAGCTGTTTTCCTGTCTGAATTATCGTGATAGGGCAAGCTTGTCATCAACATGCCGGACCTGGAGATCTTTGGGAAAATCTCAATGTTTATGGCAGGCATTGGATCTTCGTGCTCACAATTTTGATTGTGATGCTGCAGCTTCTCTTGCATCTAGGTGTGGCAATCTTCAAAAGCTTCGGTTTCGCAGTGCTGAATCTGCTGAAGCTATTATACACCTTCAGTCTAGGGATCTGCGTGAAATTAGTGGCGATTATTGCCAAAAGATTACAGATGCTACCCTTGCTGTGATTGCAGCTAGACATGAAGCACTTGAAAGTTTACAACTTGGCCCAGATTTCTGTGAAAGGATTAGCAGCAGTGCTATAAAAGCAATTGCAGTTTGCTGTCCTAGGTTGCGTAAGCTTCGGCTTTCTGGTATTCGAGAAGTTGATGGAGATGCAATCAATGCATTGGCTAAGCATTGCCAAAACTTGATGGACGTAGGATTTATTGACTGTCTAAATGTAGATGAGGTTGCACTAGGAAATGTCGCATCAGTTCGCTTCCTCTCCATTGCAGGGACAACTAATATAGAGTGGAATTTGGCTTTAGAGCATTGGGGTAAACTGCCTAACTTGATGGGTTTAGATGTTTCCAGAACAGATGTCATACCTAGTGCCGTTTCAAGGTTGTTTTCATCCTCACAAAGCTTAAAGATTGCATGTGCATTACATTGCCCTGCACTTGAGCAAGATGCCACCTTTGTTTCCAATAATAATCACAAAGGGAAACTGCTGTTTTCCATTTTCACAGACATTTTTAAAGAACTGACTCCCCTATTTGTCGATACTCCAAATAAAGAGAGGAATGCTTTTCTGGAATGGAGAAGTTTAAGGACCAAGGAAAGAAATCTGGAAGATATCATGAACTGGCTGGAATGGGTCCTATCCCATTCACTTTTACGTATTGCTGAGAGCAATCCCCAAGGTCTGGATAATTTCTGGCTCAATCATGGTGCATATCTATTGCTCAGCTTGATGCAGAGCACACAAGAAGAAGTTCAAGAAAGAGCAGCTACAGGCCTTGCAACATTTGTTGTAATTGACGATGAAAATGCTAGTATTGATGGTGGAAGGGCTGAAGCAGTTATGCGAGATGGTGGCATACGACTTCTGCTAAACCTTGCAAGATCCTGGCGCGAAGGGCTTCAATGTGAAGCTGCAAAGGTAAACTCTCTAGTGTGGTACTTAATGAGCTACGAATATATTTTTATTCCGCCCTATTGTGATCTATAATTCCTAAGAAAGAACATTGCTTCACTTCTCCTAATGAAATGATATAGGTCATTTCATACTCTTTTTTTGATAAGTGAGGTCATATTGTACATTCATACTCTTATCTTTACATTTTAATTTTTAGGGATAATAGTCTAACCGTTCTTCTTAAAAAGGCTATTAAACACCAATTTGATTGCCTAGTTTTCAAATGAGTGCTTACCAATTCATCATCGCCATTTCTCATAAATGTAGTTCATTTTGCTGCTAATGTAGGCTATAGCAAACTTATCTGTGAATGCCAATGTTGCAAAAGCTGTAGCAGAGGAAGGAGGCATAAGTATCCTAGCAAATTTGGCAAGGTCTAGGAACAGACTAGTGGCTGAAGAGGCAGCTGGAGGACTGTGGAATCTCTCAGTTGGCGAAGAGCATAAGGTTGTCATATTTGTAGACATGGATCTTCTTTAAGTTCATTGATTCATGTAAAAGTTGTGTTTTGTTTATTTGTTTTTCAGGCTGCAATTGCTGAAGTTGGTGGCATAAAAGCTTTAGTTGATCTTATCTTCAAATGGTCTGTTAATGACAGTGAGGGGGTTCTGGTATGTGCCTGTAGGATTTTGTATATGCCATTAATGTTATGCAATAAATTAACCATAGATCAAATGAAGTTGCTAGATCTGCTCTGGGATAAAAAAAAAAAAAAGACATAATAGTTTTCTTGTTGTCAGGAACGAGCTGCTGGTGCACTGGCAAACCTCGCAGTGGATGACAAATGTAGCATGGAAGTTGCTATAGTAGGTGGTGTACATGCACTGATTACCCTTGCTCAAAACTGCAAGGCTGAAGGAGTGCAAGAACAGGTATCACAAATTCCTCAGAATTAAGGACGTTATTTTAATGCATAGCAGGCTTCAACTTTTTATGAATTAATTTCACTTTTGGTCCCACGACTTTAGAGGATCTATCACTTTTGGTACACAATTTTAAAAGTTTTCAATTTTGGTGCCTAACCTTGTTATTTTTATCGATTTTGGTCCTTTCAACCAAATTGACGACGAAATGTTGTTGGATTTTATATTTTTAGGGGTAAAATCGTCATCCCAAGGAAACATCTTCAATATCTAAACAAAATCACTCTCAAATCATATCTATAGGTGTTTGATCGATGGAGAATAATTGGGAAGACGGACAGAAACTAGACACAAATCTATGAGATTTATAGCATCGACGATTGGCAAACTCTTATATTTCTCTTAATATGATTTTTCTTTTGTTTAGATATTGAAGATCTTTCTTTGGGATGACGATTTTGCCCCTAAAATGTAAAATCCGGCAATATTTCACAGTCAATTTGGTCGAAAGGACCAAAACTGATAAAAATAACAAAGTTAGACACCAAAATTGAAAAAATTTAAACTTGTGCACCAAAAATGATAGAACCTCTAAAGTCGTGGGACCAAAAGTGAAATTAGTTCACTTTTTATTTTATTTTATTGCCCTATGGTATGTAAATTCTGACTAAGAAGGTTCTAACCAATTGATGGGGGTATTAGTGCAATTTGTGTAATGATATTCATATCACGCAGTCATTAGTCATTATTATCCATATGAGATGCATGGATGTGGGGGCTTTAACAGTAATCACATGCACCGAAGTTTTAATTTTTTTTTTTGCATGTGGCATACATGTTTAATTATTAAGTTTAAGATATGGGCTATCTAATTCATGTTCTTTCTATGCACTGCTTTGAATGTAATCTTTTCTTTAAGAATTCTTTTTAAATTCTTGCTTACTATTCCTTGTGCTTGAGTTGTTGCAAATGAAAATAGTTACATGAGATCTCTCAGTGTCCAGTATTTTAATCACTCAAATGCCTTTTTGGAACAGAATTCTGTTAAATGTTAAATTCCAATTCATGGCTCTTTGGCCATTATTTTCCTATTCCATACATGTAAAGAAGAATTTTGCATTACTTTCATCACAAGTACCTTCTGTTATTCTCCAGGCAGCTCGGGCATTGGCCAATCTCGCTGCTCATGGAGATAGCAACAGTAACAATGCTACTGTTGGACAAGAGGCAGGAGCTTTTGAGACACTCGTACAACTTACGCGTTCTCCTCATGATGGTGTGAGGTAACATATTTTTGATTTACAGCAGTCAATTAAGTTGGAATTTGTATTACAGTTTGCCTTAATTTAAGATTTTTTGCTCCTTTATACCAACTGCAATTGTAGCTGTTAGAATTTTAATCCTTGTTATGGTTTCAGGTAGTATGTGTTGAAGTTTAGTTTTAAAACATTTTAATTGAACAGTGCAGACTTATCATGGGGTTTTTCATGGATAGCACTATCTCTTAGCTTCTATCCTTAACAAATTCTTTTGCAACTATTAGAATGCAAGGCCTTAGCTCCTAAGTGCATTAGTAGTTGCATATTTCTAAATGGTTGTACATCCCCGTTAAAGCATTTACCTTTACAGACTAGCAATCTAGCATGCGTTTGGTTTTTCCCCATATAATAACGAAAATCGTTTGTCTGCTTTGCAAAACCTTGTTTGGCCCTCTGTTTAGATGAGCTTATATTTATTTCTCGGGCGTATCTACTGTATATGTGAAAAGACATAGTCTGGGTTATACTGCCTTTCCAATCAAGCTATTTTGCTGCACATACTAGTTAAGGGAACTTCATGTGGTCCTCAAAACCTTTCACTTGTATTACCTATTTAATGTAATACTTTCTTTTTCATGATTTTGTTTTGATCACTCATCAGTTTTCTGCTCTGAGATAGGCAAGAAGCTGCTGGAGCATTATGGAATCTTTCATTTGATGACAGAAATCGAGAAGCAATAACAGCTGCTGGTGGTGTTGAAGCTTTGGTATGTAAACATTTCTGAATTGAGCCTCAAGTGTCGCTTTTACATTTGTGTTAACATTGAAGAACTTCAATTTGAAAATATTGAGTAATACTCCCTCCGTTCCATAATGGTTGCAGTAGTTGTGTTTGGTTCGGTTTTAAGGAAACAAATTAGATGTTATTATTATTATTATTTTTCAACTTTACCCCTAAAAGGTTGTATTAGGAGAACAATCTAATAGGGCCCACCAAGTGAAAAGTTAAAAGGGTAATCTTAAAAGACAAAAGGGTATGCTGGGAAAATAAAAAGTTAGTGGTGTTCAAATTGGAAGTATGCATTATTTTGGGACAAAAGGACAGACTAAAAAGGAAAATAAGGCAACCATTACGGGACGGAGGGAGTATCTATCAACTAGGATATCTCATTCTTGATTTGGTGATTCCTCTCGGTTGACAATTGTCAAAAGTAAAGCTAGTCTTTACTTAATTCTTTCTTTAACATAGTGGTTTTTTGCTACTAAATCCCATGAAGTAATTCTTTTATATATTAATGTTTTCTTAATGCTTAGATAACAAAATGTCATTAAAAACCACGCTATGTGCAAAAATTGTAGGAAGATGAATCTTTGCTTGTAAACACCAACCTTCTAACCGGACAACTAGTCATGATAGGAACATGTGATCTCCATGTGCAGTCTTCTTCACACTTCACAGGTCTTACATGAATTCAATTTTCTTTGATCATTAGGTTGCTCTTGCACAATCTTGTTCGAATGCCTCTCCTAGCCTTCAGGAGAGGGCTGCTGGTGCTCTATGGGGTTTGTCCGTCTCAGAAGCAAACAGGTATTGGGTTTGTAGAATGATAGTTCTGTAGCATCCGAATACTATGATAGGAAGACGATATAATTAGTCATTCTAGAAATTAAAGCATATATAATTTTTATCAGTGTTGCAAAAATCGCGCCCAGGCGCCTAGAGGGCGCCTAGAGATTTTTTCAACATTGATTTTTATACAAGTCAAATCTTTATCCTATGCCTCTCTAGCACAATGTCATATATAAAATTTCTCCAACCTTTTTGTCACGTGAAACTTGTTATTAGTCATGATGGTTCCACTTTTTATTGGAATTTGAGCTTACTATATAGTTTGCCTTGTCTTATTTTGTTCCAACATCAATTCTTTGTACATATGTTACTATCATAATATAGCATTGCAATTGGACGAGAAGGAGGTGTGCCACCACTTATAGCGTTGGCAAGATCTGATGCTGAGGTAAGGAATGGTTCAAAGTCATACTTGCTGCATGTTTAACTCTTTGTTTTGATGCTACCTGCAATTAGCTAGGCCAACATTTATAGCTAATAGTTTTCATAATTTGGAGCCAAGAAATCTCAAATCTATGCATGTTTGCTACTTCTACTTTTTTTGATAAGTAAAGATTTGTATTAGAAAACTAGTTTGGTTGGCATGAGTGGCCATGCACTCTCATTCCTTAAGAGAGGTCGGGAGTTCAAAACCCCCTCTCGTATGGAAAAAATCAATATGGCCCGCGCTTTGCCGCTTAATTGGGCCGGCCTAGTGCGAACGAGAATTAGTCTGAGTATGGTACGGATTAAAGGTGCCTCCTATAGCTAGGGTCTACTCAGGAGTCAGGACAGCTCATGGTCTAACAAAAAAAAAAAGATTTGTATTAGAAGGCACCAAGGTGTACAAACCGGGAAACCACATGATCACATATTCACATCAAGGGCTCAAGGAAACAAAACAAACCAAAATTCTATACAAGTTTGAGCCTATCCAAAAAAACAACCAAAGAGTATTGTAAGGAGGCTCCCCTTGTGGGCAAATAAATGCACAAATAGATCCTTGTATTTGACAAAAGACATTTGCTAGCCTTCAAAAAAGCACCAATTGCTACTTCTAAAAATGCTTTTTAGCACTATAACTTGTACTGTGGATGACTGACTTGTTCAACCATCCTATTTGTTGTATTTCATGTTACAAAATCTTTGGATTTGCAACGTGATTTGAAATTGATCACAGTTTCCCATCCAGAAATCTGAAACTTGCCTGCCTCATTGTATCGTGAATGAGCTTAGTAGTTTTACTTTGTTTCAGGATGTCCATGAGACTGCTGCTGGAGCTCTTTGGAATCTTGCTTTCAACCCCGGTAATGCTCTCAGGATAGTAGAGGAAGGGGGAGTTCCCGCCTTAGTTCATCTATGTTCTTCATCACTATCAAAAATGGCACGCTTCATGGCCGCATTGGCACTAGCTTACATGTTCGATGGAAGGTAAACATATCCTTGTTCTGTGTGCTTCATGCAACGAAGCTTTTGTTTATATATTTGCACTGTTATTCTGCTTTTTATTGTTTGAGATTGCAGCACATGCTGTATAATATATTCTTTGGTAATTGTTTTGCGATTTTACATATTTGTCCAAATAGATAAATAATTATTTCATAAGAGCCCTCTTGCGATTCTGTCCTCAGGCTTTGAAAGGTAAATGCATGCCTTCGGTTCATGTGTTAACTACAACTAATGTGAGATGCAAACTTGGTTATGCAAGTAACTATAATTGCTAGCAACAGGCAAACGAGATTATCTGCTTCGGATTTATTTTGATATTTAGCTACATTCACTTTTATAAGACTAATCTGCATCTGATCTTGAAGTCCCGTACTTAAATTGGAGGATTAATGCCATTCAGAAGAATTTCAGGGGTGGACTTAATGATCTTTGGCATTTTTCTAATGTAGCAAATATTGAGAATTAAATTCTAGAAGCATTAACCAGCTTGGTTGGCGACTTGGCGTGAGTGGCCGTGTACTCTCATCCTTTAAGAGAGGTCGGGAGTTCAAAACCTCCTCTCATATGGAAAAACCAATATGGTCAGCACTTTGCTTCTTAATTGGGCCGGCCCGGTGCGAACGGGGATTAGTCTGAGTAGCATTCAGTATTAACCCAAGCACTCAGTCCATATTTACATGGATCTGCATGCAAAGAAGATTTTTTTTTTTTTTTTTTTTTCTTTTCTCTCTCTCTCTCTCTCGGTAAAGGAAGCAATGCTAAGTTATCTGTATATATTGTACAGAATGGATGAAGTTGCAGTTGTTGGGACTTCATCGGAGAGTACTTCAAAGACTCTGAACTTAGATGGGGCTAGAAGAATGGCTTTGAAGCATATTGAAGCATTTGTACGTGCATTTTCTGATCCACAAGCGTTCTCTGCTGCAGCTGCATCATCTACCTATGCGGCATTGTTGCAAGTAACTGAATTAGCTCGGATTCATGAAGCAGGTCATCTTAGATGCAGGTTTGCTCCTGTTTTCTCTCGCTCTGTAATTTGTCTGACCAAGTTTTCGGCATATTTAGATGACATTCTAGTCCTCCCTTACCAAATTTACACGTAAAGGAGACTTTGTAAGATCTACATTGCATTTGTTGGTAATCTTTATAGACGTATCTTTGAATTTGGAGTTATCCCTTCAATTTTGTCATTATTAATGCTCTTGTCTTCTCTGTAGTGGCGCTGAGATTGGAAGATTTGTTACTATGCTCCGGAATCCTTCTTCTACGCTCAAGGCATGCGCTACATTTGCTCTTCTTCAGGTATAAAATTCGTTTTCTGTCATATGTATCCATGTTTGAGGATACACTTCTTTGTGTCTTTATATATGATAATATGGCCCAACGTACTTTATTTTGGGGTGACGAGGGAAACCCACAAGCACTACCCGAGAGTTTGCACGGGGTAAACCCGCCTTGTAACCAGCTTGGTTGGCGTGAGTCGCCGTGCACTCTCATCCCTTAAGAGAGGTCGTGAGTTCGAACCCCCTCTCGTATGGAAAAAACAATCTGGCCAGCACTTTGCCCCTTAACTGGGCCGGCCCGGTGCGAATGAGGATTAGTCTGAGTATGGTACGAGCTTAAAGGTGCTTCCTACAATTAGGACCTGCTCAGGACACCTCATGGCCTGACCAAAAAAACAAACCCCGCCTTGTGACCCTAGCCGGCAAAGGACCATAAGGAGGTAAATCAGCCTAAGTTGCCCATAGCTAACGGGTTCAAACTAAGAAGGCTAGGATTCGAACTCGTGAACTTGTGGTTACGAATTTGTATCCTTGGCAATCTTGCCTGGCGTTATCCCCCTATGGTCCAACGTACTTGATAGCGTGCAACTCATGTTCTGCCTGCAACTTTTTCATTGTAGTTCACAATCCTAGGTGGCCGGCATGCAGCGCACCATGTGAGCCTTTTGCGAGATACAGGGGCATCGCGTGTTCTACGTGCTGTAGCAGCATCCGCCAATGCCCCTCTCGAAACCAAAATCTTTGCAAGGATCGTCCTTCGTAACCTGGAACACCATCAGACCGAATCTTCACTGAAAGACTAGTTCAGAATAGCGATATCACCAAATCCTAGCCATGCAGCAACAGCATGCAGATGCCTCCATTTCTGGTTAGCGATCAGATATCAGCATATTATGGTTTCTCTTTGTAGATTTTTACTAAGAAGATCGGATTTTTTGTTGAGGAAACACAGGCTTCTTAAAACCGATAGTTGTTTCTGTGTTTGGTAAATAGATTTCGGGCGACGTTTTGGCCCTTGCTTTTCTACCTTTCTCTGTATCTATTTGATATGGAGGTGGCATTGGCTTACAAGGCTAATGCCATGAAAATTTTTGCCATTGATGGAGGTGATACTGTACAATATGCTATTGGATTGGGATTGGGATTGTATTTTGCCTTTCTTGGTACTGTACACATATTAACATTACAGAAAATTCTGTGATGTCCACATTCCAGAATTTTCTATAATGAAAACTTCTATATTGTTGTATGACATAACATAATATGAAATTAGAAAGTTTCTTATTTTTTGTTTTTTTTTTACCTACCCCCCACCACCACCATTTTTTTCCTTGTAGATTTCACTAGTTGAGTTTTGGGTTATTTGGTGTTATCCCTTGCTTAGGTTTGCACTTCTATAATTTTGAATTTCAAACTTAAGGGTATTTATCGCTCCAGTTCTGAAGACTGGTGGATAAGTTAAATCGTGAGTTGTGTCTGAATTGATTTATAGATCTTCACATTTTGTATACTAGAGCTTACAACAAGGTCAAATTCATATATATATTTTTTTTTTGTCTGGTTTGCGCTTTTTAGTGAATTTGGTTGGTGTAACTTTAATATGATTTATACCACTTTTGATTTGTTTTCTTAAAAATTAAAAGAAGAAGACAACAATCAGTCACTTATTAAAGAGAAATTATAATTTATGTCTATTCATAATATGCTAATTATCAATGTCAATCCTGAATTATTAGTGGCGTAAATGTTACTAATCAATTTTAAAAAGGGTACATATATTATGAATTCAAAGCATGCTTAATTGCTTACCAACCAAATTTTTTTTTTTTTTTTTTTTTTTTTTTGGCTATGCAATACTTTTAGGATGGGATCAGCCTAACTTGAAATAATATATAGTTTAACAATTATATAAATATGTAAAAAAATTGAAAAATTTATAATTATAATTAAATTTTAAAATATAAACTATAATTTATAAACTTTAAAAATTTTTAAATTATTAAATTAAATATTTTAATATATTAAAGTAGACTTAAAAAACATGAGTTGAGTCACCCTAACATGACCAACAAGACAAATTATTCTATGGACTAGGGTCCACCTTGCATGTCCAAAGATACACAATTTACATATTGGATGTTTACAATTTGTTTTTTTAAAATTCACAATTTATGATGACCCTGTATTGTATTGGCAAATTCTCAAAATTTAAAAACACAATTTATATTCTAGAAGTTTACAATTCTAATATTAAAAATATATAATTTATGATCAGAGTCCACATTGCAAGGTAGACCCTGGTTCATGGTATAATAACTAAACCCACATTAATGCCAACCCATGTGGTCTTAAGCCAGACAAACACAAATACACAATGCACTTGAAATTTTTATTCCCTGATGTGATGGATACTGATACGTTATTCTTTTCATGTGGATCTCAATACAAGTGTTTATATCAAAATTTTATATGTGTGAGTAAAAGTTGGTAGTGAAAATGAGAGTAGACATAGTATTTTTAAAAAACAATGTATGTACTATGAGCCTGTTAGAAGCACGACATCATTTGGGAAAAATAAAGAAAAGCAATGTATGTACTAAAGAAAAGGAAATAGTTATTTCTCATGTGTAATTTATAAATTATTGTATAGAAATAGAGTTTACCTAGTGCATATCTTCAGATAACCTCTATTTGGCATACCTTGTTTATAAGTTAGCTGAAAGCTGAAAAGTTAATAGTGAAAACTGAAAAACTAGTAGTTAATAAGCTAATTGATTGAAATTAAGGTGTTTGGTAAAATTAGATGTTGAATAATAAGATGATATGGATAAAACGACATAAACGGACATTTTTATAAATTTATATATTCAAATTTAAATATCGATATATATTGCAACTTAAAGTCTCTCTCTCTCTCTCTCTCTCTATATATATATATATATATATATATATATATATATATATATATATATATTGTTTGGATTTAATTTTTCTGTATTTTAAAATATGTTATGAAATAGATTAAGATGAAATGTTTTAATATATTGTTTTATATAATTCAATGTTGAAAAAATCGCTAGGCGCCTAAGCGGGCGTTTAGGAGGTCGACTGTCTAGCGCCTAGACGCGATTTTTGCAACACTGTCAATGTTGAAAAAATCGCTGGGGACCGCCTAGGAGGCGCCTAAGCGCGATTTTTGCAACACTGATATAATCTATTTGTTTCAAACTTATCTATTTATTATATATTT
This sequence comes from Ipomoea nil, assembly GCF_001879475.1. Classification (NCBI taxonomy): domain Eukaryota; kingdom Viridiplantae; phylum Streptophyta; class Magnoliopsida; order Solanales; family Convolvulaceae; genus Ipomoea; species Ipomoea nil. Next base: position 2,832,480 of record NW_017616616.1, on the reverse strand, counting down.
AAAAAGAGATATTTTTTCCTTTTATATTAAATAACAATGAGTTATTGATGGTTCCCACCTTGATGAACAAGTACGATGAAGGTGAAAGAGTGTTTAAAAAATATTTAAATATTATAATTTTAATTTTTGTAAATTAATAAGGATACAAAAGAAAAACATATTAAAAGGAACAACTTACTTGAAAGAGTGTTTTAAATTAAAGGAATAAGGGTCAAATAGGCCACTGAACTGCACATAATAATGCAATTAGGCCACTGAACCTAAAAAACCTACAATTGGGTCCCTAAACTAACCAATTTCATTCAATTTGTCCATTTCTCAGGTTTCTCAAGTTGCTAACAAGTTACCCCTCCACCTAGGATGCATATGTGGCATTTAAAAAACTTTATTTTTAAATTCTTTTTTTTTTGAACACCTTAAATTAGTTTTTTTTTAAATGTTTAATAAATAAAAACTAAAATAATTTTTTTTTTGAAAATAAAATCCAAGCCCTATACAACTTAACAAATTATTTTATTTTCAAAAAAAAATATTTTAATTTTATTTATTAAACATTAAAAAATTGATTTAAAAATAAATTATTTTAGTTTTTATTTATTAAATATTAAAAAAAAAACTAATTTAAAAATAAATTATTTTTAAAAAAAATGCCACATATGCATCCTAGGTGGAGGGGTAACTTGTTAGCAACTTGAGAAACTTGAAAAATGGACAAATTGAATGAAATTTGTTAGTTTAGGGACTCAATTGTAGGTTTTTTAAGTTCAGTGGCCTAATTGCATTCTCGTGTACAGTTCAGTGGCCTATTTGACCCTTATTCCTAAATTAAATTATTATTTTAAAATTTCTAGATTTTACCTATAAGTTATTTGTAGTTAAAAAAAAGTAATAAGGAAATAGGAATGTGTTGCTTATAAAAAGAAATTGTGACGGAATGACAAGACTCCTAAATAAAATTTGGAACTGGTTTTTGGAATGATTGGCATCACTGTCACCTTATTTGGATCACGTGTAGACCAAGAAATCGGCGTTTGCTCACTGCCCATTCCCCGCGTCCTTCTGGGATATACCCAGATTCTCAGAACACCCAGAGGAGAGAGAGAGAGAGAGACAGAGGAGAATTCGTCGCTAGGAGTAACGGTCGCTTGCTTCAGAAGCGCCTCCGCCGCCTCCACCGCCGCCTTGGTATTCTTTTTCTTCTTTAGGATTTTGATGTTTCTTTCCTTGATAAAATTTACAACTTCAACTTCTCTGTGTTTGGCTCTCTTCAATTCACTTTTTTTTTTTTTTTTTTTTTTAAGGAATCTTGGTACGATCATATGTTTTTCTTCTATTTTTGCTGGTATATACTTGTATGTATGTGTTGAATGATGATCAAAGGCGTGCCTTTTTTGTTTTTTTCTTTTCTTGTAATCTCTGAAACTCAAATGATTTTTTTTGTGGGGTATTCTATTGAAGAATGATGACTTGATTCTTGACTTAATGTGAAGTAGCCTACATATACCCAAAAGTAATAAGTTTTATGAGAATTTTATTAGATGAATACCATTGTTTAATTTCTCTGAAATAATAAGAAAACTGAAATCTTGATTTTTAGATGCACCAGATAGATGTGTAATTTTAATTTTATTTCTTGGTTTTCTAGATGTGCTAGGGGAAAATTTATCATTATGTAAATGGTGTTGTGCTCTTCAGCTAATATCATTTTGATTTTAATTGGTATGGTCTTTGTGGGCTATCTCAGTAATTGTTCAACACATCAAATGCGTGATCTTCATCTTCTGCGAGAGCCTAAAGGTTTATTGGAAGATCAGATATGGTTGTGGAGGATTCAAAGATTTGGGGGAGTGGAAATGCTGTGAAGGAATCTAAAGGGAATCATCTGAGCTCAAACATTAGCAATGATGATTTCACGTTTATCATGAATACGACCTTTGCTCAACAAAACGAGATAGTTGATGCGGGTGAGAATACAGAAGTCAACGTAACAGAGCGTACAAATCTTGATAGAATTAGATATGGTATGGAAGCTGGATGTCAAGACACAACCGAGAGTTCAAGTTCTTTTGAGGAATCTATTTCCGGAGTTGATGAATCTGATCTTTGTGGTGATGTTACGTCAGCAGTAGCATTTGGTGAAGTCGGTGATCTATTAAGCATGAGGTATTGTTTATATTTTCTTGCTTTAAGGAACGGTGCTTACATGTCAAGTACCCGTAAAATTGATGAGTTTCTCTTCGTTGGGCTGTATAGATATGTTGTATAATTTCTTTTGAAGCAGATGGGTAGGAAAAGCTGGAGGGGGTGGGGGAAGGAATTATTATAAATATTCGGAGCACGAAACTATATGCAAGGTTACTTAGCTTTCTCTCTGGGCACTTATTCATCGTTTAGCTTCATAAATTATGCGTTTTGTTGTTTTTCCAGGGGCAAGAAGGTGACATCTCACTGGAGTTCTTTCATTAAACCAATCGAGTGGCGTTGTAAGTGGGTGGAATTGCAACTTTGGAAGTTAAAATCTGTAGCACAAAAGTACGACAAAGAACTTGCTCAATACAGCGACAAAAAGCAGTTTGAGTTCAAGAACTTGGGATCAGAAGATACAAATTCAAAGTCAATTCCATTTCCCTTTACCCAAGAAAGAAACAAGGTACTCGAGAGAAAGAGAAGGAGGAGAAACGAAGACAAGTTGGATATTGCACAGTATATGTCGAAGCATAACCTGTTTTCCTTTTATGGTATGGACTTTTTCTTCATTTCTCTAATGCCAATTATTATTCATACCTTGAGCTTTATAAGTGTAAGTTTTAATCTACAGAAAATAGAATGTCTGCTACTGATGGTGCTTTTCGGAATGATGATCGATTCAGTCCAGGTGAGACTATTCGATGCTTTTCTGTATCCTGTATTTAATGAAAAAAATTGAATATCTACTATGGTTTTAATGTAAAATTTATTTGGCACTGAAAAATCATAGACTGGAGCTCCTTTTTGGTTGTTAGTGGGAAATCCCGAGGAAGCCTGAACGTTTGCCCTAACATTATGTCTTTGAAAATTTCTCGTGTTCATCTATGCCCTTTTGCATTACCCTGTTTTTTTTTTTTTTTTTTTTTTTTTTTTTGCGATGTGTCGTTAATTATCTGCTTGGTTTTTTCATATAGCAATGGTTTCCACCGAGAAGCTCAAAAGCGGCAATGAGTTAAAGATTGATGAGGAATTGGTACAACTTATGAGTATGGACGGAAATAACTCCATGGAGCAAATACTTGGCAAGATTGATGGTTTGCAGTCACAGGTAAGTGGGTTGAAAGCTAGGCTGGGGAAGGTAATGCGTGAAAATCCCGCGAAGTTTACTTGCGCTGATAACCCGGGTTTGCACGTACCGGGCAATGCACTTACCAACTCACGGGACCTTACGGGCAACGAGGACAGAATGATTGAAGGATCTCCTATTGCAAGTCAGCTTTTGGCAGAATATAGTAAGGATGGCGTAATGATTGAAGGATCTTCTATTCCTATTGCAACTCAGCTTTTGGCAGAATATAGTAAGGATGGCGTTATCGCTTGCAAAGACGGGGTGACTGCAAGTACAGACCAATCTCTTGTTGTGGGCACACGTGTAAATGTAAGGCATCTATCCATAACCTATTCCGTTCTTACCTGTTTTACGGCTGATATTCTAGCTTGGTGGTTTTTTTTTTTTTTTTTTTGGAGTGTTATTGACTCTGTTACAATTTAATATCTGTTCATAACTACTTTCTCAACCTACTGAAGAACAAAGAGCCAATAGTCCGCCTCCATTGAGGCTCAAACCCACAACCTCCCATATAGGGGAGCAACTTGGTGCCAGTAGACCACAAGGTCCTTGGCTTCTAGCTTGGTGGTTTGTTAGTATTAACTGTAAAATATCATGACCCGAACTATCTCCCTTCCACTCCCTCCTTCCTTTCAAGATAACGACATAACGTTACTCCTTTTAAAGACTAAAGTGCTTATTTTGCTTAATACGAGGAGTGGAAAGTTGAATACATTTGCGTTTTTATCTTGTTTAGTCAAGTCTGGTTTTCGTTCTTTGTTTACCTAAATTTATCTACACTTGATCGGCCAAATAACTAGTTTTGGTTGTGAACTTGACTATATTGTGTGACGGAATTGAGTGACGGGCTGGTGATGGTATGATCTAAATACAACGTTATCAATCTGGCCAGCACTTTGCCCCTTAATTGGGCTGATCTGGTGCGAATGGGGATTAGTCTGAGTATGGTACGGGCTTAAAGGTGCCTCTTACAGTTAGGGCTTGCTCAGGACACCTCGTGGTCTAACTGCGTTCTATTTTAAGGCACAGAGCTGTTTCATTTGACAAGTTGGGGTGGAACGCGAGTTTGTTTACATTTTGACTGAATTCTTTTGCAGAATGAAGACGTTTTTATGATATACGACTCTAGGACGAAAGAGCATATGAGAAGCTTCCAAGAGGTCGAGATTCAGCCAGAAGGAGAAGTTCGGGTAATTGAGGGAGGGCAAGGGCAGAGGCGTGCCATCCCGCCAGCTCTGATGAAACCCTTAGACGATCAATCAGCTCGGGGACTTCTCTCGGGGAGAGGGCGATCAATTTCTGGTGCGAGGAGCGAAAGATCCTGAGCTTAGTTCTGGTATATATGGAGTGTTTTATGCAGAGCTTGACCATTTTCATAGGACAAAATAATCTTACATTAGATATTTTTTCAGAGGAAATCTGTACATGTCTGCTGGTTCATATATGGGTTTTAGCTGTAAATGTCTCAAATGATGTTTGGCATATATACCTTCATTTGTTCTGATGTTCTTTGAGGATGGAATAGGATCTGATTGGTATATATCATTAGAGTTGTGAGTAATATAATCGAGACTAATCAATCGTTTACAAATTCATTATAGCTTGATCTGTGTGTAAAGGAGTTGTAAATTCGATCTCTCGATTTGAATAATGGTCATTTATTGATTTTATTCTCCAGATGCAACATGCCCGAGGAACATCTTTCTCGACACCTTAACAGACATGAGGGCTAGAACTGTGGCCGATGGCACAAACAAGACGTCGGGGATGGCTTTTATCAGCTTTAGCTGTGGCACGCTTTCTCCGGCTCTCTTGGCCGCCATAGCTACCGGAGGCGTAGCCAGTCCGGTGAGGAGAGTTGAATCATCCAACTTGCTAGGGTTCACCCCTTTTTTCATGAATTCTACAAACACTCTCTTCTTCTCTGATTCATTTGCAGATTTCCATTCTGAAAAACATGCCTGCAGGTTTTGGAAATACACCTATATATGTTACTCGAGTAAGAGTCAAATTCTGTTAGCACAATTTAGGTCCGTCTCGATTTGAATTAATCTCACAGACACAAACTAACATTCTTTATTCATTATATTAGAGGGAGAGAAAGACCTGGATTTCCTTGAGAGGAGGAGCATCATAATGTTTACCAGGCAATGCTCCATTGACAGTGCTGTAAATTTGGTGAATCATGGAATATCAAGTGGGTTATATATACATGGCAAGAATCATCAAATGGAAAATGGCATGAAGAGGGGCAATCCCAAGTCCCAACCAAGTTGGTCGGACGGTTGATTTGGTAACTACAAAGTTTTAAATTTAACTTCCCGTGAGAGAGGTTTATTGGCATTCTTCGTTTGACCCGGTTAACTATGAGCAACCTAGCTAGGTCCTGTTTGGTAAAATAGTTAGCCTATCAGTCAATTTTGACTTATTTGACCACTATTAGCTGTTTGACTTGGTTAAACAATATTAATTAGCTTTTTGTAAAACTTATTGCTCCAAAATGCTAAAATTCAAAAAGCTGCTTAAAGTAGCTTTTTCGATAAGCTTTTTGAAAATTTATTTTGAAAAATTTATTTTGTATGTAATCAGCTAACGGTTAATTTTTACTAAACAGTTTTCTACAATCAATTAATGTAATCAACTAGTTAAATCCACTAACAGCTATTTACCGACAAACATCCCATAATTTAGTTTACCTTCTTGTGGCCCTTTGCTAGTTTGGTTTACCGAGGAAACAACCTCAATTAGATGGAAAAAAAAAAAAAAAAAAAAAAAAACCCAATCCAAGAATCTTACTTAAAAATATCAAGAATTGCGAGGTGAAAATCTTCAAAGGTGTTGATATCTTTCTCAATAAACTGTTTGTGCAGTGTTCCCATCACAAAACCCATCATCTGCGTCGTAGGCAACCCTAGCAGCATCAGATGTGTAGTCTCATTATTAATTAGTTCAGACCCAACACATAAAACTACGTAAGAGATTTGAAAAGAAAAACTAACCTTTTCCCATTACTGTCATGACTAAACCCATGTTGAATTGTTGCCGGCAGGAAAATATATGATATAAAAGAGCAAACGTTGTTATATTGACACAGAATTGCCAAGGATTGGAATATGATGTCTTGAATTGACGACAATCTAATCATGAACTCATTGAAGCAAGGAATTGAATCCATATATGTTCTTGCTCCCAATGTAACATATATTCTTCTCTTCACATTCCTGGCTTGCATTGTGCTTTACTTCAATGTTACTTCAACCTTAATTATCCAATGGAGTATGAAAAAATCAATCTGACCAGTACCTTGTTCCTTAATTGGGTTGGTCGGGTGTGAATGTGGATTAGTGACACCTTATGACCTAATCCAAAAAAAAAAATAAAAATCCAATGGAGTAATACTACTTAGGTGGTATATATGCTCTAATTCATCCAGGGGACAAGTATAGATCATAATTTTTGTGACATGTTCGATCAAGAGAGGACGGGTAAAAATCAAACTCATGACTTTCTAATTATGAGAATCATGGTACTATACACTTAATCGAGTACTTAGTCATTCTTGTTGGGCTATTATTGTATAATCTTTTTAGTGTATATTGTAGCGTGAGTGGTATTAAACTCATATATCACAATTTTTTCCCATAACCAAAGTTCTATCCAAAACAACTACAATTATCCAATAACAAAACTAAGGCCTCAAGAGATAAAGTCTATACAAGGTTTACTCAATAGTTATGTTGTGGAACTGTGTTCACCATGCACATGGTGAACACGGGATATATCCATAATTTCTAAGCTGTAAATTCATAATTTTTATATTGTAGATTCATAACATCTATACTGTAGATTCATAATTTATATACCGTACTGTAGACTCATAATTTCTATACTATAGATTCATAATTTCTGTATAGATTCATAATATCTATACTGTGAAAGACGAAATAATGCGATTGCAAAGAGAAAAACGTCGTTAACAACAAATGAAAAAAAAAATTATGAATCTACAGCATAGAAATTATGAATCTATCCCTGTGTTCATCATACACATGATGAATACGTTTCCACAACATAATTTGCGAGATTTACTATAGAAAAACTACAAACTGCTAGCACGCGCTCTCGTAACTAACCCCTACGTACTCCAATCCTGAAAATAACAAGTCAGAAAAAACATCCAAACACGGAGTTAGCATAAAGCACTCTGCTAATGTAAAGCATGGATCCGGATATATTTTATTATTGAACGGTTGACTTCCACATCAACCCACGGCCAACCCACGTAACATCATGGGGAACAAACGGAATAGTTTCATAATCCATGCATACGCACTGACACGTATATATAATGTTATATATAACAAATTGTCATATATTATGCAAAAGCATATTATTTATTTTGTTACTAATAATTATATAGAGATTAGAGAGTATAATTTCATCAAATACAAATAATGGATATTGGGCCGTGGAAGGTTTGAAAGATGATTGGCCACTAAGGGCTAAGGTAGTTGCGGTTCAATTCAATTGGTGGATCAATATTAAACTTTATACTATTTAAATCGAATCTGAACCGTAATCATATAAAAAGGTTTCGATTAACTGGTTAAAATTTAAACCTAATAACTATGGTTAAGATTAAGATTTATATTTTTGTGCGTGAATTGTCGATTCACGGTTCTAAACCGTGTTATATATAGTTATATCAATCTGTCGTTATAGTATCAGTACGGTTTTGTAACTACCATCGCACGGACGCGATTGCAACTTTGTCATATAAAATATTATTGAAAATTATGGTAGTGTTGTGCATATAAAGTATATCATTCATCTTTTGAAAGCTGAAAGTTAGTTGAGACACATCTCATGATTTATCTCCCCTACTAGTTTTCAAGGTAAACACTCTTAAGTTCATATTCAAATTTTGTAAATGCCCATTTTACCGCTACTCATAGATTACATAGCGCAATATTCAATAATACCATAAGTTATATAAGATTATACTTTAACCATTTTTATTTAATAAGGAAGGGGGAAACCCAAAAGAACATACAAGTATAGTTACAAGTATCACATGTTACGCCAGACAGGAAATGCTAAAGTATCATCTTCTAAGAGACCAAGTAATTCTACGGGTGGGTTACTAAACAAGTGTATTCCCCTATTGAAATGATGTGAAATTTTGGCGAGAAAGTCTGCCACCTGATTCTGTTCTCGAGCTATCGATATTACATGCCAAATTTCGAAGAATCGGAGTTCTTTCTTGCATGCTTCTAAGACATTATGCATCGCAGTAGTGGGGGAAGCTATTATTGATATAATCTGGTATAGCTGAAGCATCGCATTCAAACAGAACCATTAATCATAAGAACTTACATATACCATTTGGTTTTAAAAAATAATTAATAATATTTATAATAAAAATAAAAATAAATTTTAATTAAACAGAAAATCCAACAATAATTTAGACAAGGATAATTTAATGATGATTACACCGTCAAATTAATTAATTTAAAACAAACAGAGTATCTTCTAACTATTTTGTTCATGTCGTTTCTTAAATTAAAAAAATATTATCTTGTCTAGAATTCAAAAAAGGAAAATTAAAAATAAATAAATAAATCACACACGTGAAAAATATCACCCGCATGATCGCATTCCCTCTTTCTTGGAAAGCTCAGAGACAGTAAGCCTTACTATAAATACAACATTTAACCCTAAACATTCCGACCTGAGATCAACAGACAAAATACTTTTACGGTGAGAAGATTTCGCCTGAAAAATCCTCGAGCGAATGGAGTCGGAATTCGATTTGGCATTTCTCGATTCTCTACAGCAGCAGCTCCTCGACGATTCCGATTTTCCGGAGATCTTCGCGGCGATTGATCGGTGCGGTAATAGCAGCGCCGTTATTGGCGGTGCCGGAGGCTCACCGGAGTCGTGGGAGGGGGATGGGGAGGTTCAGAAGGCGGCGATCGGAGCGGCGCGGGAGGAGTGCTCTCCGCCGCTGCCGCGAGACTACTGGAGGCGCTATAAAGGCGTGCGGCGGAGGCCGTGGGGGAAGTTCGCGGCGGAGATAAGGGATCCGAACAGAAAAGGCGCGAGGCTGTGGCTGGGAACGTACGAGAGGCCGGAGGACGCGGCGCTGGCGTACGATCGGGAGGCGTTTAAGCTGCGAGGCGCGCGGGCGCTGCTGAACTTCCCGCACCTGATTGGCTCAAACGTGCCGGCGCCGATTAGGGTTAAACCACGGCGGCGGTCACTTCCAAAGGCGGCATTGTCGTCTCCGTTGTCCACAGAGAGTGGGATTGGTACTCCTAAAAGAAGAAAAATTAGCATCATAAACTCAGTAGCCGCAAAAGTCAATTTGGATCGTGTGAGTATGTTGGATATGCTTACCAGTTGAGATTCCTAGCTACTACAAAATCATGTACTTGAGTCAATCGCAGTCAATTTACAAGACAATTCACTTGGCAACCGGAACATTTCAAGTTCAACTTCTGCGAGTTGTGTATTGACCTTTTAAAAGTTTGTTTTGCAATTTTCAACTTTTTCAACCCCTCTTTGTTTAAAGTTTACAACCATTTCATGATTCTGTTAGGCTTTCTCTCCCTTTTTCATCTGTAAAGGCCCTGCAACTCCATCATCCGTCTGACGCTCTAATGGAGAGTTGAGCCGGTGGTGCCATTAGTAGACTCCATTAGGAATAAGCGTTAGATCTCAGATTATCTTCGATCGTTTTTCAGAGAAGGCGTCGGAGACTCTCCAGATTTAACAGGTTTTCTATCGTCATAGAATTACAACTTATAATGAAAAATGCTAGTCACTAATCACCCTTACAATTACAACTTACAAACTATCACTTTTACAAACTATCACTCCTTAATGCATGTGCCAAATGTCACATCATAAACATGCAACATCGAAATAACTACCTAAACATGCAATTGACACATTGTGAAGTGATTGTTTGCAATGCAAGCAGTAAATGTAGGGATATGTACAACTGCGAAGTGACTATCTGCAAGCGGTAAATGTAGGGATATGTAACATATAGTCGTCACAATGAGAAAATGCTAATCACCATTACAACTGCCACTCACAAACAATCACTTCTTGATGTAGCAAAGACTATTGTCACATCAGAAAATGATTGTTTGGCCCACATGGACAACTCAACTAGTCACATGTGAAATTTGTCACAAGAGATCAATGATCAAGTCTCACTAACGGCAGTGTGAGAGACGAACAAAAATCTAATATCTGTTGATCAGTTGAATCACTATGATGAACCAGGGTATGGGAACGTCTAGGGTGGACGATTCCACCTTTTGTCATAAGAAAATGATTATTTGTAAGTGATAAATTTAAGGGTGTGTAATATGATTCATAATAATGCAAGGTGAATTCCATAAAAAGTGACTTAATTTCACTTTTAACCTAATAAGTCTAATTAACCAACCACGACAAATATTAAATAATAATTGTTGCTTGCACATTTTCATTTAAAAAAATAGGTTTAATTATTATTATTTTTACATTAAATAAAAAAAATTAAAATTTAATCATGCCATGAGGCATGATCAGGGCAAAGAATCTTTGAAAATTATATATTTTTTCTTATAATAATAAGAGCATGAAACGTGGGTATGTCACTATATATGTTGTCTTCTGATGACCGGAGATTCTTAATTGCCCGCCATTGCAGAAAAAGATCGTTCAATTTTTTAAAGAATAAATTGAAGCATACTGTGCACGTTTAAAACTCCATTATTAAATATTGAAGAATTCAAGCTTCCTGGAATTTCCAGAAAATATATAAAATATAAATAAACATAGATCTTCGTGCATATATATATGTTGGACTGCGGAGTTATGAACCCGGAAATGTATGAAGAAACCATGTCCGACGACAATGATCTTTTCCTCGTCGAACGCCTTCTGGGCAATTCCGATGTGTCGGAAATGTTGTCGGCTATGACGCAGCCTGGACCGGCAGGGGCTCAGGATTGGCGGCGGTACGGAGGGGTGAGGCGGTGGCCGTGGGGGGAGTTCGCGGCGGAGATTCGGGACCCGAGGAGGAAAGGCGGTGGCAGGGTGTGGCTGGGGACGTACGAGACGGCGGAGGACGCCGCGGTGGCTTATGACCAAGCGGCTTTTCTCGATTCTATGGAGCAGCATCTCCTCCACGGTTCCGACGTCGTATCGGGACTACTATTTCCGGTGCCTCCGTCTCCTCGCGAAAACCCTAGCTCAGGTGACGCGTGGGTGGAGATAATGTACCGATCACCGCGCAGCAGCGCCGCCGGGAGGGCGATCGCGAGGAGGTTGGGAAGAAGACGGCCGCGGGGCGAGAGGAGCGGCAGGCGGAAAGCTGGAAGCGCTACAGAGGCGTGCGGCGGAGGCCGTGGCCACGTTCGCGGCGGAGATAAGGGATCCGGCGAGAAAAGGCGCGAGGATGTGGCTGGGGACCTACTGGCGGCCGGAGGATGCGGCGGTGGCTTACGACCGCGCCGCCTTTAAGCTGCGCTGCTCAACTTCCCGCACCTGGTTGGCGCCAACATGCCGGAGCCGGCTAGGGTTAATCCGCGCCGGCGATCGCTTTCAACGTCGGCCGGCAATCCTGAAAGCCAAGAAACTACTCCGAGCAAGAACAGAAAAATCAGCATCATAAACACTTTAGCGAAAGCTAACGTTATTGATCGTAGTAGCATATTGAGAATGCTTATAAATATAAATTAATATATAATACACCCATATATAATATGGTCTATGATTATATTCCCCATAATATATACATATATATACTCTTCCAATAATAATATATATGCTTATAGTAAGGCTTACAACACCTCTACTGCTCTACGTACCATGCTGTATAGTAAGGCTTACAACACCTCTACTGCTCTACGTACCATGCTGTAAAAATTCTTTCAAAGGCTAAACCCCAACCCTAAGAGCTCCACACCCGACCCGACAGAGCATTTGGGAGGATGTAAATCATGGTAACTCAAATGCTGTAAAAATTCTTGTATATACAAAGTGTAATAATATAAGAAAATTTTACAGTATCATATGTATGTAATAATGTACTTTATATTAATAAAATTATACTTTTTTTATATTATGTTGTGCGCTAGTTTAAAGGGTCAAGTTCAATATTTGTCATTAAAATATACAGGTATACAATTGATGGTTTGAAAGGAATTGGGGTTTAATTTGGACTATAATTTGGAGGAGCAAATCCAACGGTAAATTAAATGTGTTTAGCTTAGTAAATTATTAGATGTTAGTTGATAACTGATTACATGTAAAATTATTTATAAGGATATAAATATTTTATAATATTACTTCTCTTAAAATACTTTTACAATTTATTGCATGTCATTGCTGTGCTATTATTAATTATATCTTAACTATTTTTTTTTTGTTTTATTATTAATAAAGTTATAATTATAAATAAATACTCCTTAGTTAATAATAATTTAATATTAAAATATAATTTCAAATAAAAATAATAATAAATATAAGTTGTTAATAATAATTATATATGTCATAAGTATATTGTGCTATTTAATTAACTCTTATACTACTTTTAAACTTTATTGTCATCGTGGTGTTAATTAATATTAATTATATTTTAACTACTTTTTTGTTTTATTATTAATAATGTTATAATTATAAGGAAATACTCTCTACTTAATACATTCAATATTAAAAATATAATTTCTAGATGTCAGACTTTAGACAATTCTGGTGATATTAAAATGTAAATTTAAATAAAAAATTGAATAAATATAAACACTACAATAACCAACACCTATTAAGCGTAAATTAGAGTATTAGACTTTTAAAATGAAAACACAATAAGTTGATTTAGTAAGCTACTCAAAGTAATGTTTTCATTTTCAACTTATTAGCACCAATAAACTAAGCGAAAAAGTTATTTACCAAACACTCATATCAGTTGTTTGACCAGTCAAACATGTTGGACTTTGGTTTTTAAGTCATTTTCAAACACCCTCATAATTTATTATTTTTTCTACATCTCAAAAATTGAGAGCTCTATATTGTCGCATATGGTGAGACCCTCAAAATATTATGAGTATTCTTATTTTCTACTCTCAAATTTTATTTCACGCACAAAACCTTAATATAGACATTTACATTGAAACTTACATGAAAAAGTAGCTTATGAGTAGCCGCTCCATCAAGAAATAAAATTTGGAAGTCCATGTACCACGCCAACCTTGCATCCAAGTCGTAATATCTCTTTTTCTTATCATTGTTGTTGTTGCTATGTTGTCTCTCTTTTATTTGTTGTATCTAGCTCCCTTTAAAATTAAAAATAAAAATAAAAATAATAATAATAATAATAATAATAATAATAATAATAATAATAATAATAATAATAAATAAAAAGTTATGCACATGCCATACTGAATCATTAACAAGAAATAAACACTTCTTTCACTTCTAATTAACATATATACATAAATAAATAAATAAATAAAAAGAAGAAGAAAAATTGGGTTGCACTACTGAACATGCATAATATTAATTAATTAATTAATTAATGCAATTTTTGTTTGAAGCAGTTAATTAATGCAATTAATTAATGCGTGATATATTACTTTTGCATGCCTGGATTGAACGTCGTGATGTTTATGCACTTTGGTCAAAAAGATCACAGTAATTATTTTAATATATTATTCTTTATGAAATGATTTGTTATATTAATATTTTATATATCCGACCAAGAAGTTGTGATAATATTAATTCTACATTAATGTATCTGCAAGATCATAAATCAAATCATCAGTGTAAAATGAATGGACGTATTAAGATGAACATCTAATAATAATTAATTAATTAATTAATACGAACATCCAGATCCAGTGTAAAATGGTGGTCATACCAATAGTAATATGAATTATTATTCTTTTATTTAATTTTTTTATAACCCTTAACTATTAAATTTCCGGCCATCTAGCTTCTTCCCCAAAAGAAAAAATAAACAAAAGCCAGTAAATAAAAATAATAATAACAATGATATATGTTTAAGATATAAATATCATTTTCTTGTTCCAAAGGAATAGTTATAATTCTTGTATTCACAAATTCAATTCTTGCCAACACCCTTTTAGGCTCTCGGTCGAGTTCATTATTCACGAATTCTCCCTGCCGCCGCCTTTCCTCCTCGAGTCCCGAATCTCCGCCGCGCACTAATCTGTACATATTCTTGGTATACTCCTTTAATATAGATTATAAATTTCCTATTGCTACTGCATCTCATGGGTGGGGAGTGGCCGGAAACGGGAGAAATGGTTAGGAATAAAAAACAAAGTGAATGGTAAATAATTGACTTTTCAAGTAAAAATTAAGGTTTAATTTGAACTTATTTATGTAACGGATTACTAAAATCAAATTAAGTTTTTTTTCTGGATGAATATTAGAACATTATATATATATAAAAGAACAGGCTTACGTGCTCTCTGCATGTGATGTGATGTTAGTTAACATGCAGGTAAGTCTCTTTACATTCTTTGCATGTTATGTTAGTTAACAGGTAATTAGTCATAATCACATTAACTAACATAACATGCAAAGAATGCAAAGAGACTTACCTGCATATTAACTAACATAACATCACATGCTAAGAGCATGTAAGCCTTCTGAGTTAACAAAACTTCTCAGCAAAGCAAAAGTATGGAAGACAATTGATTAAATATGATAAAATGCATGTGTATCATCTCCATATATAAGTTTCAACCACAACATGGTGCTTGATCTTCTTGTGAAAAGTCACCCAAAAAAATTACAAAAAAAAAAAAAATAAGAGGAAGAGATGACAGTTTAATACAAACTAAGCTTTCAATATTGTAGGACAAATGGATTTTGCAGGTTCATTTTCATGGAGACAACATGATTCTCAGAAGCGGCAATCCTGTGTACGTTGTTGGTACGCCCATGAACAAAAATAACTGCCTAGTAGCGCGTTACTAATCCTTCCTAGAATCGCCATCTCGTTTGCCTCAACCCATAGGATGCCGCCTTCTGCAAAGTTTTTCAAGGTAGAGCGCAAATTAAAATACCAAAAACACAAGCACACTATTTATCAAAGTGTACCGCAAGGATTGTATAATATTTTATATATAATCAGGAATAGACTCCATGCAACCAAAACAAAGGAAAAGAATTCACGTTACTAAGGGAAATCCCATTTTAGCATACCTCTTGGGCCGACCTCGGTCTTCTTCATAGTCCATCACTCCACCAGGTTCAGAGTAGATCTCCTCATGTCCTCTGTAGTCAATGTCGGCCTGCTTTTTGGTAACTTCTGTCATAATGTAAGTAAGACACATCGACTAACATACCACAGTACTTGAATATAAAATCAATCTTTACATCATCAAGAAATAGTAGTCCACTATGAGGATACACACAACAAATAAATGCATTCACAAGTTTTTACACGTTTGTGGCTATTAGTAATCTTGCCTAATTGGTAACTTATAGCAACCAATGAATATGAGAAATTGTGACACTTGTTACAAGCTACATCATTTAGTACATCACTTCTTAAGTTCTTATAAAAGATTTGGAACACATCCTCCCACCCCCTTCCCCCAAAATATTTTATTCATATTATCCACTTTTTTGTTCTGCCGACATGCAAGAAATTCATCAGTGAAGAGTCCATATTTTATTTACTCATATTTTTCCCAACTCACCTATTTGCCACCTCTAGTTCACTAGCATGAATATACACGAATGAAATATTACTCGAGAAAGCTAAATTTGGTCCTGTGAAGGTCAAAGTACCTATGAGGTCCCTGTACTATAGTGTTTTGTTCAATTTAGTCCTTCTACTTTAATTTTGTTCAATTTAGTCCCTATACTTTAAAAATTGAAACAATTAAGGACAATAGCTTATGTGAGCAAATATTTATGTACTTATTTTAGACATATAAATGTAATATATTGGTGGTAAAAATAATTAATTTTAAATATTTATAAAATAATATATGAGTTGGCATGTAAGTATGATGATGTGGCAGAGATAATGTCTGCGTCACATTAGCTATTGTCCTTAATTGTTTCACTTTTTAAAGTACAAGAACTAAATTGAACAAAATTAAGGTAGAAGGACTAAATTGAACAAAACACTATAGTACAAGGACTTCATAGGTACTTTGGCCTCCTGTGAACTAGAAACAAGTAAACAACTCATGTTGAAAGGTACTGCATTTAACCGACCTTGAAGGACAAAGTCTTTTTAACTTCATCAACCTTCTCTTCAATGTCCTTATGGTGCTTCTTGTCCAACTGGCTCATTGTATCTGCCCACTTGATCTTCTCTTGAATTGATACAAGAAGATTGTCTGATGTCATCAGCCTACGGTTTAATCAAATGAAATTTACTAAACCAACCAGGTTGAGATGTAAGGCAAGCAACCACAATCAAAGCTGGCTTTATGGATAGGGGAAAATGGTAAAGGAAGATGGATTGGAAGAAGTAAAAAAAAAAAAAACAAAAAAAACAAAAACAAAAACAAAAAAGAAAAAAGAAAAAACAAAAAAAAAAACAAAAAAAAAAAGTGAATTTGTTACTTCAAATTAGAAGTGTAGATGAAGCTCTAAATTGCCCTCGATTTTGACACACGAGAAGATTTTGTTTTTTATAAGACTAAGACCAACAACAAAAGAACTTTTATTTCAATCAATGAACTAAAGAATTGGAGTTAATGAACCTCACTGACACTTGACATACAGATTGCTAATTCTCATACTTTTGACCATATTAACTGGATGCTGATAACTAAAAAGATACATGCCCACATTCATAGCATTATACCAACTAAAATCCACAACAACAAAAAAACTATCTCCACTTTTGTAGTATATACACCAAAATCAAACTGCATCAGTATTCATGTCAAGAGCACAAAACCGAAAGATACACTCATATTCACTGTCAATATGTAAGCATATTGTCCTCCAATTATCTCTCAAATACACAGAGATCACTAACAGAACTATATGCTTACCAGTCACTCAGTGTCTCTATCATACTCGCCAATTGACCAGGCCTTAGATCCCTCCCTGCTGCAAATTGCACCTAAACAGCAGGTTGAGATCAAATTCGATACGACATGATGAGTCCACCCACACTAATTATCAATGAAATAGGAGTAATGATAGAACAGCAATATAAATTATACTGACCTCAAAGCATCTTCGCAACTGGTCCAGCTTTCCCCTAACTATGCCCTGTCCATGTAGACAGCAGCATAGGAAAATAAGTACATTCACCAGAACACATATGGTCAATAGCACAGTCACTACTCACCAGCAGTCAACAAGAAAAGAGGGGGAAAAAACAAAAAACAAGAACAGATGATTGTATCTTTGCGAGAGAACTTGCAGCTTTGCACTTAAATTGGATTGATTAACAGAATAACTGGGAAACAAAAGTTCAATACTCACCACGTACATGCACTCATTTATGAGGAAATCTTCAAGTTCACGCACATTAGAGACATCCAATTCCTGCATAAGTAAATCATATGGCAGCACCTAGGAAAAGAATAAAGACAGAATGTAAGGTGTACTGCAAGATTGAAAAAGAAGTGTTGACTAAAAAGGAAAAAAAATAGTAAGAGTCCAGAAACAAAAATTGTGTTATGATGTTACCAAGACTGTAAAGGTAACAATAGATCCAATTGCATGTGAAGATGATACAAAAATTAGTGCTGATTTATGAACTAGTTTTAAATAATGCATTTGACTAACTAACGAAAGATGTGTAATACTAGAGCATTTATGTCAAATGGAGAACCCAGCACTCCTTTTCCTCCTTAGTAAACAAAATATTTAAAACCAAATTTGAATTCACTACCTCTAATATACTCTTGGTGGAGGTGATAAAGTTTTTCATGAATTATGACAAGTAGTGAGAAGAATTCATGGCAAAAGCAAACTTAAAGTAAAAAAAGTTCTGCAATTGTCACTAAGCCTGGAAGAAGAGAGAGAAGAGGGAGGGGGGCATCAAAATTTACAAATGATCATATAGCTACCATTGTCAAGAGGATTTTCTAAATTTGAAAATGAATAGAGTTGCTTTCCTAATTCATATGCATGCTTAAGTGGCATTTTGAAACACCAAAAGGATATGCTAAAAGTGCATGTTGTCCTATTAAAGAACAAGAGTTAACAAGAACTTACCTTGGTCGTCTCAGCCAGTGTAAGCACAGTAAGTTGCTTCAACTTCAGAACTTGGTCAGGGACCAATTGAGGAAGGTTTCCAGTAAAATCTGGAAAATCATACAACTGTCAATTAAATTTGACCACATACTTATCACAAGGAAAAGAAAAATGAAACCAAAACAGTCATGCATAAAAATTTAAAAATATAAATAAAAATTCTGTGATTAAAAAACAAACACAAACACTACAAAACAGACCTCAGATTTGTTGACTATAAAATAACCTAGATCAATTAGTTTCAAACAAAAACTCCTCCAGCCTTCCAATCAAGCAAGAACCTCTCTCTATTGAAAATTGGAACTACTATGGCAAGTCAAAAGACATATATGGATGCATGAACAAAATTCATTTCATCATGGAATAGTTGTAATTTGTAAAGCAATTAAATGTCCCAAATCATCATGCATTTATTAATCATGTAAAATTATTACCCCTATGGCCCTATGAGGGCAAGTCGAGAACAGAAACACATTGTTCTATAAAGTCAGTCAAATAGTGTTTAGTATCCCAGGTATGAATATGCATTATGTATAAAATATTAATTAGCTGATCCAAGACTTTACCCTAAATTGCACAGGTTGAAGACTAATTTCAAGTAAACATTTAATTACTAAATTGGCAGGATAGTTGAAAAGATGCAACACTACAAGCAGAGGCTGATGCAAAAAAAGTCATTTTTATTTTTATTAATAAAAACTTCACTAGGATTTCTCTCTTCACCTATACATAGATCAGTTTCAGTAAAGACTTAAAGATTAAAGATGTGAGACAAAACAGGGAAACAAACTCTATGAGGATGCACATTAGAATTGCAAAATAGAAAGACAAACACTTACTCTTGTACTGAGTCCATGTTCCTTGAGCAAACAAACGAAGCAAATAAAGGTACATAGAATTCTCAGTTCCTTCAAGCTTGATAAGTTAACAAAAATGAATTAGTAACAAGGATGTAAAAAAATATAAAAGTGCACATGGCTATTAAATTACACTTATTTCAAAGATGTCCACATGGATATTAAAGACGGTTCAAATGTATCAATTATGAGCATTAGCATACAATTGCAACGAAATCCTTCTTTCATTGGCCCCATATCTTAGAACAAGAATATGCATATGACAAAAATTATTTAGTGCTTGTTGGCCTAGCTTGAGTTTCTTGAAAAAGTTCTGGAAAGCCTCAGCTTTTTATCTTTTTGAAAAAGAGACATTTGCCCCATATCTAGTCTTAAAAGCTCCTTTACTCTTTTTAGTATTTGGCACGTCTTTCTGTTGTAGGAGTAAATAAGCTTCAAAATAAGCTAGGCCATACAAGCACTTTCCACATCCGGCACATGCATATGCTTCTCAAAATGGAATGTGATCCAAGTCATCCAAACTGCTCCCAAATGCAATACTAATACAAAATACTAGGGAAATAGGATCTTTCATGTTTTCTTTCAAATTGATGAAGTTCAAGACTACAGTTAACCCACCTACAACCAATATGCAAATTCCCACTAATTAAACAAACGCATCAATATATGATAAGAAGTTAAAGTCAGAGGAAAACCAAAACTCAATTTTACCAAGCACATAAACCCCAACATAACTATCAAGTTAAAAACTAAAAAGTTCCAGAATACCATAGAGAAGTTTACTAACAACCCAACCACAAGATTAACAATATCGAAGCTACAAATTATCAATACAATTACTACATCCCAGGGGTGCTAGGGGAACTGCCAAAACAAATACTGCGAGTGCAATGCGTCTAGAATAAATTGAGCATAGAAAGACTAGCATGATATGTATAAAACATATAAGCAGCATATGGGTCCAATGGTGGATTACAAACCTCTAGAATGTTGGGAACCGCAAGAATCTCGGAGAAGGCGAAGAGGGAGGGGTGGGAGGTGGCGTCGACGATGACAGTGGTCAAGGCGGAACCTCTGACAGCCGACGCTTGTTTCACGAAGTACTCGATGTGCTCCGCTTGCCTTTGTTCAATATCCATCTTCCAATTCCAACGAAAATATAAATAAATTAACTTCTATCAAATATATCTGTAGAAACTGTTTACCGATGTGAAGGGTCCGGTACCATTGACGGAGGAATTAGGGCTGCTGAATTGAAGGTTTTCTTAGGGTTTATAAATACGCGAGAGGACTCTGCAAATTCGAGTCCTTCGGGATGGTGTTGGAGACGCAGTAAAAATGCTTTTCTTCGCGGGTGCTTGTGATTGTATACGCTATTTGTCGATCCAGAGGAGACAGCGTTTTAAAGACTTTACTTTAATGAGGCACTTCTAAGCAATTCAATTTCCTATTTTCGCCCCAAAATCATGACTTCCAAGTAGAGCTGTCAAAATAGGTATAGTTCGTTCGACTAGTCCATCCTATTCAAAAAAAAAAAAAAAAAAAGAACAAAATTGCAAAGTTTAGTTTTTGATGGGGCGAAATAGCCTCTCTTATGCCCGTATTAAAAAGCATGTCCCGCATAAGATGGATTGTCGAGTCCGTCGACTCGACCCGCTTTGATAACTTTACTTTCAAGTTTTAATTGTTCAAAGTAAAAGGACTTGATTTTAAAATGATTGATTGCTAGTTTCTCTTGTCACTCATAAAATAAAAGGAGTTGGTCGAAATGGGTAATTAAATATGCGGAGCATAATTCTCATATCACAATGTTATGTGTTTAATTTTTCAAACACCTTCTCGGTTCAACTTGTAGCACAGGGTCTTCTTAGTATAGTTTGTCTTTGCTATGTTGTTTGTGTGCAATTATACATATACATAAACAAGGTTTATCCGGTGCACTCCTTAGATCTTATACAGGTTTCCATCGTCATCTTAAAAAAAAAAAAACGATATTTTGATTTGGGTTTAAAGAAAATGATTGATTGAAAGAAAACATTTTAAATATTTATGTGATACAAATTTGTGTATGAAATGACACATTTTTGATTGATTAAATATTAAATTGATGATTTTTTTTATTTGACAATTTTTTAAAACTCTTATTGATAATTTAAGAGACCGCACTTATAATCCATCATATTGTGATGTTGGTTGAACAAATTGTCCATCTAGACTTATAAGACGTCCAATTATTGGTCATCGTAGTTGCATACCACACTTTTCGTTTTTGTCAATCAACAATTCAAAATGCATCATGTTATATCAACTGCAATATGTTGTTAGGACAGTTCCAATAATTATGCCATTTATCTTGAGATCAACTTCAATGCCTAGTGTCTTACAATAAAGCACAAGAACACCACACTATCAAGATAGAAGAGACACCTTTTGACATTGAAGTATAATTTTGTATTTTGTATAAGAAAGACCTTAGTTTTTCATTTTGTATAAGAAAGACCTTTCAAATGTGATAAATATTCTTAATTCTTTAGCCTCATCAGGATTAGTCCTTGTGAGTGGGCATATTAGAAAAACTTGCCCCCAATTTCCTCACATAAAATGTAAACCAACAAGCATCTCATTAGAAAACATATCAGCAAGAAAAGTAAATCAAAAACTATTATCATAGTGAAAATAGGAATTATGCAATGAGTGATTTGAAATTCATTCAAAAACATGCTAATAAATATTACGAATCAAACATTAACAATACACAAGAACAAATCCTTCATAATCTCAAAGAACTCTAAATTAGGAAATAGATAATACATCTCTAATCCAAGCCCTAAACTAATTACTCATGATTCATATGCACAAATAGCATAACAATACAAGAATAAATCATAAACACCATAATGAAAAGAGAGATAAAGGAAATAGAGCTTATCTATTGAAATGAAAGATAAAGTCATTCAAGTGTAAATCCTTCATTACAAGCTTTAATATATGTTAATGAATCTAAATCTAAGTCTAATCTAACCTAAAAACTGAAGAGAAATGAATAAGAGGTTTTAAACAAAGTGCTTTTAGTACTAAGTAAATATAAATTATTCCTGAAAATTCAAGAATAGTATAATATTAGGGTCTTCCTTCGGAATAACTATTCCCCTTGCAAATGTTGACAGAATAGGCCTATTCCATAAACATGCCGTTAAACTCAAATTACAACTACAAAAGGGCCCCAAAAGTTTTAGTAAACAATCTTGTTGAATCCAACAACAGCATTCTCAAAATGCTTTAGCCATACCAGAGTGCTTTTAGTACTTCATCTTCAGAATGTACCCAGTTGGCCAGTTCCCGCCCCCTGCAATGCAAGACGATCACAGCCACATATCAGATTTACCTTAGTAGTTAGTAAATGAATAAGATTTAGCAGCCTACATATCAACATCAAGTAAAATATCACATTCCACTTCCTTGACAGTTTCTTCTATGTGATCATTGAAAACTTGTTGAATATCCCATTTCTTCAGGTTCTGTTTCCGGAAGTCCTGTTACTGCATAAAACAGTGAGAACTCATCGAGTTTCCCAATCCTTCAGCTTCTTTCCCTTGGGCTTTGCAATAGGTGCGTTTACAGCAGCCATTTTTGCATTATACTTTGCCCGAAGAGTATCATTGTATGTCCACCTGCACCATGCCGCAATTTCATGTTAGATATATTAAAATAATGTTACTAAAAAATATGCTCTGATGAGTCACGATCTAAATGTAAATGGGAACTGTTAAATGGAACAGAATCTCTAAAGATGTATAATGGAGCCGACCGTCGCACGGGACAAAATCTCTTAAAACAACATTTCATTTTAAACTTGTTTAGAGTTTTAAAAGTAAAGAAGACAAAAAAACTTAGACACTGCACACTTTAGAGTATATGCACAAGCAATTACTCAGAAGCCACAAGGAAGGGAGACTTAAAGCAAAAGATAGATTCCCACTTATTTCATGGTTCAGTGAATTTAACCGGATGGAAAATGAAAATGGAAAAGAATGCATTCCTCCAATTGAAGCATGTGTTCCATCTCAACTAAAAGCCTAAGCTAATAGTTGGATTTCACATTAATGGCTATATGCTCAACACACCCCCTCACGTGTAATTGAAGCATGTGCTCCATCTCAATTAAAAGCCTAAGCTAATAGTTGGATTGCACATTAATGGCTATATGCTCAACACCTCCTATGTGGGAACACATTTAGAAGGAAAATTTTGCTTTATTCAAAAAATTTGTAGTTCTGTATTCAAGATCTTTTCATCCTACAACAATATTCTCTAGCTTGTAACCAAGCTCAACATAAACTTTCCCAAGCTACTGAAGCTAGTTGAGGTAAGTTATAGATATGTCAATATTGAGACCTCTGTAATGTTAAATCCATCATGCTACCATGAACCATGGACCCATATTTATGTTCTTTCAGTTACAAGCACCTTAAGGATCTACAGTAAATAGCAGAATTGGTTATTACGATAAGCATCAGGGGGTCAATTGGTTCAAAACAATATACATGGTGGAATTGTGAGCCTGGGGTTGAGTGAGATTAAGATTGGATAAAAGATGGGATTGGAGGGTACTGGACTGTTAATCCCACATTTGGTTCAGACAAATAATGATGTCATTAAAGGAAAGGCCTAAAGATACTATGTTTTGGAGTTGAGCAATAGGAATAATAATACATTGCCCCCACCCCCACCCCCAATCAAATAACAGTTAGTTCTCAATAAATCAATAATAACAAGCATGGCAAAATGCCCAGAAAGCAATCAATAACATCAAAGACATTCATTAATTGAAGAGGAAATACTACAATCAGCAGCATTGATAATCAGTTATCGCAACATGCATAGTCACTTAATCAATTATTTTGGTAGAACGACTACATTTTGACTCTTTAAGAAAAATAGAAAATGAGTTCTATAGTGCTTTTAGCTGCAATTAATGATTTAATGGTCACTGTACAAATTGCAAATGTTACTTTTACAATGTAGTCCAATAACAATTTTATGTATCACTAACAAAATTACATTTTTATGCCAAGCTATAATTATAATTTAAGAATTAATACGGGTGAAAATAACAGAAAACCTTGAAATATAGAAGATATGATTATGTGTTGATCCAAAAATCTACTTGGTCTACTGCATAAATCTTTATAAGTAAACACTAAACAGGCATCTAAAAAACATTAAACATAAAAACAAATAAATAAATAAAAACAAAGAAAAATACTTACGGGTTGTTCCAATCAGTTGTGTCTTCATTGACAAGGTGTGTCCATTTCGTCCTTCCACTACGACCAAAGTGCTTGACCTGCATGACTTTGGGCAATATGGTCTTATCCAACTTATCTTCTCCAGTTGGTGCAGAGAAATCACGACTGTAAATATTATCTGCCTCAGCAGTTCCAGCCCTTTCATCAGCATTTGACTGGAAGAATGCACCCTTGTGGTAGTATTTCTGCATGAACTTCCACTTTTGCTTGGATGCTGAACCAGTTTTGGGGTTTCTCCTCTCCCATTCCTTTCTCTCTTCTTCAGTCATGTTCCTCAACTTCTCTATTTCTTCCTTCTCCTTCAGAATTGCATCTCTATCTTCTCTCTCCCTCTTGATCCTGGCAATTTCTCTGGCCTTCCAAGCTTCATATTCCTCTGCCTCATTCATCTCATCATCAGTATCTACGTCAGCAATATTAGCCTCTGTATCCAAATTCTTCTGAATCTCTTCTTCCTCTCGAATCTTCTCAACTACAAGTTGCTTTGTCTCAACTTTCCTCTCTTCTAATCTCTTCTTCATCAACTCTTCAAGTGCTTGTTCTTCAGCCTCAAGCCTCTCACGCTCAGCTATGGTATCCCTCTCAGACTTGGTGACAAACACAGGCTTCACCATTGCTATCCCAGTGGTCTCTTCTTCTGATTCAGTCTCATATTCTGATTCTTCTTCCTCCTCCTCTTCTGCCTCCTCTTCCTCTTCTGCCGGGAGAGCCTCCTCTTGCTCTCTCTGGAGCAACTTTTCTCTGATTCTCCTCCTCTTCTCGTCAAGGGCATCCTCATCCTCCTCCTCCTCGTCTATCCTTTCCAGTCGTTTGTTTTCCTCTTCGATGGTTGAGACAATTTCAGCTTGACGGATGCGTCTGTGATCAGCCCTCACTTCCTCACGATTATCTATCCTACTCTCTGCCAACCGACGCAACCTGGGATCATCCCTTCTTCCAACATCTGACCCATCCTGGCTAGGAAAGGCCTTTTCCAGGGCAGCTGCTCTGGTTGTCCTAATATCCCCATCTTCTTCAGCTTCATCTGCCCATTCAGGAGCTTTACCAGGCCAATATCTTTTCACTTTTGTCTGCCCAATTTTACCCCTAAGCTTCTCCCTAACTGCAATTACAGTATCACTCACACCTGCTGTAACAGACATCTCTAGCTAATAAGTTTAAAAGGCTCAATTGGTACTTTAACTATTCAAATGCAAATCCAAAACCTGAAAGGAAAAAGAAAAAGGAGATGTATCAAATAATAAGAACAGAGCATGCAAATATAATCAGAGAAAATATAGTAACCAGTGCCAGAAAATTTCCTTTAAAGCATGATCCCATCAGAAGTAATCCATATCCAAAGGTAATAAGGTATACATTGAAGCAGAAGAATTTAATAACTCAAATTAACATAAACTGTGGGGGTGGCAACGGGTAGCTTGGTGGTGGTGCTGGTTGAAGTAGGGATGGCAACGGGACAGTGATGGGAATAGGTCCCATCCCCAAATTCAATCACCATTCCCCGCCCCGTTCCCTAGCGGAGATTGGGAATTACCCCGTCCCCGCTGAAATTTTCTGGGGACAGGGATTCCCTGCCCCATTCTTTGGATGGAGTGCAAAATAATACTATATAATTTAAATTATTTAATTAGTTAGTAAGCTGATATATTTAAATATCGAATCAGCCTAAGATTCACCCAAATATCTCAAATACTGGCACCCTTCCTTCCCAGAATTATCACAATTTTTGTATTCAAAGCAAAAACATATTAATACAGTAAGAACTATGAAGTATCACAATTTTATGCTCCTGTCAAAGTTAATCCATCACACAAAAACAATTCTTTATATTCACGAACTAGGACTACTGGAAATGTATATAACTCAGCCAGTAAAAATCAATTAAAATAAACAAAGCAAATACAGGCAGTGACTACAAACTCAATAAACCTGGTATTCTGGCTGCCGGCGACGGAGGGCGTGTGACACAGAGGCACTGACAGCGCACTCCGCAAAGAAATGGCGCAGCTGTTGGCTGGATTGCGATTTGCTGGGACGGGGAGTGAGAGACGAAGAGAGCCAAGAGAGGTGGTCTAGTTTTTACTTTATACTGTAATTTTTTGTTGGCATAAGGTTATACACAAAAGTAACATGAAAATATAATTAGACCACTGAATTAAAAAAATATATATATATATAATTAGTTCACTGGACACTCCAAAAGCGTGTAATTAGGTTATTGAACACTTCAAATATATGTAATTTTATCAGATAACAGGTTACCATTAATTTTAGCATATTAATGGCTTATGTGGCAGTTGAGTTGGTATTTTTAATCATTTTTAAATAATTTTTAATAAATTTTAATAGCAGCTGAGTTGGTATTTTTAATAATTTTTAAATAAATTTTAATAATAAATTTAAAAAATAGAAAAAATGAAAAAAAAAAAACAAAATAAATTAGACGCCGCCCGTCATTTTATTTTTTTAATTTTTTAAAAAAGTTTATTAAAAATATTAAAAATGCCAACTCAACTGCCACGTAAGCAAGTAACCTGCTAAAATTGATGGTAATCTGCTATCAGGTGAAATTGCATACATTTAGAGTGTTCAGTGGCTTAATTGTACATTTTTTTCGTTCAGTGGCCTAATTGCATTTTCAAGTTACGTTCGGCGGCTAATTTGAACCTTATTCTCTTTCTTTCTTTTTTTCAATGTCTCATTCCGCACTATGAACCAAAATTGATTTTTCATGTCACGTTTTGACCTTTGTCATTTCATGCAATGAACTAAAATCATTTTTTCATGTCACACAAATCACAAAATTTGTTCGTGTTAGGAATATAGCGGAATAATGCGGAAGCGAAGAATCGAAAATTGAGAATTATAGAAATTAAATAATAGGGAAAATATAAATAATGACAAAAGAATTAGGAATAAGGGAAATATATATATTATAACATAAAAGAATAGAAAGAATGAATATAATATATATATATGCTACGTAAGAGGAAAACAAAGGAATGAATATATGAATTGATGTAAGAATTGATGCATTGAATTAGAAAGTTAAGCTAGCTATTTATACATTAGGAAAGAACTAAAGATGTGGCATGCATGCGGAGAAGCACCAAAGTCGGAGAAGACGTGGAGTACATGTACAAGTGACGTGCTGCGTTCCACGGTGAATTATGCTGAGCAAAATATACACCATTAATTATGGAATTGAGCCACATATTCTAACAGTTCGTTTAAATTTTTTCATTTTTTCAGATTTTCCTATATTCCTGATGACATTGCACGAGTAGACGTGGAGCTTATTTTGATCAATTCCTCTTAAATTGGAATTTTTGAAAAGTTTTGAGTTGTTTCTTAATTAATCAAAAATTCAATTCTTAGTTATTCTACCACTCCTTCTCACATCTGCTAAAACATACGTTGCGGATTACTCCCTCATCCGCCTCGCGATCGACCACCGCCTCTACACTATCCCTGACCTCTACCGGCCTCTCTTCCACTCCGGACGCTCTCATCCGTCTCACCGTCGACCACTTCACTACACAAATTACACCACCCTAGCACTCTAATGTGAGCTGCACCACCAATCGCGAACATCTTCTTGAACTTAGCCATAATTTCATTAATTGATGGCCTCTCCCTCAGGAATTTTCCAATTAATGTGGTATGGATTGTCATAGATTACTGAGATATGAATTAGGACTAATGATGAGTGCATTTTAGTGTTTTGAAGGATTTTGAACTAAAGTGAAAGTATTTGGACATGATTAGAAGCACTTTTGGAGAAAGCTTCACAGCAGCTTTACTGTGGTATGGATCAAAATCAACCTACAAACCGAAGTTCCGTTGCAGAGAGGCTCTCGACGCGTCGAGCCTTGCCAAAAAGTCCCATTTTTCACCCTTTAAATGCTCGACGCGTCGAGACCTCCCAGATCTGCAATTTTCCAGCCCGTCTCTGCTCCTATTTAACTTAGTTTTCACTCATTTCTCCATGATTTTGACCTATGTTCGAACCATAATCTTTTTCTTTCACTTCCTTTCATATTTTTAGGTTATATTAGGCTTAAATTTAAGTTCTTTAACATATTTGAAGCTTGTAATCAAGGATTCAACACTTGGATTCCAAGATTTACCATCAATTTATTTAGAGAAGTTTTCTTTCCGTTATCTATTTTCCTTTGCAATGTTTATGCTTTACACTTATGTTGTTGTGTTCTTTATGCTATTAAATCATGTGTAGTTAGTTTATGGACTTGAGTTGGGGTTGTATTATCTATCTTAATGCTTAGTTTGTGATTATTGTATAGTTGGTAGAATCCTAACCTAGGGTTCATGTGTTTATGAGGATGTTGTGTTTATATCTTGTTAATGTTTTATGTACACACATTCATTGGCACATATTTGGAGGATTCATTGCCTCAACAAGAGTTTGGTGATGAATTCGAGCCACTTCTTGCATAAACCCGATTTGCTCCTATGAAAGTAGGGGAAATTGGGGGCTTTAGATGCTTTGAGTGCTTGATGGACTTGGAATTGACACATCACGAGAGTGTGGCAATTCCTTGTTCTAATATTTGTTTATTAATTAGGAGAGTGATTCGTAGACTATAATACCTAAATGCATCCCCACTTGATTCCTTGGTTATTTGTTCTCCCTAGCTAATCCCATAGGTTGTTGACGTATCTAGATGATAATGCTCCTTAGCTTGAGTCCTATTTCTTTATTTCGTGTTTATCTCTTGTTAATATGTGTTCGTGTTGTTATGATTTGCTTAGCTTCTTGTTGGTTTCCTTATGCTAGTGTCTAGTTTCTTATGATTGCATATTGCGTGTCATATCCCCCAATCCCCTGGGGACGACATTTCACACTTGTACACTCACCATTACTCATTTTTGCTACAATCAATTACGCACACCGAAATATGCACAAAATGCGGTGTAGTAGGGGATAAAATATAGCTCAAAAAGTGTCATACGTACCAATTTACTTACGAATCGCCATATCAATATACTTACCGGTAGCTCCGTCCGTAGACATACAAACCTTTGGATCAGTACATTTCCCGATCATAATGGCTAGATAGGTCAACTCCACCGTACCGTCACCTCACCAATTACAACTTCAAATAGCTTAGCTACACGTTCATGACTGATCTAATTTGTCCAATCAATGAATGCTACATCAGTTATTTAAAAAAATACTTGTAAGTATTAAATAAATAACACAATATATTTATGCATGTGATACTGCTAATTCTACGTAAGCGATATATAACAACACGAGACCAATCAAAGCAAGTAAATATCTTTATTGATCACGGTAAAGGCCCTAAGTACAATCTACTTGGTTGCTCTGAGTACCGACTGACTGCGGTCGGGATTCTCTAACAACAACCTATCGATCGTCCAAAAGTCCCTTCCACTGTAGCTACTGTGGGTATTTATAGCCGCTATGCCGGGGACAAGATTCCAGCCGTTCGGCATGTCCTCCACGTAGCCACCACGTGTCATCCTCCCGGGTGCCCTGCCTGTCGATGTAAAGAGCCGCCACGTGTCCTTCGTCAGCTCTTTCGCCAAAGGGCTACCGCTCGGTGGTCGACACCGTCGCTCGGGCAACTCCCGGTCGGTATACGACCGGGTTCTTCTCGAGGATCCCGACCTGTTGCCTGCAAAGACAAGGAAAAAGAGACAAAGGCTCCTTGGTCGTGGTGAAGCTATGTCGGTCGGGATATTCCCTACCAAGAGCCCCCCAGCCCGGGCCTTTTTGATCGTCCGGGAAAAAATGGGCCGGGATGAAGAAACCCAACCGCCGGCCGCTAAACCGACCGGCCAGCTGTCATTCCCTTCTTCGCCACGTGTCGGCCACTGCCGGCCTCGGCGACTGCAACCGTTGCCTCGGAATCAGCGCTGGTCGTGTCGCGCAAGTGGACAACTTTCCCGCCTAAATGCCCTCCTATAAATAGGCCCTTGAGGCCCTCATTTGAACTTTCCTCAATCTTCTGAAGCAATCGGTACCCTCAGAGAGTCCCGAGCAGCAGATCGGCAATCCGACCAAGCAAAGCAAAAACTCAAATCCACTTCCAAGTTTCTTCACTCGGTAAGCTTCTAGCCCTTCTCCTTTCTTTACACTTCCATGTTAGGTAGAGCTGCTAGGTCAACTAACTGTCCCGGACACTTTAAGTCCTTCACTAACCCCGACCGACCTTTAGGTAGATTGAAATGACGGACTCTGACAGTCAAAACGCATCGATCGCGGATTACGACGAGGAGGTCGAGCACCTCAGCGACGAGGAGGTGGACATCATGTCCTACTCCCCCGAAGCTACCAGCCGACCGGGGCCAGCTCCCGAGCAGGCCGCCGCACAAGACACGTCGTCCAGCTCATCCGGGTCATTGAGCTCTAGCTCAAGCGGATCGGGGAGCTCCGACGAGGAGGAAGAAGAAGGAACCACGTCGGGGAGACAAGGATCCCCGACCGAAGGCGTTAGGGAAACGCCCACCCGGGTGGTTGGGGACCACCCGAGTCCTGCTCCCGAGCCGGCCGAAGAGGACACGGCCGGGCCAGCCGCCCCAGCCGCAGCGGAGTTCGAACTCTTGAACAGCGAGAATGTCGAACAACAAATGAGTCAGCTAACCAAGGGCGAGGCGGCTAGGATTGCCGAAAGGCTCGTGGGTCGGGTAGAATTTGACACGAGCCGGCAGTTAGGGAATGTCATCGATCGGCATCGGGGCAAATGGATTGGGATGCACTACGACTCCCTGATGGCCCCGATCGCCATTCCCTTCACCCCCCTCCTGAATGCCTTCTTGGCCTACTACCGGGTCGTCCCGGCCCAGATCTGCCCTAATGCGCACCGGATCATCGCCTGCTTTCCGCAGATATGCGCTCGACATGAAGCCGCCTGCACGATGGAGCTGTTCAACTTCATCTACCAGGTCAAAGTTCTCCCGGGCAACTATGGAGGCGGGTTCCTGATGTTGCAATCCCGGGCCGATATGTGCGCAATCAAAGGCCTGCCCGGGAACAACAGGGGGTGGAAGAATAGGATCTTCTCCCTCAAATACGACCCCTGGATCCTCCCGGTTGATCGCGCTTGGAGCACCCACTTTCGGAAACAAGTGGTGCCGGTCGAGACGCAAGCGCTGAGGGAAACGGTCAGTCGGATTTCGAGCGAGCTGCACGAATACACAATCTTCCGGACGGCTGAAAGTCTCGAGGCGGCTGAACTCCCGCCCCCCACATACGAGCTACAGGAGAAGTATCTGCCCGTGCCGATGGGCGTGACGGTCGCCAAACCCTCGAGGCGAACGAAGAAAGGTTTAACTCGAGCTAACCCTCCCGACTTATCTTTATGCCTCGATCACACTAACGATCTCTTTGTTTTGCAGCTATGGCAGACTTCGGTGATGAAGAGGCCCCCCTTCCCCCGCCCGCCAAGATCTCCCTTGGCGGCAAGAAGAAGGCCAAGGCGAAGCCGGCCAGGGAGAAGGAGATCCCCGTGGCCCGACCATTAAGCGCCTCGACCGTGACGACGGGCGAGGGCTTCATCGTCGAGCCCTCCGACGTCCTGATCACCCGGGTGGAAGTCGCCCGGGGAAAGGAGAAGGTGCCCGACCAGGGCGTGAAGGAAGTGGGCGGCATGAAACGCCGCCGTGAGCAACGAAGCCCGAGCCCTTCGGTCGGGCGAGAAAGGGACGCCTCGTCCATCTTGGCCCGAATTGGCAATGCGGGGCGGGCCAAGGAAGATCTGGGGAAGATGACCCCGACCCAGGTAGCCGAGAGGATCGGCTATGACCTGGCCGAGGTAAGCCTTCTTTAACTATCCATCTTTCACCTTTTATGCAAGTGCCTTCAACCGGGCTAACCCGTCTGTTTTCGCCTTTGCAGATCTCCCGAGCGGCCCAACTTCTTCAGGGCCGGGCTATGCTGGCCGAGGAGGCCGACCACCACAAGAAGACGGCTGCCCGTCGCCTTCTGGAGGTTAAAGAGCTCCAAGCCGAGCTCGAGAAGGTCCAGAAGGCCTTGAAGAAGAGCGAAGAAGACCGGGCCCTTGCGGAGAAGGTCGCCCAGCGGGCCATCGGCGAAAACAAGGAGCTGAAGACCCGCCTGGAGAGCCCGGAGGAGCTGGCCCATTCGGCCTTCAAGGACGACCAGATCGGCTCGGCCTTCCTTACAGCTGCTCGGAGGACCAAGGTCGGGGAGGACCTGATTCTCTCCTTTGGTCGGTGGGCCTTTAAGGCTGGCCAAAGGAAGATGCTAGAAAAGGCCCAAAAACGGTTGGGGGAGGCCCTCGAAGGCGACGACCTCCAGCTCGTACTATTTGCCCTTCCTCCCGACCTAGCTGATCCCGGCCCCTCTCCCTTTGCTCCGAAGGAAAGAACGGCTGAGCCCGGTGGAACCTCAGCGGCCGCCCCGAGCGGAAAGGATACGGCTGCCGGAGCTCGGGAAACGAAGAAATAGACTAGGCTTCTTTTCTTCTTCTTCTTTTTTGTAAGGACCATTGATCGGGAGCCCGGTCCCGATTTGTACCGGGCACTCCATTATATCAATGAAACTTCTTCTTTTTTTTTTTTTTGTTGAACTCCTACTGCTCGTTCTTTATTTTCGAATTTTTATCATTAATCGCGTAAACGCCGACCCTTACTGCTCGACCTCGTGGCCTTTTGGCCCGGCCTTGCACTGCTCGATCCATTCGACATCCAACCTTAGGGCTTTATAGCCCGGTCGTGCGTCCGAGATTTAGACATCCAACTGGCCAACCTGATCAGGCTTATCCGATCTTCAGGCCTTGTCAAAATGCTCGAAAATAGATTCGTCCTAATATCGACCTATCCGACCGAGTTTACCCGGTCTCCAGGTCTTGACGAATTTTCGAAAAACAAGCCCCACGGCCAGGATATACCGAGCGATATGGGCCTCTCAGCACTTCATATATCCCAGCCCCCACACTATTGTGCCTTCGAGGCACGAGTGGGTGCGATAGTGGACAGAAGTTGGACGAATCGGGGAATTATGCTGTGAGCTCCTGGCTTCCCCGATCAATGGCGTGACTTGAATGTCCGCCGATGTGGAGCGCATCTGACCGGTCAATAGATTCGCCCGGTCGGTGTAGCTTGAAGATAAATTAATCTACACGCACTGAAGGTATAGAAAATAACCGATCGGGCCGCCGTATGCAAACGGTCGAACAATCACCGATCGTATATACATTAATCCTTCCCGCTCGCAGGCGGTTCAGTAAATATTTACAAACTTAGAAATTCAATTACAGGCGACGACCGGGACCTACACGCAGGTCAAGCCCCCTCTTCGTCCAAAGATTACAAAAAAAAAAGGCCTAATGCCTAAACATAACGAGGTGCTCGGAATTCCAAGTCCCCTCGATTACCCGACCAGTTGTCGTCTCCAGTCGGTATGTTCCCGGCCGTATGATCGCACTGATGATATACGGCCCCTCCCAGTTCTGAGCTAGCTTTCCGCCCTCTAGAGGTTGACTGGCCCCCCTTCGTCGTAGAACGTAGTCTCCGACCTGAAAATAACGAGGGTTGACCCGAACATCTTTAGAACTCTTGACGCGCTTCTGATACTCGGCTATGCGCCGAGCGGCTAGCTCTCTTTTTTCTTCGACCCCATCGAGATCTACCGCCATGGCATGTTCATTTTCCTCGTCATTGTAGGTTCTCTCTCGATCGGTCGGGATCCAAGCCTCGATCGGGAGTCGGGCTTCTGCTCCATAAACCAAGGCGAAAGGGGTCTCCAAAGTAGCTTCCCTCGGGGTCGTCCGATAAGTCCATAAGACATATGGCAACTCATCGGCCCAACTACGACCAGCCGAGTGTAACTTCTTTTTCAGACCTTCCAAAATCGTCCGGTTTGCGTTCTCCACTTGACCGTTTCCCTGAGGGTAAGCCACCGACGACCGGACGTGAGTCGTCCCGATCGTGGCCAAGAAGTTCTGGAAATATTGGCTCACGAATTGGCGGCCGTTGTCGCTGATGAGATGCACGGGCACACCAAAGCGGGAAACCACATTGCGCCAAAGGAAGCGAGCACATTGCTGAGAGGTAATCGTGGCTAAGGGCTCGGCTTCTATCCACTTGGAGAAGTAATCAATGGCGACGATCACGAACTTTCTCCGACCAGAGAGCTGAGGGAAGGGGCCCAAGATGTCTACTCCCCACCTAGCGAAAGGAATTGCGGTCGTGACCGGCTGATAAAAGGTTGCCGGTCGTCCAGGCATCCGGGCGTACAGTTGGCACGTCTCACATTCCCGAGCTAACTTTTCACAGTCCAGCTGGAGGGACGGCCAATAGTACCCGATCAGCATGATACGACGGGCCAGGGATCGGCCTCCTTGATGTGAAGAGCAAATTCCCGAGTGCAATTCCTTCATGACTAACTCAGCCTCAAATGCGGTCAAGCAACGCATGAGGGGGCCTCCATACGATCGCCTATATAGACGACCGTCCAAGATTTGGAACCTTGGGGCTCTTAGCTTGGCCTTCCGAGCACGCTGCGGGTCGTCTGGGAGGCGATCGTGCTCGAGGTACTCCTTCAGATCGGTGATCCAATTGTCATCTACCGGTTGGATGGGATTGACCGGTAGACGGTGAATACTGTGTCTTGGGATCACCAAGATCCGAGCTATCTTCGACATGTGTTCCGGGGCGTCTTGAGCTAATTTGGATAAGATATCTGCATCGGCGTTATCCAATCGGGGTATGTGTCGGACGGTATACCCCCGGAACTGAGCAAGCTTCTCCATGGCAAGATCTCGGTAAAGCTGCAGACGTTCTCCATTGATCTCATAATCCCCGAGAACTTGCCCGACCACGAGCGCGGAGTCCGTCTGAGCTCGGATGTATTCAGCCCCCAAATCCCGAGCGCACTGCAAGCCATTAACGAATGCTTCGTACTCGGCTTCGTTGTTGGTCGGGTGGAACTGGTACATAAGAGCAAAATAGACCTTGAATCCTTCCGGGCTCGTGACCACCACTCCTCCTCCTGCCCCTTTTTTGCTACTTGACCCATCTGTAGCCAGCGACCACCACTCAGCCTCGGGATCCGCAACCTCAGGAGGCCGGGTATCCCGGGCGGTGCACTCAACCAAGAAGTCCGCAAGAGCCTGACCTTTAATAGCCGGTCTTGGTCGGTATTCGATCGCGTACTGGGTCAACATTAACGCCCATTTGACTAGGCGGCCTGATGATGAAGCAGTTCGGAGGACTGGCCCGATCGGCTGATCGGTCAACACGCGAATTGCTCGACCTTGAAAGTAGGGAGCCAACTTCTTCGCGGCAATGTATAAGGCATAGACGACCTTCTCTAGCCGGGAGTACCGGAGCTCGGGACCATGTAGCGCGTGGCTTACATAGTACACCAGTCGCTGGACCCCTTCCGGATCGGTTCGGCACAACACTGCGCTTACTGCGCGATCGGACACGGCGAGGTACACGTCTAGCTCTTCTCCGAACTCGGGCTTTGAGAGCACGATTGGTGACATGAGATACTCCTTCAGCTCGTCAAAAGCCGCTCGGCATTCTTCGTCCCAGACGAATCCATTAACCTTCCGCAATACCTTAAAGAAAGGTAAAGCGCGCTCGGCTAGCTTGGAGAGGAACCGGCTGAGGGCTGCCAACCGACCGGTCAATTGCTGGACTTCCCGAACGGTGGAAGGTGGCTGCATGTCCAGAATCGCTTTTACTTTGGCCGGGTTAGGCTCGATTCCTCTCTTGGTCATCATATAGCCGAGGAACTTGCCGGTCTGAACCGCGAATGTGCACTTGGTCAGGTTCAGTTGCAACTGGTACTTCCTCATGATCTGGAAGCACTCCCGAAGGTTCCGAGTGTGATCGGATCGGTCCCGACTCTTGACCAGCATGTCGTCGATGTAAGCTTTCATCGTTCGGCCCAGTAGATCGGCAAAGAGCATGTTGACCATCCTTTGGTAGGTCGCTCCTGCATTTCGGAGGCCGAACGGCATCACTCGGTAACAATACAGCCCATCCGGTGTCACGAAGGCTGTCTTGCTCTCGTCTTCATGGTGCATCATAATCTGATGGTATCCCTTAAAGGCATCCATGAAGCTCATTAACTCGGCCCCGGCCGTCTCGTCGACCATCTGATGAATGCTCGGTAGAGGATACGGGTCGAGCGGACATGCTTTGTTGAGGTCCGTGAAGTCGATGCACATCCTCCATGCTGGGGGCTTAGGAACAAGAATGATATTTGCCACCCACTCAGGATAGACCACCGGACGGATGTGCTCGATCGCCGCCATCTCTTTGACTTCTTCCCTTACAAACTCGCGGCGATCGGAAGAGAGGTGTCGTGTTTTCTGCACGACCGGCTTAGCTGCGGGATCGACGGCCAATTTGTGACAAATGACCGACCGATCGATCCCGGACATATCTTCAGGCCCCCATGCAAAGATATCGGCATACTCCCGGAGCACGGCCAGAACTTCCGCTCGAATCTCGGGGGTGAGGGCTCGTCCGATCTTTATCTTCCTGTCCGGGCGGTCCTCGGACAGGGGAACTTCTTCAATTTCTTCGGAAGGTTCAGGCTGCTCCTTCCGTTCCTTAGCCTCCTCTTTGGCTATGGTGTTCACCCGGGAAGATGGACCGGAGTCACGTCTATTGACCGCTCGGGTGTAACACTTCCGGGCGGACTGGACATCGCCACGGACCACGCCGACCCCGTTGGGGGTGGGGAATTTCATGCACAGGTGGGGCATAGAAATTATCCCACCGATCTTCATAATGGCGGGTCGGCCCAAGATAATGTTGTGGACGCAATGGAGGTTGACCACAACAAATTCCAGCTCCGTTTGGATCGACTTTGGAGGCGTGCCGATCTCGACCGGGAGCGTTACTTTTCCCTCGGGGTAGATAAGAGCCCCGGTAAACCCTGACAGTGGTACACCGACCGGAGTCAGCTCCTTCCTGTCGAGGCCAAGCTTTTCAAACACGTCCAAGTATAGGACGTTCACACTGCTGCCCGTGTCAACCATAACCCTCTGGACGTCTTTCCCCTTAACGTCAATCGTGACCACGAGCGCCTCCATTCCGTGATCGCTGCTGGTAGGTTGGTCCTCAAGGGTGAAGGTTATGGGTTCCATCTTCTGCCTCTTCCCAGTTCCGCGGGAATCTACTATTGCGACCGGGCAATTAGCCCGCGGTCGGGAAGCATCTTCCAGCCCACCGAAAATGACGTGGATGGTTGGCTTTCCGGACGACGGGCGGCTACCGGACGGAGGGTCGGGGTCCCGTCGGTCATCATGACGATCATCCCTTCTGTCTTGCCCAGATCGATCAGAGCGGTGATGGGAACGTCTATGATCCCTCCGATCGGTGTTCCTTTTGTTTTCCTCTCTCTTCCCCACACACTTGTCCAATTTTCCCTTGTTAAGCAGATCTTCCAAAAATTGGCGCAAGTGGGTACACTCCTCCGTGTCATGCCCAGCACATCGATGGTAAGCACAGTGCTTACTCTTGTCAGGGCCGTCTCGATCGGGATGGGGGAGCTTGATGAGATTGCAGGACTGGGCGTATTGCATGGCCTCCGCTGCGGACCGGTTCAAGGCCGTAAATTCTCCAGGCCTGGTGCGGGATCGGGGGTTGTCATCTCCCGACCTATGTTCCGCCCGCCCGGCCGGTTTACGGGACGAAGAGCCGACCTCCTGCAAACGCTTGACGGCATTCGCCTCGCCGGCGTTGGCATAGTCTGTGACCCTCCGAAGGGCCTCCTCGTAAGTGGTCGGGGGGTGTAGGATGAAGTCCTGATACAAATGTCCCGCCCGGAGAGATATGTGAAGCATGTGGGTGGCGGTCGCATCGTCCATAGGCTCGACCTCCCCGACCGCCGCTTTCCATTTGATGAGGAAATCGGTCAAGCTCTCCCCTTCCAGCTGCTTGGCCTTCTCGAGATACATGTAGGACTTCCTCACCACTTTGGAAGTGATGAACTTCCTCACAAATTTGATCGCCAGGGTCTCAAATTTGTCGATCGACCCCGGTGGCAGGGTACGGAACCACTCTGCTGCCCGACCGGTGAGGGTCGAGTAAAAGGCTCTGCACATCACGGCGTCCAAAACGCCCTTCAGCATCATGTTGCTGAAAAAATCATTCACGTGGGCCTCAGGATCTGCCCGTCCGTCATAACTCTTCTCTCCAGAGACCTTTAAGTCGAGCGGGTAAGGCTGGGCCATTACCGCTGCTGTGAAAGGCGTCTGGTGCAAGGTTGATTGGTTGACCGGGGGCGTTCCAGGGTACGCACTCCTGAGCTGCGCTACTTCCGCCTGAAGGTTATAGAGTAATCCTCGGGTTTCGTTGAGCTCGGCGGCTTGAGCGGCTTGGGCTGTATCCCGAGCGCGTCGCCGTCGGTGAGATCTCGACCCGCTATACCCAGATGAAGCCTCGTGGCTAGCTTCCTGCATTTGTACGTCTTCTTGCCCGCGGTTCGGGTCCTGGGGTCCCAAACGCTGGCGCATCTCTGGTCGAAGACGATCAAAAGCTACCGCTCGGGCAACTTCTTCAGGGTCCTCCGCTTGAACGGCCTGAGCTGGTGCCTCCATCGCATCAGCACCCCCGACCCCAACCGCGAATGAGCCGAGCGTCGAGCCCGGGACACGGACTGACGCTGCGGCTCTACTTGGGCGGCCGGTTGTACTGGAGGGGCGGCGGCTGGAGCTGCATAAGCTGGCGTATACGGTGGATAACCGACCGGGGAAGTGTAGCACATTGGTTGGCCTGGCCAGTACCCATACGGTGGAGGTGGGACCGGGTACGGATACTGGGCGGGATACATCATCGGCTGCTGTTGGTATGGCAGACCGGGTGTTGGGTATCCTGGTTGTATGTAATTCACCGGCTGCTGGGCGGCCGGGTATGTATTTGACGGATGCGGTGGCGAGAGGTTGAGGTTGAGGTCCATCGTCTGACCCTGCTGTTGGGTAGCATAGTGGTCGGAGGAGCTCGCCGCATCCGCCTGGTCGTCAGCAAAGTTGTTGTGTGCCCACGGATACATGTCGATATGGTGATCGGGTGCTCGTCAAGACGTTGGTTTCTTGCACGGTTCCCCACAGACGGCGCCAAAATGATACTGCTAATTCTACGTAAGCGATATATAACAACACGAGACCAATCAAAGCAAGTAAATATCTTTATTGATCACGGTAAAGGCCCTAAGTACAATCTACTTGGTTGCTCTGAGTACCGACTGACTGCGGTCGGGATTCTCTAACAACAACCTATCGATCGTCCAAAAGTCCCTTCCACTGTAGCTACTGTGGATATTTATAGCCGCTATGCCGGGGACAAGATTCCAG
Source organism: Ipomoea nil (assembly GCF_001879475.1). Classification (NCBI taxonomy): domain Eukaryota; kingdom Viridiplantae; phylum Streptophyta; class Magnoliopsida; order Solanales; family Convolvulaceae; genus Ipomoea; species Ipomoea nil. The sequence continues at coordinate 2,792,405 of NW_017616616.1, read as the reverse complement.
CCGTTCGGCATGTCCTCCACGTAGCCACCACGTGTCATCCTCCCGGGTGCCCTGCCTGTCGATGTAAAGAGCCGCCACGTGTCCTTCGTCAACTCTTTCGCCAAAGGGCTACCGCTCGGTGGTCGACACCGTCGCTCGGGCAACTCCCGGTCGGTATACGACCGGGTTCTTCTCGAGGATCCCGACCTGTTGCCTGCAAAGACAAGGAAAAAGAGACAAAGGCTCCTTGGTCGTGGTGAAGCTATGTCGGTCGGGATATTCCCTACCAGCATGCATTTATACATCATTTTATATCAGCTAACAACCCATTACCAAACACCACTGCACTAATTAACTAAAAGACGAGTAAAAGTAAATAGATAAACACTTTTTTACCATCAGATAATATTATCACTAGTCAAAGCTGGAGATCTACCTTGTTTCTTTCTCTACTACAAGATTAGATTTCTCATAGATTCTATTTAGTAACATTAGGCTATATTCAGATCTAACACCAATTTCTCCGCCGATCTTTTTCCGTTGCAATATCCATGTAATGAGGCGGTCGATAAAGGTAAAGAAGCGGGTATAGCCAATGATGCAAAAGATGCAGACACAAATACAAACACAGACGCCAACCGATTTGAGGGTGGTTGAAGGTACTAAAACAGTGTAGAGCCCACTGACGAACGCCACTACGACGGCCGCCCCGCACACATTATGCATAAGCACCGAGTAGTGATAATATATCAGCATAGAAATGGGTATCTGTCTCCACCACCCTAATGCGCTTGCTTGCAGCAATAGTATGTATCCACATAGTGCAGCAAAAGCGCATACAAATGCAACCGTATCCGCAATAACAAAAGCCCAAAAACCTGCTTTTCTTCTTAGAACTGCCATCCCTGATCCTGGACCGTCATCATCGTAGCCACCTGGCACTGTAAAAGCAGCTGCAAAGGTTACGGTTGCTATCAAAGCCGCCACTATTATTTCTGATTTAGCTGACTTCGTCATACCACCAATAATTGCATTAGCAGCTTTCTTTTGTTGCTGGTTCACTACACCACGGCTGCCATTTTTAATAACACTACACATACTTTCCTCCTCCCATGGAGTGGCGAGAAGTTTACTAAACCCCAACCTGAATAATAGCTCTGCTCTGGGATGCAAATAGAACCCTAGCCCATACCACCGCTCATAATAATTATTAGTAGCAGCAGCATAGTGTAGAGGTGTGTTGCCGTCATCATCTTTCTCGTCAATGAGGTGATCCAAATTGGGATGATGATGGTGATGGTTTTGGAGGATATAATCGGTGACATCTTTTCTGTCATTGGCAACGGCTTCATGGAGGACGTTTCGGCCTTTGCTATCTACCATCTCCCAGGCGTCCGGGCACTGCTTCAATATGGCTTCCATTGCTTTAATGCCACCAGCACCACCTCCACTTGCAGCAATGTGAAATGCTGTTGTCCACCCACCACCGTCTTTGCAAGGTGCTGGGAGGTATGCAAGGGAACTCTTTACCCCAACAATCTCACCCACAATTATTCCCTCATCATCACTAAATTTTGCAGCATAATGTAGCGGTGTCCAACCATATATATCACCCACCTCACCTAAACCACTCTCCTTTGCTAACAATGCTTTCACGCAATCTGCAGATCAAAGTTATATTTTTTTTTAGTACTGCTAATTCTGTTACAATTAAAGCAAAAATTACTGTTGATATATGATATACCTGTTGATTTAGAAATTACTGCTGCGTGAAGAGCCGTGCGGCCAAGAGGTCCCCCATAAGCAGGCTTCCTGCTACTGTTCAACATATCTGACAAACAATCATGAAAGCTGAGCATGGCTGCTAGGTAAAGCGGCGTCTCTCCCATCTTGTTGCCGGGGAATTCAAATTCATCGTCCTCTTTTGCCAACTGTTTGACCACAACACGATGGCCTCCCCGCACAGCCATGTGCAAAGCGGTGTCGCCATCACTGTTACTCATTCTCAGCCTCCCCCTCACTCCAATCCCTGATTCAAGCTCTGGCCGTTTTTTGGCATAGCAGATGAGCGCAGAGACTACATGGGTGTGGCCTTCTTTAGCAGCAATGTGAAGGGCGGTTTCGTTTTTCTTGTTCTGGGCACACAACAACAACAAGGCATCATCACATACTTCCAAAATCTTGTGCACCAGATGGGTGTGACCATAGCGGGCTGCAATGTGCAAAACAGTGTTTCCCTTTGGGGTCACATTGCTCTTAAACTCAGATGCCTTTTGCTGAACAATAACCCAATCTTCAGTGTTTCCTTTCACTGCCGCTTTATACATACCTGGATCCATTTAATCCAATACTTAATTCAATTGGTAGTACGTGCTGCTCAGCTCTCAAGAAAACATATAAAATAATAAGCACCGTACCAAATTAAACAAATGGACTTCAATTCTCTGATCTTATATATACAAAAGTCTGCAAACATACACTCTAAAATATACTTGCCTGCATTTACAAGGTCAAGGGAAGCATATATGCAGGGAAAAGAAAAGAAAGGAATATACTTTTGAAGCAAAGATGGACAAAATTAAAGGACATCAAAGAAAATCCATAAATGATTAATCCCAAATTACCAATCTCTAAAGCTACCCAAGTTTGTTGAAAAGTTGAATAATTTCTTCATATTTTCTTACAATCCACCAGTGTTCATTGTACCCAGAGAAGAGGAGGAAACTGATGATGCCAATGATACATATGCAGACGCCAATGCATACTCCCACTGCAACAGCAGATGAATGTACTGTTAAAACTGCAAACATCCCCGTTATGAATGCAAGTATCAGTGCTGTCAAGGATAAATCAAGCAAAAGAATCGAGTAGGAAACAAGCTTGTGTACAACTTTTGGTCTCCCAAAACTCGAAATTTCTTCAACCAACGTGATGTATCCAATCAGTGAAGATACGGAGCACACAAAGCCAATAGCATTAGTAACAACAAATGCTTTGAAAGCTGATTTTCTTAATAGAATTGGCATCCCTTGCCTCTCACCCTGATTGTCATTGTATCCTCCTGGCACTGTCATCCCGGCTGCAAAGGTCACTGTGACTATTAGAGCCACCACTACAATGTGTGCCTTAGCCATCTTCCCCGCACTACTAACAGACCTTTCCTTAGGATCTCTCATTTCCATTTCCATCCTGGTTTCGTCGTTCCTCTTTGTTTTCATTGTTAGGTCACCACGCTTGCCAACTGAACCAGATCCCAGCTGAGATGCAATGTCCAATGGAGTCAAGTGTTGTTTGTTAAAAACCATGCCGCCACTTAACCTAGGATGTTGGATCAGTTCTGGCGGCACACAGATGTTGGAAGCAGCCAGCAGATGTAGAGGAGTGTTGCCATCCTCGTCTTTCTCATCAACAAGGTGATCCCTTTTTGGAGAATTTAAGATAAAGTTGATCATGTCTGTGCTATTGTTCAAAATTGCTTCATGAAGGGCATTTCGACCTTTGCTATCAACCATCTCCCAACAGAGTGGGCAACACTGTAATATTTGTTTGAACAATACCACAGAGTTTTCACTTACTGCTATATGAACTGCAGTTGTCCACTCACCTTCTTTGCCTCCTGCTGGGATGTATGCTGCACTGCTTTTTACTTGCAGAATCTCATAAAGAGCTTTCTCATTATGTAGCCTTACAGCGTAGTGCAATGGCGTCCAACCCCAATCGTCACCCACCTCACACAAAGATGCTTCTTTTTCCAACAATAACTTTGTGGAATCTAATATATATATATATATATAACAAACAATTATCAGATTAATTTCATGATTAATTAACACAAAGTATGCAACAAATTAAAAGGCTCTACCTTTTGGGCTCCCCCTATGAATTATTGCTGCATGAAGCGCAGTTCGGCCAAGAGGTCCATCGAAAACAGGTCTATGGGAATTGTTCAAGATTTCGACCAAACACTCATGAAATTGCAGCTCTGCGGCTAGGTAAAGTGGGGTTTCCCCTGCCACATTGGCACCAAACTCAAATTCCGGATCCTCTTTCACCAGCAATTTAACAACTTCCAAATGCCCTTTCCTCACCGCCTTGTGCAAAGCTGTGTCTTTATCGCCATCCATCATCCTCACCATATCTCTTGCTCCTATCCCAGATTCGAGTTCTGGGCGCGCTTTGGCACAGTTGATGAGCGTAGAGACGACGCCACTGTGGCCTTCCCTTGCAGCAATGTGAAGCGCAGTTTCATTTTCCTTGTTGGGAACACATAACAAAGAACTGTGCTTTTCCAGAATCTTTTGCACGAAATGCAAGTGACCATATAGAGCCGCGATATGAAGGACAGTGTTACCCTTTGGCGTCACCTGGCGGCCGCCATGTTGTTCCATCTTGTACCAAAGAGATTCATCTACATCATCTTCGTTTCCTTCCACCACTGCTTCGTATAAAGCTGAATCCATTAGAAGATAATCAATGGGTGAAGCAGCTGCAGGATCCATTTGATAGAGAAAAAAAAAAAAAAGATTATTTGGTACTGGATGGTAATATAATTTGCAGCGAAGCTCGCATGCTTTGTATAATCGCCATTCCATGTCTGTATCCATCGTGTTCGTGGAAGCAGACTGCACCCAGTTTCAGTCAACGAAAAACGCTGAATTGGATATTGATATAATGATATCCTATTGGAAATAGCTTCCCACTTGGAGTTAAAACTTACTCCGTATATTATTGGAGAAAAATATAATATAATATAAACTGCATGCAAAACTTGGGTTGACCACGGGATCAAGACTTTCCAAAAATAAAGATGTTAGAAATTATTCGTACTATTTATTGTTATAGTTTCTTTTATTATTTTATTATTCTATTCTTCTCAGGAGTGGTATCATTAGCCACCCATCAAACCTATTTAAATTTTAACCAAAGATGAGAAATTTCATTTTTGGGTTTAATGTTGGGGAGAAAACACCATTTTTGTGTTTGATTCTTACTTCAATGTCAAATTGTCAAGAGTGAACTCACACTCAGTAGTTATAAATATTACAATATTTATCATTAGTAACAATGTCCTAAAGAGTATCACAATTTAATATATAAATATTACAAGTAACAATTTATTTATTTCAAATTGATCTATCCTATATTCAACCTCTGATCTCTTTCACATAAGTCTGACTCAAAAAGCAAAGATTATTTGTCCCATATGAGGAGAGGAATTGGAAAATCAAACTTTTTCATGTTTACAGTTTACTTCTACCTGGATAACTCAAGACCAAATATGTTGGGATTCATGCAGAAGTTTGGGACCTTATCTACTTCATATAATTTATTTTGCAGATTGCTTCAAGGATGTTGTACACACCCATTAGTTTTTATATAATATCTGCCATTTGTGCACCACATAAGTTCAAACATAGCTCTTTCTCTTCTTTCAAGTTTTTATTTATGCCACAACTCCACAAGTAGTAAACTCATGGTTCATCAAGAACACCAATCAGAGGCAAAAACTAAATATCCAGTTTAGAAGATTCATCGTTACAGCTCAGGATACTGATCGAACTAGATACTAGCTTGATAGTAATCAAATTCACATGTTGCGTTAATGTTTTTGGAAAATACTCTAAAATTTGAACTTACTACTCGATATTAGCTTTATTATGTGCAAAATACAATCTTGAGCAAAGGGCAATCACCAGATGTAGCAACAAGCAGTGGGAGAGTATGAGTTTCCATACTTGTGGTCCAATGGTTTTGATGAACTGTGCTGAGTCCGGTGACTGTTGGAAGTTTGAACCAAGATGCAGCTCAAATCAGAGATGTTCCCTATACCAGCAGTACTTTCCATATCTTTCTCATATACACGAACAGAGACCAAACTGCGAGCCATGCTGAAATATATAGCAAAGCTACACCAGAGCCCACTAGAGCTCCAGCATCAACGAGACTGGTAAAAGAGAAAAGGGGCAGAATGGATAATTAGATAGGAACTCCTCTTCCAAAAAAAAAAAAGAAAGAAAAAAAAGATAGGAACTCTTTCAGACAATCGGGCTAATGTAGCAGTCAATAGACCAGTTTACCTGCTGTCTCTGTTTGCGAGTAGAATGGTTAAGGCTGCCATCTGTGTAGCTGTTTTCCACTTCCCCAAGTTATTCACAGCAACAGCCTGGAGAATTTAATTGGATTCATGCTTCATCAGCAGACTATCATAGAATGCTGGAAAGGACTATTTTGTAACGGACAATGGACTATCATTCGTGTATATATCATTCCTCATACTGTCATAAGAAAATTAGAAATACTTTAATGCTTATCACCTTTCCAACATCACAAAGTAATCAGACTAGATAGTAGATATCAACTAGACTAGTTCTATTCTGAGCTTTTCGATTGTTTGAGACTTCTTTGTTACCAGTTAGATTATTGGTGATATATAAGGGTTTTGAGAGGGAAATTTTAGGGGAAATGGATGAAAAGGGCAAGGCTGACCTATGGAGAGCCAGACAAATAGGAGAAGCGAAGCGCCACGCATATCTTCTTGATGGCAGTTTGGCGGAGGTGTTGTTATGCCGGTCCATCGGCTAATGCTGGTGTGGGGGTGGCAACGGATAACTTGGTGGTGGTGCTGGTTGAAGCGGCTGGCCTAGGTCGCTAAAAGTAGGGATGGCAACGGGACAGGGATGGGAATAGGTCCCCATCCCCAAATTCAATCACCATTCCCCGCCCCATTCCCTAGCGGAGATTGGGAATTACCCCGTCCCCACTGAAATTTTCTGGGGACAGGGATTCCCTGCCCCATTCTTTGGATGGAGTGCAAAATAATACTATATAATTTAAATTATTTAATTAGTTAGTAAGCTGATATATTTAAATATCGAATCAGCCTAAGATTCACCCAAATATCTCAAATACTGGCACCCTTCCTTCTCAGAATTATCACAATTTTTGTATTCAAAGCAAAAACATATTAATACAGTATGAACTATGAAGTATCACAATTTTATGCTCCTGTCAAAGTTAATCCATCACACAAAAACAATTCATTATATTCACGAAACTAGGACTACTGGAATGTATATCAGTCAGCCAGTAAAATTGAAGGAATAGAGAGAGAGAGGAGGGGGGGGGGGGGGTAAACAAGTGGGTGGGGGACTGGAATTCTGGAAATCAATGAAAAGAAACAAAGCAAATACAGGCAGTGACTACAAACTCAATAAACCTGGTATTCTGGCTGCCGGCGATGGAGGGCGTGTGACACGGAGGCACTGACAGCGCACTCCGCAAAGAAATGGCGCAGCTGTTGGCTGGATTGCGATTTGCTGGGACGGGGAGTGAGAGACGAAGAGAGCCAAAACTGAGTTTTCATGTCACATCCGGACTTTGTCATTTCAAACCATGAACTAAAAGGGATTTTTCATGCCACATACTGACTTTTCATATATGTTGTTTCAATGTACAAATCATAAAACTTTGTTCGTCTAAATTTTTTATTTTTTACAGATTTTCCTATATTCTTGATGACATTGCGCGAGTATTATCTGATGTAGAGCTTATTTTTATCAATTCTTCATAAATTGAAATTTTTGAAAAGTTTTGAGTTGTTTCTTAATTAATCAAAAATTAAATTTTTAATTATTTTACTACTCCTCACCTCTGCTAAAACCCTCGCAGTCGACCACCGCCTCTACACCATCCTTGACCTCTAACGGCCTCTCTTCCACTCCGACACCCTCATCCGTCTCGTCGTCGACCACTCCACTACACAAACTACACCACCCTAGCACTCCAATGTGTGCCGCACCACCAATCGCGACCATCTTCTTGAATTTACGGGGCGTTTGGTTGGAAGAAAAATTAAGGGGCAAATGAATTACAATTGGGTGGGAATAAAGTAGAATTCAAATTACGTTGTTTGGTAGGAAGAAATAAAATTATTGGAGTTGAGAATGAAAGAAGTGGTATAAAGACTAAAACACCCTTATGTAATAATAATAGTAATAACAACCCAGTGTAGTAGTGTCATTTTATCTATTTTCATTTCTCAAATTCATTGAATTGCAATTCTGTGGAATTGCAATTCCCTCCAACCAAACAATGTAATTGAGGCATCCATTGAATTGCAATTTAACTACAGCTAAATTACAGTGAATCAAACGCCCTATTAGCTCTAATTTCATGAATCGGCGGTCTCTCCTCCAAAAAATTTTCAATTAATGTGATGAAAGAGATATGAATTAGGACTAATGATGAGTGCATTTTAGTGTTTTGAAGGATTTTGAACTAAAGTGAAAGTATTTGGACATAATTGGAAGCACTGTTGGAGAAATGCTCCCCAGCAGCAATGATCACAGGCATGTGCACAATCGTGGAGGCCATAGCGGTGAAGCTTATACAAGTTGTATGGTGTTAGCACGATTGTGACAAACGTCCTAAGAGCTACACTAACATCACTATAATCATGGTCCATAAAATAATGATTGTCACCTATCAACTTCACTTATTTGGGATTGACAGGCCTCTAGATCCCCAGCCCGTCCCCATATTATTATGTGATAGGACAATCATTACTGTGTGGATCATGGTCTACACAACTTGTGTGGACCATATTTTGTCTACTGTAAAATAATGTACATTTAGTACAAAAATAATGTACATTGTATTCAAGAGATGTACATTATTTTTGTTCTGAGTGTACATTATATTGTATAATGTACATTTATTACAAAAATAATGTACATTTAGTATATTAAAAATATATTTTTGGGTGAAGTGCCAAATAGCACCATGAACTAATAACGAAATGTCATGCCGCACTCTAATCTTACATAAGTGATTATTCGATTCACAAACTAAAAAAAAATCGTTCGTCTAGCCTTTTTTACGGGTAACCTTCAAGTTATAGGTAATAACTTGGCGATGTGAAGGTGATTAGCCAGACACGTGTTTTGTTTTGTAGATGTGGCAGCCATTTCAGCAGTTTAATTTAAATGAGCTTTCGGACAACGATGCAGCCGACGTGGCTGGTAGCCCCGACGACGAGGACGGTGGTGTTCTGCGCCCCAGGGATGGCGAATTCGCACATTGGGCCCCCCTCGAGGATAAGAAGGCTCGCCTCATCGTCGGTGCGGTTGGTCCTGGAAATCTGCCCTAATCCAAAGAATTTCCGCCACACTTTGTCGAAAATTTGACGCGCACGTCGCCCCAACCCCACTGGTAGTCCTCCTCTTCGCCGTCTTCATCTGAGTGTGACTGTTCTTCTGCACCATACCAGCTAGGGAATGAATAGTTCCGGTTCTAGTTCATCTTCCTGGGTAAAAAAATAAAAAAAAAAAAAAAAGGTCCCATTTTCAATACTATCTTACCTGAGATTCTTTGCTTTCTGGGCGATTTCATTTTGAGAATTGTGGTTTCTTTGGGCGCAGAGACGGAGAGGATCAAGTTTGCTCAACCTCTGCACGGCGGTGTTCACGCCATTCATCGCTCTGGTTAGGGCTTTCTTCTTGTTCGCCTCTCTCGTAACTCCCCTTGTACTACTTCCTTTTCTTTGAATATGCTAATAATTCAGTATGATTCTCAAATAATGAATTTGAAATCAGAGCTTTTAAGGGTCTCATCTCTGGAACATATGCTGAATGTTACACAGTTTCGGTTAATGAAATCGAGGCACTGTATGAGCTTTACAAGAAGCTGAGCAGTTCAGTGTTTGATGATGGCCGCATACATAAGGTATTCCTGGAACATTTGCTTAAGAACAACTGCAATGTATGATATAGTGATGCTTTGGGCATTTTGGAGAGATTTGAATGAAATGCTTATGACTGGCTTCAATGCTGAAGTTTATAGTTTGCTGGTGGCTAGTCAGCACTGAGAGAGACGTGGCATGGATTTTCGACCACATAAGAGGGTCCACAGTAACCAAATAGTGTCGTGAATTCGGATCATACCACGTAGTGATAGGGAGAAGAGAAGACGAATCCATTATAAATAAGCCAAATATTAAAATCACTTTCCACATCAGATTATAATCGGAGCCATGTCACCAAGGCAACAGGGAAATCTGTAAAAAAAGGCTAGGCGAACAATTTTTTTTTGGTTTGTAAATTGAATAATCACTTATGTAAGATTGGGGTGCGGCATGACATTTCGTTATTGGTTTATGGTGCTATTTGGCACTTCACCCTATATTTTTTGTTATGGTTCACATAACATTGTGTGGACCATGGTCCACACAATAATTTTCCGTGATAGGAGGGGCTAAAACCTTGTTAATAGCCATAAGTTCGATAGGTGAATTGGGGACATGAGCGGCGGCAGTGTGAGAATTATGTCCAAAGTGGGCATATTCTTTATATGCACCGGCATTTGACCCTGTCTACTGAACCATTGAATCACCGTGATTTACACCCTCTCACATGCTCTGTCGAGTCGGAGTGTGGGGGCCCTTAGAGTTGGGGATTCAGCCTTTTGGGACAAGAATCAATAGTTATGCTGTGCAACCGAATGTACCATGCGCATGGTGCATACGGTTCAAAACGACGTCGTTTTGATTAAAAACCCGCGTCCCACTTAAAAAAAAAAAAATCAGGTTCGACTCTCAGCAATAACATTATTGTGGATATATAGTTATGAAATTGTGGATATATAGTTATGAAATTGTGGTTATATAGTTATGAATTTATGGATATTTAGTTCATTCATTGTGGATATTTAGTTCAATCATATATTGTGGATATTTAGTTCATTCATTGTTGATTTTTACTTCATTCATTCATTCATTGTGGATTTTTACTTCATTCATTCACTGTGGATATATAGTTATGAAATTGTGGATATATAGTTATGAAATTGTGGTTATATAGTTATGAATTTATGGATATTTAGTTCATTCATTGTGAATATTTAGTTCAATCATATATTGTGGATATTTAGTTCATTCATTGTGGATTTTTACTTCATTCATTCATTCATTGTGGATTTTTACTTCATTCATTCACTGTGGATATATAGTTATGAAATTGTGGATATATAGTTATGAAATTGTGGTTATATAGTTATGAATTTCTGGATATATAAAAATGCTATTGCCGGGAATCGAACCTGATTTCTTCTTTAAGTGGGACGCGCGTTTTTTTAATCAAAACGGCGCTGTTTTGCAACCGTATGCACCTTGCAAGGTGCATTCGGTTGCACAGCATAATTTGCGGACAAGAATTGGGGACATGCTAGAATTGTCTAACAATACAGGGGTAAGATAGGAAATTATAAAATTCTAAAACTATAATGTGTTTTTGAGTTTTCGGCCGGGTCGAGCACCGAAGCAGTAGTACTCAAGTGTATCGATAGAGTGAGAGAAGAATTTCAGAAATGGCGTCGGCGTTGAGATCGGTCGTGCTCCGTCACGTTCGTTTGCCAGTTTCTCAAGCCCTGACGGCGAGGGGATCGATGATGAGCTACGCCCGATGGATGTCTTCGCACGACGACCACCTCAGCAAGTCGGAGGTGGTTGAAAGAGTCCTCGACGTCGTCAAGAGCTTCCCTAAAGTCGATCCTTCCAAGGTCTCAACTTCCATTCCCCTTTTATTTTCTCTGTTTGTTAACTCTGATAAGATCTAACACTCTGGCTAACCGCTAATTTATTTATGAATCCTGAAAATCTTTGAATGCTGATTCATATCTTGGTACTAGGTTTAAATTTGTGAAGTTTATTGCAATTGTTGATATGAAAGCTTAGCAATATGCATTGTTGAACCATTATCCATTAGGCTTGTTTTGGAGCTTATTGTGTTATTCGTAAATGGGAAATTCTTTTACAATTTTAAGGAAATAGGAATGGTATTCCATACGGAATGGAATAGGTAAGCAATAGAAGGAATAGACTTTAGGGAATGTTATTCCATTCCTGACATATTCCATGAACCAAACATGTTGTTATATTACATCACTTCTTTTTAAACTTTTAGTTGATTAGCAGAATGTTGAATGTTTCCTTTTCGTATTTGTGCTTATTGACCAATCACATGGATGATCTACATTTGAAGATATCAGTGACTTAATAGTTAGGGTGTAATATGCAGAGCGATTGTTTTCAAGTCTTTTTTCCTCACTTAATTTAGTGCTCTTAGGCCCTTAGCTGAGTTATAGGTTTGTTATCATAAAGGTTGATTTTTATTTTTATTTGGAATAAGGGTCAAATAGGCCATCGAACTGCATACGATAATGCAATTAGGCCATTGAACCTAAAAAACCAACAATTAGGTCCCTAAACTAATCAATTTCAAACAATTCTTCCAATTTGAAGGTTTCCAACAGGTCATCTCCCAAATTAATTATTTTTTAAAAAATAAATTTTAAAAATTAATTATTTTTAAATTATTATTATTTTTTTTTAAAAAAAAACCTTCCTGTTTTTTTTTTTTTTTTTTTTTTTAGTTGAAATAATTAATTTTTAAAATTTATTTTTTAAAAATAATTAATTTGGAAGGATGACATGTTGAAAACCTTCAAATTGGAAGAATTGTTTGAAATTGGTGAGTTTAGGGACCCAATTGTTGGTTTTTTAGGTTTAGTGGCCTAATTGAATTATCGTGTGCAGTTCAATGGCCTATTTGACCCTTATTCCTTTTTATTTTAAATTGATGGAACATCAATTAAGATGCATTTGACTGGAAGCATTGGATTTTAAAATTTCGTATCAGATAATTACCTTGGAAAGTTAGGATTTTTAGACATCTTTCAGTTGTTAGATGATAACTTCCCTACGTGGCTATGTGGATAAATTTCTAGTTAGGAATACTAATAGTAAATGGTAGAGTTGAAGGTATAACGAATGATATTAAATTTTGAGGGTGTTACTAAGGGGAAGTGTGTCTTTCTCTCATTTGTGCCAAGTTGAAATTTTTCTTTTAATGTGTTTGTTTATTTCTTTGGTTCATTAGGAGAGCGGGGGTTGAACTACTTGTAGGAGGTCTCTTGAACAACCTGAGCAAAGGGCCATGGTTTTTTATGTCCTGATTATTGATTGGTGGTCTTTCTTACTGAAGTGATTGGTGATCTTTCTGACTGAAGTGTATTATTCCCTTTTGTATCTGTAATTCAGTATCCAGGGAAATTGCAGAAAATCCTTTTAATTGTCACAAATAATTAGACTGTTTGGATTGTTGAAGCATCTAAGTTCCAAGCAAATGTAGGTCAGATAGGTTTTCTTGAGGGGTTGAGGTTATCTGTTCTACAATTCTACCTCTCAATCATCCTTCATCAATGTGTTTCAATCCAGCACAGTATTTTACAGTAACCATGTAATGATGGTTTCCCTATCGCTTAAGTGAAATTTGGCAACTAGGAGTAGTAGTTCCAAGTCTTTTCTTGCTGATGAATACTAATATATTCAATTTATGTTGTTCTGTCACTGTGATTTATTCTGCCCTACTGTTACTGCAAGCGGATAACATTTTTATTATAAACAACGTGGGTGGGTAGGTAGTGCATTAGTGGAATGGCAACACTTTCAACTGAAATAGCAAAGTACTCATTGACTGAAGTGCATTTATATGCTCATCAGAGAGCACCATGATTTATGAAAACAAGATTTTATTCACGTGAAACAGTAAAAAAGAAATCAAGGGTTCATTATAAAAAAAATTATACATTCATATCTCATATAGTTTAAAATCTAATCCGTGTTTCTTGTGAAATTGTTTGCAGGTGACTCATGAAGTCCATTTTCAGAAAGATCTGGGCTTAGATAGCTTAGACAACGTGGAGATCGTAATGGCTCTAGAGGAAGAGTTCAAACTGGAGATTCCAGACAAGGAGGCTGATAAGATCGACTCATGTGCACTTGCAATCGAGTATATTTATAATCATCCTATGGCAGGTTAAGTTTAAGCTCAGGTTGTATTTTCTTTGAAAAGTAGTATAGTCTGCGCCTTTCTGTTTTGCTTATAAGCTAAATCCATTAGGTGGATGTAATAATCATACTATTCAACGAGAGTTTTATGAACTTCAAACTTCATTCATTTTTCAACATGCTACGCTTTTTTCATCCAGAGATTTTTGCTCCCCTCAATTGCCATGCAATATATTTTTGCAGCCATTAATGGACAATGTTTTATACTTTGTGTTTGGCCTTAACCATGACTTACATTTTCAACTGTTAGAAACTATTATGTACAATTTTTCTTCTCTTCAACTTCCAATTGAAAGACTTGATAGTTCAACAAGAGTGAATCCAATTGGAGGTTAATGTCATTAAAAGCATGTCATATAAGCTGTATAAGCTGAATATGTACCGTTAAAAGGGTAAAAATAATTTGTAAAATATATAAGCAATATTAAATGTCGATAATGATTCTTTGTTCAAGCTATTTAGTAGCTTAATTTTATACGGAGTACAAGTTTAAGAAACTACGCTACCCACACCTGTACCCATACTGACTTAACATCTCGTGGCCTTTCTATCCTAATAACGACATCTAATGGCCTTTCTATCCTATTATCTTATTAGAAGCTAACATCTCGTGGGCTTTCTATCCTATTAGAAGGTAACGATAACATCTCGTGGCCTTTCTATCCTATTTGAAGTAGACATTATTCTTCCTATTAGTACTATTCATTGTTGTTAAGAAATTTATAAATGTTTAATTAAACTCCAGTGTAACTATAATTAGTAAGATATATTATGGAGTCATTGATAAATGAACCTTTCCTAGCTAGTTAAATTTTTTATTTTTTTGAGGAAGCTAGTTAATTTTTCTTAAAAGGAGTTTTTAAAGTTTCTTTTTATAACTTAGATTACTTGAACACTTGAATTCTAGAGGTTGTTTACAAATGAGTCTCATGAGGGGTATTTATACCATTTTCCTCTCCTTAATAGATGGTGGAATCCACTAGACCCTATGGCTAAGAATCAATATCTATAACTCTCCTTAAATCTGTACCCAACCCTAAAGTTTTAGAGGATTCTATGATATTCTATACATCTCTACAACTACTATTAGTGTTATATATATGTTTCTATAAAATTCTATAAACTATGGGAAAGTCCAAGATAGGTCTAGAAGGATGTAGGAAGCCTCAGGAATTTGTAGCGAAGTGCCCCAAGCATTACACTAAGCTACCTAGACTTAATACTACTGTACTTCAATACATGGATGTCAATTTGCCTCGTCCTCAACTGAGATTTCCAATTCCTGCCCTGACGGAGACGGGAATATGCCTAATCGTCCTGCTTTATCCCTGAATAATTATTGTAATTTAAAAATTATATATATATATATATATATATATATATATATATATATATATATATATATATATATATATATATATATATTGAAAATAGGATTTATATTTAAAATTTTATTATTATTAAAAATTGCACTAATATGACCTAACACTTTTATATTCTGATCCCCACCCGTTTGCCATCCTACTCCAGCGCATTAGTTACGTTGTTTACAATTTCACAATGAGGGGACTAACATATATAATATCAAATCATATATTCTAATGATTTTTTTTTATAATAATATTGACTCTATTATGATGTAGTATTTGTCCCTATGTGACCTCTCATTTGGGAGAATTAATAAGCTACAAACTACTCTATAAATTTATTATTAAAGTAACATCTTTATGTAATATTAACATAGAAAGTTACGAAATCCATGAGTAAATTTTTATAACTAATTTTTTATGATCTATGATTAATCTTGTAGTTAAGTGATCACATCATGTATCATTGATTTAGTTGTCGAGTGGCACTACCCAATCCAACTTATTATATGTGTCACATGCATATACTTATGAATGAATTGTATGCATATACTTATGTATTTACCAATGTTCCAGAAGAAAATGTCACGGTTACCCATACGAGTTGATGAAACGGAGGTAGAAGAAAGAATCTGTCCACTTTAAACATAATTTCTATTATGGCCGTTGAAGTTTGAATATTGGTTTCTTCTCCTAAATATTACACACTAAATCACTGAGCTAAGTTTGTACGGGTATGAAACGAAAATCTTGATTTCATTGATATGGTGTTCCAAACATGGACAAATTAAATTAAAGAAATAGCCAAAACCAACATCCAATAATCTCATCAATGCAGTTTCCCTTCCTGAATCAGATGAATGACGGACAGCGCCATGGCAGACAACTGGAAAGTGGCGTAGTTACCGGCCACAAACGGCGAGACCCGGCGGCCGCAGCCGCCTTCGTCGCGCTCCTTCACGAACAAGTCCTCGCAGTCCACCGCGTATTCCAACACGGCGGAGAGCTTAACGTTGGCGTCACTGTACCTCTTATGCTTGTAACTCTTCAACGCCTCTCCCACGTGCGGGATGGCCTCCGTGTATTGATCGTAGCACTCACTCACGCACCGCCTCAACTGCCGCTTCACCTTCCCGCCCTTCACCAGAGCCCGGATGTGGCGCCTCGTGTCCGTCGCGTTCGTCATGATCAGGTCGATGCACGTCATCCCTATGCGGCGCAGCGTCCTGCATTGCCTCGCCGGCCTCGCCTGCAGGGCGGAGATGCAGAAGGCGTAGTCGATGTCGGGGTCGGTTTTCGTGCTCATTTTGCAGGTCTTGTGGATCAGGGCGTGCGCGTGCTTCTCCTTGTCGGTGGCGCCATGGATGATGAATGGGAAGAGGGAGAAGGAAAGTAGTAGGAGAATGGAAGATAAAGTTGCCATTTTTATTTGTTTTTTGTTCTTCTGTTTGGTTTGGAATAGTAAGAATTAAGATCAGATGTTCTTGCTTCTATCTCGTGATGCCATTTATAGGTAGCTAGGGTGAAGTAAGTATTCTAGGAGATAAAATAGGATCCATTTTCTTGCTATTTTGTATTGTTTGTTTTTTAATAACAGAATTTTTATTTATTTATTTAAATTTATGCATGATTATTTTGGATTCATTTTAATTTTCTTCTCCTTGTGATAAGTATGTGGTCAAATTTAATTGACAGTTGTATGATTTTCCAGGTTTTACTGGAAACCTTCCTCAATTGGTCCCTGACCAAGTTCTGAAGTTTAAGCAACTTACTGTGCTTACACTGGCTTAGACGGCCAAGGTAAGTTCTTGTTAACTCTTGTTCTTTAATAGAAAAACATGCACTTTCAGCATATCTTTTTAGTGTCTCAAAATGCCACTTAAGCATGAGGGGTGGGCATGGTCGAATTTGAACGGATCATAATTTTTGGCATATAAATTTTTTGGATTAAGAATTTTTATACTCGAAATTTGAACCGAAATATAAGCACATTATTTCGGGTTCGGATGATTCAGATCGGGCTGGGTATGAGTTCGAATAGCTATACCTCTTAAAATATTAAGATTAGTTTTAATAATTAAAATCTAATGTCAAATTCTAAATTTAAATTTAAATAAAAAGCAATTAAATACTCCGTAATATATTTAACAAATTACAACTCAACTTTTGTAATAGTACAAGAATTTACTAATATAATAATTATTACAAACACATTAATAAGAGACAATAATAACAAAATTACAAAATGAGGTATATAGTGGTGCATTGAACTATTGAAATGCTTTAGTGCTTGATGCACAGTTGTTCATCCACAAGTTGTAGTTACATTTTTTAATTTTAATTTTCCTTCAATAAAGAAAAAAACACAATGAAACATTATCAAAATTTATGAAAAGAATTAATAAATATTTACAAATACTATCACATAGGAGACAATAATACACATCAATACATCATTCTCATTAGCTTCACTATATGTTCCCTTTTACGATACGATTTCAGTTTTACTTTTTCTTCTTAGTAAACAATTATGCAATCATCCTAACAAGATCACTCTTCACAGTGCAACATATACACTCATTGTTAAGTACTTAAGCATCATAATGCTACAACAATTATTTTTGCAGCAACCAATTTCTAAAGAGCCATGCATATTTACTTCACCATATTGCAATATATACAATTTAGTATAAACTTAGCACCTCTTAGTATTTTCAAAAGAGAGGTTTTATAGATTTTAAAATATAAACTTGAAGAAGTTAGACAAATAAAAACAACAAAAAGTTGTTCAAGAATTGACCATGTTCATTATCAATTCGGTAAAGCATTCTACAATACTCAATCAACCAAATACTCAACCTCATTCTCAATAATTGTGGTCGAGCGGCATAGTTGTGACCCTCAAAAAGTATGTATGAATAGATATTACATTGTAATAGAGTCAACAATATATATATATATATATATATATATATATATATATATATATATATATAACAACAATTAAATATAATACATATAATAAACTAAAATAATATATTCTTACCATAAATGGTGTAAAGTCCACCTTAAACTCACCAATGTTCTACTTAAGTATATACTGTAGGTATGTGATACAATGATACCAAATCACACATTTCCGACGATCTTGTGATGATAAAATAATATATTTATGTAATTTTAATATAGAAGGTTTTATAGGATCCAGATGTGATGTTTCATAAGTAATATTTATTTTATGACTAATCTTATAGTTAATTAAGTAATTAATATCATGAATTATTGATTTAATGATCGAGTGATAGACGTTACTATACTTAACATAATATTTTAATTTAGATGTCTCACATGCATACTAGATTATGAATTGTATTTAATTACTACACTCCGTATTTAGTATTTACCCATGTTCGTTCTAGAAGAAAATAAAGGCCTGTTTGGTAAATGGCGGTTAGTTGTTGGTTGATTGAGTTAATTAGAAGGTATAACTAGTTGATAACATTAGTTGATTATAGAAAATTGTTTGGTAAATTAGTGGTTAGCTGTTTGGTATAATTTCCTTTCTTAAAAAGCTTATTGAAAAAATTGTTTGAGCACCTTTTTGAATTTTAGCATTTTGAAATTACAAAAAGCTAATTAACCAAACATTTATATTGATTTTTTAACCAAATCAAAAAGCTAATAGTGGTCAAATAAGCCAAAATTGACCTAAATAGACTAACTGTTCTACCAAATAGGGCCAAAATGTCACAACTATTGGCCGACCATATGAATTCACAAGTAGTTGTATGGACCATATATTTTGGATGTTATAAAATAATATAA
Source organism: Ipomoea nil (assembly GCF_001879475.1). NCBI lineage: Eukaryota > Viridiplantae > Streptophyta > Magnoliopsida > Solanales > Convolvulaceae > Ipomoea > Ipomoea nil. The sequence continues at coordinate 2,773,331 of NW_017616616.1, read as the reverse complement.
TGTACATTTAGTACAAAAATAATGTATTTTTAATATATTAATAGTGTATATTGTATTTAGAAAAAAGTACATTTTTTATATAATGTACATTAAATACACAAATAATGTACATTTAGTATATTAAAAATGTATTTTTTTTTTGTTATGATCCACACCATAATTTCCAAACATGGCCTAGCTAGCTAGCACACATGAAAGCCATCACCGCATTCAATGCAATCTGGATCGATCAATGCAGTAGAAGCAGACGCACCACGGACAGCACCATCCCAGACAACTGGGCAGTGTCGTTGTTCCTCGCCGAAAACGGCGAGACTCCCCGCCGCAGCCGCCGGCTGGCTTGTCTCGGCTGCGGCCCTTCATGAACAACATATCGCATAACATCACAGAATCCATGACCATGCTGAGTTCAGCCTCCGCCTCCATGTACTTCTTATGCTTGTAATCCATCAAAGCGTTCCCCACTCGAGTGACGGCACGGTCGTAGAGATCGTAGCACTCATCCACGCACCGCCTCACCCAGGGCTGCACCTTCCCGCTGTTCACCACACCCCGGATGTGGCGCCTCGTGTCCGTCACGTTGTTCATGATCAGGTTGATGCACGTCATCCCTATGCCGCGCAGTGTCGCGCATTCCTTGGCCGGCCTCGCCTGCAGGGCGGAGATGCAGAAGTCGTAGTGGATGAAGTTCTTATTATACGCGTGGATAATTTTGCAGGTCTTTTGGATTAGGGTATTCTCCTTGGCGCCATAGATGATGAATGGGAAGAAGGAGAAGGAAAGTAGTAGGAGAAGGAAAGTAGTGGGAGAAGATAAAGTTGCCATTTTCTTGTTCTTCTGATCTAATCTGTTTGCAATAATAAGATGTTCTTAATTTGGGAGCTAGATAAAATAGGATCCATTTTAAGTTCTTGCTATTTTGTCTCTATGACACTACTTTTCTATAACTTTTAAGTAATACTTTAAAATTAACACAATTTAAAGCATTCAACATCTAATATTCTAACCACTTCAAGAGTACTTACTAATTCATATTTAGCATGGTCATGCTATCAAAATTTAACCTACATGAGATGTGAGAATAATATAATTTTGACTCATGTTGCACTTACTAATTAATAACCTTTGCGCTAGCTCTAATGTAATAGCCTGGAATACTTCAGCCACTAAGGATGTATAAGGATGCACTATGTAAACTTCACTCTTGTATAATTAACTCAAAATATCATTGTACTACTTGACGGAGTGTACGAGTACATTAAGTAAACTCTACTCTTATGTAATATGTCAGAATATTTCAACGAGCCACTACGAGAGTGTGCGATGATACACCAAGATGAGTAAACCATATTCTTGTGTAATTGGCCATAATATTTCAACCACTACTATACGTAAGTGTGTGCATGAGTACATTGGGTAAATACCTTCCTTTTTTGTTGTTGTTGTTGTTGTTGTTGTAATTGCACACAAATAATGCAACCATACAAAATAGGTAAACCGCAATAAGAAAACCTTGTTTGACAAGTTCGACTGATATGATTTTGACAAGAATCAAATATGTGACATTTTAGTACGATGAGAATCGTGTTACACTCACGTGATCACTCGGTTGGATAAGTTTGAGAATGTTTTAATTTTTGTAATGGAATCTATATTTATACTATTAATAGAAATGAAATCCCCCATTTTAACTTCCCGCCCAAAGCAATTCTATACTATTAATGTTGACGTAATATTGTAAACTAGTGTAATACAATTCCTAATAGAATATATTCTTTCATACTTTTATATTCGTACTATAATTCTACATTTAAATTCAAATTCGTAATACATTGATATTAATAATATTAAAATTTCTATTACTGCCCAAGGACCTTGTAGTCTAATGGCACTGCACCAAGTTGTTTCTTCACAGAGAGGTGTGGGTTTGAGTCTTAGTGGAGGCATACTACATTATAATAGAGGTAGCATATAATTTAGTCACAGACTCGTTTTTGCCATTTAACATCTCAGATTATTATTTTTTGGACATTTTTAGTCATTCTTATAACTTTTCATATTTTAGTAAGAGTATTTTTATATATTCATATAATCGTATTTTTCTTTTGTTATTTTTTTCAATTTCAACCGATTTAATTGGTTTAGAATTTTAGGTAACCTCCGATTTTTAGTAACCAACATTTAGTAAAGTTCTAAACCAATTAGATCGGTTGAAATATATATATATATATATATATATATATATATATATATATATATATATATATATGAACATACAAAAATGTCTTTACTTAAAATAGGAAAAGTCCTGAAAATGACTAAAAGTGTTCAAAAACTAATAATTTGAAATGTTAAATGACAAAAACGATAGTGTGAGACTATATTTAGAATTATCACCAAAGACAAAAGAAATATGGTGGAATTAAGTCAAATTTTAATTATAATCTAAAATAATATGGAACATTTCTAAAAGCCAATGCGAATGTGTGAACTTTATGGGGGAAAACCGAAGACTATATCAAGTTCGAGGACGAAGCGCAAATTTCTACGAAAGCGCACAAATACTACTCGTGACCCCGTAAAGTGAAAAATCTCTCCCGTGAAACTTCTCGGCGGATGGCGAGGCCGGTGTCGGAATCCCGCAGCAACATAGCCGCCGTTCAGGCCACCAACGACGATGCATCCGCCAGCAAACTGTACTATCTTCATACATAAAACGCTTCCTTTCTCATTTTCCCCAACTTTCTCAGTTTCTTCTAACTTAGACACAATGGCTGTAGAACAAGCGAACCAGAAAATTTATTATGCAAAAAGCATTCAGAAATAGAAGTTTTCATTTATATTCATTTTTTTTTCTGTCGATGAGTCTTATGTTTTTCTTTCGACTAATTTGCGTAATTGAAGGTCTTGCGTGAGGAAAGGATACATCAAAGATGATTATGTTCACTTGTTTGTTAGAAGGCCAGTTAGACGATCTCCCATAATCAATCGCGGTACGGCCGTACTTTTCAGATGCTCATAGATCACATAGTGGTTTATCTTTGATTTGCTTTTTAATTACAATACACGCTCATTGATTTTGCGCTTGTTTTTGTGGAAACTGTTGAGTAATAAGGTTATTTTGCTCGATGGGCGGCACTTAGGAAGCTTCTATATCAGTTTCTTGACTGTGAGCCAAATTCTGGTGAAGAAGGAAAAACTAAGAAACAAATAGTATCACTGGGAGCTGGCTTTGATACAATGTATTTTCAGCTGCAGGTGCATAAGCTTCACCGAGAGCTATGGTTGATTTCACTTATAATGATTTTAAGTTTGGGATCCTTGCTATAATTTCATGTTGCGCATAAGGTCTATTGCTCCTGGCTTTGAATCTTTCACATCCACTACTGCAAAGTCTGACATTATGATTTAAGGATATGTCAGCGTGTGTCGGAAATTCAAATGCATTTTAGGATTACAAGTCCCTCATGCATTCCTTGTAGCATCTAAATGAATACCCACTAGTCAAGCTAGGGGACACAGGACATAGAACATAGATAAAACTTGTGATTTGCAAACAATTAGAAGAGAGAGAGAGAGAGAGAGAGAGAGAGAGAGAGAGAGAGAGAGAGAGAGAGAGAGAGAGAGAGAGCAGTTTCACAAACTTGATGCTTGTTATTGTAAGGGCTATTGTTAAGCTTTTGGTGATAGATGGTGGTGCATAAATAAGGTTTTAGGCTTTGCTTCAGGTAATGCCCAAGGCATTGGTTTCCCATGAGCCCTTTCTAGTTGTTTGAGTTCCTATTGCCATGTGTTTTGGGTTCAATTTATCCCATTTAAAATGACATACTATTATTTATTAATCTGTAGCATATGCATTTGACTAAAATTACCCTTTCCTTTCTTTTGGCAGGATGAAGGGAAAGCACCTCATCTTTATGTTGAACTAGATTTCATAGAGGTGTGGCTTGCTTTGATTTAATGACTATACTTTTAGATTTGAGCTCTTTACTACCTTTTGCAGGTTGAGAAAATGTGCTTAGCCATGTAAAATTTGTTTCTTGAGGTTATTTTATTGTATTGCTACTAGAATACTAGAAACAAGTTCCCTAATCTATTAAGCACTCTACATTATGGATTGCACTCTGCCCTTTTCTCAAATTCTGTAAACCTAATTTGCATCCCTGAGCCACATGCATCCCATTTTTGGCCACCAGTGGGAACCCTACTGCATGCTTGCAAGTTCCGCTGCGTGACCAACACACTATTTTTTTCCTGCTTTTCTTTCCATTTTCTATCATTTCCTTTGTTTTATTTTCTTTATTATTATTATTATTATTATTATTAATTATTATTATTATTATTTGGTTATAAAGGCAAGATAAATGTAATAGTCATTATATGCTGTCTTGAAGCAATGGAACTCATGTTCTGCAAACAATCAAATTCTGACAATTTTGGAATTGTGTGCTACTGCTTATGTTACCCAAATATCAAATTAAGAAAATACGTCTAAATATAATATCAACCTAAAAAGTTACTCTGTACAATTTAATGTTTTTAACCATTAACAAGTACTAACTGAACTGGCTTCAAACTAGACACTGTCAAACACTCAAACACATGAACAATGATTGAAAAATAATTCCCCTTGTGCTCAAAAGTTCAGCCTGGGCAACAGTTTCACTGCAATTGACAAAAATTTCCTTTGTATTCCATGCCGTGCTTTGCCATCCCTAATCCCACTTATTACTGCATTAGGGATTTTCTTTTTACTTTTTGTCAGAATACCACATTGGTATAGACTTTAATCTGTGGATAATTGACTGCTAGGTGACAAGCAAGAAAGCAGCTCTTATTGAAAACTACAGTCAGTTGAAGGAAAAAGTTGGTGAAACAGCATCGATTTCTTCAGGTAAAAGCGTGAAGCAGCTGTTCTACAATTTTAAACTTCATAATTTTATTTATTTATTTATTTATTTTTCATTTTGGGATCAGGAATTTGTATGTCCAAAATTTGAATACTTTTGCATGGTGTAAAATATATGTGATGATATTTTTCCTATGAATATTCATATGTTGGAAAAACAAATGGTTTTAGCTCAAGTTACAGGTTTTTTTTTTTAAATGCATTTCTTTGTTGCTATGACCTTATAGAATTTTATTTTGCAAATATGCAGCATGAGCTATCATGAAAAGAGAAGAAAAAGCCTAGTTAACCTTAGAACTTTATCCTGTGGCAAAAATCACTTGCATGCTCTCAATTTAATTTGACATACTTATTTATTGCCATTACTGAATTTCATGAATAATTTATCTATTTCTTGAGGTCGTTTCAAATAAATAGTAGATTTATATGATTATGTATGATTCTGGCAAAATTTTTCATCTGATTCAGGTAAGCATGTAATTGATTTCGCAAGTATCTATTTCTTGATGACCTGTCAAATGCAGAGTCAATATCGTTTAGTTGACTCGTTCCTGACTCTGAAAAGAATTGGTTTGGCAAACTTACCAAAATTGTTATTTATACTCACACTAGCCAGTTTTACATCTCACTAGTTGGGGAATGGATCTTTCACCTTTAAATTAATCTTGGTTTCATTTTTGGGCCTAACTTTGGAACAGAATGTATGGTTTCCATATTCTGCTTTTATTGACAAAAGTTTGTTTGTTTTGTAAACGAGATGTGTAAATGCCTAGGTGCCTTCATCCCTAATTATGCTGCCTTTTAGTAAATAAATCAGGTGTTTGTTTACTATTAAGGAAGCATAAAAGGCACCAAACTTGGAATAGAATCTGGTGATACTGTTAGACTAATTAATCTTCTAAGTTGTGCAGAGAGGGGAGAGGTGCTTGGTGATCATTACAAATTGCTCCCTGTTGATTTACGCGACATAGAAAAATTAAATGATATTGTTACTTTGGCAAATCTAGACCCAAGGTATGTATCTGTCTTTTTATCTTTGATAAACCTTACTATGTATTGCTCCAAAATTCCCTGAAACTTTTATAGATTAATGATGCACCTCCATGAAGCTTTTATATAGTCCACATTTGGCAAAGCTTACAACTATGGATTAAATCTTGAACAATCCATAATCCATATCAAGTTACTGATGGATTATTAGTTTAAATAAGCTAAAATGTGTTATACTATCTATAATCTTTGCCAACTATGTATGGGGAGCTTGTACTAACCACTCATTTTCAATGTTCATGCTCTAGAATGGTGATTCATATTTATTTGTGATTATCCTTGTATAATGATTAACCTCCACCATTCTGATGTTATTATCAGTTTGCCAACATTTATAATTGCAGAATGCGTTCTGATATACATAGATCCAGACTCTAGCCCTGCTATTGTTGGTTGGGCATCAAAAACTTTCTCTACGGCAGTATTTTTCTTATATGAGCAGGTTGAGAAAGTACCAGAATCCTTAATTCCTTTTCATCCTTGCTTCTTCTACCTCTTGCTTGAATTTTCTTCTTCTTTGCTTCATTACTCTGCCAACTTTTATTGTAATCACTTGTTTGTATGCCATTCACTTATTTGACAGATTCACCCAAATGATGCTTTTGGGCAGCAAATGATCCGAAATTTGGAGGTAATATCTCTCTTCATTTCTGCAAGGAATTAAATGTCTTATCGTTCATCTAATATTCTTCATTTATTGTAAAACTTGTCTGATGCCTTCTTTTCTCCGTTCCATTTGGCATGTGTCAGAGATGAAAGTCTGTTTTTAACGTAATCATGTATGATTTACCTTATTTCTTTCTCTTTTCTATCTTGAGCTTGCAGTTGTTTGCATAAGTATGCCATACATACAATTGTTTTGAGAAATGAAATGATGCAATAGAATAATTGTGGATCAATGAAAATGAACAGATCAGGAGTATTTTGATTATGAAGCTTACTCAAATATTTAAATATGTTGATTTAGTTAATCAAATTCCTGAAATTTCAGTAGGACTTTAAATTTCTGGCTCAAATTAGATAGTTTCCTGGCACTTCTGAAATGACAAAGTTGTATACATTTAGTAATCAGATCTGAAGAAACTTATTTTTACTTTTCATGCCAGACTCGAGGCTGTGCATTATTAGGAATTTATGCTACACCTACTCTAGAAGCAAAAGAAAAACTTTTCCTTGATCAGGGATGGCAGGTACTCTGAAACTCCTCAATTTAGTTGTGCCCCTACCATCACCATTCCGCACCCCCCCCCCCCCCACCCCCCACAAAAGAACATATTTCTCCTATTTGTATGCCTCCATTACATGGACAATTGATGTTTTTGGGTGCTTCCAGAAAGCTGTTGGTTGGGATATGTTACGAGTTTATACTGATTTTGTGGAAGCTCAAGAAAGACGCACGTAAGTTCCTTATAACATCATGGAATGTAAGATGTTTTAAAACAGTATGGCTCTCACACAGCTGATTATGGTTAGAGACTTAGAGTATGATGATTGCCATATGCTATTACTAGTATTGGAAGTGCTATGCTAAAATGCTAAATGAGTATTACCTACTTAATGCATGGTCGATAATTAGAAATTGGCATGTCTACTATAAAATGTTATGCTTATAGTCAAAACTATTAAGGAAAATTTGTTGGCAACTTGGCATATTTATCTCATTGCTCATTTTATCTTATTAGTGGAGAATTTTGTATTGTACACATGTTCTCTGTGGATATAGGCAATACTTTTGAAGTTCCAAATATTTTCTTGTTCTGAGATAAACATCTGCCTTATTTTTTGATTAGCTTTTACACTATATTTACTTTTGTAGTGTTATGTTTCTCTCTCTCTCTCTCTTTTCACTGGGAAGCTTTGTAACTTTAGAGATGTTCTGATTCTCATATGTAATATTCTATATATTAGGATTGAAAGATTGGAATTGTTCGATGAGTTTGAAGAGTGGCACATGATGCAGGTAATTCTCCTCTTAGGAAAAAGCAGGAGTAATTTGCTGGTCCCATATCTTATTATACGGATTGCAGGCAATGCGCATGCGGACTCTCATTTGTCTAGTATAATGATATCACCTTATTCCTCCTAACCTTAAAACCGTATACTGCTGGACAATGGATTGTTCATGTCTTCTCTAATCTTGAAACTATAAAATTAGTGTTGTGGCATAATATCAACCATTTTGATTCACGCAAAAAGCATATTCTGTATCCTCTGTAGCCTTTAACTCTGGCATGGATCATGCATCTAAACTGCTTGACACATTATATTTCTGTGTGTAGGCCTCCATTCAAGACTAAATTGCTTTAGATGATATGATTAAAGGAATTGGATTTCTAAGGATTACAATATAATATGAGACTTTATTGGCCGAGGGAGAGAGAGGAAGTAAAATTATGCCAGTCATCTTGTGGTCCCAATTATGTAAATTTTACCCGAAGGGTTATTTTTTCTCTTGCTAGGTTATATTTTTAGGTTTTGCTTGGTGGTAAGTCATTTTACCTTTCCAGGTATTAGATCGGTGTTCAAATACCATCTACACCATCCCCAATTAAATGCACCTAAAAACCAGGCTATAAATTCAGAGATATGTTGACAACTTCACAGTAATAGTGTGCAGCTTTAGCCCAAAGTCATGAAATTTAAACTTAACTGAGATTGTTTATAAAAATGACTTTTGATTAGTTATCCTGCAATTGCATTCTTTCAGGAGCACTACTGTGTTGTGTATGCAATCAAAGACTTGCTGGTATGCATTTAGCATATTTTTATTGAATTTTCCGACATTTATTTATGCATGGAATCCTGACCATATTACTGGATTGTTGACCGTGCTTCAGGGTATGTTCAAGGAATTTGGTTTCCCTAATGTCCAGCCTTTGATAGGCACCTCCTCTGCAACATCCTCTTGAAGAATGTGCTGTTACCTGTTTTTGAAGTTTTTTATTCTCATCTGTGTGATGCATAGATTCTACTTTTACATGTATGAACCAGAAGATCAGGTACTTAAAGCCTAAAGCTATATGGGTGTCGACCAGTTACATAGCTCTATTTATTCTTTGTTTGACTTATAGGGAGAAATCCATCCTTTTGCAAGCTGTTTAGCAAATAAAACATGGTGGGGACCCCTTACACAGCACAAGGTTGTGTCATCTCATGGGGCCTTTGGTCTTGTGTATGGGTGGTCTCCTCCTCCTCCTCCTTTACATATCACTTTGCTCAACCTTTTGTTCTTTTGCATTTTGTCAATTTGACCATAATACCCACCGCATTGGTAGATACCCTAATCAATGCACCCTCATTAGCCACACAACCTACCTTGCTCAAAATATTGAGTTATTATTACTGTTGTTTTCCTTGTCGGTTTTGGTATGTTAGTGGCACGTAATTTGGTACAGGGAGCATGAAATTCAATGCAGTGAAATAGCGAAACATTTTATTATATGTTAAATGCCCATGCTTTGCTTAGTGCAATCCTTGTAGCTCGACTCCCACATTTGTATTTACCTCCTCCGCCAAGGCTCAATGGCAGGGTTTTGGATAGGAGGGGAACTTGTTTCAGCATCTTGGATGACAGTGAAATAAAGTGGTGGCTAGGACCACATGAGAGAGAGAAAAGTTGTTTCACCAATGGTAAGATGGAATAATATATTGCTGCTGATGAAATAGGTATGTGTGAAACTGCCCCCCACCCCCACCCTTTAATTTGTACCTTTTTAGGAGAAGATGGTTACATGGTTTTTCTAAGGATTGCAGCCTAGTATGACTTTTTTTACTACTTACTACTACTACTACTATTCCTCCTTGGTAGTATCTGTTTTCTGCCATCTAGTGTGTGTTTGGTCTCTGATGAATTCCCCAAATTCTGGGATGCCCTCTGGCAGTTTGGCTTACTTACTCTTTAGGGCAGAAGATCTTTGAGTTTGATTACTCACTGTTGTTGTTGTGAGAAAATGAGCAAACAAGATTAGTTGGAGTCTTTGTCTCCTAGCTCCAATTGTGATATTATATGAGTTACATACTGAATTGGCCGGTGGAGTAAAAGCTGTCTTCACACTCCATTGTGCTTTTCTTCTTTGGAATTGATGAAAACATTTTCACCTACTTGCTCATTTACTAATATCTTGTCCAACCACCCAAATAACGATAGAACCAAAATTGAAGGTTGCAAAAGCCTCTTATTCTCAATCATATACTTTAAGCCATTGAAATCAAGTTCGTTTTTAGTATACTGAATATTTATTTTAGTATATTAAATGTTCATTTTTTGAAGGTAAACTATTTGTACATTAAAAATGAGTATTTAGTGCCTGCACGAGCTTAGCTCACTAGTTCAGTAGACAGTATTTGGGAGAAGAAACCAAGGTTCGAAGTAGCGTGGGGATTATGCCCTAAGTGGGTAGATCCATTGTGTGCACTGGCATTGAGTCACTATGTTTTATATCTTCTCACAAGGGGTCTGCCTACTTAGGGCATAATCCCCACACTACTTCGAATTTTGATTTCTTCTCTCAAATACTGTCTACTGAACTAGTAAGCTAAGTCCGTGCATGCACTAAATACTCATTTCAAAAAATGAACATTTAATATACTAAAAATGACTATTCAGTATACCAAATACTCATTTTTAATGTACTGATAGTTTACCTTCAATTTTGGTTCTTCTCACAAGGGATCTATGGGGCTGAGGTGTTGGGGGCACTTGAGGTTGAGGATTCAACCTTTATGGGAGAAGAAAATGAATATTTAGTATATTGAAAATAAACATTTATAGTGATCTTTATTACAATGTAGATCATGATTCATAATATAATTTGCCCTTGTTTCTTGTTTGGATTGTGTGAAAGTTTGTTAAGAAAAGGGTTTTTTTTTTTTTTGGGCATATAAAATATGGTATTTCTACCATTGTAAAATTAATCTTGATTTAATTTGGGTTATATTCATAGAGTTTCACTCTTACCTGAGGAGTAAGGCTTGACTCAGAGTTCAAAACCTATTATACACATCCAAGAGTATTAATCATCCGAATTTAAAAGCATTTACCTTTATATTTACAACTATGCAAAGGTCACCACTTTTTTTTACCACTTATCATGTTCTCTTTTTGCTCAAAAAAGGTTTCTTGGAATATATACTCTCCCTCGTAGAGAATCCCTGGAAAGAAAGGGTAGTTAGTATTTTAAGCTCTGCTTTTGCTAGATAAAGTTGTATACAAAAAGACACAAGAAAAAAAAAATTTCTTGAAGAGGAAGAAGAATCCAACCACATAAACATTATAGGAGAAGTTTAAGGAAAAGAGGGGGTGGGGTGTTGGCTCAAGAGTACTGTTTTTCTCTTTCAATTTTTTTTTTTTTATTTTTTATTTTAAATCTTCTATCCTATGTCAATAGTCCTCTATTCATGGTAGTAAAAAATTCAATCTTCCAAAACAAAAATAAGAGAATTTTTTTTAATCTTGATTAATTGGTGGCATTATTTAATGCCTTTGCACTTCGATAGTTATTCACCATGATCATTCATCATTTTGTTGTATCTTTTTTATGAACCATATTGTTTGTAAATGTTATTCGTTGTTTGGTTTGGTTTGATTTAAATTGATTCGATGTATACCTTTTCCTTTCTTCCCATCATTCCATGTAAGAAGAAAAGGAATCCAAAAAGAACACACAATCTTGATGTTGTAAAGTACATGCTTTTAAGGCAAAGATGTTGCATTTATGTCCTTAAATTATTGACGTGAAAAATATTGTACATGTTTATTCATATTTATTATATACTTTGATTTATGAAAATTTACACCGTCATTACACAAAGGTGTGCTTTAAGTGGAACTTGCCTTGTGATCATAGCGAGTAAAGGACTATAAAGATATAAATCAACTTAGGTTGTCCATTGCTATCTGGCTCAAACTGAGAATGTTAATAGGTAATTATCATAGAAAGTTAAATTTGGAACGTTATGGTTACTAAGTTAATCGTTCAATTTTATTAGTATTATGGAATATATTATTATTATTTTCTGTTAAAAAGGGTTTAGTTAACTCATTACACCTATTTATTTACTGCTTGTACCTTTTTTACTTTGTTGTCCATGTTCCGTTCACACTTGACAGTGCACCAATTAATAAACTTCACTTTTTGACCAAATGCTATGAATATGATCTCTCACATTCTCATGCATGCCGTGCTTGAAAGAGAGCTTAAAAAGGGGAAGGAAACAAAATAATACGGAGTAACAATTACAAAAATTATCAATTTGATTGCCAAACTTAACAACATAAATACCAATTGAAGCTTAGACGAGTTGTCGTGAGTTTCTTCTAATTTTAATAATAGGACTCTCATGTGAGAATGCTCTTTCACCTTTAAAACAAATAAACAAACAAACAAAAAACTTAACAAGAGAAATAAACATTATGTCGCGAAAATTTAGATTTTTTTTTTTTTAAATGTAAGTGAAAAGATAATATGATTATACTTTGTTACATACTTACATGTAAGATAATATGGTCAAACAATTGCTTGGTAACTACAATGACCTCCTAGGTTTGAGTTGACAATGGGCAACTTAAGCTGGCAGTTTACCTTCTTGTGATCCTTTGCTGACGACTAAGGTCACAAGGCGGGTTTCACCTAAACCGTCCATTCAGTTATCAACTACGTACTTTCCCTTAAATCAAGAATTTATGCCCGCTTGGACAACTTAACTGATCGCAGAGGTGAAATTTGTCATAAGAAACCAATGTTCGAGTCTCACTAGCGGCAGTGTGGGAGCAACCTCTCAAAATGAGGGGCTCCTTGTGCGCAGTGAGCAAAAATCTAGCATGTGTTGGTCAGTTGAGTCATCATAGTTTACTAGTCCTCCGCAAACTGTCAAGTCGACGTGTGAAGGCGCCTGGAGTAGACGATTCAACATTTTGTCACAAGAATTTGTGTCATAATATGCTCATTATGAGTTGTTTTTAAGTGTCGCATTGTGCAATAATTGGGTTGGCAATAAGTTCATTTCATTTGGTTTGAAAACAAACAAAAAGAAACAAATATGAGTTCCATCAAACAATATAATACATTAAAATATATAATGCAATTTGCAAGAAATTCATTCCTAGCTATGAAATGCTACCATCCTAAAAGACAAATTCTACTAACATCAAGATGTGACAACCACAACAATAGTGTATAAGTAGTAATGAATGTCATTATAGGCAACCAAAATCTAATATAGAATCCTCTTCCTCATCCTCTAGTGGGCTCATCCCACATCAGATCCACCCTTTTTTGCCACCACCAATTAGAGCAAAATACAAATACAAGCAATCTTTTTTGTTGGGAAAATACTATTATGATATGTGTTTATTTTATCCTCTTTGGAGTTGGGTAAAATAAGGGTATCCTTTCCCAAAATATACTGCCCAAAATGTTTATACATACAAAGATTTAGTGTGAAAAGAGTTACGTTTTCGATGTTTTTTTAAAAAAAAAAAAGAAAAAGAAAAAGAAAAGAAAGAAGTGCACTTTATGAGTTGTGACAATGCAGAAGATTATAAGATTCTCATGGTGTAAATTTGAACGGTTTAACTTCTTTAATATAGATATTTATGTTATAATATCTTAAAATCTAAAATTCTAAATTAAGTATGGATTTTTTGTTATATTCAACAAAGTTGAATTAGCTTCAAACTTGAGAGAAAATGTACTAATAGTACCCTATGGTCGATACAAACATATATGTTGTTTTTTTGTTCTGCAAAATACTATTGATACCACTATCTCAACATAGGCATGCAACACCATTAAAAAAAAATGAAAACTAAAATATTTAAAATTATTATACTCACTCTATTAGAATATAATATACTTTCTCAAAGCTATTAAAACACAAAGACCTCTAATTTAGAAGGATTAGCGAGACCTACAAGCTATTTGTCACATTCCAATTGATTTAATAACAAAAAGTTTTAATTATTACTCCGTAGTTATTAATTTTATTTATGCATATTTAAAGCAAATACGGAGTAATTTGTTTAAAAAGAAAAATACGGAGTAAGAAATAAAATATTTAACGGCGTTTTATGATAATTGTCAACAATTAAATATTTAAAATTTATTTTTAAAGTAGAAGTAGCCGTAGAGAGTAATGGGCAGACGCAAACTGATGAGAAGTCAAGTCAAGAACACACTGTGAACTTGTGAAGAAGAAGTGGGAGTACATCTTCCCCCACCACCGCCAACAGCTCCGGTACGGCCGTTTCGACCGCCGTGCGCGACGGGAGAGACGGCGGAAATATTGCGTTTTTGTTGTTGTTGTTTTTTTTTTCTGTTGTACTTGAATTTTGTTTAACCAGGACATGGGGTGCACGGCGTCGAAGCTGGACAACGAGGATACTGTCCGGCGGTGCAAGGAGCGGCGCCGCCTGATGAAGGAGGCGGTGTATGCTCGCCACCATTTAGCCGCCGCCCATTCTGACTACTGCCGCTCACTTAAACTAACTGGCTCTGCTCTGATTTCCTTCGCCGCCGGCGAGCCTCTCTCTGTCTCGGAGGAGACGCCCGCCGTGTTCGTCCGCACTCCTTCCTCCGCGTCCACCTTCAAAACCCCTCCGCCGCCGCCGCCGGTTCGCATCCCTTCTCCATCTCCGTCGATTCACCAACCCCCGCCACCACCACACTACTCCGTCGCCTCCCAGCCGCGGCAACCCCAAGTCCACCGGAAAAAGCCCGTGAAACTGCCTCACATCCTCTCGGAATCGAGCTTCCCCGCTACACCAAGGAACCACAATTTCTTCGAAAACGAAAACTATACATACGACGCGAAAGCGAATTCAACCTATTCCAGCACTCCCTCACAAGCCTCCTCCGTCTGGAACTGGGAAAATTTCTACCCTCCTTCCCCTCCCAGCTCCGAGTACTTCGAACAGCTCCATAAAAACAACGCCGCTTCCCGCGATCATCATCTCACTGATGATAACGACGAAGATGATAAATCCTCTTCATATTCTCAATTCTCAACCGCCATTCCTCGCGGCGCGGGGAAGGATCAGAACGCATCCTTCAAGCGATTCGATTTCTTCGACAATCAGAGCGTTAACGACGAAAAGGCTTCAGTTTACTCTTCACATTCGCACTACTCTAATGCGAATCTGCGCAATCAAACTCAGTCTAGGCAGAATCATGATCTTCACCGCCGGAGCAATTGGGACAGCGAAGCAGAGAGGGAAGAAGTACAGTGTAGCGAGTGGGAAGACCATGATCATTATAGTACTACTAGCTCCAGCTCCTCTGATGTTGATGAAGAACATGAAGATAAAGGCGAGTTGAGATCTGAGGCTGGGGAATCCCAATCGAATTTTCGGTCTGGTTCAGTGAAGAATGCGGAGGCTGCTGCTGCAGCTACTAAGCTTAGATCAGATTCAAAGAATTATTCAGTGCCAAAATTAGATAAACTGTCCGAAGGAGGTTCGTCTTCCATGAGTTGGGGAAATGGAACTGCAAAAGAGGATTTGGTATCAGATAAAAGAATAGTGGTGAGGCACAAGGATCTGGCTGAGATTGTGGCTGCCATCAAGGAGTACTTTGACAAGGCGGCGGCTGCTGGGGAGCAGGTGTCTGAGATGCTAGAGACTGGTCGAGCACAGCTTGATCGAAGCTTTAAGCAGTTGAAGAGTGAGTTCAATTCTTTTAACTTTAGATGCATATGGATTTGGTTTTCTTGTTTTCCAGGAATTTATGCAACTGTGAATTATAATTCTTTAGTTAAAACCGTATCTAGTGTACATTTTGTGAAGGATAGACCGCTTTTGATGATGTTATATTGTTATCAAATTGTGAACTTGGTTTTTGGATTGCAGAAACTGTGTATCATTCAAGCGGAATTCTTAGTAACTTGAGCTCAAGCTGGACTTCAAAGCCTCCTTTGGCTGTCAAGTATAAATTTGAACCTAGTTCGATCCATGAACCAGGTGGTCCGAAGAGTTTGTGTTCCACCTTGGAGAGCCTCTTAGCTTGGGAAAAGAAACTGTATCAGGAAGTGAAGGTACTATTTTGATCTTAGTTTTCATTATCTTTTCTCCTTTTCTACGTTTTAACAGTAGACTTATTTCAATTGGTCATCATATCCATTGAGTATTCTGTCTAAATAAAGAATTGATTAAGTTAGACACTATGGTTCATGATGACATAAAGTAGCCTTCTGCTAAGATCTTTTTTCTTAAGATGAAGAAAATTTTCATGGAAAGTTGGAATCTTGTAAAGCGATTATGTCATAGTGGGTGGTGGATAAATTGAAAGGTTCGTGCTCATCCATGAGTGGTTTTTGTGACTTTCTTGTGTAATCTACCTTATTCAGATTCGAATAGTCCATTATGGTAGAATGACAAGAGTGCCCTAGGCAACTGTTTGATATGACAAGGACAACCTGGAATGAGTGAATGACCTTAGAATGTTAATTTTGAACATGAAGGTGGGTCTTGCTTCTCAACTAACTTGCCTTTATGTTCCTTTTGATGTATGCTTAACCACGCCCAAAATGCCTTTTCTTTTTCCATGTAAAACTCCTTTAAGAAAAGAGAGGGTAGGGGATTGGGGAAGTGCTTCTAATCATGACTAGTAAATGTTTGATTGATGAAAACAAATATAATTCCATTCATTCAAAGACACGTGCAGTGAGTTGCAAAATCAAAGTTCATTCAATATTTAAGCTTTAACACAATTCTTCAATGGTTTAGCATTTTCCATTGGTTTAAATAGTAAAACTTGATGTTATGATTTCAGGCCAGGGAGGGGGTGAAAATTGAGCATGAAAAGAAGTTGACTACACTTCAAAGCCAGGAATACAGAGGGGGCGAGGTAGCCAAGTTGGACAAGACTAAGGCCGCAATAAACAGACTGCAATCTTTAATTGTGGTTACATCTCAAGCCGTCACTACTACCTCTTCTGCTATTATTGGTCTAAGAGAGTCTGACCTTATCCCACAACTTGTTGAACTTTGTCATGGGTAAGTTCTTTTTTTTTTTTTTTTTTTAATCTCCAATAACTTTGCATTAGTAGGACCTCAATAGACTATCTTTTCTGTATATATGATTGCTTTGCTATACCCCATGCGCCCCAAGTGAAGTCGATATATCTTTGGAGTCACTTCTTGATTTCATTTGATTTTGCAAAAAGTCTATTCCTTCTGGCTTCTTGAAATGAGCCTCACACTTCATGAGTGAAACATGTTGGATTGATATGCCTAGACTGATTGTTGCTTGTTAAGAATGGAAGTTGTCTGACAATTTTATCTTGTCCTGGCTATCCAAATTTTGTTAAAATCTAATCTTTTATTTTCCCGCACCAAAAACATGGGGGTGTTTATCAAAATGTATTGTCTTAGTCTTAGGTGAATATTAATGAAGATCTGCATGTGCCTTGTATTCATCCGTTTGACCGGAAGCAGGATCTGATAATCCCTGCCCATCTCCTGCCACTCTTGTCAGAGAAGACTGTGGTCCACATTTTTTTAAAAATATATTTTTTATTTTTTCCTCACATTGATGTTCAGACTTTCTTGATAATACGTCATGGGTGCTAAATGTAATCAGTTAATGTATAAAGTTAAGCACAAAAGCTTAAATGTCCCATGGGATCATAGTGTCTAAATGCCTATTTCTCAGTCTTCATGGATTGGCAGCTGCAGTGGTTAATTTAGGCTTAAATGAAATTGTTGTGATAATCATTCATGTTTTGTGTCTATTTAAATGAAAAAACATTATTAAACCTGAAAGGTGAGCAATGTGTTCGAGGACTGAAGTCTCAGCTTCCATGGCAATCAGTGTTATTGGACTTCTATTTCAGGATATCCTAGCTATTCAGAATGACTACATATTATGTTGTTTCTTCTAATTACAATGTGCCTTTTGCTTTCACTTTTTTTCCCCTTGTTTTTAAAGAAATTTCATTAACCAGTTCTATGGAAAATGAATGCAGATTCATGTATATGTGGAGATCCATGAACCAGTTCCATGATGTCCAGGCCGATATCGTGCAACAAGTTCGTGGCCTTGTCAACCGAGCAACGAAAGGTCAATCAACATCTGACCTACACAGGCAGGCCACACGTGACCTTGAGTCCGCTGTATCTGCATGGCACTCCAGTTTCTGCCGCCTTATAAAGTTCCAAAGAGATTTCATCCGCTCCCTTCATGGATGGTTCAAGCTTACTCTCCTACCTATTAACAGCGTGCCAAATAATGGTACTAAGGATCCTTCAGAGGCATTCTCCTTTTGCGATGAGTGGAAACTTGCCCTTGAGCGTGTCCCTGACACTGTTGCATCAGAAGCCATCAAAAGCTTCATAAATGTTGTCCATTCGGTATTCTGTAAACAGACAGAGGAGCTTAAGATCAAGAAACGAACTGAATCCGCATCAAAGGAGCTAGAGAAAAAAGCATCAAGTATTAGGAGTCTCGAGAAGAAGTATTACAACTCATACTCCACTGTTGGTATTAGCCTTCCTGATACTGATACCGGGCATGCGTTGGATGCACGGGACCCGCTTGCTGAGAAAAAAGCAGAGCTTGCATCTTGCCAACGACGGGTGGAAGATGAGATGGTAAAACACTCAAAGGCAGTAGAAGTTACCAGAGCGATGACTCTGAATAACATTCAGACTGGCTTGCCAGGAGTATTCCAGGCCATGACAAGTTTTTCTGCTTTATTTACAGAAGCCCTCGAGGCTGTATGCACCCGTTCTTATTCTATCAAGTAAAAAAAAAAAACCCGAAATATATCCAATTCTATTACTGTTTTCTTCTCAGTCATTTTAGCATTCTTGAGCCAAATCTAAAAGGAGAGTGCTGGCATTTCTTGTGGTCCTCTTTTTGTCTATTGTCTTCGTTGCTTAATATTTTGTTATGTAGATATTTGGACTTCTGCAGTTTTGCCACGCTCCCTGTTGGCAGGAAGAAGAGCATTGGTTATCTCTCATCTCTGTATAGAAATTCATTACCCTTTATGTACTAGAGATCAACTTTCTCTTTTGAGGGATGAATAATTTTGTTCCCATCTGTTTTATGTCTAAATGTGAAAATAGATTTTGACATTATCTCTCACATTATTTTCCTTTATTGCATCTTTCATGTCTCATTTACAGGAAACATGCCACACTAGTTTAGCCCTCAATCAGGACCCAAAAAATTGCTGGTCCTGGCTGTGGGGACCCCATTGCTCCAGATCTTGTTTTGATCAGTCAAAAACCGCGCTTCTACCGAGGTAAGTTTTACAGTTTTCTGCTTTTATTTTTTGTAGTTTTTGAAGCAATGTTTGTAGGAAAACTGTCTTAAAGTGGGTGAAGAGTGGGGGGAGCTTTAATTTGTGATCATTGAGTGCTTACATTCAATCATGTATGGTTTGAATGGCTGTCCACTATAACTACATTTATTGAATCTTTCTTCATCTTCCTTTGCCCCCAAACCTTTCTTGATATAGATGTTCATACTTTCTGTAAATGAATTATTATGTTGGGATTTTTAATAATTAATGCTTACCTGTAGCCAGGAAGAAGGTTGTTCATGGCATTATTAGACACTAATAGACAGAACCAAACTGTCCATGTTAAAATGTTAAATATGTTCAGCTGCCTCTCACACATCACGCGTATGTGCTAGGTATAGTTCAACTGGTTGATCAATCATAAGAAAGTTAAAGAGGTCTGTTTTGCTGGCAGTTGCAAGGTTCAGGACTTTGTTTTTACACATCGCTCATATGTCCTCGAGCATAGCTCAATTAGTTACTAATTTAAAGAAAGTAAAGAGCTCTGCTTTGCTAACAGCCTTAGGCCGGGTGCAAGGTTCAAGGTTCGGTTCTTTCCACTCTAAGAGCATTTCCATCAGTGTTTTTGGCATGGTTTTTGCACAGTTTTTGAGGCCATGTATCCTAGGTGGAAGTGAGAGGAGAGAGAAAATTTTAGTGTGTTGCGTTTTTGGTTTCAATTGTGGGCCCCACCAATCAGCCAGAACAAATCCGCCTGGTCCGCACTAGGAGCGCCCTAGCGGGCGCGTTAATACGGTTTTTTTTTTTCAATTTATTTAGATTTTGTTGTCTTTTTTTTTTTTTTTCTTCTTTTTCTCTTCCCCTCAATTTTCCTTTCTTAATCACACCTACAAAAATCGCAACTGTTGAGGATGCTCTAAGGAACCTGTAGACGGTCTTTTTCGTAAATCGCTCTCCTATGCCATCCCCACCCCAAAAATATAAAATAATGCATGGTGGTTGGGGTGGGGGGAAGAAGACAAAGTGAAAGTTAGGTTTAGGTCACTGCAGAACTGTATATAGTGTCAATAAAATGCAAGTGACTACCTCAGATTCTTGTTTTTCTTGATCAGGAATTAGGCTGTGAAGACCATGGTTGTTGAAGCAGTATACTTTGTCTTCTTCCACATCCACAGATGACAGATCCCTTAATCTAATCATTTCCAACCACTTAAAATGGCAAATTAAAATTTATGATTTCTTGGATCTGCAGCAAACACCAGATGCTTCCAACAACTGCTGTGTTTTTTTTGCTAAAACAAAATACTTGTCAAATTTAACATGTGGAGGTGATTCTCCTCTCCCTCTGTATTCTTGAAAGCTGTGCAGAGAAAACTATAATAATTATATGGCAGTTGGAAGTTAATAATGAAATGATGGTGCAGTGATTTCACTCAGAAATAATTTGGATGTGATGTTCCAACTCCAATAAATGGTACATGCCATGACAGGTTACTGTCATGACAGCCCCTAATCACACCCTTCAAAAACACCAACACCTCTACTTTTTTGGACTTGAAGTCAAACTTTCATATTCATTATTATAGGAAAAAATATGCAATCACTACAATAAAGTTTATCTTGTGATCCTAGTTGGTAAAAAATCATAATAATATAAACTAAACTAGGTAGTTTGTTAGCTCAAATGGGAGTCTAATTTAGAATATTGTGGTTACTAAATCAACTTTTAGACCAAATCGGCCGGAGATAATCCAAACTTCTCATTTTCTTGAAATTTAACAATCCAAAATATATAGAACATAAATTAATAGTTTAATGAAAATTACACTTTTTGTCTTTCAATTTTACCCATTATGCCATTTAATCCATCATTGTCAATTTTTGAAATCTGGTTCTTTAATTATTGTAAATATTGTCAATTTGGTCCCTCAACCCTATAATTATGAGGTATATGAGTGTTCACAATTTACATACTAAATATTTACAATTTAAATTGTATATTCAGTATGTAAATTGTATATTTTGGACCCGGGTCCATGGTATAACTGCTAGAGTTATGGAGGAAAAGTGGGAGCTAGGTTGAAATTTCAAAAGAACCCAAGCAAAACTGTAAATTGAATGGAAGTTTAAATATTGAGGGGCCAAATTGAAAATGTTTGGAATAATTAAGGAATTGAATTTACGCAAATTAATAATGAGTAGCTAAATTGCATTTTGGGCAATAATTGTGAGGTTTCAAAACATGCAAATTTTCCCTTTTAGGTTATATTATATTTGGCTGTGGGTGCAGTATGCTATTTTCTTTGGATTTTCCATTTTTCTTATGAAGGCTAGATATTTCACGTATATGAAGATTTCTGAACCAACTACTACAAAGTAGCGAAAGGTGTTGAGCAGGCTAAAGGAGTTAAAGTTGGAGGTGGGTGAATGGGACCAAGTAATGAATGGGAATATATCAAAGTAAATGAAAGAACTTTTGGCTGTGGGGCTGAAAACACACTACCCATTGAGCAATATACTCCGGACATAGCTCAACTGATCAATTAATTCAAATAAGTTTATAAATTTTGTTTTGATACCAGCCATATAATACAGGCTTTAGGAGGTACAAACATTTGGACATCCTGAGAAATATGGATTTGGTCTTGTTGTAGGCACAAGTGTACACACATGTGGACATCTAGAAATGTATGAATTTAGCATTGTTGTGGCTCTAATGTACAAGCTTTTGGACAGGAGTGATCATGTGTCATTAAATTTAGGGTTCAAATTTATAAATGAGTTATACTACATGTACACACTCAATTTTACTCCTTGATGTGGCGGACTCTGATAAGCTATCTTTTTCATGTGGGTCACAATACAAGTGCCTACATCAAAATTTTGTGTGTGAAAGTAAAAGTTAAGAGTATAAAGTGAGAGTACAATATATTTTCCCTTATAAATAGGCATTCAAATCATTTTCCTATTTTTTTAAAATACAATTGTGTATGTTATTTGGATTATATTGTGTACCGTCAACACGTGTTAATAAGCATCTTAAAAAAATATTTCAATTTAATAACTACTTTTTCAACCTATTAAAATACAAAGAGCCGTCCACACTAAGCTTAAATGGGAGAGTCACTTCATGGGCATACGGATGCAAAAACGACATCGTTTTGCATCAAAACGCGAATCCTATTTTAAAAAAAAAAATTCAGTTTTGATTCCTAGGAACAACATTATGTTATTCATTTTTTAGTTCATTCATTTTGGATTTTTAGTTATGTAATTCTGGATGTGTAGTTATGCAATTCTAGATTTATAGTTATAAAGTTATGGATGTGTAATTATGCAATTCTGGATGTATAGTTATGAAGTTATGGATGTGTAGTTATGCAATTCTGGATTTATAGTCATGAAATTATGAATGTGTAGTAATGTAATTTTAGATGTATAATTATGAAATTATGAATGTGTAGTTATGCAATTCTTATTTTTTTTTTTTTAAGTTAGACGTCAAAACGACATCGTTTTTGCATCCGGATGCACAGTATAACGATCCCACTTCATGTCAGTAGACTCATTGGCAACCCTTATCCTTAGTATCAATGAAATCAACCGACATCTTAGAAAAATTCAATAGCTTATTATTAGTGAATTGCCAAAAAGCCGAATTAAAGGGATAAAATCCCTAATTTCAAAGCAATAGAGCAAGTGTGAATATTTGGATTTTGGAACTTCCGCATGGATGGATCGGAAGCATGAACTTGATTTCTTGGGCCCATTTTGAACAACAGGCCCAAATGTGCAATAGTTATGCTGTGCAACTGAATGCATCATGCATGGCGCATACGATACAAAATGACGTCGTTTTAACTAAAAATGCGCGTCCCACTTAAAAAAAAAAAAAAAAAATTCAGGTTCGATTCTTGGCAATAGCATTATTGTGGATATATAGTTATGAATTTATGGATATATAGTTCATTCATTGTGGATATTTAGTTCATTCATTGTAGATATTTACTTCATTCATTCATTGTGGATATATAGTTATGAATTTCTGGATATATAGTTATGAATTTATGGATAGTTAGTTTCATTTATTGTGAATATTTAGTTCTTGTGGATATTTAGTTTATTCATTGTGGATTTTTACTTCATTCATTCATTGTGGATATATAGTTATGAATTTATGGATATATAAAAATGCTATTGCCTGAAAATTGAACCTGATTTCTTTTTTAAGTGGGACGAGCATTTTTTAACCAAAATGACGTCATGTTTGCATCCGTATGCACCGTGCGGTGCATACGGATGCACAGCATAATTTGCGCCAAATGTGAATACCCGCCGCTGAAAAGCCCATCATAAAACGAATCTATCATCGTCAAAAGCTCTAATCTGAGAACCCCAATGAAAATTAAGCAACGGAGAGCGAAGTCGTCTCCTGATTCTCCTCCATTCATTACTAGTTGAACTTGGCTATAACATGCGTAGATTGTTTGTTCAGGCATGGCGGCAGAAGATTAAGCGGCAATTCAGACTGATAAAAGCTTCGAGGAAGAGAATTGACCGAAGAGTGATAAAATGAAAGTGTTGAAAGGAAGAAGAAAGAGAAATGCTACACCGTTATGGAGTGCAAACATGAATTCAAGTGATAAAAAGACGGTATGATTCGCACCTTAGAATTTTCCTATTTTCATATTCAACTCAAATGAAATTTGGAAATTTTGCTAGCCTTTTAAAGCTTATATAATAATAATGCAGTGTACTGGCATTATGAACTTTGCAGGAAAAATGAATAAGAAAAAGGCCAATTCTTACTAGAAGCAAACAAGAAATCTGATTCAACCACAGTGATGTTAATGGTGTATTAGAAGAATTGCAGTTAGGGAGTGAAAACACAAGGTTTTTGCCCACAATTAAGGTTGTATGAATTTTACCTATTCATCATAACATAGACATAGAATTCATCAGCTATATTGTCTTCAACTAATCACAAAAGAACCTATTCATATCTAAGGTAGCTGGACTAGGAACTTAGGAAGCCACTACTGATAAAACAACCCATACAGAGGATATATCTGTTGAAGACAAAGTGACAAGACAATGGATGGAAAAACAAGCCTATACTAAAAGAACTCGAAGTCAAGAAATTTACCCTCGGGTTTCATGTCTGCTGCTCCTGCCCCTACCCCTACCCCTCCTACTATCCTTTTACTGCTATTGGCAGCAACACTGATGGGATCAACTTGCCCTTGCCCCATCTTTACGCCAGGGGGAAGCTCAGGTTCGACTGGTCTTGGTACTTCTGGTGGGGTGCTGCATCGAATCAGTGCCCAATTAACGCCTTCAAAGAAGGGGTGTTGTTTAATTTCGGTGGCTCCTCTCTTTACCCCAAGCCGATGTTGTGGCTCTTTAACAAGTAAGCCACGGATAAGATCCCGGCTTGCATAACTGGTTGCAGGTGAATCTGGGAACTTGAGCTGCTGCCCTACTACATTGAAAAGAGTTGCTCTGTTTCCCGACCCTTTAAATGGAGTTTTACCATATAGTAATTCGTGCAAGAATATGCCAAATGTCCACCAATCAACTGCACTGCCATGGCCTTCTCCCTTGATGATCTCCGGAGCTAAATATTCATGTGTCCCTACAAATGACATTGACCGAGCTGAAGTAGGCTCTGCAATTAGTTCGGGTAGCGCTGTACTAGATGATAGCCCAAGCTCTATTCGAGGCTTCTGGGACTTTTTCTTGTTTTTCTGAGGGAAAATCCGCGGGAGAAAGCAAGATGGTTGAATGCAGACAGATGTAGGCTCAATGCAGGCTGGCTGGACACAGAAGGCAGCTCCTTGTTTGGATGGATCTAAAGAGCTCCTTACAAGTGTGGGGGAAACAGCACATCTTAGGGAAAGATCAAAATCTGAAAGCATAATGTGGCCATCATCTCGGACCAGAACGTTTTCTGGTTTCAAGTCTCTGTACACAACTCCCAACATATGAAGATACTCGAGTGCCAGTAAAACTTCTGCCGCATAAAACCTGTTGCATCAAAGAAGAGCATTGATAAAGGAACCAGTGCTAAAGATATCCTTACATTCAACCAAAAAGAGGTGAAAGTGAGAATAAAGAATAAAACATATATATATAGCTTGAAATCTCTTAAGTCTGTTGAATGTTTTATTTGTACTGAAGGGTCTCCCCCTGAATACCTTGCAGCATACTCAGAAAAATGTTTTCCAGGTTGTCGTTGGCGCAAAGTATGCAGATCCCCTCCGGGACAATACTCCATGACTAAGCAAGAAAATCGATCAGTCTCAAAGTGAGTGTACAAAGTTGGCAAGAATGGGTGATCTAACAGTTGCAGGATTTCTCTCTCTGTCTGAGCCCGGGTCAATTTCTTCCTGCTCGCGAGGGATGCCTTGTCCATTACTTTCATAGCGAAGTAACAGCGGGTCCCAGTCAGCTCGGAGAGATAAACGCTGCCAATGTCACCGCAACCCAGTCTCCTGAGTAACTTAAAATGGCTCATGCCTAATACACCATCTCGTGACCGAATTGCAAGTATAGCCTTCCATCTAGGATCATTCCCTTTGTGAGGCTTGTTGGCAGTGCCCGTAATGTTGCTCCAGTTACTGTCATCACTAAGGCCGCTGCTATTACTTGCCCTGCTAAGGCTAGTTTTTGCACTTTCGAGCGAATCCCCTTGCATGCTCGCCTTTGTGCTCTCAAAGTTCCGGTCTATACTGAGCATGCCATCACTCAACATCCCGTCACTTCTATATGTGCTCGTGCAGCTATTGACGATGCTCATAGTTCTAGCAACGCCAACACTATCAATGCTACTAAGCGGACTTACATTACCACTCGGAGGCAGTGAAGCATCCCAAATGCACTCCCTCTCTTCGGGATCTTGGGGCAGACTAGCTTCGGTATTTTGAGATGGTCTGGGAACCGCAAAGGGAGAAGAGATTCTAGCTACATCGTTTGGTTCTTCAATCAAGCGCTCTGCAGGTGAAAGAAGAGATAGGCTCGGTTTTGCAGTAGGAAGAACCCTGATTGAAATATCCTCTAAGAAAGCGCCCTTCCTAGACATGCTTTTTACCAAGCCTTTACCATCTCCTTTGCTCTGGCCAATTGGTACGTACACCGGTCTCATCAGGTCTGTATCAACTGGTTCAGCCGGGTGGCTGACCCCATGGAACGATGAAGAATTGATATCTTCATACGAATCAGCACTTGTCTTAAACGATGAACCAACATCAAGCATAACATCCTCTTCTGTCTCATGACAAATCATCCCTCCTCCTTTCCATGCTTGTAGAGGAGGCCCAGTTAAGACGAGATCTTCAAACTCCTGCAAATTGGGTTTGTTCCCCACATCTCGCCTTTCGAAAACTGGGCGAGTACTCATCAATTTAGCCTCAGGCCTTTCGAAAACTTGGTGAGTACTCATCAATTTAGTAGCCTCAGGCCTTTCAAAAACTGGGCGAGTACTCATCAATCTAGCCTCGGGTTTGTTTCCCACATCTCGTCTTTCAAAAACTGGGTGAGTACTCATCAATTTACCCTCACTAGACAACGGTGAGGGCAGAGGCGCCACCTTAGCCTCTAAAGGCTGCCTTGGAACTGGTTTTGATTCTGAACCCCTTTGCATCTCTGGTTACAAAATATCATCACAAGCACACCTCTACAAAAACAACAAGAAAACAAAGATTACTCCCATGTCCCAAACTCAATTACACACCTCTTTATAGGCATGAAGAAGAACCTTACTAAACATTATGCTTTAGCAATCAAGAAATTATCACATCCAAACCATTCCCTCCTCAAGAAGAAGAAAGAGATGTTTGTGTCAGCAAGAATGAACATCAAATTTGCATAATTGTGAAACAAGAAACAACCTTAAACTTGTTTTTGAAACTCAAGTTTTGAAAAACAAGGTATAAAACAATACCAACATCCTTAAACTTGTTTTTGCAGTCCTAGCCAAGTTGGTCGGACTGCTGGCTTGGTAGCCACAAGGTTCTAAGCTCTAAGCTCGACTTGAGGGCGGCCTATTGAGCTATTGTTCATCTTGTCTTGGTTTGAGAAAGATGGTCTATTGATCTTCTTGGTTTGTTTATGATCAAAATCAAGAGAAAATAACAACATAAACTACAAGCAAACCCCTACTCATATACTCTGTATTACCTCTACAATTCCCAAAATATATCATCTACCCACTAACTCAAATCCCTAACTCAAGCCAAACCAATCATCTCCAAAGAGGAAAAAAAAAATAAAAAAATCTAGACATCAAACACTATACAAAACGCAGCAGCCATTCCACATTCTTTCCCCACTACAAACTGTGCAGAATTACTTGGATTCCACGCAATACACAACCGCAAGAATGTCCAAAAGCAAATAGTGGCAATAAACAAATCAAATTCAAAAGCAAAAACAACAAAACCAATCAACAATAGAGACAAAAACGGCATTCCCATTTCCCACCCACAACCGTATAATCACTCCCGAAGCAGAAAGAAAGGAAGAAAAAAATAAATTGGAGTCCGTACGACAATTCCCGGATCCAAACCCGCGAAGCAGATCCGTAACGGCAAAGAAATTTGAAATCGCAGCGTAAAATTGAACTCCCCTTACCTGCCTGTGTGACTGCGTCTCTACTCCAGAGCACTAGAAGCCGCGATTAATGGCGAGCAGGGAATACGAATTTAAGCAAACACCTCTCAGGCGCAATAAATGGGGGGTTTTCAGTTTTCAGTTCTGGGAATTGAATGCTTTTTCGGCGAGACTACAACAGCTACGGCGCGCTTAGCAGCTGCCGAGAATGTTAATACGAGTAGAGTACTAGGTAACAACGAGAATAGCAATAGCAATAGTAATAGGATTACGCTATGAGGGTATAGGGAAGGGAAGAAAAGGAGCGATCTTTCTTTCACTGGCCTGCAATGGCTGGCAAAGTCTGCGAACTACTACTACGGCGAGTAGGCGGAGGAAGGGGCAGAGCAGCTTTTGCTTTTTCGTCGTTTTAGGCTTGCTTTAGTCATGTGCTAGACCTGCTCTCTGGATTCACTCATTATACTTATTTCGCCTTCTCTCTCTCTCTCTCTCTTCTTTCCTTTTTGGCTCTAATTTTACTTGAAAAAAAAAAAATAATGTCGTGGACTGTTTGTTTCTGTGTAGTGTGTACTCTTACCATATCCGTAGTTTCTACTATGATTATACACACCTAGTAATCCTAGTATTAGTATTGCATGTGGTACTAAATTATACGGAGTATCTTAAATTATGATTGTATGGGGAGAGAAAATTCAAGATATTGACAAAAATTAAATTTGCGATTTACTATAATCATGTTCTACCTACTTGATGTGGTAAATATGGTAGTTCTCACAAATACGTATAAGTATTGAGGTTGAATCTGGATTTAGGTCATTCTCTAGTCTGCTTGTTGGTTTAAGTTTTGAGTTTGGAAAATGACGTAAGGTCAGAGGATCCAAGTTGTATAGTTGTAGGTGGAAAATGTCTAAAGTATCCCCTCCCTTGCCATAAATGCGATATTTGTAGGAGATGGAAAATGGGAAACATGCTAGACTCCCAACATGCCTAGCACGTGTCATGCATGCAGTGGCCGAGCTCGGGAATTGAGCCTCACATGCCATGTGTACTAAGATTCATGAATATCTATTAAGATTGGGTTGGACTTAAGTTATCAACTGTACTTGTTTGGTGATCATGCCGATCTACAAGCGCCTTGAGGTCGGGTGAATCGAGATCGTGATTAATCCAAGTCGAACGCTGGCCTGATTGGGTGCCGAGCGAATGTACAAGTCAAGGGGAAGGCCTACTCAAGTAATATTTCCCATCACCAGACATAAGTCTTTTTCAATGGTTTTAAATTATGATTACATGGTTACAATAGATTTTGGAAAGATTTAGGTGTGACAAAAGAATTTGGTGATTATAGATAGATATTGTAACTCTAATATAATTTGTAATCAATAATGGGTCATATATGTAGAGAAAATCTTACTAGGAATATGAAGATGCAAGTGTTTAATGCATGTCATAAGTCCAATTTATGTTGAAATGACTTATCTAGCAATTCTAAATTTATAGCCATGACTTATGGATGCATGAATCATTGAATTGTATTGATGATATTGAAATGTAGGTCAATATCTATAATTCCTTGTTGGATGATTTTATATATAATTACGTTTGAGTCATCATTCTCTAATGACACACTCATGAATCATCTTGTTTAATACATCTTTAAAGTAAACTATTATAAATAGCTAATAACTTAGTAATTCTAAAATTATATTGAAATCTACACAATTGCACACATATATAGCTATGGAGGTAATGGAGCACTTTTCACTTGGTGGATTTGCCCAACTATCCATTTACACTCATGTCAACATTGTCTTTAAACTATTGAAAAGCATGAAAATGAGCTATAATACAATCCAATAATGAATTAATTACTCAAGAACTTCAATCAAAATTAATGACAAAAATGACTAAATCTAGATCTATTGCAACACTAAATATAAAGAATGAATAATAGCTTAGCACTCATTATTATTTTTATTTAATTTTTTATAATGAGAAAGAAAACTCATAATCATTATTCAAATGCGTATAATAGATATATTTCATTGTTCTTAAAAAGTTAAATCTCCAATCCAAAGGTTCTTTACACCATATCCTGACAAGACATCTACACAATGAAACTCAATCCTGTGTCATAATTTCCAAATTTCACCCCATATATCATATCATATCATAATTGACAAAAGAATCATAATATTTATTTTCTTTAATTAAAATGAGATATCGAGGAAAGTTTAATTATTTAAATTCCACTTATCATTTCTCATAAGGAATTAACGCTATAATTAATGCGGGGCTGCAGTGAAGGGACGACGCGAGGGGCCCAGGGAGAGAGAGAGACACCGAATGTGGGGCCCACCGTCGACTTCTTGCCGTTGGGATGGCCCAGAAGCGGGCCCCGCCTCTGTTCCTTCTTTGGAGTACACATCTTTTCCAAGCAGGAAGAATTGAAAATGAACCAGCAAAGAGACTGTTTTATTATTATTTTTTTCCACGTCATTTGTCATCTTCACAACACAATGCATTTTTTGTTTCCAAATACTTCACACATTATCAAGAACGAAATATCTTAAGTAAATAAAATTACTTTTTCACAATTTTTCTTTTTTGAGAATTACTTTTTCACATTTTGAACAATTAAGTTATAGCCAAATGACAATGAAATTAGCAGTTTGTAACAAAGTGATTGGTAAACAATATGTTTATTATAAATGGGTAATATATATAATGAAAAAAATAAACAATCGGTCAAGTTAATTCAGCTAATTCGACTGAAATGGACGAGTTAACTCGATCGAGTTAGGCGCTAAGCGAGCGCCTAGGCGATCAAGTCGATCGAGTTAGGCGCTAGGCAAAAATCACCATGATTTAGGAGTATCTAGACGGGCGTCTAAATCAATTTTTGCAACAATGATATATAGACTATATGGCTAGAACGTAACACAGTTCTCATTTGCAAGTTGCAAATTATAACACAAAACAAAGTTTTCTTAGTCTACACTCGGCTCTGATTTAATAATTAATCAATAAAAAAAGTTTAATACAAAGATCATGTTGAGTAAATGGTTGTTAACGGATAGTTATTAGCCTTTAACTTATTGAGTTAATTACAGGGTATAATTAGTTGATAACATTAATTAATTGTAGAAATGTGTTTGGTAAATTAATTGTTAGCTGATAGCTGTTTGATATAAAAAAATTTTTTATAGAACATCTAATTGAAAAAATTATTTTGAACAGTTTTTTTTTTTTTTTTAATTTTAGCATTTTGTTAATAGATTACATTAGTTTCTCGGGGCTTCGGCCCTTCATCCTACCAAAAAAATATATTTATATTTGAGTTAATACCCAAAATTGTCCTCGACTATAGTGGTTTTTCTCAATTTCGTCCTAAATGACTTTGGTGACATAATATTGTCCCAGACTTTTGTGTTTCGCTCAATTTAGTCCTCCATTTGTTATTCCGTCAAATTGGTGTTAAATAAAGGGACAATTCAATAATATCAATATTGACCTCTCTTTATCGACATGCGAAGTGAGAAATCTTTCTTTCTTGCACGAATTACACCCAGAATTACTCTCAGACCTACGAATTAAATTTTATATTCGCAGGTTTAAGAGTGATTTTGGGAGTAATTCGCAAAAAATATGGATTTCGCACTTCACAGGTCTATGAGTAAAGAGATGTCAATATTAAAATTATTGAATTGTCTATTTATTTAACAACAAATAGACGAAATAACAAATGAGAGACTAAATTGAGCAAAAACACAAAAGTTTGGGACTAAATTGAGTAAAAACACAGAAGTCTGGGACAATATTAAGTCACCAAAGTCATTTAGGACGAAATTGAGAAAAATCACTATAGTCGAGGACAATTTTGAATATTAACTCATTTATATTTATTTGTTAATTAAGTCAAACAATTAATAATGATTAAATAAGTTAAAATTAACTTATAGGCTAACTTTTTTACCAAATAGGGCAAAAGTATTTTTAAAGTATATGTACATTAGTAGTAGAATGAGTGCAGGGTGATGTTAACAAGAAAGAGTTTGATGTGGTCCACATGTGAACAATAATGGGTGAGGGGAAAAAGACGTGTGCCTGTGAGGGTGCATGCTGATTAGGAGCCCCAAGTAAAAACTAAAAACGACGTCGGAGACCTGCGGCAGTAGTTCTGCCAATTCTGCAATCATGGTTAGGTTTATTATTTTTGCAGTACGCGAAAACTGGTCGGTCGTTTGTTTATTGTTTGGTTGGTTTCTCGCGTCTGTTGTCGTGAAACGACAACTCCCTTTTCTGGCACATGCCTCAACGACTCATCGCCTCCCCCCGTCCTATCCAGGAACACAGCTGAGCCTCACCAAACGCTTGATTAGACTTTCATGGATTATATTGACTCGGGTAATTCGATTTGAATAATCTAATAACTAAAGGATAATGTATAAACATAAAGGTCAGGTAATGAACGTAAAGATAGGAAATAGGTGTCACGGAGATAAAGTTGTATTAATACTTATGTAATGTTATTACAAAAAAGTGAATGATATGATGATATCTTAATAAGACAAAGATGAGTGTATTTTATATCAGGCAGTGCCCCAATCGCTCCCTCGAGAGAAGGGCGAGTAGTTTGGACTTCCTTAACTGGGTCTAACGCATCCACTACGCGTGCTACAACCGTCCATGAAGCCACGAATTGGAGGTTGAGCCCAAGAGCTTGGCCTTGAACCTTAGCCGAGCTCGAGGCTTGACCTCTAAGGTGCATTTGGCGTGGGACTTCTAAGGTGCACTTGGCTTGGGACCTTCGAGGTGCACTTAGAGTGGGACTTCCAAGATGCACTTAGCTTGGGACCTCCAAGTTGCCAAGCTCAAGACTTGACCTTGGCCCAAGTTTGGTTGGGTCCACTCTATGGGATTGATTTGCTCAGGGAAATTTGTAATATATCTATCAGTTTTAACTTTGTCAAGTTCACAATTCCCTTTGATTAGTCTAATGGCATCAATATTATATTATATAATTTCAAGTTCGAATTTCATCTTAATCAAAATTAACATTACATTGAACACTTTAACATATATTACTAATAGGTTAGTTAAGACGTAAAAAATGAGTGATTAAATGAGTAGAACATGATCCTCGTATTATGAGATTATAAGTTCATTTATTGTCATTATTCTCTTGGTCGAGCCTATTACGCAAGACAAGTATGGAAGATGGGATTCAAATACAATTTTAAAAAAAACATTAATGTAACAATCTTTTGACCCATGATAAAAGAAATGCATAATTGTCAGCAATGGGAATATGGGAATATGGGTAAGTTCTCGATCCCATGAAAGCTGAAACATATAGTAGTGATTAAAATGATTAGCTGAATTACAATATTCAATTCATATCTCCAATCCTCACAAGTCTCACATTTCCAAAAAGAAGTGTTGGCATACCCTTTATTGTGGGGCTCATTCCCCCCTTTGCTTTTTGAAAAGAGGCAAATGAGAGGTTTGAAAGTATGAGTGTTGATGCATTGGAATTGGTTAAAGAGAAATTGGTGGGAATGAGTGGCATACAATGGTGGATTCTTTGCATGATCCATTGATCCCTTTTCTCGCTTTATTTTTTTCTTTGGTTTGGTTTGGTCATTTGAGCATATTGAATTTGTCTACACTTGACCAAGAACATTACAGAACAAACAAAAGTAAAGATGGAAACAATAATTTTATATATATATATATATATATATATATATATATATATATATATATATATATATATATATATATATATATATATATATAGGGTCAGGTTCCTGTGAGGTCAAGTCTTCCCGTGCGGTCAGTGTGGCATACACCATTATGTATGCATACAGTGTTAAAAAATACACCAGAATGAAATGTCAAAAAATACACTAAAAAAAAAAAATACACCACACATATAGTGTATTTACGAACACTGTGTGGTGTATTTATGCATACCTAGTGGTGTATGCCGCACTGACCGCACGAGAAGACCTGACCCTATATATATATATATATATATATATATATATATATATATACCTTTTCATTGAAAGCCTTGGAGGGAACCTGGTAAAACAGATTTGGCATTGGTAGGTATGTGTATGAACATAGTAAGTTTTTGCTGTACACATATCATATGTTCCTAGCTTTTTGACACTCCTAAGCGCATTCTGGCAGTGATTCATGGAAAGAGAAATTAAAGTTCAGTTGTTTTATACTATAATCTATAAGCCTATTAGAAGGCAACGGCTGCTCGCCTCCCTTGTTTCTTCCCTTAAAACATGTCCCACGGCCGCCACGGAAAAGTTTCAATAAGAAATTCCGTTTCTAGCTACTCACGTCGTCTGTGGATCTATTATTAGTTAGAACAGAACAAATAGAATATATATATATATATATATATATATATATATATATATATATATATATATGCGAACCTAAAAGTGATGTTACATTAGAAAAATTATAAAACTTTGATTGAAATCGGAACATTTTGCATTAGGTATTACTGAAAATATTATATGTAAATAATAAAGAGAAAAGGGATCTATTTGTCAATTTAGCATTTTAGTTAAGACATATCATATATTTCAATTTGGTATTAAATGCAAAGACATATAAAAAGTCATGAGTTTACGTCCACTAGTTGCTCGAAGCCTAACGATTTACACACATGCGAGCGTGATAAACATAATATATATATATATATATATATATATATATATATATATATATATAATAAATGTGATGTCCAACTTTTGATTTAGTACTTGAGTAATGATGAAACACATCCTTCGTTTGTTAAAATGGTCAATACAACCCCAAAACCATGCATAGTTATGTTTGAGCCAAAATGATTGTAGACTTTCTTAACCAAGAGATATATATAATTTTGTATGATAATTTATGTTTCCTCGCTATACTGAATTATATCTTGAACTACATAAACTGTCTCTAAATTTATGAAGAGGTAAATCGAATCAATATAGTTTCGAAAGTTAACAAGTTAAGTAACTCAAGTTTATATATCACACTAATAATAGGTTAGTGGGAACATAACTAAATCAACAAGAATCACTTATCCACATCCTTGTGCAGCTATGCCTTGATGGAATGATGGATTCTTGTGCTTCGATGGTGCTAGGAATTAGGAAATCACAGCACAGTGATTGTAACCTGGATTATGGAATAAGGTGGTGGGGCTAGGCCCATTGGACATTTGTATTAAGTTAGATGAAGGCCCAAATGTATAGACTAACAATACAAATCCAAATTTATAAGCCCATAATAAGGCTTAAATACATTCCTTACACCCGTATAAGGCCCATAAAATGTATGTGTATCATTAAGCCATTAGCTCAAAATAATAGGAAGAATTTGAGAGCAACTCAAGTCAAATTAGTTTGACAATTAACAAGATTTTAAATTTAAGTTCATTTGACTTTATTAGTTTGAACCAATGAAGTTAGACTTCGATGTTCTAAAAGACAATAGAACGGGTTGACTTTTTCAAAATGTGTGATGTGATAATGACAACTTATATAAGGTTTGTGGCGAAATGTTTAGTTTAATTGTAACTTTTAAATTAATTTTTGTAAAATTTTTAAATTCATTAATTAAAATAACTATTATCAAATTAACATGTTACTATTTACTTGTAGATAACCAGCTAATTGGTTTAACTGCATCCAATCGATAAGTTTATATTTCTAATTGTAAATTTTAAAAGTTAAAAGCCTTAATTGTTTTTCCATATAAAGTTGGGAGACTTATTTGACCATTTTTTCTAATACATACAAAGTATGTCTTATTGATTTAATAATACTTTTACTGTCGAACTAATGTTTTTTCTCTTGAAGTTACTTATAATCATCAAGTGCCAATGAATTGGCAAATCCCATCAAGTGTAATAAAAGAAAGTATCAAATCAAATAATGTTGTCTGGATGAAAATTTAAGTGGAGTAAGTGGCATTAGCTCTTTTAGTTAGGACAACCACAATAGTTGCTTGGATGCATAAGCTTTTTTGTTCACCAATGACAGGGAAGGGGAGGAAAAACAGCAAAGTAACCAACAATAAAAAAGTAATGTTATAACGTTCCAAGTGCACAATACAGGTGCATATTTACATTTTTTTTTGTCGGATCTATAAAAATCATAATTCCTACAACTCAAATTTGATTTTCTTTCTTCATTTTTCTTCCCTCAACCTTACATTCTCTCCCCTCTACCTAAAAAAAAAAAAAAAAAAAAAAAAAAACCACCCAAAAACTCTATATATGTTTCTCTTATAGTCTAATACTCTAATCATGGAAATTATTGGTGGAGTGACGCACAGAAAAAGGTATAGTTTTGTCTTTTCCTTGAGTGTGTCAATTTTTTAAATATATTTATAATAAATAAATTCATTTGATTCCACTCTAATTTGATCCTAACAAATTAAATAAACTCTTATAAACTATTAGTGAATTATTAAACCATTACACATTTTAATTAAAAATATGTATAAATATCACTTCATTAATTATAAACATATACATTACATTCTAACAGAATTATTACAAAAAAAATGTTTTTTTTTTTTTAAAAGAGGAAAAATGTCAAATTATGGCAACGTCACATCATTAGTCCGAGAACGGTCGACGTCTACCGGCTCCGACGGCACGTTTACGTTTTAACCGAGATTTCCATCGAGCCGAACCGACACGTTTTCTTCTCAATCGGTTTAGAGTTTAGACCTTAAGTCATCGAACCAAAC
This sequence comes from Ipomoea nil, assembly GCF_001879475.1. NCBI lineage: Eukaryota > Viridiplantae > Streptophyta > Magnoliopsida > Solanales > Convolvulaceae > Ipomoea > Ipomoea nil. The sequence goes on along the minus strand of NW_017616616.1, from coordinate 2,736,736 downwards.
CGCCACCAGCGCTCTTTTTGTCATTTTTTCCGATTCAGTTTTACCATATTTGGACTACTCGTCCGTTTCGTCAACTCTTTTTCCCTCCTCATCTTCCTCCTCCTCCGATGGCAGCGGTGCTTTCCGACAAGGCTGCGGAGGCGGCCTCTCCGTCGCCTCCGCGCGCGCAGTTTATGGAGCATTATCTTTCTGCTATCAATTCAAGGCGCTCCGACGTCGCTTCGGACGCCTCGGATCTCGCCTTCCTCGATCGCTCTTCTTCTCTTTCTAGCTCGGCTAGGCTCTCGGATTCTCAGGTCAGGATCGGAGCATCTATTTCTCTCGGTCTTTCTCTCTATGCGTCTGAATTAGGTTCAATTTAGCTCGTGCGTGTTTGGTGTATTCGAATTATTTGGAACTTTGAATTAGGGTGTATGGTAATCCGTTTTATGTAAAGTTGACGCTTCGCGTTCAATAGAAAGGCAACAGGAAGAGCAGAACGCGGAATTCTGAAATACATTTGTTCTAGAAACACGTTCGGAGGGGGAAAAACAGAATTTGGAGCATCTACATGTTGAAATTTTTGTGATCGTACATATTTGCTACAATTTTTAACTTAGGTGCAAATGCATTCACAAATGTTACAAACAGAAGCTCTTCTCATTTCATATCAATTACGTTAATTTTGAATTAATTGTTAGATTTTTTTTTTTTTTTTAAAAAGGCTTTTGATATGTTTTCAGTTTCTTTCTAATGGGCAATAAGCCAAAGAGAAGGTAGGACTGTATTTTAACAGCTCTGAAATGTACTTGTGCTTCTTAAAGATATGCCTAACTATGACCATCTGTTTTTAACAGTCTCTCCTGGCATTAAGGAGTGAAGAGTATCGGCAACTGTTCCGTCTTCCAGTGGATGAAGTGAGTAAATTATTTTTTATGATTTTTAATTCATTGTTAGAGGGCATCAGTGTGAACAAATGCATTGCTCTTCTGGTCATTAGTCATTTCCAGTTGTCATGTCAATGATGTACTACAATTGCAGTGACAAAATCAAGTCCTCTCAAAAAAATGAAAAATAAAAGAATCAAGTCTTATAAAAAAAAAAAAGAAAGAAAGAAAAGAAAGTAAAGTCTTCTTACAAAAAAGGCATAACTGCTCTGAATATATAGAGCAGCCTTATTTATCCATCTTCACAATAAACCTCCCACTGTGTTTCTCCTTATTTTAAATGCTTTATTATCTTTTATAAACTATTCTTGGATGAACAACATTCCAATTTCAATTCTCTGGTAGTTATCTAGGTTGGCCATTTGTTGTCGATGTTCAAGCATATTGGTTTACAATTGCTTGCTACCAACTAAAAAATGTAAGAAATTGCCTATTTGAGTCCTAGCAAATCATAGTCTAACTCATAACATTCTGCTGGACTTTGGCCTAGGATGATTTTGTGTCTATGTCTGGGATTGCATACATGACAGTTGTTGATGTATATTAAATGAACTAACTGCACAAAGATTGCTTTCTCTCCTTGGAAATATGGTTGATTGTGTAGGTTCTATATAATATATTCTGGAATGTGGAAACTTAAGCAGACTGTATGTATGTTCTACATGTGCTTACTGACTGAAGCTTAATTTCTCTCCTTAATTCTGTGTAGGTTCTTATTCAAGATTTTAACTGTGCATTGCAAGAAAATTTTCTTCTTCAGGTAATGCTGATGGCCTGATTTTCATCATCCTGTTACTAAGTTATCTATTTATGGTCTCTTCCTTGTTCTCTGTCAACTTTCTCCCATGGGTTGAGCATTTAAATTCTTCAGTAAGGCTTTGAAAGTGAATTGTGTTTACCGTTATTTTATTGTTGCAGGGCCACATGTACTTATTTGCGCATAATATTTGCTTTTACTCCAACCTTTTTGGATTTGAGACAAAGGTTTGATGTTTAATAATCTATGTTTAAACACTCCATACAATTTACTCTCTTATAACTCACTGGATTTTATAGGTTTTTTTTTAAAATAAAATAAAAAATATTGCTTTGGTTAATATAACCTCAGTTTAAATTTTGTTTTTCTTGTATCCTTATCTTAACTTTCCCTTTCCTTTTCTCTCTACATCCATGCATTAGCATGCCTATTAATTAAATTTTCTTTTTATCTAGAAAATAATTCCATTTCATGAGGTCACATCTGTTAGAAGAGCAAAAGCAGCCGCAATATTCCCAACAGCCATAGAAATAATAGCTGGAGGAAAGAAGGTAATATCCTGGATTTTAGTGCCATGCCTACTTTGTGCATTTGCTGCAATTCTGTAACACATGCCTTCCATTTTAGCAGTTCTTTTTTACATCTTTTCTGTCCCGTGATGAAGCTTTTAAGCTCATAAATGACGGTTGGCTGCAACACAATAATGGACCTAAAGCGAATGGAGATCAGCAGGTTTGTTATTTTCTTCATAAATCGGATTATGAATTCTTGAAAACTAAGGCTCTTGTGAGTTCTGTTTTCTTCTGAAGTCAGAGGGGAGAATATAAATTTCAGATTAAGGTTTTAATATGATCATGTAACTAGTGATTTTCTTTTGAGGAACCCCTGTTCCATTTTGGAAAACTATTTTTATTATGTTTTGCCTTATAGTAATAGTAGTAAATATGTATATCTATATGTATAAGTGTGCTCATATATGTTTCATAATATTACTCTGGTTGGAAATCTTGATTAAACTCTGTTTAGAAATAAGGCCATAAGTTTTGTTTGAGACATCTATGGAGGTTGAAGATTGAGCCTGGGACCTCATATCTGAATTCATAGGCTTATGACACTTGACCATGATGAATTTGGCAAATAAGCCCATAAGTAATGAAATAGATAAAATGGAAAATCAGACCAATATTGTTATTGTTATTTTCCTTGTTGTAAATGAGTTCTGTTCATCAGTAGACATTATAAATGTATGTTTATCGCTGGTGTGAGAGCAGGAGCAATATTCAGAGCCAATAAGTCAAGAAGGGTCTCTATTGGCTGATAAAACAGAGAGTCCTGATCAACCTGTGGATGAGGCAGCATCTGTGGAGAGGTATTTGCCTTGAGCTTTGTTACTCGGTAATTATTTAAAATGCTGATTTATTTCACTATATTGCTTTTGTGCTTGGCAGGGATAAAGAAATTTCTGTGTCAGATGATACAAAACCTTTAGATAATGGGGATTATGAAATTGTTCCAAATCCTTCAGTGCCACCAGACAGTTTAGAGGAGGCTGCAGAGATTGTTCAGAGCACTGATTGTTCATCATCAGGAAAATCTCTGGTCTTGGAGGAAGTGGATTATGATGCACCTCAGGGTTAGTTAAATTCATATTTAGGTTATCATTTATCAACCATGGACTCTATCCTAGAGATTTTTTTATTTGGCATTTGATCCTTCGATTATTCTTCATTTTCCTATGCAACCCGCCCCACCCCCTCCCTCGGTCCTCTTTTTGGTGGTTTAAGTGGAATTTAAAAACCCATTTTATAGATGCATGACTTGTAAGTTTCACTTGCTAAACTAAATTTTTAGATGCATGCTTTCGTAATAACCATTTTCAGGTGTTCAAGTAGCATGAACTAAAGGGCTATCTAGTTTGCACTTAACTGTCTATATATGAGTAAAACACTTTTAAAATTTTAAATTTGGATAAGTGAATCTATGCAGCTATATATTGTTCCTGATTATGCACCTGTTTTCCCTCCTTCACGCATGCAAATCAAACTAACTTCCATTTCACATTGGAAAGGTCGTTTGGCTCTTATACTGAGGGGAGAGTGGTCTATGTGACTATGTGAGCTGTGGATGGAGATCCTGACTCAATGAAAATTTAAAAGCAAAAGTTTATGTCATCTTAGTTCATTAGATATAGATGTAGTACTTGCGTTTAAGCTCTTATTCCATGTCTTAGTTATTTATCAAAATCAGCTTTCCCTTCTATTTCATGGATTATGCTATTGAACATGCTGTTGTATCATTAATTTTTGCATTTTTATATTGTTTCTATATTCCATATACGCTGGTCTGATATTTTTCATTTTTTCATATTTCAACATTGTTCCAAATTTCATTTCTCTATTTTAAAACTGGCTGTTCTGATTGCAGTACCAGAAGACTACACATTGGTTGCAGAATCAAAGTTTCCGGTATTATAAGCTCTCTTCCCTCTCACAATAAAATTTTCCTTTTGGTGCTCTAAATGGAAATGAGTTTATATATAACCTAAGCAAGTTGGTGCACCTTTTATTATTGACTTTAACAGTAATTGATGTCCTCTTGTGCTTTGCTTAACATGACACAGGTGAAGGTGGAGGAGTTCTTTGATCTCTTCTTTTCAGATGATGGCGCTGATTTCCAGGAGTCATTTCACAAAAAATGTGGAGATAAAGGTACTGTTCACAATGGTTTATAGCCAGAAAACTATTATTTGTATTTCGTACACATGTTTTCTCAGATTATTCTAGAGCTGAAACTTTGATGGACCAATGAACCATCTTATGTGGCTTCTTTTATTAACAATCCTCTTCCAGATTTTAAATGCACTCCCTGGCGTCCTCATGAAAAATTTGGGCACACTCGTAATGTATCATTTCAACATCCAATTAAAATTTATTTTGGTAAGTGTTAGTTATAAGTATGACCTAATGCAGCTGTAAATTTTTATGCTAGTTTTGTTTGATAAAAATATTGGCCTTTGATTAGGTGCAAAGTTTGGCAGCTGTCAGGAGCTTATGAAATACCGAGTTTACAGAAACTGGTACATACATCATACATGTGTCTACAGAGATTTGACATTTAGGTTTATAGTTGTTATGTTAGTGTTATCATCATCATCTTTTGATTTTTCTTCCATAAATATCCAGTCACCTTGTGGTTGAGACTTCTCAAGAAATTACTGACGTACCGTATGGAGATTATTTTCAAGTGGAGGTAATTGCTGTATCTTGTTGCAAATTTGATAGTGTATTTGATATTTCTGTAATTCCATCCAAAATCACCTGTTTGCCTGGCAGTTGACACTTCACATCAAATACTTAGAAATTGATACTATTACAATTATTATTTTTTAATTCTGAACTATACTTCCTGTATCCCAACTTTAGTAGTCTTTTCTTGATTTCTTGATTGAGCATAAAGATCAACAAATAGAGTAAAAAATGTAAAGGCAAAGCAAGGATGTGTCCTAAACATGTTTTGTATTTTATTCTTTGTTATATGCTTCATAACATCACAGGGTCTTTGGGATGTTAAGAGAGATGATAGTGAAGGTTGCATTCTGAAGGTTTACACAAACGTGGCCTTTTCCAAGAAAACTATGTGGAAAGGTGCAGTTCTTTTATATATATCTATCCCTGGAAATCTGAGGGCATTTGAACTTTGATTATCCAATCAAACTTCTAGGATGTCGGTTTCTTCAGTCAAACTTTGATTTTCCTATCCAACTTTTAGGGTTGGAAGTCTCTTCAATTCATCAACCTGTAATGTAGGAAACAGGTGGAAGGACAAAATTTGAAAAAAAAAAGAAATTGGGGGATGACTTTATATTTTATCTATAACAATAGTTTTGTATTATCATTGTGAGCCTGCTCTCTTCTGAACTTTCTAGTGTGTGAAATTTAAATTTATGAGTAAAAATTCTTATTGGGGTACTTATTATTTAAATGTGTAAAAATGATTGCAGGAAAGATAGTGCAGTCCACAGTTGACGAATGTCGAGATGCTTATGCCATTTGGATTGAGCTGGTATTTACTTTTTTTTTTTTTCTTCTAGTATTTTTATGCTTATGGCAGGTTCACCATTCACTGTTGCTCAATTGTTTTTCTTGGGCCTTTCTTTTCCTCCTCCTTTGGCAGGCTCATGAACTTTTGAAGCAAAGGAAGCTTGAGATGGAAGAAGGTAGGTGCTTAAGATGGTGTATTCTCAGTGGTACAGGGCAAAACTTCATTGACTATTTTCTTTTTCCCCGCAGCTGGTGATCATGCAGCTAATTTAATTCCAAATGGTCAAGTTGAGATGGAGAAGCCAGTGGAAGCAGTTGAATGCACGGAGAAGTCAGACGGTGGAAATGGTGAAGTAATCTCACAGACATTGCCGGACTCGAATAATATGAACCGGCATCCTGTTGGTTCCCTGCAAGAAGAAATGTGTACCAACAATGCACCAGTTCCATTCTTTTTTAGAGATTTGAGCTCAAGATTTTCTTCATTGTTGAAATCTCAAAGCCACTTCTACGTGCTCCTGATTGTGGCAATTGCTGTGGTGCTCCTCCTAATGCAGGTAAACCCAATTTCTCTTGTAACTTAGTGTGTGTTATAAATTCTCTCCTGCACAACCACCCCACCTAAGCGTGTGTTTGGAAACTCGGAAAATGACCGGTTTTCAGTGTTTGGTAAAGGGTGGAAAATGTAAGTCAAAGGAAAATGATTCTTTGGTCAAAGAAAAATAACCTCATTTTCTTGGAAAATGACTCTTTGGTCAAAGGAAAATAACCCTATTTTCTTGAAAAATGACTTCCATCTTTTTCGGGGAAAGTTAATCATTTTCCAATTTACACACCACCACCACCAGTCCACGACTAGACTACCACCACCTCCACCACACCACCATCGTCGTTGCCACCTCCACCACACCACCACCGTCGTTGCCACCTCCACCACACCACCGTAGTCACCACCACTTATTATTATTATTATTATTATTGTTTTATTATTATTATTATTATTATTATTATTATTATTATTATTATTATTATTACCACCACTATACCACTACAACCACCATCACCGCCAGTTCGTCACCATACCACCACTACTATACCACTAATTATTATTATTATTATTATTATTATTATTATATAACAAATAATACCACCACCACCACCACCAACACCAACACTTTGATCAGTAATCTTTGTTCGTAATTGTGAAACTTTGATTATTTTGATTTGTTATTTTGAATTGTACAAGATTTTGGTTAGTTATTTTGATATCTTCTTAGTTACTTTTTTATATTATATTTAAAAATTTTATTATATTATTATTATTATTATTATTATAAATGTTATACTATAAACAAAACAATTACTTCGTAAAATGTTTAATTATACAATTCTATTTATTTTTTGGAAAATGAACCAAACACACCAAGACATTTCTGAATTGCAACCAAACACGAGAAATTAAAATGTTTTCTGAAAAATGATTAATTTTCAGAAAACATTTTTCAGAAGTCATTTTCTTGGTTTCCAAACACACCCTGAGTTTGCTATATGTCTCAAACATGGTGACAGAGGAAGGTTGTGGTAGGTAACCGCCAATTAAAAACTTTGTGGCACACGACTCTCGCCTAATATTATGTTGAGAAGAAACAGAAACCTAGATTCTCGTTTTCATTCCCTTGCTTCTGTTTCGGTTTATTTTACAGAAAATTTTAATGCATCATCTTATCTGTTGTACTTGTTGCAGATGAGCATAATCGTACTATTAAGTAGACCTCAACAGATCCACGTGATTTCTCAAGGCGATTATATGGGTGGCATGAATGGAATGGGGGAGAGGGGGGTTGAGACACTTGCTTATATAGATAAGCAAGTTAACCATCTCAAGGAAGAGATGCTAATGGTGGAGACGATGCTGCACAAAATGCAGAACGAGTACGAATTACTCAAAGTAAGATTGAACGACTTTGAGCGGATTAAGAAGTACCAGAAACGATAAAAGGCTGCAATCATTCTTTTGTTCTCTTGTACATGTTGTGTGTATGTTTTGGGGGATCACAAAGTATAATTAAGATATATGTTGAGGGTTTTTTTTTTTTTTTTTTTTTTTTGGGTAATATTCAGATGTGATAGCCCATATATGTATATGAAAGGATAGTGCTACACCCTCGATTGCAAGGGTGTTGACAAGAATAGAATTCGTGACCATTCAGGTATGAGAATCATACACTATTCACTGGGTCACCACTTCCAAGTTGCTGATTGGTTGCCCGAAAGGTTCACTTGGTCCATGTCAAAGTATAGGCTAGGTAGATGAGATTGAAGGTGACAGAATAGTTTGGTTGCGTTTTATGACTATAGTTATTTATGTGCTGAATAGTTACTTCACTATAATTCAACTAATTTGAATTCAAGCAACCCTTATCTCTTACAATAAACTTGCTTCAGCTCATTCAAACAGATTACTGAAATCTAAGCAGCCATTGGTCTTCACGATGATTAACTACGGAATTGACATAGATGAGTTAACATTGCATTTTGCCTAGTTGTTCTGTCCTTAAGAGCAGCAACCACCGCTGCTCTGTACAACTGGCTGTCCTTTGATATTGATCGTTGCAGGCTTTGATATGTTTGCTGCTGGTTGGGTTACCATCCTGCATTTGTGGAAAACATTTTAGAGTTCAAACACAGTTATATCATATCAAAGAACCTTGCTGCAAAGGAACATATTAAGACAAAGTAGGGAAGCCGCTGTCAATGTATACTTTTAAGACCACACATTCTGCCTGTTCATATATGAAACCATACAATGGGTTGACAACAAACTATATCGGGGACCCTGATACATGTTTTTTTTCATATATTCAATATATTTTGATACATATTCATTTCTAATTTAATATACTGCAGATTCATTTTTAGTGTATTGCAAGTTAAAATGAACTTGCAGTATGCTAAAAATAAACACGTATCAAGAGTCCATCTTGTTACGTGGATCCTAATCCACGACCCCACACTATAAACTATTGATGGATTGACAAGCATTATATTCCATGTTTGTTTTGAGATTGGAGACAAATACTTTGGATTTCTCACTTTGAAAGTTCCAAAGATTTCTAAGGTTTCTATTCTGAATGCTCAAAGTTTATTGTTTTAGAAGTTCAAAAGGCCAAACTTCTGGAAAACTAATTTGCAGATTCACCAACAAAAGGTCCTGTGTTTCAAGAATTTGTATTTGTTCATGGCAACCTATGGGCTATGGGGAATTGGGAGGGGAAGGGGGTGGGGCTGAATCAAAGTGTGAAACCTTAGGGAAATTGACTGAAATGGTAAAAAATATGAGGAACAAACAATAATGGGAAACTTTTAAAACTTTGACAAAAGAATGAAAAATTGAGTTTTTGGTTTAAAAAAAAAAAAATGCAAGTCACAATTTGAGTTTCTCAAATTTGCGAAATCTTTTTTTTTTTTTTCTCTCTGAAATATGGTTGTCAAAAGTTATATAAGGAAAATGCCTAATTTAACACTCATCTCCTACCTATTCTTTATAGCACAAGACATGGCCATGAAAGCCTGCTCTACATTGGTAGCATCTTTTGCACTGGTTTCCATAAATGGAATACCAATCTCATCAGCAAATGCCTGTACAGTGAGCAAGCAAAATCAATAAATTCTCAATTAAGAAAGCAAAAACCTACTGTCTTAACCCTTAACATATCCTCAATTGTCTACAATAGCAAGCTGTTTTTACCTTTGCTGTCTCATATGAGACGGCTCTTGTAGATGCAAGGTCACATTTGTTCCCAACAAGAAGTTTATTGACAGTTTCACTAGCATACCGATTAATTTCATTTAGCCACTGTTTGATGTTCTTGAAGCTATCCTCGTCCGTCACGTCATATACAACCTAGCAGACACCTCATCTCAAAAAGTCATGAGCAGAATGCAGAATGCAGAATGCAAGCCAACAAAATAGCCAATAGTGGAAGTTAAAATTCGAAATAGTAATGGCAGGTCAGTCACTTACAATTATACCATGAGCTCCACGATAGTAGCTGCTAGTGATAGTCCTAAACCGTTCTTGTCCAGCAGTATCCCACTAGATATTGTAAAACAAGCAATGCTAGTCAGGTGACTTCTAAGTATTACTTTTCCGTGAATGCCAAATGAAAGAACTTAATAACTAGTGCTGAGAAATCTCACAATCTGAAGTTTAATTATCTTCCCTTCTTGCTCCACTGTACGAATTTTCTACAAAAGGAGTATACATTATGAGACTTCTTTTCCATTCTGACTGATCATTGTGTAAATATTATATCTTCCAACAATTCAACAGTGCTTACAAAGTCGACTCCAATGGTGCTTATGTAACTATCCAAGTATGTATTATCCTGAAGGACACAAGATAAAAGTTTCAGGTTCCACTGACCAAACGCATTTCGAAGAATGATATCAACTGGAGTAACACATAACATTTAACACTGCTTGAATGCCCTAATAGCAGTATGGAGTATAAAAGTTCCCTGCATTTCGTCTGTACTAGAGGGCAGTCTTCCAAGATGGAACCCAAATCAAAATAAAATGTTCATTGGAACACAATAGTTAACTCAGGTGCACCCATGCCCTTTTATCAACCATCCAACATGAAGAGGAAAAAGGAAATGAAATACAGAGAAGCATCTGGTATATTTGTCACAAGCTCAGTATGAATCCTCTACTTGTTTCATCTGCATAGTATACTATATTGGAAGAGAATGGCAAACATGGAAATAGCGTCCTATCAACTTACAGCAAACCTCAAAAGGAGACATGACTTCCCAACTCCAGAATCTCCAATTAGCAAAAGTTTGAAAAGATAATCGCTGTAAGAAATGGCACCAATCAGTTTTGCAGATCAAATAACTTGCAAAAGGTAAAACAAAAACACTGCATTTTCTCAGGTTTTACTTTCACAAGCCGAAAATGAACTGTCTGGACAATTTTATTACGAAGTACTGTATTTTTTTTTTTTTTTTTTTCTCAAATAGAACAAAATTGAATGAATATAATTAAACAAAAATTGGATTTCAGCTTACAAATATTCTAAAGTATAGGGTTATAAATTCGTTAGTGACAAGACAAATAGCGACGATCCCTGATATACGCAGAGAGCCAGAGATTAAAGAGCTACTGATAATGATGGTGATGATAAATTGATAGTAACAATAATAACAATGATAACAACAACAACAACAAAAATGAAGTGTAGAACTATTTGATGATGATGATAATTGATATTACGTAAAAAAACAGTAGAGAATGAACGAGATAATACTATAACGTACTAATCGGGATTCATTGCGATCTGAAGACGATGAGATCAGTCGGACACTGAGGTATTTTCCGGCGAGAAACGACCGGAATCTAAACTATGCGCGAGTGATTTAGATGCAAATGTTGGATGGAGGTTGGGAAGATAGTCACAGGCGCACAGAGCATTGAAGGTAGTCATGCGGGGCACGTAAAATGGCGTTAAAATCTCAGTGCCTTCTCTTTTTGTTCTTTCTTCTTCCTCCTTCCTTCTTTTTTATTACCGAGTATTATTATTTTTTATAAGGCAAACCAACATAAATGAATAAAATTTTTTAAAAAATGAATAAAATTTAAAGCTCGGTTCATAAACAAACAAAGTATAAACAGTTGTTGGTTTGTTTGCTATGAGCTCGTGAACAAACTTGTATGTGTTGTGTTGTTTCTTTGGTTATTGTTCGCGAACATAGATCATTTATTGTTTACGAACGAATTTGCATGTGATGATGAGCATAAGTTTATGTTTGGTTATTAAGCGTTCATGAACGTGAACGAATGTGTTCGCAAACGTTAACGAACACGTATATGAATGCGTTTGCGAATACTAATGAACGCTTAACATATGAACACATTTGTGAATGTGTTTGCGAAAACTAATGAACGCTTAACATATGAACGCGTTTGTGAATGTGTTTGCGAATACTAATGAACGCTTAACATACGAACACGAATAAGATTTTTAAAAACCTTAACACACGAACACGAACAACCTTCATTCGTTCATGTTCGGTTCGTTAACAACCCTAATTACGGAATGTTTGGTAAATATTGGGTTATTGTGTTTGACTAGTTGATAGTATTAGCTGATTGTAAAAAAATGTTTGGTAAATTATATGTAAAAAAGTGTTTAGAAAATGTTTCTTTGAGCATTTTTTTTTTAACATTTTGGAATGATAAACTATAATCAAACCCTAATCAAGTCAAACAGATAATAATGGTCAAATAAGTTAAAATTAATTGATAATCTAACTATGTTACCAAACAAGACCAATATCTGTTATATCCAATCCAATTGGTTGAGTAATTAATTTAGTAATTGATATGCCTATTAATCCTTCGGCTTTTAATCGAGTTTTTTGCACTTTTGGTCCCACGACTATAGTGGCACTGACAGAATTGATCCACGACTTTTGAACCTTGCAATTTTAGTCCACGATTATTGATTTTTTTGCAAAAATGGTCCTTCTGGTCACTTTTCAGTCAAAATTTCACCGAATTTTTTTTTTCACTTTTAGCCGGGTTAAAATTGACATTTTACTTATCTCAAAAAATTAAAAGAAAAAAATTGATATTTGATTACATACAATATTACTGGGCTACATACTACTGCCCCAGGCGGCGGAGTTCCTGTAGCAAGCAGGGCTGTCAGTAAGCGGCGGAGCGGCCGTGGCGTTCCCCGGACTAGTTGGGTTATCCGGCAGCAGCATTGGAGGCGGAGCCAGCACGTCTGCCGGATCATCCGAAGACATCAGAAAAGTAAAATGTCAATTTTAACCCGGCTAAAAATAATTTTTTTTTTTCGGTGAAATTTTGACGGAAAAGTGACCGGAATGACCATTTTTTCAAAAAATTCAATAATCATGAACTAAAATTGTAAGGTTCAAAAGTCGTGGATTAATTCTGACAATGCCACTATAGTCGTGGGACCAAAAGTGGAAAAAACTCGGTTTTAACCAATCATCTATTAAAAATATAAGCGCTGTACGGAAGTACGGAACAACTGAAAATGAAAAAAAAAACAAAAAAATAGAAAAGATCAAAAGAAAGCAACGTCAATGGAGGGAGGGAAGAGGGAAACTGAGTGCGAGGAAGATGCGTCATAGAACAGGTTTTATTCGTAAGTTCATCTCTTCTGCAATTAAGCTATTAAGGAGTGTAATTCTGTTTCAGCTTTCTATTTCCCCCCTTTTTGCTAGGTATATCCATAAATAACCACCACCACCCCCCCCCCCCCCCCCCCCCCCCCCCAAAAAAAAAAAAAAAAAAATCAATTTCAGTGTATTTTAGTTGCTGTGCTGATTCTTCAATTTGATGTCTAGAAAAAGAGTTAGAGGAGATGTAATTGCTTTAATTCATAGTTATCAAATCTATGATAGCTGATCTTGTGATCATCGTGATTGATCGACAAAAAAAATTGTTTAATTGAAGCTCAGCATCGGGAGCTTGCATTTTTCCGTAATTAAATACGGTATTGATAGAAATTGTTGAAAATTATAGTTAGATAGGAGCATTGAGTATATACATACAGACACAAACACACACACCAAGCAGTTGTTCAATTTCAGCTTATGATCAGGATATATTAAGCGATTGTGAAGTTTCAGTAATTGTTTGAATAAGTTATATATTGATAACAAGAAGCAAAACTAATTGCAATAAGCTATTACTGATGATTTTAAGCAAAATCAATGATAACATTGCTCTGTATGCAATATTTGCCCCTTTTCCTTTTTTTTTTTTTCCTAAATAAATTAAAATAGTTCTGGCTAAGTTGGTAAATGGTGGTCTCAATGGCTCTGCAGTTGTTGCAATTTGTGATCATGGAATCTATGTTCTAGCAATTCTTGAATGCAACTGCTTTATGGCTGTTGCCTTCAAAATGTATGCTCCCTTCTTCTCTCTGAACACCTAGCAGAGTATATGCTTCCAAGACAAGAAATCCTCGCCTCCTTTAGCTCAATTAGCTGCAGTAGATACCAGATTTAGCAAATTCATGATGTAGTCACTTATTGTATTATATTTAGAAATCTTCCCTAATCTCTTATAACTGTGTAACTCGAGAAAACTACTATGAAATGGAGTGACACTCCCAGAGAGCAAATATGATCTGCAGCTTCCAAGGATGACAGCATAATTTGGATTAAGCATTCACCCATTCCCTCTATTGTTTTTGTTTGTTTGTTTGTTTTTTTAATCTTTTCTAGTGGCATAGTAATGATTGTTGTGCATTTTGTGCATGTTAATATTGGGGTTGATGTAATAAAGCGACAATTTAACTATTCACCGTGGCAAGTTTCATACTTCTATAAGTTCAACTGTCTGGCAAGTTGCATGTGTAGGTACCTGTCAAGGATTAACAAAATTAATTATGTGATTCAAAAGGATGCTAGGTGTCTAACCAATATTGGTGACACATAAGAGACAAAATTGCTCGAGTGTAAGTTCAAATAAAGTCTTTATTACCCCCAAACATATTAATAAAGAGCATCTTCCTTTATTATATTATTTCAGAGTTACATTAAGAGAAGTTGATGAGTAGCCTAGTAATATTAGTGTATATGTCAAACATCAGGGATTGAAGAGGTGAAAGTGTAGGTCCATGTCCAAATTGTAGAGAATGAGAAGTCAAAGGTAGAAGTGATAGTTTAAGAAACTGTCCCTCTGGTAGTCTGGTTGGAGGTTGCCATTCATCATTTGACTGCTTCATTTATTTATTTTTAATGTGTCTATGAACCTTGCTGCTGTGATGTCATTGCCAGAAATGAAGTTGAGAAAATCACCGAAGCCGCCTTCTTTATAGGATAATGGGTTCTGCTTGTCCACAAGTTCCGGTGCTGGTCCTACCTTTTTCTCCAGAGCTAGACTGTGCAGGCTAGCAATTGAAATTCGACACTTCTCTGAGTTGACTGTTGCTCTGTGGATGACAGCCTTGTATTGACCATTGCTCAGTACTTCCATTTGATCTCCCAGTTGAACAATTAAGCCCCCTTCTATAACTGGGACTGAATGCCAATTTTTATCCTGGTCCAGGATTTGCAGCCCCTGTTGGTTCTGAAGTATGATTGATAGCAAGCTGTAATCTGTGTGCGGTGGCAAGCCTAATGCAAGTTCCGGTTCAGGACATGCTGGATAGTAGTTAACAGCCATGACTTCTGATCCTTGTTCAATGTCTTCTTTTAAGTAAGTGGGATGTAACCCTAAACTTTCGAATATTAGCTCCATTAGCTTCTTTTGCAATTCATGCACTGCCTTTGCGTAGTTCCCTATTTGCTCCCTGCACAAGCAAATTTATATTATATTATACACCCTTGAAGATAAAACTTGAGGATAATTATACATTCGAGGAAATATATACTGAAAATGTTTTCCTAATGAAGGATAGTTAAAGAAAATGAAAGAATATATAATTACTTGTAACATGGAGGGTTTGAAGGCCACAAATCAATCCAAGCTGAGATTGGATTGCAGTAGTGTTTGAGGAAGTCTCTCCAAAAGTGAACTTTGTCGTTGACATGATTTAGGCTGGTGCCATATCTCACAGGCTCGTGAACATTATCAGACATCAGCTGCATTTTATCTTCGCTTGGCAAATTAAAGAATGCATTTGCAGCATCTAAGGCACCATTCATGACCAAAGGTGGGATTTCATGGTTAATGACCTGCCATGCATACAGTATATTTATGTGCTTTATGCTTCATACATGTCATAATTTATGTGCAGATCTAGTTAGTAAGTTGCCTTACACTCTGGATGAAACTAATTCTCACATCTACATGACTACATGCATAAAGTATGTGACTTTTACACAATGAGCTCAAATTCCTGCCTTTCTTGGTGCTTGTAGTATTCCATCATGGCACTTATGAGAAATTAGAACATACTACTCCTCAAATAATCATCTAAAATTGCATGCATTGACATGAATGATAGATAAAATGCTCGGACTTTTTTCTTTCTAGGAGAAGCGATAGTTCTCTTACTCTCATCCATGTTACACTACAGTGTAACATGGACATTTGATTATATTGTATGTACCTGGAAGAAACCTAGTTCCTTGCAGGCCAGACGTACTTCCTGAATCACCCGAGAGCGAAGCAGAGGATGCTGCAAGGAGGAAAGATCGATGATTGGCAAGTTAGAGGAGTTGGTGTTTTGGGTGCAGTTGGGGCGGTCTGATGGCGGGAGAATGTAACTTTTCGGGAGATGACTTAACCCCCTTCGAGTAAGTGATGTTGCACTCGTAAATGAAGCACTTGCTAAAGCAGAGCTCTCCATCATGTACGTTCTCGACAATTTACTCCTTTTGCAGTAGTGTAGTGTACACTAGATGAAGTTGGCTTTTCAGATCATTCCCATATTTATAAGCAGCAGAGAATATGGATTTCCAAATTATCTTTTAATACATTGACTGGATACTGTTTTTGTAGGGGGAGCTGCTTCCATAAATGAAAATAGTATATGATAATGCTACTTGAAGGATGGGAAACGGGAAATCACGGCTGAGGGCAACGGTGGGACCCGCAAGCCGCCGCACGAACTGGAATCTGAATGGAAATCTGGGTCAGAGGCAACATGCAAATTCAACTGGACTTTTGAGTATATATCAGAGCTATCCGGTCTCCGTACATTCAGATTTCCATGTACGCGTAAATCCATGCAAATTCAATCCGCGCCAAGGTGCGTAATGTTTTTTTTTGTTTTTTTGTTTTTTTTTTTTTAAGAATTTATTTTCCTCTTCTCACTTTCTCACTTGCTTCTCTCTACATGGCTTGCAAAAAACCCATAAAAATCTTTAACTATTGAGGTTACTCTAGTGCTTTAGCGCTAGTATTGCCACATGTCCCAAATGTGGGTATCTTCGTCTCAGTAATTTGTGGTAACATTGTTTAATTCATAGATGAAACCCCTCTTTTGAGACAACATTTGCATCAAATTATTTGGGATTCTAGCATTTTTAAATTATTTATAGTACTATTTTCTTTTTAGTACTACTGACCCTGTTACAATGCAATATCTGTTTATAACTACTTTATCAACTTACTGATGCACAAAGAATCAATAGTCCGTCTTTACTGAGACTCGAACCCATAACCTCCCACATAAGGGAACAACTTGGTGCCATAAAATTGTATAGTGTCTATCTACACTTATGTCTCATGCTCCTTGTATAACTTAAAAGTGAATCTGAAAGGTTTTCAGTTTGTGCTCGGCTGGCTTAGAGCATCCACATCAGTTGGGGAGAATTGGGGATAATGTAAGAGTGATTAGGAAAGAGAGTGTGGGAGGGGAGAGAAAAAAAAAAAACCAAAATTGAAATTTTTAAAATAAAAAAAGAAGGTAAACAGAAAAAAAGAAGGTAAACAGACGCGCCTGACGCGTCTTCGGGCACGTCCAACGCACGCGCCCGGCTTTTTGCAGGAGTCTGCGCGAAACGCGCTAAAGCGCGCTGATTTTTTTTTTGTTTTCTTTTTTCTGCCATTATCTTGGCATTTGCAGGAGGATTATTTTTGCTATTATCCTTGCTTCCCATCTGTTGAAGTGCATATTGATGTATTATTATCTCCCTATTATGCTTTGGTGTGGATGCTCTTATCAAATTTCCATTTCTGTGGAACACACAGTCACAGATTCATATATTTGGTAGACACTAGACAGTGCATTTAATGATTACTGGACATGATGAATTCGCGGACGAGCAGCCGCTGCTCGGAGCATTGAATCCTTGCTAAAAGCGACAAAAACAATGATGCGATTACCGAAAACGGAAAAGGGTATTGTTTGTAACTTGTAAGCGTGTTGTTTTTTTGGACATTTGGCTTAGAAATGAAGAGAGTTCAATGTATATATGTATGGGCAATTTATATCGTTGAGCAGGGTCCACGTAGCATTGTGGGCCCTGAATCAAAACGATGTTGTTTGATATTTAAGTTTTAACAGATTCCGTAACTTCACGTTTTTCATGTTTCAACACAAAATTTTAATTTATTCTATGTACAGAATTCTTATGTACAAAATTCTTACGCTTAAATGTACAAAATTTCGTAACATAATGTACAAAAACGCATAACACGACATACACACATGTTTTCTATTTTTCTCATATCTGCTTTATGTAAATAATTTATGTTATATAGGCATATAATTACATAATCCATACAAGACATAAATTCGTAAAATAAGACAAAATATGTTTTGTGTTATACAACTACTAATCAATTTCAGATACATAATCTTTATGCATACGATACAGAATTTCATAACATGATGTACAAAAATGCATAACATGATATACATACACATGTTTTCTATTTTACTTATTCTCATATCTGATTTATATAAATAATTTATGTCATATAGACACATAATTACATAATATAAGACATAAATTCGTAAAATAAGATACACAATATGTTTTGTGTTATACAACTACTAATCAATTTTAAATACAAAATTTTTACGCTTAAGATACAGAATTTCGTAACATGATGTACATAAACAATAACACGATATACATACACATACTTTCCAGTAAAAAAAAAAAAAAAAACAACCACCTCTGTAACGTGAACTGAACAACAAACGATCTCCATTAAAATTAAAGTTCAAAACGATGTCGTACAGGACCATGGTCCATAATGCACTATACGTGGACCCTGATCCACGCTATAACGATTGTATATGTATGTATCTAGAGGGCAAATTATTTTGTGGATACGTGTTCACCATGCACATGGTGAACACTGGGGTAGATTCATAATTTATATGCTGTAAATTCAGGGTTGTCTTCTCACCGGAGAAGGCAACCTAGGTAGAAGGCTGCCTGGGTTGCCTTCTCCGGTGAGAAGGCAGCCATCGCCATCTCACCTTTTTTTTTTTTAAATTAGTAGTTTGATTATTAAATAAAAATAAATAGTAAATATTAATGTTTGACTACATTTAATGAGGTGGTGCAAATAGCACTTTTGTATTTGCACACCTATAAAGCTACTACACTTATTAACTAGATGGTGTAAATAGCAAATAGGGTGGTGTAAATAGAATTTCCCTTTAAGTGACAATGACTTTGTAGTCTAGTGGCAATACTTAATTATCTAAGTGTCTAACAAGTGACTCTCCTGAATGGAGGTCATGAAATACTACATTATAACAGATCGAGTTAGTAAAAGTAACAAAAAAAAAAAGGTAAAAAGTTAGTAACTCGTCTGTTTTTAAATTTAAAATATTAGAGAGTATTTATTTATGTTGACATTTGGTCTAATCAAAAGTTAGTAACTTGTCCGTTTTTAAATTTAAAATATTAGAAAGTATTTATTTATGTTGACATTTGGTCTGATCAAAAAAGTTAGTAACTCGTCCGTTTTTAAATTTAAAATATTAAAGAGTATTTATTTATGTTGACATTTGGCCTGATCAAAAGTTAGTAACTCGTCTGTTTTCAAATTTAAAATATTAGAGAGTATTTATTTATGTTGACATTTGGTCTTATCAATCCATTTGAATCATTATATTACATTACACCTTACACGACTAGCACACGAAATTTACTTCACTATATTACACAACTATCACGCGAAATCTACCCATCATTTGAATCATTACATCATATTACACCTTACACGACTAACACACGAAATTTACCTCACTACGTTACACGACTATCACGCGAAACTCACCCGTCCTTGGCTTTGCATAATCGCACATAGTATGATACACACATACTTCCAAGAAACTGCTTTGTGAACTTTAATAAATAAATTAATTAAAGGCATGGGATCATCAGGCGGCACATGCGAGAAGTCTCCCAATAAACTAACCATCTTAATATCTAAAGGCAGTCATTGACACGTATTGGGCTATATACATTGCACAACAACCTCATCATTCATTCCACTTCATACAATGTTGGTCGTCCTTCTAGAACTAGTTTCAAATCATAAAGATTAAACTCTAAAATATATAGATCGAGCTGAGGATATGATGTATGTTGTAACCTACCTTATGTAATATATTTTATAGCTACTACCCGACCTATTCTTAAAGTATATGTTGCATTACAACAAATTAAAAATCTAAGTTAATAATTAATGGACTACACGTTTATTATTATTTTTTATATATTAATGTTTAACACGTCTCCTCACTCGTGTGAGTAAATTATGCTCTCATGAGTCACATGTGAGTATGTGACTCATGGATATAATGGGTGTTTAATTGGTAAATGATTGTTAGCTGATAACTGATAACTGTTAGCTTATTGGGTTATGAGTTTGACTATTTGATAGCATTAGCTTATTGTAAAAAAGTGTTTGGTAAATAGTTGTTAGCTGTTAACTGATTACATACAAGATGACTTTCTCAAAAGCTTATTGAAAAAGTTACTTTGAACAGTTTTTTAAATTTTAGTATTTTGGGGTAATAAGTTGTTACAAAAAGCTAATTAATTAAACACTAATTTGATTGTTTAACCAAATTAAACAGTTAATAGTAATTAAATAAGTCAAAATTGACTAATAGACTAATTATTTTATCAAACATGACGGTCAAATTGAAAGATGTGCTTACTTTAATTAAAATGTTAAATTGATAATTACGTTAGAGTACCCATTATTATTATTATTATTATTATTATTATTATTATTATTATTATTATTATTATTTATACATTTCTTAGCGAACTGGATAATGTCACCCTCTTGTTGGGCCCAAGGGGCCTCCAAGCTCGGAAAAAGTCCATGAGAATTATGATGTGGAACCATACCCACGCCCACCTTGTAAGGTGGGCACAGTTTTACAACAGTACTGTTTCCGTTGAAAACGATATTTTTTTTTGAATGTTACTAGCTCTATTACATTGTAGTATCTGTTCATATACTTTCTCAACCTATTGAAACACAAAGAGCCAATAACGTCTCTACTGAGGCTTGAACTCACAACCTTCCAAATGGAAGTCCAACCCGGATACCATTAGACCACATAGTCCTGGTCGTTGAAAATGATGTTGTTCTAATTAAAAAAAAAAAAATCAAACGGTATTTCTCTCTTCGCAATCACACAGTTTAGAAATTATGAAACTACTTTATCTAAATTATGAATCTACAGTATTAGGTTTGTAAACATGTGATAGAATCATATGTTCATAATTTTATAAATATATGTTCATAATTATAGAGCTATATGTTCATAATTTTCGATGTTCATATTCCCAATTGTTGAACTCTGTATTCACAAATCACAGAACTATATTTTCATAATTTGATAACTACACAGTTTAGAAATTATGAATCTACAGTACAGATATTATGAATCTGCAGTATAGAAATTATGAATCTACTGTATTTAAATTATGAATCTACGGTATAGAAATTATGAATCTGCAGTATAGAAATTATGAATCTACAGTATATAAATTATGGAGTATAACGGTGCCACTAACAACACCGTTACTCAACCACATGAAAACGGCGTCGTTTGAAACCGTGCCCACCTTGCAAAGTGGGCACGGTTCCACAACATAATGATTGACTTCGATATTCTCCAATCATTATTTCATGGATCATGTCTATATGAACCATAAATAAAACTACATTTTTAATATACTTAATACCCATTTTAGTCCTCCGACTATTAGCTAATACACGATTTAGTCCCAAAGTATTAAAAGTACCCAATTTAGTCCTCTAACTTTTAAAATGGTACCCAATGTGATCCTCCATTAGAATTGTCATTTATCCACCGTTATTTTGAAGGGCATAAGTGTCATTTTAGTTGATAAAGCACATTCCTTCCTTAAATGAAGTGACACCATGCTCCCAATAGAGTAGGCTCAATCTCATGGAGCGAAGTAGAGACAAGTCCACTATGCTCAGCATCTCCAATAGCATCCTCTGATTGTCCATGCAGTGGCTCGATCGCTGGAGGGGCCTCGAACGACGTTAACCAAAGGAAGAAACAGGTTTGGACCAAGTAAATTGACTTCATTGCCCTCAAAATAACGGTGGATAGACGAAAATTGTAACGGAGGACCATATTGGGTGTGATTTTAAAAGTTAGAGGACTAAATTGGGTACTTTTAATACTTTGTGACTAAATCGAGTATTAGCTAATAGTCGGAGGACCAAAGTGGGTATTAACTCTATTTGAAATTATACATATTGTGAATAAATATATGTGAACATCACTATAGGTATTATATTATGATAATACCTCTTCATCCTTTTGTAGTATTGTAATTATACTAGAACTTTGTATATGTATATATTATACTGAAGGATGATTAATAAAAGATTTGATGATTCTCTGTGTTCTTGTCTCTTTCTATTTATTCTATATTGTATTCTTGAGTTGTAAACGATACAATGTTCAAGCGAGGATTCATCTAATTTCACAACAATACCTATGTAATTAAGAACTTTTTCTGAGGATATAATAGTCCAACCATGTTCTATTTTCTTTCCAATTCTTGCCGAAAACAAAATACCATTCGTGTACAAAATTTGCTTTCCTCAACTTTCAAGAATTTCATGAACCAAACAACATATATTAACATACATTTTTCTCCACTTTTAAAAAAACCTTTTCCATAAAAATTGTTCTCCATCCAACCAAACACCCCTTAAATTTCATCTCAACTATTTGATATATATAATTTTGGTACTATTTACCTACTTTTATAAATTGTGTGTGTGTGTTTTTTGTTTTTGTTTTTGTTTTGTTTTTTGTTTTTTAACGTGAACATGGATTATTCTACTCGTTAACGACAGTTGACCATTACTCTGATCTGGTTGCCAATTGTCAAATAATGTAGGAAAACTAACATTATTAAAAGAATATCACCCGTCCATTGACTATATACGTGTGACTACATTATTGCATGTTTCTCCTTTCTTCTTCTGTTTTTCTTTCTTAATATATTTATTTTATATAACGTGATAAATCTACAGCTACTACCCGAATATACGCATTGGATGCAATAGCACCCCAATCGCATATGATAAATAAACTGTATTAATAAAATATTATGTGACGGCCTTATTCAAAAATGTGTTGGTAAGAATTAAACTCGTGACTTTCATGATATTGCATGTCTCTTTCTCTTTGATGACGGGAGAGACCTGCAACTACTGTCTAAATGTCTGCATTAGATAAATCTTTTTTTTTTTTTTTGAAAAACTATATGTAATTAATTCGATTACAAAGATTTTGACAAAAAAATTTACACAACTTTTAAGTATAAAAATCATGTTTTTCCCATTTAGTTATTCGGTCCTCCCCGGATGTTTCTCTCCTCTGATAGGGATGAAGTGGTTAGGCAAGGATTCTCAACAATTCAACTAAACCAAGTTGATTTGATTTAAATACAAGACGTGACAATCATTTTCTAATTAAGAGGAAGAATATTGTAACTAACAATTAATATATAAAACCAAAAATATCAATTGCCATACCCACTCTCTGCCATGATCCTAATTTTTATATCATCTAAATTAAGCATTAGGTGTGGCACTAATTTAGGGAAAAAAAATATTATATTCGTGAATTGCCACTCACACTTATGACATTTTATGGTGAATTGAAATTTAAAATTAAAAAATAGAAACTACAACAACTAAACACACAAAAATAGCTACATCGTGAAACACAAAGATTTGAACTCATAACTTTTGGTATGACTTTACTATCAAATTGAAAAATATGTTTCATTTTAACTAAAAACCTAAGCTGATAGTTAGATTGCACATTTATATTTATATATATATTATATGCTCAACACATACGATCTAGATAAATAAAAACCATTCACCAATTAAGCAGCTTGGTTAGCGTGAGTGATTGTGCACTGCACTTTTATCTCTTAAGAGATGTTAGAAGTTCAAATCCCCTCTTGTATGGAAAAATCAATTTGATGAGCACTTTATCTCTTAATTGGACCAGTTCAGTGAGAAATGTATCAATCTGAGTATGGTACGGACTTAAAGGGATGTCACCTATACTTAGAGCCCTTCAAGATATCCCGTTGTCTAACAAAAGTAAATTTAAAAAAGACCACTCACCAACATCTATTTTGTGAACTTAAGATAGACCTATCCGAGCCGAGTCACCCAAAATTGAAGCTTGAAATGCAAGAAAAATGGAATCTCGACATATTATGAGCTTATGATTATACGCTACGAAAAGTCAACGTTTTCGATGGACAAACGTTAAGCATGTTCAAACATTAGGTGGCCATGCATGCATATAATATTATCATTAAAACCCATCATAATAATTGGGAAATTATTAATCTTTAGTTACAGCTAGCCGTCTTTAATTTAATCATTCCTTAATTATCTTCTCCTGCCTATATATAACTATATAATTTCGTCTACGCATCATCCTTAAGTTCAACATTTCATATATACACTAATCACAACATCTTTAGAGATATATATGGCAATGGCAACTTTTGTTCTTCTCTTCCTCCTGCTGGCTTCTCCGGCAGCTTTCGCCAAGGACCACATCGTCGGTGGCGACGGCGGGTGGAGCCAGTCCGGCGATTACACCACATGGGCAGCCAGTGAAACGTTCACCGTTGGCGATAGTCTTGGTAAAGTTTATTTCATCACATTTTTATTATGTACTATAAACCTAACGATTATATCTTTCTTAATATTCATACCAAGACAAAACCTCCTATAAGACCGTCTTAGATCATAGCTTCTTATTAATGAGACCGGGTAAATTTTTTTAATAAATATTACACTTCTCCTTATAAATATTACATTTCTATATAAATCTTAACAGACTCAGGAAAAAAACTCTGAACTAGACATTTTTCAAGTAAGAGTCAAATTACTTAACTCGATTTGGATTTGAATTAGTCTTGGGATACATGCAAGATGTTATACTATACAACAGAGTTGCAAAAATTAGGTATAGACACCGATTAATCGGCACCTAGGTGCTAGGGGGTCGTCCTCTTAAGCGCCCGCGGCGCCTAGCTATTTTTTCAACATTGCTATACAGACACAAAATTTCTATTTAAGAGTTGACTCGAAAATTGATTTAATGAAAATTAGTTTTCTTGCTTTTTTGGTTTACCTTATGGTCATTTACGGACTAAGGATCTCAAATATATATATATATATATATATATATATATATATATATAATTAGTTGAATTATTAAGTTGGAGTTTTTATGAATATTCACTATCAATTTCATGAAACAGTGTTCAACTATGGCGGAAGCCACGGCGTAGACGAGGTGAGCAAAGACGACTATGATAACTGTAACGCCGGAAACGCCTTGCGATCTTTCACCGACGGGAAAACAACCATTAAGCTAAGCAAGGCCGGTCCGATGTACTTCATGTGCCCCAGTTTTGGCCACTGCCAAACCGGTATGAAGTTGGCGATCAATGTCCAGTCCGGCAGCTCCTCCACCCCCGCCGGTGGTTCTCCTCGCTCCTCCGGCACCACACCCTCCACCCCCTCCGACTCTGATTCTCCTCCCAGCACTCCCACCCCCGCCGGAAAAAGCTCTCCCAACGGTGCAGTGGTTAGCTCCGGCGGCATCTTTGGGTTTTCGCTTGCCTTGGGAGCCTTGTTGGCATTGATGAGCTAGGCGAGAGGCAGTGCGCGCGCGGCTATATATACATTTGTTTTCTTGATTATTAATTATGTGTGATTTTTTAAATTTACATATTGTGGATTAATTTTGTAATTTGATTTAAGAAATAAGTAAACATAAAGCTATTTGATTAACCTTGTTTACGCAAAGGGTGTTGTTCAATTCTAAATGGTTTGATGGTTTGATTATGGGTTTGTTTGGTAAATGGTTGTTAGATGATTATGTTTGGTAAATTTGTATTGGTCAAATAAGTCAAACTTGACTTATAGGCCAATCTTTTACCAAACATAGAATAAGGGTTAAATGCATATTTTGTGTAGAGTGATAAGAGAAATATATTTTTTAGGTTGAATAATGAGAGAAACTAAAAAGGCAAATTAGTATCAGTATTGAGAGTGAATGGGAACGGAACGGAAGTATGTAATCTCAATTGTAAGGAGTGGTATATATATATAGTATCTAAAGTATGAAATCTTTAGTTTTTTCTCCCCTTTCGTTTCCCCTTTTTCCCCGTTTTCGGTCCTTGCTTCATTGCTTGTCTGCGTTCCGCTATTGCTTGATTAAGCATTGCTAGTAGTTCCCAACCCTTCAATCCTTCCTCGTCCGCGAACCTAAACTGCATGGATGTATATATACGTAAAACATCAGATCTAGCCACGAAACCCATAGCTAAACTCTCAAGATGAAGCAATCTACTCACAAGGAGAACGAGAGAGTAGATCCAAATCCCCGGAGCGTCAGTGAAGAATCTCATACTGAAATTCACAGAGTCGATTTCTTGCCCCGCAGCAGCTCTCGCCGCCATTTCTTGGCTATATAGCATCACGTACACCAAGATGAGTACCAAGTACAAAAACGTCTGCCACAACACAATGGAAACACGCTAAGAATATATATAATGGACAACATACACAAAATTGAAATGCTATATATAGATCCTAGCTCATATGATGCTTACCGCTAAAACCAAGTAGACATTGAAGTAGTAGAAAGCGTAGCCCGTCCATACCATTGATAGTATAGTAGAGTAAAATGCGGCATAGGAATAAATGGCAAATCTTTCTCGTCCTCTTACCCACCTGGTTATTGTCCGGAAAACGACCACGCACAGAGTATTACCCAAAAGAACAGCAATGATGTAACTGCAAATTAAAAATGACATCAGATTTTAGATACAAAAATTCATTCAAGTTTAAAGTCTAATTCATGTTTAGGATTCAAATCTTTACTTTGGATCAAAGAAGTTGAGGTAAGGTTGAGTGCAAGGCAACCAAGAAGCCCCCATAAAAAATGCAGCAGCATACAGAGAGAAACTCCTGAACACCTATATATATATATATATATATATATATTGGAAACAGAAAAGATAGTATATATGAGTGTCCAAAGGCCCAAAGATAGTAGGTACATAGAAGCCTACAAATTAGATAAGAAGCATGTTCTAACCAAATTGGTCAGGTTATTAACTTGGTCACTATAAGATTACAATAAGAGTGGCCTTCTTGCATTCACTAGAAACAAAAAAGATAATAAGAAGATGATCTTGATCCATTATATACCTCGTAATCTCGAGGCGTGGCAAAAAGACAAAACATGCTTCCAGAAATTCCAACAACAGTTAAGGGCACCCCAACGTCACCCTCAGATTGGAGCCATAGTCCAGCAGTCATGGATGTACTAACAAGGAAAAGTGTAGAGTAGAGCTGTATGTGTTTCCAACAAGGCATAAAGAAAGGATCGGAGTAATTAATTAGCAGACACAAAATGAATGATATAAACACTTTAAATGAATTCAAGAATTAATCAACAATAAAAGGAAAGAAACACAAACAGTAACCATCAAATATTAATCCTCAAGAACATGGAGAAAAAAAAATACAGAATAGCATTCAATAATCATATATATAACTGCTACAATAATATATTTTCCACAAATTCACAAACAATCAACATTGAAGAAATTACACATTGTCTAACTATTATTTTACTTCATGCTTATCAACATTTTCTCGAGCAGCATTTGTGCATAATCAGTATAGATTCCAAAAATTCAAAGTTCAAAACCAGAATCTCTTCTGAAAGAAACTCTGTCTTGAAATATATATACTCAGCAAATTAGAGGTCAAAAAACAGAAAGAGAATATATATACAAGTATACAACTGACATAAATGTAAACTGCGTATATGCATAGTTGCAAACGTATACATAAAAAGAGATCAGAGAGAAATCAAAGTATATTACTTCGGCGAGGATATTGAAAGTGTCCTGAGAGAAAGCATCCAAGTCCGTTAAGTTTTCGAAGTTGAAGCACCGACGGAAATATGCTTTAACAGCGGCTACTGCACGGAGTATCACGGCGGGGAGAGGCATTTTGCAGAATCTGCAGAGACGAAGAAGGAGCGAAGTTCTGTGTGGAAGGAAGATATCAGAGCGTAACTGAAAAATAGGAGCTCTGGCCTCCGGCTCCTTTATAGAGTAGTTAGTTCCGGTAGCAGGGTAAAATGGGAATATTGGAAGTTGGAAGAAGCAAGAAGCAAGTTGGAAGAAGCAAGCTCAGTATGAATCCTCTACTTGTTTCATCTGCATAGTATACTATATTGGAAGAGAATGGCAAACATGGAAATAGCATCCTATCAACTTACAGCAAACCTCAAAAGGAGACATGACTTCCCAACTCCAGAATCTCCAATTAGCAAAAGTTTGAAAAGATAATCGCTGTAAGAAATGGCACCAATCAGTTTCACAGATCAAATAACTTGCAAAAGGTCAAACAAAAACACTGCATTTTCTCAGGTTTTACTTTCACAAGCCGAAAATGAACTGTCTGGACAATTTTACTAAGAAGTATTTTTTTTTTCTCAAATACAACAAAATTGAATGAATATAATTAAACAAAAATTGGATTTCAGCTTACAAATATTCTAAAGTATAGGGTTATAAATTCGTTAATGACAAGACCAATAGCGACGATCCCTGATATACGCAGAGATTAAAGAGCTACTGATAATGATGGTGACGATAAATTGATAGTAACAATGATAACAACAACAATGAAGTATATAACTATTTGATGATGATGATAATTGATATTACGCAAAAAAACAGTAGAGAATGAACGAGATAATACTATAACGTACTAATCGGGATTCATTGCGATCTGAAGACGATGAGATCAGTCGGACACTGAGGTATTTTCCGGCGAGAAACGACCGGAATCTAAACTATGCGCGAGTGATTTAGATGCAAATGTTGGATAGAGGTTGGGAAGAGAGTCACAGGCGCACAGAGCATTGAAGGTAGTCATGCGGGCACGTAAAATGGCGTTAAAATCTCAGTGCCTTCTCTTTTTGTTCTTTCTTCTTCCTCCTTCCTTCTTTTTTTTATTAGCGAGTATTATTATTTTTTGGCAGAAGTGTCAAATAGCCCCATCTACTATCGCGAAGTGCTCAATTTACCCCACGAACCAAAATATAGTGTAATTAGCCACATGAACCATCTAAATTTGTTCTAATAGCCTTTTTCGCAGGTTACAAGCCAGTTGCCTTTCCATTCTTCTGACGTGGAAAACATTCTTAATGACATGGAATATATTATTTAGCTCAAACCCTAGTAGAACACGTCATTCTTTCTTCTCAGTTTATAAGACCTGAATCATCTCCACGACCTCAATCCCTACAAATCAGCCCGTTCACTCTTCAATCTTCCTGACCTCAATCTTCTCCGTTCAGACGACCTGAATCGCAGGTTACCACGTCGTTCACTCTTCAATCTCCAAGCGCGTCTGGGCTTCGTCAACAGATTTGGGTGTGCGAATTCTCGTCATGTCATCATCTTCGGCTTCATCTAGCGTGCGACCTAATTTGGAGTATGATCCCCCTATGTACTGTAGGTGTGGATTGAAGGCTCCAATTTGCACAACCCGAGATTCTGGGAAGAAATTTTATGGATGTCAAAGGTGGAAGGTGCGTTTATATCCTTAATTTTATAGATTGTTGTTAATTTTTTTTAATGAGAAAAAATTGTTTTAAATTTTGCTCAGGAGGGTGTTGGGTGTGGTTTTTTTGTTTGGAAAGAAACTGAAAATGCAGAGGGAATTGAGGAATTGAAGAAATTGGTTGCAAGCATGAGGGCTGATTTGATGACTGAAATAGGTATTCTACGTGCAATGTTTGAGAGTGAATTGCAGCGGACGAAATTGAAGGAGAAGAAAGCTGTAAAGAGAAAGTGGTTTTTGATTTGTTTGTTAATTGTGTTAGTTTCTGTAAAGAGTCTGTATGATTTTTAATTGTTTTAGTTTTAGAATTCAATCGAATGGCATGTATGGTTTTTGTATGAATGCTAATAACATTGTGCCAATGGTAATTGTGTTATTGCCTTAGCCAAACATTGAGCATTTTTTTTCATTACTGCCAGGGATTCATGTTTGTTCATTTGGTTAAAATGGGTAAAATGAAGTAAAATTCAGCTGTGTTTATGTTAAAATGAAGCAAAATTCTGCCAATACCAATTTAATTGGTTAAAATGGTTAAAATGAAACAAAATTCACTGCAGAATTCATTACCATTCACACATACATTCACTTAGTTTCTGCCCAATTCATTGCCAAATTCACTGCAAAATTGATTGCCAAATTCACACAAACATTCACTGAGTTTCTGCCCAATTCATTGCAAAATTGCATAGCTCATTTACTGCCAAATAATGAACACAAAATTCTGCCAACATAGTTCATTTACTGCCAAAAAGAGTTCATTACTGCCAAGCATCTACACTGCTAAACAGAGTTCATTACTGCCAAGCATCTACACTGCTAAACAGAGTTCATTACTGCCAAACATCTACACTTCTAAAACAGAGTTCAAATGGTAATTCAAACATCTACTGGCTTGTCTACAGAAACAGTTAGACTTGCAAAAATAAAAAATAACATAGTTACAAGCCATATCCAAAACATAGCTACACTGCCAACAGAGAACTACAACAGAGTTAATTCCCTCCACTTGTGCTTGGTGTATTGGTCCTCCCCCTTCTAGGTTTATATATCACTCGTTGACTTGGTAGTCCACGCTATACAAAAATAAAACCAGAAGTTAATTATTTCCAAAGTAACACAACAATAGGGCAAGTAAAGTAGTGAACATCATTCCTTACATTTAGTGTGACTTCTCCAGTGTGTGGGTTTGTAAATATACCAAGCCCAACTTGCCTTCCACCTCTTGCTGCACCAGAATGCCCACCTCTTGCACTTGAACTTGCAGTCTGACTTGGTTGATTAGGACAATAACGTTTGTTGTGTCCCTTTTGCTTACACTGTGCACAAGTCATCACTCTCCCCTTCCTAGATAAATGAGTAGTGGATTGTGAAGGCCTAGGTTCTGATTCTTCTTGCTTTCTTTTTTTCTTAGGCCTTCCAGTCATCTTCTTTGGAGCAGGTGCATGCATCTTATCACTTTGAGTATTTGGCCAAAAAATCTCACCATTTAAGGGTTGAATCACATGTGCATATGTTTTTATATACACATCCTTAGAGTACCAATCATGCACAAACTCTTCTGGTTGTCTTCCTTTGTCAAAAATAGCACAAACTGCATGTGAACATGGGATTCCAGTGAGATCCCAAGATCTGCAAGAACAAGTTCTCCTTTCTATGCTCACCTTATATTGATGCTTCCCCTTCTTTATCTCATATCCATCATCACCATTAAAATCCACCTCCCAACCAACACTTTCAACAATGTTGTCATTTAATTTCTTCATAATAAATGACCCAAATTGGCCATTCCACTTTTTAACTGATGACTTCTTCGCAGCAATCCTCTTCATCACTCCGACTCTAATATCCTCTAACATTGAAACTATGGGTTTAGACCTAGCCTTTAAGAGTGTGTTGTTGAAGGCTTCTGAAAGGTTGTTGTCCACTATGTCACACTTCACCTCTGTCCTGAAAAAGGCTTTACACCACATCTTCATTGGGTATTTGTCTAAGTCTTTCCTTGCATTCAAGTCTATCTTTTCTAATGCTTTGAGTTCTTCCTGTAGTTGTGCTTCTGTGGTAGCCTTAGCACATTGCCAGAAATGCTTTTTCATCACCTTGCCTCTATGACTTTTACTCCAGTTAGCATGAACATGCCTTGCACAATTCCTGTGCTCAATCCCAGGAAATAATTCTGCAATAATAGTACTAAGACCCTGCAACAAATAAGCAATCTGTTAGGATAGTTTCTGGAAACTTGGAATTTTATTTTATGAATGCAGCTACATGTTAGTTTCTAGTAACTTGAAATTCATGGTTTTCCTATAAGATAAGTATATGTAAACACTCTATTTGAGTTGGATTTGCAGAAAATGCATATTAAAAAGGGTTTTAAATAGCTAATATCCAATGACAGTTCATTTAGATGTGAATAAGCTAAATTGGCAACATGTAAGTAACTTGGAATTCAAGTCTATTAATAATCCAAATTGGAATTTTAATACACCAAATTGGCAAACTGTGAAACTATAGGAAAGCCTTAAATGAACTGTCAATTTGAAATTTTAATAATCCAAATTGGCAAATTACTAATGCAATCCTAGTGTTAAACATGTCCAAATTGGCAAATTACCATTAACTATCAAATATGAATGTAGCCACATGTTATTTTAGAAGTAATCAGTGCAAAAATACCAATGCAATCCCAGTAAATAAAGCAGTAAATAAACATGTACAAAAACTAAATTGCATACCTTTTGTTGATCACTCATAATTGTCCAGTCAGTGGTGTCCCACATCCCTAGATCGGCCTTCAACAACTTCAGAAACCATCTCCAAGAAGAATTATTCTCTATCTCAACAACAGCCCAGGCAATAGGATACATTTGGTTGTTTCCGTCCCTACCAACCGCAGTTAAAATCTCTCCCTTCAACATACCTTTTAAGAAACACCCATCTAACCCAATCACCTTCCTACAGCCTTCTACAAACCCTTTTTTAACAGCAGCAAAACAAACATATATTCTTTGAAACACACATGGAGCATCTGGAACAACCCTATTTGTTTCTATCTTAACAGTGCTACCTGGATTTGAGTTGAGACATTCTTCAGCATAATCTCTTAGTCTCTTAAATTGCCCTTCATATCCTGCATCTAGTTTCTTTATAATTCCTTTGATAGTCCTTCTAGCCATGCTTATGGAGATATTGAGCTTTAAATCAGACCTTATGTCATTCTTCAGTTGAGTAAAGCCAATGCAAGGATCCTTCCTGACTTTGTCCTCTAATTTATCTACAAGCCACTTTTGACTCACAACCCTTAGCTTGTACTTTGAATTGCATCTATGGACCAGATTAATTGACTTTACTTGAAAGCATTTGTATCTATCTTCCCACCCTGCACTACAATAGAATGGACAGCCCTCTCCTTTACACTCAGTCCTGACATATTTATGTTCATTTTTTTTCCAATAAATGTCTCTTTTATTATGTACAGCATAACTAATCATTGCATTTTTAAATTGCACATTATCATCAAACAACATTCCTAACTCAATATGAGGTGGATCAGACTTTGGATTATATATAGGATGTCTAGATTTCATCATCTTGGATTGGACCTCTTCACCAACATCATTGTCATTCTCTTCTTGAATGGTAGGAGGATCATCAGAATCATAGTAAACAGATCCATTTCCTTCATGCTCATCAACAGTAGTAGTTTCAAGTTGCCTACCCATAGTTTCTGCCCCATCATCAGGACCATCATTAGCCCCACCATCTGTTTCTTCATCACTATAAGGTCCACCATCAGTTTCTCCATCACTATCTGCCCCACCTTCAGTTTCAAAGTCTGATCCTACTTCCCCTCCTTTTTCTGCCCCAACACCACCCTCATTTCCAAATTCAAAGCCATCAAAATCCAATTCAATATCACTCAAACACCCAGATGGAGCCCTATATTCTATTTCTGTTTCTGCAGTTTGAGGGCAAGGTAAGCTCAAAATAGAAACCAAATCTGGATCATCTAACCCATGTTCAACATATATTTCACACCTCTTACCCTTCAAAGTAATCTCAACTAAGTGCATACTGCTAGCATCATTATTTAAAAGTTTCAAGCACTTAAAAGATTCTTCAGGTAATTTGTATGTTAGTGATATAATGTTTCCATATTTTTGCTCTTTTATGTACTTCATAAGATGTGGATAGCATACCAAGTCTGGGTCAAGTTTTACAGATTCTACTTCTCCACCAACATACTTAAGGCTAGGGGTTTTTATAAAGTTCCCACCATGGTGAATAAGTAATTCAATAGTATCTGACATCCTGAAATAGAATAAGCAAATGCACAGTATAAAAATCACAACTAGACAAAAGTCATCTGTTTCACATGTTCTCACCATTATTAAATACAGAAATTGAAAATCACAACAAACAAACAATTTAAGCCTAGTGTTTTGTAGGACCCCCCACAAGACCTTTACAAGACATTGTATACACAATAGCAGGACCACATCACACACTTTAACTTTTCGAATACTGTAAAAAGAGCAGACCACAACCCTATAGCAGGACCACAACACTTTAACTTTTCTAATATTGTCTGGACCACAGAACAATAAGCATAGTATATTTGTTTTGAGATATTCAGAGCATGACAACAAAGCAAGAAATCAACAAAACCATTTGCTCGTCTATTTATTTCAAAGCAAAGCAAAGCTTACCTAGTTGGTTGTCAATGGCGTCGACGTGTAGTCCACCACCAATGGTGTCGACTTTGGCTTCTCCATTGTCGTTGAGGGGTACTCCAACACGCAGGTCGTCAATGGTGCAGGTCGTCAGATCAATCAACGCTTCTCCTTCTCCAGTGTCGGTGTCGGGCTAGGTTTCACGAATTGGGAATTTGGGAATGCCTAATTTCACGTCAATGATGAGTTGTATGGAAATATTGATGAGTTGTATCAAAATTTTGTTAATTATTGCCACGTAGACAAGCCACCTCAGCGTAACCGGGAAGCGTCATAGGCAACTGGCTCATTACCTGCGAAAAAGGCTATTAGAACAAATTTAGATGGTTCGTGTGGCTAATTACACTATATTTTGGTTCGTGGGGTAAATTGAGCACTTCGCGATAGTAGATGGGGCTATTTGACACTTCTGCCTTATTTTTTTATAAGATATAAACGAACATAAATGAATAAAATTTAAGCTCGGTTCATAAACAAACAAAGTATAAACAGTTGTTGGTTTGTTTGCTATGAGCTCGTGAACAAAATGTGTTGTATTGTTTCTTTGGTTATGGTCTGCGAACATAGATTATTTATTGTTCACGAACGAATTGTGATCATGAGCATAAGCCTATGTTTGGTTATTAAGCGTTCATGAACGTGAACGAACGTGTTCGCAAACGTTAACGAACACGTATGTGAATGTGTTTGCGAATACTAATGAACGCTTAACATACGAACACATTTGTGAATGTGTTTGCGAATACTAATGAACGCTTAACATACGAACACGCTTGTGAATGTGTTTACGAATACTAATGAACGCTTAACATACGAACACGAATAAGATTTTTAAAAACCTTAACACACGAACACGAACACGAACAACCTCCATTCGTTCATGTTCGGTTCGTTAACAACCCTAATTACAGAATGTTTGGTAAATATTGGGTTATTGTGTTTGACTAGTTGATAGTATTAACTGATTGTAAAAAAAATGTTTGGTAAATTATATGTAAAAAAGTGTTTGGAAAATGTTTCTTTGAGTATTTTTTTTTTTTTTTTTAAATTTATAATAGTGATCAAATAAGTCAAAATTAATTGATAATCTAACTATGTTATCAAACAAAGCTAATATCGGTTATATCCAATCCAATTGATTGAGTAATTAATTTAGTAATTGATATGGCTATTAATCCTCTGACTTTTAACCCATCATCATCTATAAACAACTTAAGTTAAAGTTAATTTTTTTATATCAAAAATCTCGTCTCACCAGCGACAGTGAGGGAAGAGGTCACGAATCCTTAATTTTTAAATTAAGATACATAATATAATAGAAACGTTAACCCGATGATATAACAAGTACTCCGTATCAATTAAAAATATAAGCGCTGTACGGAAGTACGGAACAACTGAAAATGAAAAAAAAAAAAAAACAAAAAAAAAAAACAGAAAAGATCAAAAGAAAGCGCAACGTCAATGGAGGGAGGGAAGAGGGAAACTGAGTGCGAGGAAGATGCATCATAGAACAGGTTTTATTCGTAAGTTCATCTCTTCTGCAATTAAGCCATTTAGGAGTGTAATTCTGTTTCAGCTTTCTATTTCCCCCCTTTTTGCTAGGTATATCCATAAATAACACCCCCCCCCCCCCCCCCCCCCCAAAAAAAAAAAAAAAAATCAATTTCAGTGTATTTTAGTTGCTGTGCTGATTCTTCGATTTGATGTCTAGAAAAAGAGTTAGACGAGATGTAATTGCTTTAATTCATAATTATCAAATCTACGATAGCTGATCTTGTGATCATCGTGTTTGGTCGACAAAAAAATTGTTTAATTGAAGCTCAGCATCGGGCGCTTGCATTTTCCCGTAATTAAATACGGTATTGATAGAAATTGTTGAAAATTATAGTTAGATAGGAGCATTGAGTATATACATGCAGACACAAACACACACACACCAAGCAGTTGTTCAATTTCAGCTTATGATCAGGATATATTAAGCGATTGTGAAGTTTCAGTAATTGTTTGAATAAGTTATATATTGATAACAAGAAGCAAAACTAATTGCAATCAGCTATTACTGATGATTTTAAGCAAAATCAATGATAACATTGCTCTGTATGCAATATTTGCCCCTTTTCCTTTTTTTTTTTTTTTTGCTAAATAAATTAAAATAGTTCTGGCTAAGTTGGTAAATGGTGGTCTCAATGGCTCTGCAGTTGTTGCAATTTGTGATCATGGAATCTATGTGCTAGCAATTCTTGAATGCAACTGCTTTATTGCTGTTGCCTTCAAAATGTAAGCTCCCTTCTTCTCTCTGAACACTTAGCAGAGTATATGCTTCCAAGACAAGAAATCATCGCCTCATTTAGCTTAATTAGCTGCAGTAGATGCCAGATTTAGCAAATTCATGATGTAGTCACTTATTGTATCATATTTAGAAATCCTCCCTAGTCTCTTATAACTGTGTAACTCGAGAAAACTACTATGAAATGGAGTGACACTCCCAGAGAGAAAATATGATCTGCAGCCTCCAAGGATGACAGCATAATTTGGATTAAGTATTCACCCATTCCCTCTATTGTTTTTGTTTGTTTGTTTGTTTTTTTAAATCTTTTCTAGTGGCATAGTAATGATTGGTGTGCATTTTGTGCATGTTAATATTGGGGTTGATGTAATAAAGCGACAATTTAACTATTCACCGTGGCAAGTTTCATACTTCTATAAGTTCAACTGTCTGGCAAGTTGCATGTGTGGGTACCTGTCTAGGATTAACAAAATTAATTATGTGATTCAAAAGGATGCTAGGTGTCTAAGTGTCTAACCAATATTGGTGACACATAAGAGACAAAATTGCTCGAGTGTAAGTTCAAATAAAGTCTTTATTACCCCCAAACATATTAATAAAGAGCATCTTCCTTTATTATATTATTTCAGAGTTACATTAAGAGAAGTTGATGAGTAGCCTAGTAATATTAGTTTTGTATATGTCAAACAGCATGGATTGAAGAGGTGAAAGTGTAGGTCCATGTCCAAATTGTAGAGAATGAGAAGTCAAAGGTAGAAGTGATAGTTTAAGAAACTGTCCCTCTGGTAGTCTGGTTGGAGGTTGCCATTCATCATTTGACTGCTTCATTTATTTATTTTTAATGTGTCTATGAACCTTGCTGCTGTGATGTCATTGCCAGAAATGAAGTTGAGAAAATCACCAAAGCCGCCTTCTTTATAGGATAATGGGTTCTGCTTATCCACAAGCTTTGGTGCTGGTCCTACCTTTTTCTCCAGAGCTAGACTGTGCAGGCTAGCAATTGAAATTCGACACTTCTCTGAGTTGACTGTTGCTCTGTGGATGACAGCCTTGTATTGACCATTGCTCAGTACTTCCATTTGATCTCCCAGTTGAACAATTAAGCCCCCTTCTATAACTGGTATTGAATGCCAATTTTTATCCCGGTCCAGGATTTGCAGCCCCTGTTGGTTCTGAAGTGTGATTGATAGCAAGCTGTAATCTGTGTGCGGTGGCAAGCCTAATGCAAGTTCCGGTTCAGGACATGCTGGGTAGTAGTTAACAGCCATGACTTCTGATCCTTCTTCAATGTCTTCTTTTAAGTAAGTGGGATGTAACCCTAAACTTTCGAATATTAGCTCCATTAGCTTCTTTTGCAATTCATGCACTGCTTTTGCGTAGTTCCCTATTTGCTCCCTGCACAAGGAAATATATACTGAAAAATGTTTTCCTCGTATATCTATCTAATTTCGTAATGAAGGATAGTTAAAGAAAATGAAAGAATATATAATTACTTGTAACATGGAGGGTTTGAAGGGCACAAATCAATCCAAGCTGAGATTGGATTGCAGTAGTGTTTGAGGAAGTCTCTCCAAAAGTGAACTTTGTCGTTGACATGATTTAGGCTGGTGCCATATCTCACAGGCTCGTGAACATTATCAGACATCAGCTGCATTTTATCTTCGCTTGGCAAATTAAAGAATGCATTTGCAGCATCTAAGGCACCATTCATGACCAAAGGTGGGATTTCATGGTTAATGACCTGCCATGCATACAGTATATTTATGTGCTTTATGCTTCATACATGTCATAATTTATGTGCAGATCTAGTTAGTAAGTTGCCTTACACTCTGGATGAAACTAATTCTCACATCTACATGACTACATGCATAAAGTATGTGACTTTTACACAATGAGCTCAAATTCCTGCCTTTCTTGGTGCGTGTAGTATTCCATCATGGCACTTATGAGAAATTAGAACATACTACTCAAATAATCATCTAAAATTGCATGCATTGACATGAATGATAGATAAAATGCTCGGACTTTTTTCTTTCTAGGAGAAGCGATAGTTCTCTTACTCTCATCCGTGTTACACTACAGTGTAACATGGACATTTGTTGATATTGTATGTACCTGGAAGAAACCTAGTTCCTTGCAGGCCAGACGTACTTCCTGAACCACCCGAGAGCGAAGCAGAGGATGCTGCATGGAGGAAAGATCGATGATTGGCAAGTTAGAGGAGTTGGTGTTTTGGGTGCAGTTGGGGCGGTCTGATGGCGGGAGAATGTAACTTTTCGGGAGATGACTTAACCCCCTTCGAGTAAGTGATGTTGCACTCGTAAATGAAGCACTTGCTAAAGCAGAGCTCTCCATCATGTACGTTCTCGACAATTTACTCCTTTTGCAGTAGTGTAGTGTACACTAGATGAAGTTGCCTTTTCAGATCATTCCCATATTTATAAGTAGCAGAGAATATGGATTTCCAAATTATCTTTTATCATTGAATGTGTTAAAAGTTCTTGGTGTTGTACAGTTTCATTGAATACATTGACTGGATACTGTTTTTGTAGGGGGAGCTGCTTCCATAAATGAAAATAGTTATTAACAGAATATTTCATTACTTATGTCAATTTTGGTTGGGATGGAGTTCGAACCTAACACCTTCATTATGAAAATCGATGAGTAAGTTAAGAATAAGAAATAGTTATTAACAGAATATTTCATTA
This sequence comes from Ipomoea nil, assembly GCF_001879475.1. NCBI lineage: Eukaryota > Viridiplantae > Streptophyta > Magnoliopsida > Solanales > Convolvulaceae > Ipomoea > Ipomoea nil. The sequence continues at coordinate 2,697,618 of NW_017616616.1, read as the reverse complement.
CTAAAGTTTACACTGACGGAATACAAAGGGTATTTAAGAAAAATAAATAATATAATAGATGGTAAAATAGAAAAAATAATAATAATACTAAAATCAGAATAATATGAACCATTCATTTCAACAAACAATTAGTGTGAACCGCATGCCAAAATGACGTCGTCGAATTTTATGAGTTAGAATAATGTACATTATGTGTTAGAATAATGTACTTTATGTGTGGTAGAATAATGTACATTATATGTTAGAATAATGAAACTTTTGGGTAAGATAATATATTTTTATAAATTAAAATAAGTACATTATGCGTAAAATAATTAACATTATGAATTATAAAAATATACATTACAGCGAGCCACATGAAAAAGAATTGCATGAAACAAAGTCGTTTTCGGACTGAACCACGGTCCATGCAATAACTATTGCTTGTTGATTAACTGGGCCATTTATAAGGAATGGGCCGATCCATGATATAACGACCGGTCAGCTTGTTCTCTGATCCCAAGTTCCAACCATTCGAAAAAAAAAAAAAAAAAAATCTCCTTCCCGCCAACTATACTAACGGTTCTAACTTCCAAGATTCCCATTTTACCCTGCTACCGAAACTAACTACTCTATAAAGGAGCCGGAGGCCAGAGCTCCTATTTTTCAGTTACGCTCTGATATCTTCCTTCCACACAGAACTTCGCTCTTTCTTCGTCTCTGCGGATTCTGCATAAAGAACGGATCAGAGTAATTAATTAGCAGACACAAATGAATGATATAAACACTTTAAATGAATTCAAGAATTAATCAACAATAAAAGGAAAGAAACACAAACAGTAACCATCAAATACTAATCCTCAAGAACATGGAGAAAAAAAATACAGAATAGCATTCAATAATCACATATATAACTGCTACAATAATATATTTTCCACAAATTCACAAACAATCAACATTGAAGAAATTACACATTGTCTAACTATTATTTTACTTCATGCTTATCAACATTTTCTCGAGCAGCATTTGTGCATAATCAGTATAGATTCCACAAATTCAAAGTTCAAAACCGTAATATCTTCTGAAAGAAACTCTGTCTTGAAATATATATACTCAGCAAATTAGAGGTCAAAAAACAGAAAGAGAATATATACAATTATACAACTGACATAAATGTAAACTGCGTATATGCATAGTTGCAAACGTATACATAAAAAGAGATCAGAGAGAAAGCAAAGTATATTACTTCGGCGAGGATATTGAAAGTGTCCTGAGAGAAAGCATCCAAGTCCGTTAAGTTTTCGAAGTTGAAGCACCGACGGAAATATGCTTTCACAGCGGCTACTGCACGGAGTATCACGGCGGGGAGAGGCATTTTGCAGAATCCGCAGAGACGAAGATGGAGTGAAGTTCTGTGTGGAAGGAAGATATCAGAGCGTAACTAAAAAATAGGAGCTCTGGCCTCCGGCTCCTTTATAGAGTAGTTAGTTTCGGTAGCAGGGTAAAATGGGAATCTTGGAAGTTGGAACCGTTAGAATAGTTGGCGGGAAGGAGATTTTTTTTTACTTTTATCTTTTCCTCGAATGGTTGGAACTTGGGATCGGAGAACAAGCTGACCGGTAGTTATATCATGGATCGCGGTCAAAACGACACCGTTTCTTAAAGTAAAGAAATGACGTGCCGTTATATAAACGGAGAGTGTATTTTTTGGTGTGTTAATTACCAACTGAAACTACCCTATATCTAAACTGACACAATAGTATGTCAAAACCGACACTACCTCACGTATTATTTTATATATTATCGAATGAAACTGCAGTTATATCAAAATGATATTGTAGTTGTAGTGAAATGAAACTGAGTGTATAGTATATAAAATGAAACTGAATAACATTTCACATATTTGAGTGTATTGTGCAATGAAGCTGTAATTATATCGAAATAATCATGTAGTTGTGTTTTAATGAAACTATAGTGTATTTAAAATAAAATTAAATAACATTTTCACATATTTGAGTGTATAAATGTCGAATGAAGCTATAGTTATATCGAAATGAAACTGTAGTTGTGTTGAACTGAAACTGCAGTATATACAAAATGAAAGTGAATAACAGAGTTACTTTTTACGAAACAACGCGAAACGGGTACCGTTTCTTTTCATTAAACAAAACGACGTCGTTTTGAAGTTCGACGCATAATCGATTATGCACCACGGTGGACAATATAATTTGCTCAAGCTGACACTTTGGTCTTATTAGCTGCTTCGATCAAATTGGGCTGGGAAACTAAGATGTCATGGATCGGGCCATTCCTTATAAATGGCCCAGTTAATCAACAAGCAATAGTTATTGCATGGATCGTGGTTCAGTCCGAAAACGACATCGTTTCATGTAATTCTTTTTCACGTGACTTGCTGTAATGTACATTTTTATAATTCATAATGCTAATTATTTTAAGCATAATGTACATTATTTTAATTCATAAAAATACATTATATTACCCAAAAAGTTTCATTATTCTAACATATAATGTACATTATTCTACCACACATAAAATACATTATTCTAACACATAATGTACATTATTCTAACTCATAAAATTCAACGACGTCGTTTTGGCATGTGATTCACATTAATTTGCCACCAACAAGAGGAAAGAGGTATAATATATATACAAACCTAATAAGAGCCAATAAAGTTAAGCCGTTGGTGTAATTGTTTGTTGAAATGAATGGTTCATATTATTTTGATTTTAGTATTTTTTTTTTCTATTTTACCATCTATTATATTATTTATTTTTCTTAAATACCCTTGTATTCCGTCAGCGTAAACTTTAGTAACGGAATATTTTGTTAACTATTTCTTATTCTTAACTTATTGATTTTCATAATGAAGGTCTTAGGTTCGAACTCCATCCCAACCAAAATTGACATAAGTGTTAAACATATACATACTATGAATATATTAGAGTGTATTAAAAAATACGTACAATATACAATTTGACATGGAATTTGGTCAATTAATTAAAATCACGCATTGGGCATTGATGAAGGGACACACCTAATTTAAAAGGGGTATTTGGTAAATACATGTTAGTTGATTGGTTAGTGGGTTTGACTGGTTGAAAACATTAGCTGATTGTAGAATAGTGTTTGGTAAATTAGCTGTTAGCTGATAGTTGATTATATGCAAAATACTTTATCAAAAAGCTGATAAGAAAAGCTACTTTGAGTAGCTTTTTGAATTTTAGCACTTTAGAGCAATAATAAGTTGTTACAAAAAGTTTATTGGCTGATAAGCTAACTATTAAACCAAACAGGGTCAAAGTATATATTCAACATATTATGAGAAACTATGTCAATTATCATTGTCTTTTGGCGGAAAGAATATTTGGTTTTGTTTTTTTAAGGTGCACTGCACCAAAACACTAAAATTGTAGTGGATCACAACATGTGATTATATCAAATCAATAATTCATTTCTGGCGAAAATAGCAACAAAATGAAGCATGAGTCACGCCAATTAATAGGATTTTATGTGGCAAAAACTATGCTTGGGTATTGTCCAGTGATGATGCTTCCCTCTAAAATTGCTATTGCACCAATTAATCCAACATTATTTCTGTTAAGTTATACTTATGAATTTTTGAAATATTTACTTTTATGAAAAAATTGATAATCTTAAATTGATATACGACAGGAAACTGAATGATACTTTGATAAATTCTAAAACACTAATTTAAAAATAAACATTGGGCATTGAATTATTCGCACAATGCACGTGTGATAACTAGTAATTGTATAGAAACTTGGGAGCATGTTGTTATGGGATTTCGACAAAAAAATATGAAATGGTACTTAAAAATATTCTTCTCATGTTCTTCCACCCGAATCTCATACTAAATTGGTGATACTCATCTCTGAACGATTTGTGGTGAGATTCTAACCATTACTCGATCTATCACTTAAAAAGCATTTTATAGGATGTTTGGTATGAAGGAATTACAATTCTATTTCTACCAAATTCTATGGAATTTACAATTCTATTGTGTGGTTGAAAGAAATTGCAATTTTATTCCCTCTAACCATGAATTTGCAAATCCTAAGCCTCATCATAATTGCCATTCCACAACCAACGGAATTGAAATTCCAAAAACAAATGACAACTTTATCCTTTTTCCTCTTCTTATTATTACTAATCTTTTTTATACGTGATGCGCAAAAACATATGCCCAATATTTATATTTTTAAAAATAACTAATAAATTTTTACTAATTACAATTTTATTCTAACCTTATTATCCTTGGGACCATATCTCCTCTTTATATGCATTTTAGTTATTGGCTAGCTCATGTGTAAAAAAGGCTAACTAATTTCCACCAAATTGTCTATTTGCCTCTGCAGTCAGCTATCACTTACCACCAAACCACATGCAATAGATATAAAAAAGAGACCAAATTAAACCCTCACAAAATATACCTATAGTTTTTGTTTTTTTTTTTTTTGAAAATAATATCTATAATTCTATATGCTGGAAAAGGTGCCTAACAGGCAAAGAGAAACCATACCTTTTCAGACCGACCCCATGCGGCGCTTAGGTAGTGCTTGTCGTTGATGATCATCATGCATGCAGCCATGAGTGTAATAATTCTTCTTTTTTTAATCTTCCTTCGAAGCAATCTTGACCTTTTAGTATTCTTTAGTTATATACATATTACAAAACCATTAATTTAAAAGTAATTTGTTTTTATTGTTGTAGATGTCTGATCTCAATTAAGTAATTCTTTATATATGATAAAAAAAATTTAATACTATATTTGTATTATTAATAATTTTTTGATAAAGAAATGAATAATATAATATAAAAGAATAAAAAAGTGTATGTTTCTTTCTATTAATTGATCGTTGCAGTTGTACTGATTATGTGGTAATAATACAACAAGTTATCAATATGTTATATGAATGAGATGACGCGAGTCTTTTCCAGCTTAACTAGACGTTTTGGTTTCAAGTTTTGAAAATGAGTTACCTTACAATTTATAACGAAGTACTTTGTCACTCTTTGCAGGAGTTTTTATTCTAAATATATTCATTAAAAATTAGCTTAAGAAATCATAATGATCATCAATTCCAATAATATAATAATAATAATAATAATAATAATTGAACAAGTTGTCCAATCTCTTTCTAGATAACATTCAAACTTCAAAATACTTAGAATTGAGATTCCTAATGATTTATATGCATAGTTGATCGGATCAACACGCCCTAACAATTTTCATCATTGAACTTATTAATTCATTTTAAAAAAAAAAAACTAAATTCGAAATATATATTACTTAAATTTTTATTTTTTTGCTTAAATCATAAGGCATTGATGCTAAAAGTGAAAACATGATGTTAGGGGCATGTAGGGTCAAACCATTTCAATGAAGTAGTCTCCCCATCACACATGGTCGGCGGCCAAGCGACCACTAACTTTGCCAACATCCCATGTGAACGATTGTTCTTTAGATTTTCATCAATTCAAATTTTGATCACACAAAAATGAGTCCATATTATTATATTTTATTTTATTATTATATTTTATTCATTAAATTAAAGCAAACATTCCATTATTACTTCGCATTAATTAATTAATTACTGCAACTTTATCATTAAGTCTTGACCATCAATACTCGTATTGTCAAGATCTTGTGGTTTAATGACATTCGGGTTTGACTCTCATATATATGGGAAGTTGTGACTTGTGAGTTTGAGCTTCAGTAGAAGCGTTATTGGCTCTTTATGTTCCAGTGAATTGAGAAAGTAGTTATGAACAGATACTACATTGTAATAGAGTCAATAGAATTCAAAAAAAAATAAAAAACATATATGCACCATGTAATCAAGCATATACCATAATTGTCACTGAAATTTCATGTTATGCACATCGGAAGTATTATTCATATTCATATTCTTTTTCGATGACGAAGAAAACCTACAATTATATTACTATTTAAGAATATACATTTGATAATATTATTCTTGTAATAATTTACAAATCACAAATAAGAGATAAATCATTTTAAAAAGATTGTGTATATATAACGGACTCGACTAACATAGAGTTGTGAATAATGAAACTCATATTCATCACTATATGTAGTAGACCATGCATGTATGTTTATTGGGATAATAATAAATTTTATTTATCATTAAATTTGCACATATTCTAATCCTAAGCTAGTCAATTGATATAATTTGAACTTATTTTTATGAAAATTAGTTGTGTTTTACTTTTATTACAATAATATAATATATTATCGTAATGATAAAATATAGAGTTTGTAAAATATATTTTGAAACGTAACAACACCATATCACACTATTTATTGTATTTTACTAACTACCAAACCATCTATCACACTATTTATTGTACTTTACTAGCTACCAAACTATCTATAAGTAGGTAACTAGATTACAAATTAATTAAATAAGTAATGTTCTACAAAGAATTTATATAGTAGTTAAATAGAAAATTGGATTAGTTTTGTTAGTAATGGTTATATGTTTTTCTTTTTAAATACAATTTCAAATAATGTCAAAAATATTACATTTTTAATCTTTAACCCTAACACATCTTGTTTCTTAATCGATTTAGAGAATGATTAATGGATGAAATATTGTAAGAAAAATGACAAGAAAGAAAAGTATCGAAGTAGAAAGTGGTAAGTCTATTTTGTGTAATACTTAAATGATTAATCATTAAAAAATGTTTTTGAAATACTATGTAATTAGTTATATAAGCTAAGTAACTGCGAGTATAAAATATAAAAGATGATGATAAATAAAATAAGACGATAATAAATGTAATTATAGTAATGAATAAATATGCAAGTAGATGACATTGATAACATGATTATAGTGATATATAACAAAATAGATGATATATGATTATGTTTTTCATTAAAAAAAATTTGAAAATTGTTTTCAATTTTCAAAATAAAAAACTGTGTACTAAACATGTTTTCTATTTTTTATTATCAAAATTTTTAATTTTTATGAAAACTGAAGAAATTCTCTAATTAGTAAACGTGTTCTAATTAGTGTCTTAAAGGAGACAAGTTCAAATTTAGCCTTGTTCATAAAAGTAAAATTTCATCCATCAAAGTCTCATACTTCAGTTTAACAAAATAGTAAAATGATAAATCATGATAATTAGTCCACCTCATTTTAGATATAACTCACATATTGTGGCTATTATAATTCAATTTAGAATTTTGTTTATAATATAATTTACTAATGAAGAATTAATTGGGTTGCAAAAAAAAAAAAAAAAATTAATTGGGAAAAGGAAATAGAAATGCACGTGACTCTTTCACAGTTTCACAATGACGGGTACACGCAGTCACGCACGTAAGCAAAGTAGTGAGAGAATAACATCGCAGCGCTGCCTTGCGTCGTCGTCCCGCCCACTCGGTACTCGGTAGCAGAGCAAATACATTCTACAAAGCATAAATGCCGAAAATCTAGAGAGAGAAACTGAGTATATACCTCCTTCCTAGCTCCTACATATACTCAGCGATACTTATCAACCGCTTACATAATAAGCAGACGCGCGCGGAGTTAGAGAGAGGATCAGATATGGCGTTCTTGTTCGAATTCCAGATCTTGAGCACATAAAAACACAAAGGCGGGAATCGCGCATTTCGCGTCTGTAATTCGCGTTCCTGATTCGAATTCGCCGCATTGTAGATCGCCTCTCATTGCTCGAATTTTGATTCCGTGGAAAGAGAGAGAGAGAGAGAGATTATGTGAGTGAATGGACGAGAAAGGAGGAGGATCTTTCGTGGCGGTAAGGAGAATTTCGCAAGGCCTTGATAGGAGCAACACTTGTCATTCAGATTCTGGTTCGTCCTCTTCGGCTTTCTCTATCCTTTTTCGCCTAACAATTACTTTTGTTTTTTGTTTTTTTAAAGCGAAAATTATAGGAAAGCATACAAGTGATAAAACAGAAAAGTAGGTAAATAAATAAATAAAAATAAATTAAGATAAAATATCTCGTAGTTGACATTTCTCTCTACGTATCTACCTACAGTAGCTATTTGGTCTGTGCGGTATCTCTCTATGTCTCTTTCTCTGTGTCTGTAGATGTTAGATACTAGTTGTGTGGTGTCTCTAATTGATGCGAGCTTTGGATCTGTGAATTGGAAATTAGCTTGGTTCATGCCTAATTGCATTGACATTTGCGGTGAGTTTGCTATTTGCTATCCCCGGTTTCTGAATTTGAATTTCTGTTGTTTATTGTCGTTGTTGCCCTGAGGGGTTCGTTCTTATTTATTACTGACGAGAATGGTCAGATAGATTGCTTGCGGACTTGCTTTGATGATTGTCGACCAGGAGTTTTGCATCAGGATGTTCGTTGTTTAGCTGGTTAGAAGTGGTTCATGATATGTTTTCGAGTTGCTAGATTCTATGACACAAGTAGTTTTTGAGCACTTCTAGATAGTATTATATCAATGCACTTCATGTAATCTATGAATTCTGTGGATTTTCTTTTGGTGGATGGGTGGATCATGCTATTTAGTTGCTAAATTAACCTATAATAGAATTCCTTATATATATTTTTTCTTTTTAGTTCTAACAATGAAGTTATCACTGTCTAGTATGATGAATTGGAACAAGTTGATGTTGGTATCTAAAATTTTGGTGGTTTCCTTCAGCCAATTATTTTCTTTTGCCACAGCGGAGGTTGTAGCAGGATCTGCAGCATGGCTTGGCAGAGGGCTTTCATGTATATGTGCTCAGGCAAGAGAGAGTGATGCTCGCCCCTCATTTAATTTAACACCTGCTCAGGTATTATGATTGAGCCAATGAAGCCTAGGTTTCTTGTTTTTGTCAATGGTATTAATAATGGCCATAAAATACATCCTAGTATCTAGTTGTTTGCATTTGCTTACCCCAGCTTATTAGGCATTTTATTTGTATACATGATACATGATGGCCTTCTCTGGGCACTTCTCCTGATTGTGGTTGAACTTGTTTCTCACTTTATTCTTTGTCAAATGTGATCAGTTTGACGGTTACACAAGTGATTGCTTTTTATTATACTTTCAAATAGCAAGTAAACCAACCTTTATTAACAATTTAGATGTTTGCATTAGGGGTGCATCCTGGATTTTGAATGAGTTGTGGGGTGGGTTCACTTGTTAATATGAATATTCTCTAAAGCTTAGTGGTGGATTGGGGAACATTGTTACGGAATTTTTTGGTACATAATAGAATTTGTTATAAATGTTCGTAATATAGCTTAAATTCCAAAATGAGTGGGGGCAAGTGTCCGTGTTCTCATTCCATTTAAAATATTTGGGGCTAGTCAGGTTTCTAGAATGTGTGACATGCTACATGCATGCCCACATGAACAGACACACACATAGGAAGTCTAATATGTGTAATGCATATTTATAGATGATCATTTCACATGCTTTCACAAGTGCCATTATATGTGCTAGAATAGTCTGTCAAGTGTCTGTTTTTTCTGAATTACATGTTTCACTAGATATGCAATGGGTTTAAGGTTATGATGTTGACTGACTTTGGTGATGCCAGGAAGAGTGCTTGCAGAGGTTACAGAGTCGTATGGATATTTCTTATGACAGGTCAATTCCAGAACATCAGGTACACTTATTAACAATGCATGATAAATATTTAAACAGCTACAGAGTTGTACAGATATTCCCCATCATTATTGCTTGCTTTTCCTGGTTCCAACAGTCAGCTTTAAGGGCTTTGTGGAATGCTGCCTTTCCTGAAGAGGAACTACGTGACCTAATATCTGAGCAGTGGAAGGAAATGGGTTGGCAAGGCAAAGATCCAGCTACTGACTTTAGGTATATCAGCACTCTGCTGACTGTAGAAGTGTATTTGACTTGCTGCATGGCTAATTGGCTATTACTCTTTCTGAATGCTTATTTTAGTTGTGTTTATTGTCTTTGGTCTTGTTAGCTGGGCTACTTATAATCTTGATGATTTGTTGTTGTTTTTTTTTTTTTTTTTAGGGGTGGTGGATTTATATCCCTGGAAAACTTATTATATTTTGCTAACAACTTTCCGGTAAGTCCTCTCCAACTGTTATTCCTTCTCTTTTGGTGGATGATCTCCAGATTACTTGGAAAATTAACTTTTCATTTCATGTGTGTTTCTGACTCAAAACTTCACTTGGCTGAATTAGATTTATGGCCAAATGCTTCTTTTTCTCCAATCATTTTATGGGTTTGCAGTCAGTGTTAATGTTGCTTTTTGAATGTGAACCAATTCCTTGTATAATTGGGAAAATGTTTTAGAATGTTTTCATATTGAACTTGCTCTTTTACTCCAGGGAAATATGTGATTGATAATTGACTTCTCAGCCATGCAAGTCTTGATTAACTATTGTTATTGTTTCTGCTCCAGTAAAGATTTCCAAAAAGATGTTTAAATCAGTTTCCGACTTGTAGTTCCTTGTTCTTCCTAGACACAGAAGGTTGGCACTTGGCAGGCAGCCAGTGTTTGTCTTTGTCCTTCGTAACATTTGATCATCTTTAACTACATGAAGTGTATGTTTCTTCTTTAAGACACAAGTAGCTCTAGAGTTTGAAACTGTTAATGTCTGAGCATCTAAAATGATATTGTACATTGTTTGCCCTATCTTGGTCCTTGTCTTGTTTCTCTTCAGAATCTCTATAATGATTTTAAGTGTTGTTAGATCATTGTAGCAAAAAATAATAATGAATAAATAAATCAATAAAAGATCTTATCGTGAAGGAGGAGGATAATGATAGTATTGATCTAAAGTTAATAATAACTATATCAGGAAAGTAGGAAACTCTGGATTTTAAGTGATGTATGAACCAAACTATCATAGTGGCTTTGGAATGTATACTCTCAGTCTTACTGTTATGTTCTTTTATGAATTGTTACATGTGAGTCTTGGACATGTATAGTGTCTTCCCTTTCTACCCTACTTTTTCAAAAAGTCAATGTATACAATATGTAAGTATAGTACAGGTTTTAAGCTTAAGTAACTGAATTTATCTGTACATGTATACCATGATTCTTTTCTATTAATAATTCCCAATTTTTGCTTCCTGGTGCTATATTGCAGAATTCCTTCCAGGATCTTCTTCAAAAGAGGGAAGGCGACCGGTCCATGTGGGAATACCCATTTGCTGTTGCTGGTGTCAACATCACATTCATGCTTATCCAGATGTTAGATCTAGAAGCAGGTATAAGTTTGTGTTCTTTATGATTGTAGCTGCTACTCATTTTTTGGAAAACCCTTCTGTTTTCATGTGCATTCTATCTTGCACTTGTTGAATTATTTCACTCTGCATTTTAAAAGGTGTGAATTTTCTTCTAAAGTTCTAAGCAATACAAATTTTCATGCATGGTGAATTTGTGACTAATGATTACTTCAGTAAATTGAATTTTCTCATCTGAAATTTCTGAAACCACTCACTAGTCATGAAACTCATATTTGTATAAATGTGTAGACCATCCAAATGTATTCTAGGCTCCTTTGGGAAATTAGTGGATTCAATTATCTAATTTGTGTTGCCTCTGCAGTAAAACCTCGAAACCTGGTTGGAGCAACCTTCTTGAAGTTTCTTGCAGGTAAATATTGGAGTGTAGTTCATGGTCCTAATGGTGACTTTGCTTTTGCATAATTTCAATAACTTTGTGTGGTTTCTCTTCTTGTTCTTCTTTTTTGTGTGTGTGCTTTTAATTCATTTTATCCTTTTAACAGAGAATGAATCAGCATTTGATCTTCTATATTGTATTACTTTCAAGTTGATGGATCACCAGTGGCTTTCCATGCGAGCATCATATATGGATTTCAATGTATGTGCTTTCAACTTTTATGAGATTTGTTTGGGTTAAGTAGTTTCTTAGCAATCATTATTCATTAATTAAAACTGCATATGTGGTAGCTTCTGCCATTTATATACTTAAATTAAAAGTGGTAGTTTGGGTATAGCAGTTGAATAGCATACATAACTGTACTAGTTTGTTACTTTGAAAATAAGAGGTGCCTAGAATTACTTTAAACATGATCTGCATCCACCATGTCTTGTGATATATCTACACAATATAGAGGCCTGTACCAAGTTTGTTTTTGGCTACTTTTTATTCAGTCAGTCATGAAGGCTACGCGGAGGCAGCTAGAAAAGGAACTTCTACTAGAAGACATAACACGGCTGGAAGATTTGCCCTCTTACAGCCTACTCACTTGATAGTTTTATACTCTGCTGACATTCTAAAAGTGAAATCGGTTACACAACATGGCTGGAAGATCCGAAGATTTCCCCATGTACGGACAGTGAAATAGTTTTGTACTGCTGACAGTCTAGACGTGAGTGGTTTTCATTCGCAAAACATACATTACACGCGGCATTCATTGGTTGCAGTTTCCAGCTTCCAGGTTTCTCTACTCACGAGTTATTTTGACTGGATAGTGCTTGTTGTCAATGACACGTTTCTTCATCACATTCTTTATTACTCATTAGGTTCTTGTAATTGAGCTTGTGGCTGCTACACAAAAATGCTCCTCTTCAAATACAAATTGGACTGTTTTTCCTGATTCTTAGCCAATGGTTTGCCATGATTGAAGAATATGCACTTTGTGCATTTTGAGTAACCTAAATCTTACTCAACACATAAACCTATGTTAACATTCACAAGATATTCATGTTACTTTTGATACCTCTCTAGACTAGTCCTTAAGGTAACACACCATCATGAGCACCCTTACTTAGTTGTTGCATGTCACAATGGAGTGGATTTGAACCTGAGACCTTGGGCTGCCCATTGGCCATCAGTCTCTAGTGCTTTGTTTAAGCATTTTGGGGATTAGTGACAACCTAAAATCTTGGGGGTAGAATTGTTGAAGATTATAGTTTATTCTTATTAAAATAAGCATGTTTGAAGAGAAAGATACCAAAATAACAACGACAATACATTCTAGCATAACGTTTCTGCCATAATTTAAACCTCAGACTGTTGCTTGAAGACTATAGAAAGTAAACAAAACACAACAACTTTAAGAAACTCTTTCAAGTAGGAACCACAACAGGCAAGCCATTACTAAAGCTGAGAAATATCATCAGTTCTCATAGATCCAAGGGTGAAGCTCACTCCTCCATGCTGTAACACCTTCTGGGAACCAAAGGGCAATTTCCTTCCTTGCACTCTCAACTGCATCACTACCATGGATGACATTCCTGCACATAATAGTTTGTGTTACACAACAATTTGAACCACATCCATAAAAGGAACACGAGATGAGTTGAAAGGGAGTAAGTATATACCTCCCAATGTCGATAGCAAAGTCACCACGGATGGTGCCCGGAGCAGACTCCAAGGGGTTTGTGGCTCCAATGATCTTCCTGCCAGTTACAACCACACCCTTTCCTTCCCACACCATTGCCACAACAGGGCCAGAAACAATGTACTCAACAAGTCCATTAAAGAATGGCTTTGAAGACAAATCAGCATAGTGCTTTTCGGCAAAAGCACGATCAACAGTGATGAGCTTCAAACCTACACATCCATATATTCACAACCCACACACTCATTCAGATCAACAAAAAACAGCCCAGCCCTAATTAACTATTCATACTGAGAAACAAACCAGAACACTAAGCCAACAATCGAATATATAGATCCACAAACAACCTTAAATCAGTTTGTCAATATAAACCGACAATTCAAAGCCGACAGAAAGGAAGAGCATCAAATCAAAGAGCCATAAATCTATTACCTTTGAGAGAGAAACCTTTCTTCTCAAACCTACCAATGATTTCACCAACCTGAACCAAAACAACAACACGAAAACGCAATCAATTACATACACTACAGTACTTGTATTGCTCCTTTTCCTCGGACAAACAGTAAGTAAATGAAGAACGAAAACGAACCAGGCCGCGTTGGACACCATCAGGTTTAATCATGATGAAAGTCTGCTCCATTTTTGAGTCTTCTATGAAGCGAAGCTGCTACTGCGCGATGAAAACGTGGATGCGAGAGAGAGGCAGAGCGCAGCAGCGTAAGATTTTATAGTGATACTCAGCGGACAAATTGAAGCCCTAACCCAGCAGCCGCGGCGGAATATTCGATGTTGTGGTCCGTTTGTCCAAAACAAACGGTTTGGACATATTTTCAACGTCGGGCCGTCAGTCACAAGTGGAATTTGACAAATGTTTTCCTCTCCTTCTAAACATGTCATTTAATTATCATTTATTTTTTATTTTAGTCATTAATTTTTAATGTTATTTTTTTAATACTATTAACCCTATTACAATGCTCGAATCCACATCTTTTCATGTAGGAGTTCAATTTGGTACCATTCGACCACAAGGTATTAATATTTTTAAAAATGAAAGTTATTAAATTAAATTTTCAGATTTCGAATCATTTTCAATTGTAATATGTTGTTTTTCTAGAGATTAATCATTAACATTGAAGATAAATTTGAAAAGTTATGATCATTGTGTCAAATCATTTCTCACGCGAGAAACACAAAGCTCTAATATTCTTATTCTAGCAAGTAGCAACTATAATTTTATCAACAATTTTAATAGTTTATACGTAGAGAATTACTAATGGAAATAATTTAATATTTAATTTTTTTTTTTTGAGGACTACTAACTCTATTACAATGTAGTATCTGTTCATATATATTTTTTCAACTTACTGAAGCACAAAGAGTTAGTACCTCCACTGGAATTTGTAACCTCTCATTTGAGAAAGCTACATAGGTGTTATTGCGTTACAATTAGACATGTGAAATAATTAGATGACAGACTTCAAAATCAACTTCTTGTGAGAATGTGAAACTACTGATATATAGTGTGAGTGTGATTTGATAATGCTTTCGTAACAACAAAATTTAAATATAATTGAGAGATCATAATATAGTTAATCCGTTAAACAAACCTCATCTAAACGGGGCTTATTTTTAAGCCCATTTGTTCAACAAACACTCAAAATCCAATAGAAAATTGTTATTTTTCCTCGAGGTTGGCATATAGCATTATAGCTTCAAATTAATTATACCTTGAACCCGGGTATACCTAGCATTTGTAGATCATATAGTTCATAATAACATCTAATTATATGTTTAGAGTAAACATAATTATGCGCTTACAGTTAATATATTTTGTGCCTATAAATAAATTTCAAACATAATATGTACATATATGATATTACAGTCCCACATTCTGGACTGCCCACCTCTTAGCTAGGGAGTGTTTCTAAGTCTGAACGTATGGAATGGTTTGCTAACCCTCCTTTCATTTGTAATGTTCTTTATCATGATTTAATCTAAGCTTTCCTTTTCTTCTCAAAAAAATCAGCCATCATTATCATATTTGCTCCGGCATTGAACGGTAATAACGCCAGTATTGTCGGTCATTCAGAACAGTAATATATACTGTAGAAATCCACCCAACAAAATCAACGTTATCACAGCTCAAGACCGGGGCAAATATGATAATGAGGACGAATTTATCATCCAAAACTGTATCGTTAGGACGGCGTCCGACCTGGAGGGGGTTAAAATCTACCCAGGACGGCCTTGGGGAAAATGCTGTCACAGTACTCATGCCATCCTCTCTGGATATATAGCTTAGTAGCTAGACAAGCTTTGTGGAAAAATACTAACAGGGGGCTCACTCACTTTAAAAAATAAGAAAAAAAAAATTAATTTAAACTCCGCCCCCCTCTCTCTCTCTCTCTCTCTCTCTCTATCTATATATATATATATATATATATATATATATATATATATATATATATATTTATAAAAAGCCGTGTCCGCAAGGCAAAATTAAACAAAAAAAAAAAGTATCAAGTGACTTGTGGTCTATTAGTATCAGGTTACTCCCTCAAGTGGAAGGTGATAGGTTCGAACCTCACTTTGAGACAAGTAGTTTGTATATGTTGGGTATCCCCTTCCTTATAATTAAAAAAAAAAGTGTTAGTTTTTGAGTCGAGTTAATTTTAGATTTACTCATTTAATTACCATTTATTTTTTTTTATTTTAATCATCGATTTTTAAAGTTATTATTATTATTTAAATGAAAGCTATTAAGTTTTATTTTTAGGTAATGAATCATTTTCAATTATAGTTTGTTGTTAGCTTTTCTTGAGATGAATGATTAACATTGAAAGTTAAACTGAAAAGTTATGATCATTGCAACGAATTATTTCTCACGTGAGAAAACAAACTTCTAGAAATTTTCTTATTCTATCAAGTAGCAACTCTATAATTTTATCATCAGTTTTAATATACATAGCTAATTACTAATTGAAATAATTTAACATAGGCCTATGGACAGGTCTTGTGATTTTGGGGCAGTACGCGTAACTTCCCTTACTAGGCCGAGTTGAATGAGCTAAGCCCATTTCTACATTTAAACTTGTGATTTTCAGTTTTTCACCACCATACATTGAAATGGGCTTATATTTTAGGCCCATTTGTTCAACAAACACTCAAAATCCAATATGAAATTGTTATTTTTCCTGATGAGGTTGGCATATAGGATATATCTTCAAACTATCATTTTTGTAAGCGATGTGCAAAAATTCATGTCTAATATTAAAATATTAATAAATATAAATAATTAAAAATTATAATCAAATTATATATACACAAATAACATATGTATTTTGTACATACATATGATTTACAATTCATAGAAATTTAATTGAAATATAATCAACCATTAAATTAATTTTGTCAAAAAAATTCATTAAATTAATTATATAATGATTTTAATAAAATGATAATTAAAGGATAGAAAAAATATAGAGTTAATACCCAAAATCGTCCTCGACTATAATGGTTTTTCTCAATTTCGTCCTAAACGACTTTGGTGACCTAATATCGTCCCAAACTTTTGTGTTTCGCTCAATTTAGTCCTCCATTTGTTATTTCGTCAAATTGGTGTTAAATAAAGGGACAGTTCAGTAATGTCAATTTTGATCTCTCTTTACTTTCAACTTGTGAAGTGTGAAATTCCTCTTTCTTGTACGAATTACACTCAGAATTACTCCCGGACCTGCAAATCAAATTTTATATTCGCAGTTTTAGGAGTAATTCTGGGAGTAATTCGTAAAAAAAAAAAAGGATTTCGCAGTTCACATGTCTATGAGTAAAGAGATGCCAATATTAAAATTAATGAATTGTCTATTTATTTAACACCAAATTGACAGAATAACAAATGAGGGACTAAATTGAGCAAAAACACAAAAGTCTGGGACTAAATTGAGCGAAACACAAAAGTCTGGGACGATATTAGGCCACCAAAGTCGTTTAGGACGAAATTGAGAAAAACCACTATAGTCGAGGACGATTTTGGGTATTAACTCAAAAAATATATGATAGATATAAGTGTATGGTAATAATGATGTAGTTATAAATGTTAAAGAATTAAAAAGTAATGGTGTAAGGGTAGTTTTGTCTATTAACATTGAAGTGTACAAGATTTAAAATAAAATGTATACATCTATTAGCATACAAAAAGGACATAAATCAAGAGTATAACCTTGATTGAGACTTATTATGTTTTTAGATTATACCATAAACCAGGGTATGCCTAACATTTGTAGTTAAAAAATAACATCTAATTATATATTTACGGTAATATATTATGTGCCTTCAATTAACATATTTTGTGTCTATAAATAAATTTTAGACACATAATATATGTTAGTTGAAGGCACATAATATGTTAATTTAATGGTGACGTTGTCAGCCATTGATTACCCAAAAGTCATAAAATCAACAGCCTCCATCACGATAGCCATTAAAGACAGCAATCCAAGTTTCGTCCCGCCAATGCACTTAGATGTGAACTTCTTGAATGTCACATTGTTATTTCTGTTCCCATGTGCATGCTACCTCAAGATTAACGTAAATTGTCGAAGATTTGGGATAGAGTTGTGTGTTATTGTCATAATTTTGGTTTTGGGATCTTTGATTGCCATGGTAGGAACTTATATTTCTATTAGAGATATTCTTGGAGGTAAGAGATAGGTTAGTTTTACCTCCAAGAATATCTCTAAGAGAAATATAGGTTCCTACCCCTACAATGAAAGATCCAAAAACCAAAATCAGACAATAACCCATCTTACAAAATAACACCGTTATATATATATATATAAAACTAGTGTGATAGATACAAAATAGCAAGAAATTAAAATGTATCTATCTTCCACGGCCAATCGGGTCCTTATATTCACCCCTTCAACTCTTACACAAATTAAAGCCCCTTTTATAGTGTAGGATCCCTTGATTATCTTCCTTAATTAGCTTGAATTTAGGCATGATATACAACATGCATGCTTCCATATCATGCATGTTACGTTCACCGTGAAGTAGTGGCTTGCATGCAATACATGCACCTTACCTACTCAATATTATGAACTGGATATATGGTTTATTTTTGGTTTTAATTTAATTTGTTGATTTTGAATCCTCTCCATCCTAAAAAATAAAATTATTCAATAATCAAGTATTGAAAAATTCAACCATATGCCTTAACAATAGGAGAAGATTATAAGAAAAATATGGGAGGGGTATGTCTTCAACACTACCCGCAAGAATAATATTTTCGTTATTTTTTTCTTTCATGTATGTTTTTTTAGAATAATTTAAATACAATGACACACAATAAATTTCAATTTGCATTATCTTAATTAATTAGTTCTTCTTTTACATATGTCGATCGCTAAACCCTAAATCCTATACCCTAGGGTTTAGGGCACACGTACACACATACATAAATCACCATAATTTGCTTTGATTCAATCATGATCAACATAATCAATATATATCAACTAAATATATATATATATATATATATATATATATATATATATATATATATATATATATATTTTAATTTGTACCAACAGGCTGATATATTTTAATTTGTACCAACAGGCTGTATCCATTAAATAAAATATATGATCAAATACATCTCAATCATTATTGTGTGAATCATGGTCCATACAAATTGTATGGATCAATTTTGTATATTATAAAATAAAGTACATTGTATTCAGGAGATGTACATTATTTTTGTACTGAGTGTACATTATATGTTATAATGTACATTTAGTAGATTAAAAATGTACTTTATGTTATGGTCCACATGACCGATGAAGGAGAGGAAACAAATGATTAACGGCATCAAAATCTAAAGATTCTTTTTTTAGGTATTAAACGATGGCGATTTGGATCATGGTCCACACAGCTATATTGACCATAGTCCATGCATTAATTTGCCGTGCAAGAAGGCCTTGGGCCGTGTGTTTCTTTACCTTTGGGCAGCTTAGGCCTTTTGTTGTTTAGTTCTTTTGAACCTTTTCATTGTTAGGGCCTTGGGCCCATGGACAGTTTAGGCTATACTTAGCCCTTTAATTTGTAAGGCCTTTCGGCCCTGAGTACACTTATGCTATTTTAGCCCTTGCTGTTTGTTAACCTTAGGTTACTTTTGGGCCTAAGGTATTTGTAAAGCATTATGTCTTTTGTCATTCAATAAAAGCTTCGGCTTATTTGAAAAGACAATCAAAAAAAAAAAAAAAAAAAAAAAAAAAAAAACAGGAACATGGTGATGCCACATGCCATATTTCAAACTAAAAAAAATGGCAGTAATGGGGATTTATGGATAATAAAATGTTTATATAAATTGATGAAATGCTACTGACTCTATTACAATGTAGTATCTGTTCATAAACTACTTTTACTACGTTTACCAATGTTTGTTATAGAAGAAAATAAAATGTTTATATAAATTGATAAAATGCTACTGACTCTATTACAATTTAACATCTGTTCATAAACTACTTTTTCAGCTTATCCATTGAGGATACCCACAGACCTCTCATATAGATGTTCCAAACATGGCCTGGCTAGCTAGCACACAGCCAAGTCACTGAAAGACAAAAATGGTAACTGGTTATAGACCAGGAGTATAGGGCACACCCGTCTCTGGTATCCATGAGTTACCATCGATTAGGTTTTCCACCGGGAACTGAGTGGCTTCCCCGGGCTGGTAATCAGATGATACCCAGCCCATTTTACTCCGCCCTAAACGCCAATGCTTGGAAGTTTGAGGCTCCAACTGTGTTTCGGAAGGTGATTCCCTTACCGATAAATCTATCTCCAGTCACAGCTGAACCATATTGACTCTGTTAGCTGTGGAAGCTCCTGCTCCCGTGTTTGCGTATTCGCCATAGTACAAATCATTCAGCCCAATATTACTCGCATTCCATGGAATCCATCCTTCCTTAGCCACCACAATATTGACTTGAAAAACCGCAGATGACTGCATGAGTTTCCGATTACCGGCCAGGCCTAACACAATAAGAGAAACCTTCAATAATGTACCCTGCCTGGTTGTTCGTTGCAATGAACCCTTTTATATTGCTGCGGCTCGATCAGCTTCCACGCCCTTTGGATGGGATCTGAGGGTTGTTACAACACGCAGATAGTGTGCCAGCTGCATGCATGTATTGTATGTATATAACTTTACTGAAGGAGATTATTGTCTAATTATTAATTAATGCTGATGGTGATTTCATGGCTGCAACAAATGGTGCATTATTACTTGAAAAAACTCTTCTTAATTATTGGGAATTTAATTCCAATATTTGGTATATATGAGAATTAAAAGGGAATAAGTAGTATAAAGTTCAAAATGTTGTGGGCATCAATTTTAAGTTAAAGAAAGTAAGGGGTAATTTTGTTTCATGATTATCATTTTTTTTCTTTCTAAAATCTATGGAATTAAAATTACGGGGGACATGAGATTTTAATTCCATGAAAATAAAGGAATTGCAATACCTTCCCACCAAACAAAGAAATTTAGTGGCTTTTGAAATTAGGTGGGAATGAAATTTAATTATTTAAATTTCCTCTAACCAAACGCCCTGTTAGTATGTAAATTGTGAACATTTAGTATATAAAAATTGTGAACATTCATTATGTAAATTATGAACATTCAATATATAAATTGTGTATTTTTAGATCCAGATCCATAGAATAATTTGCCAAGTTAATTGACGCAAATTATGCTGTGCAACCGTGTGCACCATACGGTTGCAAAAATGACGTCGTTTTGACTAAAAACACGCGTTCCACTTTAAAAAAAATAAATTCAGGTTCGATTCCCGGCAATAGCATTTTTTTGTGCATAATTTAAATTATATATCCACAAATTCATAACTATATATCAACAAGTTCATAACTATATATCCACAAATTCATAACTATATATCCAAAATGAATGAATAACACAATATTCACAATGAATGAACAAAATATCCACAATGAATGAACTAATTAAATATCCATAAATTCATAACTATATATCCACAATAATTCATAATAACTATATATCCACAATATAATGCTGTTGAGGGGAATCAAAACTGTTTTTTTTCTTTAAAAAAATGGGGCGCGCGCTTTTAGTCAAAACGACGCCGTTTTGCAACTGTATGCACCATGCATGGTGCACACGGTTGCACAACATAACTATTGGTTAATTGGTATGGTTAACTAGGCTTGTAATTAGACATGACAATTCGTGTATACGGGTTCGTTAAGGGGTCGACACGATAACGACACGAACACGATAAGGCTAAACACGGACACGACACGTTTAAGGTTAACGGGTTCAAAATTTTAACACGAACACGATTTGTTAACTGGTTGACACGATAAACACATTTTGTTAACAGGTTTCGGGTCGTGGCGACACGATATGACACGAAACTCATTTAAACCTATTAATATATTAAAAAATAAAATTTAAAGTTAAGTTGTATAAAAAAAAAATTAAACCTACAATTCAATCCATCAAACAAACTAAAAAATATTCAATTTATAACATTCATAAAAATGATAAAATAACATCCAAAATCATAATTAAAGAAGTACATGCTAGCTTTAAGAATAAAATTGAAATTTTAGATTGTTGAACATCAATAATTGGTGTATGATCTTGGCCTAATGAAGTAAATTAATCCTTAGTCATGTTCATGATATATTTTGTAATCTCATTCATGACAATGGTTCTTACCTAAATGACAATGGATTTTAGCGGGTTACAAACAAGTTTGTGTAAACGAGTTAACACCGATAATATTAACGGGTTACGTTAAACGGGTTCTTAATAGGTTTAACAGGTTAACTCGTTAAGACACGAAACATAACGGGTCAACTCAAGACACGTTAAGGTTAAACACTAACCCGTTATTTTCGTGTTCAGTTTCGTGTCGTGTTAACGGGTCGTATCCATAATTGTTAGGTCTACTTGTAATATGTTGGCCCATTTGGTGCATGGCTTGTCATTACTCTCGGGCTAAATTTGCTTGTTGGGCTGAACCCATAGGCTAAGTCAATTGAGTTGTGGCCAACTGAAAAATTATTATGTGGATCATATTTGTTATGTGAACCATAACAATAAGTATATTTTCATCTTTACTATTTTTTTTAGAAAACATTGACAAATACTATAAAAACTTATATTACATCAACAACAACCCAATACAACTAACTATAACAAACTCTAAAATAACAAGATTAAAATATCATATCAATTCACAAATAAAATAAACACACATCTAATCTAAATGTATGAGGCGAGAATTAAATCCGGCCATCCTTACTAAGGTTTAATCACAATAATATTTAGAAACTAAGGATATATATATATATATATTTTATGGGGAGAGGGAGGGGTTACCCAAACAACAACGTTCAATCATCCCTTCTACAAAAGGACAATCTCATCGATCTTCTCAGTATCCAACATGTCAGCAATCTCCGAAGGAGGCTCAAACAACTCGATCCAGTCTCACTTCTTCAAAATAGCATTGAATTCCCGAGGAGAGTGAACCCTGCAAGATTAAAATGACAATGGACAATATCACAATACAATCTGATATATATAGAAGTGAGAGGCACATTTGTGGCGGGTAATCAAGAGCCGCCGGGAGTGAACTTGGACGCCTCCATTTCACCCTGTTGGCGTGGAAGCCCCGTCCGGTGTTTGAGTACTCCCATAGTACAATGTATTTAGTGACACGGTTTCCTTAGCTAATGATTTTTTTTTTTGGGCAAAATACATTGTACTATGGGGAATACGCAAACACCGGAGAGGCTTCTATGGTTGTGAAATGTTGACTTTGCACTGTGCGGGGAAGGTGAAGAAGAGATTGGGTAAAAAAAATGAGGGACGAATATAATTGTGGCCGGGTGACCTCCCCATTTTACCCTGTTGCGTGGAAGCCCCCGTGTTTGAGTACTCGCGCGCCCTAGTAAAACCGTCGGCGGGTTGGTTGCCCATAGGACTTTCGCGGCGGCGAGTACGGGAGCAAAATAGAGTAAACTGGGGCGGGCATGTCTACTTGGCACTGTGCGGGCGGGCGGGCCGGGGAAGGTGAAGAAGAGATTGGGCATGTCCCCATCCTTTCCTTTTATATTATATTGCTGCCCAGCGCAGATTGTGTGACCCACCGGCAACCGCGTTGTTACAACACGCTTCTTTTGCTGCCTTACTACATGCTCTTTGGGAGGCTGGCTAAGCTTACGTGTGGGATGCATGCATTATTGATTAACAGAAGTTAGGCTACAAAAATTTATATTTGCAATTGGTCCATGGTATACCAATTGGCTTATAATGGAAAATTATATATATCGTGTGGGCCTTGGTCAAAATAATGTCGTTTTGTATCTGTTTTTTTTTTTTTTTTTAATTTATTTATTTTATAGAAATTATGTTTCCCGTTTTCGTTGTTAACTTATAAAAAAAAAAAAATTCACTGTTTCGAATGTACATAATTGTATAGTAGAATACACATAAATTCATAACATAATACACATAAACTCTTAACATAATACACATATATAAACTCTTAACATAATAGACATAAACTCTTAACATCAACAATTATACCGTGGACAGCGGTCCACAAAGTTTTGTGGACCATGGTCCAAAACGACAGACACTATAGTGTATCTAAAGTTTAAACTGACACTGTCTCACGTATTATTTTTATTATATTATCAAATGAAACTGCAATTGAATTGAATTGAAATAAAATTGTAGTTATGTTGAAATGAAACTACATTGTATACAAAATGAAACTGTAGTTATATCAAAATGATACTATAATTGTGTTGAAATGAAACTGGAGTGTATATTTGATGTCTAGACCACAATGTATTGGGGACCTAGTCCACAATATAATTTGCCGCTTATAATCAGTTGTTATATTATAGACCGCGGTGCATAATCGATTATGCACCGCGGCCCATATACGGCGCCGTTTCTTTAAGTAAAGAAACGGCCCGCCGTTAGAGTTAACGGATTCCGTTTGTTTGGTGTATTAAACACCAACTGATACTACAGTATATCCAAACCGACACTGCAGTTATATCAAAATGATACTGTAGTTATAGTGAAATGAAACTGCAGTGTATATAAACTGAAACTGAATAACATTTCACATATTCGAGTGTATATTGTACAATGAAGCTGTAATTATATCAAAATGATCATGTAGTTGTGTTTTAATAAAACTATAGTGTATATAAAATAAAATTAAATAACATTTTCACATATTTGAGTCTATAAATATCGAATGAAACTATAGTTATATCAAAATGAAATTGTAGTTGTGTTCAACTGAAACTGCAGTGTTTACAAAATGACATTGAATAACAGAATTACTTTTTGCAAAAGGGTGCGAAACGACGGAAATAAACACTGTTAATTTTCATTTAAAAAAAAAGACGCGCGGTGCATAATCGATTATGGACTGTGGTGCATAATATAATCTGCCGCTTATAATATGTTGGGCCATTTGGTGCATGGCTTGTCATTACTCCTCGTGCTAAATGAGCTTGTTGGGCTGAACCCATAGGCTAAGCCAACTGAGTTGTGGGCAACTGGCCATTATCCAAACAATATATATATATATATATATATATATATATATATATATATATATATATATATATATATTCAATTTAAACAAGTTAATCAGTATAAAGTTGTATGTGATTATGAGATGCATATTTTCATCTATATATATATGCATTATGTATGTAAATGTTGGATGTTAGATATTGGATAAGAGTAGTGGTTGGTGAAAGAATACTAAGTCTCAACAATAGCATATATAACATTCAATTCTGTGTTGAGAAGGAAATTGAAGTTGAAAATTTTATGATTTCTCTCTCTTCTTTCTTGGGTGTGTTTAAACAAACATACGAAACACAAGAGACAAGAAATAGAATAAAATTAAATGGAGAGACAACGTTAGACCCCACCAAACATCTGATGCCACACTCCATCATCATGAATTTCGGAAGACTTTATAAACACTGATTGAAAATGGCCATTATTGCTGCATGGAATTCATCACATATATTGCCTGCCTCTTTGCTTACCCCCTCTCTCTTTCTATCTCTATCTCTGTGTATATCTATCTCTCTTTCTCTCATTGCTTCAACTTTCTTTTCTTTTCTTTTTTAAAGAAATTTCTGTGGAAGAGGGTTAGGGCAATCTATTGCAAGTTTGAACATTACATATGAAATGATGAGGTTGTCGGATACGTAGGTAAACTTCTTTTTTCAAATGCCACATTTTCTTTTCTCTCTCTCTCTCAGCTTCTGTTTGGTTTACAACTTGTACATTCATGTTTCTTAGCTTGTTTGCAACAAATCAGATGTGTATATATTTCCCTATATATACTGGCCTGTATCTTTTTGTTGGGTGGAGATTTGGAGAGTTAAATACAATATCTTAATATTGAAGTTACGTACTCAACGTTGATTGTTATGCAAGTATAAAGAAATAAGATTGTGTATTTACTATTAACTATAGTATTTAACGTAGTGGTAAGCACTTTCACTTTTCTTGTATTGCTTTTTATTTAAAATGAAATAAAGACTGTAATATTTTAGTCACTTTAACTAACTAGAAAAGGAAAGAGAAGAAGTATTTATAACTTTCTTTCAAAATTAACCCTGTGGTGTTAGGGTAGAGCTTGGGCACCAAAAAGCTAGCTTATTTCCTTTTGGATGTAGCCAGGAGTATTAGTAACTAATTTACTCGTTGAATTGTAGGGACTCTCTATTGTATGAAACAAGTGTTGGAATAGTTGATATGGAGATTTAAGTATGCTCTGTACACAAAGTCCAGGATCGAATCCTTGATATTTGGTTAAGGATGTATGACTGATGAGTAATTGTCACTTAACCATACCCCAGATTAAAAAGCTAGCTTATTTCATGAAGTAATTGCTATAGAACCACAATCACCATCAACTTGGTTTTTGCACAATCTTTAAGAAACCAAGTAGGAGAGAGAGGAGTGAAAGAGAAAAGAAGAAAGAAAAAAGAAGGAAAAAAATGAAAAAAGTTGACCTGACAATTTTTTTTTTAAATAATAAACTATAGATGATAATGCTCTTATAATCTTTTGATAAAATCATATCCTACATACTTAATTACTGAATTTGGAAACTTTTTTTTTTTTTAATAGTGTTGGCAACTAACTTGCATGGAGCTTCTTATATTTAGTTCTCATGACATGATGGTGGCACTAGCTTGCTTGGGGGGTTTGGGGGGTTTGGGGGGGGGGGAGGTGTTACATTCCTGAAACACGTGTGCACACTGGCCTGGGTGGGTCCATGCATCTAGCAAATTAAAATAATTTGTATTTTTTTAAAACATTAATTTAAAAGGAGTTTGTATTTGGTGGAAGTTTATTTAGAGGTTTACGTTGAACGTTATGGTATTAAAATGTATTATTATGCAAGTGTAAAGAAATAAAGTTATGTATTTACTATTAGATAATTTTAGTACAATGAACTATTGATCTAATAATCACTATCAGAACATATTACGTGATGTTTGATTATGTAATTGAGGTAGCTAGGTGTTATCGTGTTGGGTCTAGTATTTGTCATTGGAATGTGGTATATATTGTTGTTATGCACTATTGCTTTTAGCATAATAGTAACTATTTTATCGTGATAGTTGACATTTTCTCAAGGTCCACCCATTCCGAACCCAATTTTTATATCATGTACCATGGTTTACTATACACTTTGTTGACATACATTCACATAAATTATGTACTTACCATTAATATATTATATATTTTTAGTTTATTTATCTACAATTCATCTATTGTGAACTTAGAACACTGTTATATTTGATAAGTTATAATATATTAACTACGATATTACTGTTAACTACAAGTTTATTTATCTACAATCCACCTATTGTTAAAAAATTTCTCCACTAAAACTATTGGGTTAAAGTTGTTCTAACCTCTAAGGAGAAGGAAAGAATATTATGATTACTCGATGTCCAATCTACATATTAGTGTAATGATGACCCTTAAAATATGCATTTATTTCAACTAAAATTTTAAAGATAGTAGTTATGTTTGTTTATTATTTTACAGTTATATATATATATATATATATATATATATATATATATATATATATATATATATATATATATATATATACATACATTGTGCACAGATCCATTACGAGAGGGACTATATGTGCACTATTTTGATAATTGAGGGGCAACATTTACATCACTCATAATTCAGGGGTGACATTAATAATATGTATATTATAGAAGGACATTTTTTACAATTTTCCCAAAGAAAAGTTAGTGTGGCGACCAGTTGAATTGGTGGTCACCCTAACGCGTCCATTAGACGGTGTTTTTTTTTTTTTTTTTTTCTAAACCTTAATCTATCTTCTCTTATTTCTTATTCAAATAAGTAACATTTCCCAAAAAAAAAAAAAAAAATTTAAGAAAAAACTCATAATGGGGCTGCTATGATATATTACTGGAATAAAAATGAAAATGTTACTATTGGAAACAGATCAGAAGAATGGTTTGTGTGTGAGAAAGGGAATGCCAAAGTAAATTGTTGTCAGATAAATAGAATGTAGTATTGATAGGAATTTGTAGGAAGGAGGAGAGAGGCAACATAACTTTATGCGCAGAAAATCTTCACAAATCAGTAAGATTAGACATCTTTATAATACTACTTGTGCTTTCTCTCTATATTTTTCTTTCTTTTTTCGATTCCATTGTTTATTATTGCCTGAAAAGATTTGAAGAGAATGTGTCTATGCCGACAGGCTACTTGTACGTAGGATATAATCAATTTTATTCTTTTTATTCTGCATATCATCATTCTTTTACCAAGTTTATTTACTTTTTTTTTTTTTAAAGTTTCCAAAGGTTATTTTTGCGCTCTTTATATTCTAATAATAGGTATCAAATAAACACAACATTCGGCCATTCTTAGACAAACAAAATTAGTTGGTGATTCAATCCAAATTAAGATGAGAGGTTTTGATTTGTTAGCGCGGTAATCGGATGTGCAATTTGATATCCGATCCTAATCAATGACCCAAAAGAAACTATTTTTTTTTTTTTTAACTTGATAGTTAAATCATCATACAATATTCATGGAGTTTTTGTTGGCGGATAGCCGAATATATACGAAAATAATAATAATCCTAGGGAAAAAGAATTATTATTTTTGATAAAAACATGAAAAAAAAAATTGGGAAGGACGAATGGATATGATGGATAGGTGGTTAGCACGAGTCGAGCGAATCATTCTTTTCTTAAAATTTTACTTGTCGTCTCCCAAAGGTGCTAGCATTGGAACCACAAAAATCACATTATTTGTCGGAGGACCTTTAGCATTCTCTCACTTGCTTCTCTTTCATCCATGGCCGTAATTTAAAAAAAAAAACCTGTGAACAATCTTTGTAATGGGGTTGCCCTTATTGTCAACAAACTTTTCCTAAAACTATGCCATCGGACTATCAAACCATGCTTTTATTGATGTTTGGAAATTAGATTTTTTTTCAAAGATTTTTATTTTTTAATATCTTTGATGGTAGTAAAAAATTTCAACCACTTTTAAATTATTGATGAAAAAAATCACCAATCTTTGTCTAACTTTTTGTTTAGAATAATAAGAAAAAAGGTGAAATAATAATTCACTTTAGAATTAAAATTTCACAAAATTAAAATTGTAATTCTTAGGGACCTTAGAAATTGTAATTTCATGGTTGGAGGGAACTGTAATATCCTCCAACCAAACTATAAAATTACAATTCCATGAAATTTAATTGGGTAGAAATGAAATTACAATTCCATCCTACCTAATACCTCATAAAATAATAATTTTTTAATAAAAAAAGTATAAAACACCAAATAATAATAATAATAATAATAATAATAATAATAATAATAATATTATTATTATTATTATTATTATTATTATTATTATTATTATTATTATTATTATTATTAAGGAAATTGATAAAATAGGTCCCTAAACTTTTCTAAGAAAAATAAATTAGGCACTTAAATTTTTATAAGTTGCAATTAAACTCATAAACACATTATTTTGGAGCATTGAAGTCTAGAAACCAGTTGGTGACCTGTGATTATAAGTCATTAGTATTCTGAGAATCCTCCGGCCAACTCGATAAGCCTCCGACCAATCTCTGGCAACAGGACACCGCAACTAGCGCGAACGAACGGTCGCCCAGTCGCCTTTGGAGAAAGGGACAAGTTAGTCTCCTTCTCCTGTGAAGGAGAAAGCTACCAGTTGGTTTGCCTTTTCCTTCGGTGGAGAAGGCAACGACCAACTTGCTTTCCTTCCCGAAATGCGACCGACAACTGTTTGATCATTGGTGTTTTGTTGTCGAAAATTGATCGGAAGCTCGTTTAAATTGGCCGAAACCCTAATGACCTGCAATCATAGGTCATTAATGAGTTTTTGAATATCAATGCTCTAAAACAACATGTTTATAGATTTAATTATAATTTTTGAAAGTTTAAATACCAAATTAATTGTTTAAGTAACGTTCAGGGACCTACTTAATCTTTTTCATAATAATAATAATAATAATAATAATAATAATAATAATAATAATAATAATAATAATAATAATAATAATATATTATTATTATTATTATTATTATTATTATTATTATTATTATGAGTTAATTTCGTCAGATGTCTCTTGTCTTTGGTGACAATTCCAAATTTAGTCTCAGACTATTTTTTTGTCATTTTACATCTCAAATTATCGTTTTGGGACACTTTTAGTCTTTCTTATGACTTTTTCTATTTTTAGTAAGGGCATTTTTGTCTCTTCATATTTTTTTTGTTATTTTTACGGTTTTAACCGATTTAATTTGTTTAGAAGTTTAGGTAACCTCTGATTTTTAGTAACCATATTTTTCAACTAATTTTTAGTAAAATTTTAAATCAATTAAACTGGTTGAAATCGAAAAATAACAAAAGAAAAATATGAAGAGATAAAAATATTCTTACTAAAAATAAAAAAAAAAATTATAAAATGGACTAAAGTATCTAAAAAATGATAAAATTTAAGATGTAAAATGACAAAATTAATAGTCTGAGACTAAATTTAAAATTGTCACCAACTAACTCTATTATTATTATTTAATGTAGCTTTAGACAAAACCCCAATTAAAAAAGCAGCTAGCAATAAAGATTAAAGCATAATGAGCTTTTTAATGCAGTGGATGACACAATAAGGACAGGTCAGATCAGCAAAGCTCTTTTATTCCCTATACTACACTCTAGACCACCGGCTCCTTGTCCCACTAGCTCAGAACCCTATTTGCATTGCCCCCTGGCCCTCATTTTCTCTATGCATCAAAATGGCTGCTCTCTCTCTCTCTTATCCCCTTAGTCTTATTTTCTTTCATATTCATATATGCATGATCTTATTATATATATATATATTTGATTTTCCAGAGGGAGATAGAGATCCAGGGGAAGAAAGCTAGAAAGAGAGAGAAGAAAAAATATATATTTCATGAAACTGATTTTCCCAACATCATGGAGCTACTTAATACATAGAGAGTGACAATACTTCAATCTATACTGGTTTCTGTAATGGACAGCATATATAGATATCACACATGAAAATTCCAATATATTTTAAATTTACTTTTTATTAAAGTTATTTATTAGTTTTTTTAATTTGAGTCAGGTAACTATAAATAACCTAAATTGATTTATTGATCCCAAAAAAGTTGAATTTCAATCTCAAGAATCTTCACACCCTAACCAGACAGATGTATATTAATTTATCTCTTTATAATTATTTATCAATTAAATTACAAAAGAAATTTCACTCAAAACATATTTTCAAATAATAGCTATTCAATTAAGTATATGATGCAAAAAGCAGTAGCAATGAATGGTCGAGAATGACAGTAACAGCCCACGATGTATGCTTCAAAATGGTGTAAATTAAAAAGGACCAGACGACCAAACCAGTAGCTCTGATCATCATCATCAGATTAACCTGGGA
Source organism: Ipomoea nil (assembly GCF_001879475.1). NCBI lineage: Eukaryota > Viridiplantae > Streptophyta > Magnoliopsida > Solanales > Convolvulaceae > Ipomoea > Ipomoea nil. The sequence goes on along the minus strand of NW_017616616.1, from coordinate 2,666,190 downwards.
AAATTCTTGAACCGACCACAAATTTCAACTTAATTATGTTGTGCTTTGATTGAGGTGGTAGGGGGGGGGATTGCAAGGGGACCATCCATTCAAATTATCTCTTTATCAACGTAACTGTGGATTAAATGACAGGTGAGAGTGAGTGGAAGGCCGAGAGAGACTCCAAATGGAAAGGGATATATATATGCATGATGTGTATGTCAAAAAGCTAAGGAATTCTATAGTTCAGTAGTTGTTTAATTCAGTTGGTAAGTGGGTTATAATACAATTACAAGTTTTGAGAGTCAACTTGTGTATTTGTTCGTTAACAGAATTAATTAATGAGTAGGTTATTAATACAATTATAAAGTTAAAGAATCGATCATAACATGTGTCATGTTAAATAGTTATATAAATGTGAACTAGATTGAATTAATGTCACTATATTGGAGAGCTCAGTGAGATTATGGTCAAATTTACATTAGATTAGTGTTACGGACGGTTTTCCATGACGGCTAAGACTCAAGGAATGAATCAGCCAACTGGTTAACATGTCAAATGGGTAAAGGGGCGTCAATAGCGTTAGGCTTGTTCTGTCTTAGACACTAAGGTTTGGTCGAATCTTGGACTTGACTATGAAAAGGATCGATGTGATTCTAAGGGCACAATTGGTCGGAATCTATTGTCGTTTTCCTAATGAGCTCTATGGTAGGACAAAACCAGTTTGATACATATGACTATATAAGGGTAAGGCTGGTTCGCGAGTATGAGGGGCCCAAGATGCTGGAAGGGCGTTGTGTGTTGTGCCAGACTCTATGTCCGTGACATTAGTCTCACTTGGGTCATTGGGTGCTATACACAACGACATCAACAATAACAATAATAATTTACTGCTAATACAAATATACGTTTAGAAAGTGTAGTATTTACTCTTACATTTATTGAGATATTGAAGTTTATATAATATATATATATATATATATATATATATATATATATATATAATCAAATAATTTCATGAATCATGATAAGTTATAATTTTTTTTGTCTGTTTTTCTTTATTAAACAACCATTATTTATTAAATAAGTTGATATGTCAATAATAGAAGAGACATGTGGCCTGATGTGATATATACAAACAATTTGTTAAAAACTCATATTCTTAAAATAAAAAGCAATGGAAGTATATCTATAATATAATTTTTTATAAGCTTCATAAATACTTCAACATACCTACATTACTATATTTTTATGTATGATATTTCAACTATTTTTAGGTGATGAGAGAACCCGCAGTCATTACTCAAAGGTATGCACTGAGTAAATATTACACATAACTTAAATCAAGAAAATTAATAAATCGTTCTCATCAAAAGTTAGAGCGTTATAATTATCAAGTAATTAACTTGCCTGATTGAATTTTTCTATTTTATTATTATTTATTTATGCATAGAAAGATATATATATATATATATATATATATATATATATATATATATATATATATATATATATATATATATAGAGGGTTGAGTTCAAATGAAGATAACAATATATAGAGGATTGTGAGGACAAATAATGGGCACACAACAAATTAATACCAGGCACACAACATAATACATAATGGCACACAAGAATAAATGTAAACATCGGGTTTCGAATCCAGGCTCTATAAACTAACAAATCTAGCACGCGACATACAAACATTAACACACGATTACATTCGGCCATGCACACAACATACCAGCTAATGACACACACTACATCTGTCCTCACAGTCCTCTATAATATACTTGTCCTCATTTGAATACACATCTATATATATATATATATATATATGATGAATGGGGGTTATTATGAATGAAGTGAGTGTGATAGTTTGTTTCATCTTTTTGCAGGGAAGGGTGGAGTGAGAAGACAATGGAGGGAGGGAGCATCTATTGGAAATAGATTTGGCAGGATTTGATGAGCTAGCTAGAGGCTTATCATCAGCTATATATGTTTCACTCTCCAACAATATGTCCCTTTCATTCAACTATATTTACACACATATATACATATACATATACATACAACCATTATATTCATTCATACATATACATACAATATATACAAGACATTCTCTTGACATGGATGGAAATTGTGATGGCCCTACACCCACTCATTATTGCGCTCTAGAATTTTTGCATGTCTCATCTTTCTCCTTGCTTTTCCTATCTACCTCACATCTCATCTATCTAAATATACCAACACAATATGATGCCCAATCTATATTTAAAAATAAAAATAAAAAATTCTAAGTTATAGATAAGTATTGTAAAGATACTTGTTACCAAAATATATATTAGATACAATCATTTGTTGTTTTGTTAATACTGTGTGTATTGGTATTCACAACTTATATGATGCGACTAATTCAATCGAGTTTTAGTCAAATCTCATTCAGAGAATTAACAACTTTCTTAAAAGTGTTGATGTATACATATGCGTTTGAATCCTTGCACTACATGTTTAAGCAATTCAAGATTCCTTTAAGTACGATTAGTATCTGATCTTTTGGTCCAAAAAACTTTTTAGTTGTATCTAATGTTGATAATAAGCAAGGTGTATGAGACCTTAGAAATTTCAGTCTACACACATAGTCCATAAAGATACTGTTATGTATGATATACTTAATTAATTGTACTAAGTATTATTGCCTTGAGTGTTGATAGTACCCACTGTAACACCCAAAAAAAAAAAAAAAAAAAAAAAAACTAAAAAGTATATATATACCCAATATTATATGCTTATATGTATATATGATATACTTTATTTCAAAAAGTATATGATATATTTAATTGTATCAGATACTATAGTTACTGATACTTATATATAGTATATCTTGTCTAACAAAAAAACAATATATGTATAACTGTACTCAGTATTATCGGCATATACACTATATAGGTAAAATCATAATGTATTAATATATAAAATGAATGTTTTCAAGCAAATTAAACAAATTATTGGACTAATAATATGAGCTAATGATCTTGTGACCAAATGATATGCAATGACTCCCTTAAATGAGAAGTCATTGGTTCGAGTTGTATTGATTTCTTTGTGCTTGTACTAAAAAAACAATATGAATGTGCTACCTAGAATGGAAAGTTTTAGTTGTTTGTTTGAGGATCGGTCCACTGTCCAACAAACCTTGGGCTTCCTTGCTTCAAGGGGACAACAATTACTACATGATCAAGCAATATAATAATCCCCTTTTGTAAGTATCAATTATTTTAACTTTGATTTTATTCCACCATCTTGTTATTTTAACTTCTTGTACTTAATAATTTGATGCAACCATCTTCCTTGAGCAGAATACGGGTGAGGTTGTCCGTAGTGACTTAACTTACTAATTTAATATGCAGTATTTAGGAGAAGAAGAAATGATGGGGTGCTTAACTAGTAGTGAATGCATAAATTATTTTTTTTTAATACTGTGTAACGGTGCATCTACCAGCCTTAACTACCCATCATACTTGCTCTGATGCAATTGCCAACATAAAGCGTTTATTATTACACCAAAAGTTATAGCTAGTAGCGAATGATGAGCAAGTTTGTTATATTATATTTGTGTAACAATTAGCGTCACGTTTCGATGGCAAGATGGTGGACTCGACTCTCCAAGCAGTCGCCCAACAATTAGTTTTGTGGAGGAATTAATATGCTGATATCGGAGAGTAAAATACAACATCTTGCTATCAAAGCATGGTGTTAACTACCACGCAAGTATAAGGAAATAAAATTGAGCAATTACTACTAATTATAGTTTTTGACGTAATGCTAAACACATCATAAGTTCGAATCCCACTATAAACATGCTATGCAATTAAGACTGAAAGGTATTAGAAAATGGATTATTTAGCGCTAGTGTAATAATGATTGCTTAATCCTTACCTTCTTGAAGTGAAAACGCAAACAAAAACTTAGTAATTAGAACTGTCCAACTTAATTGAGGCTTAGCATATTCAAAGTACAATTTGACCATGATTTATGGAAATTAATTCATTAAAGGCAGAAACAAGAAAGAAAGGAAGAAAAAAATGTAAATACGTGGTTTGAACGTCAGAACAACATAGTCTTCACCCATGATTACTTTTTGTCCAGCTGTAGTAATAGGAATAACATGAATAATTTAGGGAATTCATGGAAAACGAAATAAATCCTGAACTGGCCGGGCCAGGAAGTTAATTACACGCTTAGCTGACTTTTATCATCAGGAACAAAGACTTAATTACATTACTCCACCAATGGGTTGTGCGCTAATCTGGCCTTCATCTGTAACACATAAACATTGAACTATCAAAATGATTAACTATGAATCATATATTATCATCTTTGAATGTTTCATAACTCAAGTGACAAATGAACTCTCTTTGTGGAGAGAATTTCAGGATAACCTGAGTTTGATTCCCACAAGTTATGATTTTCTTTGGGTCAGCTCCCGTGCATCTTAGAGCGAACAGGGATTAGTCAATTTTTTTTAAAAAAAAAAAAAATGTGCATCCTGCCGTCCCGGCAACATGAATGCAAATGATCAGGTGTCCTGAACTGGCGCACCTTAAGCTGAAAAATACCTTAAGCATGATGTAGTAAATATGGTGATTCCTATGGACATGTAATGTACGAGGGTTCGATCGTATAGGGATCCTGTCTTAGTCTATTTGTTGGTTTAAGTCTTTAAGCTCGGGTTACGCAACTGTGGGTCGGAGGTTCCTGGGCTAAAAGTAGGTATGCAGAAGAAAGTGTCAAAAAAGTCACTCCATTTGCATTTAATGCTCTATTTATAGGGGAAATGAAGGGAACACATGCCGGAAGCCCGTCATGTGTGACGCGTGCTCTTCATGCAGAAGGGCAGACCGGAGGCCTTGCGGATTTTGCCACGTGCCTTAAGATTCCTGAAGTCCCTACTTTTTTTATTGTCAGGTAAAGCTTATGTAATTGTTGTCCCATTCTTGAAGTGGGGGAGGTTGGGTTATTTGTCTGATCTCTTCCTCCGATCTATTTAGTTCAGGGTAGTTAAGACCGAGGGTCGGAGGGTCCCGAGCTCACAAGAGTTTTGACAGAGCAAAGTCCCTCACCTTCTGTTAGCAATAAATACAGTATTCATAAGGGTTAAGTAAGGAACACATGCTGGGGGCTCGACATGATGTGTGCCACATGTAGCGCATGCACTGGGGAGGTCGGAGGCATCGCCAATGGGTCCACATGTGAAAAGATTCGTGACATGCTCACTCCGGCCTACTGCGACCGGGTAGTGCGTTACCTACTGTGCTTGTCTTCTAGTAAAAAAGGTCTTATCAGCCCGGGACACCCGGTCCGAGCTACGGGGTTGGGACTGAGCCCGGAATACACTATAGTTAATACCGCATATGATGAGATTGTGTTTCAATTCATGTTGGGTCTTGTTACTGAAGCGGGTTGGTTCGGGTCGCGGATTGTTCCTCGTGTCCCATGGGGTACATGTCGAGCACTTATACATCTAGTCGTCAAAAGTATATTATCTGTCAATAGTGATAAATGTTTGATCCTACAATTGATATCAAAGCCAGGATCATGGGTTCATCAAACGGTTGGGCTACCTAACATTACTAGCTATAACTATTGGTGTAATAGTAAATGTTTTATCTACACAATAAAAACTTAAGATCTTATAGTTACCAAGTGAACTATTCCCAATGAATTTAGCTTGGGGTGCCCCTAGTAAAATACCCTTCGATATGATATATACATATAGTAGCAGTTAGGGTGGATGGCTAAGTATTGGTCTATTGGAGGAGTCAAAGGTCTTGTACAAATTTCGGCACTTGTTGAAACTTTTCCAAAATATACCAACACCAAAATCTGAAGGCAGTAAGAATTCAATCATCGAAAAATAAAAATAATAAAAATACAAAAATCCGCAGAGCGTTTACCAATTGACCAAACCCCGGCCAAACAGTACTTAATTCCTCAAAAGATAGAGATAGAGAGAGAGAGAGTACCCCCATGTATGTACAAGGTAGCAGCTAGCAACAAATGAAATTCTAGTACTCCCCAACAACAACAACAACACAATACCCTAGTTTTCTTTTATACCTAGATTGCCTCGAATGAAGAAGCTCATCTACATGCACCCCAAACACTGCATCTGATCTCCCAGTAAGCAAAACCAGAGACAGTTTAATTTTCTGTATATATATGCAGTGAGAGAAAGAGAGAGAGAGTGAGAGAGAGAGAGAGAGAGAGAGAGAGAGAGTTTGGATCAGAAACTAAACCACCTTGGTTGAACAGGATCTATCTATCTGCTCTGTCTGTCTGTGTTGTAGGATAATCCCATCATCATCGTATATCTCCGAAGAAGAAAGAGAGAGGTAGAGAGAGAGAGAGGAATGGAAGGTGATGAAGGAAGATCAGGGCTACCCAATTATGGATTACAAGTCTCTTTCTCCACTCCCCACCATCCTCATCACCATCATCATCATCATCCTCATGCGGCTATGCATCACGAAATGGGGTTTGTACAGTTCGAGGATCACAACCAGGCGGTGATGAGCTTCTTAACCCCTCTCTCCTCCTCGTCTCAGCCGCTCGACGGCAGCAGCAGTTGCAGCAACGCCGCCTCCACCACCGCGGCCGCCGCCAAGTCCACCAGCAACGCCGCCGCCGCCACTGCTTCTCTAGGGTTTAGCCACTCCGAGCCGCAGCTTTCCAACAGACCTTCATGGAATAATAACGACCAGGTAGTAGTTGGATTTCATTGTTTTAGTCCTCAAAACAAAACATCATATGTATCCATACTTTATGGGGCAGATTCTCCTTCGATTTCCTATGTTTCTGTTGAATAAAACTAATTAAATATTTCTGTTGAATTAAGTTCACTTTTCTAACAGTTTCTTCCTGGAACTCTTCCTTAATTCTTTAATAGGTTGGAACGATGGATCCTAAGGGTGCAAACGATGAAAATTGCAGTGGAAATGCAGCTGAGGGTAACAATTCATGGTATATATATATATATACATCTCTCTCTCTCTCTATATATATATCTTCTTCATATCTTCATCTTCTTCAAAAAATGCAGAAACCAAATAAGAATAAATAAATGAAACAAATCCCCTACCCCCTACCCCCACCCCCACCTTTCTCTGTATATTATTATATGTATATATCTTTTGGACAGATTTCCACGGATTGAAGGTGATGTCTTTTAACCTGTAGGTGTATTGCCTGCTTCTCTCTCTCTCTCTTATCTCTCTCAAACTTTTTGATAGTTGATACCCTCTTTTGGGCACTATCTCCTTTTGGTGCTCTACAGAAGCTTCGATCCATATTTTCTTGAATCTCGATCATCAGAATCGTACATCCAAGAAGATGATGTATATCTAGACAAAACATCCTTATATTACTTGCTCGGTTTCTAATTCTAACATAGCCTCTCTCTCTCTCTCTCTCTCTCTCTCTCTCACTATATTTGTGTATGTAGAGTTTAGTGTATAGTGCAGGTTGAGAAGGACAAGAAGTGGTAGATCCACTATAACATACATAATAATGCTCAAAACACTGTACCTGCTAGAACTGCACATAGCAGCCCACTTGGAAGAACACATTTATATATATATATATATATACATACATTAGTTTTCCTTAATTGTTTTTTGATGAGAATAAGGTTGTGGTTTTGCAGGTGGAGGAGCTCGTCGTCGCTGGTTGACAAGGGGAAAGTGAAAGTGAGGAGAAAGCTGAGAGAGCCCAGATTTTGCTTCCAAACAAGGAGCGATGTTGATGTTCTTGATGATGGGTACAAATGGAGGAAATATGGGCAGAAAGTTGTCAAGAACAGCCTTCATCCCAGGTATAACACAACATTAATTTTCCTTCATCATAATATATGCATGTTTCTTCAATCAATTAAACATACCCTTTTTGGACAGTTGATAAACGAACTGTTATACTCTTAGTAAACGAAGGGCTAATGCAATTACGAAGGGTCGATATCAACCCTTCTATGCGTGTTAGGTTAAGGGATATTGAGTGATCGATTAGGAAAAGTCACAGTCACAATCAGCAGATAAATCAACTAGGTTAAGCATAACTAAATAACTCAAACGATGGCTTTCAAAAAAAAAAAAAATAAAAAAAAATAACTCAAACGATGAAGGTCAATAGCTACTGGAATTGAGAGTTTGATTTTAAAAAAAGAAAAAATTTAATTGAATAGGATGATATATGCCCTTTATCTAGAAGATTGTTGACTAATGCTTGGTTTTATCTTTTAATTATAGGTTAAATTTTTATAATTAAAATTGAATTATTGTCATAAAAAGTACAACTCATAATGAAAGAATATAAAAATGAGTTGTTAGGAGTACACAGAATAATGCAGATTGGCTATCATTACTGACAGATTTCTGAAGTGGATGGGAATGTTAGTAGTACAGTGTATTCCTGGTTGGTTTTTTAGTACAATTTTTTTTTTCATTTCCTTAATTGTTAATAAACCAAAGATTACTGATAATTAGGGATAAGATTTTGTCGAATTCCTGGCCAGAATATTAAGGATAATGATAACATATAGGGTAAGATTCATTTGTCCTTGCCCTAGATTACATCTGTGAATCTTCATCAGTGTTCATTTCTGACACTCTAAATTTTACTTGTCTTCTTTTGCCCTGTGATGGCTGTCACTTTGACTAAACTTTTACTGAAGTTCTTTTAAAAAGTTTGAAATAAAAAAAAAAAATTGCACATGAATGTGGAGTGTACTTGACTCAAATATCATAATTTTAATTTTTTTTAAATTAAAATATTAATCTAAATTAAATTATAATCGAGACTATTGAACAACGAAGTTAAACAACATTTTGATACAAAAATTGATGCACGCTCGAAGTAAAATATTTATATTCATGAATAATACGAAATAAATAAATATAAAAAATTGTAACACTTACCGCAAGTAATATCAAATCAGTTGACATAAAATTTAGTATCGAAAGTATTTTTTTTTCATTTTTCTTATATATTCAAATGCTTTTATGCTTAAATGGTATGGTAAAACATATATAATATATGATCCATATATCTAATTTTCAAATCAAGATATTAGGTTTTGTGTATATGTGTGTAGTGTTTAATTCTCTCATTTTAGTACCATTTAAGATATGACTTTGATGAATATTTTGTTATATAGAGTTATATAAAATGTTAGAGCTAATTCTAGTTTTAGTCACAAGGATGCATTTTTACATTTAATTGTAGCTACTATTTTAATTTCACCACTTGCATTCTTGACTTCAATTCTCTGTCAAATTTAGCCTTATTTTTAGAAACTTGAAATTAAAAAATGAAATATGATCAAATTTAAAAGAAAAAAAACACACACAATACTAAGTGTATAAATATCATAAACTAAAAGTAAAATTAACTATAAAATGATATTTATCTCTTTTTTTGGGTGACGAGAAAAATACATAACTACTACTTGAGAGGACAGGCGCTTGGTAAATCCCAGCTCAAGTATTATACCCCCTAAACCACACAACAGAAATAACTTGTGGTAGAAAAACCATATACTACTTAATTGATTCAGATTATGTTAACAGGAATCGAACTATTTATCTATGCCTAACTACTAGCTAGGGGATTTCACTAGACTGGTATCAAGAAAGTTTTTTTTTTTTTTTTTTTTGGGTGCATTAGAGAAGACCCAAAGAATAAGACCTCTATAATATGATCTAACCATATATACATACACACATTAGTATTACAATGTTGTAAATACTAGTTTTAACACAAATTAAAAGATATATCTTAACTAAAACTTTAGAGTGAATAATGGACTACATACTGTATATTTAGTATTTGATGTATATATTTATATTGAACAAACACACATGCGTGTTATATAGATAATTAATGAAGAAAGCTAAGAGTTGAAATGTATGCAGAAGTTACTACCGATGTACACACAGTAATTGTCGGGTGAAGAAGAGAGTGGAACGGCTTTCTGAAGATTGCAGGATGGTAATAACAACTTATGAAGGTAGACACAATCATTCCCCCTGCGATGACTCCAACTCTTCTGAACATGATTGTTTCACTTCTTTCTAGACTACATTACATATATATATATATATATCTTACTACTTCCATATTTATATATATATATATAATAACATTATATATATAAATATCTGTAATGGTCGAACATAAATAATATATGTCCTCGGATCCTATGTTTGTATCTATATTATCCTCCTAAGGGTTTCATCAACAAATTACCTAGCTCAGCTCTGTCATTTATGTATTGTTACATTATTATTGGTCTCCCAAAAAAAATGTTTTTTCTATTAGGGTATAGTTGTATTTTCTCTTTTATATAAAGTCTTGACTCTCGAAGAGTAGTCTTATGAATGCATGCATCGGGGTATGTAGTAACATGAATCTAGATCCACAATGTGTTTATTATTAATATTTTTAAAATTATTTTTTATTTTTTTCTTTTTTTTTTTCTCTTCTCTCATATTCTCTTTTCTAATTACATTTAAAAAACTCCTAAAAAATCATAAAATATCTCCACTATTATGGATGCTCTTATTCTCCCTGCATCTTATTCATATGAAGTGACCAAGCTTTTTCTTCTTATGATCTTCTTTTTCTTTCTATTTTTTTTTTTTTTTTTTTTTGGGTATTCTTCCTCTTGTATGGAGTATTGGGGGTATTATTATACTATTATGAATGGATCCATAAGCACAACTCATCAAATCAAATAGGATCTAATAATAGCTGGACTTCATTTGAAATACTATTAGTTAGACTTGAAAGGTGAAATCCAATATTATATGACCAAAATGATACAAATATTAGTCATAACTTAATATGACTAATATATATATATATATATATATATATATATATATATATATATATATATATATATATATATATACATGGTCAAGTTCACGTGCTGACAGTGCTTCACGTGCGGTCACTCACCACTAGGTATGCATAAATGCATCACAAAATGTTCAGAAATGCATCATTAGGTGCGGTGAGGTGTTGTGCATTTTGTGGTGCATTGGTGCACTTTATTGTGGTGCATTTTCAAACAGTGCGTGTTACATTTATAAATACCTAATGATGAATTTGCACGGAAAGTATTATCCGCATTTGAAAGTCCGCACGGAATGTGTGTGTGTGTATTGATCTGAGTAAGCTATGAAAAGACAGATTATCTAGTCATGGTTAAGTTGCTTAGATATCCAGGAAACACATTGAAAGTCAAATTAGTAGTATAAAATTAAAGAAGTCTAATTCTTAAGTAAGTTAGTGGATGAAGGTAGCTAGCTTATTAGTGCATTTGAATTGAAACTAAACCAAAGAACTTATTAGTTAATAAGATGATGAAGTGTACGTAATGAGTGTAGTGATTCTTTTTGTTGACCAAGTAGGGCATATTGATTGTTTCTTGCAAATGTAAATATCACCACCATGTTTGTTAAACATATATATATGGGTTCCCAACTAATTAAGCTTTCATCAAATCCCATTTACTTCAATTTAATTGTGAGTACATCCTAGGTAATGATTATTGTAAACATGCCATTTTGCATGCACTTACATACCCAGCTTCTTTCTCATGTAATAATGAGCTGTGGTTGCATTCGAGGCATTGGTCTAATAAATGAAAGCTCGCGTTTAAGACTTGTTTTCAATGGAAGGGTGATGGCCGTTTGATTCCTGTCACGAATATTGGGTGTTTAAGTTTGGATTGAGTTCTTGTGCATAAAAATGTACAGTTTAAAAGGTATCATGCCATTGATTTTTGGTTTCGAGTTAATCGAATTGATTTTTATGGAGTTTAAGGCTAAGATTACATCCCTAATCACACATAATAAAAACCATTGCAAACATATATATATATATATATATATATATATTACTAATACGCTTGCAGGGTCGAGTCCAGTATCTTGTCATCAGAACGTGGCATTAATTGTTACGCAAGTATAAGGAAATAACGTTATGTCTTTGCAACTAGTTAGTAATGAGGTCCTATAGATTATTATTACAGAGAAAAAAGATATTCTAGACACTAATCTTTCTGATCTGGTGCACTTGCCTGTCTAGCTAGTATATAAGATCTCACCCACATGCAAAATCCACTAATGGTGGACTAATTAAGAGTCAATTAAGTATATAAGAGATACTATAATGTTTTGAAACAGTCAAATGTGCATTATGCATGCATGTCCTTCAGATATTCACAAGTTTGATCTAGCTATATATTTCTGGTATGTTAATTTTATCCACAGAAATTAGTGAGTCATCATCAAATCTTTCATTAGCAGAACCACCATCACTGCCATTTCTTTCTAATTAAGCATAAATAATCTACCAAGAATTTTGTTGCATGTTGTGCAACGCGCCCCTCAAGTGTGTAAAACACTCAACTAAAAATTTAATCCGACTATAAATATATTATGTTATATATATTACACAATGCGGACAAAGTTTCTCATGTGAACGTGCGAATCTACACCACCAGGTATACATAAATGCACCGTATTAGAAATACACTAGTTAGGGTGAAATGCACGATAAAAATGCACCACACCCTGGTGCAACACGTGGTAGTGCATTCATGCATACTAGGCGGTGCAGATCTGCACATGAATTTATATATATATATATATAGAGAGAGAGAGAGAGAGAGAGAGAAAGAGTTGAGTTCAAATGAGGACGAGTATATTATAGAGGACTGTGAGGACAGATGTAGTGTGTCATTAGCCTGTATGTCGTGTGCATGACCGAATGTAGTCGTGTGCAACAATTTGTATGTCGCGTACATAAATTTGTTAATTAATAAAGTCTAGGTTCGTGTTTACATGTATTCTTGTGTGCTATTATGTATTAAATTGTGTGTCTGCTATTAATTTGTTGTGTGCCCATTATTAGTCTTCATAGCCCTCTATATATTGTTGTCGTAATTTGAACTCAACTATATATATATATATATATATATATATATCTTCTAGACATCTTCCTGCAAATTAAAGATGCCTTTTCTTTTCTTATCTTTTTCAAAATAAAGGTTGCCTGGCTAGCTAATTTCGAAAATCTGTCTCATGTTGATAATGGTGGAGCCAAGAATGTTTTCTTAAAGGTGACCAAACTATAATGACATAAGATACTAAGAACATAATAAATTTTTAAGACGCTATTTGAATTAAATTTATAAACTATATAGTACAGTGCTGGTGTAATTATGCTTGGTGCAAATTAAGATACTACAATTGTCTACACAGGACTGGTGTGGTTGTACTAAAATAAGCACCGTAAAAAAATCCTAAATTATGAATATAAAAATATAAATACAAACTTAAAGGCATCAAGGAGAGCCAGAGGATCTTGGTGCCCAGCAGTGTATGTGTATCAAACTAAACTGAAAAGCAAAATTTCCATTATAATATAATGGTGGAATCATATGAATTAGCAATATAAATTAGAGCATCCACAATAGAGCATAGTATTGGGTTAATATAAGATGAAATAACTTGAGTTGGGTTATTTATAGATGTGGGGTGAGATTAATCAGGGAGTTATTTCTCCTGTAAAGTTTAAAAAGAATGTCAGAAAACCAAAAAAAAAAAAAAAAAAAAAAAAAAAAAACAAAACAAAACACAAACTGTACGCGATGGCCACACGGGCACGTGCACTGCACGCGCATGTGTGACGCTTCAGGCACGCTGTGACGCTTCATTTATCTATTTTTTTTTAAATTTAAGTTTTGTTATTTTTTTTCTTTCTTTTTTCTCTCCCCTCCCATCTTCTCTTTCCTAATCACTCTTACAATATCCCCATAATATTCCCAACTGATAATGATGCTCTTATAAACTCACTACAACATTCAATGCTCCAAAGCCCAATAAATATAATGGGGTGTTTAATAAATAACTGTTAGCTGATTGGGTTAGTGGGTTTGACTAATTGATAACATTAGTTGATTGTGAAAAGTGTTTGGTAAATTAGCTGTTAACTGATAGCTGATTCCATGTTAAATGATTTTTTCAAAAAGCTTATCGAAAAAGCAAGTCTTTGAATTTTATCATTTTAGAGTAATAAGCTGTTACAAAAAACTAATTAATCAAACATTCATTGATTATTTACCCGAGTCAAACAGCGAATAATAGTCAAATAAGCCAAAATTAACTGATAAAGCTACCTATGTTATCAAACAGGGCCATGATATATGCTTTCATTCCTTGGTGAAGCATTGCAGGCAAGAAGAGCAATATGGAATATGTTACAAGGCAAGCAAAAACATGGTTTCTGCATGTCAATACTGAGCAAGCCAAAAGTCAATTCTTTCTGAAATCTGACGTTTCACTCTTGGCAAGCTAAGCTTGTTAAGCTGCAGGTAATAGTTGGTTGAAAATCGATTCAGCGCCCTCGTTAGTTTCTTCGTCATCACTATTATTATCCTCTTCCAATTCATTCCCAGAACATATAGACATGTACTTTGCATCGGTGAGACAGCCCGCTTCCTTCAGCACCTCGAATAATAGCTCCTTACTTGCCCCGTCATTTTCTTGCTCGCAATGCTGGAGAATACAAGATACGGTTTCAGGCCTAGGTCTCCAGTATTTTGATTTTGTATCCGAAACAGCATCCTTCAAGCAAGACAGAGCCTCGGGGATTCTTCTTGCTCTCATATGGTGATCAGCGAGAATCCCCCATGTCCACGAGTTTGGCTGCCCTCCGGTTGCAATAATTTGGTTAAAGAATACCTCGGTTTTCTCTGTGAACCCATTGCTCACGTACCATCCCAATAGAATATTTCCTACCCGGGGGTCGAATGCTGAGTTTATCGACAGCCATTCATCGTAAATATTTTCTGCACCCTCAATGTCCCCCGATCTCACCAGGGAAGAAATGACACCACGGTAAGTCATACTAGGAATATTAAGAAAACTTGATTTGTAAACGTTCCAAATCCGGTGTACTTCTTCCTTTTTACCAACACTACCGTAAAGACTAATGAGAAAATGGTAAGGAAGACGCCTCTGACCTTGGATTCTCCTCTCAATCTCTCTCAAGCAAGATTCAGCTTTTTCAAGCTGCCCCGCCTTAATGTATATTGTAGCCATCGTACTAAAAATAGCCCAGCCAAGATTGATGCTCGTGTCAAGCTTCATCTGCTCAAATGCTTGCTCCATCTTTTCCACCGAGCCTTGATATCCAAGCGACGATAGCCAGATATTATAGGAATATATGTCTAGCGGGACATTTTTCTCCATCATTTCCGATGCTATTTCCTCCACCTTGTCATACTCTTTGAGTTTCATGTAAAGGGTCATCATAACATTGCACGGAAGCGCGTATTTTATCAAACCTTGTTCTCTCATTTTATCAAACAAAGCTTCGGCCTTTTCCTTTTCGCTAACATTGGCATAGGCATTCAAAAGTGCACCATATACTCGCCCGTCTTTCAACGAATTGCTCAACTTCAGGTAGTAGTTTTCAGCACTAGAAATCCCATCAACCTTGGAAATTAGATCTAATTTAATAGCAATCTCCCTTGTGGTAATCAAAAACCTTCGATTTTCCAGCCACTCATACACCTGAACAATATACAAAAATGAACTGATTGCCAATTATTATTCCATGAAAGCATACAAATTGCTCATTACAAGGACAAGTTTCATGGTCCACCATTCAATGCTTGCCCACAAAAGGCAAAATTCTCTTGCCCTAAGACCCCCACACTCCGACCCAACAGGATAATAGAGGGATAAATCACGGTGACCCTCGACCCAACAAAATAGTGGAGGAGCAAATCACAGTGACTAAACAGCCCATTAGGTGGGAGGACCAATGCCTAGTGCCTACAAGAAGCTCACCACATTAGATGTAACTCTCACGGCTTTCAAACTCGATCATGTGCCGTTTCCGACAATCTACCACCCTAAAACCAAGCAACCCATTATGTGGGAGGATCCGGTGCCTAGTGCCTCGTGCCTACAAGGAGCCGACTGCATTGAGTGTAACTCCCACTTCTTTTAAACGGAATAACGGATCATGTGTCTTTGCCCACAATCTACTACCCAAAACCAACTGAGCTGCCCATACGGGCAGCACCATTCAAAGCTATATGTAGAGAAAGTTGATATAATCAGGTCAAGAATCTAGCTTTGAGATTTCATGCTTTAAGATTACAGTTAGCCTAAACCAATTTAAGTCTAAATCCAACCAAACAAGACTTGATAGATAAACTATCCAAACAATCAATCAACAACCATATAGAACATTATAAGCTATAGTCAGAACATCAAAAAGATCACAAATCAAAATCTCTAGTTTTCTTTTACCTCAAGAGCCAGCTTGTAACGACTGAACTTGCGCAATTGCTTAATGACACGAATAAGAACAAATTTGGGAAGCTTCTTGCCCTCATCCTCATACTGGTCCAACACGCTAGCCGCGCCATTTTCCGGGTCCGGCATCGAAGATAATCGCTTGTAAACGGCAAGCCACGATGCCTTCGGCCTCTTCTCGTAGTTCGCTGTGACATGGCTGCGGGAATTTGATCTCAAAGCGCAGATGATAGCAACAGAGGTAGGGCCGCTGGAGGTGGTCACAAGCTCGAGTCGCGTCGAGCTCGAAAACCCAGATGGGAATGAAAGAGAGTGGAAGAAGGGTGAAGAGAGACGGCCGTGTTGGCGGTGGCGGAATAGTGGGGCTTTGGAGGTGGCGGTGGTGGGGAGCCGGAGCAGCATTTTGCAGGGGTTCCAGATTTTTTGGTGTAATTTTGTAATTACTGTGGAATTTAGGGTTTTAGTGGTTTCTGAAGATAAGGCAAGCACACTCAGTATGAAATTTCATTTTATTGCGAAAATGCCCATAAACGTCTTTATTTTTTTAATTTCACCCATAAATGTTTTTATCTATTTTTTTTTTTTCTAAATTTCAAAAAATAAGGATTTCTTGGTAAGACTAGATTTTGTGAAAATGCCTATAAACTTTTTTTTTTTTTTTTTTTCAAAATATAAGGTTTTACTGGTAAGACTAGATTCTTAAATTTAGACTTAAATCGTTATTAGGATAAAATAATGTTCCGATAAATCGAGATATTGAATAAGGAAGTTAAGAGAAAATGTGATGCTCTAGATGCATGAGAAACAATAGAGTAATCCTAGTTTACATAAGAATAGACCGAGAATAGGAGAAGTTGAAAAAATTATTCTATAAAGGTAGAATTATTACAGTCTTATGTTTATGATTTCTTGTGTTATCGATGTGGGCTCCTTATACTTTGAACTAGTTCTCAATTTCTCTTATAAGTCAAAAAGTCATAATTAGTTAAAAACGTTGCTGCAAGATTTTACCTATTTGTTTGTTTATTTAAAATTTTCAAAGAGAAAATGAGCAAATATACATCCGAACTTTATACGTGAGGTCAAATCCCAAAATCGATTAGTGACCTGAAATAACATGTCACTAGAGTTCGGGTGAAAATCGGTGACGGACGACCATCAAGTCTCCGAAGATGGCAATTGGGGAAGGTGACCAAACTGCCTTCTCCGTCAACGGAGATGGCGACATCAAGGCCTAAAAATCAATTAGTGACCTGTTCCAACGGTTGTCCAACGAGGTTCCAGATGAAAATTAGCAATAATTGGTAGGCGACCAACTGTAATGCCTTCTCCGACGACATACTGGTCGCTCGTCGTCGATTTTTGCCCGCAACCTCACCGAACAACCGTCGGAACCCTAGTGACATGTTTATGTGCTTAATTGCAACTTACAAAAATTCGAGGGCCTAATACAAAGTTAAAAAGCACAAAGGAGAGGAGAAAGGGGAGGGCTGTGGTGTCAAAAAAAAAAAAAAAAAAAAAAAAAAAGGTAGACAGAATATCAAAATTTCCTTGTATTTGAATTTCCATACATTGGTGTGGAATCATACCTACAATATATTCAATGGTCCAATGCCCAGTACAACACACGCTTCTATTCCATGGTGAGAATTGCAGACTTGCAGGCAAGAAGAGCAGATATGGAAAGATTGCTTCTTCTCCAGGCCAATACTGCAAAAGACAAGTCAATTTTTTTTCTGAAACCTGGAAATCTGACTTTTCAGACTCTTGGCAAGCACATTAATAATGGCTGCATCCTCCTGAAAAGAAGAGTGGAAGTTGTTCTGGGCATCAATGTAGTTGGCTGAAAATCAGTTCAGCTCCCCTTTCGCTCTCTTCGACAGTATTATCGTCTGTTTCCAATTCATTTCCGGTATGCTTCCCGTTACATATAGACATGTAATTTTCGTCGTCAAGACAGCCCACTTGCTTCAGCACCGCAAATAACAGCTCCTTACTTGCCCCGTCGTTTGCTTGCTCGCAATGCTCGAGAATTGAAGATATGGTTGCCGGCCTCGGTCTCCAGTTTTTTGATGTTGCAGCTGAAAAAGCATCTTTCAAGAAAGACAGTGCCTCGGAGATTCTTCTTACTCGGACATGGTTTTCAGCAAGAATCTCCAATGTCCTCGAGTTTGGCTCCACTCCAGCTTCGACAATTTTGTTAAAAAATGCCTGGGCTTTCTCTGTGAGCCCGCTCGTCACGTACCATTCCAAAAGAATATTCCCAATCTGAGGGTCATACGTTGAGGTTTTCGATAGCCATTCGTCATAAATACTTTCCGCGCCTTCAATATCTCCCGATCTCACCAGGGAAGAAATTACACCACGGTAACCAACATTCGGAATATTAAGAAATTTCGATTTGTAAACATCCCAAATACGGTGTACCTCTTCCTTTCTACCAATGTTACCATAAAGACCGATGATATAATGGTAAGGAAGACGACCCTGATCTTGGAATCTCATCTCTATCTGTTTCAAGCACTCGTCGGCTTTCTCCAACTGCCCCTCCTTAATGTATATTGTAGCCATCGTACTGAAAGTAGTCCAGCCGAGAGTGATGCTCGTTTCAAGCTTCATTTGCTCGAATGCTTGCTCCATCTTTTCCAGGGCACCTTGAGATCCAAGCGATAATATCCAGATATTATAGGAATACATGTCTAGTGGAACATTTTTCGCCATCATTTCCGAGACTATTGCATCCACCTTGCCATAATCTTTGAAGTTCATGTAAAGGGTCATCATAACATTCCATGAAAGTGCCTGAGTCATAAAACCTTTTTCTCTCATCTTATCAAACAAAGCTTCGGCGTTTTCCTTCATACTAGCGTGGACATATGCATTCAAAAGCGCACCATATACTCGTTTGTCCTTCAAGGAATCGCTCAACTTGTGGAAGTAGGTTTCGGCACTAGAAATCCCGTGCACCTTGGAAATCAGATCTAGTTTAATAGCAATATCACTCGAAGTCATCCAAAACCTCTCCGGTCTATTCTCTATCCACTCGTAGACCTGAACAATATGCAATAAGGAACTGATTTCCAATTAGTTCATTACAGGGACATGTTTCATGATCCACCATCAAGCAAAAAGTTAGTCAGGTCAAGAATGTAGCTTTGAGATTTCACGCTTTTAGATTATAGTTAGTCAACCAAACAATCAATCAAGAATCATTGAGAAATGAGAATGGGGCAACCCAACCAAGTTTTATTTTGGGTTAAACCACGAGGTGTCCTGAGAGCAGACCCTAACGGTAGCAGACACCTTTAAGCTGGTACTAATCTCTGTTCGCACCGGGCCGACCCAATTAAGGGGGTCATATTGGTTTTTCCATACAAGAGAGGGCTCGAACCCAACCAAGTTGATCATACTGTTGACTTGGTCACCAAAAGGTTATAAGTTTAACCGGGAGTGACCTGTTGGCCTTCTTGATTTGAGTCGGTGAGCTATGGCAACCTAGACTAGTTTCGCTACTTGTGGTCCTTTGCCCGCTATGGTCACAAGATAGGAATTACCCGGTGCCCTACCTAGGCTAGTTTCGCTACTTGTGATCTTTTGTAAGTGTCACAAGGCGGGATTTATCCAATGCCCTCTTGGAGAGTGGCTGCGGGTTTTCTCTTCACTCAAAGAATCACAGATAACATTATAAGCTATCAAAAATCAAAACAAACAAACAAACAAACAAGCAGAAATCAAAATTTTGATGGAATCAATTAGTGTTTTTTTACCCCAAGAGCGAGCTTGTAACTCCTGAACTTGCGCAATTCCTTAACGACACGAGAGAGGCCAAATTTTGAAATCTTCTTGCCCTCATTCTCGTACTGGTTCAACACACTAGCAGCGCCCGCTTCCGGGTCCTGCATTGAAGATAATCTCTTGTAAATGTCAAACCACCGCCCCTTCTGCCTCCTCTCGTAGTCCACCGTGCCACGGCCGCGGGGTTTCGATTTCAAAGCGCAGGTGATAGCAACAGAGGCGGGGTCACCGGCGGTGGTCAGGGGCTTAGGAAGTATCGAGCTTGAAAGCCCAGACGGAAATGAGAGAGAATGGAAGAAGGATGACGACAGGCTGCCGTGTTGGCGGTGGCGGAAGAGCGGAGCTTTCGAGGTAGCGGTGGCGGGGGCTTGTAGTAGCATGGTTGCCGGGGCCCGGAATTTTGCTAGAAGAGTAAAGATTAAAGCTTTGAATTTAGGGGTTTTGACATTTCTGAAGATAAGGCATGCTTACTCC
This sequence comes from Ipomoea nil, assembly GCF_001879475.1. Lineage (NCBI taxonomy): Eukaryota > Viridiplantae > Streptophyta > Magnoliopsida > Solanales > Convolvulaceae > Ipomoea > Ipomoea nil. The sequence continues at coordinate 2,645,545 of NW_017616616.1, read as the reverse complement.
ATATAAGATTAAAACTTGAATTTAGGGTTTTAGACATTTCTGAAGATAAGGTAAGCTTACTCAATGTGAAGTTTCATTTTATTACCGAATTGCCCTTAAGTTTTAAATTTTCTTCCCCTTTCTTTTTATTACTAGTTCATTCCAACCATAGGTTCGAACCCAAACACTAATTAAACTACAGAAATTAACTATAAACAATCTAAGCTGATCCAAATACTAATTACACTATAGAAATCAACTATAAACAATCTAAACAGATTATTTCACTGTCTCAGTGCACAAGTAACAATGAAAAACTTAAGTTTACAAGTCACAAGAATTTACTTGATTATGGATCATTTACCTGTCACAAGATGAGTTTACTTTATTATGAGATCATTTACCAAGTCACAAGATGAAATTTACCCAAGGCATACCAATATATCATCGAATAGTGACTATTGGTTTCACTCGTTACTCAAAAATAAAAATTAACTCATGAGTATAGATTTAATAGAAAGCTTTTATTTTGACCTATTTTCATTAGTTGCCAATATGGAATGCATTAACATAGAATACTATTGCTTCAAAGTCATCCATTGCATCAATTAAGAACAAGTATCATGGTATGCAAGAATTTAAAGAGACTATATAGATAGTGTATTGTCTAGTAGACTAGTAGAAGAAGGTACAATAGCTTCAACCTAAAATAACAGTCATACATGTAAAACCAAGTAGTAAATCTGGAAAGAAAAGCATGGAAATGCACAGAAATTACAAATCATGCCCTTGATATCAGTATCCTACCTAGAATTTGAGTTGGATGTAAGTGGCAATACACATCTTGGTGCCTTGAGGTAGCTTCTCAACCCGACGCTCAAAACTAGAGCCAGAATTGGAAGGACAATAGAGATGACAGTGAACATGGTAGATATGCGGCTGCTGGGCGCGATAGCAGTCATACATGTATCATAAGTAATGATAAGTGCACAAATTGAAATTTGAAGTTCTAGCCGCAGAGGGAATGCATTTGTGAGGAGGCCGATTATGTGAAGGGATGTATAGAATCCAACAGAGTTGGAAACCAGGAAGAGGATGTATGCTGTTGGGTTGAGTGAACCCATTACTGACTTCCCAGCAACATGGTCATTTGAGTTGTCCTGCCAAACGCCACCCGGAGGACTAAGCACAGCCTGATAAGTGGCTGTTGCAATGAGAACAGTAATCACGAGGAGGGTGTTTCTTACTTTAGCTGGGGAGTCTTTGATGGCGTCGTATTTGAAATAGTCCAGCAATTGTTTAGCAGGCGATCGCGGCCTTCCTTGGTCAACATCAGAGGTAGCGGTTCTATCAGCCTCTAGAGATTGAAGGGAGAAGTCTTTTGCCCTTGCACCTCCTGCCCTTCTTAGCATTTCCTCGATTTCTCTGTCACCTGCTTCGCTTTGAAAAATCAGCAAAACATCCAGAGGGGTGAGACCTGCATTGTTTAAGGAATTTATGTCCAGCACACTCTTGTTGACGAACTCTTCATTAAGCATCAGGGAAATCACCTGTTCAGTGATCTAAAGATTAGTAGTAGCAGAGCTTAAAGAACAAGAGAACACAACTAGTCAAACACATGCCTCGAATTGTCTTCTTGATACTGCAAGGTGAAGAACTGTGCTTCCCTTGACATCCTTTTGGTTTACGATGTCTTCCTTGTTGAATTTCTTCAGGTGCTCCACTAAGACCTTGAGAACCTCATATTGATAGTTCATCACTGCAAGGTGAAGCGCAGACTCATTACGAGATGTTACGTAAGCTATGGAATCACCCGAAGCTCCAAGCAGTTCTTCAACAACTTCGACTCTTCCTTTTACTGCTGCACAGTGAAGAGGAATCCTTTGTTCTCTTCCCTTGACCAGGTAAAGATTGCTATCTATTTTCAGCAGTTCTCTTGTAATCTCGATATTCCCAGCTGCAGAGGCGATATGCAATGGGGTCAAACCATTTTGATTCAGCTCCATAGCGAATTCTTTCTTAAGCTCAATCACCTTCTTCACAAAACCAACGTGCCCTGCAATACAAGCAATGTGTAGTGGATTTTCTCCACCTTCCAACAAAACAGTATGCAGCAAAAGGGGATGATCTTCTGTCAGTCTCAGCAAGCCTTCCACGTTTCCTGTCATGGCAATCTCACACAGCCTTTCATCCATTCCTCCGATGGAAGATAACAACTATAGTATCACTTCCTGCAGTCAGGTCAATTTATATAAAGATTTAAAGAAAGACTCCTGTCAATGTGAACCCCATAAATTAAGAAGTTTTTTGTCACATCAGTTTAGTTTGACTAAGAGCCTATTTATATAGATTAACTTGCAGCTTACATCACATTTACTCATGCTCTGCCAAGATGTTATATATTAATATATATAACAGAAACTGTGTTCAAACCTCAAGGCCTCGCACAAGTGATAAGAATCTTGAAGTCAGAATCCTTAGCAATGGATTCGAAACACAAATCAAAGCTCTAATTGCATTTTTGTGGAAAAGCTCAAAGGCATGTCTGGTCCTCATCCCAATATAAAACACCCACAAACATTGCATTTTGGCACCCTACATGTTTCAGTCATCAAACTAGTGATTGTCCTCTGATCACATTATTTGTATTTACGTATTTATTTGTTGGTAAGTCTTGTGTTCAAAGTATTTATTCTACCTAACATCCTTTGAGCTGTTCATTTATCCGATTTAAGTATTCATCCATGCCTGCAAGTCAGCCAGAGAAATCAGGATTAGTTTGCAGATTGTGTCACCACAAGCAACTTAAAGTCAATGCTATTAATTAATTGTTCTGCTCCTAGATAATATATTTGACTAGGAAATATTTAATCATTTGTTGTGGACAGATAGTATTTCAAACTTTTATAGGTAATTGAATATCAGGAAATATTGACTACACTACTACAGCTTTTGTAGACTTCAATTTTGCATTAAAGAATATGTCCACTTTATGATTTTTGAAAGAGTTTTCTGTTCAACCATGTGATTTTTCAATGTGTAATGTAAACCATGACTGTACAAAGCTTATAAGAAATAATATCAGTAAAAGATCAGACACATTTATAGACTGGAACTGATGTATATTTGAATAGTTTGATACAGATTGTCTTGACATAAAACTTGGTTATTTTTCCCTAATAGTTTATCAATTCTCACCATGGTTAGGGTATTATGATTGGCAACACTACAGAAAAGAACAGTATCATATGTAACTGTCAGGGCACAATAGAGTAGAAAATTAAGAACAGCTCATATATGAAATGGAGTTGGGATTTCCATGATTGATTGATTGCTTGTCCAGCAGAGACTGTGGTAGGTTCTGTTTGGCATCATTTTGGATGCTATTATTACTATCAGACCAAAAATCATCTAGCCAGACACCACATGGTGGACCAAGAACAGCTTGATAAGTTGCAGTTGAAGTTAAATTGGCTATGACAAGAAGGTATCTCTTACTTTTCCCGGAGCATCTTTAGTCTTATCGTATTTGATGAAGTAGTCTTGCAGCTGCTTAAATAGGGAGCGGCTGGTCCCTTCTCAGTCTCTGCTTGGTTGGTCTTTTGATGAATCTTGAACTGAAACAACCCAATTTTGAGATGTAGTTTGCCGTTGCGGAGATTGCAAGCTTTCACCTATTTCTTAATTTCACCATCTCCCGCTTCCAAGACCAGAATATCAAGAGGTGCTAGACCATCTTATTAAAGGAATTCAACTTAATTGTGCCTTTAGGAACACAAGGTTCATCAAAATTAACAACCTGCCATTGAATTTTTTTCTTTTTTATTATTAAAAGGTAAAAAGATGATATATGAATGCAATTTTGTAAACATTTCAAAGGAAGATCATTTTCACTTCCCTCATATTGTTTAGTTGACACTGCAAGATGCAAAACGGTGGTCATCCTTCTTATTTAAAGCCTCCTTGTTATTTGTTTGAGATGCTCGCAAAAAAAGTTGGGAGGGATTTCAATTAACGGTTCTTGACAGGTAGATGAAGGGAACTCTCGTCTTGAGCTGTTGGACTGAAAGCAGGTCTCTGATTACTTCAATCTTGCCTCAGGCTACAGCATAGTGAAAAGGTATTCTTCTCTCTGCCCTGAGGAGATTTCAATCTACCTTCAGCATTTCCTTCTCCATATCCAACACCCCAATCATCAAGGCAATATGCAAGAGACTGAAGCCATCTTGGTTCAGTTCTGTAGCAAAATCTGGTCGCAATAACGTCTTTCACAAAATTTAAGTGGTCACCGAGGCAAGTAATATGAACAGGTGTCTCACAGCTTGCTAGTGCTACTCCTCTGAGAAGAAAGCAGGGAATCATTCTTGTTCAAGTTGGGCAGCAGAAGAACATCTCCCCCTTCAGCAGCCTCGTCACTTTCTCCTAAAGAATTTTAGCCTCAAAATAATGTGAATCCAGGAAAAACACTTGTTTCTTATACTAACATTGCAAGGATTTTTAATTCAAGGTTTCAAGCCAAGGTCTACAACGAAATAGCATTGCACCAGTTTAGTGGGATAATGAAAGGTGAGATAATTGACTTACCAGATAAGGTAATCCACAAAAAGATAAGCAAACGACAGCATTAGTCCAACCTGAGGTTTCAAGAGTGACACTTAAAGAAAATAAATTTACATAGAAAGTTATGCCACAGGTTATACCCAGAGAAATCCAAAATGCCGGCAAACCTCATGGACATCTCTCTTGCACCCCTACCGTCATTGTTAACCAAACAATTTGGGATAGTTGGTAAGTTGACAACTATGCAACGTCAAAGGTTCGACTCTTGTAGGGGTGCGACATGTTAAAGAGCACTTGGCCAAGCTTAAACTTGGTCTTCAAGAATGTACTATGTGCACAGTGAGTGAGAACAAGCTCAGATGTATAATAAAATAAGAACAGTCAAGCACACAGATACAACATTGGCTGCAATCTCAATAGCTATACAGAGGAAAGAGAAAATCAGTCCCTTTCATAGGCTATATAAGTATGCCTTGCCAAAGGTATGGGTCAGTTGCTTCCAAGACTAACATATACAAGAGGGTGAAGATACAAATCATCATAGCCTGCACAATTGTGGCAAAAATAATGTGGCTGTTAACAACATAAATGCCCCTACTCATCATTTCAACAGTAAATGGAAAATCACTGGACTTCCAAAGAATAATATGAACAGTGGATAGATGGACAGACAGACAGATATAGATACATAGATAGATAGGTAGCAGGCTCAGACAAGCAATATGATCAAGCAAGGATAGCAACAGCGCCATGGCTGCAAAATTCCAGTTGCCCCGCCAAGATACGGCTCACTTCTTCCTTACCCAATCAGATCAAGATATTTGTCATCACTGCCTACATATCAACCGGAACCAACAATGTTTTTGTTTTGTTTTATATGTTCTCATTGCAGCTAAAATGCAGCAAATTATTTACCCAGTATTAAGAAACAGAAAGATGAATGATATATATATATATATGTTGTTTGTTGTTGGAATGAAATATTTGGCTGTTGCATGTGGACAAAACCTAAAGGAATCACTGAAGCATAGAGAGGGGCAACCGCCATAGAAACACCCAAATCTCTCTACACCCTCATTCTTGTGTGGTAACAGGGATCAGAAACGAATTCTGATTAATAAGCTTTACGATATGAGCAGATTGTGGCTACAATCTAACAGTCAAGGGACCAAAATGGAATTAACTCTTTAGGCAAATCACTTGCCATCAGAAATTAGGCTCAGATTTGGTAATGGAGAAGCCATACCGCCATGGCTGCAGACCTGGAGGTCGCCCCGCCAAGATACGGGTCGGGTCCCTCCATACCTGATGAACTGTAGAAAAATCATCATCATCACAGCCTACATAACCAATAATAATAATAATAATACTCCGTAGTAATAACAGAAACAACAACAACACAAACATGAACAGGCAACTGAAGATCTGTAGTTTCAAGCGCGTATAGCTTCACTGCAAAACCGAGGTTTAAGCAGATCAACAATGGCTATCCATAAGATAAGCCATAAAAGGTTCATAGCGTTGGAGTTGATGAATGGTGAATTGATGATTATGATGATTCATTGAATACACAGAAGGGCGGGCAATAGCCCGCACCATTCTGGGCAATGATTCATCAGAAACGTTAACCGACAATTAGGGTTGTTGATTGATGATGGAAGATGAAATCATCGGCATGCAGAGACGGTCAACCACCCTGAGAAATCCCGGCAAATCTCCGCAACCTCATTCTTTCTACACTTCATCCATGGAGTTTAACACCCTAGGGTTCAGCCTTTTGGGAAGAATGGAGTTTAACACCCATGCGGCCATGCAGGGCTCCTTTATATGTCGGGGAATTTACTGTACAATGAGGCCCCGCGATGTCGGGCTGGGAGGGCCCACGTGTCTAGCTAGTAAATGTTCGAGTTTGGAAGAAAGGTTAAAAATAGTCAAATAATTTTATTAAGATGTACATGAAAAAAATTAATTTAGGAAAAATTACACTTTTAATATCTTATTGTCATATTTTCTATTCATTAGTTAAATTAATTTTTAAATATATAATTTTTATATATGAACACTTAACAGTTAACCAAACTAAGCACATAAAATAAAATTAACAATACTACATTATAATAGAATCAATATTACTAAAAAAAAAAAGTAGGAATGAAAAAAATTAGAAATAAGCGGCTATCGAAATACACAACAAACCGCAATTAAGTTATCCAACTCAAAAAAAATTAAAGTGACATGTTAACTTGATAGTTGAATAACGTGACGATTACAAAATTAACTTTTATTTTAATATTTAAAGAAAAAAAAAAAACACCCCTCCCCGCATCCGCCACAAGTAAATGTTCTCAAATCACTAATTATACATCTAGCTCGTGAAATAGGCCTGGAATGAAATATCATTCCCGGTAACTAACTAATAAATTAATCAACTATGAACAATTTAAGCTAATTTACTTCAGCGTCTCAGTGCATGAGTAACTATGAAAAATCTAAGTCAATTTACTTCATTATGGGGTCCTTTACCAGTCACATTAACTATGAAAAATCTAGGTTTACCAGTCACGGGATGAGATTTACTCAATAAATAGTAACTATTGGTTTTCTCATCACTAGAAACAAAAAAAAAACAAAAAACAAAAACAAAAAAAACAAAAAAACAACAAAAAAACAACAAAAAAAAAAACTCATGAGTATAGTATAGATTTAATTGAAAGCATTTATTTTGACCTGAATTTTCATTAGTAGCCAATATGGAATGCATTAACATAGAAACCATTGCTTCAAAGTCATCCATTGCATCAACTAAGAACAAGTATCTTGGTTTGCAAGAATTTTAAGAGTTTATATAGATAGTGGTCTAGTAGACTAGCACAAGAAGGTACAATTGCTTCAACCTAAAATAGCAGTCATACATGTAAAACCAAGTAGTTAATCTGGAAAGAAAAGCATGGGTGCACAGATATTACAAATCAAGCCCTTGGTATCAGTACCCTACCTAGAATTTGAGTTGGATGTAAGTGGCAATTCACACCTTGGTGCCTTGAGGTAGTTTCTCAACCCATTGCTCAGAACTGGTGCCAGAAATGGAAGGACTATAGAGATGACAGTGAACATGATAGATATGCGGCTGCTGGGCGCGATAGCAGTCATACAGGTATCATATGTAAAGATAAGTGCAACAAGTGAAATTTGAAGTTCTAGCTGCAGAGGGAATGCATTTGTGAGGAGGCCGATTATGTGAAGGGATGTAAAGAATCCAACAGAGTTGGAAACCAGGAAGAGGCTGTATGCTATTGGGTTGAGTGAACCCATTACTGACTTCCCAGCAACATGGTCATTTGAGCCGTCCTGCCAAACGCCACCTGGAGGACTAAGCACAGCCTGATAAGTGGCTGTTGCAATGAGAACAGCAATCACGAGGAGGGTGTTTCTTACTCTAGCTGGGGAGTCTTTGATGGTGTCATATTTGAAATAGTCCAGCAATTGTTTAGCAGGCGATTGCGGCCTTCCTTGGTCAACATCAGAGGTAGCGGTTCTATCAGCCTCTAGAGATTGAAGGGAGAAGTCTCTTGCCCTTGCACCTCCTGCCCTTCTTAGCATTTCCTCGATTTCTCTGTCACCTGCTTCGCTTTGAAAAATCAGCAAGACATCCAGAGGGGTGAGACCTGCATTGTTTAAGGAATTTATGTCCAGCACACTCTTGTTGACGAACTCTTCATTAAGCATCAGGGAAATCACCTGTTCAATCATCTAAAGATTAGTAGTAGCAGAGCTTAAAGAACGAGAGAACACAACTAGTCAAACACATGCCTCGAATTGTCTTCTTGATACTGCAAGGTGAAGAACTGTGCTTCCCTGGACATCCTTTTGGTTTACGATGTCTTCCTTGTTGAATTTCTTCAGGTGCTCCACTAAGACCTTGAGAACCTCATATTGATAGTTCATCACTGCAAGGTGAAGTGCAGACTCATTACGAGCTGTTATGTAAGCTATGGAATCTCCAGAAGCTCCAAGCAGTTCTTCAACAACTTCGACTCTTCCTTTAACTGCTGCACAGTGAAGAGGAATCCTTTGTTCTCTTCCCTTGACCAGGCAAAGATTGCTATCTATTTTCAGCAGCTCTCTTGCAATCTCGATATTCCCAGCTGCAGAGGCGATATGCAATGGGGTCATACCATTTTGATTCTGCTCCATAGCGAATTCTTTCTTAAGCCCAATCACCTTCTTCACAAAACCAACGTGCCCTGCAATACAAGCAATGTGTAGTGGATTTTCTCCACCTTCCAACAAAATAGTATGCAGCAAAAGGGGATGATCTTCTGTCAGTCTCAGCAAGTCTTCCACGTTTCCTGTCCTGGCAATCTCACACAGCCTTTCATCCATTCTTCCGAAGATACCTATAGTATCACTTCCTGCAGTCAGGTCAATTTATATAAAGAAAGAATCCTATCAATGTGAACCCCATACATTAAGAATTTTGTTGTGACATCAGTTTAGTTTGACTAAGAGCCTATTTATATAGATTAATTGCAGCTTACATCACATTTACTCGCTCTACCAAGATGTTATATATATACCAGAAACTGTGTTCAAACATCAAGGCCTCACACAAGTGATAAGAATCTTGAAGTCAGAATCCTTAGCCATGGATTCGAAACACAAATCAAAGGTCTAATTGCATTTTTGTGGAAAAGCTCGAAGGCATGTCTGACCCTCATCCCAATATAAAAAACCCACAAACTAGTGATTGTCCTCTGATCACAGTATTTGTATTTGATGTATTTATTTGTTGGTAAGTCTTGTGTTCAAAGTATTTATCCTACCTAACATCCTTTGAGATGTTCATTTATCCGATTTAAGTATTCATCCATGCCTGCAAGTCAGCCAGAGAAATCAGGATTAGTTTGCAGATTGTGTCACCACAAGCAACTTAGAGTCAATGCTATTAATTAATTGTTCTGCTCCTAGATAATATATTTGACTAGGAAATATTTAATCATTTGTTCAGAAATTAATAAGGTAGCAATGTGGACAGATAGTATTTCAAAATTTTATATGTAATTAACTATAAGGTAATATTGACACACTACTACAGCTTTTGTAGACTTCGATTTTGTACTAAAGAATATTTCCACTTAGTGATTTTTGAAAGAGTTTTCTGTTCAACAATGTGATTTTTCAATTTATAATGTAAACCATGACTGCACAAGTACAAAGCTTATAAGAAATAATATCATGAATTTCAGTAAAAGATCAGACACATTTATAGGCTGGAACTGATGTATATTTGAATAGTTTCATACAGATGTCTTGACATAAAACTTGGTTATTTTTCCCTAATAGTTAATCAATTCTCACCATGGTAAGATATGATTGGCAACACTACAGAAAAGAACAGTATCCCATGGTAACTGTCAGGGGCTCAGGGCACAAATCCCATTGTTAAAAACTAAATCATGATTGATTGATTGCTTGTCCAGCAGAGTGTGGTAGGTTCTGTTTGGCATCATTTTGGATGCTATTATTACTATCAGACCAAAAATCATCTTGCCAGACACCACATGGTGGGGACCAAGAACAGCTTGATAAGTTGCAGTTGCAGTTAAATTGGCTATGACAAGAAGGTATCTCTTACTTTTCCCGGAGCATCTTTAGTCTTATCATATTTGAAGTAGTCTTGCAGCAGCTAAATGGGGAGCGGCTGGTCCCTTCTCAGCCTCTGCTTGGTTGGTCTTTTGATGAATCTTGAACTGAAACAACCCAATTTTGAGATGAAGTTTGCCGTTGCGGAGATTGCAAGCTTTCACCTATTTCTTAATTTCTCCATTTCCAGCTTCCAAGACCAGAATATCAAGAGGTGGAATTCAACTCAATTGTGCCTTTAGGAACACAAGGTTCATCAAAATTAACAACCTGCCATTGAATTTTTCTTTTTTATTATTAAAAGGTAAAAAGATGATATATGAATGCAATTTTGTAAACATTTCAAAAGGAAGATCATTTTCACTTGCCTCATATTGTTTAGTTGACACTGCAAGATGCAAAACGGTGGTCATCCTCCTTATTTAAATCCTCCTTGTTATTTGTTTCAGATGCTCGAAAAAAAAAAAGTTTGAGGGATTTCAATTAATGGTTCTTGACAGCTAGATGAAGGGAATTCTCGTCTTGAGCTGTTGGACTGAAAGCAGCATAGTGAGAAGGTATTCTTCTCCCTGCCCTGAGGAGATTTCGATCTACCTTCAGCATTTCCTTCTCCATCTCCAAAACCCCCATTATCAAGGCAATATGCAAGAGATTGAAGCCATTCTGGTTCAGTTCTGTAGCAAAATCTGGTCTCAATAACGTCTTTCACAAACTTTAAGTGGTCACCAAGGCAAGTAATATGAACAGGTGTCTCACAGCTTGCTAGTGCTACTCCTCTGAGAAGAAAGCAGGGAATCATTCTTGTTCAAGTTGGGCAGCAGAACATCTCCCTTTTCAGCAGCCTCGTCACTTTCTCCTATAGAATTTTAGCCTCAAAATAATGTGAATCTAGGAGAAACACTTGTTTCTTATACTAAGATTGCAAGGATTTTTAATTCAAGCCAAGGTCTACAACGAAATAGCATTGCAGCGGTTAAGCAGTTTAGTGGGATAATGAAAGGTAAGATAATTGACTTACCAGATAAGGTAATCTTACAGACTTACAATAAGAAATACCATCTACAAGATGAGCTTTACGGAACAAAATAAAAACAGCCACAAAAAGATAAGCAAACCAAAGCATTAGTCCAACCTGAGGTTTCGAGAGTGACACTTAAAGAAAATAAATCTACAGAGAAAGTTAAGCAACAGGTTATACCCAGAGAAAACCAAAATGCCTGCAAACCTCATGGCCATCTCTCTTGCACCCCTACCGTCATTGTTAACTATTTGGGATAGTTGGTAAGTAGACAACTATGCAACGTCAAAGTTTCGACTCTTGTAGGGGTGTGTCATGTTAAAGAGCTCTTGGCCAAACTTTCCGCTGAGTAAGAATCATACACTGTAATAGCAACTTAGGCTGAATTCAGATTAATCTCAGACTGGTGAATACCGGATGCTGTATGCCAAAAAAAAAAAAAAAAAAAAAACTTGATCTTCAAGAATGTGCACGGTGAGTGAGAACAAGCTCAGATGTATAATAAAATAAGAACAGACAGATACAACATTGGCTGCAATCTCAATAGCTATGCAGAGGAAAGAGAAAATCAGTCCCTTTCATAGGCTATATAAGTATGCCTTGCCAAAGGTAAGGGTCAGTTGCTTCCAAGACTAACATATACAAGAGGGTGAATATACAAATCATCATAGCCTGCACAATTGTGGCAAAAATACTGTGGCTGTTAACAACATAAATGCCCCTACACATCATTTCAACCGTGAATGGAAACTCACTGGACTTTCAAGGAATAATATGAGCATTGGATAGATGGACAGACAGACAGATATAGATACATAGATAGATAGATAACAGGCTCAGACAAGCAATATGATCAAGCAAGGATAGCAACACCGCCATGGCTGCAAAATTCCAGTTGCCCCGCCAAGATACGGCTCACTTCTTCCTTATTCAATCAGATCAAGATATTTGTCATCACTGCCTACATATCAACCGGAACCAACAATGTTTTTGTTTTGTTTTGTATGTTCTCATTGCAGCTAAAATGCAGTAAATTATTTACCCAGTATTAAGAAACAGAATGATGAATGATATATATATGTTGTTTGTTGTTGTAATGAAATATTTGGCTGTTGCATGTGGACAAAACCTAAAGGAATCACTGAAGCATAGAGAGGGGCAACCGCCATAGAAACACCCAAATCTCTCTACACCCTCATTCTTGTGCGGTAACAGGGATCAGACGAAATCTGATTAATAAGCTTTACCATATGAGCAGATTGTGGCTACAATCTAATAGTCAAGGGACCAAAATGCAATTAACTCTTTAGGCAAATCACTTGCCAACAGAAATTAGGCTCAGATTTGGTAATGGAGAAGCCATACCGCCATGGCTGCAGACCTAGAGGTCGCCCCGCCAAGATACGGGTCGGATCCCTCCATACCCGATGAACTGTAGAAATATCATCATCATCACAGCCTACATAACCAATAATAATAATAATAATAATAATAATAATAATAATAATAATAATAATAATAATAACACCGAAGATCTGAACAGGCAACCGAAGATCTGAAGGTTCAAGCAGATCAAGAATGGCTACCCATAAGATAAGCCATAAAAGGTTCATAGCGTTGCAGTTGATGAATGGTGAATGTATGATGATGATGATGATTCATTGAATACACAGAAACCAGCAGACCCAGAAGGGCGGCCATTAGCCCGCACCATTCTGGGCAATGATTCATCAGAAACGTTAACCGACAATTAGGGCTGTTGATTGTTGATGAAAGATGAAATCATCGGCATGCAGAGACGGTCAACCACCCTGAGAAATCCCGGCAAATCTCCGCAACCTCATTCTTTCTACATTCATCCAAGGAGATTATCACCCATGCAGGGCTCCTTAATATCAATCGTTATATCCTGCACCACGGCGCAATCGCAATGCATTGTGCGCCCTGGGATGCACGATATAATATGTCGAGGAATTTACTGTACAATGAGGGCCAGCGATGTTGTGCTGGGCCGGCCCATGTGTCTAGCTAGCAAATGTTCGAGTCTGGAAGGTTAAAATAGTCAAATAATAATACTTAAGACGGGCATGAAAAAGATTAATTTAAAAAATTACACTTTTAATACCTTATTATCATATTTTTTTTTATTTATTAGTTAAGTCAATTTTTAAATATATAAATTTTATATATTAACATTAAACAGTTAAACCGACTAAACACAAAATAAAATGTAAAATGAGAGATAATGCGTGGTAATAGAATCAGTAATACTTTAAAAATAATACTCCGTAATAATAAAACAAAATGAGTATTATTATTATCTAATTAAGAAAGAGATGCTACAAACACATTTCAAATTAAGTTTATCAAACAAGTATAGTTCATAATACATAACATTTTTCATATAAAATAAACGGGTAGTGATTAAAATCCAAGACCCATCCCTATATTGTGTTGAAGTGACACTCATATCTCATCCCCTTGATTTACAGAAAACTCACATCCACTGCCCAAGGTGAGCAAGGGGTGAAGCTCTCTTCTCCCAAAAGTTGAATCCCCAACCGAAAGCACCCTCCACACCTCGGCCCATTTGGAAAGATCACGGTGACTCAATGACTCAGACAAGGCCAGTGTGGGATATGCCCACTTTAGGTTCCGCTGCAAAGGGGTGAAGCTCTCTGAAGTATTGGAGTGTTGATCATCTCTGTATTCTCTTGAATGCTGGATGCTAGCATTTGCCCTAGAACATGGCATACTTCTTCAAAGATATTCTGTCAAAATCTTTAGGACTGCAGTCTAATTACAAGATTAGGGATGGGAAGAACCAAGTTACTGTTACTAATGTAATTGCAAGGTCCGAAGACCGACCACCATGTTAAAGAAAGCTATGGACTAAGCCTTCCATTAATAAGCGAATCAAACTTTTGTGGCATACCCTGAGTCAAATCTCACTGCAGGGTAATATTGGGTGTTACGGGCAAAAAGTATGAAAAAAACAACAACAATCATGCTACTATCAAAGAAAAAAGACTGACATTTATATGTGATCATTGCATGACTTGAAACTGGGGCTTTAAGCAGAACCATCACTTCAAATTTGACAGAATGGCAGGAATGCAGGATAACGAAGACAAGAATGGTGAAATGATAGACTGCAAACCTCATTCATAGCAATGAAGTGGAAAGAATCCATAGCCTTCCTCATAAGCTATGAGCATGGGCTGTACTGTTGGTTTTTGAGTGATTCAAGAATCATCTCAAACTAATCAACATACCTCGCACATTAGTTTGAAAACAACTGTGATTGTTGACAATGAGAGTAATGAGACATCACAGTTCAACCATGTCTCAATCTGCAGCTAATCAACAAATTGAATCATAGAGAAAAGATTAACAAGCTTAGTTGAAGAACCTCACAGTTTCAACCAAGTGTTGCTCTCAGTGATGCAATACAGAGTTACAGACAATAGCCCAGAAATGCAACACAATCAAGCAATGGCTCAGAAACAAAATGTGATCAAGCAAGGGAACGACACCGCCATGGCTGCAAACCAATGGTTGCCCCACCAAGATACGGCTTCGTCCTTCCTTACCCAATCAACTCAAACATATTATCATCACAGCCAATAGAAGCATGATAACCAACAACGTTTCATCACTGCAACTTATTTGTAGCAAAATATACTCCGTAATAATTAACAGGGGAAAAAGATGGATTATGAATGCATGCATGAAATAAACACCTTTATTTATTCATTCATTTCTTGTTGTTTGGGCTGTTGAATGAGCAGAAAATGTAACGAAATCATTGAGTAATAGAGAGGGGCAACCACCCATAGAAACCCATAAATCTCTCTATACCCTCATTCTTTAGTTTTCAGATCTTAATTTTCCGGTTCAGTTTAACAGGAAACTGAAACATGATCCGATTAAAGAGATCCGCGCAACACAAGTCCACACAGTGTACTTTGATCATACCTTTCTCGTTTAGGGTTTAGGGTTTAGTTGTCAACAAAAACGAGGCTCAGATCTGTGAAATAGGGCGGAGGAGAAGCCGCACCGCCATGGCTGCAGACCTACCGGTCGCCCCGCCAAGATACGGGGCGGATCATTCCCCCACCCGGTGAACTGAACAAAAATCCGTTTATCATCACAGCCTACACAAACATCATCACCATCAACATCAACAACAATAACAACAGAACAATAATTATATGAAGCAGCATATACAGAACTATAGAGTTAATTCCACTTCAGATCCCAGAGGTTGAAGTTCACAAGAACGTTTTTTCTTGGCATGAAAATGATAAATCAAGAAGCAGAGATGAAGAAGAAGAAGAAGAAGATGAAATGGTTTCATTGTTTCACAGCCAAGAAGGGTTGTTGAGTTTTGGAATTAGAAATCATCGGCATGGGAAGACGGTCAACCACCCTGGAAATCCCCATCGCTCTCCCCACCCTCATTCTCTATGCACCTCAGTTCACAGACCGCGTTCATTCCCGGGCTCCGATCTATATACTACGTCGGGCCCGGTTAATTCGGGCCGGGCCGGGCCATTCAGGATCTTGGTCCTCTTGCTTCTCTTGTCTTTGGGTTCTGATTTTTATTTTGGAAAAGTAGCGAATCTAATCGTAGTGACGATTCAGTCCATGCATTATTACCGCATCTATTGATTCAGTTCATGCGTTATTAGTGTATCTATTTTTAGTCCTTAAGAAGTGGCGAGTTTGGTTCCTGACGCTAGTGTTGTGTTGATAAAATTAATTACAAGGGTAAAGAAACAAATTTTTTAATAAAACTTGTAAATTTATCCAAAATACTCTCCCCAAATCAACAAAAGCCATAAGTTACTTAACAACGAATAAATCATACTCTCGTTTTTCTAAAAGATCAAATTTCAATATTTCAATTATATTTTTTAAAAAAAAAAAACAAGTTAAATTAACAATTTTTTGACAAATACAAAAATGTGCTCTATAACATGGACAAGCTTGGTATCTTTTCTCTTGATTAACATAACTCCATGACATTTTGATGGGTAATAAATCATCACATCTATATAAAAATTAAAGCACCACAACTAAGAGATGACATTATTTTGTACCTTTATATGACATCTATATAAAAAATTATCCCCAAATTCTATTCCTATAAACCAAACACTGAAATTTAAATTCTCACTTTATTCTCAGTAATTCATCTCCCATGAAATTGCAATTCTTTTCCCACGTAATTCTCCTCTCCAAAACCAAACGCCGTGTTAGAGTTTGATTAAAGGACAAGTAAACTAGAGTTGTTATACCAATATTATATATTATATTTTTGCTTGTTCTTTAAAAAATATTAGTAAAAATATAAATTTACTTTTGTTATAAACTTCATCACTTCATGGAAGACCATCCATAAGTTATAATCTCATTGTGAAAAGTAGTTTAAAACAAAATTGTGACAATGGAACAATATTATTATCTGATACAAGTAGCATTATTCTTTAATAAGATTTCGAGTCTATATTCACATTTACTTGGTGCACTCCTAGGCATTCATAATTGGACGTTAAGAGTCAAAATGACATTCCCACTTCTCATACAGTAAAACACAACATCCCATAATGTTTTCAGGAGATGGCAGAAATGTTACAGATGAAACCAAAAGATATTTCTACTCAATACCCTTTTAGTCAAGCCTTTCGCACAAGATCTTCATAATGCAGTTTGAATACTATTACACAAGATTGTGAGTTTTCCTCATCACCAAAAAAAAAAAAAAAAAAAAATCAAAATTTTCAGTTCATACATCAGTTAGTACTCCTCACTCCTGAACAAAAACAGTTCATCTGACAAAACCCAGCAGACATGGAGATGCAGGCACACATATAATGATAAAAACTTACAAAACTTTGATAAAAATATAAGAAAGTTTAAGGTGTCAATCAATACCGAATACAACCATGTATGCTTTTGGGACGAGCTGGATAGTACCTAGTACAACTGCAAAAGTATACATGATTATACCCGATACTGATTGGCATTGTAATGCTTTGGGGTTGAACCAAGTACTGGTACAACCATGTATGCTTTTGGGTTGAACCAAGTACTATGGGACAAGACTCGAGCTAGATAGTACCTAGTACAACTGCAAAAGTATACATGGTTATACCATTAGCATTGTAATGCTTTTAGATTGAACCAAGTACTGGTACAACCATATATGTTTTTGGATTGAACCGAGTATTGTATGGCAAGAGCCGGATAGTAACTAGAACAGCTGCAAAATATACATGGTTATACCCGGTACTGATTGGCATTGTTAACTTTCTATGAAAATATAATATTTCAGAAAAAGGAATACTAAAAAATAAGCACCCATAGATAAGACACCATACAGGCAGCACTATAAAAGAAACTAGCACAACCCTAACCCCCACACCCCATTAAAGAAAAACAAAACAGTCATATTATAACAAGTAGTGTACCTAACTTCCAAGCCTTAGGGTTTTTATTTTATTTTATTTTTTTGAACTTCAGAAACTCAACTCGAGCTAAAACTCATCAAGTAATGGGAAAACACATTTGCAGGAGTCCTAGTAAAAGCATAACCAAATTTGTCTCCTAATTATTTCTGCTCCAATGACTTCATCACGGCAGATGGTATAATTTACAACTAAGCTTTTAAATTGTTGCTAAAATATCACCATTAGTTATGCTAATATTATTTCACAAGACACCGTCCTGCCAACCAACAAAAGAACAATACTTAAATCATGCTATGTGGGAAAAAATATCATGGAACTCAACTTTTCCCACAGCAAAAGCCATTTCCTAAAAAACCACATGAAAGAGCATCTGCAAGCTCGGTAGTGTTCATCTCCTTCAAATGCAAGTGCAACATAGATATATTTAGGTAAAACCTTATTTCCTAGCAGAACGAGAATATTAGGCAAACTTGCATTACAGAGGAAGAAGCTTTATCCCAACAAGATTTACAACCTCATTCTTCCTATCATCTTAGCTTCTTAGAATGTAACATGCAAAAACACCCAGACGGTCATAAAAAGCCAAAGCAATTGAATAACACTGAAAGAAGAAGTAATTTCAATATATATCTCTTCAACTCCAGATATACTTAAAACATATTTCTCATTGAGACCATAAACTCACACCTCCAGAAGCCTGTGTCTGTCAATTTTGATCCCTTTGCATAATCAATTGGTCTTACGACTTATATCACCATAACACGTTTCCAGAACTACTTTTTGCATTCAGTTCATTGCCTTGTTCTTGCAGTCCATTACAGAACATTGAGACAGATCGCGTAAAATGGGATGTAGCAATCATCCAAACCTTTCCAGAAGCCACAAGACCATGTATCCACATGCCTTGAGCTGTGAATAAGATAACAAGCACTTGAACCGTGCTCCTCTTTTTATTCAAGTACACTCTTACATCAAATTACCAAAGGAAGAGAGTAGGAAAAATTAACTATAAATACCAGAATGTTAGCAGTCACATCACTACAATTCTTAAGTTTCCTTACAGCAGAAAAATATGAGACATCCAAAGCTCAATACACTAGATCTAAGTTCCTCCAAGTTGCACGTCCTTATATCAATATCCAGTGTTTATCATATCTTGCCATCAAACCACAAAGAGGCTTTATTTGCTCAATATACTTCCAATTCAAAATGATGCAGCCTTCAACTAGTGCAGGTCCTGCAGCCTCTTTGTCCATTCAAATCTGTATGATAGACAAATTGACATGTAACCAAATTGCTCATTCCATCCTCAATGACCTTGTGAGGAACAAACAGAACATATGACTTCTAGGAACCACATCCCAGAGGAGCACACCTTGCTAATTGTTACCCTAATTTTCTTATCTGTTCATCTTGGGGGGGAGGGGCTGGCGATGAAGAAGACAAGGATAGCATACTAGCAATCCACTACCTCTACTAACTAGGCACTTCAAATGGCAAGAAAGAAACAAACAAAATATGACTCACCTCAATAATAAGATCTAGAACCACCACTCCTCATATAGCCACCACCACCCAGGTCACGATTAGAATAAATCGATGAATAAGAGCTGCCTCCCATCTGATTTTAGCAGATAGACAGAACATTCATGGTCAAGAGGTCAATAGCAAAAGATATATTAAGCTAGAAAGAGGGTAAATGAACTAAAAGCATACATCACTGCCATGAGATATGTAATCACCACTATAGCCTGAAGTGTACACTCCACCAACATCACTACCACCATAGGAGCCTGCCAAAAGAAGGATTCACAATTAACCAAGGAGTACACAACAGATACACAAACAAAAATTTAAAAAAAAAAAAAAAAAATCAAATAGATATCCTGTACAAGTAAAACATGCTAGTTCTCAACACACCTCTGTCATAACCCATACCCTGGCGACTACTATAAAGGCCATGAGAATCTTGACTAGCCATAGAACTTCTGCTGCTACTATATCCAAGATTAGGCCTCCCGGGTCTGCTATCATTTAGTTAGGAGACAATTCAGCACATCACTAAAACTTGAAATCGAAGCCTTATCACTTAATCGCTTTAGAGTAACATTACTATACCTGTCACCATAGGCATCCCCATACTGAGAAGCACTTCGTCCTCCAAAGTCATACTCCAAACGTGCACGAGAACGGCGAACTCCTGCCTCAACATATTGAGGAGGAACATCATCCTGCATTTCCATTAGAAGCTAAGTCCGTTACTTACATCAGACAAAAAAATGTGATAAACCATACTAATACATCCCACAAATCATAATCACATACCAGTGCAGTGTATGCACGTTTTGAGCCAGATATAGAGTCATATTCACGAGCACGGCTTTCACGGTACACTGGAGGGGGTCTTTCAAACCTCTGCTCATAGCCATCATCAACATAAGCTCTTCTTACTGCAGTCCTAGATGTTCCTCCAGGAAAATCAGGATAGCCAGATCCATGGGAAGAATACTCATCTCTATAGGATGTTCGTCTGTCAGAAGGCACTCTGGGAGCATAGTCTATAGCAGCTCTGCTTCCATAATCCCTCTTCGAACTATTTCTTGAATATGCAGGAGCTGTAAGATAAATCATTAATATTCATGCAAAGGTGCAGGAAAAGCTAGTAAAAACAACAGAGAAATGATACCAACCAGGCGGCCTCCTCTCATATGACCTGCTAGGCACAGGAGCCACAGGTCTGGCCCTAGGTGGTGGTGCAATGACTGGCCTTCTATCTCTATAACCAGCAGGCCGTTTAAAATTGCGATCAACCAAAGGTGGCACACGTGTACCAACTCTTGTTCCACGTACGGAGAGATTATGTGACACTGGACGACCCCATGGGGCCCTGGGAGCTCGTACTGGCCCACGGCCGGGTCTCACATCTCCTCGTGAACCATATTTTCCCCTGCCCCTTGAAAGGGGTCTTGATAATCTAGCCCTAACTTTAACCTGAAAGATTCAAAAAAAAAAAAACCCTTTAAGAAATCAACTTAGAAGAGACAAAGACTAGATAAACCATGGAATCAGAAAATAAACCTTAATATCCCCATCGCCTAGCACTGCATTATTAATGCATTTGGCACAAGAGACTGCAGCATCATGTGAATCAAATGTGACAAATCCAAAATCCTTTCTCTTGGCGGATGGCATGTTCCGAGCAAGCTCAATTTTTTCAATCTTCCCATATTTTTTTAGTAGTTCATTAATACGAGCCTCATCCCAATAGGCTGAAAGACCATCTATAAAGACTGTTTTGACCTGAATTAATATTCAGCAGTCAGTTAGAGAGACTGAGAGAGCAGAAATACAATCCCAGCACATAAGACTGAATTATAGAACGCAAGCTACCAAATAATTTTTATTTTTATTTTAAAAACAAATCTTGCCTAGACACTACGGTCAGTATATTGCCAATATTCATTCTACTAATTTCTAAGTATTTTTGGAAGCTTGATCTTTATATGCCCCCACACAAAACATTTCCTTTATTAGCAGCTCCATATCACACGTACCAGAGCTGGGCAAAAGCATGATCTTGTCTAAAGTAAAACAGGACAGTACTCAGACAAATCAAATCCAAAGAGTCAAGTCACTTCAAATATGCAAGGCATAAATTCATGCGCATGAAAGACGTTCCAAATAGAAATGGAACAACTTCACCTATATATGCGTTCAGAGAACATGGACTGAAAGTGTTTACCTGCGCCATGATTTCATCACCTGGGTCAATAAATGAATCTGCAAACGAAACCTTGGCAGGCCTGTCAACTCCAAAAACAACATCTCTCTTCTGGAGACGCTTAAAAGCATCCATAGCATCTGAACGAGAGGAGAATTCCAAGAATGCAAAGCCTCGGTTCATTCCCACATTGTTGGTGTCTTCAACTAGTGTCAAATCATAAATATTATCAACACCATAGTGCTTCAGCTTCTCCTTCAACTGGAGGCAAAGTGAATATCAAAGTGACAGCTGTTAAGCAATGGTTTAAATGATCTAATAACTTGATGCTTGATGATAATATTAATCTGCCTAGTCTACTTACAGCTTCCTCAGTCCATGTCTTGCATATGTTACCCAAAAAGAGAGTATCACTGTCCTGACTTGGAGTAACACCGCACTGTTTTCCATTAACCTGGAACTTTGACTGTAAGAATGATATTCTTTATAAAAATTTCAAATCAGTTACCTTAAGAACTACTGAATCAAGAAAATACCACAGGATTTTTGAGTTCTGTACAAGCTCGCTTAGCTTGTTCAACTGTTGCAAATCTTAGAAAAGCAAATCCCTTATTCTTCTTGGTCTGAGGGTTCATCATAAGCCTCACTTCAGTAACATCACCAACTTTACTGAAGACTTTCCTAAGATCATCCTCTGTAGCATCCTTGTCCAAGCCACCAATAAAAATTTCAAACTCCTTGCGCTTGCGTCTTTCTTTAACAACTTCATGATGCTCGTCCTCCTCAGCGTCATCAACCATCTGACCATGCTCCTCGCCAACTTGCTCATCATCCTCTTCACCCTCAAGGTCCTCATTGACATCTTCAACCTCCTCCTCAACCATATCACCTTCTCCCTCATCACCAATATATTCCTCCTCATGTTCTTCTATCTCTTCTCCCTCTTCCTGCACATCCTCATGTTCAATTCCCTTATCATCATAATCAGGGCCACCATACTCTTCGGTTTCGTATTCAGGATCATTATCCTCCAAATCTAATCTTTCACCTTTTTCATATTCATCAACAGACTCTTTCTGTTCATATTCTTCTGCCATGAAAAAAGATACACATCCAGGACCATCAACAGATTGGAATATAAGATTTCAATCACCAACTGACAAGATAGTTTCCAGCCTAAGCGCCTCAATTTTTATTTATTTATTTATATACATAATCAAATGAGTTTCAAAAACTGCAACTAAGGTAAATCGTTTAGAGGTAGGACTAAAGCATATAAAAACACTTTCAAAAGGAAAGTAGCTGCCAGTGTGGGCCGTGTGGCAGCACATGTCCTCTTTCCTCCTTGAAGTTATCATTTAATAGAACTTGAACCCATGTTCCTATAGTCCTAGACTTTCCCCAAGACTGAAAATGGCTAGTGCAGACTAAACAAGCCACCTTGGAAAATACTTGACCTAAAAAATGCTACTCTGTATCCGGTATCCCACTATGAAAAGCTATACACACCCATACCAGAGAACATACAGAGTGGCAAAATTCTATCTTTTATCTAATTAATATTATGGAAAAAAAAAAAAAAAAACGACCATTCACCAGATTAATTCGATACTATTGAGACGAATAGCTAAACTACCTCATGTAACCACACAAGTAAATTTGAACGCAGGAAACACTATAAAGAGATCTATAGCAAGAATTCACAAAATTAAATTTTACAAAAACATCACTTACTCTTATAAGCAAGAGATCCGCACTCCACACGTCTCGAATCCGGCTCCTCTTTAACCCTAGCAGGCGTCGACTTCTGCTCAGCAACGGGAGCCTTTTCCTCGAGCTTGACCTCCTCTCTGAGCTCCTCCATGGCCTTCTCCTCCGCCTCCTCTTTCACCTGCTCCACCTTCAACGCTTCATCGGGGGGATGCGGCTGGACTTTGGACGCGGCCCGCGTGACACGAACCCCTCTCTTCGTACCCGGGCCACCTGACGTCTTCCTTCTCGGAGGCATAGCTGTTCTTCAGAGAAAATTCGAGATTACAGGAAACCGAAAACCCAATTAAAAAAACTGAATCGCGAAAACGGAATTCTGAATATCTTAGGTGAAGTAGAAGCGTGTATATACACCCGACTTAGTGGAATGAAGAAATTGGGACGAAGCTCCGGCGCGCAATTAAGGAAAAAAGTTGGAAACCCTAGATCGATTTCTATAGGCTGAGGGAAAAGTTTTGAGCACCTGTACTAGGAGACGGAAGCTTTTGGGGGCGCGTATTTTACCAGCTATAACACTTGGCACGTGTAAAACGGCGACTCCCGGGAGTCAAAGTCTTTGTGTATATTTAATGCATGTCCCTGAGTTTTAGGGATGTTTATAAAACAAACCCATACCTTTATGAAATTTCAATTTAGAAATCCTAGATGAAATTTCAATTTATAAATCCTAGATGAAATTTCATCAGGTTCGATAAGTAGTGTAGATGAAAACTAAAGGAAACTGTATTATGTGAACTGTGTTTTATAATGTATATGTGAGGAGAATATATACAAGAGGAATTATATGAAGATTATGATAGGGAGTCATATTATGACTCAAATACAATAATCATAATTATAATTCTAATAGTGTCAGTCAAATTAAATGAATTGCATGCATTATTAGATATATATATGGGAATGAGTATAATAATGTGGTTAGCTTGTATTTTAAAAGGAGTTTCTTTCTGCTGCAGAGACAGAACAAGAAGATTCAGATGCAGAACAATATGTTATTCGACTAATTCAGGAGGCTTCACTGATAGTATAAAATCTCATTAGTTGTGTATGTTATGATAAACAATATTGTGACAATTACAATAAATTAGTCGGACTATTAATTTTGTAGTCACAAATTATCATGTTTTGCTTTAAGTGGAAGCGATATGTTGTATTCTTGCATTGAGCTGGTAATCTAATGTGATTTATCTCATTGTGATCCTTTACCGCTAAGATCACAAAGTGCAGTTTACCTAGTAGTCCATTGTCTATTAAGGTTACTAGGCGGACTGTGAATTTTCCTCGTCACTCGCTGTTTGTACAACCATTACACAAACGATTAGAATGTGTGTGTATATAGTTGTGTTTAGGGACTTATGAGCCGAGTCTTATTGACTACACTTACTTTTAGTTTATATATTTTATATGAGGAAATTTCAATTTTGGTCATATGACTATAGGGGTCTTATTAATTTCAGTCCATGACTTTTAAAAGTGTCAATTTAGTACCTTAACTATGTAATTTTTGTCAATTTTGGTCATTCCGACCAAACTACCGGCCAAATTTTGCCATAAAATTTTAATTGTTAAAATAATGAGGGTATTTTGATCATTTCACGTCTCTTTTCTTCTTCCCAAGCGAGTCTATCCCTTCCTCTCCCGTTCCTGACAAATGAAATGAACTAAGGTGATGGGGAAATGAGGCTTGATGATATTAAAGATAGGGTTTACAGGGAGAAAGAATGTCGGAAACGGGAGAGAAATGGATGGACTCGCCAGAGAAGAAGAAAAGAGGCGTGAAATGACCAAAATATCCTTATTATTTTAATTATTAAAATTTTCCGGCTAAATTTGGCCGAATTGACCAAAATTGACAAAAATTGAATAGTTAAGATACTAAATTAACACTTTTGAAAGTCAATGACTAAAATTAACAAGATCCCTATAGTCATATGACCAAAATTAAAATTTCCTCTATTTTATATTTTATACTTCTTTATACTAAGATGTATCTTAATCCATTATAGTATTAAACTTATGATTTGTGGTATTTATTTATAATTATGATTGTATCTTTATTTGTGGTTTTTGTTGCCTAACCAAAATTAATTATTTACAATGTAATTGATTGGTAACTTTTGATTAAAAATTTAAGATATGTTTGGTTCGCACATGAGAATTGGAATCAGGGTCGTTTTTAAGAAAATTAGGGTCCTGTACGAAAATTAACATTAACCCTCTTTTTGTATAATTGTAAATATATATATAAGATATATTGTATTGTATGTACCAAAATATATAATAGTTTATAACAAATTTATTATTCAAAATTTCACTTGAAAAGTGACATTCTTCTTTTTCTTCGGTCATGTTTAGATGTAAAATTATTCATCAATCCATTGAGTTTTTTTTTTTTTTTTTTTTTTTTTTTTTTTACAATATAGTTGATCATACGTAAGATTTCAACAACTTTAACTTTACAAAACTTCTTTATGCATAAACAACAGTAATGCAAATAGTTAAGACTAATTGATATTGCAATTGTAGTATCAAAATACAAGAAATTAGATTGTTATTCACCAATCAAAAAATTCCTAGCTAAGGTTAGTTATTGAACTAATAATTTTAAAATTTGAATAGAATTAAAGAATTAAAATATTTAATTATTTACATACCTTCATCCTTTTATCGTGAAGAATAAAAAAAAATTGAGGATACCAAATGCACAAACAACGCACTTCAAATTAATGATTACTAAGACCGAATTATTGTGTTGTGAATACATATCTCGCGTGTATGCATTATATAATAAGAATAAGAGTGATTTTTTACTCTTTATATATAATAATTTTTACAATAATCAAATAGGCCCACCTCAATTCCTATAAGTTATGAGACTATAACTTTATACATAAATCAAGTCCTTAAGAATTATGAATATAAACATTTTAGAATTTTAAAGTGCCTTGATTTCTTTATACATAAAGTACACATACACCAATATATAAAATATAAATATAAAATATTTTTTTTTTTAATAAAAGTGCCCCACAATTTGGGGGCACACTGCACATATATACTACGTATGTAATATTTGGGCCCCTGCGTGGCCCTGGCCATGGCCTTGATTGGAATCATAATGGAAATTAAATATACTTAGTAATGATAATGCGTTTTGGTGAAAGTATACGTAATATGATGAAATTAGAATAATTACTGATATTGATGTTTGGTTATGCATAACCCTATAATAAGAATAAATATTTTTAAAATAAAAAAATAAAAAAGTTAAAACAATTAATCATAATATAATGACATCCAAAACACTAATATGAACAAAAAATCAAAACAACAACCTGCGCGATATAGTGAACAAGCGATATTTTTTGATGGGCTCCAAACAACAAGTGGATCATCTCAACTAAAAGTTTAAGCTGATAGTTGTATTGCACATTTGTATTTTATGTTTAACACATATATTATACTTTACACATAGTCAATAGTACTCAAAAAGATTATGAGATAATCAAATGGTTAATTTGGGTAATATATATCTTGCCATAAAAGTATATGTACGCTTATATTATGTGCAATACTCTAAAACAACGTCACATTAGACTCAACTGGCTACATAATTAAGCATTTAATTTAAACATCGTGGTATACTGCTAATATAACTTGGTACCTAATCAAGCTAAGTCCAACCGATCGACCTCAGCTCGTACGTAGTCTAGTAGTCCTGAAACGAACTCGCCGGCGGCCCTTGCACCGCCGCCGTCGTGTTAGGCACCGTCCAGGAATTTTTACAGGAAACATGGTCCGACCACTCGAAATTCTCCACGAGTTCTTCTCGACTAGAATACGGCGCCGACGACCTGTAACTCCTCCAATCTCTGAGGACGTTCCGCAGATCGGCCACTTTGGCCCGGATGGTCTTACAGCAGTTGGCGTGGACGGTGGCGACCGCCGTGACGTCCCTGCTGTCGCTGCAAAAGCCGCTGAAGTAGAGAACGTCCAGGCACCGGACCACCAGGCCCAGCTCCTCCAGCGTGCCTTGCCTTTTCATCTTCGCCAGCACGTCCTGCTCCTTCATCCGGCTCGGGTAGATCTTCCGCGAGCTGTACCACGTTTCGAACAGCGCGATGGTTCTGTTGTTTGATCGGACGTAGTAGAAGCCGGTGTTGATCGGATTCCATGCCGACCAGGGGTCGCCGTTGAACTGGTCGGTGCT
The DNA here is from genome assembly GCF_001879475.1 of Ipomoea nil. Taxonomy (NCBI): domain Eukaryota; kingdom Viridiplantae; phylum Streptophyta; class Magnoliopsida; order Solanales; family Convolvulaceae; genus Ipomoea; species Ipomoea nil. The sequence goes on along the minus strand of NW_017616616.1, from coordinate 2,618,168 downwards.
TATTTGCATGTCCTCCGAAACGTTGTGGCTCAGCCGCCGGAATGGGTTCCTTAGCCACATTATGTCCGTGTCCTACCGCACAAACTTTAATTAATTGGGTTTTAAAATCTTGATATGATTTTGGGTAGCTCATGCATGCAATGTACATGTGATGAGGGATTGTGAGATATAAATTAAACGTTTATGTTATGTATTAGTGCATGGCTATGAATAACACTATATAATTAACCAGATTGGTTGAGGTGAGTAGCCGTGCACTCTTGTCAAAGGTGAGTTTGAACTTCTAAAAAAAACCAGTCTAGTCAGTACTTTTGCCCCTTAATTGAGCTCTGTGCAAACAGGATTAGTAACCAGTCTGGCTGATACTTTTGCCCCTTAATTGAGTTGCTCTGTACTAACAGGATTAGTTGAGTATGATACGGGTTTAAATGTGTCTTCTATAAAAACTTTGCAGGACCAAAAAAATATATGACTATATTTGGGTGGGTTTATAGATTCATTCTTCATACATCTTATTATCGTTAATCTTGAATTTCTATTTTTAAAAAGTAAATTGTGCTTAAAACGCGTTTAAATCTTGAGAAAATGGAGAAAAAAATGGGGGAAAAAAAGAAGAATTACGTACGGTGAAGATGAAGTTGTAACCCCGTTTAAGAACATCCGTTAGGAAGAGAGTTCTCCGCCACATCATACTCACAAAACCCTTGGACAAGTAAATCTTCTCGGAGGCATAATCGACGCCGTTAGTCCTCAGGCGGTAGCAGTGCAGCCGCCGGAAAACGCAGCGCTGGTAGGCGGTCCGGTCCATGGCGACCACCAGCAACCGGTTCACGAGCGGCCGCGTCTCCTCTCCCTCCCAGAATCCCTCGAGGAAGAGATCCAGCATCGACGGATTATGTTCGTTCACCGGCTCCACGTACGCCTTGTTGATTATCGTTATGATCACCGTTTTGCTCCTCGCCGATGACGCCCTCTCCAGCGCCTCTTCCAGGTAGTCTCTCTCCGTCACCTACACACGCACGCATAACGCCCAAATCCGATCAGAATTTCGCGCAAACTCGAACGGAAACGATGAATGGAGGAAGGAATTGGTGAAATTACCGGCGGAATGAAGTGCTGTTGCGTGAGGAAGGAGACGGAGAAGAAGGGAGTGAATGTGCAGAGACAGATTAATGCAGCTAAGAAGAAAGAGAGCATCGCGAGTGAGCTGAAGGAATATTTCTTGGCGTGAAGATGACGATCCGTTTTGATTGCTGTCATGATCTACCTTCCCTGTTTGAATCTCATCAATTGAGGTGCTTGGATCAAAGATAGATATATATACATAGACACGAATAACTCTTGGGGTTTGTTAGTAGTTTTGGGGCTTTTGTTGTTAAAAATTATGGAGTTTGGGTTTTTCATAAATCATGAAATACATCTTTAATATTGGTTTCCTTTTATGGGTTTTTGAGTAGCAGCTGGAAATCTCCAAATCTCCAATCACTATTTAAGAATATGTACTAACAAATTAAAATAAATTCGACTAAGTTACTTATAGTGAATCGATTTAAAATGATAAGGGTAATAAAAACGTTCTCGTTGGCCATTTTATTTTGTGCTTCTTATTCAATTCATTTAACAATATTTACTTTTTTTCAAAATATTAAATTTACTATTCATATATAAACTCTATATAAATATAAATTTGTAAACTACATTAAAGATGGACATTATTGGACAATTTAGATGGTAATCGAGGGATAACTGAATTTCCAACGGTTGACGGGGCGTTTGGTTGGAGGGAGGAAATTATGTGAGAAAAGAAATGCAATTTCATGAAAGATGAATAATGTGGCAAATTAAATTTCAGTTTTTAGTTTGCAGAAATATAATTACCCGATTCCAATATTTGGTATACCTAGAAATATAATTGAAATGGAATAAGTATTATAAAGTCCAAAATGATGATACTTAATAATAATAATAATAATAAATATGCATCACTGATGAATTGGGCCGGTGTACAAGCCCATTCTCCCAGACCAGACCATTGCATTCGTTGAAATCGGGTCAAGTCGCGACTTATAAATAAATCAATTCCGCGAACCAGCAGAAGAGAGAGAAAGGAAGTGGCGATGGAGTCTTCGAAGTATCAGGCACCGCCTTATCCAAGTGCGGCGAAGCTCGCAGATTCCGACTGCTATCCTCAATACACTGCCTCACTAAAATGTAAACAACACTAGCGCTTCTCCTGTTTTTTTTTTTTTGTTTTTTTTTTTTTTGTTTTTTTGTTTTTTGTTTTTTGTTTTGTTTTTTTTTTTTTTGTTTTTTTGTTTGTATCTTATCTCTTTAATTGATCCCTAAATATACATGTTCGTTAATTTATATGTATGCTTATCTGTATACTTGATTATGAGTATTTTCATCCCAATATTGTTAAGGAAGCTCTATAATTCGGTGTCTAATCCCATCCTTCGTTGGTTTCTGTGATCACCTATGTTTTTAGGGTTTAGGGTTTATTATTATAACATATGAGTAAGTCTTAAGATCAATAGACCAAGCTCTGAAGCACGAGAAAACACTATAGGATTGCTTTTTAGCTTTGATCAGTAGAACGAAGTTCCCAATTCATGTTGCTGGTTTATCAGCTACCAAGTATTTGAAGCCAATGGTGGTGCTTGAGTTTATCGGGTACTCTTCTAGGAAGGTTGTATAGGTGAAGAACATGAAAGTACAGCTTGCTACGATAGCAAAAGTTGAAGAACAGTTAAACAGATGCTCCTAATTGCTAAGTTTTCACAATCTAATGTATAACACAATTCTCAGTTTCCCGTTTATCCACTGATAGTTATCTACCATGACGTGCCATCCAAAAATAAAACAAATGTCTGGGGATCATATTTTCGAACAAAAGAAACTTGTGTGCTGTACATTTTTTACCTATCTAAAAGAAAATGCCACTTCTACTACACCCAGTTGGCAGTAAGCATGTAGGTTCTGTGGGGTACTTCCAGCCAGAAGAAAGCAGGTTAATATCTGAAAGAGAGGTTCTGACTAATGGGCTTAGAGTTCACTCCGAGTCCATGGACAGTCATAAGTAGTTTATAAATTATCCAATGAGATTTTTTTTTTCATGTGCCAGTATTTGAGGAATAGTACCTTTGCTTTACCCCATCTATACTATGTGCACTTTTCAGGTTTAGAAGAATTTCACACGGACAAGAGTAAATGCCAGGAACATTTTGACAATTACAAGGAATGCAAGAAAAAGGAGGTATTGTTACTATCTGCAAACTCCTTCCACCTGTTAATGATGTCTATTTTCTTTAATCTAATAGGTACTAGTGCTCTGGAAAGTCCTCTCATTTATATTTCCTCTTGTTCTTTTCTTCATCTTTGTATGTGGAAAAGAAAAGTTGCATTGATGGCGTTTTGTTTCTTTTATGATGCTTGGGAACTCATCTAGGATATGAGTAGGATCATTGCCCAACTGGAACCAGACTTTTTGTGGAATCAATTCTTCTGCACATATATCTAGACTAACCAACTGTATAAAATGTGGTCTTTGGCTATTTATGTAATTATATTTAGAATTGTGTCATTTGTGTGGTATATCTGATTTTTCCCCCCTTTTTGGCTTCTGGTGGTTGTGACAGAGAGAAGCTCGGCTGGAGCGTAATAGAAGTCGTTCTTTCTTCTCATGAAAACTCTGTTTTGATATTGATTAAAGGAGTGTTTGGTATTCCAATTACTCAATGCCCCAGTGTATTTCATATAGATTGCTGAAACCTCCCTTTCTTTAAAGGCAGTTTGGCTCGAATTACAGAGGCTAATAACGTATTCTCAGTATAACTCTAGAGTAATGTGGATGTTGATAAGCTGTATTATTGCATTTACCTATAGATGTTGAACATTGTGGTACACGTGATTAGTAATTTTGTCTTTTAGGTAACTTGCTTCTTGCCTTAATGCATATTGATGGGATTATTCCTTAATGCATAATTCTTCTCCTAATATCTTTATCCTCAAGTGTACTACCATTATTCCCTCTTTCTAAATTCCAAGCCAGGTAAATTCACGATGAATAGAACTTTGGATCTTTTCTTCTTCAAAAAAAAAGAAAAAAGAACTTTGGATCCAATAGGGAGAAAGACTTTTTTTTTGCAAACACTATTGTGGATACATGTGATGCTCTGAGGACAATAATGACATCAAAGCAGACAAGTTTCTTTCTTAAGTCTCGCAATTGTGTCAGGTGCATATAATGGTTCTTGACTTCTTGTATATCAAATCTGGTAGGATGAACAGTGTGCACCCAAAAAAACAGATAAGTAGAATAGTATGTTCACTCTTTTGGGCATTGAATTATGGCCACATTTGTGGTATATTGAATCAATGTTTCAACATAATTTAATCTTTAATTTCTTAGATGTGTCGTTAAGGAGTAATATATAGTGATGTTAACAATTAATCATTTGTAACAATAAATCAATCACTTGGGCTTGGCATATGGGGCATCCTCCCTTCTGATAGATTACAAGAGGATCCTGTACGATTGGAGGACTTATAAGGTTTTTCGAATTCAGAAATTAGGACTTATAAGGTTTTTCGAATTCAGAAATTATTGTGCTTATCGTCCCTTTGACAATTTTGAAGATCAACTATGACTTGATACTTTGTGTTCATACATGGTGGATTGGGAATGGAAAATTGAAGGATTAAATCAATTATATTTAATGGAGACTATAGATGCATTGTTGAGGAGAAATTGAGTGCAAATCAATACTATGGATGCCTATTTTATAAACTCCATAAGAAAAAAGGAATTACGCCATTATTCTTATTATTGGCGTGACACTTTTACATTTAAATAGTTTTTAGTGTAAATTATTTTATATTATATTAAAAAACATGGTTGCAATAGGCGCTAGTCATGCGGTAGAGTTGCGCTTAGCGTCGTCTAGACAACTAATTATAAAAAGAGTTGCGCTTAGCGTCGTCTAGACAACTAATTATAAAAAGAAAAGCAATGCACGTGTATGGGTATATATATATATATATATATATATATATATATATATATATATATATCATTTAAATAAATTAGCAAAATGGACTTAGCTAAGTTGGGCGCCTAAGCGATCGGTCACCTAGACGGCAGCCTAGGGGCGCCCGTCTAGGCCGATTTTTGCAACAGTATTAAATAGTACAGAGTATATCATCATTATATAATTACGGGGTTAACATATCATTTTTCAAAAATATATATATTCTATATTCCATAATTGGAGGATCAAAATGTCATTTTCCTTGAAAAAAAAAACTGAAGAATAAGAAAACAAGAAACAGGGGGGAGAAGAGAACCTTACAGGAGCATAGGACTATAGGAGGCTCTCTCTCTCTCTCTCTCTCTCTCTCTGTAGACGAAGAAACCCTAGATATCATCGTCTCTCTCACTCCCTGTCTTCCTCAGACAGTCTGTGCTCGCACTCTGTTTCCCTTCCTTTCTCTACAGATATCAATTTTCGCAGCCTCTCCATACTTGTGATTCCAAGGTTTTCACTTCTCCTCTGATTTCCCACCCATACATACAATACATACAGACAGATAGGAATATATATAGGGTTGTACAGGGAAGGAAATGTACAGAGGAGGTGGAGGAGCGTCGTTGAGGACGGACATCGCGGAGGGGCCGCTGGATCGGAAGCGAATCAACGATGCGTTGGATAAGCACTTGGAGAAGTCTTCGCCTTCCACCTCCAGGGCCTTGAAGGATAAGGCAGTTTCCAACGCCACCGGCAAATCGCTGCAGCAGCAGCAGCTCGACGCCCGCTCTTCCTCCACTCTTACCACTAAGAACAAATGCTCCGATGGTCGGTCCCTCGAGATTTTTTTTCCATTTTTGGAATTTTTTTGTTTTATTATGCTCATTCGTGGTGTTTTAGATACTATGTAGTCTGGACATTATCATACTCATATGGATTATGGAGTTGTTATTTATCTCTAAGATTAGTTTAGTAATATAGCTCTAAGATCATATTTTTAGAATTAATTCTTGTTTGCTTAAGATGTGATAAGTCTGGGCTTCACTGCAAATTGTTGAACTTTGAATATGTGATTTAGTCTGCTCAAGTTAGTTCCTTCCAATTACGTTGAGATTTTCATGTGTCGAAATGAAATATCTTCCCTTTCTACGAATGAAATATTTTGCAGATGAATCTGAAACAGACAGTGAAGAGTCTGATGTTAGCGGTTCTGATGGGGAAGATACGTCGTGGATTTCATGGTTCTGCAACCTGCGAGGAAATGAGTTTTTCTGTGAAGTTGATGATGAGTACATACAAGATGATTTCAACCTTTGTGGATTGAGCAGTCAAGTTCCGTACTATGATTATGCACTTGACCTCATTCTGGATGTTGAGTCCTCCCATGGTAAGCTCTTTGGCTCTTAATTGGTATCTATAATCCATCGCTCACATGAGCCCCAATAAGGATTTACTTCAACTGTCATGTACATTTAGTTCCAGTTTGATGAACATTCTGATATTGAATATTACTTCAAACACAATGATCAATATAATAATGACATTAAATTGAAATATTATGAACATCAAGCTAGGGCTCACCTTGCTAGGCGATTCCTTGCACGCTGTATAATTTACGACACAATCTTAGTAGTATATATATTTCCACTGGGGTTGTCTCCAGAGTTGATTGAGGGATACAATTCTGAGCCTTGGATTGATATGCAACTTGGTAAAATATATAGCCAATGAGAGATCCCATATTCCAATTGGAGTTCTCTTGTATTGATTGAGGGATACAATTCTGAGCTTGGGATTTATATGCAATTTAGTATACATCAGATGGAAAGAGAGTAGAGGAGAAATTATTTTTTGGTATTGAACCAAAAAACCTAGGGAAAATAGGTTAAAAAATGTTAGACTCAATTGTTGACTAAGTATAAGAAATAACCTACAATAGGTTGTTCCTCCAGTATAGGATGCAAGGATAAAAGGAACCTTGTGGTGACCCTAGGTAGTCAGTATTCTGGTCTGCAATGCGACATCTAATTTTCTTAAATTTACATGGTAAATCTGGATTCTTTTATGTAAAATGATTGTATATGATCCGGAGGCTTTTTTCATTGTTATTCTTAAGTTGTTTCATTGAATTTTTGTTCACTTTGAGCTTAAATGGACAAGTAAAGTAGGGAAGGTCCCCAAGAATTTAGTAGTTTTTTTTTTTTTGAAACAAGAATTTAGTGGTTAGATAAAAGTTCTGAGTCATTATTGTCTCCCTATTATGTATGTGCATAGGTGATATATTCACTGAAGAGCAGAATGAACTTGTTGAGTCAGCAGCAGAAATGTTGTACGGCCTGATTCATGTGAGATATATTCTGACAACCAAGGGCTTGACTGCAATGGTAGTGTGCTTTTCAAGATTAATGCATTATCTGGATTTCAATAGTACTTTGGTAATTCATTTGCTTAGCTTGTGTAATTTGTTGTTAAACCCTTTTACAGTTAGACAAGTACAAAAACTATGATTTTGGGAGGTGCCCACGAGTTTATTGCTGTGGACAGCCTTGCCTTCCTGTTGGGCAGTCTGACATTCCACGCTCAAGTACTGTTAAAATATATTGCCCAAGATGCGAAGATATCTACTATCCACGATCCAAGTACCAAGGAAGTATCCTTTTGATGCACTGGCTTTTCATGTTTATTGTTATTATTATTATTTTTTATTTTTTATTTTTTGTTGTGCCTCTGCTTCGTTTTTTAGATTGGTATGACCTGATTCATGCTACTTCACCCTTTCCATTGTTAATTTTTGTATCCCCTGGATTTGATTTCCTTCACTTGTCAAGATATTGACGGAGCTTATTTTGGGACTACATTTCCTCACCTCTTTTTGATGACTTATGGACACCTCAAGCCACAAAAACCAAGTCAGAGCTATATCCCAAAAGTATTCGGCTTCAAACTCCACAAGCCATGAAAATAAGTGGTGGCATTGTGTTGGGATAATCATTTTTCTTCCAAGAGAACTCCGATCTGGCTCCCTTGATGTGCAAGTCGTTAGCAGCCAGGTAAAGCAAAGCGGTCTTTGATATGCAGGAACTACTTTGTTGATAAAACAGAAAGCACCTATACCCAGTCTGTCAAGCTAAACTCGTGCCTTAGTCTGCACTGTGAATTTAGGCGTGCATTTTTCTATCCTGGTTGATAATTGTCATCAGTAACCAACTTTGTACTTATATGTTTATACTTTAATTTCTTCCCCCACCCCCAACCCCACTCCACCCCTCTCAAGTCTCAAGTGTTACAAGTTTCATTTAATGGTGAAGGTAATGTACCAATTCCAGTCTTTTTTATAGCATTTTAACCCAATTGTACATGGTCAGACCTGTTGGTATTTTCCTAGTTGAATGTTGGGTGACCAAACATCTGATATGGACCCTTTTAAATTTTTTTAATTTTATTATTACTATAAACAAACTCTCTAGATTCTGTACAGTTGTTATACCATGGACCAGGTCCACCTTGCAAGGTGGACCCTGGTCCTAAATTGTGTATTTTTAGTCTTGGAATTGTGAACTTCTAGAATATAAATTGTGTTTCTAAGTTTTGAGAATTTGCGAATACAATACAAGGTCATAAATTGTGTATCTTTGGACCTGGGTCTACAGAATAATTTGCCATTCTGATATTTGCGGAATTCCATAATGCTGACAAAGCTTAGGCCCTACTGTGAAACCAAACCCTTCTGTTTTATTTCAATACTTGCATTATTATTGTGGTTGGTTGTGTTTAGTTATGATGCACTCTTCCCTTTGAACTTACAAGAATATAGAATTTGTGTGTGCCTATGAGTTGTATCTATCATTGCTTTTGCTTTTTTCTTTTTCTCTCTTTGCAGCTACCTCCACTTTGCCCCTCATTCCTTTTCACTGCTGTGTCATGTGTAAAGTGCTTTTATTATTTACTTTCAGAGACACCCCATCCTTCTGAGATATAGACTCCTCATCCCAAATTGATATTTATAAATCCTGTTTATTTATTTTCTTTTATTAAATAATAATGGGAAATGTGTTTTTTTTAGTTCTTTTATTAACCTGTCGTTTTAGTCTAACTTTTTGTTGTACATTCTTAACTTTTGAAAAAAAAAAAAGAGTTCAATTTTAGTTCTTGGAGCAATAGACCTTTTGAACTTTGTTTAATTGAGAGACAAAATGTAATTGGCCTTTAAATCAATATCAGATTGGATAGTTGCAGTTATTGAATTATCATTTTTAATTATTATTATTTTTGAATTGAGGCATCTCATTAGAATATTAGTTGTTGAATATATTTCCTCATGGCGGCTAGAACGGACAAAAAACAATTATAATGGAAAATTGATTAAGGGGTGTTTGATAAATAGTTGTTAGGTAATTGAGTTAGTGAGTTTGATTAATTGATAGTATTAGTTGATTGTAGAAAGATGTTTGATAAATTAATTGTTAATTCATAACTAATTACATGCAAAAATATTTTTTCCAAAAAGCTTATTGAAAAAAATATTTTGAGTAATTTTTTGAATTTTATCGTTTTGGAGTAATAAACGGTTAAAAAAGCTAAATAATCAAATACTCAATAATGGTTAAATAAGTCAAAATTGACTGATAAGTTAATTACGTTATCAAACATGATCAAAATATTAATTTTTTTAATACAAAAGAAGATAACGAATAATCGGACTGCAAACGGCCTGGAACGAGGGTGGCATGGGATGGCCTTTGTTCCAGATTGTCTAGATTTAGACCTCATGTTTGACCGTCATTGTTGGGACGAGTGTCCCAGTCGGTGGCTAAATCACTTTTTTCTTTAAATAATTTTTTTTTTAATAAAAAATATTGTAAAAGTAATACGTGTCAAACTTGAGAAGAATTAACTTGCTATACGTATTGATTTGTATTTAATTAAATAATTTTACAAATTTAAAGAATTTAAATAGATTTTTTTTTTTTAACTTACGGACCATTTGAACCTTTTTCCAAAAACTTATCACTTCAATTAAAAATGATAGTTATCCATAATAATAAATAATAAATATATAAGACAAATAACAGGAAAAAAAATCCATATTTCAAGTAGCAGTGGCATTATGGTAGTAAGTGAAATTAAGAGGGCAAAAGAATTTTGGGGATTTATTACGGATTATTTTATTGGTTATCCCGCTATTGTCTAGTGGCCGATCGCCACTTTGCACTGCGGCCGCTCCGCCCGCTTTCTCCTCCATCATACACCACATTCATACATACACACACATATATCGATATCTATATCTATATATACCGGTATATTAGAGAGAGAGAGAGAGAGAAAGAGAAAGTCAACCGCAAATTCACAACCGTCAATTCTAGAAAGTGATGAAATTCTGTTTTCTCCGGAGATTGGTTTGCAGAGATAACAGAGTTTTTGTTGATAGAGAGAGAGAGAGATGAAGTGAAGAGAGAGTGTTTGTGTATAGGTAATGCATCAGAAGAAGTCTGAAGTTCAGATCGGGAAAGAAAGCAGTGGCGTCTCTTCCGATTTCAATCCGGTTCTGCTTTCTCCCTCTTCCTCGCTTCACCAGAAGCACTCCCAAATTTGCCGCCTCGATCCTCATGCTTTGATCTTCGGTTCTTCTCATTCCGCCGGGAATAATAGTAATAATAATAATAATAGCAATGATAATGCCACTCTCCAGATCATTATCAACGACGGAAATCGTCCGATTGCATCCGCCTCCACCTCGCCGGCCGCGGTGGCCGCCGGCGGGAAGACCACCGCTCACAAGAGAATTCTCCCCGGGAATAATTCCTCCAATTCTTCCATCAACTCGATGACCAAATCCCCCACTCTGAGCAATTCTCTGCATAAATACCCGTTTTATTCCGCCCCGCCCTCCGCGAATGGCCCGTACCCGTTTAGGGTTCTGGGCCATTCCCACTTCTACCACCAGCTCTACCACCTCCGCCGCGTCGTCCGGATTCACCTCCGCCTCATCATCCTCCTCTCCTTGCCTTTCTTCTATTTCCTCGTTTCCCACCCCACTAACTCCATCTTTCTTGATTTCCTCTCCGCTTTTGCCTTCTCAGCAGCGCTTTTGTTCTCCCTGCATTTGGCACTCCCCAGACTGCCCTCTATCCGTTTGTTCCTTGCCAGGTCTTTCCCAATCAAACTCCCTCTATCCAGCCATGTCTCCAGAAGGCGTTTGCCTGTGTCCTGGTCAATCGGTTCTTGGCCAAAGTATGACAAGAAAGTGAGTTCTGGGTGTTGGGTGCAGGCATATAGCAATGGTGATGTGTATGAGGGTGAGTTTCATAAGGGGAAATGTAATGGGAGTGGAGTTTACTATTATTACATGAGTGGAAGATTTGAAGGGGATTGGGTTGATGGCAAGTATGATGGGCATGGAGTGGAGACATGGGCAAGGGGAAGTCAATACAGGGGCCAATATAGGCAGGGACTTAGGCATGGTTTTGGCGTTTATCGGTTTTATACTGGTGATGTTTATGCTGGAGAATGGTCAAATGGCCAGGGCCATGGCTGTGGGGTGCATACCTGTGAGGATGGTAGCCGATATGTTGGCGAATTCAAATGGGGTGTCAAGCATGGCCTTGGCCACTACCATTTCAGGCATGTTTAAGAATCTTCATCTTTTGTTGTTGTTGGACATTCATATATTCATATACTGGAGTCTGAAGATAGTGAACTTTATTCGATAGTTGCAGTGTCTTAATAAGCATGCTTTCTTAATTTGGAGTTCTTGGAATGAGTTACATTTAGGAAATATCTATGTTGAAGCCTTAATTGTTTTTCGAATCAATAGTGTTTTGATCCCTGCTGATTTATTAGTCTCTCGTGTGTTAGGAATTCTGACACTTATGCTGGAGAATATTTTGCTGATAAGATGCACGGATTTGGAGTGTACCATTTTGCCAATGGGCATCGTTTTGAAGGCGCTTGGCACGAGGGAAGAAGACAAGGATTGGGGACATATACTTTTAGGAATGGAGAAACCCATTCGGGTCACTGGCATAATGGCGTTCTTGACCTTCCAAGCACACAGAGTGTGCCCTATCCTGGATCTCCCGTGGCTGTTTACCACTCAAAAGTGTTGAATGCCGTCCAGGTAGAATCATCATTCATAGTTATTTTTGTGTGTAGATAATTGGAGAATGCTTATTGTTATTGACCTATCTTCTTATTATTTACATGATAAATTGTGGCTTTAGCAATCACTGTTCCGGTTAGGATTTACTTACGCCATAGGTTTTAGGACAGTTTGATCCCGAGGGTCACATACTTACAATGCATGCATGCTAATTCTGACCCTATATCCATTCCATGAAGAATTGGCATGTTGAACCATCCATGACTTGAACTTTCTTGTTGGGTATCCTATGGAAATCAGGATTGAATCTTATTCTAGAACTAGAATCCAACAATAGGGGAAAGAAAAAAGTAGTGTGTTTAATGTTAAAATGGCTCTTCATCTCTCAGGAAGCACGACATGCAGCCAAGAAGGCCTACAATGTGGCAAAGGTTGACGAAAGAGTGAACAGGACAGTAGCAGCAGCGAACAAGGCAGCTAATGCAGCAAGAGTAGCAGCAGTGAAAGCGGTGCAGAAAGAAATGCATCACCGCAGAAACAGTGATGAGCTCCCTATTCCTGTAATGTAACGACTTCCATGGGGTTAAGTGTACATAACCTTTTGAGTGCTGGAGACTGAGTTTAAGTCTGTGGAACTTACAGACTTGAAGTGGTATTAGTGTATAGTAGTATAGTACAAGTACAACATGACCATACAAGCAAGCTGCTGATTGAGTTGCTAGTTGGTCACTGTAAATTTTTGGTAGCTGTATAAAGGGAGAGCTGGCGACTGAGGAAAAATGTTATCCAGCCAGCCTGTATGTATATTAATGACTAGTGAGAAATTAAATGAAGTTGGTGCAACAAATCTTTTCCTGTTATGCCACAAGCTAATAATACATGACATTTTTTTGTCTCTTCTCTTGTGCCCTGTTTAAGTTGTAACATCATCAATGCATCTTGTTACATTATAAGTGGCATCATGTTTAATAATATGACTACATGTCATGGTTTACGATATAACAATTGTTGCAAAAAGCAAAAGAAAGGATCAAGGAAACGTTTGATTCCCGATCATTATCACCATGTCTAAATTGGCACAATACCTGATGCAAATGACACAATGCTAATCGTGATAGTACAAAAAACATTAGGAACCAGAACAAAGAACATGTAATGAAGAAGTCTAGAATCAAGTGAGATCATAAATACTCGGTAATATTAAGTTGATTCAAACATATCAAAAACTTTCAGCTAACATAAAAATTGCTTCTAATTGCAAAGTCACAGATCCAAAGAAAACGTAATACAAAAGCCTCACACTTGACTTCCATCTAAAATGAAATGAATCTAGCTCTCAGTCTGCTCTCGGAGCCTTCGGATGGTGCTCCTAACAGTCACAGCACTAGCAGTGCTGCAAAAACAAGGGAAACCCCAGATTATTACTTCGACAAGAATAATTAAAAAAAAAACACAGAACAGAGAATCAGAAGAGAAATTACTTCAGTGTGTATGCACCACCAGCTTTCACTTTCCCACAATCTTTGCATCCCCAAATACCAACAGCCTTCCTCTTCACAGCGTACTGCAAAGGTAGAATTTTATAATACACTCAATCCTATACATACCAGGACATGAAATAACAATCAAAATGACAAAAAGAACTAACCTTTCCACAAAACTCACAGAAGTACTTGCTGTGCTGACTAACCTCCATTTTCTTAATTTGTTTTCTCAAACTCGCACCATAACGGGTACCTGGCATTTTGGCAGAGATGTGACTTGGTAAGCACATAGCACCCCAAAGCATAGAACTATGAGTTCACACATTTATCAAACATGAACTACTACTGACTAACTAGTCGGAAAAAAAAATGAAACAACTTAATGTTAGAAATGCTTTCAAAGTGAAGCTCTGAAGAAAATACTCAGTCTCCAACATGCATTACTACTTGCATAACAATGATACAATACATGAATACAATCTTGATCTACATGAGAATCTACTTACCATACTTTCCTACAATACCAGCCTTCTTGGTTCTCTTGGTCTGAATAAATCAACAAAATTCATGTCAACAGGAATGTGAACCAAGACAAGTAAGCACAGGATTTCATAATGCAGCAACAATAATCGGCCAAATGGAAAATCTAAGACAATAACACAAAAAGCATAAACCTTTTTTCTTAGCTAGAAACTGACACATAAGCTTAAATTTAACCCACATATTAAAACTACAGCTTCAAAAAAAAACAAGGAATTATTTTATTGCAAGCAACAGGCATATAACTGAAATTTAAAACCTTCATAGCTCAACAACCAATAAGCCATGTCCAGTACTTGTGCAACTTCAGCATTTCTGTTACTTTTCAAACACAAATATAATCTCACTGATATTCAATTACATTTTACATAGAAATCTATATTAGACTGAATACCTAATTATTTAATAATGCACGACAACGATAATAATTATATGAAATAACACCTCTCTGCTTCAACTAGTAAAAGAGAGAAATTCATATATTATCATTTCTTATTGAAGATAATCACCAGCTATAACAATCACTCAAATCAGATCATATTGATAAGCATATTGCATATAGATTTTCTTTTTAATAAAAAAAAAAAATTGTATACATTTAGCTCATATACGGAGTATTAAAATCGGGAAAAATAATAGCGCAAATGAATAATTACAGAAGAGGAAGTACCATCTTGATTGAGCAATGCAGAGACTGCCTGAGGGTTGGGGATGAAGATGACGCGGCTGTAATGAAAGTGTAAAACCCTAGATTTCGCCCGATTAGCGCTTTGGGGATTATATAGGCCAATATTGGATCTTGTACTTTGGGCTAACAGCCCATTTAACCCAAGTAAATGCTTCTTCTATTTTCCGAATATTGGCCCAAAATGCTTCTTTAAAAAAAAAAGAGTAGTGTCAAATAGGCTCATGTACTATTGTCAAGTGCTCAATTCCCAGAATAGTTATGCTGTGCATCTGTATGCACCATGCATGGTGCATACAGATGCAAAAACGACGTCGTTTTATTAAAAACGCGCGTCTCCCCTTTAAAAAAAAATTCAGGTTCGATTCCTAGTAACAACATTATTTTGTTCATTCATTATGAAATTTTAGTTCATGGATTATGGAATTATAGTTCATCGACTATGGAACTATAGTTCATCAATTCTGGAATTATAGTTCATCGATTCTGAAATTTTAGTTCATTCATTCTAAAATTTTTAATTCATAGATTAGATTATGGAATTATAGTTCATCGATTATGGAAATATAGTTCATCGATTATGGAATTATAGTTTCGAACCTGATTTTTTTTTTTTTTAAGGGGAGACGCGCATTTTATTACAACGACGTCGTTTTTGCATCCGTATGCACCATGCTTGGTGCATACGGATGCACAACATAATTTGCCCAATTCCCATCATGAACTAAATTAAAGGCTAATTAATTATATTTACCTACTAAATTTATTTAATTAGTTTTTTTTTTTTTTTTTTACAGGTAATTGACTTTTTTTTTTTTTTTTATAAATTACCAATTCAATTATTAAAAAAATAATTTCAAAATAATTTTAAAAAGGGAAAATGGCACTTTTTCCCCCTTTGTTATATACTTATAGCACTTTTTCCCCCTAAATTATTTAAGTGGCAGTTTTTCCCCCTGATATATTAAATGGACATATTTACCCTTAAAATAAATATTTCATTTATTTTTCTTCTCCAACAAATTATAACCACGATTTGAAAAAATAAAATACATTAAGTGTTGAATTTAGAATATTTTAAAAATAAAAAATAAAATTTTAAAAGAAAGTTTGAACCAACCGTTCAAATTGGATCCAAAATTGTGATCCGACGGTTCAAAATAAAACTCAAACCGCGATTATATATACTTATATGTGAGAGTCAATATAAATGCGAAAAAAAACATACACTATTTGCAAATATTATGATTCTAATTTAAGCTATTGCTAGTAGTTAATCAGATTTGAACCTCTGGTTCACGGTTCATGATCCATTTTTTTCCAGTTCACGATTTTAATAAACGGAAACCCAAATATTGGGTTATGTTATGAATCATAACCGAAATTTTTTAATTTGATTGCTATAGTGTTTGGTTCAGTTCGAACCGAACCGTGGTCATCCCTACGTATAAGCAATAATTTGTTGAAGAAGAGAAATAAATAAAATATTTGTTTTAAGGGTAGAAATGTCCATTTAATATTATCAGGGGGAAAAACCGCCACTTTTATAATAATTGAGGGGACAAATGTGAATGCATGAATAACTCAGGGGGAAAAAGTGCTATAAGCATATAACACAGGGAGAAAAAGTGTCATTTTCCCTTTAAAAAATATAAACCCAATTTTTTGTTGGATGATGTTACCCATATTAAATTGCCGGTTTCCTGTTGCTATTCAGTATTGACCTTAACGTAGGACCCTTTCGGGCTTCCCTTTAGATGAAGTCAAAGAACACACAAACAAATATATATTTATTAAAGCCACCATCCCTGACATGGACAGAAGAGGGAGAGACAGCCTAGAATCCAGATCAGAGCAGTCAACCTCATACCCAAATCAAAGAAAGATTCATAGCTCTTTTCTCAGTAAACAGAAGAAAAGATTGACATACACTCTTCGGGTATATACATATACATATTTTATTACAAGAAAGTTTCACAAGCTATCTCTATTCGTCTGCTGCTTTGAAAATCTGGTGTCTTTCTTGGCTAAGGAGTCCTAGCAGTTGAACAAAACCAGGCAAGACGCGTATATACGCAATAAAAGTAAAAACTTGCTTCTTGAGTCACTGAGATTACATATATATGCTTACATTTCTCTCTCTTTCTTGAATTCTAAAGGATGTTTTTTGGCCTGGATCACACCTTCACTCTTCTTGAATCTCCCCATTTCTTCTTTCTTTGTGTATCTTGCATGCTATCATTTCTGTTCTAGAGCTAAACTTGATGTCCTGATAGTAGTTGTTTATCTGTATTGTTGGTCATTTGTTTTGTGTCAGAGGAAATGTCAGTTTTGGGAGCTAAAAATTGAATCTTGATACCTTTTGTAGAATCTGGAGAGAAAAAGAGGGCAAAAAAACAAGTAAAATGAGTAGTTTTGGGGGCTAGAGATTGAATCTTGATAGCTTTTGTTGATTCTGGAGAGAAAAAGAGGGCAAAAAGGCAAAAAAAAAATAGTTGTTTTGGGAGCTAGAAATTGAGTCTTGATAGCTTTTATAGAATCTGGAGAGAAAGAGAGCAAAAAGGCCAAAAAAAACAAGTAAAATGAGTTGTTTGTTTTACTTCAAGGAAAAGGGCAAAGCTAGGGGGCAAAGATCTGCACCAGTGTTGAAAGAGGAGAGTAAATCAGATGTTTCAGGAACTGAGAGGGCTGCAATATCTTCATGTTCAGCTTCATCCCACCCCAGTTTCTCTGAGGTGTATGAAGGGAAAGCTCAGAACCTGAGAGTCTTCTCTTTCAGTGAGCTTAGACAGGGAACCAATAATTTCAGCAGGTTGTTGAAGATTGGCGAAGGCGGGTTCGGGTGCGTTTACAAGGGAAAAATTAAGCCCGTTGATGAAAATGGTGAACCTGTTGTCGTTGCTATTAAGAAACTCAATCGAGACGGTTATCAGGTATAACCTCCATGCCCCTTTGCTTACGCTTTCTGACTGTTAAGAGTCCCACGTTGAAAAATAAGAGAGAAACATATGGGTTTATAAGGTCATGGTTAGACCAGCTAATTTATTGGATTCAGTCTTTTAGTGTGGTTTGATCACGTGCATTACTGCTCAGTTGAGTGACATTGGCTCAATCTTAGATTATAACACTGACATCGATTTTTAGCTAATGTTTATTGCTAGAATTGTTGTTCTGTTTGATGTCATTGTGGATGCTTTTGGATTATTTTAAGGTTGCATAATCTATGCTTCCAAAATGAGTAATAATTCCATAAAAATGATATTATGCCTTGTTTAATGTCTTGGGTATAGAACAACAATGATTTATTCTGCCAACATAGATATCTCTCGGGGGCAACCCCAGCCAAGTTGGTCTGTTAATTTGGTAACCGTAAGGTTACAAGTTCGACACCCAACGGGAGTGGCCTATTGACCTTATTGGTTTGAGTCAGTTAGCTATGGTCATTTACCGGTTAGGGTCACAAGGCATGGTTTACCCAATGCACACCCTCAGGTAGTGGCTGATATTCAAAACCATCTATTTTTTCTTGCAAGTTTATAAGCTTTGCTTATTATATAGGATCTCCTAGGCTCTATTATAGACAAGAATCTTACTAGGAAATTTGGGTTGAATAGATTGCTTAGCTATATCCGCTATTTCCACTGCAGGGCCATAAACAATGGGTAGCAGAAGTGCAATTTCTCGGGGTTGTGGAGCACCCGAATCTTGTCAAACTAATTGGATATTGTGGTGTTGATGGGGAGAGGGGTATACAGCGACTACTCGTCTATGAATTTATGCAGAACAAGAGTCTCGAAGACCATCTTTTCAACAAGGCTTATCCCGCTCTTACCTGGCAAAGAAGACTGCAAATAGTGCTGGGAGCAGCTCGGGGATTGGCTTATTTGCACGAAGAATTGGAAATTCAGGTTTGTCGTCCATGTCTCTATCTTTGAAGCTTTATACGAGAGAGAGACGTTTCCATTGTGTGCATCTGAATTAGTTAAACCTTGTCCTACCTCAATGGTACAGGTTATATATCGAGATTTCAAGTCTTCAAACGTGTTGTTAGATAACGATTTCAACCCAAAGCTCTCGGACTTTGGCCTTGCTAGGGAGGGCCCGACGGGTCTTCACACTCATGTCTCCACAGCAGTAAGCTACCTTCATAAAACCCGACACTTATTAGTAAAAAAAAATTGCTTTTCGACATATAAGTGACCATAGAATTCGTTTTGTGTGAATAGGCTGTAGGAACGTATGGATATGCAGCCCCGGATTACATCGAAACTGGTCATCTCACATCCAAGAGTGATGTATGGAGCTTTGGCGTTGTACTCTACGAGATCCTAACGGGAAGAAGATCGATCGAGAGAAGCAGACCGAGCTCAGAACAGAAACTTTTGAGCTGGATTAAGCATTTCCCTGCAGAAAGTCGGAAATTCAGCACGATAATGGATCCAAGACTGGAAAACCAGTACTCAGAAAGTGCAGCTAGGAGGATTGCAAAGTTAGCAGATAGTTGTCTGTCTAAGAGTCCAAAGGCTCGACCGAAAATGAGCGAAGTAGTTGAAACTCTGCAACAGATCATTCAGAGTTGCAGCGAAAACAGCCCCTCGTTCGAACGTTTCCAGTCTGCTGCAGAAGATCCAGTCGACGATGACCAAGAGCCCGAGCAGAATGGGCCTACAGAATCAGAAAAAAGACGGATAGCACACTTGGCTAAACTAAGCGAACGCGTTGGTGGGCTTAGCAGAAAAGGGTTTATGATCATGCAGAGGGCTAAAGTTACTTGAAAAAAAATGCTATTTTCTTCTGCATAACTTGATTGATATTTGTGCAGTATTTGTGTAGATTAGAAACATGGTTAGGAAGTATATAAAGGTTTCAACTTGTCTGCACTATGTTAAATTGGCTTAGGTAGAGAGCTTATATATGAGTTTTTGTCAACTTCGAATATAATATTTACTTCCCAACTTTTTCGGAATATATTTGATAGAGATTATTTCTCGATAATCGTGTGTGTATGATGGTCAGTATCGGACCCTCTTCGCGAGCTGGGCCCGCCCCGACCTCGTACCCGCACGCTCCCGATCTCCTCGCTTACCGAGTTCCGTTAAGGGCAGCTTGCAAAGGTGCCTTTATGATATTTACGCCCTGACTTACTCAGGTCGTGACCGACCTACTGACCTAGTTCTAGTAGTAGTATGCAAGGCCTTCAAGAATATCAGAGCACGTGGCTAAGCCCGTGCATGTGTTTCACGTGCCGCGTGACCGGAACTTGCTCCCTCCTCTTCCCTATAAATACATCATTTATTGTTAAGAGGGGGACTTTTGACTATTTCTACACGCTAGCTATTAGCTTGGAAGCCTCTGACCTACTGTCAAGTATTCCGAGCCTTAGAACTTAAACCAACAAGCGGAGTAGGTAAAGGATCCGAACTCGGAACCGACTCAAGAATCGTATCTCATACTACATCAATATTCACTGTGAGATTTTGCACACAAGGAGCCCAACTCAAACCTGAACCCTATATATACGTGGCAGAAATCGAAGCTCCACCCTGTTGTTGAAAGTAAGTCTTAAGTGAAGCTTCTTATTCAGTTGTGTATTAGTATCAAACAAAACCATGGAAGAGCAAGCAAGTTGGATTGAAATGGTGACACATAGGCCCAATGTTTCACTGTCTGCTTTCTACTATGTTAAAGGTTTCATGTCCTTTTTGCTTAATTGATTATATTCATCTTTGCAGGCTTGAAAATGAATCCATTTCACTACAGTACTATGGACAGCTCTTGATTGAATTGTCTCCACCTGCTTTTGCCTGTTGCTCATTTGGCATTTGCTTATTGCACAGTTCTCTATCAAACACCTTTTCTTTTAACTTTTTCTTTGATTTACAAAAAAAAAAAAAAAAAAACATGTAACTGCTATTGAATTTATGTATCAAATGAAATTTACCTTAAAACTTTAGTAAACAAAATACAGATAAAATCAAGAAAATTAATAGACAATTTTTGTAAAGAGTTAAACTTAAAACTTTGTGATTATCAGAATAAATTTTCAATTAACTTTATTGGAGTTGCATCCTTTTTAAATTCTTTCTTGATGACCTTGCTAAAAGTCTTTTTAAAAATTGTAACTTTTTTATATCAGTAAAGTGGTGTCCCATCAAATGATGCCATTGTTTGATGAGGTGTGACTCAGCTCCTCTTATCTTTAATCCCCTCACTTTCAGCTTGACAGCACTGTTATGTAGAAGATTCTAACTTAATTAACCATAAAGTCCCTTCAAGTGAATCATCTTCATCTCATACCTAACTCAATTGATTAACAAATTCAAATTTTGTTTTACTACCAAAAATAGGAGTAATTTTTTGTGGATTTTGATGTGCCAACTATGAGAGAAAGAAGGGAGAAAGAAGGAAAAATATATATATATGATGCAATATTGAAAAAAAAGAAAAAAAACGCAGTTAACGTGTTCACTTGGGCACTATATTGCACGTCACGCAAGAAAACGCGATCATTTTTTAATTTGTGTGGGACCCATGTTAGAGATAAAAAACTACTCTTTGCAGGAGGGTTTCACCTCTTCTCTCCCCTCACTTCAGCTATAAATTCCTCAAAAACTGAGCAAAAATTATTAATGGTGGTGCTCTAAGGTACAAGAATCAATTCATATTAACTAAGAGAGGTATAAAATTGGGACTATTAAGACTACTAATATACAAGTATTTTGGACTTTGAAGAACCGATCTATATAAACCATTGAAGCATATCCAACATAATTAAAGTACTATTTTACAGATAATAATCGTTTTTATGATCGTAAAAACTTACTTATAAGATCAGCTTAGACATAACGAATCTCAAATATGTAATATACTCCATAACATTTTTTACATTTTTAAACCTGATACAGTATCACATAACATCAACTATTTTATATGATAAACCCATCAACATTATTATATTAATTAGTTTGCCTGCTTATTACTCTATCAACAGTTGACTGTATCTTTGATGTGGTGATTGAATCTGATAACTGCAGAGAATCCAATCCTGATATGTTCTGTTCTAGCAACTCATATGAATCTCTCATCAACTGTTTCTCTTTCTAACCTTTTAATCTCAGAAAGATGTAACTATGAACATGTTCATCAGCCTCAGATTTGCATATTGTATACAAACATCATTAAAGATTGCAAATTCCAAGAAGGCAAGAACATCCCATTTCTTGGGATCTCAATTTATGTATAAACATAGATCTCAGCAACATCTGAAGAGGAGAATGTCAATAAAATACCCAGAAACAAAAAACAAAAAAGATTCAAAATTGTCTGATGGATCTCTCTCTCTCTCTCCATCTGATATCCACCAGTATTATTTACAGATAATTTATACTTGAGAGCTCTGATCTGTAGTGTGATTAAGCCACAGCCACTGTGCCTGTTCTTACAGCTTTCTTGGTGTCAGTTTCCTGGGTTGTGGATTCCTGGGTTGCTGTCTGTCTTTGTGTTTTTGATGATCCCTTTGAAGAAGAAGAAGATCTTGAAGAAGATGAAGATGAAAGCTTCAGTCTTTGCTCATTAGCCTCATCCATCTCTATCTGTTCTTGCCTGCATTCTTGGCTGCAAAATGGTGTATTCCCTCTGCAAATCCACACAACAAAACCCCAATTAACCAAGATTCTTAGATCAGAAGATTAACTTAGTAACCACAAGATTATAAGTTCGAGAAATATTATATATACATACATGCATATGGGGAAGCTAACCTGTACATGAAGATGTCACTGTTAGGACCCAAAGATCTCTGGCACAGGAAGCAAGCATCAAGAAAATGGGGTTGATACTGGTGTTCTTCACACCCAGTATAATACAAAGCTGTTCTTGACTCCATTTTCTTCTTCTTTTTCTTTTGATCTTTTCTGTCTGAGAATATAATGGATATGCAGATGCAGAGAGAGAAGATGATGAAGCTAGATTGGAGGAGCTGAGAGAAAATGGAGATTTTGAGAAGATGCCAGTGGCAAGAGAAGGATTCAACAACTTTATATATAGAGAGATTGTCAATTATAAGTTGATTGGTTTATTTTTTAAGTATTTTAATTAACACAAGCTAGCAAAACTGTACAGCCAACAGACAAATCATATGTTTACCAGTGTCAGTTTCTAGAATAATTTTTTGCCCTACATTAATATGTATATAGGACTATTAATTTTGGGACAACCTATTATTAGAAATTTTCTATCTAATACAATTTTACAATTAAAAAGTTACGAATTTGATTTTATCGATACTTTTTCAGTTAAATTTGTAACACATTTTTTTTAAATACGATTTATTTCTCATGTGTTGTTCACGGACTATTATATATACATTAGCATTTGAGTAGAATTGATGTAGAGAAAATAATATAATAAGAGTTAATTATATTTTGAGAAAATTTCAATTTTGGTCATATGACTATATGGGCTTTGTTAATTTTAGCACTTGACTTTTAAAAGAGTCAATTTAGTACCTTGAGTATATAATTTTTGTCAATTTTGGTCACTCCGGCTAAATTACCGGTCAAATTTCGCCGGAAAAAAAGACGATTTTACCAAAATTTAAAAGACGATTTTGCCCCTCAAATTATAGACTAAATGAAGGATTAAGTTTTTCCGGCGAAATTTGACCGGCAATTTAACCGGAGTGACCAAAATTGATAAAAATTTCATAGTCGAGGTATTAAATTGACACTTTTGAAAGTCGGGTGCTGAAATTAACAAAACCCCTATAGTCATATGACCAAAATTGAAATTTCCTCATATATTTTTTTGTCTTAGATTTATAGGTCGCAGTCCATTTTTAATTCTTTTTTATCATAATATTCGATTTGGTCATAATATTATTGTGATATGACCAGTTTTGGGCCTCTATCAACATCTTTGAAATGCTGCTAAATACAAAGGTATTTCAGTCATTTTTATACAAAGTGAGTTGACCCGCTATATTTTTATGTTTTTTTTTAATCCGTAATTGAAGATTGAAATGACTTTGTATTTAATGACATTAAAAGTGTTTTGTTGGTAGATGACTAAAATGGTCATGTCACAATAATACTATGATCAAATGTGAATATTTTGATAAAAGTGGACTATGAATTTATGACTATAATTAAAATTAAAAAAATTTAATCAAATTTCATTAACTGAACCATACATATAAAATAAGAGAAAAATAGTAACATTAGTTCGATATTACAGTATAAATTTACCATAAAATTTATATAAAGTACGGAGTATTTAGTATTGTGGGCCCAGTAGCTAAAAAACAGGTAGGGCAAGTAATTGTTGTGTGGGGCATTTTGGGTACAGAATTATATTATTTAAAAACCAGTGGCAGTTTCTCCAGAATCCTTGGGCTTGGAATCTAGGGCCTATGGTAGTTTGGCAAAGTGCATTGCATCTAATAAAATTATACAAGAATCAGTTTTTGCACTTTGCTCCCACTCGTTATAGGGAATCTATTATAAGTTCACTAACTTTATATATTATGACATTTCTTTCGTTTGAATTGCAAATTTGACCCCTCTATCGAATGACTTACAATTCATTATTCTTAAAAGATTAAAATCTCCAACCCTAAGGGCCTCAAATTCTGACACGAC
Source organism: Ipomoea nil (assembly GCF_001879475.1). Taxonomy (NCBI): domain Eukaryota; kingdom Viridiplantae; phylum Streptophyta; class Magnoliopsida; order Solanales; family Convolvulaceae; genus Ipomoea; species Ipomoea nil. Next base: position 2,593,692 of record NW_017616616.1, on the reverse strand, counting down.
AGAGTATCTGGGAGGATGACTTACAATTTAAACAATACTATTATGTATTATAACAACCCTTATTCACTGTTTTCGGAAAAAAACAAAAAGATGAAGATTTAGTCTACTATTTTCTGGAAACACGCAGATTGTCTCCTTTAATAAAAACATTTGAATTTTAATAAATAAAACAAAATAAGTGAATAGGTTAGATCACATGCTATTGTTAGGTTGTTGTTGACTGCTGAGTTTGAATCAAGGTGCCAAAACTAATGTCATCGAGGTTTGCTTGAGGTGGATGGAACACTTGACTACTTGAGAGTATACAAGGAACATAACAGAGTCGTATACTTTCATTTTTCTTACTCTTTTTGCCATGATAAGGAGTTTAGGTGTATTGATATCCTTTCGTTGCTTTTCTAGGTTATTGCTAACTCTGATAGCACGGCTAATATCATTGAAGTCTGCTTGAGGTAGGGGGGAAACACTTGAGAGTGTATGTACAAGGGACATAATAGATTCATGGACTTCTTTGCTTCTTGCTTTTTTCATAATCAGGAGTTTAGGATAATCAATATCGTTTTGTTATCTTTTCAACGGTTGTTGTAGGTGTATTGTGAGCACGAAGGGTGCAGGTTTTGAACACACAATTCTTCTAATAAGTTTCTCATTCCTTGGACCAAAATAATAATAATAATAAAACAACAAATAAAATAAGAATCATGAGGCAAAATTTTGAAATTCTCAAAACTTTTGGACCCAACTTTTAAATAAAGCAAAAAATGGGAATGAGTAGAAATGAATAATGAATGACGCTCACGCTGTACTCTTTTGTCCGTTACACTCTCCTCTCCCTCCCAGATGGGAAGCTGCGTAAGACGAGGGCCCCACAACCCATAAAAGACACGAAACGGCGGGTCCCACTTTTTAATATTTTAAAAAACACGCACACAACCTTCCAACCAATGAAAGCCAATCATGAGACGCAGGTGGGACCCACCCGTGGGACCAGCACTAAATTTAAGGTCGTTGTCTTCCTGCCCGGGATCTTATTGCCCGTGCCCGCCGGTCAGCCGAATTATTTTGCGTCGAGTTCTACTATATAGACTCCCAAATTGTACTCCCTCATTTATACTCCCTGAGGTGGCAAACCAGGATTGGTTATTATCAGCATGTGGGTCCACAGAAAAATGTCTAAATCAAGAACATGTGAGAAGGAGTACAAGTTGAGAGTATAATATGGGAGTACACTAAGTATTTTCCTTTTGCGTCCTTGACATCTTACCGGGGAATCGCCTCATTAATACGTGGCGCTTGATTAAATTATGTGATGCCATCATCGCGCCAAACAAGGCTCGGAATCTACGGCCTGGATCTAGCGGTGCATGATAGCATGCCACCTCTCAATTGTTTCCAAACTAATTATATGTACTTTGACTACTTTCGTTTTATTTTTTTACTTCGTAATTATGTTAGAATGTAATAGTTCGCATACTTTGAGGAAGCTATCAAAAGTATGATTAGGTATGCTTCCATTATTGATCTCTTTAATAATAATAATAGTCCATTTTGTGCTCAGTTAGCATCTCTGTAACTCTTCGTCATGAAATATCATAGGATCGAATTTCGGTTAAGAAAATATATTGAACATATACTACCTTATAATAGAGTTGATAGTACAAAAGAAAAAATAATAATTAAAAATTATATTCAAGTAATTTTTTTTTTTTTTTTTTTCATTTGAAAACATATATGAATCATTTATGGAGTATTCAAAGTATAGTCAAATAGATTGAGATATTTGGTAAGCAGACAACTAATGTAACTGTAAGGTTATATATGCTTTACAAAGAATGTGCCCCGTTAAATAACTCTAGGCTAATATATATATATATATATATATATATATATATATATATATATATATATATATATTTGGATAAGTCTGTAAGAGTCAAGCTTTGTGAGCAGAACTTGAACTGAACCCATATTCATTTCTCGGTGGTGGAGAGGATACCCAATATCATATGCCAAGAAGAAGTATTAGTTTTTATTTTTTAAAAATTCACTTAAAACTTTCTTTCAATAATAAGATGTACAATATAAATATGATCCTTACCACAAACAGCGGAGATTTTAATTTGAGCTTAGATTTGAGAAAAATTATTTGTGCGCATGAATGTACATGTTTAAAAAACTAGAAAATGCATGTGAACACCATTTGTGTTGTAAGGGTGACCATCCCATTTTTTTTGGAATTTATTATAATGATCAAGTTCATAGAATGTCTGTTATCACCAGTTGTCCCCTACACCTCAAATAAATTGGGAAGTTGTGTCCCCCCCTTAAGGCCTTAAGTCACTGTCTTCAATTCCTAATCATAATAATTCAGAATGCCAATACAAAATGCTTAGAAAAGCATTATCCTATCCCGTGTGTTATAAAACATTCGATATTCTCATCACTAAAATTAATTTAAATTCGTCCCAAACCACGTCACATATGCAACATTTGACTCTTAAGATGACACACACAAAAGAGTTGATAAAATCCGATCTTGCATTTACGTTAGCAACTCACTTATCAATAGTCTCAAGCTGTTAGGTTAACCTACAATGATAATTTCAATGCAATGGAGAAAGTGACCTATAGAGGGGCAGTGGGGAAGGGGAGGAAGAGATTTTATTGTGTCATTCAAGAAGCAAATACATGCTGCAATAATGCAGAAGATGCATCTGTACACTATGACACAATTTCTGCCATCTCATTGGTAAGATGATGACAAATCCTGCTTTATGGGCATATGGCAATGAATCTAATGAGTAATGGCACCACAATGTAGCCATGCTGATATATAAACAAGTTGGTTGGACTCTTGGCTTGGTAACGATAAGGCCCCAAGTTAAACTCTGTGGGTAAATGGGAGCAATCTATTGATCTTCTTGATGTGAGCCGACCAGCTATGGACAACCTAGGGTTATTTACTTCTTTGTGGTCCTTTACTGGCTAGACCACAATACTCAGTGCACACCATTGGGTAGTGACTGCAAGTTTCCCTCATCACTAAAAAAAAAAAAGAAGGTGGCCATGCTCTCAGTGGGTAAATGGGAGCAATCTATTGGTTTTCTCGATGTGAGCCGACCAGCTATGGACAACCTAGGGTTATTTACTTCCTTGTGTTCCTTTGCTGGCTAGACCACAAGACGAAGATTACCCAGTGCACGCCATTGGGTAGTGACTGTAAGTTTCCCTCATCACTAAAAAAAAAAGGTGGTCGTGCTCTCAGTGGGTAAATGTGAGCAATCTATTGGTTTTCTCGATGTGAGCCGACCAGCTATGGACAACCTAGGCTTAGTTACTTCCTTGTGGTCCTTTGCTGGCCAGACCACAAGACGAAGTTTACCCCGTGCACGCCATTGGGTAGTGACTGCAAGTTTCCCTCATCATTAAAAAAAAAAGGTGGTTGTGCTCTTAGTGGGTAAATGGGAGCAATCTATTGGTCTTCTCGATGTGAGTCGACCAGCTATGGACAACCTAGTGTTATTTACTTCCTTATGGTCCTTTGCTGGCCAGACCACAAGACGAAGTTTACCTAATGCACGTCATTGGGTAGTGACTGCAAGTTTCCCTCATCACTAAAAAAAAAAAAGGTGGTAGTGCTGAGTGAAGACAAGAAAAACCAAAAATTATTGCACTGTCAATATTAATCAATGGCTAGAAAATACTACATAAAAGCAATCTCATTTCATCATTTCATCAGACAGATCTGTGAGTGGTCTATTTATTAGAAATAAGACATTCCCAAACATCAAACCAAAAAATCTGCCAAAACTTCCAATTCTTGGGCGAAATGGCTCAGAATGGGGATAAGTATGCAATTCTTGCAACATAAGAAGAAGAAACATCATAATATTGCAAATAATGAGAGATGCAGAGAGAGATTCTCATCACAAGAGCATTTGCCAGTTGCCACTCGGTTTTTCCCAAGGGGCGTGTCATAATTGTTTCAAGAATGACTTGTCATTCCATTATCCAACAGAGAAAATATAAAAATCGAAGTACTAGATTAAGGGATGGAATTGGAAGATTTAATGAGGCATGTCGAGATAGACAAAAGGGGAGATAATTATTGAACCGAGCAGAAGAGAAAGCCACACCTAGCCTGTAAGAGCAGAATTAAGAGCACTGAGCACATCCACCCCAATTTGTGCTTCAGCTTTCTGCAAATCAGTAGATGCAGAGTTGAGCTTTTGTGTGAACTCTGCCAACCCCTTCTGCACAGCGCTTGGATCAATTTGTTCAACGGGAATTGCCTCGATAGCCATTATGTCAGCAATCGAGTTTGAATGGACAAACGCAAATCCACTGCTAACAAAATATTTCTTCACATCATTCCCTTCATGCACAGACACGACACCAGGCTTTAGCTCAGCAATTGTTGCGACATGCCCAGGAAGAATACCCATCTGTCCGGTCGTTGCTGGTACTATAACCATGTCAACCTGCAAGACATAACTAGATAAGACAGCTGCTGGCAACATAATCTTCCATGTTGATGATCATTATTCATTACATTCAGAATAAAGATGCGCAAACAAGCGGACAAAGCATTTCTGAACTTGGCTTGACTCATTAATTAATCTTCCATTTACGTTCATTCTTATGTGAACATTTAACCATTCTTAGAGACTTTGTGCACTCATGCTATACAAAACAAACCTACACCCACATGATTCTACAGCAATGCTTTTGTTTAACTTATCGTGGTTCAGAAAAGAAATGGTTCATGTTGCTCCAATTGTAGAATGAGCCATTTGCCTATAAGGTGATCTTTAGTAAGCATTTGACTATATATGTAATCAATAGAATAAAATCTTACCAAGGGGACACATTCACTGCAACATAAGATAAAAACTACTAAGTCTCTTTCTACCATATGCTTCCAACCTTTCGAAAGTCTTAAACGTATCATGGTTTGGGTTGAAGCAATTAACTAGTGGAGGATAATCTGACACTTCGTATTCCCTGGTGGTTATTAGTAACATAAACTTCACAGTCATCGATAGTTGTAGCTATGAAAACACATTTATTGCGACCCCATAAACTTCACATTCATCGATAGTTGTAGCTATGGAAACACATTTCTAGAGACTCCATAAACTTCACACTCATCAATAGTTGTAACTATGAAAACACATTTCTTGCGACTCCATAAACACTTCACACTCATCGATAGTTGTAGCTATGAAAACACATTTCTTGCGATTCCATTTATGTCATATAACTTATACGCCAATTCTAAACAATCAGGTTTTCCACGACATGCATCATCACAATAGAAACACAAACAAGAATCCAGCATAATATGCTAATCCATCATCATGAAAGAAGCAAAATTTTAGTTTCAAAACCATACAAATTCATCACCCATCTTACGAAGTATTAAAGTGGGCAACTTCATCCAAGTTGGTTAGGCTTTTGACTTGGTTACAAGTTCAACTCCTAACGGAAGTGGCCGATTGGCCTTCTTAGTTTGAGCCGGTCAGCTATGGGCAACCCGGGATGATTTACTTCCTCAGTCACCCAAAAAAAGTGACCAATCAATTTTATTTGTGAGGATGCAAGCAACTAAATAAATCCATGAGCACAAACATGTCAAACCCATTAGATTACTTTTTGAGGCAATCCAAAAGTTTGGAACACACAGATATGTATATAATAAAGTGAGATTACAGCATAAAATCAAAGCAAATCACAGGAAATTTTCAGTCAAAAAGAAATGAAAGAACAATACTAAGCAAAAAAATGGCAAGAATAATGGAGAAAAGACCTCTTTGTTGGAGAACTCGGAAGCATAGGGCAAAACGAAGTTGATTTTGAGCTTGGAGGGGATAGATGAAGGGGTAGGCGGGCGAGGTTGCATGAAGGAGAGAGGGGTCTTGGGTGGGTCAATGTTAGGAACCGTCCTCCTCCAGGCGGACACGAAGGCCTCATCGGCGGACGGCGCGGAGGCGAGATCAGTGGAGAATCGTCGCGATCCTCCGGCGACGGGGGATGCCGATCGGTTCAACAAGCGAGTGGCGGCGTAACGGAACATGGTGGCACCAAAATCGGAGATCGCTCGGCTCGCAAGTCGGAGAAATGGGAAAGCAAATAGGCTGCTGTCTCAGGCAATCATAAGAGGCGTTCGCCGGATACGGGTTTCTCTATTTCTCTCTCGCCATAAAGGTTTCGTTTTTGCGCTATCGCATTCTTGAATTTACGGCGAAGAAAAAAAAGAAAAGAAAAAGGGACGAGTACGGACTACGGACTAAATGTTACGGTCTATGTATTTTTTTTAATTTTTTTTTGAAATAAATTCTTAAATTTTACTTGTTATTAATCATGTTACAATCAAATACTTTGTGCTCAGATAACATTTGGTTTGAACTCATATAAGAGATTGTGAGTTCGAGTCTCAGTTAAGACATTATTGAGTCAGTAGCGCTTTCACTGAAGCGCGAACCCTCCAAAATTATTTTTGACCACAAGCTCTCTAACTAAAAAATGTAATTAAACTTTTAACATTATATTAAAACAATAAAGTTTAAAAATTAATAAATGATCTGTTATTACAAGTCATTAGAATTTCAGCATCAATTTTATAAATTTCCGACGATAATCTGACTGTTGGCGATGACAGAATCATAATCGGTCGCCGTTAACCAGTTGGTCAAATAAATAAAATAATCAAGATTTAAAATTGATGATAAAAATTAGGTCAAATAAACTAAATATGGTAAGGATTTAAAATTCATAAGTTTAAATGTGAAGAAATTAATAATCTAGGGCCAAATATAAAAATGATCTCATAATTTTGGGACCAAAATGAAAAAAAAAACAAACAAAACTATTTTCTAGCTCTCCCTTTCCCCGTTGACGCTTGCCTCGTTCCTCCGCAAAGGCGGCAACTTTCTCTTGTTTCAGGGCAATGAGCCACCGGAAGCACCGCCGCCATAGCGGTGGCGAGAGCAACAAGCAAGCCCAGATCCCAAATCCAAGTTCCGCCATTTCAGAGATTGTCTGGTTTTACCTTGCCGCCGCTTGTTTTAAGATCCTCTTGGTCCCGGCATACCACAGCACTGATTTTGAGGTCCATCGCAATTGGCTCGCCATTACCCACTCTCTCCCTCTTTCCCAATGGTACACTGACGAGACTAGCCCCTGGACTCTCGACTACCCGCCGCTATTCGCCCACTTCGAGCGCTTTCTCTCCTTCTTCGCCCCCTTTTTCGACCCTATAATGCTCGACCTCCGCCGCGGACTCAACCACAAGTCCCCCGCCACTATCCTCTTCCAAAGACTCACTGTCATCCTCTCCGATGCCGTTTTGGTGTACGCAGTTTATCGGCTGACCCGAAAATTGGAGCTCAAAGAGCGGATCTTGATCTGGGTCTTAGTTGTTTGGTCGCCTGGGTTGATCATTGTGGACCATTTGCATTTTCAGTACAATGGGTTTCTCTTGGGGCTGCTTCTGCTCTCCCTTTCGGCTTTAGAGGAAGGGAGGGACTTGCTTGGAGGGTTCTTGTTCGCCATTTTGCTTTGCTTTAAGCATTTATTTGCAGTGGCTGCGCCTGTTTATTTTGTGTATTTGTTGAGGCACTATTGCAGGGGTGGGCTGTTTAAGGGGTTTGGGAGACTGGTATTGATGGGGAGTGTGGTTGTGGCTGTTTTTGCTGTAGCTTTTGGACCTTTCCTGTACTATGGACAGGTAATTCTCTTGTTTGATTCAAAAAAATGCATTCTTTGTACTTTCTATGAAGTTTTAATCACTTGTATACAATTTTCTGGAGTATATTAGCTTATAGCATTGTTATTAAAGGTTTCAGATTGCTTCCTTTAAGGAGCAACAAATTTTCTTGTGCAATCCCTGACTTTAAGAATGTCATTTGAGCTAAGTTGATTGCTCAAGATTCTCCTTACTGACGAATTTATTGCCAGACTTTCTTAGTTGCAAACTTTAGTAATAATGCTAGAAATGGAAGCATCATATATAGAATTGCCACGAGCATTTGGTCACTTATTGCCAGCCTTGGTGACTTATTCTGACCAAGTATACTGTAGTTTCTGTTTAGTATATGATACTGTTAATGGAGAATGTTCTCTTTATTGCTGAGCCATATATCCTTTATTGACCAATGTGTGAACTATTATACCTTTACAGATACAGCAAGTCCTTCGCCGCATGTTTCCTTTTGGTAGGGGACTCTGTCATGCATATTGGGCTCCGAATTTCTGGGTGTTTTATATAATTCTTGATAAAGTTCTTGCGTTTGTACTTGTGAAACTCGGTTTCAACATCCAGGCGCCAGCTGCTTCATTCACTGGTGGGTTGGTCGGAGATTCCTCTCCTTTTGCTGTACTACCCACGGTACTACACTAATCTCTTGCTACTAAATATTTGTGTTTTGTCATTTGCCTTTACTTAGACTACTGGCTCATAGATGACAGAATTCATGCTTATGCTTTGACCAAAAACGTAACATGACGTGTTCTTGTTAACTTCTACAAATTCTATTCAAATTCGGAGTAATGATCTTATTTCAGACTATGCTTAAATTCAGGTGACTCCTTTAATGACCTTAGGAATGGTCTTGCTGGCACTTGTTCCTTGTCTTCTAAAGGCTTGGAAAAATCCCAAACCCGGAATGATAACTAGATGGGTAGCCTATGCTTATTCGTGTGGCTTTCTGTTCGGGTGGCATGTTCATGAGAAAGCATCACTTCACTTTGTGATACCTCTGGCTGTTGTTGCCTTGAAAAGTGTTGAAGATGCAAAGCATTATTTCTTCTTGTCAATAGGTAATTTACCATATTCTAATCCTTGCATTTTTATCGTTAACTGATTGTTTAAGGCATTAGAAATGACTGTCTTGCTTTGTATTACTTTTCATTTTAATATTTTATTACTCGGACAGACAGATTGTGTCCTATAGATTATATTGATAGATAATAAAAAAAATCAAAATTTAAACCTGGGGAAAAGCTGAAAAGGTCACTAATCTTGCAAATTTGCACAGTAAATCACCAAAGACCACATTTTGTTTGGAAAATTATTGTCTTGTAGAAGTGTTGTGGAGGTTGGACATTTTTGTGACAAACAAATCGAAAGACTAATGTGAAACTCCGATTTCTATGCAGTTTCTTGCTATTCGCTTTTCCCTCTCCTATTTGAAGCTCAAGAATATCCTATCAAGGTTTTGCTACTGCTTTTGAACGCTGTTCTTATGTGGTTGGGATTTTCCTCTCACTTCTCCAACAACGCTCCAAAACGAGCTACACAGAGGAGAGAAGGCGACGAAGTGGAAACTTCTGGTGCTTCGAGGAATGAAGGTTTCCTCGTTGGATTTTTGGGAAAGACTTATCTGTTGGGGCTTTTGGCTGTTGAGACATGGGGACTACTTCTCCATCCTCTCATCCTCGGTGAGAAGCTTCCTTTCTTACCCCTTATGATGATCTCCATATACTGCTCCCTTGGAATCGCGTATTCTTGGATCTGGCAAGTTCGACGCATTATCCAGTCGAATTGACTTTTATCGATGATCAAAATGTGCGATTTCTTGCTTGCTGAGTTATGATTTGACTGTAGATAGGATGCTAATCCAAAGAAAAGGACTTTTTGTAATGCCTCTTTTTGCAGAATGTTTTGTGAACAATTTTGTTGAGTTTTAAGATATGTGGGGATGGTTGCCTAGAGCCCATTCTGCCATGAAATTTCATTCTTTCCTCCATGAATGTGAACATGGGTATGATTCATCATCAAATAGCTGGAGAAGATTGTTGAGAAATGGTGGAAATGAAAAAGGTTTTTCATGCATATTATGAAGAACTGGAAATGGTTTTTTCATATATTACTATTATTTGATTGACGAGAAAACTCACAATAGGCCAACAACTACTCAAAGGTGTCCTTGTGACTCTAATTTACAAAATATAGGTAAATTAGTTTAAATTATTCATAGTTGACTTTCTTAAATCGAGAAGATCAATAGACAATTCACCTTGCAAGGTATATCCTGGTCCACGGTATAATTTTTTATTTTTTATTTTTAAAAAAATATTATTGACTCTGTTATAATGTAGTCGGTTCATACATACTTTTTCAACTTAATGAAGTACAAAGAGTCAATGCTCTAAACTAGAGTTCGAACCTTGAGACCTCTCATTTGAGAGAACTAGACTTGTCTAAATATTGCTTATATAATTCGCTCAATTTTAGGGTGCATAAACTAGAGTTCGAACCTTGAGACCTCTCATTTGAGAGAACTAGACTTGTCTAAATATTGCTTATATAATTCGCTCAATTTTAGGGTGCATTTGGAAAGCAGGCAGGACAGAAAACATTTTCCATTTCAGGTTGAATTTTGAAAAATTTGGTGTGTTTAGTTCATTTTATGTAAAAATGAATAGAATTGTATGTTTAAACATTTTGGCGAAAATCATTTTTCACCAAAATGGCTCCATTTTTTTCGTTGACTGGATTTTCCTGTTGCATCCAAACATTGAAAACTCAAAAAAGATTTTTTAAAAATCATTTTTCGGGTTTTCAAAATGAGTTTTAATTTGGTTTATAAAGTATCTAATGTTTTTTTTTTTTTTTGAATGCTACTAGCTCTATTACATTGTAGTATCTGTTCATATACTTTCTCAACCTACTGAAACACAAAGAGCTAATAATGCCTTCACTGAGGCTCGAACTCACAATCTTCCAAGTGGAAGTCCAACCCGGGTACCATTGGACGCATATAAAGTATCTAATGTAATTATACCAAATATAATTTTTTTTTTTAAACTTCTATTTAAAGAAAGAGACAACCATTTTAGATAACGCGTTTTAATAAAAGGTCTGAGTAAACTGTAAACCATCCTAAACAAATCGGGTTGCGAATTGCGATGACTCTCGCCATTCATGTCTGTGCGCCTTTCTCTCTCTCCCGCTCTCTGTCTTCCATTTCCCCGAAAATACTGTGAATTGAACTTTCCATCTTTACCAGCATGGGCTCTAGCAGCAGTCGCTTAGGCATCGGGGGTTCTTTATCATCATCTTCGCCACCCAAAAGATCCTCTGGCTCCGGGTCTTCTCAGTCAAGACCCAAGGCATCAAAGCACAGACTGTCTTCTCTCCTTTGTGGTGCCTCCACTTCTCGTTCAACCCTCGAGGTATCATTCCTCTATCCTTACGAATGATACCCACACGGTTGATTTTAATTTGGATGATTCAGATTGTTGAGGGGTTGATTTCGTTTTCTTTTTTTTTTTTTTCCTGGATTTTTCGTGTTTCGCGAGAATTTTTGATTGTTTAATTGATGATGGCGGGTTTGCAGATTGAAATTTGAAACCCTTTTTCTTTTCTTAAGTAAAGTTTGGTTCTGGCCCGGCAAAAGTCAACTGTAATGATCTGGAGCTAAATCTGTTCTTTTTTTGTGGGTGGTTGGGTTCTCTTTGATTTATTTCAAACTTTTTAAGGAAATTAATTGGAAACCCTAATCTTTGTACGTCCAATTGTATGCCCAAAATTTAATTTTGATTACCAACCAAAGGACGTGAAAAGTGGATGAGTGGATAAAGTATCAAATTGATGCCCAAATGTTGGATTGTTATCTTAAATGTGCTCTTGGTAATTGATATTGGTATGAGATTAACATTGGAATTGCGATGTCAGGAAGCTTGGATCTTAAGCTTTTTGTCAATACACAAGTCTGTTTGAGGAGGTTGAGAATATGTTCTTCATTTTCTGCCATAAGGAATGGAATTTAACTTTAAGAAACTAAAAAGTCCTTAGTTCTTCTGAATCCAATTATGCTTGCCTTGCAATTTAACATTAAACTTTTGCATCATAAACCTTGAAATCCTGCTTTGGAATGATTCAGTCTTTTTTCCATTGAATTACTAGAAGTAGTTTTCTGTAACTTTTTTTTAATGGCAATGCCACATAGGTTAATGTCTTCTTTCTTTTGGAATGTGCTAATGCTCATTAAAGAGCTTGGTGATGAAATGGCATCACAATGTTCGTAACATGCTGCTTCTTATCTGATGGATCATATGATGTTATGGTTCTCTTTTTGGAACTTTATGATTTGCCGTTCTTCATATGCAGCTTGAAGATTATCCTCAAAACTCACCAATAAGTTCCTTGGAAAATCAAGCTCCAATTAATGATATTTCTCAAGAAACTGTAACAGAATCTTCAATATTTAGTGCAGAAGTTGGGTATGCTAGTTCCGAATTTGAACCTGGAACTTCATCAGAAAGTAGTAGTAGCTTTAAAGAGGACATATCTCGTGATGCTTTACCAAATATTGAAGCTAGCAGCCATAGGACCCGCAGTTTGAGGAATAAGCAGCCAATAGCCCATCTGGTAAGATACTATTATATTGCTATGGTTTGTTATATAGCATTATTGGAGGGATAGTGATGTGGTTGCTTCAATTCTGTGAACAGGCTTCTCGTGAATTGATCTCAGAAATTGAAACAGTCAGTATGGTGGTTGAAGACATTGATACCCAGAATTCTGAAAAGGATGGTGAAAATTCACGCAATGTAGTGCAGGAGGTGCAGAACTCATGTCCAGAAGGAGGGGATTTTCTTGAACATCCTGGAACTGATGACACCAGCTCTAGTTCCGGGCCAGTTTCTGAAGTCCTTGAGTCGGCTAGAAGACTTGCATTGCCTGGGGATGATAACCCTCAAGTAACTACAACTTCTAGTTCAAGATTTCTTTTGGCGGGCAATGATGAGGATCAGGATCAGGATCGAAGCATTAGAGATTTGTTTCATGTTGATGTGGTGAGTATCTCTTCCAACATCTTATCTAGTAGTGTTGCTGATATAAATAACCGTGAAGCAAGAAGAAATAGTAGGAGGCTCTTTTGGGATGCTTTATCGAGACACAGTTTAAGGAGGCATAATGATTCCCCAACAATTGTTTTTGCCACTGGAAATGCTGATGATCTAGGGTCTCATGACAGATGGCTTATTGATTTGAATGGTGATCTCCACTATGATGGAGTTGGATATGGTTCCAGTTACTTAGGAGAAACAGGTCATCACAGAAACGAACGACGATTGCCATCAAGATCAGAGGTGCTTTATCTTCTTCACTCTTTCCTATAACTTATGATTGATTGTCTTCTATATGCTTCATAGCATTTCCATATGGTTCTTGATTATGGTGTTCTTTAACAATTGTTGTATACGCCTATAGATCTCTGAAAGAGTTCACAGAGGCCACAGAAATCGGGTTTCACAACCATCATTTTGCCCATCCGGGCTCCACCCTGATGGTACATGCTCGTGCGAGTCATTCTTCACATCTGAAGAGTTCAGTACCCTTGCAAGTATTTCACGAATAATCATGCTTGCCGAGGCCTTATTTGAGGTTATCTCTAAGATCCTATCCTTCTCCTCTTTTCTATGAAGTGAGTATATATTCTTGAAAGGAAAGCTGTTGTATAAACATTCACACGCCTTCTTTTATTTATGTTCTGTAGGTAATCGACGAGATTCATAGACAATCTTTCTCACTATCAACGTTCTCGCTCCCAGCTCCAGAAGCTACAGTAGATGCATTTCCTCTCAAATACCACAAAACTTTAGATCCCGTTGAAAATGCGTTGGGTGATACACAGCAGTAAGCCTTCTTCATCTGCTAAACAATGCCATTCTTGATTATCAAAACAAAACACCTTAGTCGTTGCCATTTACTTTCTCTAATAACTGCTAAAAAGCGTTGATTTGTTTTCATCAAAACCAAAACACCGTTAAAATGTTGGATCACCATATTCACCTTGTACTAACTGTTAAAAACACTTATTACATTTGAGGCAATGACTATAAAAGAAAACTGCAATTATATGTCTTCCGGATCCTGATGTGCTTGAATGATAGCGAGACCAACGGTGCGTGGTAGTTGGGGACATAACTGATGGGCGCTGTTTCTTTTTATTCCTTAACAGGTGCTATATCTGTTTGGCTGAGTATGAAGATGGCGACAAACTGAGGGTTCTCCCTTGTCATCATGAATATCACATGATATGTATTGATAAATGGCTGAAAGAAGTAAACAGGTATGTTCCACCTTTTTTTTTTTTTTTTTTCTACTAGATTCTTTATTTGCCCGCTTTCCACGGGAAATGTTCCCAGTTGCGTTTACTTTAATTCTCCGATTTTCCTTTCAGGGTATGCCCGGTTTGCAGATGCAACGTTTGTAATGGTCCCGGGCAAAGTTCCATCTCAACCACAGAAACCCCTTTGCAATGATGCAAAATTGTGAATATTCTATGCATACAATACATACAGACACACACATATACATATATGCATTTTCTGCAGTTGCCATCTTAGCTCTGTAACTTTCTTTGCAAGGTGTAATATATGCTCCACAGTATGTTTTCATGTAGTCCTTGTTCCCTATTCTTGCCCTTATCCTCTTTTTTTTTCACGAGTGGACCCCGGGTAATAGTTGGAACCAGTGTTGCAAAAATTGTGCCTAAGCGCTAGGCGGTCGGCCAACTATGTGCTCTAGGCGCCCTAGGCAATCCCCAGACGTCTGTCTAGCGATTTTTCCAATCTTAATTGGAAGAGAGATGATAGTGGGTCACTGGGTCCTAGGGTCCTAGTATCCCTACATCCATTACCAACTCACCTGCCCTTCTAAATCCATTACCTCACGTTCAAAGGGCAAAGTTTCTCGTTCAAAGATTTCCTTATTTAGCAATTTTTTTTAAGTGAAATGACCAATGTATGTCTATGGTAAAAACATAACATTGGGTAAAGCTCTTATCTTGAGTCTTCACTTTTAATATATTACTTAAACCGCTCATGTGAGCTCTCAAGCCATTATCTTCCCAAAGAAAAATGCTTAGTACACTTATGATTCGACTCCCATTAAAAGAAAGAAAAAGAAAAATTATGATCTGTAATGGGCAAATTATTGTGTGAATCATGGTCCACACAACACTGTGCGAACTATAACAAAAAATATATTTTTAATATATTAACGGTACATTATTTATGTATTGAAGATACATTATATAAAATAATGTACTTCCCTTGAATATAATGTAAGTTATTAATATACTAAACTAAAAGTACATTATTTTTGTTCTTAAATGTACATTATTTTATTGTAATGATTGTTTTCAATGAGCATTAAGCAAAGAGTAAGTGAAGTATTAGTGAATATTGCAAAGTGTTAGAATTTGTGCCCGAGAGAGAGTAAGTGTAGTACAAACCCATCAAAAACCTCCGGCCTGCCAGCATCAATTCTACATGATCCTCCCTGCCGCGGTGGCTTATGACCAGGGGCTTTTGAAATTCGTGGCTCCAAGGCTCAGATCAATTTTCCTCATCTCGTCGCCTCCGGTGCGTCGTCGGAAAATGGTTATTCTCAGAAGAGAAAAACTCAAGTGTATAGCCATAACAATACACACAATTATTATTATTTTTTCTCATCCAGTGTTCATTATCAAGGACGTACAATAAGGATTATTTCATATTCGAGTTTCATTTTTACTCAGAAAAGTACCCCTAATTCTAATTTAAATTCCATAAACCCTCCATCCTAATTTAAATTCGACTCAATTTTTCATTAGCTTTTATACTTGTAAAATTAGCTTTAATATTATTAGTGGCGACTCCAAGTGTTGAAAGAGTTTTTTCAACAATAAAGATAGTGAAGAATAGATCGCGCAACTGAATGAGATATAATTTGACGAGTGATTGTTTGGTTGCTTTTATTGGAATGGATGTGTTTGAAAGTGTTGATAAAGAAAAAAATATATAACATTTTCAAAGTATGAAAACACGCTGTGAGCAATTGTAAAATGAATATATTTATTTATAAATGCAATTTATATTTATATTTGTTTATTATTGAGAGTAATATTAAATTTAGACAATGTTTTATGTTGTTTGGATGGATGTAAAATATTTTGTATTGGAACTTGACTTCCCCAAAGTGGAGGAAGACAAAATCATAGCAAAGGATTGGTATTTTGTTTTTCCAAATGATTTGAGAAGAAAGTATAACACAATTGGACTATTTTACCCTCATCAAAGTTTATTAATTACACACGCGCGCGCACACACACACACGCACACGCACACGCACACACACACACACACACACACACACACACACACACACACACACACACACACATATATATATATATATATATATATATATATATATATATATATATATTATTGTTAAAGGCATATTAGTCTTTATATTCATAATTCTTTACAATTCCAAACCCAACCAAATAATGGAATTTATGTTCCCATTAATTTCTTTTCCACCAACCAAACAATGGAATATATTTTCCTGGTAATTTGTTTTCTATGGAATTTGAATTCCATTTCGCTTCAAATATTTTCCAGAGAACCAAACGGAGTGTTAGTATATTAACATCACTGAATTTGAATGATGGCTCCGCCATTGATGAGATGATTGGTATCTATCAAGTTGACCATAGCATAAAAAAGTGATTGATGTATATGTGTGTTAAATGAATTGAAAAATACTTGATGGACTCTTATTTTATACCCCTAAACTTTACTCCCTTTTACATGCATGTTTCTGTGGGAGGAGTTTGATCTTGTGACCTTCCCTCAAGGGAAGTTACAGATGTACCATTTTAGCACAAGGTGCTTAGCTATTAATTAAAAACGTAATACAAAGTATTTAAAATTACAAAATTTATAGAATTCTTCCAATTTTCTAACAAAATATCTTTACCTTTCTTTAATACTATATTACACTTGATGGCATTATAGAATCCTTCAAATTTTTTATATGGAAAAAAGACTTGAAAACAATCACTCTGCATATTAATTACACTGTAAACTATTAAGTCACTAATATCTTCAAATGTAGATCATCCGATCCATGTGATTAATCAATCAGCACAAATACGAAAAGGAAACATTATTCAACATTCTGATGCTAATCAACTAACAGGGCGTTTGGTTGGAGGGGGGAATTATGTGGGAAAAGAATTGTAATTCTATGAGAGTTAAATTATTGGGAATAATTTAAATTATCGTGTTTGGTTGACAGAAATAGAATTACTGGGAATTTCAATTCCAATGTTCGGTATACATTAGAATTGAAAGGAAATAAGTAATATAAAGTCCAAAATGCCCATTGTTGTTGTTAAAAGGAAAGACCAGACATTCATTTTAGGTTAAAAAAGAGAAGGATAATTTTGTCTCATCAGTATTTTTTTTTTCTTCCTAAAATTCCAAGAATTAAAATACCAGGGGACATGAGATTTTAATTCCACGAAAATGGGAGAATTGCAATTCCATGGAATTGCAATTCCCTCCAACCAAACTACGGAATTTAATGACTTTTGAAATTAGGTGAGAATTTAATGGGAAGGGAATTTAAAATTCCTCCAATCAAACGTCCTGTAAAAGTTTAAAAAGAAGTGAATATTTCATGCTTAATTTGTACACCAAAACCTACTCCTCACGTACTGCACCATGCATGCATGCATTTGCATCTTAGTTCCTCTCTCTCTCTCTCTCTCTCACACACACACACACACACACACACACACACATATATATATATATATATATATATATATATATATATATATATATATATATATATATCACCACTTAACATATAGTCATTAATGTGCAATCCAACTATGAACTTAGCCGCTTAAACATTTAGTTGAGATGAAACTCGTGGAGCACATGCTTTAATTACCACAACCATATGTACATTTACACATATATTTTGAATGCTACTGGCTCTATTACATTTTGAATCACCATAATTTGCTTTGATTCATGAATCATGATCAATATATATCAGTGCACAAATTAAATAATATTTTTTTGTACCAACAGGATTCTTTTTTTTTTTGAATGTCAACAGGATTCAATATACTTAAACATTTTAAAACATATTGGTAGGGAATACCCCGACCGACATGCCTTCGTTCTCTTTCTTATTGTTTTGCAGGTGACAGGTCGGCTTTCTTTGGAAGAACCCGGTCGGTTCCCGACCGGGCATTGCCCGACCGATAGCGTCAACCACCGAGCGGTAGCCCTTAGGCGAGAGTGCTGAGTAGAGACACGTGGCGGCACTAGGCGCTGACAGGCAGGGCACCCGGGAGGATGACACGTGGTTGCTACGTGGGAGGCATGCCGGACGGCCGGACTTGTGTCTCCGGCTCCGCGGCTATAAATACCCGCTAACGCAACAGTGTGAAGGACTTTTGGACGATCGATAGGTTGTTATCAGAGAATCCCGACCGCAGCCAGTCGGTACTCGGAACAGCCAAGTAGATTGTACTTAGGGCCTTTGCGTGATCAATAAAGTTCTTTACTTGCTTTAATTGGTCTCGTATTTATTGTTTTAATTACCGCACACGTGGAATTAACACTATCATTTTGGCGCCGTCTGTGGGGATCGGTGCACGAAAGCTACGTCAATCGACCACCGGTACCTCTTCATCAACACGATGTTTCCCTTCATGTACAACCTCAATGACTACGACCAAGCGGATGCGGCCAGCGACAATCAAGGTCATAATGTTGACCTTAATCTCAACCTCTCTCCACCGCACCCACCGGTTCACCAAGCCGCTCAGCACCAGGTACAATATGTTCAACCGGCATACCCGATGCCCGGTCAACCGGGATATCCTACTCCCGGTCAGCAGATCCCTTATCCCGAGCAATATCCATATCCTACACCTCCTCAACCTTATGGATATTGGCCCGGTCAGCCAATGTTTTATCCGTCCCTAGCCGGATATCCACCATTTATGCCTGCGTTCACGGCTCCAGCCGCCGCCCCTCCAGTATACCCGACTGCTAATGTAGAGCCGGAGCATCAGCCCACTTCCCGGGCTCGATGCTCGGCTCGTTCGCGGTTGGGGTTGGGGGGTGCTGATGCGATGGAGGCACCACGGCAGGATCCACAAGCAGGACTGGAGATTCCCGCCCGAGCGGAAGACCCCGAGCAGATTGAGCGGGAGGTAGCTTTTGATCGTCTTCGACCGGCGATGCGACAACGTTTGGGACCGGGTTCAAGCCGGCCAGCAACAGATGTGCCAATGCAGGATGTCAGCCAGGAGGCATCGTCTAGGCATAGCGGGTCGAGATCTCACCATCGACGACGCGCTCGGGAAGCAAGTCAGGCCCAGATGGCTGAGCTCAACGAGACCCGAGGATTGCTCTACAACCTCCAGGCGGAGTTTGCTCAGTTCAGAAACGAGCATCCCATCAGACCCCCGGTCGACCAGTCAACCTTGTTGAGAACACCTTTTACAGCGGAGATAATGGCTCAGCCCTACCCGCTTGATTTGAAGGTTTCCGGGGAGAAGAGTTATAATGGCCGTACGGACCCTGAGGTCCATGTCAACGATTTCTACGGCAACATGATGTTGAAGAGCGTATCAGACGCCGTAATGTGCAGGGCTTTCTACTCCACGTTAACCGGTCGGGCGGCGGAGTGGTTCCGAACGTTGCAGCCGGGCTCGATCGCTGATTTTAACGCCCTGGCGATCAAGTTCGTGAGAAAGTTCATTACCTCCAGGGTGATCAGAAAGTCTTACATGTACCTGGAGAAAGCCAAGCAACTGGAAGGGGAGAGCTTGATTGATTTTCTAGTCAAGTGGAAGGCCGCAGTGGCGGAGGTGGAGCCCATGGATGATCTGTAACACCCCGTGTTACGGCCATCAATCCCGGATTAATTATTTAATTAATCCCGTTAATAATAATTAAATATGATTTAATTATGTTAGGTTTACCTTAATTAATTAGTGAGGTCCACCATGAACCGTGGACCCTCGCCCGAATAAGAGTCTTAAGCCTATTAGGAATGAAGGAAGTAGGCCTTTTACTATTCAGATTATGATTAGGATTCTCTTTAATTAATATGGTCCACTATGGACCATGGACCCTTATCCCTAAAACAAGCCCTAGCCCTATGAGGAATAGAATTAGTAAACCCATACCATTCAGGCCCTAATTAGGAGCCTTAAATATATAAATAGGGAACTTAGGAGGTACCTAGAATCCCCACCACAATAATCTCTCACCACCCAAAGAGTTCCAAGAATTCCCCTAGGAGAAATCAAGAAATCAAGAAAGCTTAAAGAAAGATCCTTCATAGCCAAGGAATTAATTAAGGCTAAGAGGTAACCCATGTCTCAACAAAACCTATTTTCATAGCTATGATTCCCCCTTAGGGTTTCCCCCATATTATTGTGTATTGATGAGTTGTGATGATTATTATTGATGATTGATGTGATGATCCCATGGGGATCTTGATAATCTTGATATTGGGAGATTCTTGATAATTATGGTGTTCTTGATGATTATGTGGAGTTCTTGATGATTATATGTCGTTCTTGATAATTGTGTGGCGTTCTTGACGCTTATGTGTTATTCTTACCGAATCTTGCAATTAGAAGACGAATCTTATTCTTGTTGGTATAAAAGTAACTAGAACCCTAGGTTAATGTTCTTGTTGGCATTCTTGATGCTTGTGTGATGTTCTTGGTGCTTATGTGTTATTCTTACTGAATCTTGCAATTAGAAGATGAATCGTATTCTTGATTGATCTAAAAGTGATTAGATCCCTAGGTTGTATCGTATGATATTATTCTTGGGTTATCGGGTGGGGAAATCGCATGTTCGGGTGTTGATTATGTTTAGAAAAGCATGATAGGTTATATGCCGTTCGTTTCTCGTATTTGATCCGTTAATTGTCTACGTGTTGTTGTTAATTGCGTTGTAAAGTGTCTAAGCATGGTTTCGGGTTCCACAACGGTTCCCGGGGCGTAATTGTGTGATGAGAGTCAGTGGGGGGTAGGTGGGGGGGTAGGGGACCCGCCACCTACCCACGGCCGAGGCAGCCTCACCGGCAGCGGGCAGCTGCCCGCCGGCGACCCGCTGCCCGGAACAGCGAATCCGGCGGGCAGCTGGTGGGTGGCCCCCTACCCACCGGCTACCCGCTGTAAATTACCCCATCTTGGGTTCCTGGCTTCCCCGTTTGATGCTCCCCCGTTCCCCGTGGTGTCCCAACGGACTCCGTTTATCGTGCCTATGTCTAGTTTGATATTTCGGGTACCATTCGTAGGTTTATGAGTCTATTATATTGCATGCTAGTTGAATTGGTATCCCGTTGACCTAGGTGGAAGAAGTATGAACCCCTTAGGACTATTCTTAGTATGTGATGGATCACGCATAGGTTTTGTTATACGTTTTCTCCCCCTTCCCAATGTGCAATGTGGGTTGCATGTGCTTGCTATGTGTTACGTGTGTGTGTTACCCCAATTCGGTTGCGATCGGATTGGTTATCCTGAGCTGCGGTTCAGAAGCTGGCTGCGGTCAGATTGATACTCTTGGGCTGCGGTCCACTGTTTGGTTGCGATCAAACGTTTCTATATGAGCTGCGGTTCATCCTTTTCCTGGCTGCGGTCAGATGACATTCTCTTGGGCTGCGGTCCACTGTTTGGTTGCGATCAAACACTATGATGAGCTGCGGTTCATCGGTCGGTTGCGATCGACCCCTCCGTGTTGCGATACGGGGCAAGGTGCTGCGGGGCCGTGTCAGAGCTATATGCGCTGACCCTCATGTATGGGCATGCGATTGGTCCTGTGGCGCCAACAAAGCGTGTTATGTGTTGAGATATGGATGAGTTATGATTATGAGTATCCTGGGGATGTGACTATGGGTTTATACCGGGGACTGCTTACGTTGGGTTGTGGTTATTGCTATGCTTTATCTTATCTGCCTTATCTAGTGTGAACTGCATATGCTCGTTATAACTGCTGCTTGCGTCTGGCCTTAATTGTCGAGTCATTCCCGGTTTAAAAGCTAGAGTTCGTAGGATATATCTTCATGCTCAAATGGTTTTCGTATATCTATATATATCTCTATATGTATTGTATTTCAACGCGTTGGAGTGGGTTACCAGCATCTCTCGCTGAACAGATATATTTGGCTTTCAGGCACAGAAGATTAAGTCACTGGAGCGCGCTAGAACTCGGTGTGTAGAAATAGATAGTTTCCCTTTCGGCCTGCGTGCCATGCTTATACATTTATGCTTTGAGGATATTAGTTAGTTAGCCTGTGCATCTGGGTTCTCTAGCCCAGGTGTGGCATAGCACCCCGAACACTTGTATTATATTCTGGGATTTAATAAGATTCTACCTTTATTATAAGCTTTAAAAAGTCTTGAAAATCTGGGGTGTTACATGATCTCACAGCCATCAACATGCTCCATATAGCCTTCCGCGCTGGCTATCTTTATCAAGACTTTATTCTCCACCCCCCGACAACGTATGAGGAGGCCCTCCGAAGGGTCACAGATTACGCCAATGCTGGAGAGGCCAATGCAGTGAAACGCTCGCAGGAGGTCGGGACGTCGTCTCGTAAACCGGCCGGCCGGGCGGATCATCGGTTGGGTGATGATCATCCCCGATCCCGCACCAGGCCTGGTGAGTTTACGGCGCTTAACCGATCCGCGGCGGAGGCGATGCAGTACGCGCAGTCCTGCAACCTGATCAAACTCCCCCATCCCGGGCAAGATGGTCCCGACAAGTCCAAGCACTGTGTATACCATCGTTGCGACGGTCATGACACCGAGGAGTGTACCCAGTTGCGTCAATTGCTGGAAGACTTGCTCAACCTCGACAAGTTAGACAAGTGTGTGGGGAAAAGAGAAGAGGTGAAGAAAAACACCGATCGGAGAGACAACCGACGTTCCCATCACCGTTCCGATCGTTCTGATCGTGATGGACGCTCTGATCGATCGAGGTCCGAGAGACGAGATGACCGAAGGGACCCCGATCCCCCAACAAGCAGCCGGCCGGCACGCAAGCCGACGATCCACGTTATCTTTGGTGGATTGGATGATGCTTCCCGACCGAGGGAGAACTGCCCGGTCGCCATAGTGGATTCCCGAGACACCGGGAAAAGACAAAAAATGGAACCCATAATCTTTACTCTGGAGGATCAACCAAGCAGCGGTGATCACGGCATGGAGGCGCTCGTGGTCACCATCGACGTCAATGACACGGACATCCAGAAGGTTAGGGTGGACACCGGGAGCAGTGTCAATGTCCTTTATTTGGACGTATTTGAGAAATTGAAACTGGACAGGCGCGAGCTGACCCCGATCGGTGTACCCCTGTCAGGATTTACCAGGGCCCTTATTTACCCCGAAGGAAAAATTACGCTCCCGGTGGAGATCGGCACTCCCCCGAAGTCGATCAAAACAGAGTTGGAATTCGTTGTGGTCAACCTCCATTGTGTCCATAACATCATCTTAGGCCGCCCCGCCATCATGAGGATCGGTGGGATAATTTCAATGCCTCATATTTGCATGAAATTCCTCACCCCGAACGGGGTCGGTGTTGTCCGAGGCGACGTCCAATCCGCCCGGAAGTGTTATACCCGAGCGGTCAACAGGCGTGACACTGGCACGTTTTCTCGGGTAAACACGATCGTGAAAGAGGTCTCTAATGATCGAAAGGAGCAGCCCGAGCCCTCCGAGGAGATTGAGGAAGTTCCCCTGTCCGAAGACCGACCGGACAGGAAGATTAAAATTGGTCGGGCCCTTACCCCCGAGCTCAGAGCAGAAATTCTTGCGATCCTACGGGAGTTCGCTGACATCTTCGCGTGGGGGCCCGAGGATATGCCCGGGATCGACCGGACGGTCATCTACCATAAACTAGCCGTCGATCCCGCAACAAAGCCGGTCGTGCAGAAGACCCGACACCTTTCATCCGATCGCCGCGAGTTTTTTCGCGAGGAAGTCAAGAAGATGGCGGCGATCGAGCACATCCGACCAGTCATCTATCCCGAGTGGGTGGCTAACATTGTCCTTGTTCCCAAGCCACCGGCATGGAGGATGTGCATTGATTTTAAAGATTTGAATAAAGCCTGCCCTCTCGACCCGTATCCATTACCGAGCATCCATCAGATGGTCGAGAGACGGCCGGGGTTGAGCTGATGAGTTTCATGGATGCATTCAAGGGATACCACCAAATAATGATGCACCATGAGGATGAAAGCAAAACAGCCTTCGTTACCCCGAACGGCCTGTATTGCTACCGAGTGATGTCGTTCGGCCTCCGCATCGCGAGAGCGACCTACCAGAGAATGGTCAATATGCTCTTCGCTGATCTTCTAGGCCGAACGATGGAAGCTTACATCGACGACATGCTGGTCAAGAGTCGGGACCGATCTGACCACACTCGGGATCTCCGGGAGTGCTTCCAGATCATGAGGAAGTACCAGTTGAGGCTGAACCCAACAAAGTGCACATTTGCGATTCAGACCGGGAAGTTTCTCGGCTATATGATGACCAAGAGAGGGATCGAGCCCAACCCGGCCAAGGTCAAGGCGATACTGGACATGCAACCACCTTCTACCATTCGGGAAGTCCAGCAACTGACCGGTCGGTTGGCAGTGCTCAGCCGGTTCCTCTCCAAGTTAGCCGAGCGCGCTTTACCTTTCTTCAAGGTATTGCGTAAAGTTAATGGCTTCGTCTGGGACGATGAATGCCGAGCGGCTTTCGAGGAGCTGAAGGAATATCTCATGTCACCGATTGTGCTCTCGAAGCCTGAGCTCGGGGAGGAGCTAGACGTATACCTCGCCGTGTCCGATCGTGCAGTAAGCGCAGTCTTGTGCTGAACCGATCCGGAAGGGGTCCAGCGACCGGTGTACTATGTAAGCCACGCGCTACATGGTCCCGACCTCCAGTACTCCCGGCTTAAGAAGGTCGTCTACGCCCTTTACATTGCCGCGAAGAAGTTGGCTCCCTATTTCCAGGGTCAAGCAATTCGCGTGCTGACCGATCAGCCGATCGGACCAGTCCTCCGCACCGCTTCATCATCTGGCCGCCTAGTCAAGTGGGCGTTGATGTTGACCCAGTATGCAATAGAATACCGACCAAGACCAGCGATCAAAGGCCAAGCACTGGCGGATTTCTTGGTTGAGTGCACCGCGCGGGATACCCGACCCCCCGAGGTCGCGGACCCTGAGGCCGAGTGGTGGACATTGGCTACTGACGGGTCAAGCAGTAAAAAGAGAGCAGGAGGAGGAGTGGTGGTCACGAGCCCGAAGGGATTCAAGGTCTACTTCGTCCTGATGTATCAGTTCCACCCGACCAATAATGAGGTCGAGTATGAAACCTTTGTTAACGGCTTGCAATGTGCTCGGGACTTGGGGGCTGAGTATCTAAGGGCTCAAACGGACTCTGCGCTCGTGGTCGGGCAGGTACTCGGTGATTATGAGGTGAACGGCGAACGACTACAACAGTACCGAGACCTAGCCATGGAGAAGCTTGCTCTGTTCCGAGGGTATACCGTTCGACACATACCGCGACTGGACAATGCCGATGCAGATATCTTGTCCAAGTTGGCCCAAGATGCCCCGGGACACATGTCGAAGATAGCTCGGATCTTGGTGATCCCAAGGCACAGCATTCACCGACTGCCAGTCAATCCTATTCAACCGGCAGAAGACAATTGGATCACCGATCTAAAGGAGTTCCTCGAGCACGGTCGGCTCCCAAACGACCCTCAGCGTGCTCGGAAGGCCAAGCTTAGAGCCCCGAGGTTCCAAGTTTTGGACGGACGTCTTTATAGACGATCATACGGAGGCCCTCTTATGCGTTGCTTGACCGCATTCGAGGCCTATCTCGTAATGAAAGAATTGCACTCCGGCATCTGTTCATCACACCAAGGAGGCCGATCACTAGCTCGTCGGATCATGTTGATTGGGTACTATTGGCTGTGCCTCCAGCTTGACTGTGAGAAACTCGCTCGGGATTGCAAGACGTGCCAATTATATGCCCGAATGCCCGGACGACCGGCCACTTTCTATCAGCCGGTCACGACTGCAATTCCTTTCGCTAGGTGGGGGGTGGATATCCTGGGGCCATTTCCCCAACTAGCCGGTCGAAGAAAATTCGTCATTGTCGCCATCGATTATTTTTCCAAGTGGATCGAGGCCGAGCCATTAGCAACAATCACATCCCAACAATGTGCTCGGTTTATATGGCGCAATGTGGTTTCCCGCTTTGGCGTGCCTATGTATCTCATCAGCGACAACAGCCGCCAATTTGTAAGCCAGTATTTTCAGAATTTCTTAGCCACGATCGGGACAACCCATGTCCGATCGTCGGTGGCTTACCCACAGGGAAACGGACAAGTGGAGAACGCCAATCGGACGATTCTGGAAGGTCTGAAAAAGAAGCTACACTCGGCAGGTCGTAGTTGGGCCGATGAGTTGCCCTATGTTTTGTGGACGTATCGGACGACCCCGAGGGAAGCGAATTTGGAGACGCCGTTCGCCCTTGTCTATGGAGCTGAAGCTCGACTCCCGATCGAGGCTTGGATCCCGACCGCTCGAGAACGTAAATTCAACGCGGAGGAAAATGAGCACTCAATGGTTGTGGATCTCGACGGAGTCGAGGAAAAAAAAAGGAGTTAGCCGCTCGGCGTATGGCCGAGTACCAGAAGCGTGTAAAGAGCACTAAAGATGTCTGGGTCAATCCTCGTTACTTTCAGGTCGGGGATTATGTACTCCGTCGACGGGAGGCCAGTCAACCGCTGGAGGGAGGAAAGCTTGCGCAGAACTGGGAAGGGCCGTACGTCATCAGTGCAGTAGTGTGGTCGAGAACATATCAACTGGAGACAACAACCGGTCGGGTAATCGAGGGGACTTGGAATTCCGAGCACCTCGTTATGTTTAGGCATTAACCTATTTTTTTATATATTTTGACGAATTGGGGGCTCAACCTGCGCGTTTATTTCGTTCGTCGTTTTTTTTGTAAATTCTTTGTAAATAATTTCCTAACCGTCTGCGTACGGGAAAATTCAATGTATATACGTGATTGCTGTAATTTGGGGCAAACAAATAATACCCGGAGTATTCGGGTTGTCGAACCACAGAGAGGTGGTGTACTAATCACTAGCTACTAGGTTACTCATATGAAACTAATCCGAACAAAACTTGAAGGTTGATTGATTGCATAAAATAATAAGCAGAATAAAATAAGTAATAAGATTTTGTAGACAATAGAGCAAAATAGGATTCTTGGGATCACAATGTTTAATCACCTAGTGCCAATTAACATTTGTAATATTTGGTTTGGAATTAAGATTTGTATGGGAATGCAAAGTGGAATCGAATTACTCCCGTAATCTCTATTCCTGGTGAATTTCCACTCCCATGGCTTAAACACCCAATAAGATCAAAGATCAGCATTCAATTATTCCTAATTACTACCATCTCCCGATGAGCAATAATCTAGAATAAATTTCCCCTAATAAGTTCCCCTTTCCCAAGGACCAGCCATTAGGTGCAATCGTGTGTGCCCTAATTTATGCCTCAATTCCCATTGGTGTCACAAATATGACTATGAAGCTAGTAATTTAGGCCTTTAATTACCAACAACAACAGGTTAAAAACAAGACTGCAACACAAATCATAAAACCAAACATAAATATATTAAGAAATTAACGAACTAGGCACATAGGTTCATAAACAAATTCACCCAAAAATCCCTAAGGAATTTAGCCAAGCATGGCTAAATTATACATAGCAAATATAAATAAAGAATCACAAATCATCAAAAGAGTACAAGAATTGACCAAGCGATTCTCCCGAATCTCCGTGGCTTCCTCCTTGCTTCCAAAGATAACTTGAGCCTCTTGATTTCTCTCTTTCTTCTCTACAAAGAACTCTGAAAATCTCTCGGGTCCCCTTAGGGTTGAGGAAGGAGGGATTTTATAGTGGGTACAAAGTTGAGATGAAATAGGAATCTTGTACCAAATTGGACTCAAATTCTAATTCCTATATTTAAATAAAGAAATTGCCGTCTTTAATGATATTTAGAATTTGGAAGATTCCTTGAATTGCTAACTTTTAATATGGAGATATGAGCCTTGAAATCCGTGCAATTGATATTAGGAAAAGAAATCTCGCGCTTGTATTGAATTTTGCCCAGCTGCGCCACTTTAGGCGTCTGTTTTTATCCCAGAAATAGACGCATATTCTCTCGACGCGTCGAGAATTTTCTCCACGCGTCGAGACTTCCTGTGCGCGAATTAGTTAGCTACTGGAAAATTTCGACGCGTCGAGTCCACTGGGCCCCGAACTCATCCAAAATTGCTCCAAACTCATCCTTGAACTCCCCTTGGTCATATCTTTGACCTAAAATGATTCAAAAACACTAACAAACATCGTAAAACATTCAAAACAAGTGTGAACTATAATTAAATGATAATAGCAAGGAAAACATGTATTAAATAAGAAAAATTAAAGAACTTAATTACTGAGATGATTCAAAATAACCATAAAACAAGCACATATGTGATAACATCAATACGATCGGTGATTGCTAGACCGTTTACATACGGCGGCCCGATCGATTTTTCTTACTATTTAAGATTGTTGGTCATTCAGTCCCGCTCGAGCATCGTCCGATCGAGACTCCGCCGCAACGACTAAGGGGCTCTACGCTCCATATCACCTCTCCCTCAGCTTTACTGATAGGGGTACCTAACCAGGCTCTAATAGCCTTCTGACTTATGGCTCTAATAGCCATTAACAACTCAACCGGGCGATAACGTCGACCGGTTAATTGCGCTCCTCTTCGGCGGACATCAGGGTCACGCCACCGATCGGGAAAGCCAGAGCTCACAGCAGAATTCTCCGATCCGTCCAACTTCTGTCCACAATTGCACCCACTCGTACCTCGAGCGTACAATAGTGTGGAGGCTGGGACTAAGGCCTAATGATCGGGAACACCCCGAGCAGAAAGGCCAGATTTTCAAAAATTAAATTATCGACAAGGCCAAGTAGTCAGGATAATCCCGAACGGATAGGCCTTTAGGTGTCGATGATATCAGGCCAGTCGATTAAAGTGTTCGTGACCAGGCTGTTAGGCCATACGGTCGGGTTTTCGATTAGCATACATGCAAAGCAAACGAAGCGTAAAAAAGACTAATGGCAAAACTTAGAGGAATTGTCATTAAAATTAAAGAGTGCCCGGTACAAATTCGGGACCGGGCTCCCGATCAAGTTCATTACAAAAATAAAACGAAGAAATTACAGGCTTCATTTCTTCGCGGCCTCGGCAGCATTCGGGTCGGCGGCTTCTACCCCGGACAGCTTGTCAGCAGCGGCCCCGCTCGGCTCAACAACCTCCACCTCGGGGTCATATGGGTCTAGTCCGGGGTCGGGATGGCGGTCGGGAGGGTGGTCAGGACCATCTCGAGGTCTTCACCCTCGAGCGCCTCCTTCATGTTGGCCTCGGTCCTTTCTCTCATATTGCGCTGCCCGCACTTGTAGGCCCATTGACCGAAGGCCCAAAATAGCTCGTCCACGATCACGTTTTTCCGCATCTGCCGAATGAATTGCATGCCCGGCTCGACCTCGCGGAAGAAATGTTGGATTGCCTCGCCCGGGTCGCTCGTCCGGGCTTCGAGCTCGGTGATTTTCTTGACCGCTTCTTGCCGGGCATCCTTTTCCTTCTGCACCGCCTTCAAGAGTGCAGCCCGCTCTGTCCGAGCCGTCTTTAGAGCGTCCTCAGACTTCTTGAGGTCGGTGGACAGCTCATCCAACTCCTTTAGCCGCTGGTCGGCTACCTTCTTAAGTCTTGTGGCCTCGTTGGCCAACAACGCTTGGCCGTGCAGGGCCAACCCGATTCGGGACGCCTGTAAAATCAGCACGTTAGCCTGACTGGTCATACTTACGATTAAAAAATGGAAAGAAGAATCTCTTACCTCAGCCAGCTCGCGACCGAGTCTTTCAGCCAGCTGGGACGGGGTCAGCTTGGCTAGATCTATCTCGATCTGCGCCTGATTGCTGTTGGACAATTTTGATTATTTATAATATCCACGCAAGTGCACGAGTCACTGTAGTAATACGGTGCAAAAGCAAGGGTCGAACCCAAGAGGAATTGTAACAATGCAATTTAATAACTTGAACTTAAAATAACTTAAACGAAAATGCTAAGAATGAATGTAAAGACGAAAACCAATTCAAATGCTAAAATGATTAAACCCAAAACTAAAAAAAGCTAAGTAAAGAGTTAGCATGCACCATCTGGGACAAATAACAATCAGAATATAAAAGCTTAGGAACAAGAATAAAATTAGCCAGATTTCAATACAATCAATCTTAGTATAAATCAAAAGATAGAACTTAATGCAATTGGCAAAATTAAACACTACAAAATTAACAATGTATAATGTAAATAGCAATAGTTGAATCACAAAGCATAATCTTCCTAACGTAAAACACAAAATAAATTAATAAATTGAAAGAATAAAAGAGAATGAAGAAACACAAAATAAATTAACAAATCAGAAGGATAAAGAGATGAAGAATTGTAGTAAGAAACTACTACTGCCAATCTAAATTAAACCAAATGGAAACTTCTAATTAATTATCTAAACAAATTGAAATCTTTGCTTCCAAACCATAACACGTTGTCAAGACTGCTGCTTCACCAAAATTAATTGCCAACGCCCCAGATAATCGCCGAATGGAATTAAACCGCTGCCCAGACCAGAATCGTTGCCGCCGAACGCCAAAACCCAATTGTACCAAAACAGCCGCTGATCAGAGTTCTCGAATGTCGCCACCGGAATTGGTCTGGGGCACCCTGATGATGAAGATCTTCATTATCTCCACCTTTTATATTGCTTAGCTTCCTCCGATCTCTGCCATGAATTAGTCACGCCATTGCCCTAGAACTAAGGAGAAACCATGGACAATTTACTCTAACGTTAGAATCGGTCGCCTTATTATTCTGCAAATCTTCACCGCTCATCTCCGTTCAGTTGCTGACTAGAGAAAGGAAGAGAACCATCTATTTGTTCGCCGCACTGCACAAAATTAAAGGCTTCGACTATTCTTTATTTAAATAAATAACAATTAAAAGCTTAAATAAATTAGCAAGTCCATATTTAATTGGTTTACATTTGTTAAACTCATACTGAACATGTACTACTACAAAAACTATAATTATTATTAAATTAGGTTAAGAAATTATTGGATTGACAAATTTTAATAACAAAATTAATTTAATAACAAAAACAACCCTAAAAATTAATAATATTAATAAAAACTACTTATAGCGATAATAAATAAAAATAACTAAAAAAAAATCAATTATTACAAATTAACTATAAAAAGATTATTTAAAATAACAACAAAAATAATGTTTATCAATTGCCGATCCGGGACAGGATTGAAGCGTCAGCCATGATTGGCCCGATCGCGGGGCTCGGGCTGGCCTGCCTCTTTTGCCGCTTGCTGGGGACCGTCTCTTCGGCTGGTTTTTCCACCGCCTTCCCCTTCGCCTTCTGGCTGGTCACTCGGGTGACCAGAGTGTCGGAGGAATCTAGGATGCCTCCTTCGGCCGTGGTGACCGTGGTGGTGGAGCCCAAAGGTCGGGTGGTCAGGATGGAGCCCCCTCCGGACGACCCGGCGGTCGTTGTTTTCTTCTTCCCCAAAGATATCTTCGCCCGGGGAAGAGACTTCGGGGCTGCACCGTCGAAACGCTTGGACGCCATATCTGCAAAAAGAAACAAAGTTGGTTAGCTCGAGAATAACACGTCGTTCGGGGAGTTAGGATCGGGAGAATTAGTTAGGGTTAGACCTTTCTTCTTCCGTTTACCCCGATCGGGGGCATCCGCTATCGTCACGTCCATCGGCACGGGCTTGTACTTCTCCGTCAGATCGTAGTTCAGGGGCGGTAGTTGGGCTGCTTCGAGGCTCTCGGCCGTCCTGAAGATCTTGTACTCGTGGATCTCGCTCGAGATCCTAGTCACGGCATCCCGGAGAGCCGGAGTCTCGACCAGCGTAACTTGCTTCCGGAAGTGCGTGCTCCAGACCCTGTCGATCGGGAGGATCCACGGGTCATACTTGACCAAGAAGATCCTCCTCTTCCACCCTTTGTTATTCCCGGGCAGGCTCGCGATCGAACACATTCCTTCTCAGGATTGCACCATCAGAAACCCGCCTCCGTAGTTGCCCGAGAGAGTCTTCACTTGGTAAATGAAGTTGAAGAGCTCCATCGTGCAGGCCACCTGGTGCCGAGCGCAAATTTGGGGAAAACACGCTATTATCCGATGCGAGTTCGGGTAGATTTGGGCCGGCATGACCTGATAATAGCCCAGGAATGCGGTCAAGAGGGCAGGGAACGGGAAGGCGATCGGGGCCATTAGGGAGTCGTAATGCATCCCAATCCATTTGCCCCGATGGCGGTCGATGACGTTCCCGAGCCGCCGGCTGGTGTCGAACTCTACCCGACCATTAAGCCTTTCGCGATCCGCGATGCTTCTCCTTTCGTCAGTTCGCTCATTTGCTGAGCGACACTCTCGCTGTTTAGAAACTCGAACCCATCATCTGCTGGAGCGGTCGGCTCGGTCACTTCTTCCTCGACCGGCTCAGCCGCGTCCGCCTGATCATCCTGTCGAGGGGCGGTCTCCGGGTGATCCCCTATCACCCGGGTCGGCGTTTCCCTAACGCCCCCGGTCGGGAGACCTCGTCCACTAGTGGAGGTCTCCTCGCTACCACTGCTCGAGCTTCGAGAACCGCTCGAGCTGGACCCCGATGTCCCGCTTGAACTGGACGACTCCTGCTGCTCGGGGGCTCGCTCAGGAGCTTTCCCCGGTCGTTGGACGACCTCAGGAGAATATGACATAATGTCTATCTCCTTTTCGCTGATCTGTTCGACCTCGTCGTCGTAATCCGCAACTGATGCGTTCTGGCTATCCGAGTTCGACATTCTGACTACCTAGAGGTCGGTCGGGATTAGTTAGGGGCTCGGGAGGACTGGGTCGAGGTTATCTAAGCCTATGCTAATGGCGTTAAAAGTAAAGCAATATTTAAAAGCTAAGAGACAGAAGACTTACCGATTGGAGGCACTTGTTGAGGAGACTTGAAGTTTGGTTTGCTCGACTGGTCTGCTGAATTGGTTGCTCGGGACTCTCTGAGGGTACCGATCGATTCAGAAGATTGGAGAAAGTTCAAATGAAATCCTCAAAGGCCTATTTATAGGGGAGCATTTGGGCGGGAAACCAATCAGCTCGCGTGACACGATCGTTCCTGACTTCGAGGTGACCGTTGCGGTCTCAGAGGCTGGCAGTCGTCGACACGTGGCGAGAGGGAATGACAGCTGGCCGGTCGGTTTGGCGGCAGACGTTTGGACTTCTCCATCCCGCCCCATTTTTTCCAGACGGTAAAAAAAGCACGGGCTGGGGGGCTCTTGGTAGGGAATACCCCGACCGACATGCCTTCGTTCTCTTTCTTATTGTTTTGCAGGTGACAAGTCGGCTTTCTTTGGAAGAACCCGGTCGGTTCCCGACCGGGCATTGCTCGACCGATAGCGTCAACCACCGAGCGGTAGCCCTTAGGCGAGAGTGCTGAGTAGAGACACGTAGCGGCACTAGGCGCTGACAGGCAGGCCACCCGGGAGGATGACACGTGGTTGCTACGTGGGAGGCATGCCGGACGGCCGGACTTGTGTCTCCGGCTCCGCGGCTATAAATACCCACCAACGCAACCGTGTGAAGGACTTTTGGACGATCGATAGGTTGTTATCAGAGAATCCCGACCGCAGCCAGTCGGTACTCGGAACAGCCAAGTAGATTGTACTTAGCAACTTCCTACTGCGCCTCCCAAAACGACGTCATTTTGCGAGGCGCGCGGCGCACAGTGCTACGCGCGCCGTGGTGTAGGGTATAACGATTGCATAATTATGCCGCTCGATCACAAGGGACTTGTTTGGTAAAATAGTTAGATTATCAGCTAATTTTTTGATTTATTTGATCACTATTAATTGTTTAACTTAGTTAAAAAATCAATATAAATGTTTGATTAATTAGCTTTTTATAACTTCAAAATGTTAAAATTCAAAAAACTGTTCAAAACAACTTTTTCAATTAACTTTTTGAGAAAAAATAATTATACTAAACAACTATCTAATAAATTATATTAATAATAGTCAAGCTCTAAAACCTGAACAACAAAAAGAAAAAGGAATCCAACCGAAAAATAATCAATACGATCAGACTTCCCGAGCTAACTCATTGATAACCCTATTTGCAGACCGTTTAGCAAATAAAAAGCTGAGAGTAGAAAAGTTTCTAGCTAATTTCTTAACATCACTGATTAATAGATCAAAAGAAGAACACAAGGCGTGGTTGTTGAATGTTGATGCATCTCACGACATTAATATAGTCCGTCTCAACTTCAATATAATATGGTCGGATTCAGATTAGGTTGGGCAGTCATGATTTTTAAATGAGACTAAAAAGACGATGAAATGTGATAAGATTAATCATTTTGTTTGGGAGTATCTTTGAGTTAATTGTGGGACAATTGTGGCAAAAGGCTTAATTAGTGATCTGTCGTGTTAATGGACTTTTGATCCCGTTCAAGCTAAGTCCTATCAATAACGGCAAATTATGCTGTGTATCCGTATGCACCATGATGCAAAAATGACGTCATTTTAATAAAACGTGCGTCTCTCTTTAAAAAAAAATCAGGTTCGATTCTCAGCAACAACATATGAACTAAAATTCCAGAATCGATGAACTATAATTCCATAATCTAATCTATGAACTAAAAATTCCAGAATGAATGAACTAAAATTCCAGAATTTATGAACTAAAATTTCAGAATCGATGAACTACAATTCCAGAATCGATGAACTATAATTCCAGAATCAATGAACTATAATTCCATAATCTATGAACTAAAATTCCATAATGAATGAACAACATAACGCTGTTGCTAGGAATCAAACCTGATTTTTTTTAAAGGGGAGACGCGCGTTTTTAATAAAACGACGTCGTTTTTGCATCCGTATGCACCATGCATGGTGCATACGGATGCACAACATAACTATTCATCAATAACAATAGTTATGCTGTGCATATGTATGCACCATGCACTACTACAGAATTAGCATATAACGTCGACTATATACATAACCGACGTTAAAACCTTTATGTATTTTTTTAAAAAAATAAAACATATAACGTCGGCTATTAGGAAATAGCCGACATTATAAAAAAAATAAAAAATAAATAAATATACTACGACGTCGGCTATCTATTTAGCCGATGTCGTAGATTATTTTATTACTTTTTTTAAAAAAATATTCCATATATAACGTCGGCTATATCCTAATGAGGAATAATGTGGTGGCCCTGTGGCTTGATGATTCTAAGAGCTGGACATGTAAGCTCTAAGGTTTGATTGATTATGCAAGAGGAATACTGGAATGGAAATGCAGGTTGAGATCTCTGGAAGGTGGAGGAATAAGGACCTCTGGTATGATGAGAGCTGATATCTGATCCATATACAACAGCAACCTGAAGCTTTTAGTGGAAGGTGACTGCTGGCCAGATGTTTGATCCCTTCCTGGGAGAGGATAACTCTGGTTTTCTTGAGGTTCTGCAGATTAGATGTATGAGATGGAGGAATAAGGAGGTCCACCTTGTTGGGTGGACTCTTTGTGATAAGATTGAAGATCTGATCTGAGTCTGAGTGCTTGCAGCTACAATTCAAAGCTTTTAAGTGGAGTTTTGTAGCTGCCAAGTGGTTGATCCTGTTATGAGAGATGAGACCCTTGTTATGCAAATCTGAGAATAGAGTTGAAGGTGGCTTATCTAGAAGCTGGTTTGCTGCTGCAGTGTACTAATGAGGTAACTTTGGCTGATTCACATGCTGTGATCTGTGAAGATGAAGCCACACCCTTAGCATTCTTTATTTGGCTTGCAGGTGTTAATTGATCTGAGCTGAAATGTAATTTGGAAGAAGAAAGCTAAAACGGAGGAATAAGGACCTCTGAAACCTGGGTAGAATTTTGAACAAATCTTGATGGAATCTGGTTTGAAAGTTGGTACATGGTTTAAGCAAGATTGGCTATCTGCCAGCTAAGTTGAGAGTAGTGGAGGAATACGGAAGGTCCATCAAGGCAGAAGCAGAAAGCTGAAGCTTGACCTGATGTTGCAACATCGGAACATTTGAGTTTGAGGGTCTGATCTGAGTCTGAGTGGAATAAGGATGCAAGCTGAACATGATTCTTTGAGCCTGCAGAAGTAGACTGAAGCTCTGAGTGGAAGTCTATCTCTGCCTTTGGGAGGAATAAGGAGGTCCACCTGGCTTGGTGGACTCAGGAACAATGCTGGTTAATAATGGTGATTTATGAGATTCTGCAACTCATCTGAATTCTGAGATCGAAGGTCTGACCTGAGACAATGCTTGTTTTAATTTTAAGAGTTTGATGCATGAAGATGATTTTGAATAGCAGCAAAGGATCTGAGGTGAGTTGTAGCAGCATCCTGAGACTATAAAGGTGGAGGGACGCTGGTCCCAAGATGCTGATCTCTCATTGGGAAATGATGCATCTTGGTTTTCTGATCTCAAAAATGAGTTTAAAGAGATGTATTGAGGCCTTTTGACATATAAGAAGATTTTAGCAGCAGTTTTCTTGAAGTTTATGGATCAGGATGTAGAGCAAGTCTGGGCCTAAAGCTTATATAGTTGAGGGTGGTTGCAGTTAGGAGGTGATCTCACTCTGGGAAATGAGGCTCCTAGTTCTGTTTGAGCCTTTAATAGATGGTTCTTTGGGAGGGGGTAATAAGGAGGGACACTTACCTAGTGGTCTAGTTTGAGTTGGTTTTGGTTTTCTAAGTGATACCCTGAACAGAAGCAGAATCTGAGAGGAAGAAAATGTTTGGTTAAGTGATGATTTTGAGTCTTGAACTGATTTGCTATATGAGATCTTGATGATAGAGGAGTTTGAACCTGGGACTAAAAATCCCTAGTCTGATCTGCAATTTGCAGCAGATGAGGTTGTGGATCTATGATCTATAAGTTCAACAGTCAACAGTCAATATTGCTCTTTTCATTGCTATTGTTGGAATCAGATTTTCAGTTCTTATAAGTTCTTCTTTTCCCTGCTTTTGTAGTGCGCAGCACTCATTGGAGATTTCAACAATTGGAATCCAAATGCTAATGTTATGACTCGGGTATGCATTTATTGGTTCAGTTCTGATACTTAGTTATTCTGTTTGATTGGCATCTATTGGTGGGAGATTGAGAGCCTTGTTGTGGTTTAGCTTAATTCTTGAGCTATGCTGATGGTCTTTTATTGCTTCATCTGCATGTTTATTAGCTCAATGCTTCATATGGACATTAGTTGGTTGGACATGTTCAATGATAAAAACAATCAATTTCTTTCGAGTTACATATTTCTTTTTATGGTTTACCCATCCACATCTTAATAGTTGGTCTGTTTTATTTTCCAATTTTGACTTGATTAGGCACTCTAGGAAGCTATGATGAAATAAGAATTAAATAAATGAAATAAGAATTAAATAATCAGTTAATTACTTAATTTACTGCTTGAGAGGGAGAAAAATTATATGTAGAGACTTGCATTAATTGCATTGTTTCAGATATTGAATAGGCTTTCAATGAAAATTTAATTAATATTGTAATCTCAAGAAGCACCATAAATAACAAAAGCATATCAAATAGACTTTCATTGTAAAGCCAGAGATTTAATTAATGTTGCATCGTTTCATATTTTCTATTAATCGGGAATCGAAATCCTTAATCCTAATATCATAACATTTAATAACTCCATTAATTCAATAAATGTAATCCTTTGTTATGGGCGGAAAAAAATAGCTATTTTATTTTTCAAATGTTTTTTTTTATTATTATTATTATTTTTTTTTTTTTTTAGTAAAGGATGTTGTCACTATTTTATATTTATAGCTAGTAATAATAATAATAATGTTGGTAATTAATTGTAACATTAATTACTTTCCAAACCATATAGCTTTATTATAGTTAAGATTTGTCTTAGGTTATGGATAAAAATAAAAATAGAAAAGAGAAAAAAAAATTGTGGAAGAAGGTGTCATGGTAGGAGCAGACAACATTACACTACATAGGATTTTTCTAGTATGATTCTTATTAATATCTACCCATTACATAAGATTTTTCTAGTATGATTGATCTTTTCTTATAATTTTGGTCAATGCACACATTCACATAATAATTGCTAGCCTTTTCGTTCGTCCAAAAAATTACAATGCAGAATATTGTTGGTTCTGCTAACGAAAAAGTGACACCTAAGATGCTTACATTTCAGTGTTTTGACTACTAAAGGTCAAATCTCTTGTCTCAAATTAAAAATCTCTATATTTTGATCTGACAAGATTGTGGATGTATAAAATAAATCACAATATGGAACCACCATTACAAGAGGGGTTTGATGGAACCCTACTAATAAGTTAGGAAATATACAAGCTAAGTATGATTAGCCGAACGAGACCAGTCAAAACTAACGATCTCCGACCATGGTTAACCTCATTTTCCTATCAGGGTTCCCGACTTGAACAAGCTCTCGATAGACTACACTTTAACTCATATCATACTAATTGTTATTGATAGGGCAAATTATGTTTCCATTAGTATACACCATGCATGGTGCATACGGATGCAAAAATGACGTCGTTTTATTAAAAACGCGCGTCTCACTTAAAAAAAATCAGTTTTGATTCTCAGCAACAACATTATATTGTGCATAATTTGAACTAAAATTCCAGAATCGATAACTAAAATTCCAGAATCAATAAACTAAAATTCCAAAATCTATGAACTAAAATTCCAGAATCTATGAACTAAAATTCCAGAATGAATAAACAACATAATACTGTTGAGGAGAATCAAAACTGAATTATTTTTTTAAATGGGATGCACGTTTTTAATAAAACGACGTCGTTTTTGCATGCACCATGCATATGCTTCTCAGACTGCTATTTCATCATCTTTAATAAAATTTATACGGAGTATTTCTCAACATCATCATCACCTCGTTTCCCATCAGAAAGTGATATTTCATCATCCTTCCCAGACTGCTCGTGGTCAGATAAACTCTTTTCCATGATTTCTTTTCGTTTGCCTTCAGGAAAATTAGGAAAGCTCAATCATATTTTACATTCAATAATAAACTGAAAGTGGTTTACTGGTTTTTAGACTAGCTTTAGAACCAATGCATCAATAGCAGGAAACACTAATACAAATCGACGATCATAACTGATTCAAACCTTTATTTGATTCGAAATAATCAATGATTATAATGTAGCATGGACTCATTGTAATTACTAACTAATGTACGTAAATAAATGCAAGTTCACACATTTTTCTATAGACTCATTATAATCACTAACTAATGTAAATAAATGCAAGTTCACACATTTTTCTAATCCACTAATCTATGTAATATTGCACCTTTGCTTAAACAGGTTAACCCCAGGTCCCCAGCCATACTTACATAAGGAAATTTGAATTCTTACAAAGTCTAGCATACCTAGATAGAAGAGATAATGCAATTAAATTGATCAAGTTAATGAAGTAACTAAACTGCAAAATGCCAACTGTAAACTGCAAGCTGGAAAACACAAAACGGTTGACAATTAAATATAGCATTAAAAAAAATGCTAAAGACTTAAAATGAAATTCCAGTTTTAAACTAAAATTGGAATGAAATTCCAGTTTAAACATCCCAGTTTCTGGAATGTTTCTCCAATAAACACTAAACATAACAAACAAATGGTAGGGGTGAGAAGCGGAGAGGCAGAAGCACAGGCTGAGACGGAGATGGAGTGATAGATGGACAGATGGTTTCTGGGTGGAGTCGTGGAGAGACGAAGAGATTTTGAGATGAGGAGCGCGCAAATTATGCTGTGCAACCGAATGCACCATGCGCATGGTGCATTCGATGCAAAACGACGTCGTTTTGGTTAAAAAATGCGCATCTCACTTAAAGAAGAAATCAGGTTCGATTCCCGGCAATAACATTTTTATATATCCAGAAATTCATAACTATATATCCGAAAATTCATAACTATATATCCACAAATTCATAACTATATATCCACAGTGAATGAATTAATTAAAAATCCACAATGAATGAATGAATGAAGTAAAAATCCACAATGAATGAACAAAATATCCACAATGAATGAACTAAATATCCATAAATTCATAACTATATATCCAGAAATTCCATAAATTCATAACTATATATCCACAGTGAATGAATGAAGTAAATATCTACAATGAATGAACTAAATATCTACAATGAATGAACTAAATATCCATAAATTCATAACTATATATCTAGAAATTCATAACTATATATCCACAATAATGTTATTACCGAGAATCGAACCTGATTTCTTTTAAGTGGGACGCGCGTTTTAGTCAAAACGACGTCCTTTTGCATCGTATGCACCATGCGCATGGTGCATTTGGTTGCACAGCATAACTATTGTGAGGAGCAAGGGAGGGCTGAGTTCTGAAACCATATCATCATAAAGAGTTTATATAGGTAGGTAATTCGGGTTTTTGGATTTAAAATTTAAAATTTAGGCCCAGAATCCGAACCCACTTAATTACTTTTTTTGCTTTCTTATAACGGGTTCAGCCCGTTGGCCCTCTAATTCGACCCGAACCTAAATGGGTCGAACTCGCGAGTTTTTCGAGTTAGACCCGCTTTGTGCCCACCCCTACCTCGAGGCGTCACATCCGGGCTGTGGTGAAGAGCTGAGGCGCTGGGTGAGCCGGTGCATGGATGAGTGCTACGAGCACTACGACGTTGCGGTCACCCGAGTGGGAGAGGGCATTGAGGGATTACAAGCATCAGGAGTACAGTGACGCTGACGATAAAGTTGCCATTTTTTTTAATTTCTTCTTCTGCTTCTATCTATTTGGAATAATAAGATGATTGGGCTGCACCATGGATGATGAATGGGAAGAGGGAGAAAGAAAGTAGTAGGAGAATGATAATGCAAGGATCCGATAAAGTTGCCATTTTTAAAAATTTGTTCTTTCTGATCTGTTTAATTACAATAATAAGATGTTCTTAGCTTGCTTCTATCTTGTACGGGATGCCATTTTGGGAGATAAAATAGGATAGGATCCATTTTAATTTCTTGCTATTTTGTCTCTATGACACTATTTATATATAAATTTTAAGTAATACTTTAAAATTATCACAATTTAACATTCAACAAAAAAACAGTTAATTTGCAAACAATTGAAGAGTAAAAAATAATGACAATATAATCGACTAATAAATAAAAGTATTATTTTCTTATAATTTATGGACAAAAAGTATCATTTTACTTTTTCTTTATGATCACTAATAATGAAACTATCAAAGAGAAAACATGCAAACATGTATTTTATAGTATTACTAGTAATTCACATGCGATGCACGGGAAAAAAATTATGTTATTATAAATATAAATAAAAAATAAAAAAATAAAAATATTTTAAATTGTTTAATATAATAATATTTTTGAGCTTCCATTGGCCAAGTATTTATTATTTTTATAGAATACAAAATTACAATTAAAATTTTGTATGGTTAATATAATCTCTAATTATGTACATATTCAAATAAATTTATACAGAGAATTTACATAATTACATTGATTTATTCTTAATTGTATTTCATCTATATTATAATTTTCACAATACGAATAATAACTAAGATAATTACACTTAGAAAGCAAATTTCAAATTTTGTATGAGTAAATTTAAACTCTAATTGAACATATTTTTTATATGATTATATAATATATTCTTTATGCACATGTCATTCCATAAACCCAAATGTCATTCTATAAGAGCATCTACATCAGTTGGAGATATTAAGGAGAGAATGTAAGAGTGAGTAGGAAAGAGAATAATGTGGAATAGGAGGAAAAATAAAAATCAAAACTGATTTTATAAAAAAAAATATAGAGAAAATTTCAATTTTGGTCCATTGACTATTGCACTCGTGTTAATTGCAACACTTGACTTTCAAAAATGTTAATTTTGTACCTTGACTATGCAATTTCTATCAATTTTGGTCACGCCGGCCAAATTACCGGCCAAATCTCACCGAAAAATCTTAAACATTTTTAAATTTTTTATTCATGGGGGCAAAACAGTCATTTTATGGTTAAAAAAAATTAAAAATTATTTGCTTCTTCTTCTTCCTCAACACCTCCGGTGCCAACATTCTTTTCCGCCCTAAGCTCTCTTACCTTAGGCAAAATTCACAGTAAATGTATTAATAATTGATGGAATTTAGGATCAGATTAATATTGCCAGTGAGATTTATCAGATTGTACGATTTCTTGTTAATTTCAGTCGGATTATTGATTTGATTAGAGACTTCAAATTTCGAAAGCTCTATTTATCTTCAGTAATCCTGTGTTGAGAAGGAATGGAGATGAAAGTGCATGAATCTGTATGGTGAGGCGATGGTGCGACGAACGACGGCAACAGAACGAGCAGATTAGCAATCTCGAACCTGCGTCTTCCACTGAAAAAGGGTTGGGCGCAGGTGAGTGGGTGGGTGTTGGGCGCAGGTGGGTGCGTGGGTGGGTGTCGTCGCTTCTGTGATCTGAGAGGGAGTGAAGGGTTGGCGGTTTTGGAGTCTGAACTGCGAAGCAATTTAATTTAACGCAATAGGAGAACTTTAACGCAATCTGAACTGTGAAGCAATTTAATTTAACGCAATAGGAGAACTTAATGCAATCTGAACTGCGAAGCAATAGTTACTGTTTTAAAAAGAATCTTTATGTCAATTTAACGCAATAGGAGAACGAAGGTTGTTGGTCGCCGAAAAGAAGAAAGAACAAATGAGTGAAATGACTAAAATACACCCATTAGTTGACCTATTAAATTTTTCCGGTGAGATTTGGCCGGCAATTTGGCCGGCGTGACCAAAATTGATAAAAATTGCATAGTCAATGTACAAAATTAACATTTTTGAAAGTTAAGTGTTGCAATTAACACAAGTGCAATAATCAGTGGACCAAAATTGAAATTTTCTCAAAATATATATATATAAAGTAAGCATGTCATTTCTCTATTGGTTCTCTCTCCTCCATCATTAATTCTTTTTTTTGGGCAGAGTAATATCCCAACCTTTGCAGATGCTCCCCATCCCTTCTCTCTCTTGGTTCTCTCTCTGCCACCATGACATTTTAGCCTCAAAAGTAGTGAATTCTCCCCCATTTCTCCTCTGATGTAGATGCTCTAAGTCCAAGACCACTTTTTGTGGAGATAATTCAAATGTATTTTTTTTTCTTTTAAAAGTCTTTAAGTTTAGAAATCTAGAAAAACATTAAAGACCCATACGATATATACATTTATATATATTTAAATTTTTATTAATAAATGATTTTTTTTATTATTCTGAAGTCCAATAATTGACCCACGGCTCGCAGCATTTAATTTGCTTTCTTCATCCCTTCTCGCTTCTGCCATGTGCAGTAAAAGGAATACTAATAGAGCCTAGAGATACTAACCGACACAAGAACCTAAACAGTCACAAGAAAATAATAATCGTGGCTCTGATACCATGGTGGTTCGTCGGACTTTGTAAAAACTTGCGATGAGAAGAAGTATTGTAGTTTTTAAGCTTAGGATGAACAGTAACCCTACTGTTCACTGCGAAAAAGATAAGGAAATCATGCAACAAATCGTGGCTCTGATATCATGTTGAAAAAAATGTAAAGGAAAATGTTGTATTGTTATTTACACACTTAACAAGCAACTACACAGACTACAATAAATAGGCAGTAAAGGGAATACTAATAGAGCATATGGATACAAACAAACACAAGAACCTAAACAGTCACAAGAAATAATAATCGTGACTCTGATACCATTGTGGTTCGCTGGATTTTGTGAAAACTTGCGATGAGAAAAAGTATTGGAGTTTTAAAGTTTCGGATGAACAGTAACCCTAATGTTCACTGCGAAAAAGATAAGGAAATCAGGCCACAAATCATGACTCTGATACCATGTTGAACATATAAGACCTGACCAAGAACAGAGGAATGTACCCATTGTTTTTTAACCAAGCTGAGACTCTCTCCTTGCAAGTTAATACCTCTGCCGCAGCACTGCCTCACACACAATCCATGGAGTCCGCACAAACCCATAAAAAAACAACAGTAATCCTCTTCTGCCTGCCACACAACATGCATTGTTGTCAGCATCAATTCTACATGATCCTCCCCTGCATATCAAGCACATGACTCAACTACTCACCCCATTCTCTGCAATGACAAAAAACATGAAGGAATTGAAGGTCCCCTACTATTCCCTATAAATAATCTCCATTCCCATGATACTTTATCTTCTCCCTTTGGCATCATTCTCCTACTTTCCTTCTCCCTCTTACCATTCA
This sequence comes from Ipomoea nil, assembly GCF_001879475.1. NCBI lineage: Eukaryota > Viridiplantae > Streptophyta > Magnoliopsida > Solanales > Convolvulaceae > Ipomoea > Ipomoea nil. Next base: position 2,549,380 of record NW_017616616.1, on the reverse strand, counting down.
TCGACAAAGAGAATAACAAGCACTCCACCCTGCTCGAAAAGAGCTGCGAAATCAACACAAACACTTCTATTGCCTATCACTATTGTTTTTTGAATCCCCTCTCCTACTAGCATGACGTTTCTCAGACCAATCCGTACATATTCTTTATAAATACCTTCTTTAAGGTAAATTACAATTTTCGTGTGGTTGTTCCCACTTCAGGCTGCCCTCACAGTATCCATGTGTTGTAATTTCCTGATCCATCTTTTGCTACAACTATATCAGCTTAGATCAATAATCCATCCTTATGAGAACGAAGGAAAGGAAAAGAAGCTGTAAGGTGTGAGCAAGCTAAGCATTATTTGACTACCCACCAAAAGATGTGAAAAGTGGATAAAGCATCAAATTGATGAACAATATTATAGTTTTTAAGCTTAGGATGAACAGTAACCCTACTGTTCACAGCGAAAAAGATAAGGAAATCAGGCCACAAATCGTGGCTCTGATACCACGTTGAAAAAGATAATGTTGTATTGTTATTTACACACTGAACAAGCAACTACATAGACTACAATATATGTGCAGTAAAAGGAATACTAATAGAGCCTAGGGATACTAACAAACACAAGAACCTAAACAGTAACAAGAAAATAATAATCGTGGCTCTGATACCATGGTGGTTCGTCGGATTTTGTAAAAACTTGAGATGAGAAGAAGTATTGTAATTTTTAAGCTTAGGATGAACAGTAACCCTACTGCTCACTGCGAAAAAGATAAGGAAATCATGCCACAAATCGTGGCTCTGATACTATGTTGAATAAGATGTAGAGGAAAATGTCGTATTGTTATTTACACATTGAACAAGCAACTACACAGACTACAATATATAGGCACTAAAGGGAATACTAATAGAACCTAGGGATACTAACAGACACAGGAACCTAAACAGTCACAAGAAATACTAATAGAACCTAGGGATACTAACAGACACAGGAACCTAAACAGTCACAAGAAATAATAATCATGGCTTTGATACCATTGTGGTTCGCTGGATTTTGTGAAAATTTGCGATGAGAAAAAGTATTGGAGTTTTAAAGTTTTGGATGAACAGTACCCCTACTGTTCACTGCGAAAAAGATAAGGAAATCAGACCACAAATCATGGCTTTGGTACCATGTTGAAGAAGATGTAGAGGAAACTGTTGTATTGTTATTTACACATTGAACAAGCAACTACACAGACTATAATATATAGACAGTAAAGGGAATACTAATAGAACTTAGAGATACTAACAGACACAAGAACCTAAACAGTCACAAGAAATAATAAAAGCATAGTAATAAAAATAACAAAGGCACATCATGATTAATCTATCTATAAATTCACCCTCCCACACTGCAGGCATTATTAATCATACATATAAATTCGAAGTCCATACCTGGACACACACCCTAACTAGCAATTATCTTCCCAGAACTTATCTTAGAGAACTTAAAATAGAAATAGCAATTATCCTGTCTATTGAAAATGACCCACCCGTATGCTTATTTATATTTAATATCCATTTCGTTTTTTTTTTTTTTTTTTTTTTTTTTTTTTAACTTTATCTTGGTGTAGCAAAGAATGCCACTACCACCTATCCCAACTCATGCAATCATCTTCTAAATCTGATATAGTTGTAGCAAAGGATGGATCAGGAATTACAATGGAAGTGGTGAAGGCAACACGAAGTGGGAACAACCACACGAAATTTGTAATTTACGTTAAAGAAGGTATTTATGAAGAATATGTGCTGATTGGTCTGAGAAAGGTCATCCTAGTAGAAGACGGGATTCAAAAAACAATAGTCACGAGCAACAAAAGTGTTGGGTCAAGAGCCGCCATCGAAAGTAGAGGAAACTTTGAAAGAGCACCCTCATACATTCTTAGTGGCTGAAATATTGCGGGCTACTACAAAAGAGCTAGGGCAAATAAGATTATTAGTGAGTGCAGTCGGAGTCAAATTCAGATTATTATCACAACTCATGTAGGTTACATTTTGATGGCATGGTCATGCTAAATATGAATTATATTATATTATTATGTACTCTTGAAGTGGTTAGAATATTGGATGTTGAATATAATGTTTTAAATTGTTATAATTTTAAAGTATGTATTACTTAAAATAGTTTATATAAAAATAGTGTGATAGAGACAAAATAGCAAGAAATTAAAATGGATCCTATTTGATCTCCCAAATTTAAAATACTTGACCTATAAATGGCATCACAAGCCAGCCAAGAACATCTATCTTATTATTCCAAACAGAAACAGATTAAATCAGAAGAAGAAACTAAAAAAATGACAACTTTATCTTCCATTCTCCTACTACTTTCCTTCTCCCTCTTCCCATTCATCATACATGGCGCCAAGGAGAATCACAAGCACTACACCCTGATCCAAAAGACCTGCAAAATTATCAACACGGAATTTGACTACATAGACTACTATACGACTTCTGCATTTCCGCCCTGCAGGCCAGGCCCGCGAAGGAATGCGCGACGCTGCGCGACATAGGGATGACGAGCATCAACCTGGTGATGAACAACGACACGAGGCGCCACATCCGGGGTGTGGTGAACAGCGGGAAGGTGCAGCCCTGGGTGAGGCGGTGCGATTACAAACACCATGATGGATTACAAACATCAAGTATACACTGAAGCCATCGATAAACTCGGTGAAGTCATGGATTCTATGGAATTATTGGAGGAACTGTTTAAGGTGGGCAGCCGAGACTCGCCAGTCGGCGGCTGCGACGGGGGAGTCTGGCCGTTTTCGGCGAGGAACAACTACACTATCCAGTTGTGTGGGATGGGGATGTTGGTCATGCATCTGCTTGGGGAAGGGAAACTGCATTGATCGATTGAGATTTGAGATTATATTGATTCTTTTTTGGCTGTTTATTTAATGATTGATTTTTATTTTTTTAAGTAAACCATAAAATATCATTAATCATGAAATAAATAAGCAACACACTCCCCATAACACCCGAGATATATATAGACTGGGAGCTCACATTTGCTGCAAGAGCATGAGCTATCCAGTTCAATTCTAAGAGTGATTCACAAATTTAATCTAACACGAATCTAATTAAAGAATCAAGCAAAGCTGAACAACTATTGTAAATATAACCAAAATAAGAATTAATAGTAACTCGATTAACCAAGTTCAAACATAAGACTTGACAATCTGAGTGGACGAGCTAGAACACGGGTGGATAAATTTGGTGCGGTCTTGAATGTTGCCTTAATTGTCGTTTCATGCTACCTCAAGATCAACTCAGATTTGTGCATGATAGAGTTTTGTATGTGTTATTGTCGTGATTTTGATTTTGGGATCTTTGATTGCGGTGGTTGGTGTAGGAACCGTTGGTAGAAAATAAATAATAATCAAATAAAAAATTGACTATTATTTTCTGGAAAGAAGGGAAGAAAAGATGAAGAAAAAAGGCTAGTGTTTGGTGTTGGGTATTTGCAAGAGTCGAGTGAGCACTCTTTCCTTAAAACCTTATTTGTCACCTCCCAAAGATGCTAGGAGCGTTGTGGCCTAGGCTTCCTAGGATAAAACTTGCTAGTGATTCAATGTTTGAGCACTCAAACAAGGAATCCGGCGAGCAAGACAGACTATGAACACAGTAGGCAAAGAAAAGAAGTAGAAGCAGAATTTTGAGGCTGGAAAACAATGTTTCGTGTACAGTGGTAGTGCTGTATTGTATATAAAATCTGCTTCTCACTACCTCTCTTATATAGGGGTGAAGGAGCCAATAGCTTTTAATGAGGCACTTTAAGGCACACCCCCCCCCCCCCCCCACTACACCTTGTAACAGCACCATTATCATGGCATTCAATTCAAAATTAAAAAATTGGAATTAATTCAAAAATTAATTCCGTAACAGTAGAATTGAAGAGCCAACGGTCACAAAACTACACAGGTTCGTGTAGGCCGAAACTGGGCCAGTTTCGGCTATTGGGCCCTTTCAAGTCTTAGCCCGCAAGGCCAGCCAATTTTCGCTCGAGCTTGAATCAAGCCTTTTTCAATGACAACATTTCGCCGGTGATTTGGTCGAGTGGACCAAATATGCTAAAAAAACATAGTTAAAGGACTAAATTGTTAATTTTAAAAGTCACGTACCGAAATTAACACATCATTTATAGTCATAGGACCAAAAGTGTAATTTTCTCTCTCTCTCTCTCTCTCTCTCTCTCTCTCTCTATATATATATATATATATATATATATATATATATATATATATATATATATGTAGATTGTAGATAAGGAAAATCTACCCCTCAGCCAAACATACATTCATAGGCCGAATATGCAAGCTCGATAGGAATTAGGCTTTAACCCTTTAGCTTACAAAAAGTTGGGGCGAGGTTTTCTGCCCAAAAAAGTGGGATTGGTAATCTTTTACTTTACACGTAAAATAGTAAGTACATCTGATCCTATGCTCTTTCCTCGAAATCAAATTGGTTGAATCTTTTTCAATCATCCTGGCCGGAGGCTCGTCCCCGGTCAATATTTGATCAAACAATAGGGGGCCGCAGAGAGCTTACCGTTTATTTCTATTAGAGTCGCGAGGTTGTTTTGGTTTGACACTGCTTCACACCTCAAAAAAAGAAGGGAGCTAGCTCGTTATTTAGTAAGAATCGGCGAAATGGAAGAATCCTATGCCAATTTGGGATAAGAAGATAAAGATTGAAATAACTTAGGCAAAAATCAAAAAGGTCTTGTCACGAGCTGGATTCGAACCAGCGCTCAGCCACTCGACGACCGGCACTTGCCATTGAAAAACCAATTGTAGTGCTTTATGCAGCGGGGTACCGAGATCGAACGTCGATTGTAGATAAGGAAAATCTACCCCTCAGCCAAACATACATTCATAGGCCGAATACACGTGCTTAACTTTTTGTATATGTAAATTATTTAATCATATAAGCACTTAGGAAAATTTCAGTTTTTTTTTTTTTGGTAAAAAGATTGCATAATTATTCATTTTTGAAGTCATGAAAACTGCATGATGCAGGAGCCTTGTATAACTTTTTGAACTTAGAATGCATATTATATAGAACTAAAGCCAAACTAGTTCACTCCATAGGCTACACAAATTTCACAGTATAGATTTGCATTCAAGCTGCATAAGTATACAAATTGCAATATTTTCCACTTCGTTTCTAATTTTAATTATATTCTATTCTCACACAGAAGCTCAATAATCAACATCTCGCAATCTCTGCATACTTTCTTAAAAGTCCAATTTCAACAATCAAAACAAATAAGCTAATTCATCTTTGGGAAATTGAAGTGCATAATAAGGTGAGAGGATGAAACCTGGAAGATTTGTAGGTCAGTCTAAGCGCTTACAATTCCACAACAACAAGCTTGTCCCAAAAAGTATTATATAAATTTCAAGGGATTCATAGTATGTATGTATGTAATTAACACCGTATAGGACCATAGCAAAAATAATCAAGATATTGGCATGTACAGGTAATGTATTAGCATCATCTTCAACAATTGATATATATATATATATATATATATATATATATATGCCTTTTATTTGCAAATTAAAATCGATCATATATATGTATGCATTAAAAGGGATAGAAACGCTTACCTCACTTTCATAAAAAATCAATGTTGATCTATTAGACTGTGTGCCAACGCGTGGGTTTCGATACGCAGTGTACGAAGCCGTTTAGCAGTTACCGTAGAAAAACCCTTCTTCTCTGCCTAATTCATCATGAGGTGGCGGTTATTCATTTGGCAGAGAAAGATACAAGAGAGGGAAAAGGCCGAAGGGGAGCCTCTTCTGCAAGAGGTGAGTTATTTCACTTCCCAAGAGAAATGAAAAAAGAGCAGTTGTTGCGCGCGTTTTGCGCACAACAACTACCATGTCCGGCGCGCGTGTGCTTGTCGGTGCGCTGACAGATACATTAAATATTATTTATTTTTTTAAATCAATTTTAATTTTTCTTTTTCTTTTTACTCTCTCCTCACATCTTCTCTTTCTTTCTCCTGAAAGTTGAATCCCCAACCCTTAGGGCCCCACATTCTGACCTGACAGAACATGTGGGAGGATGTAAATCACGACGACTCAATGATTCAGTAGATAGGACCAAATGCCAGTGCATACAAAGAATCTGCCAACTTTAGCATAATTCCCACATTATCACCGCCACATCCTCTCTTTCCTAATTATACTTACAAAAACTCTTTAGAGGGTGTTTGGTTGAAAGTAAGAAATTAGGGGGGAAATGAATTGTAATTCGGTGGGAAAAGAATAAAGTGGGAATAAAATACGAATTCAAATTACAGTGTTTGGTATGCAGGTGAGAATAAAGTAGGAATTCAAATTAATTACAGTGGTTTGGTATGCAGTAATAAGGCATGAAATTGAAAGGGAATAAGTGATACAATGACTGAAATGCCCTTATGTACTAATAATAATAGTAATAATAATAATAATAATAAATTTTGGAAATAATAATAATTGTTATTTTTATCAGTTTTGGTCCTTTCGGCCAAATTGATAGCGAAATGTTGCTGGATTTTATATTTTTAGGGGTAAAATTGTCATCACAAGGAAACATCTTCAATATCTAAACAAAATCACTGTAAAATCATATCTATAGGTGTTTGATCGATGAGAATAATGGGGAAAACGGGCAGAAACCAGACAGATCTATGAGATTTATAGTTTCGACCATTGGCAATCTCTTTTTTTCTTCTTAATATGATTTTTCTTTTGTTTAAATATTGAAGATCTTTCCATGATATGACAATTTTGCCCCTAAAATATAAAATCTGGAAATATTTTACCGTCAATTTGGCTGGAAGGACCAAAACTGATAAAAATAACAAAGTTATGAACCAAAATTGTAAAATATTAAAGTTGTGCACCAAAAGTGATACGAACTCAAAAGTCGTGGGACCAAAAGTGAAATTAATTAATTAATTATATATATATATATATATATATATATATATATATATATATATATATATATATATATATATTTGTAAAGTGTTTGACCAATCAGGTAGTAGGTGTCAGGCTATATTTGTAGGGGAGTGGCCTAATGCGCTTTTGCAGAGTTGGTACTTGGTATCCACTTCCATTTGTAGAGGAGTAGCCTATTCAATTCACTACCTCACTTGCACGCTTATATATAGAAGATACATGTTTAGAGACTTCAGCTTCAAATCAAATACAAGTTGTACAAAAAAGAAATTTCATATTTATGGGATCAACGAAGAAGATGTCCCCGGGATTGTTGGTGCGCAGCTTCGCGTTGTGTGCTGAACTACAAGTTTCAGCCTCCCGTCGATGTGCCGCATCCTCAAGGTAAGCTTTTTTCAGTTATCTTCTTCGATTGAATCATCTTTTGCCAATTTTTGGGAACGGATCTGATGAACTTTTGAGTTTCTGGAATAGAGTATTCACCTTCCAAGGATGCTTATCTTCAACCGTTTACCCGCCCCAAGGTTACCCTCCTCCCTCCACAGTATGCAGCTTCAGCAATCTGCAGGTAGTTCAGGCTGTTGAAAGGATGGTAAACTTTTCTCAATCCTCTTATCTATGTTGAATCAGAAACAAAAAGTAAAAAATAAAGGTTTAAAATTAATTAGAACACTTTAATCAGGAAAAAAAAAAAAGGCATAAGATTCTTTTATCAATAGTTGGTGCAAGATTTTGAAGTTCCTTACCTTGGAAGTCATCTTCCCAAAAATAATATAGACTATTTCTTGAGAATTATAATTAATTTTCTAAAAAACTAATAAGATGCAGCAATTAGAAGATTATGCCCTTATCATAATAGATGAAATAATTCACTCATCGCTAGGCTGAACCACTTAAAAAATTAACATTGAAGCAAAAAAAAAAAAAAAAAATCACATGTAAAGAGTTGAGCACTTAACACCCACACCACCATAAAAATCAATTAAGGAGTAGGTTAGAGCAATAAATGGCACTACTTTTTTTGATAGATAATAACACTATATTAGATATAAGGCTTAAATGGAGGATTTTAAACTTACACCAAAATTCCAAAAGCTAGACTTCTAAAGCTCTAAGATGGCAATCTATACCATACACCCCGGTGTATAGAGCTATGTACGCCCAGCATCAAAACGAAGCCGTATGGAATTGTTATGTAACGGACTTTTTTTTATTAGTCTGTTAACGCCGTCAAACGGTAAGAAGAGGGAAGTGAGAGAGCGGCTCTAAAGAGATGGTGTCGTCGCGCCGATCATGCATATTGGATTAGAGAACACGAGAGCGATCTGATTGTTCGATTTGCGTCGTATTCTGCAATTGTTGGATGGAAGCCATGTCTGATTCGATTGCGCAGCAGGATGTGGCGGAGACAGAACATACACCTGATCCTGTTGGAGTGGTAGATACAGAGGATGCTAATCCAGGTATTTGATTTTTAAGATTTTATTTTGTATTTGTGTTTGATGTATGATGAATATATTGAACTCGCCGTTGAATTATATAAGAATTGATATAGAATTGCTGTTTGATTGTGGTTGTTTTGGATGTTAGTATGGTTTGATTTGAAGTTGTTGTTTTAGTGAGGTTGTACGTGTATTATATGGTTTGATTTGTTTGGTTTTATGATTATGTGTATTGTGTCATATGTGTATGTGTATTGTAGTTATGGATTATGTACATTAACAGTATGGGATATAGGTTTTATGTATTTTAATGATTATGTGTATTGTGCCATATGTTTATGTTTATTGTAGATATGGATTATGTACATTAATAGTATGGGTAGTTAAACTGTATGTGATTTGCAGCTGATCAGGATTTGGTAGGGATGTCAGTGTGTTCGGTTGATGAAGCATATGACATGTATAATGATTATGCATTTAGAGTAGGTTTTAGCGTGAGGAGGGGTAAGCAAAGATATAATTCTACTACAAAAACAATGAAGACGAAGATGTTCCATTGTTCGAAGGATGGATTTAAAAGGAGTACAGGAAAAGGGTGTTATTCTAAAATTGATGGTCGTATAGGTTGTGGTGCATTTGTCCAATTCGATTTACATGAGAATGGGATGTGGATTGTTTCGAAGCATGAGAAGTTGCATAATCATGAATTGGTTCCGCCAAGCAAGAGTTACCTTCTAAGGTCACATATCATATATCATATCTTACTGATTTGAAGAGCAGTGGTGTGTCTGTTGCAGATGGTTTAAGATTCCTTAAAACACAATCAGGGGGATCACCACTTGTTGGGTTTACAAGTAGGGATGCATATAACTCTCTATGTACCGATGCATTGAACAGATTGGATGGTACCGATTCAAACACATTGATTGAAATATTCAAACGGAGGCAGTCAAGTGAAATAGATTTTTACTTTGATTTTGAGGTGGATTTGGAGTCAAGGTTGTGTAGTTTTTTTTGGAGGGATGGACGGATGAGGAGAGACTATGATTTGTTCGGGGATTTGCTAGTTCACGATACAACATATCGTACTAACAAATATGACATGATTTGTGGACCTTTTGTTGGTATGAATAACCATTGCATGAATGTTATGTTTGGATGCGGTTTTTTGATGAATGAGAAGATTGAGTCATTTGTATGGTTGTTTAAGACATTTTTGAGATCTATGGATTACAAAAGTCCACAAAGCATAATGACTGATCAATGTGCTGCTATGGCTGCTGCAATTGTTCAAGTTTTTCCAAGTTCACGACATCGGCTATGTATATGGCATATTGGCGAGAACTCAAAGAAACACATTAAAGGGTTAAGAAATCAAAAAGATTTCCTAGATATATTCAATTGCTTGTTGAAGTATACGGATACAGAGGCAGAGTTTGAATTTTACTGGACGAGGTACGTGTCTGATGTATGCTTCGTTATTTTTTTTATTAGTTTACATATGGATTATCATTGAATGAATAGTTGTAGATTATATTATACAGAATACATAATTATTTTTCTGGATCAAGTTTATGTGTATCTGTTTGATAGTTTATGTGTATTCATGTATAAGATTATGTACATTAGTCTGTTCTGTATGTTATATACTGACATGCTTGTAGGTTTACTTTAATATATCTATGGCATGTTATTTCAGGATGGTTACAACATATAAATGTCACAATAATCACTGGATTGAAAAGTTGTATGGGTGTAGAGAAAAATGGTGTCCTGCTTTTAGTAAAGATTATTTTTCGGGTGGGATTTTATCTTCTGAAAGGAGTGAGACCACTAATCACTCTATTTCTAGAAGGTTGTCCAAGACATCTGGTTTGTGTGATCTTTATAACTCATTTGTTGGGGTCATATCAGAGTGGAGAAGTAGAGAGAATGGGGAAGATGTTCGGTGTTCACAAGGTGTACCCACAATGGTGATGGATAATGTTAAGATTCTGTTGCATGCTAGGAAAATTTATACAATTGAGATATACTATTTGTTTGAAGAACAATTTTTGAAAGGTGGATCATGCTATCAAGAGTGTGTGATGTTGGAAGATGGTGTGTATAAGTATCATGTCTGGAGGCCTGATGTTGATATTATTAGGCATGAAGTGGTGTTTAACAGTAGACAAATGGACATTGGATGTAGTTGCAAGTTGTTTACTGAATTGGGGATTTTGTGTTGTCATTGTTTACGCATTCTAAATGTGCATTGTGTTTCTGAAGTCCCCGAGAAGTATATTTTGAAGAGGTGGACTAAAAAAGTTGTTGAAGTTGATAATGTTGATATAATGTCTAGAGTTGATAGTGGTAATGGTGCATCTTCTGTTTGGTTATTAGAAATCATTAGGAAATTTCAGAGGCTTGCTGTTTATAGTCAGGAAAATATCGAAGGATGGAAGATTTGTGAAGAAGCAATTGCAGATGCAAAGAAAAGACTTGAAGCTGAATGTGGTGGCAGTTTATTTGAAGATTGTGTCATAGGATCGACAAGTGGTGTTATAAAGGATCCATCTACTAGGCGGATGAAAGGGTTGCGGAATAGGAGGGTGACCAGCGTTATTTCAAAGAAATATAACAAAGCAAGGGGACGGAAGCATCTTGCAAATATGGTTGCTTCCAAAATAAAATCTGCTGTTCAGTCTCAAGTTGAGGGTGATATTTTAAATATTGCAGGCGATGGATATCTTGTACACCCAAGTTCCGGAGGTTCTAGTTTTTGTCACGTTAGCACAATGTCAAGCATGGATGATAATTAAAGCACATGTTAGTGTTAATCATTGTAGTAATATGTATCACGTACAGAACGATGTTAAATCACATAACTCAGCAGTAATAAAATAGACTTTTATTATGATATGTGCTGTTTTAAAAGTTTATGTGTATTAATTATATACTTTATGTGTATTCCTTATATACTTTATGTGTATTACTTCATATGATTATGTACATTTTTATTTGTGTTAATTACTTTTATTTATTTATGTATATTTCATTTTTAGATTTGCAGTTATCAATATAGGAAAATGATATGCTTGGTCATATGTGTATTATGTACATGTTTACATTCAGTAGGATGTTTGATTGTATATATTAGCAGAAATAAAATATTTGTTAGACTTTTTTTAGTAGTATGTGCACTGTTTGAAAGTTTATGTGTATTCATTATATGGGTTATGTGTATTACTTCATATGATTATGTACAATTTTTGATAGTTCATAGTTTGTGTAGTATATGCATTGATTATGCACAAAACCATATTGGGGAATATGAAAAATATAGAATACAAGTAAACATTAGATTGGATTACCAAAAGGAGCATATACAAATTTCTGATAATTGTTTATCAACTGAAACTTCTAGAAATTGAACCAAAAATACAAGTAACCATGTGTTTGGATTAGCAGAACTGATTTTTACAGATTGTGGTTAGTAGTTTCACTTCTCTTTCTTGTAGTTGTCCCTTGCTGATTGCATGACTGTTTCCATGTATTCGTTTTTCTTCCACATGATGATGTTTGCTGCATATTTTGCTCTAAGCGATGTAATGAAAGCAGCCTACAGTAAACAAAAGATACATGTTAAAATTAGAAGAAACAAGAGATACCATGTGTAATGTAGAACAAAGTTGATTATTACTTACATCACTATCACCCCTTACTAAACCAGTTTCCCACTTGTCTACTGCAGTCCCTTTGTAAGTTTCCATGTGGCGCATGTAATACACACCACAATCTGTTGTGTTCTCTTCATCTTGCCATGGCATGTGAATGCACTCAGCTTCGATATTCTTCACTTTTCTTGCAAGGGAGTTTTTCTTCGATTGGAGGTATTTGTAGAAAGCTGTTTTCTGCACATTATAGTAATTGCAGTTAGGGGTGTTCATTCGGTTAACCGTTCGGTTAACCGAACCGTTTTAACCGAACCGAATTAACCGAACTTTTTTTTGCTTTAACCGTTAACCGAACCGAAATTTACTCTACCGAATTGACCGAACCGAACTTTTTTTCGGTTAATCGGTCGGTTAACCGATTAACCGAAATTTTTAACCCTAAAATTTAAAATCCATAAAATAATTCCTAAAATAATAATTCCAATTAAAATAAAATACATATCATAATAAATTCATATTATTATGTATTCTATTTGACATTTTGACTATTTTTTATTTTAGTAATTATATATTTAATATTTAATATATTATATATTATATATATATTCTAAAATTCGGTTAACCGTTCGGTTAATTCGGTTAACCGACACTTTCGAACCGAATTAACCGTTAACCGAATTTTAAGAAAACCTTTAACCATTAACCGAACCGAAATATTTCGGTTCGAAAACGGTTAACCGAATTTCGTCGGTTCGGTCGGTTAACCGAAATTTCTCCGAAATTTGCACACCCCTAATTGCAGTGTTTAATTAATTTAAGTAATGTAAATATTAAACTATAGGGTATAGATATTTAATAGGAGTATTAGTTTATCTTACCAACTTAGCCGGGCAGTTCTCATATCTGTTCGTATTTGGTATTCCCTTGGGCATTAGCTTGTTATCAATGATCTGAAGTTTTGACTTGGGGATGTTAAAGCACATCAAGTAGTAGTGATTGTGCCTCAAGATTGTAAAGAAAACCTGAAATGAATAATTAAAAGGTATTTAACAAACTGTGTCAAATATAGACATAAATTCAATAATCTTAGAATTCATATATATATATATATATATATATATATATATATATATATATATATATATATATATATTGTTTTACTTACAAGACTTGCATCTGTGATATCAATTGCAGTCCCCCTCAACTGGTAGTCAATATTTGCACAGAAGTCACCAATATCCATATTCCTTGCTTTTATTTCAACATTTTCAAGCGTCATTTGTAAAGAAGAGGTTGTGTGTCATATAGTACATTGTTTTAAAAAATGCGTTAGTTCTAGATGTGTACTTACGTAAGCAGCTTCCGAGAAGAAGATCCTTTTTGGTTGATCAATTGATCTTTTCATATCAAGCACCGTCAATCTGTGTGCCCAGATTTGCAGGATATTTGTAGCTAGTTGTCCATTTGCCAATGTTGCAATGTCCTCCCTCGTTGCAAACAGATCATGGGCAGAAAACAACATTTCACTGGAAACAAACAAAACAAGTTGATATTACAAAATAAACATTTCACAATTTAAAGTAATATAATGTCATGAAGTAATACACATAACATATAACCAGGATACACCAATGTACATAATATCATGAATGAATACACATAACATATACCATGAATACACATAACATATATCAGGAATACATATAATGTGGTATATCAACTGAGAACACCAATGTACATAATAGAGTAAATACCACCTATGGTCCCTCGAGTTTGGTGGCATCGCCATCAATGGTCCCTAACTACCGTAATTACCATCCGTCATCCTCCGAGTTGTGAAAAGTTACCCTCTAGCGTCCTTCCGTTACTTCCTCCCGTTTCAGCCGTCAAAATGGAGGGTAATACTGTCATTTGACTTATACGAAAAGAGTTAATACTAGCCAAGGTCCATCGAGTTTGGTGGTTTGGCCATCTTTAGTCCCAAGTTTAGTAATTAAATTTTTAAAAACTATACGACGTCGGCTTTACCATAAAAGCTGACGTCGTATGTAATTTTTTTTATTTTTTATTTTTATTTTTGTTTTATGGTTTCTACCCCAACCTGTATCAATTTTCAGATCCTGCGCAGCTAGCAATTTAACATTCAACATCAACTAATTCATTAAACTAATTCACAAACTATTAAACATGAAACTAATATAATGAACACAATTCATTAAGCTAATTCAAGCTACTAAACATAAAAAAAAAATACGTTGGACTAATTATATTACTACTAAAAAATATATTTTGAAATTTAGAAATAATTTTGTATATTTCTTATTATTTTAAATTTATTTTAATGTAAAGAGTAAACCCTAAACATATACACACAACAATTCATAATTTACCCAATAACTTATAAAATTAAAAATATATACACGATTATTCCTAAAATTTCGAAATATACACAATAATACGCCGACGTCGTATCTCTTATTTTTATTTTTATTTTTTTATTTGACTTACGGCATCGACTATACCAAATAACCGAAGTCATATGTATTTTTTAAAAAATAATTTTTTTTAAATATTTAACGTCGGATTTTCTAAAAATCGACGTTATAATGGTGACGTTAAATCCGTTTTCTGTAGTAGTGAATATTGTATAGGAGTAGAGGGAGTTCGAGTTGGAAGTTGAGAAATCACCAACTTTCTTTAATATTGTTTGGCCAAGTTTGGAACTAAAGATGGCCAAACCACCAAACTCGAGGGACCATGGCTGGTATTAACTCTTTTCGTATAAGTCAAATGACAATATTACCCTCCATTTTGACGGCTAAGACGGGAGGAAGTAACGGAAGGACGCTAGAAGGTAACTTTTCACAACTCGGAGGATGACAGATGGTAATTACGGAAGTTAGGGACTATTGATGGCGATGCCACCAAACTCGAGGGACCATAGGTGGTATTTACTCTACATAATATTATGAATGAATACACATAACAAATATCATGAATACACATAATGTGGTATATCAACTGAAAGCAGCTGTTATAACAAGTTATAAATGAAATACATACTAAGAAGGGTACTCAGTTTCATCTGATGGCAGGAATGCATAGTCTGAGATCAGTTTTTCCCTGGCGGAAACATTCTTGAGCTTTGAAATGTTGCTTGTCCAGTACGGGGATCGACAAGCCAGAGGGAGGTTTTTGAACTTTCGTTGTGGCCTCTTCCGGACATTGACATCTTCAACATCATCTTCAGATTCAGCAATGATGCTTTGTAGAGACAGAAAAGTAATTAGGAACATGTTTTAACGTGTTAAGCAGTAGGCATAACAACATGATTAAATAATTAACAACGATAAATGCACATAAGGATATTGTTAAGTGATATGTGAGTTTTACCTATCAAATTCAATTTATTCTGGAGTTTTCTGTTCAGTTGCTGGTAGTGATTGGGGTGAACCATCAGCTATGTCATCAACGATATGCTCCAAGAGTGTTGCAATTGGGGTAAGTGCTACTGCTGCTGTATTTCCTTCGGTTGTTTGTGGTGGTGGTGTGGTGGGTGATGCTGATAGAGTTGCTGCTTGGGGTTCAGATGTGGGTTCGGGCAGAGGTGGTGTTGTTTCAGGTGGAGTTGCATTTCTTGGGGCCTCTTCGGGAGTAGCGTCACGGCTAGTTGGCGTCA
Organism: Ipomoea nil; assembly: GCF_001879475.1. Taxonomy (NCBI): domain Eukaryota; kingdom Viridiplantae; phylum Streptophyta; class Magnoliopsida; order Solanales; family Convolvulaceae; genus Ipomoea; species Ipomoea nil. The sequence goes on along the minus strand of NW_017616616.1, from coordinate 2,533,616 downwards.
GGAGATTAAAAGTTGGTGCAGGTATGTCAGCAGTTGTCATGTTCTTCAATGTTGCCAGGAATGCAGCTTCAAGTTCAGCAACCGCATCCAAGAAACTGGGTTGGTTGTAGATATCATCATCTCGCAGTAAGCTTTCTGGTGGGGTTGGATTCGGGCTTGGGGTGAGGTTGGCAGTGGCGGATAAGTTGCTGAACACATTTTTTATAATCTCAACAACAGAGGTTTTTGCCCCAACACCTGCCATGACCTCACCGAACTCCATAATGCTCATGGTCATCTTTTTCAATGCGGTGGTGACCTTTTCAACTTCCTGACCTTGTGGCAGTTCACGGGGCGGTGGCAGTTGAGGAGGTGGTGGCTGATATGCATCTGGGATATATTCAACGACTTTGCCCTTTCCAAAGCCGCCTATGTTTCTTTTGAACCTTGACCTTTGCCCTCAAATCACTTGAAGTCCATGAAGTGATGGTGGGAATTCTCTTTCTGACTATTTCTCCTCTAACATGCACTTTGTCTAGGTATGCCAGCTTCAAATAGAGAAACAAAAAAAAAAAAAAAAAGATATACCATTCAAAATCAGTATCAGTTTATGTTTAGGTTGGCAGAGTAGGATACACATAAAGTTATTAAAAGATGTACATAATTATAGTCTACAATGTACATAATGTATATCATGAATACACATAAGGTTATAGGTCAATATACAGAGTGCATACTATCAAGAAAGTTGCAGGACCAGTGAAGGCTGCATCACGTTTGCCCCTCTATGTTGTGGTGGTTTCAACAAGAGATCGTATCGTGTAAGCACACCGGTTGAAGTCTTGGATCTTGCTGACATGTTGCAGTGAATACAGGAGCCTGTAGTTGCAGAACATGTTCTTGAAGCCTCTTATCAATGTGGAAACAACATAGATTATGAAGTCACGTTTGAACATGTCTCCATGATCACGCCTCTCAATAGTGCCATTCAGCATCTGGCTTGTAGTTGGTGTGCCTGTCTTCACTCCCCATCGTTGTCTCCAAAGTGCAACCAAGCGAGTGAACTGTGGGTCCTTGCTTGTTATTTCAGCCTCCATGTATACCAGTCTGTTGGCCTCTGGGGATGCCAAGTGTTTTATGTACATCATCATCTCCTAGAAGGAGCTCCTCCTCTTCCAGATGTATTGAGCATCTACCAACATCAAAGCGCTCTAGAAGGTATCTCAGAAGTTCACAATCACACAAGGACAGTGTTGCATTTAAAAGGGATTCAAATCCCATATCTCGAACAGCTTGGTGTTGTTTTGGGCTCAGACTACTGACGAGTGCACAGAGCTGCTTTGGGGAGGTCCGTACAGATAAATAATCATTGTTTCTTGGTTTTCTCCTCTTCTGTTTTTCATTACTTCTTATGCTCTTTGGGGCTTTGGCAGGTTCAGCAGCTGCATTGGCATGGGTTTTCTTTTGTTTTTTGGCAGCAGGCTGTTTGGGGCCATCACCGGCATCTGTACTGGTTTCAACATTTGGTGGTTCATAACATGTTTCAGCACCCTTTGACGAAGCAGCGATATTTTTCTTTCGTTTACCCTCTCTGGCAATTTGTAGTAGTGTAGGATCAGACGTGGTTGTAGGTGTTGATGTAGGTGCAACATTCCTTTTTCTGGGAGATCTCCGGGGATTAGTGGGTGTAGGGGTGACATATCTGTAACAACACAATACACATAAATACAAATATAAGGAATACGTAACACTAATATTAACACCAAACAGGCAGTAGATTGCGATTGAGAATTTTACAGGGGTGCAAATATACAATATACATAATCTAATGAATGAATACACATAATATATAACTAGGATACACATAATGTTGAATATAAGAAAAATGGTTATCTATGATGAGGTATAGGAACTGAGAACATTAATGTACTTAATATTATATCATAATAAACACAAGTATAAGTAATATGTAACCCTAGTTAACATAATAACATAATACACATAATAACAGTTTTAAGTATTAGGTAACACTAATATTAACACCAGAGAGACAATATACTGGGATTGAGAAGTTTGCAGGGATGCAAATGTGTAATGTACATAATGCTATGAAGAAATACACATAACATATAACCAGGATACACATAATTTTGGAATAGAAGAATAATGACTATCTATGATGAGGTATAGCAACTGAGAACACCAATGTACATAATATAATGAATGAATACACATAACATATACCATGAATACACATAACATATATCAGGAATACACATAATGTGGAGTATAAAAATAGCGGTTATCAATGATAAGGCATAGGACCTGAAAACAGTAATGTACATAATCTTATACCAGAATATACACAAGTCCAAGTAATATGTAACCCTAGGTATCGTTGCTGTATTAACACAATGAAGTAATAGCATGAATGTTTGGAATGAGAAGTAATAGTAGTTATGCTTACTTGTATCTTTGCGATGTTGTATGCCCTTTTGCAGAAGAATGTGGTGAAGTATTTGCGGTTTTTGGCGTAGTTCGCGGAAAAAATTGTGATCGTTTTTGAATTGCAGGGAGTGGTAATGGAAAGACTTCGTGAAGAAGAAAGGTTTGATATATATATATATATATATATATATATATATATATATATATATATATATATATATATATATATATATATATATATATATATATATATATATATATATATATATATATATATATATATATATATATATATATATTTTAATGCGATTGGACGGATGGAGAGGCGTCCGTCCCGTCAAATGTCCACTAACGGAGTAATATTAAAATGCCACCGTTTAGCACATAGGCGCATAGACCTACGTGCAACGTGGTGTATGGTATAACGATTGTTCCAAGATGAAACCAATCATAATCAAGCAAAAGGTTAGCATGTTAGTTCTTTTCTTTCCATTTTCTTAAATTCATATTTAGTGTCATTATTGATTATTTATGGCCCATTACAATTATTTATCCAAACTGTTTTTATCTTTCTTAGCATTCTAGCTTCTTTTTTTTCCTTCTTGTGTGATTTAATTTTTACTTAAAATTGACTTTTTTAACTTACATATATAGTGATATATACCAGTGTGTTTTAGTGCTAAAAAAATATGAAGTTGATTTTTAAACCTGTCAAAAGTTTTTTTGTTGGATTCAGGCCTATGTTAAAATGTAATTAAATTTAAAAAATATAAGATTTAAGTATCTTGATTAGTTTATATATATATATATATATATATATATATATATATATATATATATATATATATATATATATATATATATATATATAGTTAACTACTTATACTGATTTTGTCTATTAATGTCTAATATTGTGAATTTTTTTTAGAAAACTTGCATGCAAATGGTGTAAATATTAGATTTTTCAGTCCAAATCATAAGTTACGACTGCATACTAATGTGGATGGTAAGTGTGGACTGCAATTTGAGAAGTGAGAAACAAAATACAAAGCTTGATGTTGAAGATAAAGGTAAAAATGAAACATACATGTTGTTCTTCATTAAAATTGTAATAAATGCTAACTTACTTTTTTGGTTTGCAATACTCATCTTCTTTACTTTCCATTTGTGTACTATATCTGGACCAATTTGGATTCCTATGTATCTTCGTTTTTGGTCTGTGTATTGAGAGAGTGTAAATGCAGCACTCTCATGTACACCTGCAAATGAATAGTATACATATTATAATTTTTTAAATTTATTAGGTTGTCATCATTATTTAGGTCATTAAAAAATTCAAAACACTGCTTATGTATTTGTTTACATGTTTTATTTATAAAAGTTGTTGATACAATCATTTAAAAATAGTTGGGGAAATTGAAATTATACTTTTGATGGCATGTGAAGTGGAAAGAACTCTCAAAATGCGAAAAAAAACTAACAAACAAAAATTCTGAAATTGTACAATAGCACTAATCTTAATACTATTTTTCCATAATTACCAACAATATTCATGCATATAACATATGTAATATAAAAACGCAGCTATTAAATAGAAAATTAAAGAGAACATAGATTTTCTTCATTTTTTACATTCTACAAATAACCATATTTCCTTATAATATTGTTTTTTTTTTTCAAATTTGAACTGTAGTATACATTAAAAATATTTTACAATTTTTTCATTTCTTACTTGATTTAGTTTTAATTTTAGATTTAGATATGTGGATTTAAGTCATGTAAATTTGTAACACTAAAAGCTATTATTTAAATATTAAAATTAAAATTATTTTATAATAATCTTTAAATAATTCAACTATACATAGATAATCTTCCTTTTAATTTTTAAATATAAAGTTAGATTAGATTATATTAGATTAGATTAGATAATAAAGAAGACAACTAACAAGACAAAAGAAGAGTGAAGGTAAAATGATCATTAACTTATTTTTTCTTTTCCTTTTAACTTGTCAAATTATTATTCATAGTGGACGAGTTATGAATTACAATTCAGCATTTGAAAGAAATTGCAATTTCCTCCAACTAAACAATGTAATTGTTATTTTTTTTTCCTCTCTAGGGTTTCGCTAGGGTTTTCTCCTTCCCTACTCTCATCGAGTTTCCAGCGTCTCTCGGCGGCTTTCTACGGCAGCTTCCCGGTGTCGTTTTCCCTGTTCGTGAGCATGGAGCAAGAGTCGGTGACGGAGGCAGTGAATGTGTTAGGCAGGAGGTGGGCTGACGTCGTCCTTGACGACGAGGAGGACGACGTCTTCATACCGCCCGGTGCGGCGGAGGTTGAGCAGCCTGCTGCGGCGGTCCAAACGTGGCGGCTAGTCGGCAGATTCTTGACTACTAAACTCGTAAAGGCGGAGTTCATGAGCCAAGTCATGGCTTCGGTATGGCAGCCGGTTAAGGGGGTACAGGTTTCAGAGTTGCAACCGGGGCTTTTTTTGTTTGTGTTCTTCCATGAAACGGATATTCAATTGGTTCTTGAGGGAAGGCCATGGTCCTTTGAGAATCACACGCTTGTTTGCAAACAGGTTCAGGATGGGGTTATTCCGGGCACGGTACCGCTGGATACGGTTGATATGTGGATTCAGGTACATGACTTACCACTGGGCTACACCTCTGACATTATTCTGGAACAGGTTGGAAACTTCCTTGGAACGTTTATTAAGATTGATGACAGATTTGCGAATGCGCCATGGAAAACATTCCATCGAATTAGGGTTTCAATTTCAGTTTTGAAACCACTGAAGCGTCGTATGAAGTTCATGAAGAGGGATAAGTCAACTTGTTGGGTTAACTTTAAGTATGAAAGGCTGCATAATTTCTGTTACTTCTGCGGTATGATGGGGCATCTACACAAGTATTGTCTGAGAGCAAGGGATGCAGGTGTTCCGATTGAGCAATATCCGTATGGTGAGGGCTTACGTGCGGGTTTTAAGAAGGGTCCACGAAAAGTGGGTGCGTCATGGTTGCTGGACATGAACGGCAAGCCTATGGCGGGATCCCCATTGGATGCTATACCGAGTGTGCGGGGTGATAGCCATGGTGACGCAACATCCGACGCTACACGGGTTTGTGGTGAGAGCGTGGTTGTTGAGGCGGCAACGAAGAGGAGGCGGGCGGATTTGAATATGAATGATGTGAGCGGTGTGAAGAATGGTGGGGATGTTGTTATGACAGAGATCCAAAAAAACATGTCTGCGGCGGGTACTGGTTCCCAGACCCGCCCATCATTATGAGTACTATCAGCTGGAACTGTCGTGGCTTGGGCAATCCACGAACAGTTCGTGAGTTAACGGACCTAGCGTCCCGTAAGAAGCCTGATTTTATTTTTCTTATGGAAACCATGGTGGAACGAATACATGCTGAGAGGATTCGTGTCTCCCTTGGTTTTGATGGTCTTTTTTATGTTAATCCGACTCCGCAGGGTGGTGGTGGTCTAGCACTACTGTGGCGTAAGAATGATACAGCAAGTCTTTTGAGTTACTCTAAAAACTATATTGATATTGAGGTGAATATGCCCAGCTTTCCCAGATGGAGGATGACGTGTTATTATGGCTACCCCCAGCGACATAGGCGCACGGAGGCATGGGACTTGATAAAATCCTTCGCGCAGCGCTCTACCCTACCTTGGGTTATGATCGGGGATTTTAACGAGCTGTTGTTTCAGCATGAGAATAAGGGGGGGGGGGGGGGCAATCCACATCCCAATAATCTCCTACGCGGGTTTGGGGAGACTATTGATCAATGTGGTTTGACTCAATTGCCTATGGAGGGGTACCGTTTTACTTGGGAAAAAGGGAAAGGAACACCCACTTGTATTGAGGAAATGTTGGATAAGGTACTGGCATCTGATGATTGGCGAGAGATTGTGCTGGGGGTCAGGGTTGTTAATAATCTGATGCGGAAATCGGATCACTCCGCGTTATTTTTGAGTATTAATGACACGTTCCAGGAAGGAGGGCGAGGGAGGAGGGGCTTTCGGTTTGAGATGGCTTGGATATATGATGATGGGTGCAGGAATGTTGTGGAAAAGTCATGGGAGGAGGGAAGGCGTGATGGGGTCCAGGACTGTATAATGCATTGTGGGAACCGGTTAACCAGATGGGGTGGTGATCGGTATCATAAGTTTGGGGAGAAAATCATGCTCCTGCGGAAACAGCAACTGCGTCTTAGGGGTCACACTGACTCTGCTTCTTTGGCTGAATTCCAAAGGCTGGAAGGACTTCTGTGTAATATGGAGGCCCAGGAGGATGTTTACTGGAAACAGAGAGCTAAGCAACATTGGCTCAAGAATGCTGACGCGAATACAAGATTTTATCACAGGTACGCCTCTCATCATAAGAAGAAAAATACTATTTATAAGCTTATGAATGATAATGGGGATTGGTTGGAAGGAAATGCTATGAATACAATTATTTTGGATTATTTTACCCATATATTTTCCTCTGGTGGACCTGTGGATGGTGATGTTTTATTCTCTGGGATAACCCCCCGTGTGACCCGTACTCAGAATGAATCCTTATTACGACCCTTTGAGCTAGCTGATGTTAAGGAGGCTCTGTTTGCAATGGCCCCGGACAAGGCACCTGGTCCGGACGGTATGAACCCAGGATTTTACCAGCACTTTTGGGATATAGTTGGAGGTGATATTTCGACATTTATTCTTAACTGCCTCAATAATCGTGTCTTCCCCTCTGGTCTGAACGATACGGATGCGGTACTCATTCCGAAGAAGAAAATCCCTGAAATGATAACGGATTTTCGCCCTATAGCTCTGAGCAATGTGATTTACAGGATTATGGCGAAGATGATTACACAGAGAATGAAACCATTAATGGAGAAGATAATATCTGGCTCACAGAGTGCATTTATTCTGGACAGGTTGATTACTGACAATATCCTTGTAGCTGCTGAGGTAGGGCATTTCTTGAACAGGAAGCAATGTGGTGCTGTAGGATGGGAAGCACTTAAATTAGATATGGCCAAAGCCTACGATCGCATGGAATGGCCCTTTCTCCGTGAAATGTTATTAGCCCTGGGTTTTGATAGTAGGTGGGTTGAATTGATTATGTTATGTGTCACTACTGTGTCATATAATCTTTTGATTAATGACTCTCGTAGCTCTCCCATTACACCCACGCGTGGTCTCCGCCAGGGGATCCATTATCCCCGTATTTATTTATTATCTGTGCAGAAGGGCTGTCAGTTCTATTGCAGCGAGCGCAGGATAGTGGATTAATACATGGATGCAGGGTTGCTAGAGGGGCACCTCCGATCTCTCACTTATTTTTCGCAGATGATAGCCTACTGTTTTTCAGAGCAAATACACAGGAAGCATTTGAAATTAAAAATTGTTTGTTACTATATGAGAGTTTATCTGGCCAGAAGATAAATTATCATAAATCCAGCATATGCTATAGCAGGAATACGGGGCAGAATGATAGGGGTATGATAGCACAAATACTAGGTGTTAACCAAGCTCCAAGCTTTGGGAAATACCTAGGACTACCCTCCTTTGTGGGCAGAAATAAAAAGGCGACGTTTGCATATATAGAGGATAAAATAAGGCAAAGGATTGGGTCCTGGAATAAGAGATTGTTAACTCAGGCTGGAAAGGAGATCTTGTTAAAAAGTGTGGCCCAGGCAATGCCAACTTTTTCAATGAGTGTCTTCCTATTACCTATATCTACTTGTACAGCTATTGAGCGGGTTATGAATCGGTACTGGTGGGGTCAGGAACCGAGCGGGGCATACACTGGAAAGCCTGGGATAGATTGTGTGTCCCAAAGAAACATGGAGGCATGGGGTTTAAAGACTTAAGGGCATTTAATTTGGCAATGCTGGGTAAACAGGCGTGGAGATTGCTCACTAACCCAGACTCATTGGTAGCCAGGGTTTATAAGGCCAGATATTACCCAAAGGATACTTTCCTAGAGGCAACTATAGAAAATAATCCAAGTTTCTGCTGGCGGAGCATTATGGCAGCTAAAGATTTAATATGTGGAGGTATACGAAGGCGAATTGGGAACGGGGAATCTACCTTGATATGGGAACACCCTTGGTTACAGGATGTGATTGATCCTATGATTCATACGGAAATGCCACAACACCTGTCTGGAGCCAAAGTGATAGGATTAATTGATCAAGGTACAAAAACATGGGACCCGCACATACTAGCTGATATTTTCCAACCAGATGATATACCTAGAATTCAGAGAATACCGGTTGCCCCTGAGTATGAAGATATATGGTATTGGTATGATGATCCTAATGGTTATTATTCAGTCAAAAGTGGATATAAACGAATAGTTGGAAACTATGAGAACAATTCTAATGGGATTTTTAGTGAATGGCTAACCCTATGGAAACTAAAAATCCCACCCAAGTGGAAGACATTCTTATGGAGGGCTATTTGTGATATCCTCCCTACTACCAACAACTTGCTTATAAAGAGAGTGGAGGTTAACCCGATGTGTGCCATGTGTGGAAGAATGAATGAAGATACCATGCATGCATTAGTTTTGTGTGACTATGCACACTCCATATGGGCTAAATCCAACCTTCCAATCCCCATTATTATGACAAATGTTTTCCATGAATGGTTTAGTGCAATCTTGAATGTTCTAGACTTTGATGGAATTATCTATGCAGCTGCAATTCTTTATCATTTATGGAGAGCGCGAAACGGAGCAGTGTGGGATGCCTGCCTACCAACGCCAACCAAGTTATTATTGACTGCAACGTCCACGATGAAGGCGTGTAAATTGGTCCACCACCGTGCGCCACAGCCGGATCGACGCCGAGGTACGGCCGCTACTGCCCATACTGCCGACCAGCCACCACTGCCGCTTACTGCTGGACCGGCTGCCGCTATTTTACCGCCGCCACACACTGCCTTGGACCCGCACCATGGTGCATCAACATCACCAGTAAAATGCTACATGGACGCGAGCTACCACCACGGAACGAATGCCGCTGCTGTTGGGGCGATCCTCCTCGACGCCAACGGCCATTATTTGTCGGCTTTCACCGCCCCATTGATTGGATGCCACTCCCCGCTATCGGCTGAGGCTATTGCATGCAAAGAAGTCTTATCATGGCTTAAGAGACGGGATGAACTATCTATACAAGTATTCACGGATTGCCTAGTGCTACAGTCCTATCTATCGGGACCATCAACAACACCACGGTCATACCTGAGTTATGCTATCGACAACTGCAGAACTCATATATCTACTTTTTCTTATTGCTCAATTATTTACATTCCTAGATTACACAATTCATTAGCTCATACTCTAGCTACTACAGCTTTTACGCTTGATACTGCTATGTACTAGGACAATGTCCCTCCAGACTCTATTTTACCACTTCTATAAATACAACCTCCAGGTTGACTTTAAAAAAAAAACAATGTAATTGTTGATTGTGTTGAATTACAATTCAAGTAGGAATTAATTACGTCCAACCAAAACAACCCGTTAGAGACTGCAAAATAACTCCACCAATGCTCTAAACAAATCGGGTTGCGAATTGCGATGACTTTCGCCATTCATGTCTGTGCGCCTTTCTCTCTCTCCCGCTCTCTGTCTTCCATTTCCCCGAAAATACTGTGATTGGGACTTTCCATCTTTACCAGCGCTCTAGCAGCAGTCGCTTAGGCATCGGGGGTTCTTTATCATCATCTGGCTCCGGGTCTTCTCAGTCAAGACCCAAGGCATCAAAGCACATACTGTCTTCTCTTCTTTGTGGTGACTACCCTCGAGGTATCGTTTCTTCTATCCTTACGAATGATACCCACACGGTTGATTTTAATTTGGATGATTAAGATTGTTGAGGGGTTGATTTCATTTTTTTTCCCCCTGGATTTTTCTGTTTCGCGATAATTTTTTGATTGTTTAATTGATGATGGCGGGTTTGCAGATTTAAATTTGAAATCGTTGTTCTTGCCCAGCAAAAGTCAACTGTAATGATCTGGAGCTAAATCTGTTCTTTTTTTGTTGGTGATTGGGTTCTATTTGATTTAATTCAAACTTTTAAGGAAATTAATTGGAAACCCTAATCTTTGTACGTTAAATTGTATGCCCAAAATTTAATTTTGATTACCCACCAAAGGATGTGAAAAGTGGATGAGTGGATAAAGTATCAAATTGATGCCCAAATGTAGGATTGTTAGCTTAAATGTGCTCTTGGTAATTGATATTGGTATGAGATTAATATTGGAATTGCAATGTAAGGAAGCTTGGATCTTAAGTTTTTTGTCAAACACACAAAGTCTGTTTGAGGAGGTTGAGAATATGTTCTTCATTTTCTACCATAAGAAATAGAATTTAATTTTAAGAAACTACAGTCCTTAGTTCTTCTGAATCCAATTATTCTTGCCTTGCAATTTAAAATTTAACTTTTGCATCATAAACCTTGAAATCCTGCTTTGGAATGATTCAGTCTTTCTCCATTGAATTACTAGAAGTAGTTTTCTGTAACTTTTTTTTTTTAAATTTTATTTTTTAATGGCAATGCCACATAGGTTAATGTCTTCTTTCTTTTGGAATGTGGTAATGCTCATTAAAGAGCTTGGTGATGAAATGGCATCACAATGTTTGTAGCATGCTGCTTCTTATCTGATGGATCGTATGATGTTATGGTTCTCTTTTTGGAACTTTATGATTTGCCATTCTTCATATGCAGCTTGAAGATTATCTTCAAAACTCACTAATAAGTTCCTTGGAAAATCAAGCTCCAATTAATGATATTTCTCAAAGAATCTGTAACAGAATCTTTAATATTTAGTGCAGAAGTTGGGTATGCTAGTTCCGAATTTGAACCTGGAACTTCATCAGAAAGTAGTAGTAGCTTTAAAGAGGACATATCTCGTGATGCTTTACCAAATGTTGAAGCTAGCAGCCATAGGACCCGAAGTTTGAGGAATAAGCAGCCAATAGCCCATCTGGTAAGATACTATTATATTGCTCTGGTTTGTTATATAGCATTATTGGAGGGATAGTGATGTGGTTGCTTCAATTCTGTGAACAGGCTTCTCGTGAATTGATCTCAGAAATTGAAACAGTCAGTATGGTGGTTGAAGACATTGATACCCAGAATTCTGAAAAGGATGGTGAAAATTCACGCAATGTAGTGCAGGAGGTGCAGAACTCATGTCCAGAAGGAGGGGATTTTCTTGAACATCCTGGAACTGATGACACCAGCTCTAGTTCCGGGCCCGTTTCTGAAGTCCTTGAGTCGGCTAGAAGACTTGCATTGCCTGGGGATGATAACCCTCAAGTAACTACAACTTCTAGTTCAAGATTTCTTTTGGCGGGCAATGATGAGGATCAGGATCAGGATCGAAGCATTAGAGATTTGTTTCATGTTGATGTGGTGAGTATCTCTTCCAACATCTTATCTAGTAGTGTTGCTGATATAAATAACCGTGACGCAAGAAGAAATAGTAGGAGGCTCTTTTGGGATGCTTTATCGAGACACAGTTTAAGGAGGCATAATGGTTCCCCAACAATTGTTTTTGCCACTGGAAATGCTGATGATCTAGGGTCTCATGACAGATGGCTTATTGATTTGAATGGTGATCTCCACTATGATGGAGTTGGATATGGTTCCAGTTACTTAGGAGAAACAGGTCATCACAGAAACGAACGACGATTGCCATCAAGATCAGAGGTGCTTTATCTTCTTCACTCTTTCCTATAACTTATGATTGATTGTCTTCTATATGCTTCATAGCATTTCCATATGGTTAGTGATTATGGTGTTATTTAACAATTGTTGTATATGCCTATAGATCTCTGAAAGAGTTCACAGAGGGCACAGAAATCGGGTTTCACAACCATCATTTTGCCCATCCGGGCTCCACCCTGATGGTACATGCTCGTGCGAGTCATTCTTCACATCTGAAGAGTTCAGTACCCTTGCAAGTATTTCACGAATAATCATGCTTGCCGAGGCCTTATTTGAGGTTATCTCTAAGATCCTATCCTCTCTCCTCTTTTCTATGAAGTGAGTATATATTCTTGAAAGGAAAGCTGTTGTATAAACATTCACACGCCTTCTTTTATTTATGTTCTGTAGGTAATCGACGAGATTCATAGACAATCTTTCTCACTATCAACGTTCTCGCTCCCAGCTCCAGAAGCTACAGTAGATGCATTTCCTCTCAAATACCACAAAACTTTAGATCCCGTTGAAAATGCGTTGGGTGATACACAGCAGTAAGCCTTCTTCATCTGCTAAACAATGCCATTCTTGATTATCAAAACAAAACACCTTAGTCGTTGCCATTTACTTTCTCTAATAACTGCTAAAAAGCGTTGATTTGTTTTCATCAAAACCAAAACACCGTTAAAATGTTGGATCACCATACTAACTGTTAAAAACACTTATTACATTTGAGGCAATGACTAAAAATTTTCTGTCATTCGCCAAGTTAGATGTGAAATTCAGAGAACTAACAAACCAGCAAAAAAAAAAAAAACAAAACAACTGCAATTATATGTTTTCCGGATCCCGATGTGCTTGAATGATAGCGAGACCAACGATGCGTGGTAGTTGGGGACACAACTGATGGGTGCTGTTTCTTTTTATTCCTTAACAGGTGCTACATCTGTTTGGCTGAGTATGAAGATGGCGACAAACTGAGGGTTCTCCCTTGTCATCATGAATATCACATGACATGTATTGATAAATGGCTGAGGGTTCTTTTTTTTTTTTTTTTTTTTTTTTTTTTTTTTTTTTTTTTTTTTTAACTACCCTACTGGATTCTTTATCTGCCCGCTTTCCACGGGAAATGTACCCAGTTGCGTTTACTTCAATTCTCCAGTTTTCCTTTCAGGGTATGCCCAGTCTGCAGATGCAACGTTTGTAATGGTCCCGGGCAAAGTTCCATCTCAACCACAGAAACCCCTTTGCAATGATGCAAAATTGTGAATATGCTATGCATACAATACATAGACACTCACATATACATATATGTATTTTCTGCAGTTGCCATCTTAGCTCTGTAACTTCCTTTGCAAGGTGTAATATATGGTCCACACTAAGTTTTCATGTAGTACTTGTTCCCTGTTCTTGCCATTTGCCTTTTCTTCCCCACGAGTGGACCCCGGGTAATAGTTGGAACAGAGATGATAGTGGGTCCCAGTATACCCTATGTCCATGACCATTCACCAACTCACCTACCTCCCATTCAAAGGTCAAAGTTTCTCGTTCAAAGATTTTCTTATATCCTGACTCATCAAGATCGTAGGTATAAAGATTTAGCAGCAGAAAATACGTTAGTGAGCCATAACCCACAGAACCTAACGCTTTGCCAAAATTTCCCCTTGCTTTCATCTCTCTTTGATCGGTTCACCCAAATATAAAATCTGAGCTGATATGCGAGTGTTTTGAGATCAGCTCCATTGCTTTCTATGGTTTTAAGTTTTTGCTTCTTTGTGTGTGGTGGGGATGGTTGAGACACTGGAGGCAGCGGTTTTATTCGATCTGTTCCTGAAACCCAAAGGATAAATTAGCGTAACAGGAATCGATCGATAATACCTGTCTCCAACGTTTTACCCCTATTTGCTTGCCTATATATTTCATATTTGCTTGCCTATATATTTCATATTTCTAGTTTTTTACTTGTTTGGGGGCTTTGTGAGCTAGGGAATTGTTGTGTATATGAAAAAGGGTTATAGGAGTTTGGTTGAGACTTCATTTTTAATCACTTTGGCTATGTAGCTATGATAATGATTTTTATTTTTTTATTTTTGTTATAAGATTGCTAGAATTTTTGGTCCTATTCTACTTGTATTATACTTGAATGAAACATATTTAAGTGCTTATATGAAATAGTTGGTCAATATTCCATTTTTAAAAAATGAAACTACCAATAAAATATATTTTATTAAATTTATATACTTCTTTTTCAATATATGCAAGTGCATATTGCATATATATTAATAAGAACTAAATATGAATTTTTTGCTTTTTATTTACATGATTGTATAGTAAACTACTAATGTAAAAAGACTTTATACCGTATATATCTGAAATATATTCAATTTATGCATATGGTAGATATTTAAAATGAGTAATTAGTTAAATAATAATAAACTCTTAATTAGTTAAAATAATAAACCTTTAATACAAAGTATTAAAATTAAATATTACGTAATATTAAATGCATTTCAAAAATAATATTACTCCGTACATAGTTATGGAACTAGTTTTCTCACATCCTCAATCACTGGTTTTCTGTTTTTCTTCAATTCTTATCCAAGAGCTAGCTAGTTTCCTCTGTTCTTGTTCTTTCTTTTCCTCATGGCAGCTTAAGTTCTGAACCCAGAAATGTATGAAGAAACTATGTCCGACGACATTGATCTTTTCCTCGGCGAACGCCTTCTGGGAGATTCCGATGTATCGGAAATGTTGTCGGCTGTGACGCCGTATTGTACGGGACCGGTAGGGGCGACGGAGAGCGGGGGCTCATCAGGATTGGCGGCGGCAGGGGAAGTTCGCGGCGGAGATTCGGGACCCGAGGAGGAAAGGCGGCTTTTGAAATTCGTGGCTCAAAGGCTCAGATTAATTTTCCTCACCTCGTTGGCTACGGTGTTGCTCCAAGCGCCGGTCACCGGGATTTTCACGTTCTATGCCGTCGCCGGAAAATGGTTATTCTTAGAAGAGCAAAACTCAAGTGTATAGCCATAATAATACACAAAATTATTTTATTTTATTTTCTCATCCAGTATTCAATATCAAGGACATACTATAAGATTATTTCATATTCGAGTTCCATTTTTACTCAGAAAAGTACCCTTAATTCTAATTTAAATTCCATAAACCCTTCATCCTAATTTAAAGTTACTCAATTTTTCATTAGTTTTTTTACTTGTAAAATTAGTTTTAATTTTTTTTTTTGAAATTAGCTTTAATATTATTAGTGTTGCTTGCAAGTGTTGAAAGAGTTTTTTCAACAATAAAAATAGTGAATAATATATTGCACAACCGAATGAGATATATAATTTGATGAATGATTGTTGAAAAAATTATACAACATTTTCAAGGTATAAAAATGCATTGTGAGCAATTGTAAAATGAATTTATTTATTTGTTGAATTGTTAAAAATATCTAATAACACATTTTCGGCTGAAGTACTAAAGTATAAAAATGAAAAAATATATTCCTAGAGGGTACGAAGAAATTCTACCTTCTATCTTCTTTCTCTTTACGTCAAAATTACAGACTTACAGTGTATTACTCATTTGATTCATGAATTATTTTTTATTAGTATATTATTGCTTACTACAATTTGGGTACATGCATTTTTAGATAATAAAAAATTGGTGACTTCTTTAAAATTAGTACATTGCAATGATATTTAAGATTTTATGTGATTAATGAATTAATGAATATTTGACTTACTATTTAAGTTGCTAATGATGATGAGTTTAGTGACCAGAAAATAGTCTTTATTACTAATTTTAACTATCTTGTATCAAGATTGGTATGTAACTTGGTGGTGAAGGCTTTTTTCCCTATCCAAGAGATCTTGGGTTTGAATCTCTACTTATTTTTGTCATGGCATCATGGCATATCCAACGTCACGTGTCGTATAAACTTATGTTTGAATCTCTACTTATTTTTGTCATGGCATCATGGCATATCCAACGTCACGTGTCGTATAAACTTATGTTTGTAACTATTTAACAGTAATAATGTCGGAATTCAAATTACATTGTTTTGTAGGAAGGAATAAAATTATTTAAAATGAGAAATTACATTGTTTTGTAGGAAGAAATAAAATTATTTAAAATGAGAAGAAAAAAAGTATTATAAAGATTAAAATGTCATTTTGTAATAATAATAATAACAATCAACAAGGACATTTGTGTCATTTGACTCATTTCATATATTTTCCCCTTTTCCCGAGCATTGAATTGTAATTCATGGGGTACACCCATGAATTACAATTCAACAAAAGAAAGAAATTACAATTTCATCAAACCAAACAATGTAATTGAGGCTTTTACTGAATTACAATTGAATTAACTAAACTACATCCAGAACTATGTGGTCTAATGGTACTCGGGTTGGACTTCCATTTGGAAGGTTGTGAGTTTGAGCCTCGAACGACCTGTGAAAGTTTACCCTTTACAATATAAATATACTAAACTCCATCATTTTAAATCAACTTCTTAATTAACTCCATCATTTTAGTTGTTCATTAAATATACTAATATGTTACCTGTACGACGCACAAATTAAATATTTAAAATATTAAAATTAAAATTATGCTATGTTATTAAAAACTATATATAAATATTATTAAATTTTATTTTTAATAACATATTATTAAATTTCATATATTTAAACAATAAATGGAGGTTCATTTATTTATAACGTTTTGTTATTTAATAAATATATGTTGATTTGTTATGACAAAATTATGAACATAATGTTTACAATTACACAAGATTAGAATGTACTTGTGTATCCTTGCACACCATTATATAGTTGCTCGTTGAAATATTCCGGCATATTACACAAGAGTAAAGCTTACTTAATGTATCCACACACTTTGTTAAGTAGTACAATAATATTTTGAGCTATTATACAAGAGTAAAGTTTACTTAGTGCTTCCTTATACATCCTTAGTGGTTGAAATATTCCGAACTATTACATGCAAATTAAAGGTTATTAATGAGTGTCTGAGTCAAATTCGGATTATTCTCATAACTCATGTAGGTTGATCATGCTAAATATGAATTAGTACCTACCATGAAAAATAAAAATAGTGTGATAGTGACAAAATAGAAAACCTAATAGGATAGTTCAAGGGACAAATGAGCTCTCTTCGTGGGGAGAATTTTGGGATAACTCAGATACAATTAAAAGAACTGGGATTAGTCGGGCTCCCACACGGCAGACATGATCGGTACTAAAACCCCACTCTCCCACACTGCATGATTAATCTACCTCAATTCATACAAATTCACCCTCCCACCCTCCCAACAATTCAATACGCATGATTGATCTACCTCTCAATTCATACAAATTCACCCTTAAACATACTTATAAATGCTGCAAAGTCCAGTACCTGGACACCCTAACTAGCAGAACTTAGCAATTATATCCTGTCTATTAGCAATTATCCTGTCTATTGAAAATGGCCCACGCTAATGCTTATTTGTATACGTGCGGATTCATCTGTCAAACATAATGTTAATAGGGGACGGAATGAAAAAAACTATAATCACCGGCAATTGGAGCGTTGGTGGCGGAAACACCACCGATCGAACTGCCACAGTTGGTAAGCCATAATTAAAATTGCTTTCAGTAACACTTTAGTTGGGCTTAAATTTATTTTGGGTTATAAATGATTTTTAGAATGTGCATATGAGAGAGGGGAGAGACAATATTGTGCATGTCAGGTAGAGTTGGATGAAAATGTGTAATGTATTCATCCCATCACCGTTTTATGAGAGAGAGAAAGTGAAATGCTGAGTTGTATGAGGAGAGAGAAAATCGCACTCCAATCACCGATTCTCTCTCCTCAAGTTCTCTCCCGTCAATACACCTCATCTAGTCATCTCAGCCTTTCACCTCACCTCAGCTTTTCACTCTCTGCATCACACATCAATTCACCCCCTTTTCTCAAAAGCAAAAGAATTAATTCACCCTCTTCCTACCCTAAAAGCACTACTACACGCATTCACTTTTTTTCTTGAAGAAGCATTCACTCTTTTCTTCTTTACCCAAAACTCAAACATTATTTATTACTCCAACCCCTATCCAACTAATTAACTTAAATATTGTGGTATTTCATAAGGAAAAAAAAAGGACAATTCTTTAAAAATAGATTTTTTTTTGAAGAGATTATATTGTGTGAACTGTGAAGTTGAACATGAAAAATGGAGTGACTAGCTAATACATTAAATGGTTATTGTTTTTTTTTAAATGGTTATTGTTGTTTGTTTATAAAATAATTTTATTAATTTTTTTTTTTTTAAACAAACTTCCGGCCACCCCATTCGTCTCCGGCGTACCTTCACGGCCGGAGACGAAGAACCTAACTTCGTCTCCTCCGAAAATGAAGTCAGGCAGTGGAGGTGAAGAGAGACTCTTCATCTCCAATGGTCTGACTCTTCGTCTCCGGCCTGGAGATGAAGAGAGACTCTCCGTCTCCAGCCTGGAGACGCAGGGTCTCTCTTTGTCTCCACGCCGGGGGACATAGCAACAAATGTGTAGATTTGACATGAATGAGACAAAAACATGTTGATTCAAAACTCTAGATAAAAATGTGTAAAGTACTAATGTCATTACCTTCTTTTCAAAACCCTATTTAAAAAGAATGTAATTGGACTACCTTCTTCTATTTTTATTTTTTTTTGCTTTGGCCGAAGATTCCACCAACTTTTCACATTCTTTTTTAAAAAGTTTTTTTACTATTTTGCCCTTGCTTTTTTTTTTTTTTTTTTATAATTCTAAATGTATCATTTATTTGTTTTGTATGCAATTTTTTATTTTGTTAAATACTTATATTTAAAGTTTGTATTATTAAATATAAATTATACCATATTAAATATCTCATTGAGACGATCGAAAAAAGACTAATATTGTGAAGATAATTTTGCCTTTCTAACATACCCTTGTCTATTATGCACTAGTCAGTAGTCAACCCACCCTTGTGCATTTCAATCATCAACACCCATAACTACCTCATATCAGTTTGCTTTGCTTCATACGCACATGACCCTTAGTTTTTCCATCTTCACTTGAAAACCAAATTAAACTACCCAGATGATGGGATTGGAACTCCAACTTGCACCGCCAGATGATCCTGAGAGAGAAGATGACGATGAGGATATTCCGTTAAGACGATCAATGCGAACGCATGTGGCACCGAGTTGTGGAATTCACTCTTATTTAATCAAAATAATTATTTATTAAAAAAATAATATTTCAATTTACATAACTAAATATTTAATCAAAATAATTATTTATTAAAAAAATAATATAAACTATAAAATTACACACAAAAAAGTGTGAATTTGAGAACTATGCAGCGAAGGGGTGCTTGTGGTTGTGCAGCGATTTTTTTAAAAAATATTTTTTAATATTTTTTTTAACAATGCTATGGGGTGCTTGAGTTATATTATTATTATTATTATTATTATTATTATTATTATTATTAAATTTATAAGTATTATTATTATTATTAGTAATTATTAGTACGAAATTATTATTATTATTATTGTTATTAAAATATTATTATTAGCCACTATAATATGAAATTATTATTATTTTTATTAAATTATTAATTTAATTCATTATTAATAAGAAATGATTAATACGGAGTATATTATTATTATTATTATTTATTAATATTTAATAAATAAATAAAATAATTAATAATATTTATGAAAATATTATTGTTATTAAATTATTACTTTTATTAATTATTAGTATGAAATGATTAGTATATTATTATTAATAATTAATTAATATTTAATAAATAAATAAAATAATTAATAATATTTAAGAGATTATTATTATTGTTATTAAATTATTACTTTTATTAATTATTAGTATGAAATAATTAATATATTATTATTGTTATTAAATTATTACTTTTATTAATTATTAGTATATTATTATTATTAATTATTAATTAATATTTAATAAATGAAAAAATAATTAATAATATTTAAGAAATAGGGAAAGAAGACAATGGCATTGCCGTGAGAAAAGAAATTGAGAGGGAGAACAATGCAATGCCATTGCCTTCTTTCCAATTAAAAAGAAAAAGAAAAGAGAAAAGTAAAGGGGAGTTAAAGAAAGGTAATGGATAAAACGGCAATAGCAGGAGTACTTTACCAGGGCCGGTCCTATCATTCTTGATGGATTTAATTAATACAGGGGATATGTCCGAATCACTAAATTCGGATAAAATACGAATGATAAATAAATAACGAACGATGTTGTAAAAGGCCGTGAGGCCGTATATTATATTAATTGTCATAGTATTAGGCTATTACAAAGATTCTTCAGTACAAAGTGTGTCTGTAAAGTAGATCGTAGATAGCATGCCCCTTGTTAGGACAAGGTGGGGGGCTTTTATACAAGCTAAGCCCCCAACCGCCTCCCCCTAAATCGGGGGTAGTTAGATCTCAACTTTGACCGGGCCCGAGTTGACCGGGTCCATGTTGCTCCTGGGCTCCACCGTGGTGCCCCGAGTCCATGTTGCTCCTGGGCTCCCCCGTGGTGCTCCGGGTCCGCGTTGCTACCCCGAGTCGGGTCGTGGGTATAATATATCCATCAATTCTATAGGCCCAGGGCATAGCAACAAAAATGGGCCCTATATTTAATTAATGTATATATATTTTTATAACTAAAATTTAAATTAAATAAGGAAAAAATAGTAATGTCCAATAACTTAAATAAGATTCACAAGTTTTTAACAATTTTACATACATATGAAAATAATTATAGATGCATTCGTGAATCCAAAATAATCAATAACCGTATAAGTGCTTTCATAAATATATAATTATATAGTTTATAAAATGAATAAATAATTTAAAACCAAATATAGCTTATAGAGAATCACATTATTATTAAAATAAATAATAAGGTAATTATTCCAATTTATAAAACAAAACTTACAAAAAAGAGCATAGCATAAAATCTTAATTATTAGGAACAATAAATCAAAACACTCAAATATGAAACATAACTAATTGGATAAAATAGTTTGAATAAAAAAACACGTACTAAATCACACATCTTCTATATTAATATCATATTTATAATTTTTTTTTTAGTTATATCACTTTCAAAGTTTTCAAGATTAATTTGAATACGATGACAAACAATAGAACTTCTAAACTACATTCACTAGATAATTTTTTTTTTAAAAAAAATAAATTAAATTATCTTTTAATTTTTTTTTCATAACTAAATCACAAAATATATTACATATACATAACTCATTATAAAGTTCACAAAATAACACATATTCTAAATATAAGTAGTAAATTAGTCGAATAGATCGAAATAGATTCAAAATTTGATATGAATCACAAATCAATCTATATTATAAATCTCACTATAATTATAGAAAGGTAAAAAAAAATCACAAAATTACAAATTAAATTAAAAAACTACAAATTAGAAATAGAAATTAATTTAGTAAGTTACAATGTAATATAATAATATCTCTAAAGAGTAAGGAGGGAAGATTTTTGGTAAAACATACATATGAGGGGATTTGATCTCTTGACCATAGCATACAAAACTCCAAACTGCAAATCTTACCAACTCAACCAACTAAAAACATATTTTAATAATATCTCTAAATTAATGTATTAAAGAGTACATAGGAAAAGTTTTATGGAAAACAACATACAAAAGGATTCGACCTCTTGACCATATGCATAGAAAACGGAAAGTCCTACCAACTAAGCCAACATAGAGATCTGTAAAATTAATGTATGTTAAATAATTATACCAAATTCTATGGTATATATAAGAGGTAATGAGAATGGTGGGCCCCTTTCAAGCATGGGCCCTGGGCAAGGGCCCAGCCTACACTTGCCCAGGGCCGGGCCTGTACTTTACATAAAATTGTCTAGGGTTTAAAAATTGCACAAATTTATCTTGTCTCCTCTAAATTTACACATTTTAGGTAATGACTAATAAAATTTTAAATATGGTTCAGCTGTGTCTGGAAATAGATTTATCGGTAAGGGAATCACCTTCCGAAATACAGCTGGGGCCTCAAACTTCCAAGCAATGGGACGCCAACAATGTTGGATTGAATACTCTATACTATGGAGAGTATGCCAACTCAGGTGCTGTAGCTTCAACATCACATAGAGTTAACTGGTCTGGGTATCACCACATCACAAACAGAGATGAGGTGTCTAAGTTCACCGCCCGAAACCTGATTGATGCTGACCAATGGATACCAGAGACGGGGGTGCCCTATACCCCTGGTTTGTAACCATGGAGGAAGGCCTTTGGTTGTGATATACTTTGTGTCCTGGTCAGAACTTAATGAATTTATTTCTCATGTAGCTTAGGCCTTTCAATCAAAATAATGTCATGCCATCCTCATCCTCCATATGCCTTTTTTGCTCTCCAGTCTCCATTATATATCCACTCAAAGCTCATACATTTTATCAACTCACTCATCCACTCTTCACACTCATCCTCTTCCACGGATTACATTTTAAACTATATGAGATATGAATGTATTAAAAAAAAAAATTCTAAAGAAACCTTGATTTCTTTGTTACTATTTCACATGAATAAAATCTTGTTTTCATGAATCATGGTGCTTTCTGATGAGCATATAAATGCACTTTACCCACCCAGGTTGTTTATAATAAAAATGTTAACAGTAGGCCAGGGCAGAATAAATCACAGTGACAGAATATTAATATTCCTAATTAATTCATAATATTGGTATTACTAAATTGTCTTTAAATTTGAGCGGGAAAATAAAATAAGAGTATTTTGCCTTATTGAAATTACAAAAACAACCTTACACAAAGCCCCAACCAAAATGCTAGATGAAACACGGTGCACCTAGTTTGCACACTAAGTCACATCCATTGATAAGGTGAAATGCACAGCCAGTATGAGTGCACATGTGCACATAATAACTGTAGTTCACACCTGAACTTTATTATTATTATTATTATTATTATTATTATTATTATTATTATTATATATATATATATATATATATATATATATATATTATCAATTAGATTGAATTTTGGCATGTTTAATTTAAATATTTATAATAATAATTACAATGATAATTTTTAGAATTATAATAAATAAATAATTAATTAAAATATAATTTGTGTAAAATGATGGGTTGATAATAAAATTTGAAAAAATATAAATTGTTAGGAAGAAGGTTTTTGAAATTTAGTTAGATAATATATATGGATGCTGGATCTCCCCCCACCCCCCACCCACAAAAAAAAATCATAGTTGAAGTTGCTCAATGAAAATTGATTTAGCCAATGATCCCATCACACACACTAACAAGACACCTTCCAATTGGCAAATTATGGTGTAGAATGTAGTCCACATAGTTGTGTAGATCATGATTTATGAGTTATAATAATGTACATTATGTGTTTGAATTATGATACCAACCCACCAATTCGAAGCTTATGCCTCTAGCAGCGTAATTACAATAGCAACGGCGGTGGTTTAGGATGGAGACGGAGGCATAGCGATTGAAGGCGAGGGAGTGGCCGGCGGTGGCAGCACTGGTCACCGGAGCTGGAGGAGCGGCGGCGACGGCACTGGTCACAGGAGCTGGAGAAGAGGCGGACAACAGTAGAGACTCAAGTTTTCAACAGTTTATTTATGAGCAGTAACTAAAGATTACAGTTGTATCCACAGATCTTTCACCACTACACAAGTATACAACCCCCACGCATCAACTTAAAGAAGAAATAGATGGTAAAAAACTGTACTTTTGACTGACTTTATTTGTTCATGCTATTGCTAAATTTGCATAAACAGTTGAAGAAAACATACACTAAAGATTTGTCAATGTAAAGTAACAACCTCTTGGTGTTCAAAAAATAAAAAAGTAGCAACCTCTTGCAACAATCAAACAGATCGAAAAGAGTATCATATCGTAAGTAGTACTACAACTGTACAAGCTGAGTAACATATCTTATGTACAAATAAAAATAAGTTGATACAGAACCTGCAAATGTCACCAAGTACCGAAGCTGCTCCCAACGTGCTCCTGGGTGATAAAGTTAATTAAGACGGTCTTTCATGATATCCTTGGATGGGTAAGCCCAAACCCCTCTACTGAAAAACACAAGAACGTAACCTTTCTCTGCTCAGCTGTCATTCTCCCGACAATCTGCAAGCTAAGGATGAACACCAATTGGCAATTGCACTTTGAATAGGAGAAACATATAAGTTTTTCAAAACTCTCTCTCATGTCTCATCCTCCTCAAGTTCTTCCACAACTTCAACACACTCTTCCTCTATATCCTCCTGATCAGATCAGTTCCCCTTTCATCATAATCTACAGCAATATACATATATGTATTTTCTGCAGTTGCCATCTTAGCTCTGTAACTTTCTTTGCAAGGTGTAATATATGCTCCACAGTATGTTTTCATGTAGTCCTTAATTAAAATACAATGAACTGACCATTTCTTTTTTTATTTTAGTCAATTATGGATATTTTTTATTTGCCGTCAATTATTAATATTCATTTCCTTTTATATTTCAATAGATTCATTTTCAGTCAATTATTCTTTTTTATTGTCAATCAATTAGTCGATTAGAATATAGATCTAGTGATATTTTTACCTAATTTTCGTTCCATTTTAATTTGATGTTGTAGAATATTATTAACAAAATATTTTCATTATATTTTCATCTTTGTCTCTTCGTATACTTAAATTAAAAACAAGATGAATTTAAACCTGAGATGGACTCTTCAAGACTAACAATAAATATACATAAGCTTCTATAATCTTAGACAACACTATAAATAAGTGCTAACAGTCTGCAAGATAGCTACTCGGAGTTAATCATTGTATAAATGGTTCAAAGTTGCAGAAGAACCATTCTTGAATTTTCATGGCGGCGGCAGATGATAAAGGTCGACGAGGCTCTAACAATCGCACCTGTAAAAAAAAAAAAGAAAAAAAAAAAGAGAATAATCATGAAAAGAGGCAGACATAATGGAGCCATGTAGTAATTGTGGATTGTGTTTCTATCTTCTCAAATGCGTTAAAGAAATACAAGGTGTATTTCTCTTCCAAATTCCAATTCCTAGCTTTGTGGACCAAGTCACCAAGGTATTTATTTTGTTGTTTAGAACTAACAGGGTGTTTGGTTGAAAGGAAGGAATTAAGGGGAATATGAATTACAATTACATTGGGAAAAGAATAAGGTGGGAATAAGAAATTAAAAAATATGACAACTTTATCGTCAGGCGTCACTATACTTCGGATGCTTGTAATCCCTCAACGCCCTTTCCCACTCGGGTGACCGCAACATTGTAGTGCTCGTAGCACTCATCCACGCACCGTCTCACCCAGCGCCTCAGCTCTTCACCACAGCTCGGATGTGGCACCTCGAGGGACATGACCAATGTGCCAGACACAAGGCGCCACATCTGTTATATGGTAAAGAGGTGAAGTGCTGGGTGAGACGGTGAGTGGATGAGTGCTACGACCACTATGACGTTGCCGTCACCCAAGTGGGAGTGGGGTTAAGGGATTACAAGCATCAAAAGTACACTGACGCGGACGATAAAGTTGTCATTTTTTTAATTTCTTCTTCTGCTGCTTCAGTAAAAGTAGTGTGTATATTATATTTTAGTTGATGGAATGATATTTTAAATGAAAATTAATATCAGATCTACCTAATTATACATTTGTATTGAAGAACAAGGTACAGAGTATTTGGAGTGTAGATGAAAGAATTACCTAGATGCCTTCTGAAATGAACAGAATCCAGATCGAATTACTATACAGGATTTGATTTTTCTATTCCTTCTTCAACATCTTCAGCAAGCTCAGAATAGATACTTGCATAATAATATTCTAATTGAACAACATAGATAGAAAATGATACTCCGAGTAAAGCTGAATTTGGCCACATACTAATGAAATTGGAGTATGGTTTGACTGTGTGAGGAACATTCAAGTTTTTTAGGCTCTAGCCTTCTTTAATATATTTGATCATTTACCTTCAAAAAAATATGATTATGTGTGTGTAATTAGACTGTTCGGAGGCTAAGCACCTTGTGTTCAGATGACACCTCTATGACTCTCATTGAAAAAAGATCACATGATCAAATTCGGTGGTGGGGAATTGATGCTTTGGACTGCACAAAAAAATTAGACTGTTCGGGAAATTCAAATTCAACCAACAAAACCATTGAAACCAAAAACAGAGAAACCCATCTAGTATCATTCTATTTGTCAAAAACATTATGAATGAAAACTTTGATATAATTTTGTTAGTTTAGAAAATTTTTCTTTCTTGTTAGCAAATGTGCATTATTTATTATATTTTAATAGATGACATTTAATTTGTTTAAGTCTAATCGTACGTTATCAAATCATGGTGTTGGAGATGACATTAATTTCCAGGCCAGCATACAACAATTGTTTTTTTCTTTTTGATGGGCAAGGGCAAATATACGTACAACAATTCTATTTCTATACAAAATTAAGCATGTCCAGGACATGAGACTGTAATATCATATATGCACTTAAACTATACATATTCTCAAGATAATTAATTATGATCTCTTACATACAAGTTACATACATTCGATTAAACATTGCTGCAACGCTAGCTGATTTATCCTTGTAATGTTAGTTTGATCAAATTTGACATCTTCAAGCTAGCACCATGACATGACTACGTTACCATCTTTATACTAGCATATCTTGCCCAAGAAATGTCAATTGTAATGATCTGGAACTAAATCTGTTATTTTTTCTTTTTGGTGATTGGGTTCTCTTTGATTTATTTCAAACTTTTAAGCGAAATAATTGGAAACTTTGATCTTGGTACATCAAATTGTATATGCCCAAAACTTAATTTTGATATTACCCACCAAAGGATGTGAAAAGTGGATTGAGTGGATAAAGATAAGCATCAAATTGATGCCCAAATGTAGGATTGTTAGCTTAAATGTGCTCTTGGTAATTGATATTTGATATTGGCATGAGATTAACATTGGTATCTGATGGATCATATCATCTGATCGATGTTATGGTTCTCTTTTTGGAACTTTATGATTTGTCATTCTTCATATGCAGCTTCAAGATTTTATATCCTCAAAACTCACCAATAAGTTCCTTGGAAAATCAAGCTCCAATTAATGATATTTCTCAAGAATCTGTAACAGGTAGAATCTTCAATATTTAGTGCAGAATTGAAGTTGGGTATGCAATTCCATATGGTGACGTTATTTTTTTATTGGATATATCCAGATTTTTCACCCATATAATTACGTTATTGATTATGGTGTTATTTAACAATTATATATTTTTCGGATCCCGATGTGCTTGAATGATAGCGAGACCAATGATGTGTGGTACTAGTTGGGGACACAACTAATGGCCGCAGTTTCTCTTTATGCCGATGATGTATTAACAATTTCATCTGATAGCAATTATTATAGTATGGTAATACCCAAACTAATCAAACTTGTCAATCAGGTCTCAACTTTTTCATTTGAATTACTCATCATCGGCCTGAAATTCATTTGTAAACATTATCTTTTGACGAAGATAGTCTACCTTTTAAAATAAATAAATAAAAATTGGCCCAGTTTAGTATTAAACACTTGCAAAGTGTTGCAATAAAACGTGTCACGAAAAACAACGTTTTCAAAGGACAATAACTTTGTGAGTCGAAACACTAAAATGTAAACATTTTATACTTATCCGAAAGAGTGATCAAGTGAGTGAAACATGATTTTCGTCGTACTAAAAGGTCACAGATTTTATTCTTGTCAAAATCATATCAATCGAGTTGAGCTTGTCACACAAAGCCTTCTTATTGCGATTTATCTCTCCTGTATGGTTGAATGATATGTGTGCTATTACAACCAACAAAAAAAAAGGTACTTACCCAATGTACTCTTGCACACCGTACCCTTACGTAGTGGTTGACATATTATGGCCAATTACACAAGAATAGGGAGGGTTTACTTGGTGTATATCCTAGCACACCCTCATGTAGTACTGTCTTGTTGAAATATTCCGGCATATATATTACACAAGAGTAGAGTTTACTTAATGTACCCGCACACTCCGTCAAATAGTACAATGATATTTTGAGCTATTACACAAGAGTGAAGTTTACTTAGTGCACTCATATACATATCCTTAGTGGCTGAAATATTCTGAGCTATTACATAAGAGCTTGCGCAAATGTTATTAATTAGTGAGTGCATGCACCCTATACTAATCAAATTTGGATTGTTCTCAGTTTCTCACAACTCATGTAGGTTAAATTTTGATGGCATGGTCATGCTAAATATGAATTAGTATGTACTTTTGAAATGGTTAGAATATTGGATGTTGAATGTTTTAAATTGTGATAATTTTAAAGTATGTATTACTTAAAATAATTTATATAAAAATAGTGTGATAGAGACAAAATAGCAAGAAATTAAAATGGATCCTATTTTATCTCCCAAATTAAAATTACTTTGACCTATAAATGACATCACAAGCTAGCCAAGAACATCTATCTTATTATTCCAAACAGAAACAGATCAGATCAAAAGAAGAAACTAAAAAAATGGCAACTTTATCTTCTCCTCGCGACATCATTCTCCTACTACTTTCCTTCTTCCTCTTCCCATTCATCATCCATGGCGCCAAGGAGAATCACAAGCACTACACCCTGATCCAAAAGACCTGCAAAATTATCAACACGGAATTGAACTACTTAGACTACGACTTCTGCATCTCCGCCCTGCAGGCGAGGCCGGCCAAGGAATGCGCGACGCTACGCGACATAGGGATGACGTGCATCAACCTGGTGATGAACAACGTGACGGACACGAGGCGCCACATCCGGGGTGTGATGAACAGCGGGAAGGTGCAGCACTGGGTGAGGCGGTGCGTGGATGAGTGCTACGACCTCTACGACCTTGCCGTCGACCGAATGGGGGACGCGTTGAAGGCTTTCAAGCATAAGGAATACATGGAGGCCGAGGATGAATTTAGCATGGTCGACAATTCTATGCAATTAGTGGAGGAGCTGTTTAAGGTGGGCAGCCGAGACTCGCCAGCCGGCGGCTGCGGCGGGGGAGTCTCGCCGTTTTCGGCGAGGAACAATGACACTACCCAGTTGTGTGGGATGGGGATGTTGGTCATGAATTGCTTAAGGAAGGGAAACTGCATTGATTGATCGAGATTAGAGATTATATTGATTCTTTTTTGGCTGTTTATTTATTTAATGATTGATTTTTTTTTTTTTAAGTAAATCATAAAATATCATTAATCATGAAATAAATGAGCTAATACACTCTTCATAACACCCGAGATATATATAGACTGAGAAATCACATTTGCTGCAAAAGCATGAGTTACTAGATCGGTTCGCAGAGCGATTCACAAATCTAATCTGACACGAATTAATTAAAGAGCCAAGCAAAGCTAAACAAGTGTTGTAAACATAACCAAAATAAGAATTAACCAAGTTCAAACATAACGTGACAATCTGAGTGGACGAGCTAAAAGTAGTAGTTTATCTGTGTAACATTTTTTAATGGAAATTCCTTGCACACCCTACAGGTTAATGTCTTGTTTCTTTTGGAATGTGGTAATTAATGCTCATTATATTAAAGAGCTTGGTGATGAAATGGCATCATATATAATGTTGGTATCATATATATATATATGCAAGGACGAAGCCAAAGGGGCAGGGGTGCACCTGCCCCTCACCCCACCCTATATATAACCTTTGTATGTATATATGTATATATAGTATAAGTTTTAGTATTAGTATAAAAAACGAATGAATGTTAATAAAAAGTGAGTTAGATTAGCTGTCAAAGCATGTTTTTGGTTATAATGAAAGTTAGGGGTTTGAATCTTGGCTTACACATACATATATAACATTCTTTAATAATAAGAAGATATGTAATTTATAATATTTTTTTATTTAAATTATTTCATCAAATTATTATGTTTTATATTTTGTTATGAATATTTTTATAAAGTTTCCATGGGTTATTTTTTGCTCATATCCAACAATATTTTATATCTATATTTCTTAGGTAATGTCAAAGTAATTATGTTTCATATTTTGTTATGAATATTTTTATAAAGTTTCCATGAGTTTTATTTTTTGCTCAGATCCACCAATATTTTATATCTATATTTCTTAGGTAATGTTTTTTTTTTCAAATTATATCTTTTGTTTTAACATTTCATCGTCACTTGAAAAAATTTCTGGATCCCGTCCCTGCTTCTTCTCCCCCCTCAACGGAATTCCTGACTCCGTCCCTGTATATATACTGCTTATTATCTGATGGATCATATCATATGATGTTATGGTTCTCTGTTTGGATCTTTGTGATTTGCCATCTTTCTTCATATGCAGCTTAAAGATTATCTATCCTCAAAAGTCACCAATAAGTTCCTTGGAAAATCAAGGGCTAACTCCAATTAATGATATTTCCCAAGAATATGTAACAGCTACAATCTTCAATATTTAGTGCAGAATTGAAGTTGGGTATACTATTGTATTATATTGCTCTATTCTACTTTGTAATATACTATTATTGGTGGAATAGTGATAGTGATAGTGATAGTTACATTGGTAATTTCCAAACGAACTAAACTTGTCAATCAGGTCTCAACTTTTTCATTTGAACAACTCATCATCATCGGCCTGAAATTCATTTGTGAGCATTATAAGATAGTTAACCTTTTAAAATAAAGAATAAAATCGGTCCAATTTAGTTTTACAAAGACTGCAAAATGTTGCAGTAGAATGTTACGAAAAAACAATGTTTGCAAAGGACAAGAACTTTGTGAGTCAAAACACTGAAATGTAAACATTTTAGGTGCCACTTTCTCGTTAGCAGAACCAACAATACTCTGCACCATAATTTTTTTGGACAACCAAAAAAACTCACAATTATCATGTGAAGGTGTGTATTGAGTAAAAATTATAAAGAGAGATCAACCATTATTATGTGAAGGTATGTATTGAGTAAAAATTATACGGAAAGATAATCAATCATACTAGAAAGATTCTATTGATAATTAAATTTGTAAGTATAAGAATCATGCATGCCTCACTTACTTTATCACAACTTTCGAGACATATTTAACGTTGTATCCACAACCTAAGACAAATAATACTATAATAGTGTATAGCAAAAATACAAGTTTACATGCTTTCTCTTTGATAGTTTCATTATTAGTGATCATAATGAAAAATAATAATAATAATAATAATACTTTTTGTCCATAAATGATAAGAAAATAGTACTTTTATTAGTCAATTATATTGTTACTATTTTTCACTCTTAAATTGCAGGCAAATTGGCAATTTTTCTGTTGAATGTTAAATTGTACTGTGATAATTTTAAAGTTACTTAAAATTTTATATAAATAGTAGTGTTATAGAGACAAAATAGCAAGAAATTAAAATAGATCGTATCCTATTTTATCTCCCAAAAATACTTATACTTGACCTATAAATGGCATCACGTACGAGTTGTGGAGTTATTATACAAATAAAATCTCAATTCTAAATTAATTAAACATTGATATAATTGTAGGATATTTAACGAAGTGCTTTAATTTTAAAAACTATAATTATTTTTATAGTTTCTAATCATAATTATTATTGTACGTGTATAAATAATCATGGCATTTGCTGAAACCAAACCCTTATACTGTAACAACTCACATAGCTTTTTTGGCTGTTTATTTAATGATTTGATTCTATTATTCCCTATAAAAAATCTCCATTCCCTTGATACTTTTTTGAAATTTCATTACAAAAATTAAAATATTCTCAAATTTAATTATTCAAAAAAGTGATGAAATAAGTGAAACATGCATGATTCTCATCGTATTAAAAGATCACAAAATAAGTCTTTTTATTGCGATTTACCTCTCCTGTATATATGGTTGAATGATTTGTGTGCAATTACAAAAAAAAAAAAAAAAAAAATTAAAATAATAATAATAATAATAATAATAATAATAATAATAATAATAATAATAATAATAATAAAGGTATTTACCCAATGTACTCTTGCAGGCACTTGTAGTGGTTGAAATATTATGGTCAATTACACAAGAATAGAGTTTACTTGGTGTATCTTCTCACACCCTCGTGTAGTGGCTCGTTGAAATATTCTGACATATTACATATATAAGAGTAAAGTTTACCTAGTGCACCCCTATACATCCTCAGTGGCTAAAATATTCTGAGCTATTACATATATATGAGCATGCAAATTAAAGGTTATTAGTGAGTGCAGCCCGAGTCAAATTCAGATTATTCTCACAACTCATGTAGGTTAAATTTTGATGGTATGGTCATGCTAAACATGAATTAGTACATAGTCTTGAAAATACAAAATAGTGTGATTGAGACAAAATTGCAAGAAATTAAAATGGATCCTATTGTATCTCCCAAATTAAAAATACTTACTTAATTCACCTAAGAACATCTTATTATTCCAAACAGATAAATTAAATCAGAAGAATGAAATTAAAAAAATGACAACTTTATCTTCGGTATCAATGTACTCCTGATGCTTGTAATCCCTCAACGCCTCTGGTGACGGCAACGTCGTAGTGCTCGAAGTACTCATTCACGCACTGCCTCACCTCACCGGAGCCCGGATGTGGCGCCTCGTGTCGGTCCATTGGTCATGACCAGGTTGATGCGTCATCCCTATGCTGCGTATTCCCGGCCAAAATTGTCACATGCATCAGGCTGGTCATGGCCAACGTGACCGACACGAGGCGCCACGTCCAGGCTGTGGTGAAGAGCCGGAATGTGAGGCGGTGCGTGGATGAGTGCTACGAGCACTACGATGTTGCACTAATATCTTCAAATGTAGATCATCCGATCCATGTGATTAATCAATCAGCACAGATACGAAAAGAAAACATTCAACATTCTGCTAATCAACTAAAAGTTTAAAAAGAAATGTAAAATAAAAGAATTTTTCAGTTACCCCAATATAACACAATAAGCTCCAAAACAAACCTAATGGATAATGGTTCAACAATGCATATATATATATATATATATATATTGCTAAGCCTTCATATCAACAATTGCAATAACTTCACAAATTTAGAACATAAGAATTCATAAATCAAGTTAGAACATAAGATCAGACCTACCTGACAATCTGAGTGTACGAGCTAGAACAGGGGAATACCCGTTGTTTCTTAACCAAGAGAGAGCCTCCTTGCAAGCTAATACCTCTGCCTCACACACCATCCATGGAGTCCTCACAAACCCATCAAAAACGTCAGCATTCCTCTCCATTATACTGGAATACATAAATCATATATGTTCTTGGACAGTGAACTTGGAAATCTCATCGGGCCGGTAATCGCCACCCTAAACACGGGAGCAGGAGCGCGTGAAATGGGGCGGTTATCATGCGATTACCAACCCAGATGAGGTTTCTAAGTTCACTATCCAAAACTTGATCATCGACCTCTTGGTTACCTGACACAAATGTGTCATTTACTCCTGGCTTATAACCCAAAAATTAAACAGAAAAACTGATTCAGATTCCACAATATGCAGGGAAGTGAGGGAAGGAATATAGTTATGGAAGGAACTAGTTTTTCACACCCTCAATAACTGGATGGTTTTCTCTTTTTCTTCTTATCCAAGTGATAAGCTACCTAGTTTCCTCTGTTCTTTGTTCTTTCTTTTCCTCATGGCACAGCTTCAATATATATATATAGTTGAACATATAATTTTATATGAATTTTATGTTTCCAACGCAGGATGTGGGTGGATATGATAGATGGTTGGGCGAAGCAAATGGCATGACCAGCTAGCACAAAACGTGTGGGGGTTAGGTTCCTCATGCAATTTGGAATGATTCGATTCAGGGTTAAGTTTTTCCATTTAATTACTAAAAAGTAGTTTTTCTGTAACTTTTTTTAATGGAAATTCATTGAACATAGGACCTGCAATTTGAAGAATATGCATGCATTATATGGTTCCAGTTACTTAGGAGAAACGAATTGAAGGAAGATTGTCATCAAGATCAGATGAGATGAGAGGTGCTTTATCTTTACTCTTTCCTATAACTATATATGTGCGTGTATGCTTTGGTTGAATATCGACATTATATTGTGATTGATTGTCTTCTATATGCTTCACAGTACAGCATGCAATTCCATATGGTTACGTTATTGATTATATGGTACAATTATATGTTTGATGGTAAATAAGTTATAGGAGAATATAATATGTGAGTAACAAATTGTATTGCTAAGTATTTCAGTACAGGAATTAGAACGTCTCTCTGCTCAGCAAAGAATCATCTACTTATACTAGTCTTCTAACGGTAAGTAATGGTTACATCATCATGAGGAGCCGAGCAGCGGTTGTAAATGGTTCTGTCCGTTGGACTTCTAGGTGGTTCCGGGTCAGGTGCTTGGTGGCCCGAGTTGGGTACTTGTCCCATTACTCTGTCAATGGTTTCCGGATCTCGATGTGCTTGAATGATAGCGAGACCAATGATAGATGCGTGGTAGTTGGGGGACACAACTCATATGATGGCCGCGGTTTAATTTCTTTTTATTTCGATGATGTAATAATTTCGATAATACCCAAACTTATCAATGGGGTCTCAACTTTTTTATTTGAACAATTCATCATCATCAGCCTGAAATTCATTTGTGAGCATTATCTTTAGACAAAGATAGTCAATGTTTTAAAATAAAGAAAAAAATCAGTCCAATTTAGTATTACAAACAGTGCAATGTGTTACAAAAAAAACAACATTTGCAAAGGATAATAATTTTGTAAGTCAAAATACTGAAATGTAATTAAACATCTTAGGTGACACTTTCTCGTTAGCAAAACCAACAGTATTCTGCACTGTAATTCTTTGAACGACCAGAAAAACTCATAATTATTATGTAAAGATGTGTATTGAGTAAAATTTATATGGAAAGATTAATCATACTAAAAAAAAAATTATGTAACGAATAAATATCAATAAGAATCAAACTCGTAATCTTTTTAAGTAAATGAATTATGTTTTACTAACGTTGGAGATATATTTAACGTTGTATTATGCATCGAATGTATAGCATGAGACCACAGAGACAGAATTTGTGCTTCCTCTGCTATTTATTCTGGTAGGGACCATCTTATAATTATCCACTCCCAATGTTGTCTGCTCCTACCATAACACCTTCTTCCACAACTTTCTTTTTCTCTTTTGTATTTTTTTTTTATCCACAAGCTAAGACAAATAATACTATAATAGTGTATACATTATGCAAAAAAACAAGTTTACATGTTTTCTCTATGATAGTTTCATTATTAGTGATAAAGAAAAAGGAAAATGATCATTTTTGTCCTTAAATTAGTAGTACTTTTTATTAGGCAATTATATTGTCATTACTTTTCACTCTTCAATTGCTTGCAAATTGGCTATTTTTCTGTTTCAAGTATCTACAAAGGGAATTACAATTCCCTCCACCCAAACACTATAATTTCTATTACCAAAGAAAAACATTGCAATTGAATTGCAACTATACTCTACCAAACACCCCATGACAGATGAAAAATGGTGATAGTATAAACAAAGGACGAAAAATGCTATTTTTTTATAATTCAGAGACCAAATTTACTATTTACTCAAAAAAATGCTCGAAACTTCTTGATAATACAAATTTTACCTTATTTCGTCGCCTCTCTTGATTCTTTAAACGTCAAATTAATAGGTTTGAGATAGAGTTTGTCTTGTCAAAACTTAACTAACAATTTGGAATAGTTAGTAAGCGGGTAGCTACATTTTGACATTATTGTTATGAATCGATATGGAATCGTTTGGTCCCTCTCTTGACATGGGATGGTGTGGATATTGATGCCTTAGAGGTTGATATATATGAAGTTAATTATAGTCTCATAAATTTCTTCAACTACATATAAATTGTATAGTATTAATATTTTGGTCCCACCTTTTTATTGAAAAGCATATAATTAATTTCTTGAACTACCTATATGTTAGGATGCTAGCTAGATGACTTGCATACAATTTAGCTGGACTTTTCACATTTCCCATCATCAGGTTCATCATCTTCCTAGCCCTATTCAATAATTTTTCACCCATACTTAGAAATCAATGCTTTCGTGCTACAAAAATATAGACCATATGACAATTTTTAGAGCAACATCAACAATAAATCCAATTTTAAGTTAAAAAGAAAAACAAACGAACAGAGCAGTAATGTAACGCGCCTAGCGGGAGTTGTTTTTTTTTTTTTTTTTTTTTTTTTTTTTATTCAAAAATTTTCTCAAAAAACGTCACAAACTAAATTAATTAACAAAAAGACCTTATTTGTTTTTTGTTTTTTTTTTTATTCCTTCTTTCTTCCGTCGTATCACTATCGCTCACCTCCGCACAAGCTAAAATTAAAAAAAAAAAAAAAGAAAATTATTATTATTGATGTTGCTCTTATACATACACTACACTGCTAAAAATGTTCACTTACAGGGCCTAGAATTTTGTGCAATTATAATTTACTGAAAAAGGTTCTTGCATTTTTTATGGAGAACACAACAAAAACCATGCCAGTTTCCTCAGACCTGCTAATGATTATGCCATAGTACCAAAACAAAAACAAGTGTATATATATATATATATATATATATATATATATATATATATATATATATATATATATATATATATATATATATATATAGTTAAAATAAAAGGACAGTAGAAAAGTATGCATTTGGAATCTTTGGATCAACATGTGTAACAGAGCATGTATCCAAAATTAAACCAACAAACCCCCCCCCCCCCCCCCCCCCCCCCCCAAAAAAAAAAAAAAAGAATAAACAGGTGTACTTTAGTTTACATAATTACAACTAATATTGTATATTTGTATGTATTGCCCAATGTGATGGAAAATCTCTTTTTGTTTATTTATTAATACAACATTA
Source organism: Ipomoea nil (assembly GCF_001879475.1). Lineage (NCBI taxonomy): Eukaryota > Viridiplantae > Streptophyta > Magnoliopsida > Solanales > Convolvulaceae > Ipomoea > Ipomoea nil. The sequence goes on along the minus strand of NW_017616616.1, from coordinate 2,496,421 downwards.
AATATTTTATCATTGAGAAACAAATCCAAATTTAGGTTGAATTGAACTTGCATAATTTAACACTTACATATTGTATCCAATATCCCATTTTGTGAAACTACTTAGATGTCGCTCAAATCAAGCACGTTGCAGAGTTTAACCATTACAAATTACATTAAATATTCTGTCACCGTAAAATTAATTCAGATTCAACTCGATCGAATTGAGCTCACAATCCTTAACTCTTTCTCGGAATAGGTTTGACTCTAGTCCAAATCTCCTTAACATGTTTCACGCTTAGAATATTCGAACCTCCGGCCGTATATATACCTTCAATCTTGAAATTACACTAACAATTTAATTTGTTTATCAACTTTTTCAAATTGTTAGTGGAGAACCAATTTTTTGAATATAAAAATTACATGCAACCAACTAGGACAAGAAGAAAAGAAAATGGAGTATACATTTCCACGGCAAATGATATAAAAAATTGCATGCAAGCAACTAGGACAAGGTAAATGATAAATATTTCCCAGCATGCCAAGAGTGTGAACAAAGCAACCTGCCAATTCTGCACTCCTACTTCTCTTTTATTGGGAACATATACATACAAATATATATATATATATATATATATATATATATATATATATATATATACACACATATATATAGAAGAGTGTTTGTATAAAATATTGTTAACATCATTGATGGTGGGATAGTTATGATTCTAAAATAGTAGTTATTATATATGAAGTGGATGAGATAACGCAACCATAATGCATAGTTGATGAGAAACTGTATATATTGTTGGAATGAAAAATAAAATAAAAATACTCCGTACTATATATTGTTGTGGTATTAGAGCATCCCCAGTATTAAAATTTTTATTGATTTTTTTTAATGTTTTAGCTGAGTTGGATGAGAAATAGAGAGGAGAGAATAAAATGTCTTAAGAGCCCATAATAGTGGGGATATTTTGTGATTTTTTAGGAGTTTTTGTAAGTGGGATTAGGAAAGAAAATGTGGGAGGGAGGGTAAAAAGAAAAAAAAAAACAAACAAAATTGAATTTAAAAAAAAAAAATTTAAACTACACTGTCCGGCGCGCCTGGCTTTGGCCTTGCTGTGCGCCAAACGCGCACAGCGTTCCCTTTTTTTCTTCAGCTTTGCGCACACGTTACTGTTCCAATAACCAGCTCCTTGCAGATGAACCCATCTTACAATCTCTCTTCAATTTGTCATAACTTTTTTTGACATATCTCCCAAATAACCACTACTAAGGATGCTCTAAGAGCATCCCCAATACTTGTAATTTTTGACGAATTTTTACAAATATGACTAAGGAAATGAAAAAAGAAAAAAATATATGATTGTCAGAATTTAAAAAAAAAAAAAAAACAAAAAAAAAACAAAAACAAAAAAGTTAAATAAGGAATTTACGCTCCTAGAGGGCGCGTGCAGTACATGCACCCTCTAGGCGTGCTGGGAGGGGAAAGTTTTTTCCATTTTCTCTCCTCATGGTTTCCACCAAAAATCATTTCTCCTACAAATATAATTTCTTATTTCTCCCCTCTATTCTCTCCTCCAAATCATCATCTCTCACCTCCAACTCATTTAATTAAAAAAAAAAAAAAAAAAAAAAAAAAAAAAAAAAACTATGCTCTAAGGTTATACTGGGTTTTTTGTGAGTCAATATGACTAACCACTCTTATAGACTTATAGTTGGTCAATACTAAGGATTCATATTTTTACCGGCTCTGAAAGTGGTTAGAAAGATGTTTTAGTCCACAAATCATAACTCACTTCGTCATCCCTCTCGGGACATTATTATTATTGTTGTTGTAGTTGCTGTTGTTAATCTAATACTACTACTACTATTTATTGTATGTGACATTGGCCACCTCTAACTAATCAAATTTAGCTCGAGAATTTTGCAGTTGAATTAACAATTCGCTTATTAATAATTCTCAAGTGTTTAATTTATAATATGTTATTAAGTTCATAAGGAATCATATTATAAAGTATGAATTATTGTATACTACTAGCAAATAACAAAACTAATTTTTGTCGGAAGTGGTGGTTAAGTAGATGGAGCTATTACACACGAGTAAGGTGTAAATATATATGTTTAGGGTAGTTATGTATAATATGATATATTTAAAACATTATTATTACGCAAGATTATATATATGTTTTTTAGTATAATAAAAAAAAAAAAAATAGTAACCATAGCGGCGACGACATTCAATCGCTCAAACTTTAGGCAAAGCATCAAATGGATTGCTTTAATATATTGTCGGTGTGGTTCCATATATGTAGAAAGTTATGCAAGTAATAACTCATAGTACCCTACAACTAAAGTGAGTAAGTGTGATCATTTATCATCAAGTCAATACTCCATATTCATGATCTAAACTAAAACCTTCTTTAAAATTACTAATTTTTATATTGTTTAATGATCGAGTGATTTTATTTTTTTCTTCTAGATTTCATCTTCTTATACGGTAATATTTGATGAGTTCTTTTCATATTTAATTAATAAGTAAATTTAATTTTAACATTGGGTGGAGTTGATCAATTCATCATAGTCAATAAAAAAATTTATATTGTCATGTCAAGAGATAAAATTAAGATGTATAAGAAAAACAATATTATTATTTTTATTTATTTATTTTAATATCATTAAGGAAAATGTTATTTAGGTCTAATTTTTTACCGAATTTTACTACACATGCTCTTATTTTACTCCTTATACTGGATGTGGTGACTTATCATGGGTTCTAGAAGATACATGAATGGTTTACTCTCTTTTTTTTTTACCCCTTTTCATTCCATGTTGCTAATTAATGCAAGACATGTTGTTGAAATATATATATTGAAAAAGTTATTTCGCCCTCTTACCATTTTAGTTAGTTGGTAAGTGAATTGCTAATGTAATTGTAAAGTCAAAGGTTCAGTTTGGATAAGGAAACAATGTACCTTATGCAAAAATAAAGAAATATGATATTTATTGATAAATTTATCATGATATATTACTGATACCATTAATTATCCAATGATAATACATTACGTTAATATGAAAGGTTGACGAGTAAGTGGAATTAATTTTATATATGAAGGAACCTTAATGTACAAGGTATTTATAGAGTTTGAGATCAACTACTAGTCGGTCAGAGGGTAGATGACACTCAATTACTGGTTAATTTGGTTGGTTACGCCACATACCTAATTTAAGGTGACTCATGCTGATGGGATAGCTGAAGGGACACTCACGTGCTACCCAGTTGTATGAATTGGGTCAACTTTCCAACTTTGCCGATCAAGAAGAGTGCAACGACAATTGAAGCAAACGTATACACTTTCATATTACATGATATATGGGAAGTGTTATATTATTGACTACTTGTAAATTTTTTGAAAAATATTGACCTAGTCGGCTAAACTTTAGAGCAAGTCGATTAGTAGTTTTTTGTGGGTTTTTTTCTATGACATGGATGAGAGAAGTGATGATATGGAAAAAGAGAGGAGAGAGGAGAGAAATGAAAATGGATTTGCAGTAAATGTTATTTTTTGTGGGCCCAAAAAAAAAAAGAAAAAAAAAACAAAAAGGGGCAAAAGTTTGTATGTGCTGCGCACAGTGCGCCCAACGAGTGCGTGCAGTGTACGGGCACCCGCTAGGCGTGTTAAACATAATTTTTTTCTGATATCTTCTGTTCTTTTTTTACCCTCATTTTCTCACCTCCCTCCCATCCCAGTTGACCTGAAAAAAAAATCATACCAAAAAAAAAAAAAAAAAAAATTACTAATGGAGTAATGGCCTTGGGGTCTTAAGCTATCCTCGTCCAAGCAACTGAACCCTTTTCAAAATGATGTGAAAGGTAATGTAAATTTTTATTTTTTATTTGTTAGTTTATTTTACTTTATTATTATATTTATAATATAAAATAAAAGTGGACCATTTTTGAAAGTTAGAGAGTATTGCATGGATGTAAAAAAAATAGTGAAGAATTTGTAAAAAAAAAGTTTTTTTGATCCGAAAGAAAAATTTATAAATTTGATGATATATATGAAAGTGAAATTCATTTTTTAGAGTGAGAGAGTATTACAAGTATAATGATAGCCTTACTACCAACCAACTTTGTAACCTCAAAGTCGCCGGCGTTAATGAGGTAAACTTAAATGTATGGTACGTTCCTTATAAGGGATCGGAGAAATATATATATATGCTAATTACTAATTACCTATATATACACACCACTTGTTTTTACTTCCATTTAATTTAATAATATAAAAGTAATAATAGTGTAAATAAATAAGGAAAAATAGTTTCGGAATATTCATCTAAATTAATGTTGATGTCCCCCAAAATGTTATAAATATCACCCCCAAGATAGAGTGGTGAAACTAAAGTGACAAACTAGATACAAAGTTGTATTCTAAATTTTTAAGGTAGTTACATTCTTAATTTGCATTCTGAGTTATACTAGATATAAAGTTGTATTTTAGGTTTTTAGCTGCATTCTAGATTTTAAAAATTCAACTCTAATTAAGTTAGAAAAGACTCATGCCATCTCATTCACACATTCATGGATAACTACTCATTTAATTTAATTTGCAATTTAAGCTTAATTAATTACAGATTTACAGACTTTCAAAAAAAAAAAAAAATTACAGATTTACAGTATTATATTCATGTAATCCTGTTCAAATTATCTCCATATATATTTTAAAAATATTGTCAAATTTCATTTTACAAAGTTTAGCTAGAGCAATTTAGTTTTGATCAATAATTTTAAAAGACATTTGTTCACAATTTTGAATTATATTTCTCCAAATAGTACAAGAAATTCTATAATATATTTAATCTTAAAATCCAAAATTATTAAAACAAAACTTAAAATTTGATGATCAAATTAACTATTAAAAAACAAAATGAGAAAACAAAATGAGACGTAGAGAAAACATTCATTAAAAGAAAACAAAAAATTTAGGTGTCCACTTAATCAAGTTATAGGGGACTTGCTTTTCTTAGTGTTAGAGGCTATCGGAAGCAAATATAATGAACATGTACCATTAGTCACATATGCAAAATATTAATACGTGTATACAACTGCATGCAAAATATCACGTTAATAACCCCAAGATATGATATTTGTTGCTTGATGGCTTAACTGGGTTTTTTTTTTTTTATTAAGATTTTATGTGATTTTTAAAATTATTTTTTAAACATTGAAAAAAAAAAAAAAAAAAAGAATTGCCTTGTTTTCTTTAACAATAATGGCAACTGTCATGTAATGTAATGACATTCTGATTACCATTTAAATGGGACTTAGATTTTTTGGAACAAATATATTTAAAAAAAATTATAAAACAGATACTATCTTGTAAAGAGTTATAAGTATTTTAAAATACTAATAATAATTCGGAGTAATAACAGTTTTTTTGGCCTTGCATTCCTTCCATTCCAATACACACGTGCCGCTCACGTGAGTTTCCCTAATGCAATAAACACAACACCCAAACCACATTAAACATGGTCTCACCTTCTCCTATGTCACCGGTCGCATCCTCATAAATACCCTTCCGGTCATCGCTTCCAACTCTAAACCCCCACACTTTCTCTCTCTACAGGCGCCTAATCTCTCCCCCTCTCTCTCTTCCTCCATTATTTCCTTCACTTTCTCTCTCTCTCTCTACAATGTCCGGCGTATACTTACCGCCGCCGTTCTTCCCCACCATCAACGGTGGCGGTGGTGGTGGTGGTGGTGCTTCACTTCCTTCGGCTAATAACCTGTTCCAACCTCAACAGCCTGGTGATCCACCGCCTGCGGCTTCTTCTTCGTCGTCGTCCTCATCCTCGCCTTCGTCGTCGATTATTATCGTTGTTATTGTTATCGCGTCCGCGGTTATCGTCTCCGCCACTATTTACCTCATCCTCCGCTTGCTGTCTCGCCGCTGCCACCGCTCGTTTCGGACGCACGACGCGGCGGACGACGTGATCTCTAGCTCCGCAGCCGCCGCCGCGGCCACAGCAGCAGCCGCGAACGAGCGGCGCTCTTCTCCCGAGACGTTGGAGTCGCTGCCGCTGTTTACGTTTGGCTCTGTTACGGGGAACCTTACCGGCGTGGACTGTGCGGTTTGTTTGTCCAAATTTGAGACGCATGATCAGTTGCGGTTATTGCCTCTGTGTTGCCACGCGTTCCACGCGCAGTGTATCGACTCGTGGCTCTCCACCAATCAGACTTGTCCTCTGTGCCGCTCTACGGTGTATCCCACGGACGCCGATATACTCCGGAAAATTCTCTCCGTCTCCAACGACCGCGGCCGCGGCGGAGGAAATGCCGATCCTAACAGCGGCAGTTTTCGGATTGAGATTGGTAGTGTTAGCCGCCGTCGCGGAGACTCCGGTTCCATCGTCGGCGACAGTCGGAGGTCTTACTCGGTTGGCTCGTCGTTCGAGTATATCGTAGACGACGGTTACGAGGTGTCTATCGGGTCTATCCATCGCAGAGGCGGCTCGGAATGCACTGACAAGGAATCCATCGGAGCTCCGGTACCAGAGCCTCCGGGGGACAGTTTGGCGCCAGACGTATCCGGCGGCGGAAGGAGTTGGCTCCGGGACTACGTCGATCGAATCGCGTCGTTTTCTCTCTCTTCCCGTACGATGTCGTTTCGAGGCTCCGGAAGATTCTTCACAGATAGCGGTCGCCGGAGCGACACCGTTGTCCCGATAGACGACGATTTGGAATCCGGCCGGATCGGCGAGGAAATCAGCGAATTATTTCGGTGGCTTTCAGGGGTATGAGAATGTATATTCAAACTCTTTAGGGGCAAATTAGATATTTCACAGACTCCAAAATTTTTGCTATTTCCTCCCTTGTTCTCCCTCATTTTGCTATATGCATCCTGCAAATACTGGAGTGTAGATATATGCCGAATTCGTTTATCTTTTTACAGTCATTTCTAAAAGGAAAAAAAATATTAAAATTTATAAACAAAAGTTGAGTCAAACTTAATGATTCTTTGTCATTTTAGTAGGTAATATTCTTTTATTACAGCCTAATATTACATGTCAGCAGCACCTTTTTTGGAGTGATTTGTGGGCATCGATTAAGTATGATTAAATATGATTAATGAAATTAGATTGAGTTTCTTTCCATAGCTTAACTGGTCCATTGGATTTGGTCTTGTGGATTATAGTTTGTTAGCTAATTGAGACATATCTTATGATTTACCTTCTTTAACAATTTCCAGAGAGTTAATGGCCAAACGTGATGGGGTTATTGTTGCAAAAATTGCGCCTAGGCGCCGATTCGATTAATCGGCGCCTAGATGCTAGGCGGTGGCCAACCGCCTAGAAATTCAGCGGAATGGCCGTTCTAGGCGGTCGGTCGCCTGGACGGCGAGTAGGTTGCCGTGGCCTAGGCGGGATTTAACTAATTTTTTTTTTTAAATAAAAATAAAAATAAAAAATCGACGCTTAAGCGCTAGGCGTTCTCTGAGTGCCTAGTGATTTTTTCAATCTTGGATGGGGCTGAAATGCTGAATAGTTTTGGCATTAATTTTATCAAACTTAGTTTGAACTTTACATTCATGAATTTGGTCAATTAATTAATGAATATTATAGCTTTAGCTTCCCATAAACATCACTTGTGAAGGTGGAGATGATAAGGTCAAAGTTTCATATGCAAGGATTGCCCAGTTAGTTAACCAAAACCCGAAGCAAATTGCCATATATTAAATAACATTTGGAATGTTATCCCATCCTTTGTATTGACAAAGAAGAACGTTGAGTTGCTGGTTGACGGGCAAAAATGTCTTATCAATATAACGAGACGTTTCGTGTGTTTAATTATCTGCCATCTCTATTTTAACTTATATTATAAAATATTAATTAAGTTCTTCACAATCGATAAAATTTAACTAATATACTAACATCTTTCTCACTAATAATTTAATTATGGTTCTACATGAATATATTGTACTTTTGATTTATAATAATAATAATAATAAATAGTGATTTTTCATTCCATATCCATAATCCATACAACTACTACTATAAATGGTGGCCATTTATACTTTGACTAATGGAGGAGTAATGGTATTATAATGGTGATATATTTAAGGGAAAAGGGTATTATATTATTTAATACGACTCCACTTTAGCTGTAAAAGTTTGGTCATTAATTAGTGTCATTACGCTATTGTATGTATTGTTCCCATTTTGCCCTTCCATTACTATCAACACCAAACTACCAAATATGATTCATTTTGCAATATAATGCCACCATGTGGGCTACCTACATAGGTGATAATTTATTGATTTCATTAATTTTTGGACAACTCTAAATAAGTTAAAGAGTAATTTAGGTGATTTTGAGTTTTTTTTCCTTAATTTACGCAAAAATTTCGCAACCGCTAATTAAATGTACACTTTTGATGAAGTTTAATCACTTTGTAATCTTAAGTGGTAAAAGAACATAAGAAGATAAATAGCCTAAGTTGTTCATAACTGACCAACTCAAAGTAGTCTCAAACTAAAAATACACATAAGCAGCTCTCACACAGAATTAATAGGTTAAATTTGGAACATTAGTTAATTCATGACTAACTATAAGGTCGGTGAATTTTTTTTAAAATTTTTTTAAGTTAATTTATGTTGGAGGGGTCAAATTTTGGACATTAGTTATTGAAATTAACTACGAGTTATGACTAACTTGTCACTATTTAGAGTTAATTTTAGAAATATTATTTAGACTATTAGCATTTTTTTCTTTTTATCTTTGACTTTAAATTTATCAAATTATTGATTTCGTTTCAAATTTGGTCATTGATTAAAAAATTGTTTGGGATATATCAATTATATTTTTACCCTCAATACAAGATTATTTTTTCTAAAAGAGGAAATTATTATGCACATAAAATTAAAATTCAAAGTTTTATTAATTGTTTGGAAAACGAAACCTCGACTTAAGGACAATCTTATCTTTACTTTAATCTATCCAATTCTACCTGTGATGTTGTCATGTTCTTTAATTACATGAAATCATCATTATATTATTTTATGTAATATTTAATAATTCCTGTTTCGTTCTTCTATGCTATTTCACTTATGTTATTGTGCCCTATTGATTCTTGCTAGCAATTTTTTATTCTTTTGTGGAATTTAATTTTTTAAATGATGAGAACAATTCATAGTTATTACTAAATAGTGTGTATGTGATAAATTTCGCTCCTGTATAATAACTTGTAAATCATATAAAAGAGACAAATTGTATTAAAAGACTCTATGTAACGGACTTGACTGAAAGAATGTTTGATAAAAATTAAACTTATAATTTTAAATACGAGAATCATACTTCATTTACTCAATCACTCTTTTCGGGACAGAAATTTTGACATTCTAGTTCCACCTACCAACTTCATCGTCCGCTCTGTACATGTGACATCAATTCCTCCACATTGTTACATTATTAGGTTATCCATTTTTTTGGGGTCCAAACTGTATCTAATCATTTTCGTTTAATTCTATTTAATTTAATTTAAAAAAAAAAAAATCAGGTCTCCCTTCAAACATGGATCTTTAATTTGTCTTGCCTAGTGTCCTACATCCTAGATCTTTCATACCTAGGCAGATAGTGACACCTACGTGCTCTTATCTTTTTATCATATTTCAACTTACTATTAAAAATAATTACGGAGTATAATTTATACCTTTTTTTTTTAATGAAAACATTAGGCGAAACACCAAAGTCCAAAGTAGACACTAAACACTAGCAAAGAGTTTGAGGAGTTTAACTCATTGATTCAGTAGGCATTATTTTGAAGAAGAGATCAAGGTTTGAACATCGTACCGATATTTAGTCATGTCTACCTGCTCAGTCTTTGAGTTACCGTGATTTATATCTTTCGTCCGAAAACACAAAATAATTTAGGGTTGACTTGATCTCGATGATACGGTCACCGTGATTTATATCTTTCGCTCGAAAACACAAAATAATTTAGGGTTGACTTGATCTCGATGATACGGTCACCGTGATTTATATCTTTCGCCCGAAAACAAAAAATAATTTAGGGTTGACTTGATCTCGATGATACGGTCACCGTAATTTATATCTTTTGCCCGAAAATACAAAATAATTTAGGGTTGACTTGATCTCGATAATACGGTTCACAATCATCTTTCTTAAATCTTAGTGGACGGTTTTTGTATTGATCCAATAAGACATAAATTTCTTAAAGTTTTGGTCAAACTAACACCCATTCCTAACAAACCAAGTAGTGCAAAAGATTGAGGAAGATGATGAGAATGAAGCAGTTGATCAAACAACATTAACCTAAACAAAAGCATGATAATGAGTTGGACTTTAATTTGCTTTTTTCTCTCCAAATTTTTTACTTGCCCTGCACGCATGCAAGAACCATCTGTCTGCCTCCAATATAATGCCCATAAAGTCTCAGAAAGAGATAAAATTAAAGTGAAATTCGTCCACCAAACTCCTCTCTTTCTTTCTGCAAAACCCTTTTGATTTCCAGACAGTGATGACTCAATTCTTAAACTTTGCTAATTACATTAATTTGGTCTTTCTTTTAGCTAATTAGGGTGATGGTGATTATGATCCTTGATTATATTGATCTTGTCCATTACCAACTTGTTTGGATTAGTATAGGTAGAGAGTTGTGTTCCTTGGATAGATTAAATCAACACAAACTAAACTTTTTTTTTCTAAGTTTTACTTTTAAAAGATTGTCTTAATCACATTGATGAATGGTAAGGATTATATTATTATGGTTGTGTATAATATATATCATACCATAATCGTGAAATAACTATGTTTCCTGAGATTCGAACTCATGTATATGCAGCAATACCCTTAAGAGAACTGCCTCTTAAATGGGCCCACCGAGACTCTATTTTTAATTTAGGAAAATGAAAGTTTTCTTCAATAAATACATTACTATTTGAAGCATGGTAAATATTATTGTATGATATAGTAAAAACTCCATTAATATTTATGTGGATAATATATTACTTTTGAATATTAATGACCTAAATAGTAAAGCAGATGCAAGTTTTAAGCTTTCTCTCAATCTCATTGAAAAGAAAATGAAAAAAAAATAAAGATAAATAAATTCAGAAGAGGAAAGTCAAAAAGAAGAATTAATTGTCTGCTGATAAGTCCTGCAGTAGGCCCATATTAGTTTTATGATGAATTGATGATAATTTATTACAGACAACTTGTATTGTACTATGGTAAAACAAGTTATATATATAGAGAGAGTCGTAATACATAATCGATTATGCACCAAACTTCAAAATAATATCGCTTTGTTTAATAAAAAGAAACAACATTCGATTCACGGTGTTTCACACCCTTCCGCAAAAAAGTAATTCTGTTATTCAGTTTCATTTTGTATACACTTCAGTTTCAGTTCAACACAACTACAGTTTCATTCGATATTTATAGACTCAAATGTGTGAAAATGTTATTTTATTTTATTTTATATACACTATAGTTTCATTAAAACCCAACTACATGATCATTTCGATATAATTACAGCTTCATTGCACAATATACATTCAAATATGTGAAATGTTATTCAGTTTCATTTTATATACACTGCAGTTTTATTTGACCACAACTACAGTATTATTTTGATATAACCGCAGTTTCATTTAATAATATATAAAATAATACGTGAGACAGTATCGATTTAAATACACTGTAGTTTCAACCCACACAAAAATACACACTCCGTTTAAACCGCGGTCCACGAGGGGGGCTACAGGCATCCAGTCTCTTTGTAAGCTTTGGTACAAACTCAATATTTTTACCATTCACTTTAGAGTGATACCCCGAGTATACATTTCCGGATGAACGTAATATGTACATTCTCATGGAGCTACTAGTTATAATCTAATCCTGATTATATATATTATTATTATTACTATACAGTGATATATACATACAAGAACTGAAAAACACAAGAGTTGATCTAACAACACAAAAAAGCTTTCCAAATTCATTAGCAACCTTTCCAAAATTCTCAAAGCTAAAGGGCATAAGAGATATCAGACAAAACAAAAGTGAATTGGTCCAACAACTTTTCTTCTCAAGCAAGGAGTATTAGTTAAGAACACCACTCTTTTCTCAAGCTTTCTTTCACTTTAATGTCTTTTTCTGGTTAGTGATGACTAAGGTTTCCATTACAAGTTTCTTAGGTTTATGTTTCTCGTATTCCTGTTCGGGTGGACTACAACGTAACTGCTCCATCTTCTCGGTTACAACAAGGTTGGACAACAGAACCATAAGCTTTTTTAGTTGTTGCAAGAAGATAAAAACGGTTAAAACTAGTATGAATCGTAAAGTAGAAAAAAACGGGGTCAAAACTTGCATTGTGGAATTTTCGATTGTTCTTTTGGGAAGACATTTATAAGGAAATTGCGGGATTTTCACATTCTTGGGGTAATCCCGGGGGAAACTAGTGCTAACGAGGTAAAATGTAGCAAAAGCGTAAACCAGATTGTGTTGTGCATACCGTGTTTGTGTGCACTGCTGCACGGGGTGTTGGTTCCGCTATAGCATCCCGTCTTCTGCTTGATGCCCTCGCCAAGATCGTCTAGAACGAACGTGGAATTTCTCTTCCCGCTACTAAATAAAACGCACCAAAAGTATGGCCCTTTGCGTTTGTGAGCTTTGATTATGCCTACCCCGACTTCACTGTGAGTTCTGTTCCTCAGAAGGGAGAGCGTGCCTCTGTCATGAACGAGGACACGTGAGAAGGCTTCCGAAGGGGCGAGATAGTCTTTTTGGCAGCCAACAATGCGCCCCGATATTGTCCCGAAAGTTGGCAGCTCCACACCACAATTCGGGGCGAAAATTTCAGTGAAGTCGTCTTCTGAAGGCCTACAGGTTACGGTGTTAGTAGCAGTGCAATTCTCTAAGCATTCCTTCACGTATTGCAAGGCAATGCACCCGAGGCCGGGACTGGTGCCTAATTCGGGAAGCTTTTGAGCTGTTCGGTTTTTGTTGATGATTTCAACTAGATCGTTTGCAGAATTCCCTGCACAATGGAAACAGCCATAACCATCTATCCTAAAGCAGAGTTTTTATCCACGCAATGCCCAAAAACTTATTAACTTTTGGTAAATCTGCAACGGGGATTGAACTCTTGAGGTTAAGAGGGTTTGCAGAACCAATATGCGGGCTGATATCGAGGAGGATATATGGAACAGAATACAATACGCACAGTTTTATTAACAAGAACGATACACCTATATATATCTAGACACACTGTCTAAGCTATCCATAGCTTCAAACTACATGAAGTAATAAGGTGTAAAGTAAACACTTCTTCCATCTTCAACATACACTGATAGTCACATTCACAGCAATGGGCAATTCACATGGAAGTTTCTCCTGTTTAATACTAGTCTTCCTCAAATTCAAAAGCAACATATAAGCTAACCAAAGGTGCCAACTTTATTGGGGCAATACCAGTCGGGCTGTTAGTTTGATAACTACAAGGTTTCAAATTAGACTCCCAGTGGGAGCGGTCTATCAGCCTTCTTGGTTTAAACCAGTCAGCTATCGACAACATATTCTGGTTTACCTCATTGTGATCCTTTTTTCGGCCAGAGTTACAAGGCGAGGTTTACAAGTGTCTTTTTTATTTTAGCCGGTCAACCTAATATGGTTTCCTTGTGGCCCCTTGCCGACTAGAGTTACAAGGCGAAATTAACCTATGTTGGTTTCCTTGTGGCCCTTTGTTGGCCAGGATACAAGGCGGGATTTACCAAATACACCCTAAAGTAATGAATGCGAGTTTTTCTAGTCACAATAAAAAAATGTGCAACTCTATTACCCATCATAGGCTGGTTTTCTTCCTCATCTGAAACTTATCACTTCAGATCCTCTACTTAGCTACCAGATACCCCAAGCAGCTAAAAAGCAAGAAAATGCCCACCCAAAACTAGGCTGTTTTCAAACATATCAATCATACTAAGAAAAACTGGCAGCCATAATAGATCTTCAGGTAACCATAACAAATACAAGCAACAAACTATCAATGAGAATAACAAATGAGTGCAGAAGGAAAAAAAAAAAAAAAAAAAAAAAAAGGAAATGTGATCTTACCATGGTCCTTGGAACACACTAGAACAGCTAGAAGAAGCCCAGAGAGAACAATATTCTGAAAGCAGCAAATCCTCTTCACCATCCTAAAAAACCAGGCTATTAAGCCACCAGCCAAAGAAGAATCACCAGACCTAAGCCCAAAAAGTGGGTTCTTTTCTGGGAAATGTGGGTCAAAAAAGGGGTTTCTTTTAACCAGAGAAAAATGGGGTTTTTAAAAAATGGGTTTTTTTTTGGGGTGATAGTTGTACTGTTGTAGACAAGAAATAAGTCAAATTATTGAGTGTTAGCAGAGATCGAGGAAGAAAAGAAGAGAAGGTGGTCCCAGTTAGCTGTTAATTGGTTTCTTTCTGGGAATCATTATAGCCAATATATTTTGATAAATCACATTCTCATTGTCGTTAATGACATCTAATTAGTAATTACTAGTGTCAGCAGACCCCAGTACCATTGAAATTCCTTCCCATTTTCATTGATAAATTTCAAAGTTCTTCACTTTTTGCTTAGCTAGAAATCAATGATGAGCAAGAATAAGAATTCAAAAAATTACAGAGTTATTTTGGTGCATATTGACACTATCAAGAGATCGAGCATTTAAAAGTGTGAGCGTTACTATTAGTATAGTAGTACAGTTATAAGTTATTGATTACAATTTACAAGCTTAGTTTGTGTTGGGATACAAATTTTTGTATGTTAAAATTTAAAATAATTCGAGTGTGATTATTATGAAAATGGAATATAGTGACTTAATATGATATCCTTACTTAACTTTCATTTGTTTGTGGGGATTAGGAACTTATTGAAGCAATATTTGGTGCGTTTATCAAACACATTCATCAAGAAGTAAATATGTATTTGAATTGGATGATATGAAGCTATGAGATTTTGGGAATTTTTGCTTGGTTACGTTTGCAACATAATATTAGTATGAGATTGGAAGCTGGAACCACGCCTATTGTTGGACAAAGTGTAGTATTCCTAATCAAACTATTTTTTTTTTCAAAAATTTAAAAAGTTCAGGATCACTACTTGAAGGTGTACGGGAGATAAATTATGTTTATGTATAATAGTTTAAAAATCATAAAAGAAATAACGGAGGCTTCTTATGCGCAAAGAGCAAAAATTTAGCTTATATTGATAAGTTGAGTTACTATGATTTGCCTTTATACAATCCTATCGGTCTGGAATATGGGGCGCGTAGCTAAGTAGGATGGGGGATTCCACCTTTTACCACAAGAGATAAGTTACACTAAGAAAATCGTATACATTGGACTTAACTAAAACAATATTGACAAGAATTGAACTCATAATTTGTACAAGAATCATGTTCCCCGCCAATTGTAATTGGATTGCAAGATCACAAATTATTCTGTGGATCCAAGGTGGACCCGGATCTAAATGTTCACAATTTACCTTTCAAAATTTACAATTTGTATACTAGAAACACACAATGTTAACATATATGTAATTAATTATCTTGTTTTGTATTCACAAGTTCCTTTCAAATACTACTGTCACACAATATTAACAAATTAGGATTTAATGACCATGTATTGTATTCATAAATTCTCCTTATTTTAACTTAAAACACAATTTATATTCTAAAAGTTCACAACTTCAATACTAAAAATACAAATTTATACGTCGTTTCTTTATACGTCGTTTAGGACCAGGGATGGACCTGGTCCATGGTATAACAACTGTTGCAATTTGCATCGTTTTCTGGGCCGCTTTAATCTCTTCTAGGCCCAAATTTAACGTGCGAACGACCAGAACCTTAAAACCTGGATGCTTTCTAGATGCTGCTAAATTCATAAAACCCAGTTTGGAACACTCTAGACTCCTCAGCTCTCCGTCGCAACTTCCCAACTCTCCCTGCAATAGTTTCATCTCTCTGCACCTTCCTTATCCATGGCGTCTGGATTTCTTTCCTTAGCAAAACCCTTTACTTCTCAACCAATTAACATCCCTTCTCTATCCCCCGCCCCCAGACCCGTTGGTATTTTCTTTACACCCCATAACTTAGTCAATAATTATTCCTTTTTATTTGGGCATTATCCAAAAAATTTGTTTTTCATGCTCTTCTTTTGGTTTTGAAGGAATAGGTCTGAGGAGAAATTCTCTGAGAGTTAATGCCCTTTCCCAAAAATGGGAACCCACAAAGGTTTTGCTTTGATATCATCTCCCCCAACGCTTCCTTGAATTTTCTGTGTTTTTCCCAAGTTTTATCCGAGTTGGTGGTTGATTTCTGGTTAAATTTTATGGGAAAACAATGAATTTAAGTGGGATTTGTTGTCTTTGCTTGCAGGTTGTGCCACAAGCTGATAGAGTCTTGATAAGGTTAGAGGAGTTGCCTGAGGTATTATTTAATCTTTTTTTTTTTCCCAGTTTGATTCTGTTGAAATTCTCCTTATTTATACAATGCTAGACTTTATACTATGTTATAAGACATCCTTATCTCTGTCAAATTTTAACTCTGGAACATAGTGCATTTTGTTGTCATTTAGGATTGTGTGTTGTTGTCTGTATGCATACATTTGAAATGGCTAATGTAATGGAGTTTGAATGGTAAAATATGTAACTTTAGTTGTTTGCTGACCTGTTTTGCTCAATATAGTGAGAAGTATAGCATAAGCAACATTGATTCAATGATTCATGTATTCAATTAATGCATATATGTATGTATGGACCATAAAAAACCTTTGAATATTAGAATGCGTTTTCTCTGACAGACTTAGATTATCACGGGTGTCGAAGCTATGTGATAGTTTGGAGCTACAAAAAGAAAAAAGTGTTGTTTTTAATGCATGGGGTTCTTGTGCAGAAATCTGCTGGAGGCATTTTGCTCCCTAAATCTGCGGTGAAGTTTGAACGGTATCTTATGGGAGAGGTGGGTAGTGTAGAGTTCAAGCTTAGTATTGTTCGCTTTTACATATTTAGAGTTTGGTATTACTTTGATGCTTAACCAAAAAATGTATGTATATTCTTGTAGATTCTCTCTGTCGGAACCGGGGTTTCTGAAGTGGAGACTGGGAAGAAGGTAAGCTTTAAGAATGGAGCATTGTTTGATTTTCGCGGGTTTTAGCTATGTTTATCTGATTGGAATACTTTTTTTTTTTTTTTTTTTTTGCACAGGTTCTTTTCTCTGACGTGAATGCTTATGAGGTATGTTGTTCTTATTATGATGATATTTTCCATATAAACACATTCTTGAACCTACATTGTTAGAAATGCGGTCAAAGGATACTAGGAATCTAGAACAAACTGCAACCATTAACAAAACTCTGTTTTGAGGTTACTTTGAATCAAATCAAGTGTCGTGTGAATTGTGCATGACTGAAACACGATTGTCTCGATTTTCTGCTAGGTGAACTTGGGAACTGAGGAAAGGCATGTTTTCTGTAAAGAGGGTGACTTGTTGGCCGTGGTCGAATAGATTGCGCACTTACAAAGGCAATGCAGACATGCTATTTTTCGCGTCGTTAGTGTTTCGAGTTGTACTTGTGCAGGATCGCTGCCTCCGGTTTAACTCAGGAGATGACGGCACATTGCTTCATGTATTCTAGCTTTGTCATGTCATTGAACATCAAGACTAGATTTTGAATACTGAAATATGTTTATTTTCATTCTCTGTTTGGTCAATATACATAGTATTTTGGCTTAAGAGTTGTTTGCTTTCCTTGCCCATTGTGTCATGTTGTAGTATTTGATCCCCTTTTACCAGGTATTCAAAAGTGAACTAAACCGGGGTAACCCAGCCAAGATGGCTAAACATACAAACCCGTAATCACAAGGTCATGGGTTCAAATATTAGCCTTCTTGCCTTTCTTGACTTGAATCAAGGTCATGGGTTCAAATCGTAGCCTTCTTGCCTTTCTTGGCTTGAACCGGTTAGTTATTGGCAACTTAGGTTGGTTTACCTCTGTTCTTTGCCAGCTAAGGTCATAACTTAACCTTCTTGCCTTTCTTGGCTTGAACCGGTTAGTTATTGGCAACTTAGGTTGGTTTACCTCTGTTCTTTGCCAGCTAAGGTCATAACTTAAAGGCAAAATTTATCCAGTACACACCCTTGAATAGTAGTTGTGAATTTTCCTTTGTCACCGGAAACCCTCCAAAAAAGTGAACTTGACCAAAAACATGAAAACTACTCAACAATAATCAAAATTTTCAGTTAATTTGAGTTATAAAATCTTGAGAAAGTTTACAATATCAGGTATAATCTAGTGCAAATAAGGTGCAAATAAGTTTTTAAGCTGATCGGTAACGATTACTAATAATTTACCAGTTTGCTAATTAATATCTTAGACTCCATAGATATGCTGAGCTAAACTAATATCTTAGACTCCATGGATACATGGATATGCTTCCGGGTTCATGAAAAAGTAAATTGAGCTAAAGTTAACATTTCCGAGCATAATATAGTTTGTCAATACCATAGAAAAATATTGAAATTTTGCATCAAAAGGAAAGACCGAAAGAATGGGAGTATTTAAAGAGCTTCATGGTAACATTAAGCCTTGTGAAAGTCACAGGCAATAGAATTGCTTGCATACAAACGAACATAACCACCCTAACTACAAAAAAGTAGTTAAACAAGAAGTAGATTTTCAAAACTCAAATAGCCGCAACTCAACCATGGCCTCTTTCCTCTTAGGAGAATACCATGCCACCACTTTCCCAGAATGCAGTAGTCTAAGAGAGTAGTTCAAGCTAAGCACATAATCTTCTAATTTTGGGACAGGTACCCCATATATTGAATCAATACAAAACCTTGAGTCTAATCGAAACACGATTGGTCCAGCAACCTGCATTGTATGATTCAAGAAACAAATTATCTCTTGCAAGATAACACATTAAGTGCTTTTCTGCATTACAAAACCTTGAGGCATGATTACACTCGTGGATTCTGTGGTAATGTGGTATTGCTATAAGTGATTTACCGAATTTAGAGAATTTATATGCTCCATTCGATATATAAGACATGCACCTCTTGAACGGTTATCTTTAATGCTTATGCCTCGATGCCAACATCAGTTGGTTTACTGGTCAGCATATAATGTGGCATGTTGAGATTTAGAGAACAAAAGTTAATATTTTCCCAATATTTTTCAAACATATTTCAAGAGTTTCAGGGATGAAGTGCATATTTCGTGATTAATTCATATTTACTGAGAAAAACTTAATAGGGTGTTCATTCAAACTTCAAAAAATAATTTTACCTGCTGCTGAAAGATCAAGTTCAGCCTGGGGGTAGACAGTGAATCTCTTGTGTTGGAAGCACTTCTGAAAATTCTTGAAACCCGTTTGGCTATTGCTACAGCAGAAGAGACGTCCAAGCGAGCATCTATTCTGGTGAGGTCGTTATATCGCTTTCTGAATTTGCCATGCTGGAGAGTGTAGCAAAATGAGCCAAATAAATCAACACCTAAGGGGCGCCTCCTAGAGTAAGGAGTGTTCTCTCTATCCTCCCTTGACTCTGTAATGAGAGAGTTATTTCCACCACCAACCCAAGCAGCAAAAGTTCCACCTGCCAGGAATGGTCAAACTGAGTCAAGAAAATAACCCAACTCCCGATAATTAGGTATCATACTTTCAGGGGTAAAAAAAAACAAATGAATGATGCAACTTCACTATTGCAAGTTACCAATAATTCCAGATATTTTTGCATGAGGCTCCCTTAGACGAACATCATAAGCAGGTCTGAAATACAGTCCTTTCTCTGTCCGTATCATGACATCCTTTTCTCTCTCCACCTCTCTCCAGAGGTCTTTATGCTTCTCATACGAAACGGCACCTTTTGCGCATAGTCCTGGCATCAGAGCAGGATGCACTGCATCATCACTGTTATCAACTGCAACTGGCTGGCCACTATTTTTATGGATACCAAATCGATATTTCCATCCAGTTAAATCTTCAAGTGAGGAGCAGTCCAAGGATATTGACTCTGGAATCTCCCAATATCTTCCTTTGTGGTCTATGAATCGCTCAGGCCATGCTGCTTCCAAAGTAACATCATGATCAGAAAGCTGGAAGAAAAGGAAATGATTAAATGCAATATCCGTTAAAGTAGTATAAAATTAGACACAAGTATAGGAGCATATGATAATGATGTAATAACGGGGTTGCACATGCTAAAAAATAGTTCCAGAAACTAACATCATCTGTTATAGACTTATAGGCAATTCGCTTATGTGTATGTAGAAATAAGAATTACAACGGACCAAGGAGACATGACGAAGTAGAACAACATAGCATAAGATTTAAGAGAAAACAATTACCAAAGGAAAGTGGAAACAATAATTGATTCCAGCAGATAATAAACTAAAGAAGTTAGATTCTTGCCTTGTGCATATACATTGCCTTCATGCGGCGGCAGCCCTCCTCACCAGGCTGCTCCATGCTCAACAATATGGAAGATGAATCCGTCAGGGGTATGTGTGAGTTTACACCAAGCGAATAAAATGATTTGTCCAAAAAACACTTATGCAGATTCTTGAATATTGGCAGGAATACCGGAAGTTCAAACTCCCAGTCATCATCATCAGTTATTTTACGTATATCTGCTTTGATGACCTCTATTTCCGCTTTTAGTTTAGATATCAGTTTCTTTGGGCGAACTTGCCCCACTAATCCAACCCACCTAGAAAATATAAAGCATTAACCACACGTCATGGATTACTTGGGGCATGTAATGAGTTGAAAATAAGAGAGAAGAAAATTTTGCAGAAACATTAATTTGGCAATGGGGGAGAAAAGGATACAGAACAAAATGAAAACAATCATCAACTCAAGATGAGCACGAGGTGGGCTTACAAAACTGTATAGGTTGAACATTTTAGCAATCAAGAAGTAGCTAGAATTGTTAAAGACCAAAGAAACAGTATACAATGTACTTGAGTAACAGCTACTTTATACAATGGTTCTGCTAACAATTGGGAGTGAAATGAAGAAGAACAGATAACAATATAACAAGGTCACTTCAACATTTTTCCTGCATACAGGAGTGATTGAAGTTCTAAAATCTAAACTCATGAACATGAAATAGAATCAAGTCTGCTACATCAATCTATTTGCTATTTTCTCCTCTTTTTGTTCTTTCAATCAACAGAGAATCCCCAATCATATAATTTTGCCAGGAAACAAGTATTAATGCAGTGAATACATATGAATATATGTGGCATGCCTTAAAATGAGATTATGTACCTACTAAGCACTTAATTACCTACAATTCAAATGAACTAAGTATCAACAACTCCACATAACGCCAAGTCTATGCTAATGTAATTTAAAATCTCGAAGAATCCAAATATGTACGGTGAAAATAACATTTCATTTCTAAGGGGAGTAGAGAAAAACGGTACCATTTGGAAATGGCAGTTTTGAAAAAGACGGTCTGGAGAGCTAAGGGGCCGAGTTCCTTCTTAGACGGAGGAGAGAAAGACGGGACGAGTCCGAGAGGAAAGCCATTTCCGAGGAGAGAGAGCTGCTGGATTCTGAGGACTCGGCTGGCTCGAGCACCGTCCATGGGAATGGGATCGCCGGGAATGGGGCGGACCATGCCGTCTAGGGTTCTGGAAGTGGAGACGTTGAGGTCCCAGAATGCGGCGTCGATTGCCGTCCGGAGGTTGGCCATTTCGCCGACGAGCCGGCCACCGAAGGGGGAGCACAATTGCTGAAATGGAGAAGAGCGTTCCTTATCTGCGACTCTGACTGACTGATTACGAATTACGAAACATGTCAAAAGCAGGGTTTTTCGGGTTTAATGTTTGGGCCGAAACCCGAACTAATTTTGTGTTTTTTTAAAACTTCATTTTCTTTTGGGTTCAAAGTTTGGGCTTTTTAGTCCATTACTTCATTATATTTTATGATAAATGTTTTTTTTTTTTTTTTGAGAGAACCAGATTCAATTAATCAAGTGAATGATACAATGGGGAACAACATCAAACCAGCTACGAATACCAGGGTCCGAATGTGCAGCTAGAGGTGTTCAATCGGTTAACTGTTCGGTTAATTGAATCGAATTAATCGAAGTATTTTTTTCTTTAACCATTAACCGAATCGAAGTTTGCTCTACTGATTTTATCGAACTAAAATTTATTTCGATTAATCGGTCAGTTAACTAATTAACCGAACTTTTAAAAGCTAAAATTTAAAATTCTAAAAATAACACATAAAATAATAAATTCAATTAAAATAAAATACATATCATAATAAATTCATAACAAAATATAAAAAACATGAATTATAAACTCCAAACATCCATAACTTCAAATTAGTATTTATATTTATATTATTATTTATATATATATATATATATATATATATATATATATATATATATATATTAAAAACTTCGGTTAACCGACCTTTTGAACTGAATTAACCGTAATTTTAAAATTCCTTTAACCATTAACCGAACCGAAAAAGTTCGGTTCAAAAACGGTTAACCGAACTTTATCGATTCGGTCGGTTAATCAAAAATTATCCGAAGTTTGCACACCCCTATGTGCAATTGTTATGCCATGGAACCGTGTTCACCATTCATGGTGAACACGGTTCCAACGGTGTTAGTACACCGTTTTCTTTTTTTCTTTTTCTTTTTCTTAATTAATTGCGTGACTTTTCTTCTTCATTTTCACATTTCGCGGTTTCACTTTAATTTGAGGTGAGCAATGATTTCGGACATTCATAAATTATGAATTCATGCCTGCACATTCACTTTGGAACCATGCATACACATTCCCGTCCGAAATCACGTACATTCATAAATTATGAATCCATGCCTGCACATTCACTTTGGAACCATGTCTACACATTCACTTTGGAACCATGAGATTATGAATTTTCTGTTATAAGATTATGAATTTTCTGTTATGAGATTATGAATTTTCTGTTATGAGATTATGAATTTTCTGTTATGAAATTATGAATTTTCTGTTATAAGATTACACATTCACTTTGGAACCATGAGATTATGAATTTTCTGTTATAAGATTATGAATTTTCAGTTATGAGATTATGAATTTTCTGTTATGAGATTATGAATTTTCTGTTATGAAATAATGAATTTTCTGTTATAAGATTATGAATCTACATTACATTCATAATCTCATTCTCATAATAGAAAATTCATAATCTCATAACAGAAAATTCTTAATTTAATAAATATTTTACTTTTATGCAATTATGAATTGTCTGTTATGAGATTATGAATTTTCATTACATTCATAATCTTATAACAGAAAATTCATAATTTGATCAAACGGCGCCGTTAACTCCACATCCGCGATTTTTTTTTTTTTTTTTGCGTAAAAACGACGTCGTTTGGACTTGTGTTCATCATTCACGGTGAACACGTTTCCAGGGCATAATTTGCGCCCTATATGCAGCCAGACCAAGAGTATGAGCAAGCACATTCATTTATCTATTAATATGTTTAATGATAAAAGCGTGAAAACTAGAGGGGATAGAAAGACTATATCTAACTATAGTTTTGACATATGACAAGTCATAAGAAGGGTCATTGAAGCTATGGCAAACTTGTTGACAATCCGAAAGGAAACAAATTTTCCGCCACCGTTCACCCTTCAACTAAGAAAGAGCCTCCTTAATGGCAAGAGCTTCGACAAGACGGGCTTCACCGACCGGTCTCAAGGGGCCAGAAATAGCTGCAAGAAAAGTACCAGAGTGGGAACGGATTACTGCACCAAATGTGGCAAAATTTGTTGTGACCGATGCATCAATTTCGCAAAAAACCCAGCTGGCATATTTTATGTTAATGTTCAAGTGACGAGACCTGGAAGAAACTCTCAAGTCACTAGAAAGTGTTCATTATGTTTTGGAAAAATGATCAAATATGCCCCTAAATTTTACACAAAAGTTAATTAGATACCTAAACTTTTAAAAAGTGCAAATTAAATCATGGCCTCAAACATGTTATTTTTAAAGAAATAAGTAAAATTTACCGAAATCTTACCGAAAAACATCACCATTGACCAAAAGGCTCACCTTCTCTGACGAGGGCAACCATTAAAGGTTGCCCATGCCGAGAAGGTCAATTGAAGATAATATTGAAATGGAATTTCAGAATTCATATTTATATTCAAAATTCATATAAATCTAAAATGAAAATATATTCTATTAAAATAGAATAAAAAATTCCAATTCAAAATAGATATGCCGAATTTCTTCTAATTAGATAGAATTTAAATCTTCCATTTAATTTAATATTATAGATATTTTTTTCATTTTATTTGTTTTGAATTTCAATTCTAAAAATTTGAAATTGAAATAATTTCATTTGGTTCGAATTAGAATAACCCGACACTTTTTTGTTTTTAATGCTACTGACTCTATTATATATTGTAGTAGTATCTGTTCAAACATACTTTGAGGCTCGATCTTATGATCTCCTACCTAGAAAAGATCACTACATACCATATGAGCATAAGGCCAGGTGTTTGGCGTAATAATAGAGTTAATAGTACTAAAAGAAAACGAAGAGCTTTAACTTTAAAAACTATAATTGTTTTTATATTTCTAATCATAATTATTATTGTGTATAAATAATCATGGCATTTGTTGAAACCAAACCCTTATCTTGCAACAACACGCGTAACTTTTTTTGGCTGTTTATTTAATGATTGATTCTATTATTCCCTATAAATCTCCATTTCCATTATAATTTTTTTTGAAATTTCATAACAAAAATTAAAATATTATTCTCAAACTTATCCAAATGAGTAAAACTTGATTTTCTGATTCTTGCAAAATCCTACCGATCAATTGAACCCATCACTCATGGTATTCTTGTACGATTTATCTCACATGCATATATGATTTGTGAGTATTACACATGAGAGATGCTTATCCAGTCTTGCACACCCTTAGGTAATGGTTGAAATATTATAGAATATTACACAAGAGTATGGTTTATCCGTGCATCCTCGAACACCTTCAGATAGTGGCTGAAGTATTCCGGACTATTATACAATAGTAAAGTTAATTACTCAGTATACCCCCACACACCCTCGTCAAGTAGTAACTGAAATATTTCAAATTATTAAACAAGAGTGAGGTTTATCACGTACATCCTTAGTGGCTGAAATATTATGATCTATTAGATATATAAGAGCTTAAGTTTAGGGAGTGTGACCTAAATTATTCTTACAACTCATTTGGATAAGTTTCGATGGTTAAATTTCGATGGCATGGTCATGCTGAATATGGATTAGTCTTAACGTAGTTAAGATATTGGATTTTGAATGTTAAATTTTAATAATTTCAAAGTATTAATTAAAATTTGTATATAAATAGTGTCATGGAGACAAAATAGAACCAAAATGGATCCTATTTTATCTCCCAAATGACATACTTTCACCTATATAAATGGCATCACTAGATAGAAGCAAGAACATCTTAATTACTCCAAAGAGAAGAACAAAAAAATAATGGCAACTTTATCTCCCATCATTCTCCTACTTACCTTCTCCATCTTCCCATTCGTCATCCATGGCGCCAAGGAGAAGTACACCACGCACATCCTGATCCAAAAGACCTGCAATATCAGTGCGAAGACCGACCCGAACATCGACTACGCCTTCTGCACCTCCGCCTTGAAGGCGAAGCAATGCGAAACGCTGCGCGACATAGGAACGGCGTGCATCAACCTGATCATGACCAACGTGACGGACACGAGGCGCTACATCTCGGCTTTGGTGAAAGGCGGGAAGGTGGAGCACCGGTTGCGGCGGTGCGTTGATCACTGCTACGAGCTGTACACTGACGCCGCCCCCGACTTGGGAGGGGCGTTGAGGGATTACAGGGATAAGAAGTATGAAGACGCCAACATTAAGCTCTCCGCCGTCATGGACGCGGCGGCGGAATGCGAGGACTGCGGCGTGTCGCCGTTGTCGGAGAGGAACAACGCCACTTTCCAGTTGTCTGCCATGGCGCTGTCTGTCATGCATCTGATTCAGGAAGGGAAAGGGTATTGAGATTGCATGCGGTGATGGCGTGGTGTTCATGATTGCCTTGGTTTTGGTTAATTGTTTGTCCAATCTTGGTTTCTGTACACTGAAATGTTTGTCTCGAGCTTTGTTCTTGATTGTCGTCTTGGCTGTATGCTAGGAAATCAAGATAGATTTCCATTTCATCAATTCATAAGGGTAACTGTGACTCTAGAACGTAACATTGGTCCATATTCTTAGCTTCTTAGCCATGCTATATATTAAGCTCTCCAGCACATACAACACATTATTAGGTTAGACTGATTTATCATCTCTGATCTTTTTAGTCATTTACCAGTTAAAATTACAAAATAGTTTTTTATCTCTTAAAATCACAAAGCAGGATTTATATTTTAATTAAATATTATTATATATTTAACATAAACCTACTCTAAAAAAAAAAAAATACAATTCATAAGTATGCATGGGACACATCTAAAATGTTGAGTAACACACCGGTCTATTAGATCAATGCTCCATGATATGGTTACTTAACTATAAGATTAATCATAAATCAAATATTAGTTATGAAACATTTACTTATGGATCCTATAACCTTCGATGTGATGGGATGTGATATGACTGTTCATTTTGTTCGGGGAATATCTTTGAGTTAATTGTGGGACAAAAGGCTTAGCGACTGATAACGTTAATAGACTTTTTGATCAAGTTCAATTGGGAACAGTTGGTGTGATATCAATTAAAGTGTAGTCTATTGAGCGTTTAGAGTCGGAACTCTGGTCAGGAGATGGAGTTAACAACTGTCGAAGATGATTAGCTCCAACCGGTCTCGTTTAAATACATCCGTCATACTAGTATATTCCCTATTAGTAAGATTTCATCAAACTCCAATTGTAATGGCAGTTCCAAGTAATGATTTATACCTCCACGATCTTGTCAGCCAAGATGTGGGGATCACTGAGGCTAGAGATTTGACCTTTAGTAGGTAAAGGATTTGGATAAGTTTCTTAAAGTTCCACTCCGTATAAATTTAGGCTACAAAATATTTTTACCCTTTTTTTTTAATACTATATTACTATTTATGGCATTATAGAATTTTTCAAATTAAATTTAATTTTCAAAATGCACTAGGAAAAAGTTCAAATGCAGCGATGTCCTTAAGTGCGGCGGAATTTCAGAATACACCAACAGTGTTAACAACATGCACCAACAATGTAAGGGAAACACACCACAATGAAATACAAAAAAAACACTAAAAAATACACAATAGAACCAAAAAAAATATACCATATAACTCACCACACCCTAATGGTGTATTTCCGAACACTGTATGGTGTTTTTACTCACACCTAATAATTTTTTTGGATGATGCGTACCTAATTTGTGTGTGTTTTTGTGGTGCATTTTCCTTAACGGCACATTTCCAACTTATATGAAATGCTTTTAATGACATTAAGCTCCAACCGGATTCACTCATGTTGAACTGTCTTTCCATCCAAAGTTAACACAAACAAATATTACAGAATGAGTTTCTAACAGTCCAAGAATTGATGCAAAATGTAAGTTAGGGTTTTAGGCCAAACACAAAAAGTATAAAACATGTGTCAATGAAGGGCTCCAAAAATACATTGCATGACAATTGAGGGAAGCAAAAATCTCTAGAGGACAGAGAGCGTAGCATGTTGAAAAATGAATAAAGTTTGAAGTTCATAGAACTCCTGTCGAATAGTATGATTATTACCTCTACATAATGTATTTAGCTTATAAGCAAAAGAAAAAGGGGCCGAATAGTATGATTATTACCTCTACCTAATGTATTTAGCTTATAAGCAAAAGAAAAAGGGGCAGACTGTACTATTGTTTTCAAAGAAAATCCAACCCCTAGAAATGGTGCTTAAACTTAACCTGCCATAGGATGGTTAGAAATATACTCGATTGCAAGTGCACATGAGTCAATCTTATCAGCCTCCTTGTCTGGAATCTCCAGTTTGAACTCTTCCTCTAGAGCCATTACTATCTCCACGTTATCTAAGCTATCTAAGCCCAGATCCTTCTGAAAATGGACTTCATGAGTCACCTGCACAATTTCACAAGAAACACGGATAACAGATTAGATTTTAAACTATATGAGATATGAATGAATACAAAATTTTCTTATGAACCCTTCATTTATTTATTTACTATTCCAAGCAAAAATAAAATCTTGTTTTCATAACGCTTCGTGCTCTTTGACGGGCATATAAATGCACTTTAGTCAACGAGTACTTTGCTCTTTCAGTTGAATGTGTTGCCACCCTCACTAATGCACCACCTCCCCACCCATTAAATTAGAACACAGAAAAGCTACATTGTTTATAATAAAAATTTTATCTGCTTACAGTAACAGTAGGACATAATAAATCACAGGTGACACCGTGACAGTACAAGAAAAATTGAATAAATTAATATTCATCAGAAAGAGAAGACTTGGAACTACTACTTCTAGTCTCCTAGTTGCCAAATTTCACTTAAGCCATAAGGAAAACATCATTACATATTTACATTTTTACTGTAAAACATTGTGCCAGATTGAGAGGTAGAACTATATAATGGATAACCTCAACTCCCAAAAGAAAACCTATCTGGCCTACATTTGCTTGGAACTTCAGCGGTTCATATCAATTAGATGCTTCAACACTCCAAACAGTCTAATTATTTGTGACAATTACAAGGATTTTCTGCAATTTCCCTGGATACAAGGCACTGCAGTGAGAAAGATCACCAATCAATAATAAGAGCATAAAAAACCATGGCCCTTTGCTCATTGTTCAAGATGAGACCTCCTAGATGTACTTCAACCCCCCGCGCTCTCCTAATATACCAAATGAATAAATAAACACATTACATTAAAAAAAAAAAAAAAAAATCAATTCAGGGAAAAAGACACACTTCCCCCTTAATAACACCCTCAATAGTTAACATCATTTGTTCTACCGGTCTACCCACAAGTCTACCATTTACTGTTAGTATTCCTAACTAAACATTTATCCACATAGGGAAATTGTCATCTAACAACTGAAAGATGTCTAAACATCACAACTTTCCATGGTAACTATCTGATTAGAATTTTAAGATCTGCCATTGGGGCAAGGGATTTCGCCTTTTTGTGGGAAAGCATTTTAAAATCCAATGTTTCCATCCAAATCAATTTTAATTGATGTTCCGCCCTTTTCAAATAAAATAAAAATCAATGTTTATGACAACAAACCTATAACTCAGCTAAGAGCACCAAATTCAGTGAAGAAACAAAACTTGAAAACAACCATTCTGCATATTAACTATCAAGTCACTATAGCTTCAATTGTAGATTCTCCGTATGATTGATCAATAAGCACAAATATGAAAAAGAAAACATCATTCTGATAATCAACTAAAATTTTATAATGAAGTGATGTAAAATAAAAGAATTTTTCAGTTACCCCAATAACACAAGAAGCTCCAAAACAAACCTAATGGATAATGGTTCAGCAATACGTATTGCTAATCCTTCGTATCAACAATTGCAATAAACTTCACAATTTTAACCTAATACCTAGATATGAATCAGCATTCAAAGATTTTCAGGATTCACAAATAAATTAGCGGTTTGCCAGGGTGTTAGATCTCATCAGCGTTGACAAACAGAGAAAATAAAGGGGAATGGAAGTTGAGACCTTGGAAGGATCGACTTTAGGGAAGCTCTTGACGACGTCGAGGACTCTTTCAACGACCTCCGCCTTGCTGAGGTGGTCGTCGTGCGAAGACATCCATCGGGCTGAGCTAAGCATCGATCCCCTCGCCGTAAGGGCTTCGGAAACTGGCAAACGAACGTGACGGAGCACGGCCGATCTCAACGCCGACGCCATTTCTGAAATTCTTCACTCACTGTATCGATAGTCTTTGAGTATTGTCTTTTACTAAATTTTAGTGGAAATTTCAATTTTGGTTCTAAGACTATAGGGTTTTGTTAATTTCAGTATCTGATTTTTAAAATTGTTAATTTAGTACTTTAATTATGTAATTTTTGTCAATTTTAATTACTCTGGTTAAATTACAGGTCAAATTTTGTTAAAATTTTAATTGTTATAATAATAATGATATTTTGATCATTTCACGTCTCTTTCTCTTCTTTTCATACAAGTCCATCCCTTCCTCTCCCGTTTTCGACGAATGAAATGAACTAAGATGATGGAGAAAGGAGGCTTGATGATATTAAAGATAGAGTTTACAACTTTATAAGGAGAAAGAATGTCGAAAACGGGAGAGAAAGGGGTGGACTCGTCGGAGAAGAAGAAAAGAGGCGTGAAACGACCAAAATACCCTTATTATTTTAATTATTAAAATTTTTCGACAAAATTTAGCCGACAATTTGGTCAAAATGATCAAAATTGATAAAAATTGCATAGTTATTTACACTTTTGAAAGTCAGGGACTAAAATTAACAAGACCCCTATAGTCATATGACCAAAATTGAAATTTCTTCCTAAATTTTATTTTATCATTCAACTTTCAATTAGACCATAAATTGAAACCATTGATCTTTACTAATTTTTATTTTTAACTTTCAGTTTAATTATAAATACTCTCTTGATTATTATTTTTTTCCCAAACTTAATCCTTTAATTAAATATTATTTTAATAAAAATTACATTTGAGAGTAATAATGTAAAATTTTATTTCTTCACAATGATAAACTCAATATATTAAACTTAGGAATAAGGTTCAAATTGACCACTGAACGTAACCTGAAAATGCAATTAGGCCACTGAACGAACAAAAAGTGCAATTAGACCACTGAACACTCCAAAAACGTGCAATTAGACCACTGAACTCTCCAAACGTATGCAATTTCACCGGATAGCAGGTCACCATCAATTTTAGCAGGTTACCTGCTTACGTGGCAGCTAAGTTGGCATTTTTAATAATTAATTTTAATAATAAATTTTATAAAAAATTGAAAAAATATTAAATAAAAAATAAAATAAAGTCGTTTTTATTTTTTTAAAAATTTTTTAAATAAAAATTTATAATTAAAATTTATTAAAAATGATTTAAAATTTATTAAAAATGCCAACTCAGCTGCCACGTAAGCAGATAACCTGCTAAAATTGAGGGTAACCTGCTATCAGGTGAAATTGCACATTTTTGGAGTGTTCAGTGGCTTAATTGCAATTTTTTTCGTTCAGTGGCCTAATTGCATTTTCAGGTTACGTTCAGGCCAATTTGAACCTTATTCCTTAAACTTATAAACTCAATGTATTCATTTCAACAACAAACTATTTTTCATTATTATTTCTAAACTTAATATTTATTTATAATAAATATAATGTTTATTAAATAAATATTTAATTGAAGGACCAAATTTGAAACAAAATCAATAATCAAGTAACTATTTATGATCATATTAAAAGTTGAGAACGAAGATTAGTAATATATCTTGAGGTCCAGATCTGGAACAAGGGCAGCAGGCATGGCTATGGCCGCCGCCCTCGTTCCAGATGGCCTTGGCCGTCGTTCGTCATGCTTCGACAGCACCGGTTGTCCGGCGAGGACAGAGGATGCTGTAAATTTTTTTAAAAATTTTTTAGATTTTCTTAATTTATAATAAATAAATTTAAAAAATAAAAATTATTTAAAAAGGCACATGTCAAATTTTTGGAGAAGTAACCGGGTAAATAGGTTAGTTTGGACTTAATTGGACATTTTTACAGGCTTAAAGGATCTGAATAGTTTTTTTTTTTTTTTAATTACTTAAGGGACTCAATTGCACTATCTACTTGACTTGACCATTTTTGTCATAATATAATAATAATAATAATACTCCGTATAAGATTGGACTAGGGATTTAGAGGACCGTCAATAAGTGAGGCCGACTAGCGAGTAATTACAACTGTTATACCATGGACCAGAATTCATATCGCATTGTGAATTCTGTACCTTCAGTTAACACATTATGTACATACAGTTAATAGTTTATGTATATGTAAATAAATAATTTGATAATTACTGACACATAATATGATAGCTACATATACTGAAACTATCAACTGTAGAGATAGGCAACTATAAATATATAATCTGAAGGTTATTTTTGGATAATTGATAACACATAATATGATAACTAAAAATACAGAAACAATAAACTATATGTACAGAATGTTTTAACTATAAATATAGAATTTGAAATTTATTTTTGAATCAGTATCTACAATACATGATAGTCCATGGTATAATTTGCGAGTTTTTTGCACTTTTAGTCCCACGACTATAGTGGCACTGGCAGAATTGATCCACGACTTTTGAACCTTGCAATTTTAGTTCACGATTATTGATTTTTTTGTAAAAATGGTCCTTCCGGCCACTTTTCTGTCAAAATTTCACCGGGAAAAAAAATTCTCTATTTTAAATCGGGTTAAAATTGACATTTTACTTATCTCAAAAAATTAAAAGAAAAAAATTGATATTTGACTACATACAATATTACTGGGCTACATACTACTGCCCCAGGCAGCGGGGTACATGTACCACTCCAATGCTGTTGCCGGATAACCCAACTAGCCCGGGGAACGCCACGGCCGCTCCGCCGCTTACTGACAGGCCTGCCTGCTCCAGGAACTCCGCCGCCTGGGGCAGTAGTATGTAGCCCAGTAATATTGGATGTAGTCAAATATCAATTTTTTTCTTTTAATTTGTTGAGATAAGTAAAATGTCAATTTTAACCCGGCTAAAAATGGAGAATTTTTTTTTCCGGTGAAATTTTGACAGAAAAGTGGCCGGAAGGACCATTTTTGCAAAAAAATAATAGTCGTGGACTAAAATTGCAAGGTTCAAAAGTCGTGAATCAATTTTGCCAGTACCACTATAGTCGTGGCATTAAAAGTGCAAAAAACTCTATAATTTGCCGAGTAATTATACATTTGTCAATTTAATACGGAGTATGAATTTTTAAATTTATCGATACAACATTTTAAAATACAAATATCCAAGGAACCATCCAGAAATAGTATATTTGATTTGATTATTTCCGTTTTCCAGGGTAGCAAATCAGAGACAGAGAGGAACGTGATGTGTAACCCGGCAACAACTCTTTTAATGCCAGTTTCGCCCCCCGCGTTCAACCCGATCCGAACTGCACATTCAGAACCTGAAGCATATTTATTCCTCCGCCCATATTCAATCAACGATTAGGAATACAGCGGACGTAGACAAGCTCTCCTGTTCTGATTTCCCTCAAACGCGTCTCGTCATTTTCCGACGAGATCTCAAATCCTCCGTCGGAAAATCCTGATCCGATCCGATCCTAGCGGTTCGAGAAGCTACTCCCGTTGATCAGATTGATGGCTCCGGTTTCCGCCCTCGCTAAGTACAAGCTCGTCTTCTTAGGAGACCAGTCTGTCGGCAAAACCAGTATCATCACTCGCTTTATGTACGACAAGTTCGATAACACATACCAGGTGAATGCACCTGCGATTAGTTTATTATAGTTTGATTTAAGCTTTTGCTGTTGAAGGTAGTGAAATTCGATTACTTGTGCATTTTTTTCGCTGATCGTCTTGGCCACGACTCCTGCATTCCGTTCGATTTACTGTTTTTTGTTGGAACTTAAATGGGCTAGTTGTTAAGTTGGCATTTTAGTTTATTGATGATCTGAATAGACTGAATGTATTTGTTTTCTCATTCTAGTCTGCTAGGAATTTTGTGTTGAAGTCTGAGACTGTAGTATTTTCGGATCCTTAACCAGGAAGTTCCACCAATCAGACACTTCAGATCAGTTTAACAGTGACAACCGACAACCTTTTGGTAGCGGCTTTTGTATCTGTAGAAAGTATGATCTGCAAATAAACTAATAGTACATTAACTTAACAAAGGTGAAAGAACACCAACATTAATCAAGTGGAACTACCCTCATTGATAATTGTATTTTAATTTATTATTTGGACTTGTATCATTGTTATTGGCTTTGTGAACTAAATTGCAGAATTTCTTTACAGCTACATGGAAAACTTACTGTATTTTGGTACTAAATTCACTTTAACAATCTTTCAGGCAACAATTGGCATTGATTTCCTGTCAAAGACAATGTACCTTGAAGATCGTACAGTAAGACTGCAGCTTTGGTAAGTTATGCTTCTGAATAAATGATTTTTTGAGGCTTTTATCGTGTTACCAATATGGGGCATATAGTTTCACTTCTCAAGCATCCATTTGTATTGAAAAACTCTTGACTTACGTTATCGTTATGAATAGATGATTTTTTGAGGTTTTTATTGCGTTTTCAATATGCGGCATATAATTTCACTTCTCAAGCACCCGTTTGTATTGACAAATTCTTGATTTAAGTTATGCATCTGAATAAATGATTTTTTGAGGCTTTTATAGCCTTTCCTATATGCGGCATATAATTTCACTTCTCAAGCATCCATTTGTGTTGACAAATTATTGATTTAAGTTATGCTTCTGAATAAATTATTTTTGAGGCTTTTGTTGCGTTTCCAAAATGCGCATGTAATTTCACTTCTCAAAGCATCCATCTGTATTGGCAAATTCTTGATTAATATTCTTTTTCTATCTCTTGTACATAAGATGTTTTGTAGTGATGCTAAGTTTGGACTAACTTATGATAGCTTGCTGATCTGATTAATTGCAATTTCTTTCTTCCCATAGTTCTTATCGTGACATAAGACTGATGTTATCTTTCTAGTTGTTCTAGAAATTTTTCTTCAGCTAATATTATTGATGTATACTCAAAAGTACAATTAGGCCATCCAATTCAAAAAAAGTGCAATTAGGTCCCTCAACTTTCTAAAATTATGCTATTCAGGACCAAAGTTGACTTGTTCCTTGGGTGATCGCTAATGTGGTGATCATCCTATTAAAAGTTATTATTATTTATTTGTTTTAATAATTCTAAATAAAATTAAAAAAAAAATAAAAAAACACCCCTCCCCATCTTTGTCTCAAGCTGAGACGAAGATGGGGAGGGGGAGTTTTCCTTTTTTTTTTTTTTTTTTTTTAATAATTAAAATTATTATTATTATTATTAAAAAATAATGGGATGACCGTCATGTCAACATGACTTGAGGGACATGTCAAATTTGGTCGAATTACATAATTTTAGACAGTTGAGGGACCTAATTACACTTTTTTAGTTGGATGGCCCAATTGCACTTTTGTGTGTAGTTCGGTGGCTAATTTGAACCTTTGTCCCTGTTAATTTAATATGCTACATATGTTGGATCTGTTATGGATTGATATATGCTTTTGTACAAATGCTTCTTAAATCACTCTACTTCTGTGGTGGCAAAAAAGGGATACTGCAGGGCAAGAGAGATTTAGGAGTCTTATACCAAGCTACATCAGGGACTCATCTGTTGCTGTTATTGTGTATGATGTTGCAAGTACGCTCTCTAATCTTTATGGCTTTCTTTTCATTTGATGAAAAGCTTGCTTAGTTTGAAGAAACATGGTACAAATTGAGATTTTGCTTATTAGCAGCTTCATCATATATTCATATGCAATTTCTTTTTCTCAGCCTATGCAAAATATTTGTTTGCTGACTTGATGTCACCACATTTTCTTTATGCTCAGGTAGGCAGTCCTTCCTTAATACTGCAAAGTGGATTGAGGAGGTTCGAACTGAGCGTGGGAGTGATGTTATCATTGTTCTTGTTGGGAATAAAACTGACCTTGTTGAAAAAAGGTTCCCATACATTCTTTTCCCTTATTCCTGCTTTATACATGATTAGTAGACCTTAAATCTATATTTTTCCTATTTTTAATTTTAAATCTCATGTAACTATTACGGAGTAATAACTAAGTTTTCAACATTTGACCTATCTTATCAAGGGATCATCTCAAGGACTTGTCTGTAGGTTAAGAGTTCTGTACATATTCCCTTTTCTGTTGCTCTTTTTTGTTTTTAATTGATTGGCTCTTTGCCCCATATTATTAACAGGCAAGTTTCAATAGAGGAGGGAGAAGCTAAATCGCGGGAACTAAATGTCATGTTTATTGAAACCAGTGCAAAGGCTGGCTTCAATATAAAGGTAAGTGACAATGTCTTTCTAACTGGAATTTCTTAATGAACATCTCGGGTTCTATGATGAAATGGAATTTACATAATTCTGAATTTGACAAATGAAAACAGTATTTTATTGTTGTCAGTTAAAATTTCTGTTCCATAGCTGTAGATTTGTACACATGACTGGTTAACTCATTTTGTTGCAATGCCTTGCATCAATTGCAGCCACTATTTAGGAAAATTGCTGCAGCCTTGCCAGGAATGGAGACATTATCGTCAGCTAAGCAAGACGACATGGTTGATGTGAACCTCAAGTCAAGCAGTACAAATCCTGCACAGTCACAACAGTCAGGAGGATGTGCCTGTTAACAACATGTTTGAACATCTCAATCCCGTGTCTGGATCTTACATGCTGCCTTTGAACCTAAAGCGGATCTGTAAAGCCTGTCCTTGATTGCATTTGAGTCCTAGCCATTGTTGATCTATCAGAAAGTGTTGAACATATAGTAGATTACCATTATAGTTTACTTGCGAGTCATTTCTATATCAGTTATAGACCTATGCCACCCCTTTTGGTCAAAATTTGTATGGATTTTTGCAGTTTTGTATAACAAAAAGCAGTTTTATTAGATTTCAAGGATTAGCAGTCAGCTGCAGTTTGACAGAGCAATGGTGGTTTTCTCTGATATTCTACACCTCCCCTCCCTCCCTCCCTCTCTTTGGTTGCTCATATTGACCAAGGCAACTTTGATGTAGCATTTTCTGAGCTCCATTCTATAGATAAGCTGTGGGCGCATTTCTCATTTGGTCTAAAAGTAGTGTGCTGGTAAGAAATATTACTATTCACTTTATCCAGTTTTGTAGCAAATATTACTGTTCATGTCAACTTGACGGAAATATGGACATGGATTACTTGTACCCAATGATAGGAACTCACTAGGAGATTGTTTGTGTGACTCGTGATTTACCTCCTCTAGTGTATTGATTAGTCTAGACTGTGAAATTTAATATTTTAAAGAGAGAATATGTGTGAGAGAATTGAGAAAAAAATTATTGGCAACCACCTTAACACCTCCAGCAGTGCATCAGTGCATGCTGGACATGCACCAGTTAGCTGTATTTTTTTAATATCTTATGAAGCGCACAAACAAATCATCTCTCATGCAAGCAATCATTAATCTCTCTTTCATACTTTCTCTTTTTCATCAAGCAAAAAATTAAACAAAAATTAAATTAAAGTCCCTAAGAGCAACAGAAGCTACGTTCGCTTAAAGCGCACGGACCACCCTAACAAACGCGTGTTAGCGTTTAAGAGTGGTTGTTAGTTGGCCACCACTCTGAATGTTAATCTATTTCTTAAAAGAAAGTTTATTATTTTATTTATTTTATTTGTTAATTTTAGACATTTTTATTTAATTTTGTTATTAAATTTATACTCTGCAGTTATCAAGTAGATTGAATTTTGACATGTTTAATTTAAATAATAATAATTACAACTATAATTTTTTTTTATTGAATTTTTCGGCCCTCCTCTTAACAAACTCTCAATTGTAATGGACGGTTAGCTCCTTTTTGTAACGAATCACTTAGTTTTTACGCAGATTAATACGCTCTCTCTTCATTCCATCTCGCAATGCGGCTCTTTACGTTTTCCTTGTACGGACTCATCCCTCCATCACTCCATGGCAGGTCTCTCTCCTCTCTACCTCTCTGTAAATGATTCATTTGAATTCTTGTACATAATTTTAATTTTAGATTTTAGATAGTGAGTGATGATCTTGTTAATATATTAATATTACTTTACTCACAGTAGGTCAACTAGTATTCTAGTATACTACATTTTTGAGGTGAATTTTGCGTTATACATGTGGATTGTCTATGGGTGAAAATAGGATTACCATGTTTGTTTTGAATAGAAGTTAGAAGCAATTAATGACTGCATTTTTTTTTTTTAATTTTTCATTTTTATTAGGCA
Source organism: Ipomoea nil (assembly GCF_001879475.1). Taxonomy (NCBI): domain Eukaryota; kingdom Viridiplantae; phylum Streptophyta; class Magnoliopsida; order Solanales; family Convolvulaceae; genus Ipomoea; species Ipomoea nil. The sequence goes on along the minus strand of NW_017616616.1, from coordinate 2,458,323 downwards.
TTAGTTTCATTGAGAATAATCTATATGCAATGAAATTGTTAGTTTCTTATGAAGGAATGATCTATATAGAGTGAATATTGTTAGTCTCTTATGAAGGAATGATCTATTTGCAGTGAGTATTGTTAGTTTCTTATGAAGGAATGATCTATGTGCAGTGAATATTGTTAATGATCTATGTGCAGTGAATATTGTTAGTTTCTTACGAAGGAATGATATATGTGCAGTGAGTACTTTTAGTTTCTTATGAAGGAATGATCTATATAGAGTGGATATTGTTAGTTTCTTATGAAGGAATAATCTATGTGGGGTGAGTATTGTTAGTTTCTTATGAAGGAATGATCTATATGCAGTGAATATTGTTAGTTTCTTACGAAGGAATGATATATGTGCAGTGAGTACTTTTAGTTTCTTACGAAGGAATGATCTATATAGAGTGGATATTGTTAGTTTCTTATGAAGGAATAATCTATGTGGAGTGAGTATTGTTAGTTTCTTATGAAGGAATGATCTATGTGGAGTGAATATTGTTAGTTTCTTACGAAGGAATGATCTATGTGCAGTGAGTACTGTTAGTTTCTTATGAAGGAATAATCTATGTGCAGTGGATATTGTTAGTTCCTTATGAAGGAATGATCTATGCGCAGTGAATATTGTTGGTTTATTATGAAGGAATGATATATGTGTAGTGAATATTGTTAGTTTCTTATGAAGGTGGAATGATCTATGTGTATTGAATATTGATAGTTTCTTATAAGGAAAAGATTTTGATTCCCGTTCTTAATATTTGCCAATACTGAACAAGCAATTTAGTTAGTTTTTGCAAAAGCGAACGAAGCAAATCTACTTGTGCAGCAGAGTATTGATGAAGCTAGCTAGTTTAGTTTTCATTAATCTCTATTATATTGGTAGGTGGGTGAAAGTTCTTCCGTTGACTGCATATTATTTGTGATTTCCTGCTGAATTGTTTACCATCTGTATTGATGCATAGCAGACATTGAAGATGGTTCAAATAGAAGGGGCCCACTTATGAAGCTCAAACGGTCGCATTTTTGGCTCCAATTGGCTCTTAATATGGTTTTCCTTCTTGTTGGTCAGGCGGCTGCTATTATTCTTGGAAGATTTTACTATGAGAAAGGTGGAAATAGTAAATGGTTAGCCACTCTTGTTCAAACAGCTGGTTTCCCTATTCTTTTAATTCCTTATTATTTTCTTATTCCTTCTCCCAAAGAACAATCAAATTCATCAAACCCACCTCCGCCTCCGCCTTCTATCATCAAAGTTACAATTATCTATTTCTTACTTGGTGCCCTCATTGCCGGGGATAAGATGCTATACTCTACTGCATTGTTGTACCTCTCAGCCTCAACCTATTCCCTCATATGTGCCACACTGCTAGTCTTTAATGCTATTTTTTCTTTCTTCATTAATAGTAAAAAATTTACACTGTCGATTTTCAACTCCGTGATTGCCCTTACATCTGCTGCTGTTCTGCTTGCCATTAACGAGGACTCTGATAAGCCTTTGGGCATCACTAGGTGGAAATATATAATCGGAATTATAGCGGCTACTGTGGCTTCTGCACTGTACTCCCTCATCCTTCCACTGATGGAATTCTCATTTCAGAAAGTTATAAAGAAAGAAACGTTTTCTGTGGTTCTGGAAATGCAAATATACACATCACTGGTAGCCACTGGTATCTCTACCATTGGGCTGTTTGCTAGTGGGGAATGGAGGTCTCTGTCGGGAGAAATGCACGCCTTCACCACAGGAAAAGCCGCCTATGTGCAGGTTCTGGTATGGACAGCCTTGGGATGGCAGATTGCTGCAGTTGGCGTCGTGGGTTTAATTTTTGTGGCGTCCTCCTCGCTCTTCTCCAATGTTATCAGCACATTCTCTTTGGCTGTTACTCCCATCGCTTCGGTGATCATCCTGCATGACAAGATGAATGTTGTCAAGGTGATTGCTTTGCTAATGGTAATGTGGGGCTTTGGAAGTTACATATATCAGAAGTACCTGGATGATACCAAGGCAAGAAAAACACATTTTGCTTCTGCTGATTCTGCAACTAATGGTTCTTCTTGTTAGTCATCATTGGATAGGTCAAACAATTTAATGTAGAAATACTCCCTGCATATGAGCTCATTATATTGTATTGTTCTTTCGGCAAAACCAGTATGATCACTCACTTGCTTTATGTAGACAGTTTCCCGCCCTCACCAGTGCCAGGTACAAGCTCGTCATCTTAGGAGACGAGTCTGTCGGCAAAAGCAGTATCATCACTCGCTTTATGATCGACAAGTTCTATAACAAATACGAGGTAAATGTGCCTGTGATTAGTTTATTATAGTTTGATTTAAGCTTTTGCCGTCGAAGTTAGTGGAATTCAATCACTTGTGCATTTTTTAGCTGATCGTTCTGGCTGTGACTCCTGCATTCCGTTTGATTTACTGATTTTTGTTGGAACTAAAATTGACTCTTTGTTAAGTTGGCATTTAGTTTATTTATGATCTGAATGTATTTGCTTTCTCATTCAAGTCTGCTAGGAATTGAATTTTGTGTTGAAGTCTGAGACTGTTTGTATGTAGTTCCTTTTCTTTTATTTTCGGATCCTTAACCAGGAATTTCCACCAATCAGACACTTCAGATCAGTTGACAACCTTTTGGTAGCGGCTTTTGTATCTGTAGAAAGTATATATTATCTGCAAATAAACTAATAGTACATTAACTTAACAAAGGTGAAAGAACACCAACATTAGTTGTATTTTAATTTATTATTTGGACTTGGATCATTCTTATTGGCTTTGTCAACTAAATTGCAGAATTTCTTTACTGCTACGTGGAAAACATACTGTGTTTTCGTCCTAAATTCACTTTAAAAATCTTTCAGGCAACAATTGGCATTGATTTCCTGTCAAAGAAAGTGTACCTTGAAGATCATGAAGTAAGACTGCAGATTTGGTAAGTTATGTTTCTGAATAAATGGATTTTTTAAGCTATTTATCGCGTTTTTAATATGTGCTTATAATTTCACTTCTCAAACATCCATTTGTATTAACAAATTCTTGATTAATACTTCGTATTCTCTTTCTATCTCTTGTACATAAGATGTATTGTTAGTTTGTTACTATTGTAGTGATCCTACGTGTGGACCAATGTAGGGTAGCTTGCTGATCTGATTAAGTCCAATTGCTTTCTTCCCATATTCCTTATCTTGAATGTTATCTTTCTAGTTGCACTAGAAACTTTTCTTCAACTAATCTTATTGATGTATACTCTTCCTATGTAGTATGTGATACATAGTATTTACACTGGAATAATATTAGACTATCTTCTCGATTACACTGTGAAATTAATATGCTACATATGTTGGAACTGTTATTGGATTGATATTTGTTTTTTTTTTTTTTTTTAATAAATGCTTCTTAAATCGCTCTACTTCTGTGGTGGCGAAAAAGGGATACTGCAGGGATAGAGAGATTTAAGAGTCTTATACCAAGCTATATCAGAGACTCAGATTGTTCTGTTATTGTGTACGATGTTGCAAGTACGCTCTCTAATCTTTATGGCTTCCTTTTCATTTGATGAAAAGCTTGCTTGGTTTCAAGAAACATGGTCCAAATTGAGATCGCTTATTAGTAGCTTCATCATATATTCATAAGCCATTTGTTTTCTCAGCCTATGCAAAATATTTTTTTGTCACTTGATGTCATGACATTTTCTTTATGCTCAGATAGGCAGTCCTTCCTTAATACTTCAAAGTGGATTGAGAAGGTTCGGGATGATCTTGGAAGGGATGCTATCATTATTCTTGTTGGGAATAAAACTGATCTCGTTGAAAAAAGGTTCCCGTGCATTTTGTTCAATTTTTCGTGCTTTATACATGATTAGTAGATCTTCAATCTATATTCTTACTATTTTATATTTTAAATCTCTTGTTACTATTAATAACTAAGTTTTTAACATTTGACCACCTATCTTATCAATGGATTATAAGGCTTATGTGTAGGTTAAGAGTTGTGTGGTTTTTGTTTTTAATTGATTGGATATTATTAACAGGCAAGTTTCAAAAGAGGAGGGAGAAGCTAAAGCTCGAGAACTAGATGTCATATTTTTTGAAACCAGTGCAAAGTCTGGCTGGAATATAAAGGTAAGTGACAAGTCAATGTCATTCTAACTGGGATTTCTCAAAGAATATTACATAATTCTGAATTTGAGAAATGAAAATAGTATTTTATTGTTGTCAGTTAAAATTTGTGTTCCATAGCTGTAGATTTGTACACATGGTTGGCTGGTTAACTAACTCATTTTGCTGCAACACCTTGCAATATTTGCAGCCGCTATTTAGGAAAATTGGTGAAGGCTTGTCAGGATGGAGCCATTATCGTCGGGAGTTATACTACATGTATTCTAAAATTCTACGTCCTAACTTTTACTCCAAGATGCAACGAATTAAGAATATGATATTTTCATTATGTGAGTCTAAAAAAAGAATGTACGCACCAATAATTTGTGAGAATGAGAGTTAAAAGTCTATCGTCAACTAAACAAGAAGACGTGATTGATGCGAACCTCAAGTCAATTACCAGTACAAATCCTGCTTAGTCACAACAGTTAGGAGGATTTTTTTTTTTATTTTTTTTGTCTAATGTGTTCGATTGCCCAAAGTATGCATGAAATATCAGAAGTAAAAGGACCAAACTTAAGACTTAAGGGGGCGTTTGTTCACGGAATATTAGTTTGGTGGAAATGTTAGATTCTTGTGTTTGGTTAAAACTGAGATATGTAATATAATAATGTTTGGTTTAAGGGATATGTTTTTATTATGCAATAATGTTTTTTTACTTTAATACCATTGACATATTTTTGTGTATTTTAATAAATTTTCAAAATTAAAATTAAAATAAATAAATAAGGGAATTGTAACATATATAAGTACATGATTTAAAAATAATTAAATATGATACGTATAATAAATTAACATAAAATATGTATTTTATACTAATTAGAATTAAAAGGGTAAAAATAGAAATTATGCACATGAATCTTATAAAACCTAAAGTTGTAGAGAAATTACATTCTCTTCAAAATCTAATGTGGAGGAAATCTTATATTTGTGAGAGAATGTTGTCCGGACTCATCACTCCATGGCAGGTCTCTCTCCTCTCTACCTCTCTGTAAATTATTCATTTGAAATCATTTTAATTTTAGATTTTAGATTTTAGATTGTGAGTGATGATCTTGTTAATATATTACTTTACTAAGTCAACTAGTATTCTAGTATACTACATTTTTTGAGTTGAATTTTGCGTTATACATGTGGATTGTCTATGGGAAAAAATAGGATTACCATGTTTGTTTTGAATAGAAATTAGAAGCAATTAATGACTGCATTTATTTTTTATTTTTTGTTGGGTATTAGTTTCATTGAGAATGATCTATGTGCATTTGTTTTGAATATTGTTTCCCTCATTATTTCACTGTATTTCTCTATCTCAATATACACTTCACTATTTAGAGTTCAATACTTATAAATGTTAGTAGATTGTTAGAGGAAGTCTCCTAACTACCCATTTGAATTTTGAAATAAGTGGTTAGGAGTTTCCCTTAGCTTGTATGTAAGCATAGGCTTCCTGTACTCAATCTATTCAGTTCATTATCGCAATACATATATAAACACTTCCTTTTAGAATTCAACATGGTATCAGAGCCATAGATGTGGGTGGTGGGCTTTGGTCGGAACGAAGAGGCGCCGCCGCCGGGAGGATCGGAGCAGTCATCGGAAGGTCCACGCGCCACCGCACTCCCGGAGCTCCGACGCCACGCGCCGGCGCGTGCGGTGTTCTCCGACGTCGCCGACGCGGCTGGGTTCGTCTCCGTGCGCCCGACACTCCTATATGAATATCTCCGTCCGGTGTTGAGGGGATTTTGAGTGGGCTGTTCTCCAGATCTGCTTTGCTGCGTGAGAAGTGAAGCTGTTTTTTCCAGATCTGCGTTGCTGCGTGAGGTGAAGCTGGGTTGGGCTTTGTCATCTGCTTAGAAGTAAAGCTACATTTCCAGGTTGGTTTTTTTTATTATGGCAAAAAATAGGACTATTACAGTGGTGTCAACACAATCTAAATTGGTTGATTTGGTGTTGGCACCTGATGGGTCCAATTTTGGGGAATGGAAGTTCCTAGTTGAAGTGAACTTGAAGGGTATGGGTAAAGCTGGACATTTAATTGAGACATGTCCGGATGACCCTACCGAAGCCCAAGCGTGGCAGAAAGATGATGACGGATTGTTTTCACGTATAATAAATTGTATTGATAGGAAGATAATCCTATCTTTACAGCACTGTAAGAGTGCGAAGGAAGTGTGGGAGTTAGTGAATCAGTGGTTTAGCGGGGCAAATAATTTAAGGAAGTTATATCAGTTATCCCAGGATGTTCATCGACCGTCTCAAAAAGGGCGGGACATCAGGGATTACTATTATGACTTCAAGAATGTGATTGAGGCATTATGTGCTGCTATGCCAATTACTGATAAAGTGGATAAAATGAAGAAACAACGTGATCAATTGCATATTTTTAGTTGGATTTCTGGATTGGATAAGGAGTATGATGTTTTGAAATCACAATTATTGGGGAATAAGGAATTAGACTCGCTCGACCAGGTTTTTTCTATGGTTCAAAATGCGTCAGTGAATCTTGGTACTGATAGTACGTTGGAGAAACAAGTCTTTTTCTCACAGGGAGATAGTGGGACTGATAGTCGAGGAGGTCGGTCCAGGGGACGAGGTAGAGGGCGCGGAGGAGGTCGTGGGCAAAGGGCTTGCTATAATTGTGGTGATCCCGGTCACCTGCGTGTTTCTTAATAAACCGCTTACCTACAAGGGTCCTTGGGGGTCAGAGTCCTTGTCATTTCGTCTATCCATCCAAACCATTGTTTTGCCTCCCTCCTAAAGTGTTTGGGTGTACGTGTTTTGTCCAGGATGTTCGTCCTCAAAGAGGGAAACTCGATCCTAAGTCATTAAAATGTATTTTCCTGGGATATTCAAGTACTCAAAAAGGGTATCGGTGTTACTCCCCGGATTTGGGGCGATACTTGGTTTCTGCAGATGTCTCATTCTTCGAGAATACTCTATTCACAGAGGAGTTCTCCAGTTCGTCTGGTTGTAGTTCCGAGACAGATGATTTTCTGACATATACTGTTACTATTCCTGACTCCGTAGGAGTGGATTCTAGGCCTCCTGTTACGCAGGTCTATCACAGGCGGCCCAGAGAAGGTGATACGCGTGCAGCCCCACCGGTTCCACTAGTAAATCCTCCCTTACCAGAATCTTCGTCGACAGACCAGGATGTTCCTATCGCTGTTCGGAAAGGTACGCGCCGTTGTGTTCGTCCCGTTCCGTCCTTTATGTCATATACCAATTTATCGGCGTCTTCACGTGCTTTTGTGTCCCAGTTAGAGTCTGTTCCTGTTCCGAAATCTTTGAGTCAGGCAATGTCCCATGATGGTTGGAGGCGTGCGATGGTAGAGGAGGTAGACGCCCTGGAGGAGAACCAGACTTGGGATCTAGTACAACTTCCCCCTGGTAAGGTTGCTATTGGGTGTAAATGGGTGTATGTGGTGAAAATGAACCCGGATGGTTCTGTGTGGCTAGACTCAAAGCGCGCTTGGTGGCAAAGGGGTACGCCCAGACGTATGGTATAGATTATACCGAGACGTTCTCTCCAGTGGCCAAGTTAACTTCTGTGCGGATATTTATCTCTTTGGCAGCTTCGAGTCATTGGCCCTTGCATCAGCTTGATGTGAAGAACGCTTTCCTACATGGCTACTTGCGTGAGGAGGTTTATATGGAGCAACCACCGGGGTTTGTTGCTCAGGGGGAGTTTGGGAAAGTGTGCAAGCTGAAGAGGTCTTTATATGGCTGAAGCAGTCTCCGCGTGCGTGGTTTGGGCGGTTTAGCAATCCAGTTGTTGAGTTTGGAATGCAGATAAGTGCATATGATCATACTGTCTTTTACAAACATACTAACTATGGGTGTGTTTTGTTGATAGTATATGTAGATGATATTGTTATTACAGGCAGTGATGCAAGTGGGATTGAGGCACTCAAGTCCTTTCTCGGATCTGAGTTTCATAATAAGGATCTGGGAGTATTGAAGTACTTTCTGGGAATTGAAGTTGCACGCTCTAAGAAAGGCATATTCCTCTCACAGAGGAAATATGTGTTGGACTTGCTCGGGACACGGGGCTGCTTGGGTCAAAACCGTGTGATACGCCCATGGATCAAGGCGTGAAGTTACTGGCAGGAGAAGGGGAGCCGGTTGAAGATCCGGAGAGGTACAGGAGGTTAGTGGGAAAACTAAATTATCTCACAATTACCCGTCCAGATATTGCATTTCCAGTGAGTGTGGTTAGTCAATTCATGAGTGCACCGACGCAGACTCACTGGGAAGCGGCGGTTCGGATTGTGAAACACTTGAAAGGTGCTCCTGGAAAAGGGATCCTTTATGCTGATCACGGGTATATACGTGTTGAGGCGTTCTCCGATGCAGACTGGGCTGGTTCACCGGGTGATAGGAAGTCTATGACAGGCTATTGTGTGTTTGTAGGAGGCAATTTGGTCTCGTGGAAGAGTAAGAAGCAGAATGTGGTGTCACGCTCAAGTGCTGAATCGGAATACCGAGCTATGGCTCATGTGGCGAGCGAAATAGTCTGGGTGCGTAACATTCTAAAAGAAGTGGGTGTTGAAGTGAAGTTACCGATAGATTTGTGGTGTGATAACTGTGCTGCCATACACATCGCGAATAATCCAGTCTTTCACGAGCGGACGAAGCATATTGAAGTTGACTGCCATTTTATACGGGAAAAAGTGGAGCAAGGACTAATATCACTTACACACGTTCGGAGCGGTGATCAACTGGCTGACATATTCATGAAAGGGTTGTGTAAGAGTCGGGTTTCATATATATGTAACAAGTTGGGCATGTTTGATATCTATGAGGGGGAGTGTTAGTAGGTTGTTAGAGGAAGTCTCCTAACTACCCATTTGAATTTTGAAATAAGTGGTTAGGAGTTTCCCTTAGCTTGTATATAAGCATAGGCTTCCTGTACTCAATCTATTCAGTTCATTATCGCAATACATATATAAACACTTCCTTTTAGAATTCAACAATAAATGAATAATCTACCTGCAGTGAATATTGTTTGTTTCTTATGAAGGAATGAATGAATGATCTATGTGCAGTGAGTATTATTTGATTCTTAGTTTCTTATGAAGAAATGATCTATGTGCAGTGAGTATTATTTGTTTCTTAGTTTCTTATGAAGGAATGATCTATGTGCAGTGAGTATTGTTAGTTTCTTATGAATGAATGATCCATGTGTAGTGAATATTGATAGTTTCTTATAAGGGAAAGATTTTGATTCCCGTTCTTAAAATTTGCCAATACTAAACAAGCAATTTAGTTAGTTTTTGCAAAAGGGAACGAAGCGAATCTACTTGTGCAGCAGAGTATTGATGAAGCTAGGTAGTTTAGTTTTGATTAATCTCTATTATATTGGTAGGTGGGTGAAAGTTCTTTCGTGGACTGCATATTATTTATGATTTCCTGTTGAATTCTTTACCATCTGTATTGATACATAGCAGGCGTTGAAGATGATTCAAATGAGAGGCAGCTGCTTATGAAGCTCGAACGGTTGCATTTTGGCTCCAATCGGCTCTTAATATGGTTTTCCTTCTTGTTGGTCAGGCCGCTGCTATTATTGTTGGAAAAATTTACTATGAGAAAGGTGGAAAAAGTAAATGGTTAGCCACTCTTATCCAAACAGCTGGTTTCCCTATTCTTTTAATTCCTTATTGTCTTATTCCTTTTCCCAAACAACAATCATATTCATCAAACCAACCTCTGCCTCCGCCTTCTATCATCAAAGTTACAATTATCTATTTCTTACTTGGTGCCCTCATTGCTGGGGGTAAGATGCTATTTTCAACTGCACTGTTGTACCTCTCAGCCTCAACCTATTCCCTCGTATGTTTTTTGTGGTTCTGGAAATGCAAATATACACATCACTCATAGCCACTGGTATCTCCACCATCGGGCTGTTTGCTAGTGGGGAATGGAGGACTCTGTCGGGAGAAATGCACGCCTTCACCACAGGAAAAGCTGCCTATGTGCAGGTTCTGGTATGGACAGCCGTGGGATGGCAGATTGCTGCAGTTGGTGTCGTGGGTTTAATTTTTGTGGTGTCCTCGCTATTCTCCAATGTTATCAGCACACTCTCGTTGGATGTAGAAATAATGCAAAAGCAGTATCGTCACTTGTCTTCTTGCCTCCATAAGTACAGGCTCGTCTTCTTAGGAGACGAGTCTGTCGGCAAAACCATGATCATCACTCGCTTTATGCACGACAAGTTCGATAACACATACAAGGTGAATGCACCTGCTGTTAGTTTATTATATTTTGATTTAAGCTTTTGCCGTCGAAGTTAGTGAAATTCAGTCACTTTTTGTGCATTTTTTTTGTTCTCTGATCACTCTTGCATTCCGTTCGATTTACTGATTTTTGTTGGAACTTAAATTGACTCTTTGTTAAGTTGGCATTTAGTTTATTGATGATGATCTGATTGTATTTGCTTTCTCATTCTAGTCTTCTAGGAATTTAATTTTGTGTTGAAGTTTTAACCAGGACTTTCCACCAATCAGACACTTCAGATCAGTTTAACAGTGACAACCTTTTGTATCTGTAGAAAGTATGATCTGCAAATAAACTAATAGTATATCTCAACTTAACATAGGTGAAAGAACACCAACATTAATCCAGCGTAACTTCCCTCATTCATAATTTTATTTTAATTTATTATTTGCACTTTGATCGTTGTTATTGGCTTTGTGAACTAAATTGCAGAATTTCTTTACACCTACGTGGAAAACTTACTGTGCTTTCATCCTAAATTCACTTTAACAATCTTTCAGCCAACAATTGTCGTTAATTTCTTTTCAAAGAAAGTGTACCTTGAAGATTGTGATGTAACACTGCGGCTTTGGTAAGTTATGCTTCTGAATAAATGATTTTTTGAGGCTTTTACCGTGTTTCCGATATGCGGCATATAATTTCACTTCTCAAGCATCTATTTGTATTGACAAATTCTTGATTTAAATTATGCTTTTGAATTAATGATGATTTTTTAGGCTTTTATTGCATCTCCACTGTCGGCATATAATTTCACTTCTCAAGCATCCATTTGTATTGAAAAACTCTTGATTTAAGTTATGCTTCTGAATAAATGATTTTTTAGGCTTTTATCACGTTTCCAATATGCTGCATATAATTCTACTTCTCAAGTCCATTTGTATTGACAAATTATTGATTTAAGTTAATACTTCTGAATAAATAATTTTTCGAGGCTTCTATCGTGATTTCAATGTGACATATAATTTCACTCAAGCATCCATTTGTATTGGCAAATTCTTGATTAATATTCTCTTCCTATCTCTTGTACATAAGATGTATTGTAGTGATGCTATGTTTGGACTAACTTATGATAGCTTGCTGATCTGATTAAGCATTGCAATTGCTTTCTTCCCATATTCCTTATCTTGACATTATCTTTCTAGTTGCACTAGAAACGTTTCTTCAGCTAATCTTATTGATGTATACTCTTCCTATGGAGTATGTGATACATAGTATTTACACTGGAATAATATTAAACTACCTTCTCGATTACACTGTTAATTTAATATGCTACATATGCTGGATCTGTTATTGGATTGATATTTGCTTTTGTACAAATGTTTCTTAAATCACTCTACTTCTGTGGTGGCAAAAAAGGGATACTACAGGACAAGAGATAGTTAGGAGTTGTCTTATACCAAGCGTAATCAGAGACTCAGATGGTGCTGTTATTGTGTATGATGTTGCAAGTACACTCTCTAATCTTTATGGCTTCCTTTTCATTTGATGAAAAGCTTGCTTAGTTTGAAGAAACATGGTACAAATTGAGATTTTGGTTATTAGCAGCTTCATCATATATTCATATGCAATTTCTTTTTCTCGGCCTATGCAAAATATTTGTTTGCTGACTTGATGTCGCCACATTTTCTTTATGCTCAGATAGGCAGTCCTTCCTTAATACTTCAAAGTGGATTGAGGAGGTTCGGACTGGGAATGGGAGTAATGTTATCATTGTTCTTGTTGGGAATAAAACTGACCTTGTTGAAAAAAGGTTCCTTCCCGTACATCCTTTTCCTGCTGCTTTATACATGATTAGTAGATCTTATTAATAATAACTAAGTTTTCAACATTTAACGTCGAACTGATGTTATCAATCCAATCCTGTTGTGTCTGTCTGGATCTTACATGTTATGCTATGCTATGCTGTCTTTTGAACCTAAAGTAGCGTATCTGTAAAGCCAAAGCCGCCTGTCCTTGATTGCATTCGAGTCCTACCCATTGTTGATCGTCTATCAGGAAAGGAAGTGTTAAAGATACAGTCGTCGATTGCCATTATAGTTTACTTAATTGTGAGCTCATTTCTTCTATATCAGTTCTACACCTATATGTAATATGTCATCCCTCCTTTCAGTCGAAATTTGTTTGTATGGATTTTTGCAGTTCTGTGAAACAAAGTAAAGCAGCAGTTTTATTAGATTTCAAGGATTATTAGCTGTAAGTTGCTGCACTTTGACAGAGCCTGAACATGAAAAAACTCAATAAGAAATGCACATTGATAAGGTTGCTCTCTTAAGTACTTTTATATTTTTATATTCAAATAACCCATGATTGTCTGGCAAGATTGTTTGCTTTTGGTCTATAGTGCGGAATACTATTTGGCCAAGAAAAATGTGCAATTTGGTTCTATCTTGCAGCACCTTAATTTGACCTAAATATGGTCCAATAGGTCCATCGTTAGTAATAAATCAAATTACACATGCCACATGATCGAGCTCTGGCAGTATTCTCATCGGAAACACTAAGTACTGGTCATCATAATTTATCCTACTCTACTATTCTGTCAACTCGAAATGTAGAGTCTTTTAAAGGTAAGAAAATTTTGCCGTTTATGGACAAATAATAAATCTAATTTCATCCGTGCAGAACTTTTGCTCTTTGCTTATGGCCAAAAATATGAGATTTTTTTTAAAAAAAAAAAAAAAGAAAAAAAAAAGATGAGTTGTTCACATGATTCTGAAGTGCTCCTTTCTACTTTTGCAGCCAACTCCATAGTCCACACATTCAGGTCCAAGATTCATTCACCCAAACTCTATTCCCCCTTTTTTGTCCGATATGTTCGATTTTAAGCTCTACACGTTTCCATCAATCATTGGCTTACCTTGGCGTGCAATTTATTTATTTCATACGTCCCTATATATATTTATTATAAAATGCTCCCCACCCATTCCAATTACTACTACTTATTAGCCACTTCTGATTTTTTTTTTTTAAATGAAAACTATTTATATTTATGGATTATCATTCACTATTAGTTACTTCCGAATTGAAAAAGAAAATTATTTATATTTACTTCATCTTAAATTAATAAGAAATATATGTATCTAATGAAATTGATACATTTATGAGTAACAATTGTAGAAATTTCTGACACGATTCATATTTATTTTATTTTCAGACAAATTATCATATTTAAATTTTCAGACAAATTATCATATTTAATAGAGATATCTACAATTAAACGAAAAAATTAATCAGGACAAATTATCATATTTAATAAAGATGTCTACAATTAAATGAAAGAATTAATCATTGTATCTGACGGTGAAAATCTTACACTATAACAAAAATGTATTGAAAGATCCTATATATGTATATTATATTAAAGGATTGTACTCATATTTTTTTTTGAATGCTACTAGCTCTATTACATTGTAGTATCTGTTTATATACTTTCTCAACCTACTGAAACACAAAGAGCTAATAACGCTTCCACTGAGACTCGAACTTACAACATTCCAAATGGAAGTCCAAGGATTGTACTCATATGGGATAGAATTGATTAAAAAATAAATGCAAGGGGTCAGACCGCAAGAATATCTCAAAAGGAATTTATAAGGGTCCCTCCCAACAAGTTGTCAATTGTAAATTGTAAATTGACAAAATGGCATGATGGGTTCTTTTTTTTTTTTGACAAAGGCATGATGGGTTCTTCTTCATTGAAATTCCATTTTTTATTTTTAATTTTTAATGATTCCCATATAATTTCTCTGCTAATAATTGGCTCCTTAATCTTCGTTTCCATCTCTCAATCTCTGCCGAGTGCCGACTCTTTACGCTACATCCTCCCATGGCAGGTCTGTTTCCTCTCCCCTCTCTGTATATGAGTGTCTGAGTCTTGTGTATAAAGGATCATATCACTTTTTATTTTTTATTTTTTTGATTAATTTTTGGGGTTGTGTTCGAAATCTTAGAAATTTTGTTTGTAGTATATGTGTTTTTCTATTATATTTGCTTTAGAGTTTAGCTTGGCGAGTGATGATCTTGTTAATATATTGTTTTACCCACTACGGGTAACGACTGTACTTTTCTACTACTGCTTTTTCTGTTTTTGGGTTGAATTAAATGGGGTGACCATGTTTGTGTTTTGGATAGAAGCTAAACTAAATTAATGCATAAATTGTGGATTTTTTTTAGTTAGTTGCGATTTGGAATGATCAATGTGCTGTGAATGTTGTTGAATTCTTATAAAGGTCGATTTTGATTCCCATTCTCAGTATTACCTCATAGTGGAATTGCAATTTAGATAGTTTCTGCAGAAAGGGGGAAAATGAATCTACTTGTGCTACAGTGTATTGAAGATGTAAGTTGTTTGTTTGTTTTTTTTTTTTTTTTTTTTAGTTCCTAGGAAACCTGCAATCACTATTCGAGGGTGTGCACTAGGTAAACTCTGATTTGTTTGTGATCCTAGGTGGCAAATGACCACAAGGAGGTAAATCAGAAGACCGTCGTCCCTATTGTGTGTTGAGCTTGTAACCTTGTTGTTACCATTTACCAAGTCAACTGTCTGACTAACTTGGCGGGGGTTGTTGGCCCTTGTTTGTTTCATTTTAGCTCAATGTTGGGACTTGGGAGTTCATGTTGTGTATTTCTATTGGTTTTGTTCATGCTAGTTTTCATTAATCTCTGTTGCATAGGTAGATGGGTGGAAATGCTTTTGCATAATCTAATTCTGCTGCTTTATGATTTCCTGCTGAATTGGTTACCATCTGTCTTGATTTGTAGCAGAAAACGAAACGCCAATTTTGGTGAAAGAAGATGATTCAGACACACAGAACCCGCTTATGAAACTCAAACGCTTTGACTTTTGGCTGCTATTGGCTCTTAATGTGGGTTTCCTTCTAGTGGGTCAGGCGGCTGCTATTATTCTTGGAAGAATTTACTATGATAAAGGTGGAAATAGTACATGGTTAGCCACTCTTGTCCAAACTGCTGGTTTCCCTATTCTTTTAATTCCTTATTTTCTTATCCCTTCTCCCAAAGAACAATCAGATTCATCAAACCAACCTCCACCTCTGCCTTCTATCATCAAAGTCACGGTTATCTATTTCTTTCTTGGTACCCTCATTGCCGGGGATAACATGCTATATTCCATTGCACTGTTGTACCTCTCAGCCTCAACCTATTCCCTCATATGTGCAACACAGCTAGTCTTTAACGCAATATTTGCTTTCTTCATTAATAGTCAAAAATTTACGTCTTTGATTTTCAACTCCGTGATTGCCCTTACATTATCTGCTGCTCTGCTTGCCATTAACGAGGACTCTGATAAGCCCTCGGGTGTCACTAGCTGGAAATATATTCTTGGAATTATAGCTGCTACTGTTGCTTCTGCACTGTACTCCCTCATACTTTCACTGATGCAACTCTCGTTTCAGAAAGTTATGAAGAAAGAAACGTTTTCTGTGGTTCTGGAAATGCAAATATACACATCACTCGTAGCCACCGGTGTCTCCACCATCGGGCTGTTTGCAAGTGGGGAATGGAGAAGTCTGTCGGGAGAAATGCAGGGTTTCACGACAGGAAAAGGCGCATATGTGCAGGTTTTGGTATGGACAGCCGTGGGATGGCAGATTGCTTCGGTTGGAGTTGTGGGTTTGATTTTTGTGGTGTCCTCGCTATTTTCTAATGTTATTAGCACGCTCTCGTTGGCTGTTACTCCCATTGCTTCGGTGATCATCCTGCACGACACGATGAATGGGGTCAAGATAATCGCCTTGCTAACTGCAATGTGGGGTTTTGGGAATTACATATATCAGAACTACTTGGATGATCTCAAGGCAAGAAAAAGACAAATTTCTTCTGCTGATACTGCAACTAATTGTTAGTCATCATTGGATAGGTGAAAGAATGTAGAGAAATACTGAGTAGCATAGGAGCTCATTGTTCTGAAATCTAACTTATCTGGAAAGTCTGCATTTAAACTTGATGAGTAGAAGCAAAAGAAGCTTTGGTATCAGCATCAAACCAGTTTTGTTGAATATATGAAGTTTATAGTTTATACTTCCATCCACATCATTTGATTTAGGCCAAGAAAGTGTTGCCAACTTATTAGTTCAATTATTGTTAATACCTTCAAAATCGGCTCGATCAAGGGGGCATTGACAAGAATTGAATTCATTACTTTCAAGTATAAGAGTCATGTTTTGCACATTCCTTTCATGGCATTTTTTTTTTTTTTTTGGGTGACAAAGGAAATCCAAAATCCTTATTTGAAGAAGATATGTAATGGGTAAGCTTTACAAGACGGTAAGGAATTTGACTGGCTGAAACTAAGAAAGTTAATAGGTTATTGTCCAACTTTGTTGGAGGCTCCCAATTGCTTATTACATCTATTCAAGTTGGTAGTGGGGATTAAGTTTATTTAATTCATTGCATGTGATTAGGGGTGTCAGTCGAAATTGAACAGTTGACTAAAAAAGATTGTAAACTTAAAGATTAGCATAACAAAATTGAGTTCACAGAAAATCAATTCTATAACGCAAAATTAATAAACACAACTTAACAAATTGGTCCCATAGAAATGTCATCTCACACTGTTTGGATGACTCATAATTGTTCTGAATACTTTTATTTTTTTCTAAAAAAAATAAAATTAGTCTAGTGTAAACCGGAAACTAATGAATTAGAAGAAAAAAAATGACAAAAAGAAATTTAATATACTAAGAGTGTGTTTGGTTCATGGATTTATACATTATGAATGAGAATCAAAATTTTAGTGTTTAACTGATAATTTTTAAAACACAACAATGAGATTTGATTAACATTTCAATTAAAAATCTCATTCTCTAATTAAAAATGAGTATCATCCCATCTTATTCCTAATCTAATTTTTATGTTTGGATTAGTACTTTTAGATTTTTTGTTTTAATATTTTTTTTGTTTATATTAATGCTTTGGCCTTTGAATGTTACGGAGTATTATATTGGAAAAAATGTTAAATTGGCCCCCTAAGTCAAGTGGATAATGCAATTTGGTCCCATAAGTGAAAAAAGCTTCATTCAAGCCCCTTAAACCGGTAAATTGTTCAATTAAATTCAATTTAACTTATTTATCAGGTTAAATCGATGCGGTGTTGACACATGTCCATTTTATTTTATTTTTTAAAACAAATATTTTTATTTATTAAAAAATTTAAAATATTATTTATTATAAATAAATAAATAATTTAAACAATTTTTTTTAAAAAAAAAAAAAACAGCCACCGTCTGTTTGCACCGAGCAGCCGTGGAGGAAGACGGCCATGGCCGACGAAGGAAAACGGCCATGGCCATCTTCATTCATTAGCTATGGTCGTCTTCCTTAGACGGCCGTGGTCGTCCTGCCGGACAGCCGGTGGCTGTTTTTTTTTTTTTTTTAATTAATTTATTTATTTATAATAAATAATATTTTAAAATTTTAATAAATAAAAACATTTATTTAAAAAAATAAAATAAAATGGACACGTGTCAACACCGCATCGATTTAACCTGATAAACAAGTCAAATTAGACTTAATTGAACAACTTTACTAGTTTAAGAGACTCGAATTGAGCTTTTTCACTTACGGGACCAAATTGCACTATGCACTTGATTTAGGGACAATTTGACACTTTTGCCTATTATATTAGAATCAATTACCTTAATTTTTATTTTTGTATTGTTAAAATATTTATTTCTATTATAGAATCATACACAATCAAACATCACTTTTGATAATCATTACAATATCACCATACTACCAAATATTCAAAATACTTTCCAATTCTGATTCCCAAACCAAACAAAACCTAACACATTATTGGCACCTTTACTCTTCAGTGTGATTCCTATCCAGTTGACCAGTTTCTCACTTTTTTCTCTACTTTCTCCGCTAACCCATTTCCATATCTCACAATCTCTGTTGCTTCTTTACGCTTTCCTTGTACGGACTACATCCCTCCATGTCAGGTCTGTCTCCTCTCTCCCTCCTTGTATGGCTGTATATGAGTGTATCACTTCTAATTCAGAAAGGATCTTTAGGGTTGCGTTTTTAATTTTTTTTTTTCAATGGATTGAATTCGAAATTGGGAGATTTTTTTATTACATTGATTTAGGGTTTAGACTGGCAGAGTAATGATCTTATTAATGTATTGTTTTTGGTAGTTCAGCTTGTGTATTTCTTTTGGTTGTTTGCTCATGCTAGCTAGTTTAGTTTTCATTGATCTCTATATTTTTTGTAGTGAAACCTGCGAACTGCGATCATTACTCGAGGGTAGGCACAGGGTAAACCTGCCTTGTAGTCCTACCCGGCAAAGGATCTTGAAGAAGTAAACCAGCTTAGGTTAGTCATAGTTGATCGGCAATCAAGGCCAATAGGCCGCTCCCATTGGGAATCAAACTTGTAATCATGTAACTACACCTCAACAGTTTGACCAACTTGGTTGGGGTTGATTGATTGATCTCTATATTGTATTGGTAGGCGGGTGAAAGTTCTTTTGTGGGATCTGATTCTGCTGCAAATTTTTCATGATTTCCTGCTGAATTGTTTACCATCTGTGTTGACTCATAGCAGAAAATGAAACACCATTCTTGGGGAAAGATGGTGGTGGTTCGGAAATGCAGCTCAAACGCTTCCACTTTTGGCTGCTATCAGCTCTTAATATCATTTTCATTCTTGCTGGTCAGGGGGGCGGTATTATTCTTGGAAGAATTTATTATGATAATGGTGGAAATAGTAAATGGATGTCCACTCTTGTTCAATCAGCTGGTTTCCCTGTTCTTTTGATTCCTTATTTTCTTATACCGTTGTCCAAAGAACACTCAGATTCATCTAACCAACCTCCGCCTCCTGTGATCAAAGTTACCATTATGTATTTCTTACTTGGTGCCCTGACAGCCGGGGAGAATATGCTGTATTCTGTTGCTTTGTTGTACCTCTCGGCCTCGACCTATTCCCTCATATGTGCAACGCAGCTAGCCTTTAATGCAGTTTTTTCTTTCTTCATTAATGGTCAAAAATTTACCGCGTTGATTTTTAACTCCGTGATTACCCTTACATTAGCTGCTTCTCTGCTAGCCATAAACGAGGACTCTGATAAGCCTTCGGGTGTCACTAGGTGGAAATATATGTTTGGAATTATAGTTGCTACAGCAGATTCTGCACTGTACTCCCTCATACTCTCACTGATGCAACTTTCATTTCAGAAAGTTATAAAAAAAGAAACGTTTCATGTGGTTCTGGAAATGCAAATATTTGTATCTCTGGTGGCCGCTGGCATCTCCACCACCGGACTGTTTGCTAGCGGGGAATGGAGGACTTTGTCGGGAGAAATGCACGCTTTCGCTGCAGGAAAAGCGGGCTACGTGCAGGTGTTGGTGTGGGCATGTTTAGGATGGCAGGTTTGTGCTGTTGGCGTCGTGGGTTTAATCTTTGTGGTGTCGTCGCTATTCTGCAACGTTATCAGCACGCTCTCGTTGGCTGTTACACCCATCGCTTCGGTGATCATCCTGCATGACAAGATGAATGGTGTCAAGATAATTGCCTTGCTAATGGCAATGTGGGGTTCTGGAAATTACATATATCAGAACTACTTGGATGATCTCAACGCAAGAAAAACACATCTTGCTTCTGCTGATACTGCAACTAATAGTTCATCTGGTAGTGGAGATGCTGTGTAGTGTATAGTTAACTCATTGTTTATTGTATCTATCATTGTTTATTGTATCTATCTACTCAAGTTGTATCTATCTATCTATACATCTATTCAAGTTGCTAGTCCACCATAATTCCTATAGGGACGGCCCACTGGACGGGGTGTGCGGCGTTCGAAGCTAGGGATTTCGCCTTTTGCACCCAAGTTGGTAGTGGGGATCCTGTAGTTGGCAAGGCGCGAAGGACTGGAGCTTGGCATGGGGGACCGAAGGGTGAGGCACGGGCAAGGGGCAAAGGACCACGAGGCCGGCCTTCAAGGTAGGACCCCCAGGTCGGCAGCCAATCGTTATATCGTGGATCAGGGGCAAGGGGCAAAGGACCCCAGGGCCGGCCTTCAAGGTAGGACCCCCGGGTCGGCAGCCAATCGTTATACCGTGGATCATGGGCAAGGGGCAAAGGACTCCGGGGCCGGCCTTCAAGGTAGGACCCCCAGGTCGGCAGCCAATCGTGGATCAGGGGCAAGGGGCAAAGGACCCGGGGCTGGCCTTCAAGTTAGGACCCCCAAGTCGGCAGCCAATCGTTATACCATGGATCAGAGGCAAGGGGCAAAGGACCTCGGGGCCGGCCTTCAAGGTAGGACCCCCAGGTCTGCAGCCAATCGTTATACCGTGGACCAGGACCACCCATATTAATTAATTCAATCATATTTCCCTTCAACCATAGACATTATGCGTAAACTATACCAACTTTTTCTTCACATAACACACTTTTTCTTCTTGTGCCATTTCCGAGTGCAAACTGAATTTTGCATTTTTGAATAACCTCAAATTATGTAAAGCAAATAATCTGATAAAAAACACTTACCACTTTAGTAATATTTTCAAAATAGTATTACAGTAATTTCAGTTCAATTAATACATTATGTATGAGGCTGTTAATCACCAGTCCACTGAATGAACACTTTACACAGTACACTGCAAGTTGGCTTCTTGCCTCCTTTATTCTTCACTGTGATTCTTCTCCATCTTTGCTGCCTCTTTATTACGCTTTCCTTGTACGGACTACATCCCTCCATGTCAGGTCTCTCTCCTCTCTCCCTCTCTCTCTCTCTCTCTCTCTATATATATATATATATATATATATATATATATATATATATATATATATATATATATATATATATATATATATATATATATATATATATATATATGGATTGAATTCGAAATCTTGGAGATTTTATCAATAGTATATATCTTTTGGTATTATATGTGGGGTCCACTTTTGATTTGGGTCGAGTCAGAGTAGATTCAGACTCTTCCTAGTCAGACGAAGAATTTGATATAATATATATTTAAAATGGATAATATATGAATGAGAAATTGATTCTCAAAGTCAACCTATTTAAAAGAAATCAAATTAAGCTTGGAGAGCATAAATTACAAAGGTTAAAGGTTAAGCTTAATTTAAATAATGTGCTGGCAGCATATACATTACGAAGTGATAAGAAGCATCAATTCGGTGCAGAAGCATCAATTCGGCACACGAATTGATGCTGTGGTCCACCGATTCGATGTTTGCCGCACCAATTCGTGCTGCACCGTTTTGATGTTTTTGGCATTATTTAGGTTAGGGATGTCAATTGAACCCGCACCCGACGGGGAACCCGATTCCCCGCCCCTACGGGGACGGAGATGGGGACAGAAATAGGGGATAGGGGATGGGGATGGGGGCAATTTTGAATTCCCCGCCGGGGACAGGGGCGGGGATGGGGAGTACTCTCCCCGCCCCGCCCCGTCCCCGATATATATATATATATATATATATATATATATATATATATATATATATATATATATAAATGTAGTACTTTGTATACAATATATATAATTTTAGAAGTATTCTTGTCATTGTATGTCATGCATATTTTTAAATAAAATGTTTAATTGTAAAATATTGAATACAACTTTGAGTTCGGGATGAATATATATGCGTTATTTATTTAAATGTTTTTTAATGTTTAATTTTTATTTTTTTTTATAACTTGTTAACGGGGTGGGGATTTCCCGTCCCCGAATAATCCCCGTGGGGATGGGGATGGGGGGAATTTTTCATTCCCCGGCGGGGATGGGGATGGGGACGGGGAATGGGAAGAAAGTCGGGGACGGGGATGGGGGTTATGTCCCCCGCCCCCACCCCGCCCCGTTGACATCCCTAATTTAGGTGCAATTTTCAGTCCCAATTCGTTAACTTTTTGTAAGTATAGAGTTTTTGGTTACTTAGGTGTTTTGAAACAGATCGTTATGGTCGGTACAAATTAATTGAATATTAAGTTTATGACTGTTGATATTATTACTATAATAAGTACGGCCGTTTTAATTGAATTAATGTTGGTTAATGTGCTATGAATAGGCTAACTAAACATCTTTTCCCTACAAATACTAGTTGTTGGCATAATGATTTTGAACTCGTGCATTTTGAACCTCTCAAATCTCTTCATTTTCTTCTCCACTCTCAACTATTGTTTTGATACGAAGGAGAAATTTTGCCAACAATTTCGTAAAATATTGGAGTGCTCAACTTGTGTTCTTGTTCGCCGGGCTTTGGGTTTGAGTGCTCGAACGCCAAAGTTGTAGTTCGTTTTATCCTAGGAGACTGACGCCACAACACTCCTAGCACCCTCAGGAGGTGGCGAATTTGTTTTAAGGAGAGTGTGTGTACACACGACTCGAGCTTCCTTTTCTTCTCATTGGGTTAAAACCTCAGGTTAGAAACTCTTTATTGTTTTATATATTTTTTTATTCTTAGTTTCGTACCAAGTGGTGGGATTAATCTCATAAAAACTAAATCCCTTGTACTACTTTCGTACTAGTTGTGGTTGGATTATATACCTCGTGTATATATATATATATATATATATATATATATATATATATATATATATATATATATATATATATATATATCTGTGTGTGTGTGTGTGTGTGTGTAATTTTGGTTTTGGTGTGTGTAATTTTGGTTTTGTACCAAAATTAGTTGGAATTAATATTCTATAAATTAAATATCATTTCTCGGTATAAATATATATTATATATATTTTGTGTATCGATTTATTTACCAATTATCCAACAAACACAACTTAACAAATTGGCCCGACAGAAATATCATGTCACACTGTTTGAATGATTCACGATTTACTTTTCTCATTAATTTTTTTCTCAAAAAAATTAGAATTAGTGTGGTGTAAATTGAAACTTAGTAAATTAAAAAAAAAAAACAAAAATAAAAGGAATAAGAGTCAAATAGATCATCGAAGTACACACCATAATGCAATCAGACCACTGAACTTTAAAAAAAAAAAAAAAAAAAAAAAAAAAAAGCTACAACTGAATTCCTAAACTAACCAATTTCGTAGCATGTGTTAAGGTGTGTTTGGTTCTTGAAAATTAGAATGAGAATCAAATATTTCTCCTCTTCGCTGTGATCAAGTTGGCTTCTTTACTCTTCAGTGTGATTCCTATCCAGTTTCTCCGTTAACCCATTTCATATATCACAATCTCTGCCGCTTCTTTACGCTTTCCTTGTTCAGACTACATCCCTCCATGTCAGGTCTGTTTCCTCTCTCCCTCCCTGTATGGCTGTATATGAGTGTATCACTTCTAATTCAGAAAGGATCTTTAGGGTTACGTTTTTTATTTTTTATGGATTGAATTCGAAATATTGGAGTTTTTTTTAATTACATTGCTTTAGGGTTTAGCCTGGCAGAGTTATGATCTTGTTAATGTATTGTTTTTGGTAGTTCTGCTTGTGTATTTCTATTGGTTGTTTGCTTATGCTAGCTAGTTTACTTTTAATTGATCTCTATATATTTTTTAGTGAAACCTGCAATCATTACTCGAGTGTAGCCCTACCCGGCAAAGGATCTCGAAGAAGTAAACCAGCTTAGGTTAGTCATAGTTGATCGGCAATCAAGGCCAATAGGCCGCTCCCATTGGGAGTCGAACTTGTAATCATGCAGCTACCCATCAACAGTCTGACCAACTTGGTTGGGGTTGCCGGATTGGTCTCTATATTGTATTGGTAGGTGGGTGAAAGTTCTTTTGTGGGATCTGATTCTGCTGCAAATTTTTCATGATTTCTTGCTGAATTGTTTACCATCTGTGTTGATTCATAGCAGAAAATGAAAGACAGTGGTGGTTCAGAAATGCAGCTCAAAGGCTTCCACTTTTGGCTCCTATCAGCTCTTAATATCATTTTCCTTCTTGCTGGTCAGGGGGGCGGTATTATTCTTGGAAGAATTTACTATGATAATGGTGGAAATAGTAAATGGATGTCCACTCTTGTTCAATCAGCTGGTTTCCCTGTTCTTTTGATTCCTTATTTTCTTATACCGTTGTCCAAAGAACACTCAGATTCATCTAACCAACCTCCACCTCCGCCTTCTATGATCAAAGTTACTATTATCTATTTCTTACTTGGTGCCCTGACAGCCGGGGAGAATATGTTGTATTCTGTTGCTTTGTTGTACCTCTCGGCCTCGACCTATTCCCTCATATGTGCAACACAGCTAGCCTTTAATGCAGTTTTTTCTTACTTCATTAATGGTCAAAAATTTACCGCGTTGATTTTTAACTCCGTGATTACCCTTACATTAGCTGCTTCTTTGCTAGCCATAAACGAGGACTCTGATAAGCCTTCGGGTGTCACTAGGTGGAAATATATGTTTGGAATTATAGCTGCTATAGCAGATTCTGCAGTCTACTCCCTCATACTCTCACTGATGCAACTTTCATTTCAGAAAGTTATAAAGAAAGAAACGTTTCATGTGGTTCTGGAAATGCAAATATTTGTATCTCTGGTGGCCGCCTGCATCTCCACCATCGGACTGTTTGGTAGCGGGGAATGGAGGACTTTGTCGGGAGAAATGCACGCTTTTGCTGCCGGAAAAGCGGGGTACGTGCAGGTGTTGGTGTGGACGTGTTTAGGATGGCAGGTTTGTGCTGTTGGCGTCGTGGGTTTAATCTTTGTGGTGTCGTCGCTATTCTGCAATGTTATCAGCACGCTCTCGTTGGCTGTTACTCCCATCGCTTCGGTGATCATCCTGCATGACAAGATGAATGGTGTCAAGGTAATTGCCTTGATAATGGCAATGTGGGGTTCTGGAAATTACATATATCAGAACTACCTGGATGATCTCAAGGCAAGAAAAACACATCTTGCTTCTGCTGATACTGCAACTAATGTGGAGATGCTATAGTGTATAGCTTTGTTTAACTCATTGTTTATTGTATCTATCTATCCATGTATTCATGTTGCTTATTGCTAGTCCACCAGAATTCCTATAGGGACGGCCAGGGCGGAGCTACAGTGGGGGCAGTTGCCCCCTTCCCCCTACCCCATATATAACCCTGTATGTATATATGTATGTATATATAGTACAACATTAAACTAATAACACAAAGAATAAATTAGCCCAGATGGCCGAACACGCGTGTTACCTTAAGGAAGGGCGTAGGTTTGAATCTTTCTTATGGTTTGATTGCATATTTCTATGGCTATAATGACGGGCTTCAACACAATTATGCTTTCAAAATATATGTATATACTTTTATATTAATAATAAGATGTGTAATTTATAATGTGTTTTCTATTAATAATAATATGTGTAATTTATAATGTGTTTTTTATTAGAATTACTTTATCAAATTAATTATATTTTATATTTTGTTATAAATATTTTTTTTTTATTTTTTGCACATATCTAACAATTTTTATGGCTAACTTCAGATGTCTAATTTATAATGTGTTTTCTATTAATATTAAGATGTGTAATTTATAATGTGTTTTCTATTAATATTAAGATGTGTAATTTATAATGTGTTTTCTATTAGAATTATTTTATCAAATTAATTATGTTTCATATTTTGTTATAATTTTTTTTTCTCATATCTAACAATATTTATGGCTAACTTCTTAACTGTTTCATTTTTTTAAGCTATTCTTTTTGTTTTAATGTTTCACCTCCACTGAACAAAATTTCTGAATCCGTCATTGGAGACGGGGTGTGGGGCGTTCGAAGCTAAGAATTTTGCCTTTTGTACCCAAGTTGGTAGTGCACTAGTGGGGATCTTGTAGTTGCCAAGGTGCGAAGGACTGGAGCATGGCATTGGGGACCCAAGGGCAAGGCACGGGCAAGGGACAAAGGACCTCGGGGTCGACATTCAAGGTATGACCCCTGGGTCGACAGCCAATCATTATATCGTGGACCAGGGACCACCCGATTTAATTAATTAATTCAATCATATTTCCCTTAAACTATAGACATTATGCATCAACTATACCAACTTTTGCTTCACGTAACAAACTTTTTCTTCTTGTGTCTACATATTATTTATTCACACCATGTCATTTTCGAGTGCAAACTGAACTTTGCATTTTTGAATAACCTCAAATTATGTAAAGCAAATAATCTGATAAAAAACACTTACCACTTTAGTAATATTTCAGCAGTTATACCATGGACTTGGGTCCACTATATACAATTTACATACTGAATGTTCAGTATATAAAATTGTGAACATTCAATATATAAATGGTGTATTTTTAGATCCGAATATACTTTGTAAGGTGGACTTAGGTCCACAGAATAATTTATCGTCATATTTCCAAAATAGTATTACAGTAATTTCAATTCAATTAATTCTTCCCAAAAAAATTGTAAATCATGATAATGATTCTGTGAGACTCAATCTTGATCACTCTTTTCAAATTTCACCTCTATAACCAGCTGAGCTGTGTGGGCTTCAATTCAATTAATTAATACATGAGTAAATACCCAAAATGGTCCCTCGACTATAGCTAAATTCACAAATTGGTCATCGACTTTCAATTTCAACCAATTAAGTCCTTAATTTTACAATTTTAACACAATTTAGTCATCTGTCTATTTGACCGTTTGTTGACTGTGATTTTTGAGGATATATATGTAATTTCATGGTCTATCGTCGGGTTTTTAAGGTTCCGGTTGCATTTCCAGACCGCACTGTTACATTTGAATCCACTGTCGAAAGCAATCTACCAAATTCGGTCGCCTTTCTTCATCCTCCCTTTAGATTCAATGTAGTTGAGTTCGTACTAGAGCGATTAAGACGACTTGTTTCCGAACCAGTACAACGTCATCCTGGAGGCCTCCACGTGCTCCGACGAGAGCTGAAGGTTCTTCTGGAGATCGTCGATCACGGTCAACAAATGGTCAAATAGATAGAGGACCAAATCGTGTCAAAATTACAAAGTTAAGGACTTAATTGGTTGAAATTGAAAGTCGATGATCAATTTGTGAATTTAGCTATAGTCCAGGTTAATACATTATGTACCACTAGTGTACGAGGCGGTTAATCACCAGTGTCCAGTCCACTGAATGAACACATTCTACACTGCAAGTTGCCTCCTTAATTCTTCACTGTGATTCTTCTCCATCTCTGCCGCCTCTTTACGCTTTCCTTGTACGGACTACGTCTCTCCATGGCAGGTCTCTCTCCTCTCTCCCTCTCTCTATATCAGTGTATCGCCTCTGATTGAGAAACGATCTTATGGGCTTTTCTTTTGTTTTGTTATATATATATGGATTGAATTTGAAATCTTGGAGATTTTATCAAAAGTATATATCTTTTGGTATTATATTTCTTTTGAGTTTTTAGGTTTAGGAGTGATAATCTTGTTAATACATTGCTTTAGCGACTAGAGGTTTAGATTGATACGAACTCAGAGCATAACTACAACACCAACACAAAAGTTAGTTTAGAAGTGTAGGTTTAACCCAAAGATTATATATTTACTGGATTCTTATCCCTTCCTATTGGTGAAAATATGATGATTAATACATAAATTGTTGATATTTTTTGAATGATGTATATATGTGCTGTGGATATCTTTAAGTTCATATGAAGGGAGGAATGATCTTGCTCAAGAATTTGATTCCCATTCTCAATATTACCTCATAGTGAAATTGCTTAGTTTTTGGAAAAAGGGGAAAAGAGGAATCTATTTGTTCAATGAGTATTAATGATGGAAGCTGTTTGTTTCAGTTTAGCTCAACGTATCAGTGTTTTGGTAGTTCAGCTGGTCTATTTCTACTGTTTTTTTTTTTTAATGATTTCATGATGAATTGCTTACCATCTGCATGTATTGATTCATGGCAGACAATGAAGGTTATTCAAATGTCAGGCACCCGAACCCTGTTATGAAGCGCAAACAGCTCAACTTTTGGATCCTATTGGCTGTTAACGTGATTTTCCTTCTTGTGGGTCAGGCGGCTGCTATTATTCTTGGAAGAATTTACTATGATAATGGTGGAAATAGTAAATGGATGGCCACTCTTGTTCAAACAGCTGGTTTCCCTGTTCTTTTGATTCCTTATTTTCTTATTCCATCTCCCAAAGAACACACAGATTCACCAAACCAACCTCCGCCTTCTATCATCAAAGTTACCATAATCTATGTCTTGCTTGGTGCCATCATTGCCGGGGATAACATGCTATATTCTGTTGCACTATTGTACCTCTCAGCCTCGACCTATTCCCTCATATGTGCAACGCAGCTAGTCTTTAATGCGATTTTTTCTTTCTTCATTAACGGTCAAAAGTTTACAGCGTTGATTTTCAACTCGGTGATTGCCCTTACATTATCTGCTTCTCTGCTTGCGATCAACGAGGACTCTGATAAGCCTCCGGGTGTCACTACGAGGAAATATATATTTGGAATTATAGCTGCTATTGTAGCTTCTGGACTCTACTCCCTCATACTTTCACTGATGCAACTTTCATTTCAGAAAGTCATAAAGAAGGAAACGTTTTCTGTCGTTTTGGAAATGCAAATATTTACATCGCTCGTGGCCTCGGGTATCTCCACCGTTGGACTGTTTGCAAGCGGGGAATGGAGGACTCTGTCGGGAGAAATGCAGGGTTTTACTACAGGCAAAGCGGCCTATGTGCAGGTATTTGTATGGACAGCTGTGGGATGGCAGGTTTGTGCGGTTGGGGTCGTGGGTTTAATATTTGTGGTGTCGTCTCTGTTCTCCAATGTTATCAGCACGCTCTCTTTGGCGGTTACTCCCATCGCTTCGGTGATCATCTTGCATGACAAGATGAACGGTGTGAAGATGATTGCGTTGTTAATGGCAATGTGGGGTTTTGGGAATTATATACATCAGAACTACCTGGATGATCTCAATGCAAGAACACATTTTGCTTCTACTCATACTCCTATTGTTTCTTCTTGTTAGTCATCTTTTGTTTAGGTCAAGCAATATAAAGTTACTGCATAGAAACTCATTGTTCAGACTTCAGAAATCCATCTTATCAGAACTGTGTCTTGGTGTCATTAAGCTTCCTGTTTTATTGAATTTATGAAATATATACAATTCATACATGCTTGATTGGTTCTATAAACTTTATTATCATTTGATTTGGACCAACCATATGATTTATTCATTTTTCTTATCTGATCTGGTAGTGGATATGCTGTGTTGTATCTATCTGTACAAGTTGGTAGTGGGGATCCTGTAGTGTATAATTGTATATATATTCATTGCTCATTTCATAGGTTAAGTTATCATTTTCAACTCACTGGCATTAAAATTTGACTCATGCCTTGTGACCTGGCAAGATATTTCTTCATCAATCTGTACATTATTAAATTATTAAGTAATTTAGTCTTTTTACCACTTAGAAATATGATAAAATAAATGTGGACAGCCTCATAAACATTCATGCAATATATTTGAAAAATAATATATTTTGCCACTCTCGTTCGAGCCCGTTAATAACAATTAATTTATTACAGGAGACAATTTCTTTCTTGTACTTTCTTGTACTACGCTGATTTGCAGTAGTATTTAGTATGCCACAAATCAAAGTAAAAGAAACCGAACCAAACTACAAATCAAAGTAAAAGAAACTGAACCAAACTATAATGTTACCGAATGATTTATCATTTTTATTTTTAATATCGAAATACCGAAACCGAAAAAATCGAATTGAATCCCAAAACGCTCACCCCTAATATATACCACAAAAATGGCAACATCTTATTAGTTTTGCTGTAGAAATTACCTTGGCTTGACTACTAGAGATGCAACATATTTGTCACAGGTTTCTTGTCCTTAGGGTTTGTTCTTGATAGTCAAAGGACAAGAAACCTGTGACAAATATGTTGCATCTCTAGTAGTCAAGCCAAGGTAATTTCTACAGCAAAAACTAATAAGATGTTGCCATTTCTGTGGTATATATACTAAAACTCATGCCTTTTTGAGAGAGATAGTCCAAAGAAGATCAGTGTCAGATTGCACTGTTACCACTGATTCTTGGACAATATTTGATGTGCTGACTAAACCTCCAAACCTCATTTCAGTATTATCTGACAACAGAAAATGACAGAACACAGAATCAGAACTCAAGACTCTTCACTGTGGGTTTGCACTAAAGCCTAAAGGGAAGAGTGGCAGAAGGTCTTATCTTAACCATACTCATTGCTCACCTAGATTCCACTCGAGCCCAGTGGTTGTGGTGCTCCCGGAAGGCGATCCAATGGGAATGAGGCCGCAGTGTGGGCCTTCGACAGAGGGGTGAATATGGATCTCGTGATGATGGGTTTTCGGAAGAAGTTGGATGAGGCAATCATCGGACAGGAGAATTATTCGCGTGGTTGTGAAATGACAGAGGGCATTGACGTTTCCCATCTCATGATCAAACCTTCCACCAAGTGCTCCAACAACAAGAATGCATAACTACAATCATATAGAAATTGAGATCAATGCTACAGTTAAACTTTATGTCGATAAATCGCTCAAAAGAGACACTTTTTTTGTTCCATGATTCTGCTCAGGATATAAAATATAAAGTTGCATCTGAACAACAAACATTCCACCAATCCTAAATAGGATCAAAGGTGGGTGGAGGGAAACTAATCGATTAATTAGAGGAAAAGATTGATTTCACTGTTGTCTAGTATACATAGCATTTGGGTTTCTGTTATGGCTATAGATTATGGAACTTAAGAGAGATTGAAGTATTGAACTTACATTCGGGGTTTCCAGTTCAGGTAAATCACAAATGTAAGCAATGCATTTATGCATATCAGTGGTGTCCTGATCATGAGATTCATCAACAACCTTCGATCCCTGCACCGACTCAGAAAACTCCATGAACAAAAGGTAGAAAGCATTACGAGAATCTTGGATCTTCCCTAAGACAGATAAACAAACACCTCTATGGTCCTATATATGCAACAAAGAATGTGCCAGAAGAGTAACTCTGCAAGCTTACAAGGCCAGTATAAAACTCTTGAACTTCACTTCGGATCGAGTCCAGATCCCCTTTTATGACATCAGGTGTGTACCTGCAATGAAGGCTGTGATCTAATGCAAAATGCACTAAGAAACAAGAAAGCTACAATAAAGAAAAAAAAAAAAAAAAAGGCATCAAAGTCTATGGTTTCTGGGGAATTTGGGGCCTAGTTTGGATACCCAAATATGGGCTAAACACTTTCAACAGAGGTCAACAACAAAGGGCTAGAAGCCAAAAGCATAGCTCCAATAGACATATTTCTCTCTATGATTCCACTGCCAATAAAAGCCAAAAGAAACCATGAAAAGCAAGACTCTAAAAGCACATAACTGCAATATGCATAAAGATCTGACTGGGATGCATATCAAATATCACGATATTGAGCAAAAAGCCAAACCTTTTACGAACATCAGAGGCATCTTCATCAGGAAACAACTGCGGCAATTCATCGAACACTCTATTTGCACCCCCGTCGGCGCAGACACGAAGCCGTGCTGCGCTACACAACAACCCGCAACCATGAACACAAGAACGCGCAATTGTACGTAGCAGAAGATAAACCAGAAGGAGAGGAGAAAATTACCGTGCTTCCATAACAAATGAGTGAATCGAGGGAGGCTTTGGTTGAGGACGACAAGCGCGTACGTGGGAGCAGGGCGGTTGTCGGCGGCGGGAACGGTCGGGAGGAGGAAGGAGGAGGAATGAATCATTAGCCCCATTCGCACGGTTTTGCCGGAGCAGTTAAGCCGCAAGTCGCCGGAGAAAATGGGTTAATGGAGGTGGAAACACAACACTAAAATGGCGGTTGGGTCGTTGGTCAGACGACAAAGTTATCATAGTTTTTGACAAACAATCAAAACCGTGTCGGCCAGACAATTACGAGGAAGATAAAAGTGCGATAAATTTATGGAACACCGCCGGCCGTCCGCCATTGATTACACACTACAATATCCCCAAACACAGCATGTGGTCAATTCCCAGTTCCCAGAATTGTTATTTGTTACTGCGAAAATGATAACGAAAAGAGATTTTTTTTTTTTTTTTTTTTAAGAAACAAAAACAACCCATAAAGTCAACTCTAAAAGAGTAAATACAAAGTGTCATGTGAGTACAAAGCTCTTGACATATATTAGTTCTCGGAGTGGATCAGGTAAAAATATTATTTTTTATACGGTTAACATAAAAAGATGCATTTTAAGCATTAAAATGACGCATTTACGTACATAAATCACGCACAAACAAAGCGCCTTAAGACCACAAATCACGCACTTAATATTTTAAAATAATGCACCTTAAGTACATAAATCACGCACCTTAAGCACACAAACAAAGCACCTTAAGAATACAAATTACACACCTAAAATTTTAAAATGGAGTACCTTAAGTTTCAACAACTGACGCATCTTAAGCATACAAATCACGCACCTTAAGAAGGAAAATGACGCACCTAAAGTTTTAGGTCGACACACCTTAAGTTTCAAGAACTGACTCACCTTAAGAAGAAAAACCATTCACCTTAAATTTGACCTAGATACAAAAAGATCCAACTGTCATTTTGAACGTTAATTTAGACAAAATCAATAGCTCAAATTTAACCGCACGGAACACATCAAACTACTCGGGAGCCGAATTCTATATTAATCCTTTAGTAGAAAGAAAGAATTAAAAAGTAAACTATGTATAGTATGACTCATGGTTATTGAAATGGTTGGGATTAATAAGTAATAACTTGCCATTAATTGCTTAGCATAATAAGTTCCCACGTTTGTCCTGCTATCTACCGACTTGGATCGAAGTGGATAGGTCACACGCAATAATTGACTTTCAATTGGTTTGAATTCTTGGTTCATGGTGGATAGGTAGAATAAGTAAAATGTGTGAGGCCGGTTAATATTTGTTATCCACAAGTTGAGTGAATGAAATGTGACTATGTTATTTATTATTTGAATAACTAAAAAATAAAAATAAAAATAATAAAAACAGTCTAATCTATTTAATCTTAATGCTTCCACTTTTTTGAAGGAAACCTAAGTCAATGAACTTTAAGACACACCTCATCACAGCTCTATTTGACATATCTAACTAACAAACTAGTAGATAATAAGTAAGTGATTGAAATTAAATTAATAGTAAAATTAGTTGTTAAATATGTCAAATGTAAAAAGACATGAAATGATAAATTGAGATATTATAATGTTGATTAATGAATAATAGAAGGTGTCATTTAAAAAATAATTAAAAAAAAAAAAAAGACATAAAGATCCTGATCTTAACATCGAGACCAAGAAGGCAATTCATTTTTTCTCCTTGAATTGATGAATTGTTCATTTGTTGAGGACAAAATAGGGCAAATTATATCGTGCACCGCGATGCATAATGGATTATGTACCGGACTTCTAAACAATGTCGTGAAAAGAAACGGCACCCGTTTTGTGCCGTTTCGCAAAAAGTAACTCTGTTATTCAGTTTCATTTTGTATACACTGCAGTTTCATTTTGTATACAATTACAGTTTCATTTCGATATAACTACAGTTTCATTCGATATTTATACACTCAAATATGTAGAAATGTTATTTAATTTTATTTTATATACACTATAGTTTCATTAAAACACAACTACATTATCATTTCGATATAACTACAGTTTTATTGCACAATATACACTCAAATATGTGAAATGTTATTCAGTTTCATTTTATATACATAGTTTCATTTGATAATATAAAAATAATACGTGAAGCAGAGTCAGTTTAGACACACTGTAATTTCAGTCGGTAATTAATACACCAAACATGTGCACTCCTTTAACTGTAACAACGCAACATTTCATTACTTAAAGAAGCGGTGTCGTTTTTGGACCGCTGTCCACAGTATAATTGTACGCAAATTATGCTGTGCAACCGAATGCACCTTGCAAGGTGCATACGGTTGCAAAACGGCGCCGTTTTGGTTAAAAAAAAACGCGCGTCCCACTTAAAGAAGAAACCAGGTTCGATTCCCGGCAATAGCATTTTTATATATCCAGAAATTCATAACTATATATCCAGAAATTCATAACTATATATCCACAAATTCATAACTTTATATCCACAGTGAATGAATGAAGTAAAAATCCACAATGAATGAATGAATGAAGTAAAAATCCACAATGAATGAACTAAATATCCACAATGAATGAACTAAATATCAACATAGATTGAACTAAATATCCACAATGAATGAACTAAATATCCATAAATTCATAACTATATATCCAGAAATTCATAACTATATATCCATAAATTCATAACTATATATCCATAGTGAATGAATGAAGCAAATATCTACAATGAATGAACTAAATATCCACAATGAATGAACTAAATATCCATAAATTCATAACTATATATCTACAAATTTATAACTATATATCCAGAAATTCATAACTATATATCCACAATAATGCAATTGCCGAGAATCGAACATGATTTTTTTTTTTTTAAGTGGGATGCGCGTTTTTAGTCAAAACAACGTCGTTTTGCATCGTATGCACCATGCGCATGGTACATTCGGTTGCACAGCATAACTATTGATAATTGTAGATTTGTAGGGATAGTAAAAAACATTTGGGCCATATCATCCAACATTCAAACGATCCAATTGGATCTCCGGCCTGCTTCAATCTAAATACGGGTCCATTTAGTTGGATGGTTGACCCATTAACTGATCCGATTATTCATTTATTGCATATCATTTTCAAAATTATTTGAATAGAAATATAGTATTGTTCTCAATATATATATATATATATATATATATATATATATATATATATATATATATATATATATACATATACATACATATATATATATATATATATATATATATATATATATATATATATATATATAGTATTAGTTATATATTTGTTGGATCAAAAGGATGGGAGAGATTTCAGACAAAATTAAAACTATTAAAAGTGTTTACAATATGACCCAAATTCAATTAATCATAAAATGCGGAGTAATTCTGCTTATATTGATAAGGTGTCAAAGATCCTACCAAAAAAAAAAAAGAAAAAGGGATAAGGTGTCAAAGATCTTATTAGTTTAGTGGCATTAGTACGTGACTCTAAGAGTATGTTTGAATCACTACAAATGAAAATTAAATCTATAACGTCACCTACTAATTCAGCCAGGTTGCCTAAGCCTCATCAAATCCATCAATACATATAATCGGAACACTTTTTTTTTTTTTTTCCCTCATCTAGCGTAACATATTATGATTGACTAGCTAGCTCGCATGAGCAGCAGTTGGTCACAGAAGTGAACTTTGAGAACAATGGTCCGGAATCGAGTTTCATCAGTTGCAGTGTGGGAACAACGACATAAAGTGAAGGGGGTTCCTTGTATGCAGTAAACAAAGATCTAGCCTCTGTATTCAACTGAGTTATCATGATTTACGGAGCGTTATGTTGTGCATTGCATCATGCATGGTGCATACGGTACAAAAACGACGTCGTTTTGACGTCTAACTTTAAAAAAAAAAAATTAAAAATTCAGAATTGCATAACTACACATCCATAATTTCATCACATCCATAATTTCATAACTATACATCCAGAATTACATAACTACACATCCATAATTTCATAACTATAAATCCAGAATTGCATAACTACACATCCATAACTTCATAACTATACATCCAGAATTGCATAACTACACATCCATAACTTCATAACTATAAATCCAGAATCGCATAACTACACATCCATAACTTCATAACTACACATCCAGAATTGCATAACTATACATCCAGAATTGCATAACTATACATCCAGAATTTCATAACTAAAAATCCAGAATGAATGAACTAAAAAATGAATAACATAATGTTGTTGCTGGGAATTGAAACTGATTTTTTTTTAAGTAGGATGTTGGAAAAAATAGCTTAAAATGGCATGTTAAGTGGCTATTTTGTGGTACAATTATCAGTGGGGTCCACTTCCGATTTGGGTCGGGTCAAAGTGGATTCGGATACTTCGTAGTGAGACGAAGAGATTGATATATTGTACGCTCAAAACGGATAATGGGTGAATGAGATATTGATTCTCAAAGTAGACCCATTTGAGTTGGAAAATGAAGGGAAAAAGTGAGCTTTTGTCCCACATTGCTTTGGAATGAAGATTTTTCCCCCTTATATACAAGAGCTCTTTTGAAGCTTGTAGAATTGTATAGCATAGAGGCTCTCTCGCGCGAGGGGGGGGGGGGGGGTGGTGCAAATCAAATTCCAACTCGCAGAGATGGCTTGACACAAGCACCAAGGCCTTTCTGTGACCGTTGGGTTCAATTCTTACTGTTACGGAATTAATTCCAATCTTTATTTTTGAATGTTACAAGGGGGGTGCCTTAAAGTGCCTCATTAAAAGCTATTGGCTCCTTCACCCCTATATAAGAGAGGTAGTGAGAAGCATATTTTTAACAACACTACAGCACTATCACTGTACACGAAATATTGTTTTCCAACCTCAAAATTCTGCTTCTACTCCCTTTCTTTGCCTACTGTGTTCATAACCACGTCTTGCTCGTCGGATTCTTTGTTTGAGTGCTCAAACATTGAATCATTAGCAAGTTTTATCCTGAGAAGCCTAGGCCACAACGCTCCTAGCATCTTTGGGAGGTGGCAAATAAGGTTTTAAGGAATGAGTGCTCACTTGACTCTTGCAAAAACCCAACACCAAACACTAGCCAAATTTCTTCATATTTTCTTCTCTTCTTTCTAGAAAATAATAGTCAATTTTAATTTGATTATTATTTGTGTTTTTCTACCAACGGTACCAACATAGGACGCGCGTTTTGATGCAAAACGACGTCGTTTTTTCATCCATGCATGGTGCATACGGATGCACAACATAATTTGCCATGATTTACATCCTCTCATATGCTCTGTTGGGCGAGGCGTAGGACCCTTAGAGTTGGGGATTCAACATTTTAGGAACAACAATATTATCATTGACTAACTATCAAATTAATTTACTAATAACGAATTAATTAAAATACATCACACTAATCAAATGACACAAAACCAGAAAAAATTGTGAATTGATGGAGTGTACTAACAAGACCTACGATAGATGTTTTGGGCACCTTTGTGTTTCCCATTTCCCACATATTATTAGCTCCTAATAAATGTAATTACCCACTAATCAAATGACACAAAACCGGAAAAAAATGTGGGGGTGTTGGGAGATGACGGTGTCAGTTTTGTTTTTCGTTTTTAACATTTCGGGGAGGTTAAGGATATAGTTCGTTAGCAATATTCCTCTTAATCACTTCTTTCTTCTGAACAAATCTTATCCAAACTGGTCCCAGCTCTGTTCCTTCCAAACAATCAATCCCTAATTCATACAGATAATCAAGGTTTAATCATGGCATCTTTTCACTAATTTTACGGCTAAAAGCCGAAAGCCACTCCTTAATTATTGTTATTAGAGTTAATTTCAAATGTCTTTTTCTTTTTATTTCTTGCATGTCTAACTCAAAATGTTTGAACATTTTTATTGTTTTAGGGTTATGTATTAATATTTAATAGTGGGTGTCTTGTTACCAAATAAATACCTTAAAAGAGCACATATTAAAGTTGTACTTTCTATATCCACAAATAACCATTATATATAAAAAAAATGAATTTAGAATAATATATTTAATCAAATAATTAAATTTACTCTTATAAATTTGAATATTTTTTTAATTTAGCGGTTTAGGATAGTTGGTGAATGAACTGTTGATAACTTGATATAACTGAAAAGTGGAAGATCGACTTGTGTATGTGTGCGTCATGCATGTCTTAGTCTATTAGAGTCTCATATTTGTCTCACATTGATGGATATAAGGTTCGAGAATTTTTAACTTGATCTTTATATGTTTAATATTCTTTGAATTAAGTGGATTATGACCACTCTAGATTCCTCAATACATGTAAAAGAAAGAAAGAAAAAGTCAAACATTGTATATTTTTATACTAAAACTATTATATTGCATAGAGATAATGCTCAAATAGGTTATCGGACTACGTACCAAAGTTCAATAATTGAGTCATCTATGATCTAACAAACAAATGCAATTAGATCAAAGAGAAAGGGGGGTTGTTTTTTTTTTTTTTTTTTTTTTTTTTTTTTTAATTAAAGTATTTAAATAAATTTAAAAAATAAATTTTAAATGGGGTAATTGTCATATTAGCTAAGACTCAGAAAAATATGTCAATTTGATTTAATTACATGAGTTTCGATTGTATAAAATACAATTGCAGTTGTTTTGAATGAATGGTTTAATTGTAATTTATTTTTATAGTTCGATGTCTTATTTGATCCTTATTCCTATTGCATATTGTTGATCTAAGATATTTTATTGGTAGGGAAATAATAATAAGCAAGTGATAATATAATAGGGTAGTGATAGAGCGCAATCACCGTTAGATATGATGACCAATTGACCACAATGATGAATTAAAATAATCAAAGAGCTGAGAATTATTGTGGCCATCTGATTCAATAATGGATAAATGGAAAAGGGATCCGACAAGGCACCCACTTGTGAAAACGTAAGACCCAAGAATCTTTCATGCTCTTCTCTCGCTATGTTCCTTTCAATGTTAAAAGTGCTTGCTTCGTGGTAACATGCAAACCTTGGTTTAGTCCTTTCAATTTAATTATGCTTACAAATCAACACCGGTATTCATAATATGATATAGAATCACATATAGATATGGTAATAAGGTGGGTGGAGCTGGGTGGAGAGTATATATACTCCTTATTTTTGTTCTTAAGACCCTGTCTCGTTAGGAAATAGAAAATTCTCGCGAGAAATTTGTAAGGACGGAAAATTTCGACATCAATAAACCTTATAGTTAAACTAGTAGTTTAGTAGACTTTTTGATAGTTAAGTAAAAATAAAATAAAATTAAGGTCCTGTTTAGTAACATAGTTAGTTTATTGGCCAATTTTGACTTGTCTGGCCACTATTATTAGTTGTTTGACTTGGTTAATAAGCCAATATGAGTGTTGGATTAAATAGTTTTTTTGTAACAGCTTATTGCTTCAAAACGTTAATAAAAGCAGTTTTTTCGATAAGCTTTTTGAGAAAGTCATTTTGCATGTAATCAGCTATTAGTTAATTTACCAAACATCTTTCTACAATCAGCTAATGCTATCAACTAGTCAAACCCACTAATCCAATCAACTAACAGTATTTACCAAATACTACTAACATGGCGTTTGGTTGAAGGGATTTTAAATTCCCTTCCCACTTAATTCCCACCTAATTCCAAAAGCCATTAAATTCCGTAGTTTGGTTGGAGGGAATTGCAATTCCATGGAATTGCAATTCCCTCATTTTCATGGAATTAAAATCCCATGTCCCCCCTAGTATTTTAATTCATGAGGAAAAAAGATAGTGATGAGTCAAAATTATCCATTCTTTTTTTAACTTAAAATTAATGTCTAACAACAATAATGGACATTTTTGACTTTATACTACTTATTCCCTTTCAATTCCCATGTATACCAAACATTGGAATTGAAATTCCCAGTAATTCTATTTCTGTCAACCAAACACTGGAATTTAAATTCCCACTTTATTCCCAGTAATTCAACTCCCATGGAATTACAATTCCTTTCCCACATAATTCCCCCATCCAACCAAATGCCCTGTAAATGTTTTATTTAAATGTTAATCTAATATCAAGTCTTTAATTCTTCATAACTTCATAATGTATTGGGGAAGGGGTATATCCCTAACCGTATATAAAATGTATTGGGGAAGGGGTATATCCCTAATCGTATATTTATAGTGGGAGGCAAATCTTGTCAAGTAAGTTGAGTAATTATCTTCTATGGGAACCATTTATTGACTTTCTCAATATGAATCGGTTACTTATGGAGAACCTACACTAATGCCAGCTAAAGTCACAAGGCCGACACATAACACATTTAAATAGCTGCTTCAATTCAATTCCAGGGTAGGAGTGATAAGGAAAGATACCCATAAGTTTAGGGTTCAATTCAATCTTATAAAAATGAAAATCAACTTTTATAATAAATTATAAATTATTATAAAAGTTCATATTAAATTAATTAAGTGTAAGAAGATATAAATGAAGGAATGGACCACACAAAATCATAAAGACTTTTCATTACTATTCAAAATAAATGTTTCGGTGATTAATGCAACTACCATCACCAAAACTTCTAAGTTAATTAATGCATTAATTATCCTTGTATTTTCAACCATGTCTCTTTTTTACGTTAAAACATTTTACAATATCCTATATGATCACTACTTGGTTTGTCGTCAGAAAGTATTACAAAAAACAGTGGTGGAGCATGATTATCGAATATATAAATGTCATAATTTATGAGTTATATTTTTGTCAATATTATTCTCTCGAAAAAGTCCTTTGCATGGGATATATATTTTTATAATTTACATTTTTTGTGTGATTTGAGTTATTACACTTGAGTTGGGTTTAGTCAATGTATATCCTCATGTACAAATTG
The DNA here is from genome assembly GCF_001879475.1 of Ipomoea nil. NCBI lineage: Eukaryota > Viridiplantae > Streptophyta > Magnoliopsida > Solanales > Convolvulaceae > Ipomoea > Ipomoea nil. Next base: position 2,417,335 of record NW_017616616.1, on the reverse strand, counting down.
TAGGTTTCCCTCGTCATCCAAAAAATATTTAAAAAGCATGCACACAATTTTATAACTTTAATTTCTCTCAATTAGATGGATTGTAAAATTTAAAAGGAGAAAGAAATTAAAATGAGAGGAAAATATTGATATTTATGTGCCTATTAAATGGGATCTTTAATTAAAATTTGACTTTGTTGCGTAAGAAGAGTTGGCAAATTAAAACTTCTATACTAATTGCTAATTGTCAAAAATAATAGACTTTATTTATTTATTTTTTTTATTCTACATACAACATTTGGTATCATCATCATTATTGTGAGACTGATTCAGATTCGACTTAGGCGTCGCATCCACAATGTTTAGGACCGACACAACTAACTGCCACGAACAATTGGGTTTTTTTGAGTTGACATATTTTTGGATTGCAACAATTAACAACATTAGAAAAGCAAAATAATACTCCGTAAAACTAGAAAGAAAAAAAAAAGTGTGGATGTTTGTACATACCCATATATATTGCTGTTGAAACAGTGCATGAGAAAGCAACCCTAATGTCAAAAAAAGGTGACACAACCAAATTATAGAGACAACTAACAATAACAACAAGGAGAAACACACAAGAAAAGATATATTGTTTTTGGTCCAAAATTTCAACCACAATCATTGTGGAGCTGAGGAGCAATATAATGAAGCAATGAAGGGGTTGGATGACATGATAACCAGACTAGAAACAACCATTCATAAGATGAAGAGAAGGAAAAAGATTCACATCTTAGCTACTAGCTACAATATGGGAAGCCTCCAAGCACATAAGGTTTCAGCCATGCCCCCCTCCCCCACTAGTGGAGGCCAAGAAAGATATACATTTTTGTGCCCATCTTGGGTGTGGTGACTTGATGCCTAGTTTTTTCATTGTTGCTCACAATGGAAGAAGGTAGCATGGCATGTTGTGACTTGGCCTGCTTTCAAGTGGAACCATTTAGATTATGCATGCTATGCTTTTTTTTTTTTTTTTTTTTTTTTTTATAGGTTTCAAGTGTCGTCTGTGATAATTGAGCCGTTTACTTATTATGTCATTCGGTTATAAAGGCATCTCTATTAAGGAATTTTCAAGTTTTAAAGAAAAACAAACTTCAATGGAGGAGAAAGGGAATGAGACAATAAAAAAAAAAAAAATTAAAACTGTTAAATGCGTTTTCTTTTCGGGTTTCAAAAATTATTAAAAAATAAACTAGAGGGCAATGAGGGAATTAAGATTTTATTGTTATTTCTTTCTCCTGTTTGGCACCTTTATCTTGACAAAAGATACATATTTTGCATTCATCCACTAAGAGCATCCCCAAATAGTGTTGGGTGGGGGGAATAAAAATAAATAAAAGAAAAGAAAATAAAACTAATTTCCGTTCATGTAACTAGCTTGTGTGTTCTCGAGTGTTCAAGAAATAAAATGTATACATCTATTATGTACGGAGTATTAGTCATAGCAAACTATATATTTAGTGGGAATTTCAATTGTGCACGTATAGCCCGAGCCCTTGATTGCCAAATAACCAAAAAAGTGGAAGAGGGACCAACAATAATGGGAATAGCAAATTATACCCAAAAAAATCAAATTTAATTTTTTAAATTAATGTTTTTATCCCTACATGTACTTAATATTTCTTTCATGACGTACAAGTTTATAAAACAAAAACTTTTTGAATTTTCATTATTTAGTCATACACTGATCACCCATCATAAGTTAAGCAAAGTTACTCAATAATTAATTACAAATAATATCAGTTTTGTGTGATAATATAAAGCTAGATCAACTAGTCAATTAATATAATCCAATTGAGTTTCAGTCAAAGCCTTTAGGTATTGCTACATAATACATATTATGAAGATATTGTGTGACGAGCTTGACCGAGAAGGTGTTGACAATAATAAACCTTGTCACCTTTCAAGTACGATAATCATGTTCCACTCACTTGACCGTTCTCTCAGGCACAAATAGGAAATTGTGGTTTAAATTAAAGAGTTATTGAACAAAATCACCAAAGTGAACGTTGTATGTAGTTGTACCCAAAAAAGCAAACCTTGTACATTCAAATTAAAGGGGTAAAATAGTATTACGAATATTGTTAAAGAAGACTAACCAATGATGAATAAAGTGAGAAGTGGAAGTTGAGAGCAGATGCGACTATCTTTATGTTATGTGCGCTAAGAAAGCTAGGGAGAATGATAGGAGGGAATTGAAAATTGATGTTATTCAAATTGTGAAGTTGGGGCTTACATCTTGGAATCTTGATTTTTTTATTGCTTTTTTTTTTTTTTTTCATGTTTAATCTGCACTTTAGTGTCAATGATTTCTTGGTAATGAGCTTTCAAATAATTTGCTAAAAAAGCTATGAATGAGATTTTCATTTGAATTATATTTGAGAGTATCATGTCTAAATGATTTATATTTATATAAAAATATGTATATCATCAACGAGTCTATTCAAAATAAAAGACAACAAAGCTTATGTGAACTTTTGGTTCGAAAAATGTGATTTGCGAGTTATTACACATAAGTATAATTTATCTAGCGTCGTGAACGTAGGAAATACGGATATGTAGGAAATACGAATAGTTTCTTTGCCGAACTGTGGGGCCTAAGTAAGAGTTTACGACTCGACAAAGAAAGGGATTTTCATAAACTTTGCATTGAACTAGATTTTGAAATTGTTGTTGAGGCAACGAATGAGAACTCTCAAGAGGGGAAACTCTTTCCTCTCTAATCATGGACTGCAAATTCCTTGCTAAAAGCTATGATTGTGTGGTGTTCACTCACGTCATGAGGGAAGGGAACAAATGTGTGAATTATCTAGCCAATCTTGGGCAAACAGTCACTTGGGGGCTAAGATTTTGGAGGATCCACCTGACGGGCTGAATGAGCTTCTTCAAGCTGATGCGGGAGGAGCAAGATTTATAAGGATTAGATAGTCGCCGCCGGGTCAGTGTGTTTCTATCTTTAAAAAAAAAAAAAAAAAACCTAATGCACACTATCGAATAGTGACGGTGGGTTTTCATCGTTAAAAAACAAAAATAAAATAAAATAACCCAATACAATTACAGATAGCCCAATTGATTCCTTAATAGTTAAATTACAGGTAAGGACACATGATCGAGTCTGGACATTCGGAATGTGAAAGTTTCAATCTCTTATAGGGATGGCTACATGTAGATACCAAAAAATGGCCCTTCCGCCTAAGACCTAACAGGCTATGACCGCTGAGGCAATATATAGTATATATATAGTTTATTTGATATTATCAGCATCGGTATGAATTGGCACCATCCAAAAATTCATATATGTGAGGTGTAGTCGTGTAGACCATAGTGTATTTACTCATACAGCTTCTTGGTAGTAGCAGAATATGTGATGTCAAAGTCTCATTTATTGCAATCCCTGACTCCCTCAACGCCAATTTAAAGCTCTTACCAGTGCGCAACAGTTCTAACACAATCTTTTCTTTTGAACCCAACTGGAATACATTGATGAGGGTATTTTAGGTATAGTTAAAATGCATACAACAATTTTCAGTTTTCTTAATCTTAATTAATAACAATAATAAAGGGAGGAAATATATTACGGAGTAATTTATATATATTTTTGTAAAAATATGGACTGCTACGGAGTATAAAGCAAGCAAGGGTAAAAAAGACATTTTGACGTATTATTACAGTTGAGTTCTGGTCTGGTGTCGCAATTGTCGAAGTGGTCAAATGTCAGCGCTGCACTGTAATCAATGGTTGTAGTTGAACCTTCCGAAATCGGCAAGTTTTCTCGATCTGTTCTTGCAGAACGACGTCGCACTGGATATATGAGACTTTGACGGAGTTCTGAGCTCGCCGGAGTACGCCATGTCCGGCGGCATTCCCTTTTGGTTCCAGTGCTGGTTAGGGCTGGCTCGCACCAACGGACTCAAGCAAAACGTCATCCCTGAGACGTTCCGGCCGCGGCTAGATCTCCCGTTTCCTCTCCGGGATGAGGGAGCGGCCGGAGTCCGCCTCGGCGTCTGTTTCCACCCCTGTGAGGACTCCGAGGAGTAGCCGCTGGATCCGCCGCGGCAATGCTGGTCTTCCTCGTCGTCGGAGCACCTCGCCGGCGACATTCCTCGATCGCGATTCTGACAGTTTATCCGCCGACCTCCGATCGTCTCCTCATCCAGCGAAAACGTCCGGTTTTGCTTCTTCCGACGACCCGAGAAAATCGTTGAGAACCACGACTGGTTTGACGACGACGACGACGTCGTATCGGCACGCGGGCCTTCCGAATTCGAAATCCTGGGATCCGAACACGAATCCGGCTTCAGAGATTTAGATCTAAACAGATTGTAAAACAACGAGAAGCTGTAATTCTTCTTCTTCTTACTGTACTCTCCCCCGGCAATGATCGTCCCGTTGGGCCCCACTTGCGGAGTACTATAAAATCTCTGATCAGCCAAACTATGGCGGCTGGTCTGGTGGTGCTGATTCCAGGCGGAGATATCCGACTTCCGGCGAGAAATATACGGCGAAACGGAGCGCGGAAACACCAGAACCGGCGGATTGGTGTCGGATTTCCGCCCCTCTTCCTGGAGCGTTCGCTGCTGAATACGCGCCTCGGCTTGCGCCTGCGCCTGAGTCAGTATCACCGCGAACAGCTTCTCCCGGAGACAAGACGCGCAAACGCCGACGCCGCTGCTCAAGTCGGACAAGTGTTTCTTACACCTCATCTAAATTCGTCTCCTATACAAACGCATACACCTCTGTCTATATATAATTACACACAGTCACAACCCTATATACATACACAGATGAATCAATGTACGACGGCGCGTTCCGGAGAGTGCAATTCCGGCATGTCCGGAGCGTGTGGCGTCTGAGTGCGCAGTGAAAATGAAGGCCGGGGAAACCGAATGCGTGGATTTGTCTGCTTCCTTTCTAGAGAGAGAAACAACTGAAACAAAAGAAGTTTTAGAGAGAGAGGGGGGAGAGAGAGAAAGAGAAGAGAGCAGACAAGGTGCGAAGTGGGTGCGTGAGTCTTTTATGTTAGAGAGAATTTGTATAGAGGATTATTAATTAATTAATTTTTGTTTTTTTATTATTTATTTTTATTGTTTTTTCCAAAAGTTTTGCGAGGCGGAGAGAGTGGCGACACGAAGGCTTGTGAGTTGTGACGTGGAAGCGAACACCTGTACAGGTTTTTAATTGTTTTTATTTCCATTTTTAAATAATTTTTATTGCCCTTTTTTAAAAAAAAAATTACGGAGTATGTTTTATTTTAAGCGGAAACTTTTAAGTGGAAGACTAACAGCTAGTTAGAATTACCTTTTTTAAATGTTGTTTTTGCTTACTTTTTTTAAAAACTTTTGTTTTTTTGAAAATTTGAAAAACCAATGGCACCACAGTTGTCTTATTTTTAATTTATTTAAAAATAATATAACAAATATTGTATAATTAGTTTAATATGCTCAAATTTAAACTAGAAGAGAAAAATATTTACTTCTGAATTTGACTATTGACGCACAAGCAGCACAATTGAGGAAGTGATGGTCGACGTTAAATTTTCTTATGTGTTTTTTTTTTTTTTTTTTACAATTGGCCTTATTTGACCCACTACACACGAAGTCGAAGAGAATCTACATCGGTTTAAATTTTTGCGTGGATTTTTTACCTTTTTGCATAGTCAAGTGGAGAAGAGGAAAAATAAAATTATTACAAAAAAAAAGAAAAAAAAAAAAAAAAGGCAAGTGGTTGCTAGCGGGCACGTGTGTTGCAGCTTACGCGTTTTTTTTTTCTCCCCTAAAAAATTAGCCAGAAAAACTTAGGATGTCTCTCTCGTCCACCTCACCATAATAACCTCGCAAAAAGGTCATGAAAAATTTGAAATTTTCCTCAACGAAAATGCTTTGAGATATAATTACTTTAGAGATTTAGTATAAAAATTTAACTGCAATAACACTGTTTTATCAATAAAGGACACCAAAAAAAAAAAAAATGAAATCAAATTTATAAATTTTCTTTAAAAAGGACATTAGACATTTTTTTTTTTCACTTGATTAAAACGTAGAGGAGGGGAAATTTGGTGAGAATATAAAGTATGGTTGTTTGATCTGTTTTGTCGTGTATTTGTTTTCACGATTTTGTGTCTGTCGGGCTTTAGTTTATCGTGCTTTTAACATTTATGTGCATAGCTAATCCTATGACTTTGTGTATTTGTCTTGTAAGCTTAACTTAAGGTGCATGTCATCATTGGGGCCTCCATCTGAGATAGGACCCCCTAAAATATATATATTCACTCAATGTATGTTTTTAATATTTTGATCATCCAAGTTTTCAGATTTCACTGGTAAATTGAACAAATTTAATTATGAGATTTAACACTAAATTGTACACCAATAATGAAATGATTCAATTGGCCAAAATATTAAAAATATAAAGTGGAATGAGAAAGTGACACTTTTTGTCATTGAATTATAGAGAAATAATACATTTTAATTATATAATCACCCATTTTCGTCCATACGTTGTCTACAAAGTTGTCTCTATAGGATTGTCTTTTAAATTTTTGTGACCCAGATCTTGTAAATAAATGAGATGCTATCAAAAATATAATCATACTCAATTAATTAGGAGAGAGAAGTGAAAATTGAATTGGAGAAAGTTGTAAAATTAATGGAGGAAGGAAGAATCTTGCCCTCTTCAATGGTGGTGCGTGATTTGAAAAAGAAAAAAAAAAAGAAAAAACAAATGAGTTTTAGGCAATATAGAAAAAGGCATGAATGAATGTGAGCTTAATTGCAGATTTTTTTAAAAAAATATATATATATTTCTTAAGCAACTATGTCAATTTTTGGGCCCTCTAAAATTGAGTCCCTGTGTTCTTTGGCATTATGCACGAGCCAAAAATCGACTTTGAGTCTTCCTAATATTGTTTACCTCTCTTATGTGACTTGTAGGCTATTATACATAAGTATAATTTACTTAATGCATACCCTCATATAGCGACATTATTTGGTTAAAATTTGTAGTAATATTCATTTTTTTTCAAAATCTATTGTTGCAAACACTTGGATTCAATCTTGTTAAATAATTTTACGGAATAATAATAATAATAATAATAATAATAATAATAATAATAATAATTGTATATAAAATTTATACTTGTTGACTGAAATATCGAATTAAACATATTATGTATTTTTATTGAATAAGTCATGTATGAATTATGATATAAATCATATATTATATTCATACCATCAAATTAACTTAATCCATTTATATTCATAAATTACAATACTACACCAAATTAGGAAACTTCTTTAGAAATATCAGTGCAGTGTGAATATAAAATCATCTTAATTTGACCCCAACAGAATAAAATATTGAAATGACTTGTCACGTTGTAGTATGCAATCTTCATACAATGATCCCAAATTTCAACCATATGAAAGAAAATAATATGAGTTTCCTCTTCTTTTTTTTTTTCTTTTTTCTTTTTCCACGTACTACACTCGTATTTGCATTTCGTTAAATAAAACTGAGTTAATCAAATTTTTGTATGATTCCATTAAAAAAAAAAAAACATTCTTGGCTTGATTTTTTAAATGGGTGGAATTTAGGGTGTGTTTGGTTCATGGGTTTATCTATCAAGAATGAGAATCAAAGTCATTGTAATTGTTTGGTTGACAGGGTTCTAGAACACTATTATGCTATTCTCTAATAAAATAAGGGTTTCATTTCATTATTCACCTCTTAATTAGTAATTTGATTTTTAAGTTTAGATTTGTGTTTTTGATTTTTTTTGTTCATATTGATGCTTTGAATGTGTTTATATTCAAATAAATTGTCTTGATTTTTTGTTCTTGTATTTTTAAAACATTTATTTTTTTATTATAATATTATCATACATAACCAAACAACAGTATTAATTGGTAATCATTCAAATTCTACCCTAGCTACTACCAAACATGCAAAATACTTTCACCAAAATCTATTATCATTACCAAGTATTTGATTCCAATTCTGGTTCTGATTTTGATTCCTATGTGTGAACCAAACACACCCTTATTTCGTTTGAGCAAACAACTTTTGTGGAATTAGTACGAATTATTACGAGCTATTGACCTTTTCGGCTTGAACGAGTCAACTATGAAAAATTTAAATTGATTTATTTCTTTGTAATCACTTGTGAGTTGTGAGCTTTACATAAAACACACATTCAGGTAGCGACTACGCATGTTGTTTGAGAAATTTAATGTCACTTTCTAGTGCTTCCAGAAGATTCAGAAATGTCGCTAACAACACTACTTTTCTGGCTTTCACCAAGTTCCCTCAACCATACAAACTGGGCATGTCTTCAACTAACATGCAACTGTCATTAAATTTTATGTACTACGGGTACTACATACCTATCTAGCTTATTTTATTTATTTATTATATTTATTCATTCAATTATTGTAATCTTAATCTTAATATATGTAAAATAGTAAGGTTTTGATTGACAATTTTTTTTTCTTAGATTTAAGTTTTGGTTCATGAAATTCTTTTTTCTCTAAAAAAAAAAAAATGTTTTTCTTAGTTATGAGTAAAAAGTTTTCTAATGAAAGGGAGTAATATTTTGTTTTTTTTTTTTTTGTCTTCATGGAACTTGAGAATTGAAAATGAGTTAACATAACTATTTTGTCCTTGTGATTCATTCTTATTTTTATTTTCATCATTACTGTTGTGTAGGGGGTATATAAGTCTTTATATTCATTATTCCCTACAATTTTAAATCATATCAAACCAAACAATGAAATCAATGTTTACAATGATTTATTTTTAACTAACCAAACAATAGAATAATTGTTCATAGTAATTGATCAATTGATTTTATATGAAATTTCAATTCTATTTTCCAACAGATATTTTCGTGGACCAAACGGGCCTGAAAGGTCATGTGCAATGAGCTCATCTATCACTTGTTCACTCATTTCAGAGTTATCCTTACTTTTTGACTTTAAAATATGTACGAGTGGTACAATGTCGATTGACTCCATAACCTTTTCCTAATTTTAATTACTCCATAATTGAATTATTGTCAAACTTTTGTTTTTTTTTAAATACAAATTACATGCATTCAAAAAAAAAATACAAATTACATTTTTTACTCTTTAATAATAATAATAATAATAATAATAATAATAATAATAATAATTATTATTATTATTATTATTATTATTATTATTATTATTATTATTATTATAGAAATTAGTTTATGCGATCCGAATTTGAAATCTTATTTAATATACAAATTTATTGGTGATAAATTAAATCCCTAAATGCATTATTGCACAAACATCATAGTCACACTAATCAATTCTCACTTTGCATCTCTTTGCCCTGCGAACGAGGGCAATCCATCCTTCTTTTCATTTGAAGAATATCAAATAATCCCCGTATAAAAGTACTAAGTTTATATGAAAAGTAAACATCTAGAATAACTAATTTCACATGAAATCTATATATTTACAAATTGTAATTTAACTTTTGGTTTATGATTATAAATTTTGAGTGACGAACTCGCTTTTCAAAATTTAATTTGAACGATGTTTATATTATTGGATTTTCTATAAATTATAATAGAGTTAATACCCAAAATCGTGCTCGACTATAGTGGTTTTTCTCAATTTCGTCCTAAACGACTTTGGTGACCTAATATCATCCCAGACTTTTGTGTTTTGCTCAATTTAGTCCTCCATTTGTTATTCCGTCAAATTGGTGTTAAATTAAGGGACAATTCAGTAATGTCAATATTGATGTATCTTAATTTCAACTTGTGAAGTGCGAAATTCATCTTTCTTGTACGAATTACACCCAGAATTACTCCCGCAAATCAAATTTTATATTCGCAGTTTTAGGAGTAATTATTCTGGGAGTAATTCTTAAAAAAAAAAAAAAGATTTTGCAGTTCACATGTCTATGAGTAAAAAGATACCAATATTAAAATTACTGAATTGTCTATTTATTTAACACCAAATGGACAGAATAACAAATGAGGAACTAAATTGAGCAAAAATACAAAAATCTGGGACTAAATTAAGCGAAACACAAAATTCTAGGATGATATTAGGTCACCAAAGTCGTTTATGACGAAATTGAGAAAAACCACTATAGTCAAAGACGATTTTGGGTATTAACTCAATTATAATAGGAAATTGAAATGTGAATGATAAAGTTAGATTTTCTAACTTACCCAAAAGGCTGAATCCCCAACTTTAAAGACTCCACACTCCGACCCGACATAACATGTAGGATGATGTAAATCACGGTGACTCAATGGGTTTAGATTTTCTAACTGAAAGATACGTTTGGAAGCTAATTCAAAATATGAAGATCGCACATCAATAACACAAAAAATGAAAGAGAATATTATTGTTATGAGAATACGAGATATATATTATTGTAAGCCAAATTTCTTATTTATATTTATAATAATTAATAGGACCATATGAATGTATCATTCGTATTCTCGTTCTAAATAGGGTCCTAAATAGGTAACATAGTTAGCTTATTAGTCAATTTTAATTTATTTAATTACTATTAATTATTTAATTTGGTTAAATAATCAATATTGTTTGATTAATTAGTTTTTTTTAACAATTTATTACTTCAAAAAACTAGAATTCAAAAAATTACTCATAGTGACTTTTTTCGATTAGTTTTTTGAGAAAGTCATTTTGCTTGTAATCAACTATCAACTATCAACTAACAATCAATTTATTAAATATATTTTTACAATCAGCTAATGCTATCAACTAGTTAAACTTACTAACCCAATCAACTATCAACTAGTTAAACTCTTTAACCCAATCAGCTAACATCGATTTACCAAACATTCGACGACTTATTGACACTATTGGTGCAGATCCAAAGAAATCTAGACGCATCAAAGGTAATAGTTGAAAAGTATTTTTGTAATGTTATTTTGAAATCTTACTTTTTATTTTATGAATTTGTGTAAGAGTATGGGAAAATCATATGACATTATACATAAGGAAGTTATGAGTGTACTTTATATTTGATAAAATTTTATTTATTTATTTATTTATATTACAAGCAAAGATGGCAAGATGGCGAGGCTCTCTGTAACCCTGACATGTCCCCGTCCTCACCACTCCGACCCCGTCCGTATCTTTACGGTTCCATTTTCATCTTCGACAGGGAATTGCCCCATCCCTATTCCCGTGGAGACCTAGGTGGAGATAGAGATTTATCGTCTTTGGTCAACTCCTAATCCAATTTGTAATAATAAAAACCTAAGTCCTAAATTCAAAAATTTTAAAAACTTAGGAGTGTGTGTGTGTGTGTGTGTATATATATATATATATATATATATATATATATATATATATATATATATATATATAAAATTTTTAAATTATAATAATTATTCGGAGACGGACATAACGGGGAGGGATATCCCCGTCTACAATGAGAAATTACACATTTCCCGTCCCCAACGGGGTATTACACACATTCCTCTTCCTTGTTCTCGTTTTTTTTTTTTTTTTTTTAAATTTTTTTTTCCATCCTCGACAGGACAAATTATCATCAGAAAATATATAGTACAATTTTATTAAGTATATATGATATGGTAATGTAAAAATTCATTGGAAAAAATTAATTTTTTTTTAAAAAGAAGAAATTATTGGAGTGAAGTCATAATTGGGCTGATGAAGCATCCCTAAGGCCTAAGGAACTCTTTATGGGCTATCTATATTGGGCCTAAGTGATTAGTAGGCCACAGTTTCATCAGTCCGATACCGTTGACTTGATCTAAACCTTATTGGCCCACTGCACATTCCGTTGACCGAACGAGGGGTTAGAATTTGGCAACTTTTTACCACAAAAAGAGCGTACAAACGTTGAAGCGCAACGTACATCCAACACTGCTTCAGTGAGATTCTTCAAGGGAACATAACATCTGTCACTCTTCTTCACTTTCTCCTCTGTCTCGGTTCAATGATGGCGAACTTTTCTCGCAAGATGAAGCTCTCCTCGGCCCTGCTGAGGCGGTGGAAGTTACAGCAAGGAGTGACCGATGCGAGTCGGAGCACTTACAGAAGTTTCACGACGGTGGAAGGCCACCGCCCCACCATCGTCCACAAACGCAGCCTCGACATTCTTCATGATCCGTGGTTCAATAAGGTAAATAAACCGTTATATCCGCAGTTTACCTGAATTTGGTTTTAAACATGCATAGATTCATCATCGATCTCTGCTTAATGGATCAATTAGTTAAGGTTTTGCTCATTGTTGATTTTATGTCCCTTTTGACGCGATGATTAGCGTAATTATACGGCACTCATTATTGATTTCGGAGTAATTTCTTAGTTAAGTAATAGATGTGTTTGTGATTTATGGATTATCAATAAGGTTGAAGTGCATTATGAAGATTGTATTTTAGAATATGCAAAGGTAACTAGATCCTGCTTTTTTAGGAGAGAGAAAATTCTAGTATGTTTATTGAATTACCTTTCTCATTTAATCGAATAATGCAAATAACAAAGTAAAAAGTATCAAAATTGTAATTCTATATATGACTATATACACATATATATAGTCATATAGAGTAATAATCAAATGAGACCACCTCTTCTCGTCCCGTGAGACCCTTTGTAATGCACACAAGCTACTGCACGAATACACGCATACTAGATTGTGTGCAATTCACCCAGCATGAATGCACATAATCTACCCTGTGTGCATTCGTGTAGTAGCTTGTGTGCACTTTCGAAGGGTGGCACATAATCTACCCTGTGTGCATTCGTGTAGTAGCTTGTGTGCACTTTCGAAGGGTCTCACGGGACTTACGGGAATAGGTGAATGCACTTGAACATTACTGCATTAGCCTCTATATATACATACATACATACAAAAGCTGCCTAGCTATGTTATGTTCTCTAGTATTTCTAAATTGAAGCTGAGAGCTGCCTATCATTTCAGCCCATTTCTAGGGGAAATGATGGGATATTCATATTCAGTTTCTGCAGTGGGATGTTCCACGAGTCTCCTCATGTCCACATAGTTCAAGCAGGCTTTTAACTGTTTTAAGTGATGCTGATATGTTGCAGAATGCAAGTACTGCAGTTTTATAACATATGACAGGGAACAATGTTTTAGACTTCTAGTTAATTGAGTAGTAATATGCATGCCAAGTGTTTATTCCTTAGACTGAATGTTTAACTCATTTAAAAGACATTCTTTGTTCCCCTAGAAGAATGAAATCATTGAACTGCTTTTTACAGTCCTATTCCTTCACTCAGTACAAGCCTTTATCTTAGTTGGTAGGTTTCTCCGCTGAATTAGTTAGCATAGAAAGCATTTATAGCGAGGGAGTGCCTTTAATTTATGTTCATCATGCAATAGAGAACTGACACCTCCATTACAGAATAATATTATTATTACTTTTTATAATTAAAAAAGAAAATTCTCGATGCATATAACCAATTGCAAGTTTTAATGAAATGTATAAATTATAGGGAACTGCCTTCTCAGAGACAGAACGAGACCGTCTTCATCTACGAGGGCTTCTGCCTCCAAATGTCATGTCTTTTGAACAGCAAACTGAACGTTTCAGTGAGTCTCCTTGTTCTCTGTGATTATATTAGAAATAAACTTTGATTTAATTAAAGAAACTTCACCCATAAGTGCAAATATTCATTGTTTGATTTTGGAGTGAAAAATGTGTTGCTACTTCTTTCCTTCCACAAAGACACAAAACTTATTAATGCTTTGCTAACAAAGATTCTCCCATTTATGGTGCTACTTGAGTGACTCAATTGCGCATACATGTGGAAATCCTTTGGCTTTAAAATTTATTAATTCTACGGAGTATATGAATATGGGTGAGGGTATAGCATCCACTTATCCAGATATCCAGATGTTAGTTCTTGGGTCATTCTGTCATGGAAACTTCTTCTATAACTTGTGGGTTTGTTTTAGAGCTATCCTACTGTGCTTAGTCTCCCATATAGGGCTAGTTTGGTCTTTTGCTTCAGTGGTTGAAATTTGAACGGCCAGATATTTATTGTTCGTATTTGCAAATTCAGGACTTTGAGTGTATCAAGTATTGTTTTGAGTTCAATCACTTCTATTGTCAAGTTTGTCATTTTCTCTCTGTGAACAACAGTGGCTGACCTGAAGAGACTTCAAGTCCAAGCCAGAGATGGTCCATCTGATCCAAATGCCTTGGCCAAGTGGCGCATACTCAACCGCTTACATGACAGGAATGAGACATTGTATTATAAGGTGAGTGAGTGAAGCCTTGTATAATGTATTTAAATCGTCTTCTTTTGTAGTTTTGTGGCTGCATTTAGATCATTAGATGACATCTACCTGGAACACTATCAACTCACTGTGAGATTGCTATTATGGCTGTATGCCTGCGTCCCTTCACCTATTGCTGGCTTGGTTACTTCCCTCCAAACATGGGATAGTGCACTGGGTTTATTCATAATTTGCCAGGAGAGGCTTGTAATGCATCCTTGCACATTTGAACATGTTATAATTCATGACTTGGTTATCCGTAAATTATCAGTATTATTATGTTCTATTCCATTTTTTTCAGACATCTTCTGAGTTTATTCTCATCATGTTTAAGACAATGTCTTGAAGTAGCTCAAGCATTTGCATGCATTGAATATTAAAATTATGCTGTATTTCTTTGCAACAAAATGGTTAACACTTGCATTACATTGAACATATGAGCCATCATGTCGTGATAGACTATCTTAATTATTCTATTTCAGTGTAAGTTGAAGTGATTATTTTTCTGATGACTGACAGGTTTTAATTGAAAACATTGAGGAATATGCACCTATTGTTTATACTCCTACAGTTGGTCTTGTTTGCCAAAAGTACAGTGGGTTGTTCCGACGTCCAAGGGGCATGTATTTCAGTGCTGCAGATCGTGGGGAAATGATGTCAATGGTTTATAATTGGCCAGCTGAGCAGGTTTCTATGTCGAAACCCCTTCTTAATTTATGGAAAATAACTAATTTGGAAATGCAGTAAACATTTTATTACTGCAGTGGTTTCAACTGGATTGCTTTCACTTCATTATTTTTAAGAATATGGAACTTCATGTTCTTCCTTAGATGTATAGGATTTTTGACACATTCAATTTGTATTGAATGTTAAAAGAAATGAAATCTGACTTGATTTGGCCTTATTGATTTGTTAGTGGATTCTTATATGGGACTGATCTCTTAATCTGAGAAAATGGCGGAAAGTTTGGCGTGGAATAGTTAACTACAACAATAGAGAGAATACAGAGAATTAGAGATCTTTTAACTATCACAAACTATTCAACTTAACACATTATTGCACTTCACTCATACAGGGATCCTTGGTACATGAAATCTAAGCCAATGAATTCTATTGACCTGAGTTTTGATTAAATTCTTATCATTTCTTATTGCAGATACTGATTGTTGATATTGAAGTTTTTGTGTAGGTTGATATGATTGTTGTAACTGATGGAAGTAGAATATTGGGGCTTGGAGATCTTGGAGTTCAGGGTATTGGTATTGCAATTGGAAAGCTGGATCTCTATGTGGCAGCAGCTGGGATTAACCCTCAGAGAGTATTTTTCTGCTATATTTCCTATTCTGACATGTATATTGCACGGTTTACATGAAACATGTTCAAAACGGGCATTGGGATCTAATGCTTTTGATTTTTTATTTTTTCCGTATGGATTAAGTTTTAGGACTGTTTCTCACACACACATCATTGAGTGAAATAAAAAGGAAACAGCAGAAGTGAGCACTTCTAAGCTATGATAAATACCCTGTAGTGGTTTAGTGGTTGCCTTTGTCATTATAGCTGAAAAATTCTTAATGTCAGAAAGATGCCATTCTCATTTGCTTGTTTTTGTTTGAAGAGTTGTCTTCAAAGTAAACTAATACCCTTTCTCTTGTATGCCAGAATATGTCATGCAGAATAATTCTGTCTCAATGTTTTTGAAAATAATACTAATGACACTTTTTTTACTAAATATAACTTTTATTAGGTCTTGCCTGTGATGATAGATGTTGGAACTGACAATGAGAATCTTCTGAAGGATCCCTTATGTAAGTATACATCATCTTGTCGTCCTTGAGGGTCCGTTTAGAAACTTGGAAAATGTTTTCCCGAAAATGATTTCGAGAAAATGACTCATTTTCCAAAAAAATATTTTAATTTTCTGGTGTTTGATTGAATGTCAGAAAACTATCTTTTTTCTGTTTAGCGGAAAGTTAAGAAATGACATTTTTTCTATTTGGTTCATTTTCCTGAAAATTAACATATTATTTGTTATAATAATAATAATAATAATAATAATAATAATAATAATAATAATAATAATAATAATAATATGTGGTGATGGTGATAGTGGTGATGGCGGTGGTGGTGTGGTAGGGTAGTGATGGTGGTGGTTGTGGTATTGGTGTTGGTGGTGGTTGTGATTGTGGTGGTGGTAGTAGTAATAATAGTAATCCGGAAACTAACTTAAAAAAGAAGAGAGGGAAGAGAGATGAAAAATAAAGTCCGGAAAATGTTTTTTTGACTAAAAAACTAGGAAGACATTTTCTGCCAAATTGAGCCTTTTTTCTGTTGACCAGAATGAATATTTTCCTTTGATTTCATTTTCCTTGTGTACCCAAACACTGGAAAATCTGGAAAATGACTTACGAAAGTCATTTTCCGAGTTTCCAAACGGACCCTAAGTTGATGGTACCACTTTAGATGTGGATATCTCCTCATTTCCTTTGCTCAAACATTAATAAATTTTTTTTCCTTTGCCTATAGATCTGGGATTGCAAGAGCACCGTCTAGATGGAGAGCAATATCTTGAAGTAATTGATGAGTTTATGGAGGCTGTATTTACTCGTTGGCCAAATGTTATTGTACAGGTACCTTCTCTTTCTCAATGCTTTTCTCTGTTTTCATAATCAGTATCTTCATAAGAGAATAATGTAATGCATTTTGGATATGTTCAGTTTGAAGATTTCCAAAGCAAGTGGGCCTTTAAGCTACTACAACGATATAGGAACAACTACAGAATGTTTAATGATGATGTGCAGGTAACCTTTTCTTTCTGATGACTTATCACACACCGGGTTATAGAACAATATGAAGAAAGGGGGAAAAAAAAAAGAAAAAGAAAAGAGAAGATGGCATTTCTTGGGATTTGGTTTATAGCTTTCCTTATTGTAACATTAATAAAAAATATGGATTGCAATAATGGATCTGTTTATATTATAGAACTTACCTATACAGACCAGATTCAATAAATTGCAAAATGGAATTCCTGAATAAGTTAATTTTATGGTTTTCACTACTAGACCCCTGCTTTTGTTACAGTTTTTCTTTGCTATTTAGGGAACAGCTGGAGTTGCACTTGCTGGGCTTTTAGGAGCTGTAAGAGCACAGGGTAGGGCCATGATTGATTTTCCAAAAATGAGGATTGTGGTTGCTGGTGCTGGAAGGTTAGCATTATTTTTTTTTTTTCCTTTGTTTTGTTTCTTTGAAGTCCATATGCAAGTTATAAATCCGTGATAAAAACTTCAGTGCATCTACATGCATATGCCAATCATTTTCATATTATGATCTATTGGAGAATGTTTTATTTTAGAATTGATCCTGATTGAGTTATTTCACTATTTTATGGTGGTTTTTGATGAAGTATTGTTTGGCGAGCCTGATCTCTGTATGAGCTGGGTGTACTTTAGATGGCACTGAAGATCGTCTAATTTGCAGAGCAAATCCATTAAGTCATGCATGAGAAACTTTGAGTAACTAACAACTGAATTGATTTCTGAATTATCTAAGGATATCTTGCCAGGCAATTCTATTCATCAGTTTGATTTTCTTCTTTTATCCTCTCAAAACCTATCATTTTCTTGTTATTTTAGGTTGGTTAACTATTATTTTCAAAAAAAAAAAAAAAAAGTTGGTTAACTATTTATTTTCCTAGAATGTTTTGAGAATCATCTCTTTTCCTCTACTTTCTGCTTTACTTGGAGGCTATTCTGTAATAAAATCTTAGTCTTGTGTTTTTATAAGCTGGCATTAAAAGGTGCTGCATGCCTGCATTCAAGTAGAATGTATTAAGACTGCTAAGACTTTTTGGATAGTACAGTGCAGGAATAGGTGTTCTTAATGCTGCTAGGAAAACTATGGCAAGAATGTTAGGAAATAATGAAGTTGCATTTGAAAGTGCAAGGAGCCAGTTTTGGGTAGTTGATGCCAATGTAAGTCTCTCTTACTCAAGTTCCCCCCCCACCCCCCCCCCCCACCCCCCCCCTGGGTTGGGAGCGTGGGCTGGGATGCTAAGATTTTTTGATAGTACAGTGCAGGAATTGGTTTGTTTTCTGCACAGTTTTAATCAAAATAATTGTTGTTGTTTGCCTGTGAATATAGGGATTGATAACTGAGGCACGGGAAAATGTTGATGAAGATGCTCGGCCATTTGCAAGGAATATGAAAGAAATTCAACGTCAAGGATTGAGGGAAGGTGCAAGTCTTGCGGAAGTGGTAATTACTATTTCAACTATTCATAAAAGCAGAAAGTAGACATCCATTAATCTTCAACATTTGCGTAGAATATTCCTCAAATATTGAGGTCTGGATATTACACATGTTTTCTTTAGCAACTTGTTAGACCTAAAGGTTAAAGCCCATTGGCCTGTTTCATTATGGTATAATTGTCAGTTTGCTTGTTATTGTTCATACAACTTTTGCATTGTATGCTTTGAAGACATAATTCATGACCAGGTTTTGATCTAGAAAATTGCATTAATTGATGACTGCTGTTGGTAGTTGTGATTGAACTTTTGAGCAAAATTTAGGACTACCAAACATGGTGCTAGATCTGATGTTGGTTCTCACATATTTCATCATATTCTTATACTAATTCTGTGTGTTTATTTTGCTGTGCTTGAATGACAATGTATTCTGTTTTGGATCAGGTTCGCCAAGTGAAGCCTGATGTACTCCTTGGTTTATCTGCTGTTGGAGGCTTGTTCTCACATGAGGTACACATGCAGTATATAGAGAAATGTTATGATATGTCTTTTTAGAATTGGACAAATATAAAATATTTGTTAATTTTTATATCATTACTATATGCTTGTTTAGTCCATGACTTACTAGAGCTTATCTATTTGGAAAAACATAAGTTGAGCCAAACACAAAAATGTCTTAAAAACCTCTCTTTCAATAAGCTCCACCTTGGCCAAACTAGTGTTATGTCTTATATTGAGTTACAATTTTGTTTTTAGATATGTTATTTTCTTGTCAATTTCCTTTCCTTTCTGATTCATGTGTTTGATTCCAATGGTGTCATGATTCTGAGTAATCTTTTCATTGCCCCTCATGATCAATCGCTACCAAAAGTTGTGTATCATGTACCATCTACTGTTTTGCTACCCTCAAGGGGAGCCTTGAGAAATATTTTTTAGCTAGGAATCCTGAGTCCTAGAGAAAAAAAAAAAAAAAAAAAAAAAAATCTCTAAATAGGACAACTTTCTGACCACCTATCAACTTTCACACCTAACTCTGAGGCTCCAAATGGAAATGCCATCCTAGGAACAAGTCCATCATCATAAATGAAGCTGTTTCTAGTTTAGGTTTAATTACTCTGTTTGTCAGTTTGGTCACCCACTCAACCTCACCAAGCCGGAAACTTCTTGTCATGCCTCTTTATCAATTCAAGGCTGTTTAGTTGCATTGTCCCTTTTCTTGTGTTTTATTTCCTTTATCCTTGCCTCTTACTCATATAACGATTTACCAGCATGGCTCCTTTATATTATACCCTATCTTTTGATTGTAATTTGTACTACCAATATTAAAATGATTTACCATTTTTAGGTACTGGAGGCACTTAAGGAGTCTACTTCTACTAGACCAGCAATCTTTCCAATGTCAAACCCTACCAAAAATGGTATATCAAATAAAATAAAAACTCTACAAAGTTGATTTTAGCCTGTTAGCCTTGTGTTATGATTACTAATTTTTTTTGATTAGCTGAATGCACACCTGAGGAGGCATTTTCCCTTGTTGGTGACAACATTATATTTGCAAGTGGAAGCCCATTTAACGATGTGGATCTTGGTACGCTAGTTAGCTAATAAGTTTGAATGCATTGCTTAAGTTTTTCCCAAGAATCCTGTGTCACTACAGAAATATGATGAAATATAAGGATCTAGAACAAGTATTCATAGAAGAGAAAACAAAAATTTCTTCATGATATTAGCCTTCTATATAGATATTAACTGCCTGTGAATGTTTCAGGGAATGGACATATTGGCCACTGTAACCAGGCAAATAACATGTTCCTCTTCCCTGGGTGAGCTACCAATCCTCTTGTAGGACTCACATTGTAGAATAGTGCCCTAATCTATCAATCTTATTTAACAATGTTGGCATGTGTTTTAGGATTGGACTTGGGACTCTTCTATCTGGATCTAGGATCGTCTCAGATGGCATGCTGCAGGCAGCAGCTGAACGGTACTTTACTCCCTTCATCTTATTTTAAAAGATTTGTATTTACACTGATTTATGATTATGATTGCATGTGGAATTTCTTAAAATCTTGAACCAAAGTGAACCCTTCATTAATTTCATGAGACTCGGTACTCCAAAGCAGGCTCCACTGCAGTGGTAGTGAAGCCTTTTTCCCCAGTAAAATTGTGTTAAACTTCCACCCCCACCCACCCTTCCTGCAATCCCCATTGCTTACCATTAAAAAAGGATATTTATCCTATTTCTGAATTAAATTGAAGAACTGTTTGAATGAACTGAGTAAACAAAGACATAAAAAGAGAAGTGTTTGGAAGGTTTGTTTTTTAAAATAAATTCAGTTGTTGTATTTATAGAGCCATTTGATACTCTTTAAAAAAGATGACATCTACAAATATAATTTGGTTGTCATGGTTCAAGTTCCATAACCATCACCTTGAATTACAGCCTAGCTGCATATATGACCGAGGAGGAGGTGCATAAAGGCATTATATACCCTTCAATATCAAGGTATAATTTCGGCAATTGTTTGGCAGTTTAAAGTGTATAACTACAATATGATTACTACAGAACACTATTATGTTATTCAAAGTCATATTTTTGCTTATGCATGTTCTGAATCTAATTTACTGTCATTTGTCTTTTGCAGAATACGTGATATTACTAAGGAGGTAGCTGCAGCTGTGATTAAGGAAGCATCAATTGAAGGCGTTGCTGAAGGTTACCGGGGAATGGATAGCCGAGACTTAAAACAACTTGACCAGGTATGTGCAGGTTTCTTCTGTTTACATTTCTTTCCATTCACCAGCTTGTTTCAAATGGTGTTCACTTGTGTTACTTCTTGAGTTGCACTTTTACTAAGGAGAACACGTGAAGTCGTGAATGTAACTTTAGACTTCGATATAAAGACACTGGTGCAACTGTGTTGTCACTGCAGGAACAAATTCTGGAATTTGTGAAGCACAATATGTGGTCCCCAGACTACCCAAAACTGATTTACAAGAAAGATTGATCATCATTTGTCAAAATACAGCTTCACTGGTCACGTCAAAGGTCATGTAAAGTTTGTGATGGGTTCAGGTGCGTTCTTGTTAACGACTAGAATAATGTTGGTTGGTAGATTGATATCCAGTTATAGAATGTCATGCTAGCATATCCAGTTATAGAATGTCATGCTAGCATATCACTGTCGCGTATTGCTATGATTGAGTCTAAATTATCAGACTCTGTTTCCTCTCCTGTAATTTTATGCATTCAGTAATAAACTGCAATATAGAAACTATGTTGAGTGTTAACATTTATTTTTGTATACATTTGAAAGTGAACTTGACTTCTGTAACCCAATACTACTGCACTACAAAATCTTGTTATAGAGTATGTTGATAAAATGCTGAAAATGATGTTATACTATAATTAAATACTGTTGTGCCCAAGTTTATACATACACATTGGGCACTTAAATTAGACAAATATTAATCAAATATTGCCACATAGAGAGGTGAAAGCAGGAGGGGAATGTAACATTATTCTTTCAAGTAAATGGTCACATGTTCAAGAAGTATATCATTCCTACTTTCATTTTTAATATTTATTACCATGTTTATCTTATCTGTAAAAATAGAGGTGTTATCTATAATACTTTGCCCCATTTTGTCTGTCTTGTTTTAATAGCAGTATTAGTGCTATTATCTAATCTTTACATATATAATATGTTATTACTGCTATTATGTTTACTATTAATTGGTTAAACTAATATTTTTTTCATTGTTTATTTGCACATGACTATTATGTGTAAATTTTAAACTAACAACGACAAGGAAACAAAATACTGAAATAGCCACCTTAATGCATGATTAATAGTGACTTATTTTTGCAATTGAGAGACTAATTTCTCATGTAATAAAGGACTAAAAAATGCAAGTAACCCAAATTTGAATATTAGTGGTTGGTCATGGTCAAATGGTCATAATTCAACACCTACGTCATTTTCAAACATTTGCCGTTGGGCTGATCAGTGGGCCAGCATTAGCTTTCCAACGGCAACCGACTAACAGCCCAACCACAATTTTGAAATTTAAAATTCTAAGAACGTTGCAGTTAATTACTATTGGCGTATTGCTAGAGGTTGGTTGTTTTTCTTCTTTCTCTTCTTCTTATTGACCTTTCGATATTTAGTAATATTTTAATACATAAACATTATGTGTTAGTATTAAATTAATTAATGCAAACAAAATGAATCCATCTTGTTAAACCATTCTACCCATGAACATTAGTGATGGGTAAAAATAAGGAGGAACTAGTCTCACAGTCTCCCAACTTTATAAGATATTCATGAGTTTATTAGAGTTGAGAAAAATGAGTATATTTTTCATTTTGTAATTGGACTACGTCTCACAACTTCGCCTTTGACCCTAGCTTGCACTCCAATCCTCATTGGCAACTAGTCTGCATGCAACTTCAACTTCAACCTCAACCATGATCTTTAGGCTACAGTTTCAGCTACAACCTCGGCATTGATGATCCGAGAATTGTATACAAATCCCTAAGAGAGGGAACGAAAATATATTGAATTTAGTATACGCACAACATAATATTTTTCAATTTTTATACATCCGAAGTATTTTACTCTTCAACCGAAATCACCCAAACTTCTTTCTTGGGTTTATATATGTTGATCCAACCTTGGGTATACATGCATAAAACCAACAAGTAGATAAGGATATGACATAAAAACAGTTTGGATAACAATACCACACATCAACAAATGAACGTTAGTGATTTTAAAAAGAGAAGGTAAAACATCGTGTTAAAAAATCATTTTCCTTAGCTTATTCATGTATGAAACCAAGACAATTATTTTTATTAATTAAAATGGTATTAAATATTAATGCCATATAATTAAAAAAAAATAAATTAATAAAGACAATGCAAGTAAATAAATTATACTTTCTATAGGACAACCCTAGTTAAATTAGTTTGATAATCATAATGTTCCAAATGTGTCTAATATGTATAAACTCACATCTTTATTACATTTTGTATACTATTTATACATAACGAACACAACCATGAATTGGATCATATTAAAGTTTTTTCACAAATTTTGAGGTGCCAAAGTAAGAAAGAGAAAGAGGAGAAAAGAACCAAAAAAAAAAAAAAAAGAAAAAAAAAAAGGAGAACAAAAATTAAAGTTTTATATGGGTGCGCAAGTGTGTCTAACGCGCATTTGAGGCAATGAACATACTTTTTTTCCTGGACAATGGGTATCACAAAAAACTCTTATTTAATAAAATTCTTTTTCTTCTATTTTCTACCTATGCTAAAAAGCTGAAAAATCAGGAAAGAAAAAAAAAAACTTCTGATGTGATTATTCTTCGATTGTTGACAATAATTAAATTTATAATTTCTTGATACAAGAATAAAGTATGCTGTATATTTCACTCGATTATTCATTTATGGTATATACTGTATACTGTATAGTTTATTTTGGGCGGCTAGGACAACAATAACCGGTCCAAAGTATAATAATCTTCGAGAATCAAATTCAAAGAACGGTCCAACATTAAACATTTTATCTCTCTCTCTCTCACACACACACACCTAAACAACGCTGTTTCTCTTCTGCTTCGTGTTCTAAGCCCATAGCCTCTCCATCTTTGTCTTTCTTCTCATCTTTCATTGCTTAACTCGCAAGCTTTTTCCAGCCTGATATTGTTGGAGCTGAATAATCAAACCTGATAGAGTTTCATTTTGCGTTATACCGAGAGAGGATGACGACGACTATGGAGAGTTTGATAGGACTAGTCAACCGAATTCAGAGAGCCTGTACTGCTCTCGGCGACCACGGCGGCGGCGACAACGCTTTCTCTTCTCTTTGGGATGCTCTGCCCTCCGTCGCCGTCGTTGGCGGTCAGGTCACTCCAATTCCTTCCTCTTCTTTAACGTCAACTGCTAGCTTTTCCTTTTTCTTTGGGTTGCTACAGTAACTATACTTTTGGTTAATCAAGAAAGGAAAAAACTTTACTGGGCAGAACAGGAATGTGAAAAAGACACTTTTTTTGTTGGTCGATTGCGTTTTCACATGGAAAAGCAGTAGTCTTGATGATATTACAAATTTCCCTGTATTTGATGATTGTTTTTCTTGATGAAATTCAGAGTTCTGGAAAATCTTCTGTGTTGGAAAGCATAGTTGGGAGAGATTTTCTTCCTCGAGGATCTGGTGAGGCTCCCGATCAAGTCCTATATATGTATATTCATGGAAGGTGCCTATAAGTTATGTTGATTTTTAAAAAATGGTTTGCAGGGATTGTTACAAGACGGCCATTGGTGTTGCAGCTGCAGAAGATTGATGAAGGGCAGGAGGAATATGCAGAATTCGGTCATTTGCCACGAAGGCGTTTCACTGATTTCTGTATGTGATATATTTTAGTTTATAGTTTCCTTGTTTGGGTTCTGTTCTTTGTGCAAGTGTTTGTAGTTTCCAAGACTCTAAGAGCAAAAATATTGATGTTTTCTTGTTTGCTATTTGGCTCTTAGAACATGCAAATTTTGACAGACTTATTTTACTTTCAGCTCTGGTTCGCAAGGAAATTCAGGATGAAACTGACAGAATCACGGGAAAAACCAAACAAATATCTCCAGTTCCTATTCACCTCAGCATCTATTCCCCCAATGGTAAAATTCTCTTACTACTTTGTTTTTTGGGATGGAATGGTTTGCCTTGATCATTTGCTGACACTCGTTTTGTGGATGCTTTATCTGGCAGTCGTCAACCTCACGCTAATTGATTTGCCCGGTTTGACAAAAGTTGCTGTTGGTACATTCTTCGTCTTTTCTGAATCTTGATTCTCGCTGCTGTTATGATTCTTTTCTAAAACACACCCGTTTTGCGTTTGCAGAGGGGCAACCTGAAAGTGTAGTCAAAGACATTGAAGACATGGTCCGATCCTATGTGGAGAAAGTAAGTAATGTTACGTTACCTTCTTTGTACTGCATTGAATAGTAATTGATTGAACTGAACTTTTAAGGTTTAGTTTATGGTTTTCGGTTTTGTGTTTGTTCCGTTTCTGGATTGGTATTTCTTGTATTCTAATTTATTTTGTGTTTGAAATCCTTGTTTGTAGCCCAACTGCATCATACTTGCGATATCTCCAGCCAATCAGGATATTGCCACATCAGATGCAATTAAACTTTCAAGGGAAGTAGATCCCGCAGGTATATGTGTGTGAGTGTGTGTGTGTTTGTCCGTCTTTGTATACATTATACTTCATAGTTCGTACCTTTTTGTCCCTGTCGTATAGCTTAGTTTTTCTAAATAATCTTCGGTGAATCTTGCAGGCGAGCGTACATTTGGGGTCCTTACGAAGCTAGATTTGATGGATAAAGGAACTAATGCATTGGATGTAAGTTAGTTCGTTCTCTATTGGATCTTTAATTTTGCAAATACTACTATTTCCTCTCCAACGCCCCTCCTACCTCTCGTGACCGGGTTGGCTCTTTTCATTTCCAAGGTTCTTGAAGGAAGATCGTACCGGTTGCAACAACCTTGGGTGGGTATTGTTAACCGTTCACAAGCTGACATCAACAAAAATGTCGACATGCTTGCTGCACGAAGAAGGGAGCGTGAGTATTTCGCTACAAGCCCCGACTACAGTCACCTTGCCAGTAAAATGGGTTCGGAGTATCTGGCAAAGCTTCTCTCAATGGTATTATATGTTTTTTCTTGCATTTCTTTGACCCGTCTTATATGACCAATGTTGCAGAAGGTGCTAGTTGCTACTCGAGCGCCCGGGGGGCGCTAGTGCCTAGAGTACCTAGGCAGCCGAGTAATCCGAGCCACTTTTTCCACTTAGGGCTGGGAGTTGTTAGATTGTTATAATTTCCAAAACTAGTGAAATGCATATGTTAGATGGTTAGTTGAATACATGACTAGAGTAATATAGAAGAGGAGTAGCGGAGCCGGCAAAAAAACCACTCGGCCGGGTTTGGCGCCCAAATCGGCGCCTAGCCGGCCAGTCAGTTAGTCGGCCGGCTAACTAAAAGTCGCCTAGGGTTGAAATCGCCTCGGCCTAGGGGCGCCCAGCGCCTGGTTAGCTCCTAGGCAGCCGCCTAGGCCGATTTTTACAACACTGTATATGACACAATGTAGAGTGTAGAATGGAGAGTTTATTGTAAATGTCTTTGATTTCAGCACTTGGAGTCTGTAATTAGGGGAAGAATACCGAGTATCACCTCTTTAATCACTAAAAGCATCGAGGAACTTGAATCGGAGATGGACCATCTTGGAAGGCCTATTGCAGTTGATGGAGCGGTGAGCTTCTATTCTCTCTGTTGGGATTATCGTATAATAATAATAACCTATCTTAGTATCTTGTCGCTGACCGAAATTTCTATTCAGGCTCAACTGTACACTATCTTGGAACTTTGCCGTGCCTTTGACAAAATATTTAAGGAACATCTCGATGGAGGGTATGCAATTCAAACTTTCTTTTCCTTCCCCGCTATCTGAACTAGGCTTCACAACGCTGATTTTGTTATTAGCTGACGTTTTTATTTGTTATGGTACATCAGCCGAGCAGGTGGAGATAGAATCTACGGGGTGTTTGATAATCAACTTCCGGCTGCTTTTAGGAAACTTCCATTTGATCGCCACCTATCTATACAGAATGTGAGGAAAGTCGTTTCACAGGCAGATGGTTACCAACCACACTTGATTGCCCCCGAGCAAGGCTATAGGCGTCTTATTGAGGGAGCGTTAAATTATTTCAGAGGTCCGGCTGAAGCCTCTGTGGATGCCGTAAGTATTGAATTGTAGTTTACTAAAGTCCATTTACGATTTTACGTACCTCTGTCTAAACCCGACTGTGAAAAATATTAGGTTCACTTCGTCCTTAAGGAACTCGTTAGGAAGTCTATTGGAGAATGCCAGGTAAATTTCTATTGATCATCCGGGACAAATTGTTTACCATCTCGTTTTCTATCCTCGTTAATTCGCTGATGGAACAGGAGTTGAAGCGGTTCCCGAGTCTACAAGCAGCAATAGCTGCAGCGACAAATGAAGCTTTAGAGAAGTATCGTGAGGAAAGTCGGAAGACGGTTGTTAGGCTCGTGGAAATGGAAGCTTCATATCTAACGGTTGATTTCTTCCGGAGACTTCCCCAGGAAATGGAGAAACCGGGAAACCCAGCTGCACCTGCAGCAGCAGACCGAAGAGGGGGAAACCCGGCTCCTCCTCCTCCTCCCGTAGCAATAGACCGGTATTCCGAGGCTCACTTCAGGCGGATAGGCTCAAACGTATCGTCTTACGTGAATATGGTATCCGACACACTTAGGAACACCATTCCTAAAGCCGTGGTTTACTGCCAAGTTAAGGAGGCCAAACAGTCGTTACTCAATCACTTCTACATACAGATCGGGAAGAAAGAGGTATGTATTCTACGCCCTCGATTTTTATGATTAACATGACACGTGCAGTAGATTCACATTTTCGGGAAATTTTCATAGGCCGATGCACTCGGGGAACTGTTAGACGAAGATCCAGCATTGATGGAGAAAAGACTGCAATGTGCCAAGAGGCTCGAGCTGTACAAGAAAGCAAGGGGCGAGGTTGAGTCTGTATCGTGGGCTCGATGAGATGGTTGGGTTCATCGGAGATGTTAGCGGGACATTTCATTCTTGTTGTATACTATACTATAATTCATTATTACATTATTTGGATTTGGATTGGCATGTCACTCTGTTAGTTGCTACAAACAGGTCTTGGCAATTCTACTTCTGCATTTTTTGTAGTATAACTTTGGTCAGGTGTCTATGGGAGGTTTTGTGTATATTTTGGCATTACATATTTATTAGGATGAACAAATTTTTGAGCAATTAATACTTTGATATGTAGAGTTGTGGACTCTCATATAGTAAACTCTGGTTATATCAGCAAGGTTGCAAAAATCTAGGCGTTCCTAGGGCGTCTGGGGGCGCCTAGGCGCCTGTTTTTTTTAAAAAAAATTTAAAATATTATTTTTTGGGTGCCTAGGCTGCCTAGTCTACGGAGATCTGGTTGGTGTCTAGGCGGTCAGCCGCCTAAAACGGCGATTCCGCCAAATTTCTAGGCTAGCCACCGCCTAGCGCCTAGGCGCCTATTATAAGCGCGATTTTTGCAACTATGGTTATATGTCATAATTTTATTGGTAAAAGAAAAGGAAACATAATTGTGGTCCCTTCTTCTGGATGAATCAAAGCATGTTACATATGAAGAGAGTAAAAAATAGAGCAGAAAGTGGGAGTACATGTAAATATTACTCGTCCATATTCCAATGAAAAGTGGGGGAATGTGTTTAGTAAAAGATTACTTAAATTTTTCATTTATAAGACAACCTAAAACTGCTATCCGAATGTGTGTTATAGGTGAAGTTCGGTCTTTTAACCCTAGCTGGTAAAGTACCAACCTAGGTTATCCAATATCCATAACTAACTAGCTCAAATCGAGAAGGCCCAAGATTACTTAATCTGATGATAGACTACAAGTAATCCATTAACAACTTCAAGTTGACATGAGCTGATGAGCAAGAATCATAATTCAGAATTATAAGTATCAAATGAATCATAAGTTCTATCAAATAGGGCATATGTATGACTGCTCCAAGGCTCCATAAATGTACCTGGCGCCTATAAAGAATCGATTAAGGATGTTTTCATTTCTTCGTTTTGGTGTCTAACTGATCGAGAGCTGCCCACAGCTTTGAATCGTCGAAATCCTTTATAACAAGTGTAGCGCCCGTCTCAGAGAGTAAGCTTTCGGGGTTTCTCAGAGATAACCCCACAACAGGCATTCCGGCTGCAACTCCAGCTTTTATTCCAGAAATAGAATCCTGAGCACGAAAAGGAAAAACACGAGTTCTCAAATGATCTTCTCGAGAGACTAATTCACTAATCGTTATAAATAGTGGTGAGTGTGTTTTCACAAACCTCGAACACAAATGCATGCTTATTTGATACCCCAAGTCCACGGAGAGCTGTCAAGTAGGGGTCCGGGAATGGTTTTGCTCGATCACATTCGCTCCCAATGACAAGCTTTTCGAAGAAATCTGCAAGGCCTAGCATGGAGATAATCAGCTCAGCGTTTGGCCTTGGGGCGTTAGTCACTGCAGCTCGTCTCAAACCACGCTCCTTCATCCACTCGCATAACTTGTCAAGCCCCTTGACGGGTTTTAACTGCTCTGATGCCAATCTGTTGAG
Source organism: Ipomoea nil (assembly GCF_001879475.1). Lineage (NCBI taxonomy): Eukaryota > Viridiplantae > Streptophyta > Magnoliopsida > Solanales > Convolvulaceae > Ipomoea > Ipomoea nil. The sequence goes on along the minus strand of NW_017616616.1, from coordinate 2,387,560 downwards.
ATTGTCGTCGAGAAACACACAACAATGAGCTTCATAAAATCTAGAATCGTAAATACATTGCTTTTGATCAAGGAAATGAATATCGACAAAGAAGGGAAGGGGTATACTATGAATCTCAATCCAAATAGCAAAAAATTGTTTACAATGATAAATATTTACTTCAAATGCAACACCGATAAGCTTTCATCACTCGCGATTGAACATTCAATAAGATACGGGATTAGGTTACCTCCGGAACATTGCTTCTTTATCCTCCATAAATTGCATAGCCCTCGGGAAATCCCAATCTGGAAAGAGCACATGACAGAGCTCATCATTGTGCATGCCACTGATATTCTTTATGAAGAATTCCTCGGTGATGGGCTCTCCTCCATTGAAGCCTATCTGTTTGACATCACATTCATATAAACGAAGACCACTCCATTTATTGTTAAGTCACGAGAATTCAAGATTGATACGTTGATATAAAAACAAATAACACTGAACCTCTTGAAGCATTTCTCGGAAGGCATAATAATGGATAGGATCTGAATCACACAAAGTTCCATCGATGTCAAACAATATAGCCTCCAAAGGATCATCAACCGGCAATGAACATACACTGCATTATAGAAATGGATATAAGATATCTGCTCAGAAACTTGGCCAAACAAGAATACAATCAAGAACGATATTGGTAGTATTTACATGATGCAAATAAACCAGGTTGAACAAGAATACAATCAAGAACAATCAATAAACCGGGTTTATTAGGCAAAATTCAGTTGACACAATGACAGTTGGTTGAACAGCAACAGACATCAAAGACAACCTAAAAATGGGTGAGTCTCATGTGAGACTGTCTCATTGATCCTTTTCCGTGAGACGGGTCTGGTCTAGTTATCAAGTATGAAAAAAGTGTAATACTAATCGTAAATGTAACACTTATAAAAACTCGACCTGTCTCACAAAATAAGTGGGTTTTTGTCACTAAAAAGTAAAAATTATAAAGTTGTCATTTTTTTTTCCCTAATCACATTTAGAGATTTGGGGCATTTGGCATTTTGGCACACCAAACAGATCACTTGGTGACCAGTCCAGTCCAGCAAATATTACATCAGAATAAGAACACAGATAGATACTATGGTGGCAAGTATGAATTGCACCAAAAAATAAGGGGGAAAAAAAAAAAGCAAAAACATAGGAAGGGAGAAGAAAGAATGCACCTTTGCAGTGGAGCAGAAGGTGGAGTGAGAGACATCCTAGGAGCTACAGAAGCAATCTTAGATGAATTGGGTTTCCTGGAAATGGTGTTTCCGGCGGGGGACAAATGGATTTTCTTGTTCTTGGACGCTGCGACGGAGGAAGGAAAGATCCCAGTGGAAAGCGGCGGCGCTGTCATCAACTTTGGTTTCCAACAAATCATCTGCCCGCGGCCTTCCTTTGTCGCTGTTTGCAGGTTCGTAGTACAATGAAACGCACGTTTTCACGTGTGTGGTTCTGTTGGCTTGGCCACGATTTGGTCGCAAAGCATATGCTTTTGGTGGATGCCACAATTTTTTATTTTTTTTTATTTTCTCGAATAAATTGTCAAAAATGTCTCTCCATATTCGACTATAATGATTTCACTATTCTCGAGTTATAAAATTTACACTTCTTTAAATTTTTACACAAATTTTAAGATGTCATTTACGAGAGGAGTGAGAAAACAAAGTTTTTTAAGAAAAAAAAAAAAAAGTGAAAGAGCTATGTTAATGCGCCCAACAAACGTGTGTAATGCTCGCACCCGGCTGGGCGCTGCTATCTCCGCAACTGGCGCACATGCGAAGGAGGACGAATTTCTTTTATATTTTGGTGGATCCCACTTTGAAAGACAAAAATCAGGTTCCTAAGTTAAGACCTCAAATCTTTTCTCTCCTTTCTCACTCATCCACATGTGTAAATACTAAATAGTCAACACATCCCCAAAAATCAATGAAATTTTTTACATTGGGATACTCTTAGACACGAAGACTGTGAGACGAATTCATGTGCGGACTAGAACAATCCGTCTCGAGCAACATCAATTAAGCTTATTTATGGTTGAATTTCATGAGTTAGATTACATCTTATTTTGATTGATGACATGGAAGTGATTTCACTAATGATTTTTCTATTACAAATTTTATTTGATTATGTTATATGCAACTCTTTTTATTTGATTTTTTTTTTTTTAAATCCTATTGACTCTATTATAATGTATAGGGATGGCAACGGGCCGGGGGCGGGGAGTATACTTTCCGTTCCTGTCCCTGCAACCCCGACCCTATCCCCGTCCCCGTCCCCGTCTCCGTTCCCGCGGAAAATTTGGCGAGGACGGGGAATTCCCATCCCCGGTCAATCCATAATCAATGTGTAAAAGTAATATAATTTTTAAAAATAAATAACAAAAAAATTGAAATCCATAGTCAATATATTCTAATAATCTAATATATACACATTCAATATTCACCATGCATGCATTGTAATCAATATTCAATATGTTCCAAATTTCAATTCATCAAATATATACACAGTGTTTGATCGGTTTGAATAGTACTGACTAATTAACTATATAATATATAATATATATATATATATATATATATATATATATATATATATATATATATTTTAATCTTCGGGGGCGGGGCGGGGCGAGGAGGGGTATCCTGTCCCCGTCCCCGATCGCCGAAATTTTTCCCCGTTCCCATCCCCTACGGGGACGGGGCACATTGTCATCCCTAATAATGTAGTACTACTTTTTCAATCAAATAAAATACAAAGTGTCACCTTCACTGAGACTCAAACTCACAACCTCATATAAGGAGCAATTTAGTGTCATTGGACCACAAGTCCTTGGCCTATTTGGTTTTTTCTAGTATTGAAAAATATGTATAAATTTTGTGATTAATGATAATATTATTTGATCATAATTGACAACTGAGAAATAAAATGATAAAATCATTAAAGCCCGATAAACTATTTCAACAATACAATATTTAAAATGTGAAGCAAAAATTAAAATAAAAGGGGGACGACTTCATTAATCATTAGTCGTTAATCCTTTATCAAATTGGTAAATCTCAACTAGCAACCCGACCCGATTGAAGTACCCAACTCCGGGAACAATTGGCCGGCGGCCATCTTCCAATCTCCTCCCTCTCCCTTCCGGGCGTACTTCCTGTCAATGCATTCATGACGAAGGTAACATCTTCATCCTTACAACCATGGCGTCATGGCATTATTGTAGATGCACTCCACTTGTTTCCTGAAATGCCTCTGTGAAAAGTATCATATACATGTTCTTCAATGCAACTGTCATAAACTAGAGGCGGAAAGTCATAGAAATTTAATTTTTTTTCCCGGGTATTCTTGAAGAAACGAAATAGAATTGCAATAATGTCCTGTAATTTACTTGATCCCTACACATATTCATGCGCATTCGTATTTCTTTTGTTGTTGCAAATCTATTGATAGTAAGATGTATGTTAGGAGTGTGAATAGTTGTAAAAACTTTGCCCAAATTTGCCATTGAAACTTTCTCCTTTGCTTCATTTTTTTGGGTGTGAGCTGGTTTTCATTTGCTTCTATAAATCTTACATTTTACACATTCTTGGAACTTATTGTAAGATTAGGCATCTGTTATTTATTCTTTCATAATGCATGTAATGATTTTATGCTCTGCTCTTTGCCTCTGTGGAAATTGCAATATTCCACCAGTGGTGCTCTAATCAACAGTAAGATGCACTTTGGTCCTTCTGGAATCCTAGGTTGCTTGCAGAGAAAATAATAATGGAAGATCCTCATTCAGTTAATAGTCCTCGGAGGACCCTTAGTCTTACAAAGAATAGGAGGGCAACCGTTCTCTTCCCAGACTCAAATAACAAAGTTTCAACATTTGGTGTTCCTGCGGATTATGGACCCAAGCCTTCAGAAGTTTATGGGTTTGTTGGGTCTATTTCAACCGTTGTTGCCACAGGTTAATTTCGTTTCTTGTGCTTTAGAGCCTTGGTTGTGACCACACAAATTTCTTACTCTATTTATTCATTAAAAAAATGGGGCTTGGGGAGATCAAGGTGAGCTTGGATTGCATGTTTTTGAGGCATATTGTGGATTGATTCTTAGAGAATCATCATTTAATTACCATTCACAACTTGTAAAGTTGTATCTATAAACTGATGGAGCAAACGGTTATTTCTGGAGTCATGCAATGAGTCTGTTTTCATTTCCTCGTGATGTGGGAAGTATCTGAATGAGAACGAAGTTTAAAATTTGAGTAGTTAGTTGGTCTGGTGCTGCTTATTTTTCCGTATCCTTGTGATGCTTCAGTTTTTTAATTGACTCCACCGTCATGAAATTTTTTAAATGACCAATAGATTGATTCAATTTTCATGCCATCCAGTGGTCTCTAGCAGGATTTGACTCTTTATATTCTTTTACTTGAAAATTTCAGGAAAATAGTTCAAAAACCGAATTGATCATTTTTATTGGACATACCTTTATAGTTTTTTTTGCTGCTTACTTTTATATAGTTTTCCTTTTGCTTTGCATTATTTTGGGTAATTTTGAACAATCTGCCATCTGTGGTAATTATGATCAAGAGATTTGGGAACTTTAATTGCATTCCACTTTCAACTATGACTCATTTGATGTGGTGATCTAATCTACTCCATTTCTTTCCTTTGCGCAGTTATCTTTTTAGTGTGGGCATATGTTCCAGAGAATTGGTTGCATTCAGTAGGGATCTTTTACTATCCAAGCAGGTGAATTGGATTGATTTCAATACTGTTTACCTGTTTGGAATGTCATGAATTCTTCTCTATTTAAGCAATACACTGTGCTCTTAAATTTTAAACAATGAAAATAAGATTCTTGAAGGTTCTCTCATGGTTCAAATTCATCTTTCTAGTTCAGCTGACAACAGATTTGTAGAAAGGTGCTAACTTGATTGCTCCTTAGCTTGGAAATTAAGGGAAGAAAACGTGAATGAAAGATACTCGTAAAAATGAAGTTGCCAAGTCACTGAACACCAATTAAAAAAAATCAGCCAAACTATTGAAAGATGGTTTCCAGAAATGAAGGAGTTAGAAACATAGATGCATAGTTGGAGATCATGCAAATATTTATCATTTTCCATTTTTCCCGGTCAAAAAAAAGTCTGAATCATTTCTATTAGCTGTAAAAGTGTGTTCCTTTGTGCCGTCTTTGCTTCTTAGATCTTATGATCCATCTTTTGCAGATACTGGGCATTGGCTGTGCCAGCCTATCTGATGGTGACTGTAGTTCTAGCAATAACATTTTACATTGGCCTCAACTTCATGGCCACCCCTCCCCCGGCTTCATTCAACACAATTTTTGGTAAATCTACTTTCCACTCTATCAACAATATCAGTTAGGAAGTGTCTTTTACTCTTTCTATGTAATCCTTTAATATTTGTGATTCTTAACCTCAGATGTTTAGAGCTGTGATACACAATTACTTCTACTTTCAGAATGGTATCCAACATGTTACGATAGTAAATTTCATGAACCTGTTATTGTTGTCCTATTATGCAGATGAATTCAGCAGAGAACCTTTGCCCAGCAGCGCTCTAACGGATGACGATGATGATGAGCGCCCCATTGACCCCATATCTGACATCGGCATTGACCAAATTAACAACATCATGTTTAACAATCCACAATGACAATTGGCTAATCAGCACGGGAACAGTTATTTTACTGTTCTCGCTTCGGCCTTCGGGTATGAGCTTCTCTATAAATTTCATTTCTTGCTTGGAGGTGCTCATAGGCAATGTATCACTGTCCTCCAATTATCTGCAGTGGTTAGGATTGAACTTTACTGTTTCATGTATTAGTAATATAGTATCAAACTTGTTTAGAATGCCTTGTGTGTATTTACTATACATTAGACAAAACCAGTTTTGTTTTTTTGTTTTTTTTTTTTTCACCATGCTGACATGTCATGTTCTCATTGATCCTTAAAATGTGGGTAATAGTTTTTATTTATTTTTATTTTTATTTCTCTCTAATAAGATCATAACACATTAACTCTTTAACATTACACTCATCATTTTCTTTTATTGTTATAGTGTTATTTTGGAGAGCGACCATTTCACAATCCTAAATAATCTTGACTTTAAAAGCACTTCTTGCCTAAAAATGCAAGGTGGAGTCGTTCCTTTCTTTGTTCATTTACAAATTACAAGTATATTGAAACATTTTTCTCAACTTTAAATGCACTATTCTCTAAAATTTCTTTAACTATTAGGGCAACAAATAGTTTGTACATAAATATGAATGAATCAAATACATTTTACTTAGTTTAAAACCATGTGTATGTAGCTAAGTGAGACCCAATCGAAATTTAATTGTACTAGTATAATCTCGCAGCTTGTGGAATACAAAAGTTTGACAACATTGAAAAAATTATCAAATTAGCCCATTAAGTTTAACAAACAAACAAATAGCGGTTTAAAAAATAAATAAATAAATGTAACAAATAGTGCAATTGGGTCTCTTAACTTTAAAAAACTTCAATGAAGTTTCCTAAACTAACAAAATAGTGCAATTAGATCATATTATTGCATATTTAGCAGTCGGTCAACGGACTAGACAGATTGACATAAATGTCTAAATCAAGACTTCTTAACGAGGGACAAATATGATGAAGGTTGGCACCATGACTACCTATGTCATATAGAGGAATAAAGGCGACCAATGGCTATCTTCGTTAGATCGGGCAACGCTTAAACATCCACCGGCTGTCAAGTCGACAGTTGGGAGTTGTTTAAAAAAAATAAAATAAAATAAAAATAAAAAATAAAGTTTTTCTTTTTTTAAAGAAAAAAGTACGGAGTAATAACATTTAAAATAAACTAATTGTACCTACACATGATCCACATAAATATAGGATACCACGTTTTAACTTAGTTAACACCACATTAATTACACTATTTTACCGAATAAAGTTAATTACAATATTTGTTAGACTTACTAGACCAATTTGACACTTTTTGAACAACATTAAATTGATTTCTAGGTAGGCCGTAGGTGTCCTTTAAAGGCACAAATGAGGCAATGACTTAAGTAAGATACTTTGATCACATATCTTTATCGCGAGGAGACAAAGGTTGGTCTTGGCGGTTACTAACTTGCCGGATTAGTTAAAGTGAGGGTGAGGGGGTTCATGAACGAACGAACCGAACCGCAGCACAAAATTGTGGGTTGTGGGGCGACAACCAACAGTGTTTAATCTTCCAAGATTCAAACACCGCTCTGCTGTCTTCCCTATAAACTACACAACTGACCACCCGCTTTTCGCACCCATTTCCCTTGTCTTTCTCCCAGATCTCCATTTCCCTCCCTCCTCTCGCCCTGGTAAATCTAAAGCTCGCATCTTTCTCTTCTACTTTTGCGTTTTTACGCGTCTGTGATCATCGGGTTTGCTTTATTTTGATGATTCTTTTAGTTCGCATTTCTTGAGGCCCAATTCTCCGACTTTGCTTGTTAATTTGTGGGTTTCTCTGTTTTTTGTTGGGTTTGATCTGAGTTGGGGTTTGATTGTTCTTGTTGAGTTTCGCGTTTTCTGGGTTTAGATTCGTGGATCTTCAGTTGCCTTTTATTGTGGGTTGTGTTTTGGTTGGAATTATAGGCCATTTGCATGTTTAATGCCTTCTTTTCTTTTGAATACTGGAATGGTGTTTGAATGTATGCTGCTTGTTTTGTTAATTGTAAAATGAGGACTAGAGTTTTTGTTTTAAGATTTGATTTTGATGGAATTTGAAGTTAGTAATGGGGTTGTGATTAAGGAATCAAGTTCAGGGTGTGTTGTATGATGACAGAATTGCTTGTTATATGATGATAATGGAATCAGATCTATCATGTCTGCCTAAGAATAGTGATGCCGTAGTCTTGTTAATGTGACAAGTTCAGTTATATCTTTTCGTCTGGGGCGTCCATAGAACATAATTGTGTTTATTTAAGTGATTCTGGATAAATTAGTGCTCCCGTTGACACATTTTCTCGTGCCAGTAAGATGCTAGATCTGGACGTGTTAGTCCTTGAATTGTCCGATAGTTCATGTTCTTGGTTGCTTTAAGTCTTTAACTCTCTGGATCTAATGGCATTTGCTTCTTATTGCGTTTGGTTCTACATTTTTATATTGTGTGAAGAAGAAGAATTGATAAAGTTTATTTGCGATTGTATAATTGCTTTGGTTCTCTCTGGGTAGCATTGTGATATTGAGTCTGTGTATGCAGATTATTCGTCGAGCTAGTTTTTGCCATTCATGGGGACTGTTATTGATTCTGCAAACAAGGTACCTTTATTTCCAGTCATTACTATAGGCATTGGTGGAGGTTTGAATTTGGAAACTTTCTCGTGCATTTTTCTGGGTTGGTGACAAATACTTGGAATTTGCAAATGTGTCCTAAATTTGCTGAAGTTCGTCTTTCTGATGCACAATCGAAAATGTTTAGAAGCAGGGATGAGTTTTATGTTATATATCTGGAATATTGGTTGATAAATAAGTTTCGATTTCAGGGAGCAAATGGAAGCATCCCCACTGACAAAAAGGTTAAGGTTGTGTTTGTCCTAGGTGAGTACGTGAATGTTAACATAAGCCATCCATCATCAAATAAGTGTATTCCGAACTTATTAATTTCCTATTTGGAAAATCTTATGATTTGGATTACGGTTTGTGAATAATCAATGCATTAACTCCCAAATTTTAGTAATTTCCACTCTTTTACTTGGCAGGTGGCCCGGGAAGTGGTAAGGGCACACAGTGTGCAAAAATTGTTGAAAACTTCGGGTACACCCATCTAAGTGCTGGGGATCTCCTTCGAGCAGAGATCAAGTCTGGTTCTGAAAATGGGTACTGTTCCATTGTACCAATCCCTCTCGGTATCTGATTTGTCACCCAAGATTCAGATTTTTAATACGGAGTAATTGTTTAATTTATAGAGTAATTTGACCTCCATACTTCCTGTTCTTGATGTGATCAAATGACGTAAATGATTGTTTGAGTCTTTGAATTCAAGAATTAAGTAAAATAAACAATTTAGGGTCCATAAAACAATGGATTCTTATGGTGATTCACTATTACATAGTCTGCATTTTGTTTCTTCAATAGCTTCTTATTTCACGATTCTAAATAATTCTTCTCCTTGCATGTATAGGACAATGATTCAAAACATGATCAAAGAGGGAAAAATTGTGCCTTCTGAAGTAACAATTGCTCTCCTCCAACGTGCAATACAAGAACATGAGAACGACAAGTTTCTTATTGATGGCTTCCCTCGCAACGAGGAAAACCGTGAAGCTTTTGAGCGTGTTGTAAGTCTAGTAAAGGATAAGTTGCAATGGTGTTACCTAGCAGCTCAAGCATTTTATTTATTTATTTATTTTGTCAGACCATGAGGTGTCCTGAGCAGACCCTAATTGTTGGAGGCACCTTTAAGCCCGTACCATACCCAGACTACTCCCCATTTGCACCGGCCCGGCCCAATTAAGGGGCAAAGTGCTGGCCAGATTGATTTTTCCATACGAGAGGAGGCTCGAACTCCCGACCTCTCTTAAGGGATGAGGGTGCACGGCCACTCACGCCAACCAAGCTGGTTGCTCAAGCATTTTTATTATGTAAACGAAAATAATATTCGTTATTTTACAGACTGGAATTCTGCCCGAATTTGTCCTCTTCTTTGAATGTCCTGAAGAAGAGATGGAGAAGCGTCTTTTGGGTCGGAATCAGGTTTGATATATAGTTTGCAAGTTTCTGATCTTTGTTTGGTGTGTTTTTGCCTCCTTTCAATTCTCTTGATTCGTGATATTTCTATTTTCTTGCACCAAGGGAAGAGAAGATGACAACATAGAAACAATAAGGAAGCGATTTAATGTTTACATGGAATCTAGCCTCCCTGTTATTGAATATTACAAGTCAAAGGGAAAGGTTCAAAAGGTAACATCTTTCACTTTTGACGTAAAGCTTACCCCTTCCTTGAAGGAATAGCAAAGAAAAAACATTCTATTCGACAGCTAACACCATGTGCTGCCTTCAGATCGATGCTGCCAAGCCTGCTGATGAAGTTTTTGAAGCGGTTAAAGCTTTGTTCACACCATCAGATGCAAAGGTAAAGCATTGCTATCGTTGGATCTGAGAAAACATTCATGATAGCATCAATATTGATATGAACTTAGGCCCTAACTACGCCACAAAAGCTAGCTCATGAGTGTAGGTTTGACCCAAGCCTTATATATTAGCCCAGATTCTCATCAGTAACCGATCTAGGACTCATTATCCCCGCCCCCTTAAGATTGCAGGTCCTAATGTAAAACTATCAAGCCAATGATTACCCATTTTGGAATTCACGTGTATCTTCCCCTTGCAGGTTTAGGTTCTGCAGCGTTTTTCTTTGTCGGAGCTGACAGGTTTACTGTATATTACAGGTTGCTGGAGCTTGAGGAATGTAAGGCGAGATGCCAGATTTCTTGTTGTTGCAGGGAGTTGGTTTGTGTTGTGTATCTGTGATAGAGATGATTATATACAGATGGTTACAATATTCTTTTTTAGTTAAAACCATATAATATATGTTGAAGTTGAGTGAGGTTATTGCCTCTTTGTTGCCATTAGTTATATGGATGAATGGATGAACTGTGAGAAATAATGTACTGTATGATTACATTGAGAATTGAGAATTTTGTGTTTGGCCTCTTCAACATCACCTATAATGTATCCTACTTCCTTCAGCCTCAAGTATAGTTTAATTGGTCATTTAATTAATTCAAAATAAGTTTGAGAAGCTTTAATTTGTTTTGCTAATAACCCTGGTGGTAGAGTTTAAACCCTACCTACCAATGATTATAAGTTGAGTAGTTTTGTTTTGCTAGCTAGTAGTCGTAGGTGCAGGGTTCGCCTTCCAAGTTCCAACTTCCAAGGGCGAAGTGGCGTTAAGCATCCCAGCGATATGAAAAGAGAGGTCGTGATGATATCATCTACGTCTGTGCTGCTCCTCGTGGAGTAGATCTTGCATCCAACCAAGTCTTTGATCAGGGAACGGGAGAATTCCCACTACCGCTGGCAGGCTAGCCGGGCCGTGAGTGCGGTGGGAACGGGCTTTCCAAAAAGCCAGCTCGGGCCGGGGTCAGCATAGAATGAAGGAGACGGCCCTAATGTTGTGTTGGCAAAGTCACCTTATTGGGTTTTGAGCGGATAAAAGTGGACGTGGAGATACGAGTCGGGGTGCAGCGTAACTAAGAAAGTGAGGGTGCAGGGTTCGCCTTCCAACTTCCCAGGGCATGAGTATTTGAAAAGATAGTTATAGCTTATGAGAGAAAAATTAAAAATGGATTAAGAAAACAGTGCTGAAGGGTTGACCGCTATATGTGATACTAAAAATTCAAAAGTAATGCACAAAAGGAGTGATTAAGTGGGTAAGGAGTGATTAATTGGACTACACATACATTTATGTTTATGTGTTATACATATGCTCTACATTCTCATCACTTAAGTGGACTGATTACTTTTTGATAAACTCCGAGTAAAACATTAATCCTACGTTAGTCTCTTTACTCATGACCTCATACATTGAGTTACTCTGATACCAAATCAAAAATCAAAATATGATTTTTGATCATAAACTTTAAATTTTGGTGGTTAAAAATTTGAAGTTTAATTTTGGTTAGTTGTGAGTTGTGATAAAGAATGCATGGATATAGATGGTTTTGAAAGAGTCTCATATATGGTTCTATATTATAAAGTCACATAATTACACTCATCTATCCGATAATTTTGCCGGAAGAATTCCAATAGATTTTCAAAGAAGTAACTTGGAAGACCAAGAAAGTATAGTTTACTTTGACCAACCAATTAACTATCCCTAATCCAAATTACATTTCTTCTTCTTCTTAATGACCGTATGTTTGTTTTTTTGTGCGTGTGTTATATACTACAAAGTATATCTAAGTAGTCATTTCTTAATTATATTAAGGAATGGATTTCTTGACCTTTTCTTTGAATCTTGACACGGATTTCTTCCTAATAATTAATGCCGCCATGCATATATAAGACTCCTCTGCCTATTCTAAATCATCATATTAATTAATTCACTAATCTTACCTTAAACAACATTACAACATCCTTATTCTCTCTTCATTTTCCCATTTTTTCAGACTAATTCTGAATCCCCATAACATCTATTCAAGAATTGTTGGAAAAGGTAAACCGTGAATCATCAGAATAATCTCTCAGTTAGTTATTGTCGTTGATTCTGCACATAAGAGATTCATTTTCACACTTTTGCTAACTTGAATATCCATCTTTTTTCTAGTCTAAAGCAATGGAATTCCAACTCGAGTTGATAGCCGCCTCCGCCGGCACCGCCGCCTGTCTGGTTTTCTTGTGGCTCCGCCGTGATGACGGCCGCCACGACGAGGAAGACCCAACGGCGTTCATCTTCAGCGCCGATGATGACAGTGATGGAGAAAAACGGCCTTACTGCGCCGTCTGTCTGAACAACATCTCCGGCGGCGAGAGGTGCCGGAAGTTGACGGAGTGCCGGCATTGTTTCCACGTGGACTGCGTCGATGCGTGGCTTCAGAGCCACTCTACCTGCCCGCTGTGCAGAACCCAAGTCTCCGGTCATGTTTTCCGGCGTGAATATGAACGTGGGGTGTTGGATTTCTTTGTTTCGTGGTCGGAGATCATCCTGGACAAGATTTGCAACCCTCTGAACCAGGAGCTTAGCTCAATGTTGTGTGAGGGGATGCATGGTAGTCGGTTATGATTTCATTTCATTTTATTTATTTTTAATTATGCCATGATTTATTGGTTTAATTTATGTACTTTTACATTACAAAAATGTCACAATATATATATTTTTTCTTTCCCTCTATTTTAAAGTTGTTTTAATCCAAATGGAGGACGAATAAGATTATTCCACATTTATTACTTGAAATATTGTTCTCTCACATGATCATAATTTTGTGTGTACCCCAAACACACTTTTATCACGGATTTTTAAAAATGTACTGAGCAAATTAAAGCTTTAGAGTGCATATAGTCGTGCACTCAAGTTGAATGCATCGTAACATATTAGTGAATGTATAGTGAAACTTTGGAAATGCACTGGGCAAAGTTTTAGGGTACTTATGATTTGTAAAAGTACATTCGAGTTGGATACACCAAAACATACATATCAGCAAATGCATGTGAAATTTTGCCTAATTAATACACTTTTAAAGTTTGTAATATTTATCATATTGCCACCACAATTTTATTTTCAATCACTTATATTGATCATCACAAATGGACATAATTAAGTGATTATTCTGCATTTTTAATTTACTGGAAGTATTGTTTTCGCTTGAACTTATCTAAATTAAAAAAATTCTAAATTCCATACAATAACCTCACATCTTCTAAGCTAAACACAAGAATATAATATTACAATATTCACACATTCATGATGTTATATATGTGAGATAATTAACTTAAACCAAACATCTCTAAGTAATTAAAGGGTTAATTTCACATTTTTGTTCATGTATTTTTATAAATGTTAAGAGTCTCACATTAATAAAATAAAAGAGAACATATGAGTTTATAAGGCCATGAGTTAAACTAGTTAACTAATTGATTGAATTCAATCTTTTAGTGTGATTTGATTCATGTACATTATAACATAATTGAATGATTCTTGTCAAATCTTAGTTTAGAACAATGTAAAATAAAATAATAATTATCTATTTCATTTTTTTTTTGCAATATCCAATAATGCCGTTACAAAAGTCCAGCGTTGAGAGAAGTGTTTTCTTACTTTAGAATTACAAATAATTTAAATCTATTCTCCTTTGACTGCGTGCTTTCTGGTTTTGTAATTTGTAGCTTTTTGACTTTTTTCTCTTGGAATTTTCCTGCCATTTTATGATTATGATATATTTTCCAATACAATTTCATTAATTACACATTTATAGTAACGAGTGGTAATGTAACCATGGTTGTATTAGGCGCTAGACGTTAGTTGGTGCAGTAGAGTAGCGTATAGCGCATTAGCGCTTAAACAGTTTAGGCGGCGACATTCGGCTAAATTACGCGCTAGGTGGGCCGGTCACCTAGGCGGACACCTATGGGGGAAATCGCCATGACTTACGGACACCTGGACCGATTTTTACAACGGTGAATGTAACGTAACTAACAATGGAGATAAGACTTTTTAGTAATTTTTTATTTGCAGAAAAGGCCACAATTGTTCGGTATTTGAAGGTATATTTTAAATGAATGTCTTATGATTTTAGTGGCCAAAAACATCTCTCACAACCAGTCAAATTTAAAACTTTGTGCTTACAAAGTCAATTATTTGACCAATTCAACTAATCAATGACGAGTCAGCCTGTCTATTCGCCACCTTTAGGTTTGGGGAAGACACTTGAAGAGATTGATTTGGCTTGGAGAATTCTTATAATTTTCCAAAGAATTAATTAGAAAGATCAAGAAATTAATTAAGGAGTATAGTTTACTATGACCAAGGAATTAATTTAACTATCCTTAATCCAAATTACATTTCTTAATGACCATATGTTTGTTTTCTTTGGTGTACGTACACTACTCAACTACCAACTATATCAAACTACTCATTTCTTAATTATATTAAGAAATGATTTTTTAATTTCAAATTTTAAATTTTTTTTCTTTGAATCTTGACATGGATTTTTTTCATATATAATTAACGTTGGCATGCATATATAAGATTCCATATCTTCCTACTCTTAACACATCCATCCATATGGATTTTCAGCCGGAGTTGATAGCCTTGGCCTTGGCCGCCGGCGTCCTGGTATTCTTGTGGCTCCGCCGTGATAACCACCGCGATGACGACGACGACGACGGCCCAAATGCGTTCACCTTCAGCGCTGACGACGACAGTACCGACGAAGAGAAGCGGCCTTTCTGCGCCGTTTGTCTGAACGGCATCTGCGGCGGCGAGAGGTGCCGGAAGTTGAGCGAGTGTGAACATTGTTTCCACGTGGACTGCGTTGATGCGTGGCTGCAGAACCACTCCACGTGCCCGCTTTGCAGGGCCCAAGTCTCCGATGGCGTTTTCCGGCGAGAGTGTGAGGGTGGGGTTTTGGATTTGTTTGTTTGGTGGTCGGAGATGGTGTTGGAGAAGATTTGCAGCCCTCTGAATGAGGAGCTTAGCTCAATGGTGCGTGAGAACATGATGTATGTCAGGCAATTGTGATTCTTTTCCTTATCTCCGTTGTCTTGTTGGGTCGGAGTGTGGGGGCTCTTGAACGAAAAATTTCGTTCTTTAAGAACAAGTTGTGATTTTTCATTTTCTTTTCAATTAAGCAACATGCCATTATTTCTTGATTTAATTAGTGGAGAATGGGTGAAATTAGCCCCTTGAAGCTAAAATCATACACTGTGTTGAAATACGATATGATTAATCCATTGAATTAAACCTCTGAATTTACTTTGATTCGATTTAAATTATTTAAAGGTGAATATCATCCAAAACTTTATCTCAAAATGACCATTGTACATGTCATTTTCAGCTATTGGGATAAGGGTGTCCCAACTATAATGAATGTGTTATTAAGCCATAAAAAAATATTTTAACATCATTGATATGATTAATTCCCAGATTTATGAGCGGGATTGGATCTTTTTGGTTCAACTATTCTTCACTCGGGTTTTATGGGTTACGTAGATTCAGACTGGAAGCTAAGTTAGTTCAGTCGGATAGGTCTTGGGTAGTTGAGAAAGTAAAAGTCTCATCCTCTAGGCAATAAATGACCCTTATATAGGCAAGTCTTGAGACACATGTCAAGGTTCTGGCATGTTCTACACGTAGAGGATGTGGGGTTCATGGCTGGTGTCAAATGCCTTAAAAGAAGAATATAAAGGGTGATGGGACGTGATTTGACTATTCCCCGGACAAGAATCGATCATAATGGATCGACAAGGCCGAATATTTATTATCTCAACCTCGAGAACTAACTTCCTGGTCATATGTGACCAGGTGATCGGAAAACGCTTCGGAGAGTCCCAGTACGTGTTGTTCAGCTCCGATCGGTTTCGGTTGGTTTATCTCACGTATGTTCGTTCGTGCACGTATAAGCCCTATCAATCATAAATAACCTTGTTGTCACTATTAATGAGTTTGAGGTTCTAATTCACTCAATATTGAGTGATAATATAATATAATGTATGAGTCAAATTTAAAATTTCATTTAAATTCCAAGGATCTTGTGATCTAGTGACATAAGTTACTCTCCTATACGGGAGAAAGCACTATTGACTTTTTTGCTTTCCAAAAGTAGGCATAGTCTGTATTGTAACAGAGTCAGTAGTACTCAAAAAAATAAAGAAAGTAGTGCACACAAACTCTTTTTATTTAGATGATAATTTATTGAGTTGGTACAATTAACAACACATTAATATATCTCCACATGCACAAAGGATGGAGTAAGAGAGGAATGCAATAGAGAAATACAACATAAGCTTGCTAGTAAGTAGCTTAGATGGATATATATAGTGATTATTATTATTATTATAATAAATTTAGTTAAAACTTGACAACGAAGCAATCAAAGTCCAGCATCATTGATGAGGCGGAAACCATGGCGGACGGCGGCTTCCCAGACTTTGTCGGTGTCCAACATCGTCTCTCCACACTCGTGCACATTCCATCCCTCTAAAGCGTGCAGGATTCCGGCCACCCGTGCCGCGCTCATCGCCTTCCGAGGCAGCCAATTCTGCGCACACATCCGGGGATTATAACCCGAGTTCTGTAAAATCTTGTTAATCAAATCAAAAAAGATAAAATGGGATATGAGGGGAGTATTATGATAAATACCTCACAAGAGTGCAGGTTTTGGAAGGAAGGCGGTGCCAACATTGCCGGCGGGTGACGGTAGAAACAGTCACGGCGGAATTTGTTTGGGGGGAATTCAGACAAGGGAATAAACATTGTCCCTTTTGTTGCCTTTTTTTGTTCTTCTTTCCTTAATCCTTCTCCGACCAACCATATCTGTCATTGTTTAACGTTTGAGTTTTTTAGGTCATCGATAATCAAATTTCAGGACAAGTGACCTATCTAACCCTTCATTCCTAGGCCGGGACCGTAGATCGGAAAGCACCTTCAATTCTAACTAATCCCATCCATCCAAAAGAGAAGGAAAAATGACAATTTTATTCTTTAAGGCAAGGTATTGGCTGGTGATTGAACATTAGGTCGGAGAGATTAAATGTGACAACAATTTAAAATTCGTGAGACAAAAAGTGGAAAAAACACTTTAATATTTTAACCATCAAATTAATTATACTAATCGCCATATTTATTTAAGAACGTTGTTATTGTTTAATTACCTTCTGGGTGAAGCTCCTTGACATCACAAGGTTATCTTTTGAATTAGTGGCAAGCATAAGCTTCTCGTAGTCATCTTCACACGAGGTAACAACCTGGAAACATTAACATACATAATCAATTAAAAGACTAATATAATTTATTATTTAATGATTTTAATTACTATTTTTAAAGTATTTGATTAGTTACCTTGATGCCTCTTTGGGTTAATGCAGAAGCAATGGAGATGGAGACTTTATTGAGGTTGGCTCTAAGGAGAACCTCTGTGGTACCCCTTGGAATTGTGTTCATCACTATTGCAGCTGCCAAGCTACTTCCATCCACCAATCTCATTTTCGTTTTCGGGTACTTTTGGACGTAAACCTCTCCGTTCATATTTAGTTCCTCACTCTGAAACAAACACTTAATATGGTTCATCCGCAATTTATATCATCGGCAACTGTTGTACAACAGTTACGTAAAGTCCTTTACAACAGTAACAGATGTGCAGTTCTAGCTGTACAGTTGGTTAAGTGTTAATTAGTAATTAACTTGCCTGGTTGCAAAGACCCAAGCTTAAGACCTTGACACCTTTTGCTTCAGCATCTAGTATGGCCTCTTCAATCAAGCCATTGATGGCTCGTGATTGTCGTTTAAGCAAGTACTAAAGATAAACAACGTAACTTCAATTCACTCGAACTTTAATTTAATTCAAAAGAGACAAATTATTAGAAAACGTACGTACTTGGACTTTGCACTTGGGTATAACCCAAGATTGTGACTTGACCTTTCCCATAATGTTTCTCTCCGAGATGAAAGTTTGAGCAAAGATGGAGTTTATGATGATAGTCATAGGCCACATCAACCAAATAATGTACCATTTCTGGTTTTGTGGCATGGAGGCCCAAGAGGAAACCCCAAGCCTCAAATAGTACACAGATTCTGGGGTGATCAAATGTGTAAGATGCACCACATCTGGAGACTCTTCTTCTCTCTTGAGAGATGTTTCATACAACGTGTCACTCGACTTGTCCACTGTCCCATAAATGTAGTCGTAGAATGGCATAAAAAGTGAATAATTTGTCCGAAATTGAGTGTGGTGTAATGAATGAAACCTGTTAATCCAAGAATGCTGGTAAAGATAAAGTGATAAGATTCGAATTTAAATTTAATTGCGGGAATATAGTGGACTTACGAGGGTGTGTACATAAGGTATTTGAGAGGGGGGAAGATTGAGAAGAGGCACTTGGGGAAGAACTCGAAGTTGCAATGTCCCAAGTTGTCCATAACATCTATGTATGTGATGTAACCAAAAAGGCTAACGTTGGAGGCAGTCCCAGTGGTCAATGTTGTTACCACTGGAATCATGAACAGCGAGAAATACGCAAGGATTTCTCCGAAAGGATGAATCACAGCTGCCAAGAATGTATAAATCAAATAAATAATATAAATATTTTTTTTTTCTTTTTTTTTTTTTGTGATTAAGAAAACACAGACCGGAAAATCTTGCCTTGTAACTCCAATTGTTAAAGGATTACAAAGTTAAACTAACAGGTAAATCAGCACAGGTTATATATTCATATATAGTTGGCCAGCTAATTAAGCAGTTCAAATTAAGAAGATTAATAGGGCAGTATGAATTAAATTTGTAACATTATAGTTACCAAGTTAAAGACAACTTAATTGGCATTATATTACTTCATAAATAAATTGTTGAGAGTTGATATTTGGATTAAATTAAAGTTGACGGTCGAAATAATATTTACAGGTAATGGGCTCGGTGACGATGGAGGAGTGGTGGTGGGAGTGGTAGCGGGAGTAGAGATAGTGGTGGTGCAACGCCCTGTGAAGCCAATAGTAAAGAAACTCCACCGGGCCGGCGTGTATGGCCACCGTCATCACCACGCCGTCCGTCCGCCACGCCGGCAGCCGGGAAGCCACGCCGGTGACGTTGAGCACATAATATAACAGCCCGTTCAACAATATCTGATCATCCCTGAAAAAAAAAAAATAATAAAAACCAAACACCACAGCACACGCCGTTCATATCAGATGGAGATTAAGGTTTTATGTCTACGAGATAAGAACATATATGCATGGTTTTGTTCCGGCGGGCATTACCAGTTGCTTTCGCGATCAACCTGCTCAAACTCGATGGGTTTATCGACGATCCGGCTCTTCCCCTTCGCCGTCCGGTGACGGGAGTAGCTGATCCATAGCTGGTTGTGAAGCATCCGGAAGAGGAGGGAAGGGAAAATCAAGAAATTTGTGTAGTCCCTTTCGCTTTCCTCGCTCGTAACAAAACAGTACACACTGTGAACCACCCATGGTGCCAGAAGCACATACTTTTACCCATAAAAAAAATATCAAAAATATTAGGGAACAATAATATATGCATGCATGCGTGCATGAAGCATTTGAGATTTAAATACATTTTTTTAGTGACCAAAAATATTTGTTGACACTACTCTATTATGTGCACTTTGTGTACAGTGGTTATATCGTATGTGCACCGCGGTAAAAAACAGCGTCGTTTCTTTAATTGATTCGTCGTTATCGTTAACAGAATTCGCATATTTAGTGTATTAAACACCAACTAACACTACAGTACATCTAAACCGACATTGTCTCACATATTATTTTTATATTATCAAATGAAACTGCAGTTATATCAAAATGATACTGTAGTTGTGATGAAATGAAACTGCAGTGTATATAAAATAAAACTGAATAATATTTCGCATATTTGAATGTATTTTGTACAATGAAGCTGTAATTATATCAAAATAATCATGTAGTTGTGTTTTAATAAAACTATAGTGTATATAAAATTAAATTAAATAACATTTTCACATATTTGAGTCTATAAATATCGAATGAAACTGTAGTTATATCGAAATGAAACTGTAGTTGTGTTGAACTGAAACTACAGCGTATACAAAATGAAACTGAATAACAGAGTTACTTTTGGGGAAAGGGTGCGAAACGGCAGAAAACAAATGCCGTTTATTTTCATTTAACAAAACGACGTCGTTTTGATGCGCGGTGCATAATCGATTATACACCGTGGTGCACGATATAATTTGCCCTTTGTATAAAGGCCAACACTTTGCCCCTTAATTGGGTCGGTCCGGTGCGAATGACAATTAGTTTGAGTATGGTATGAATTTAAAGGTGCATCATACAGTTAGCACCTGCTCAAGACACCTCTGATAAAAATAAAAAATAAAAAATAAAAAATAAAACTTTATGTAAACTTTGCCTTGTGTCCCTAGCCGGTAATGGATTAGAAGGTGTGCCCTCTCTGTAAACCTACCTTGTAAAACTTTACTAACAGGTATGCAGGTTAACCTCGCCTTGTAACCTTATTAGCTTATATAGTTGACGAGTTCAAAATAAAAAAGTTAACCGGCCTTTTACTTTTATATAGTTAAATTTGTAAATTTGTGGTTTGTGTGACTAATTTGGTTGGGTTGTGACTAAATACACATATTTGTTAAAGAACAAAACGTTGGAGGGAGAAGAAACAGCGAACCTTAAAACTTCCAAGGGGTTTCCATGGCCAATCAGTGAGGAAGCCTGGAGTAGTCGCCATATGTATGTATATATTATCTCTTTTTCAGTATGATTCTGATGAGTTATACTGGTAATGGTGGAGGTATATATATATACACAGTTGAGTGGGGTGATAATTTAAAATACTTTAAAATATGTGGCCAAATGTTATTATTGAATAATACGGCTTGATTACATAACCCCAAATGTTATTATTGAATAATACGGCTTGATTACATAATATAATATATTATAAATAGGAAAAAGTGGTCAAATAGGTTATTATATTTATAGTTTTTGTGCAATTGAATTATTGAACTTAAAAAAATGTGTAATCGAAACATTAAACAAGTAAAATATGTGCAATTGGAATATTTTTATGATTTCTCTTAATGCAATTATTTGAGTTTAAAAAACATTTTGATCTTTACTCCCAACTAGTATGATAGAGGAAAAAACAACTTTTAGTACATACTATGTAAATAATATGACCAGATTTTACTGGGAAAATTTGAAAAAATGTCTGAATTGCACATATTTTGCTTGTTTGATGGTTCGATTGCACACTTTTTAAGTTCAAAGACCTAATTACATAAAATCCAAAAAAAAAAAAATGTAATGGTCTATTTAACATTTTTTCCTTATAAATATCGGATATGTAAGAAATAGTTTTTTTTTTTTTTTTTTTTTTTTTTGAATATTGTAAGAAATAATTTTGTAGCTAGATTTTGTGCGTGTTGAAGAAATGATAGATTTGGTGTCTATTCTTTCTACATTTGGATAGGGGCGACAGATTTTGATAAATCAAAGATTTGGTGTTTCTTAGGAAATACTTCTAGTAGATTTCGTGAATGGAAATATTGTATTTCTTTAGCAATTAGTTTTGTATATGTGTTGGAAGTACGGATTTGGTAATGCCAAACACGAAATTAAAATAAGCAAATATTATGTACAATTTTTAAATATTTAATAATTAATATAAAATAAAAATAATTATTTGTAATATAATTAAAATGGGTATTTTTAACTTGTAATAAAAGTAGTAATAAAGATGAGAATTGTTGTAGATAGTTATAATTGAGAATAAAAATAATGTCATAATAATTTTCATATTAAAATAGAGAAACCTTGTTAATATGATATGATATTGATGAGTCACTAAAACATACTTAACTTCTTCTTTTTTTTAGGGAAAAGGGTCAAATAGGCCCTCAAACTTTATCTGAAAAGTTAATTAGGCCCTCAAACTTTTTTAAGTTGCAATTAGGTACATAAACATGTCAATTTAGTTCATAAAGACCCAATTACCTGTTAGTGACCTGCAATACCAGGTCACTGAAATTCCGACGATTGTCGGGCAATAGAAATTAACGGAAAACGACCGCCGGAACAAAAATGGACGGAAAACATGGTCGCCATCTCCTTCAGCTCTGTAGATCACGCGCGCTGGCGAGAAGTCAATGCTCTTATCTAAACTCCTCCACTCTCTCCGCTCGAATAATAATTAAAAAGTTATGCAATTAAGTTATAGCATATGACCTTTCAAAAAAAGTTATAGCATATGAATTGTGTGTGACCTAAATTGTTGTTATATGTGAACTATTCATTTTATAAACTCTCATTGATATTTTTAAAAATAAATTTTTTCCTATATATAAGATTAATTAGATAATGAATTTTTGCATTTAAATTCTTAAAATAGAGATAAATTTTGCCTCATACATATAAATAGATCAACTTGTAATAAATTGGACATTTTAATTAAAGCAATAATATAGATTTGGGTTAGAAAATTAAAATGTGATAGCCATTCTTTTCCTAAAAGGTTGAATCTCCAAACTCAAGGGCCCTCCGATCCACATTCGCTCTGACCTGACAGAGCATGTGGAAAGATGTAAAGACAATGTATTTTTAACATACTTATAGTATGATGATATTCATATATTTTTAGGATGAAAATTCAAAAAAAAAAATTATATATATATTTATATATATCACGCATATTCCATTTTTGTTATCCGGCACAGTGCCTCTTCGGCCTCCTAGAATTTTCCTACAAACATAAAAAATATAATTCCTACTTTGTATAAAAAAGATAAAAATATCTTTGTATTTAACGACATTTCAACGATTTTGTTGACGAAAGACTAAAAATTGTCATGCTACAATAATATTAAGACAAATTGAGCATGTTTAGATAAAAAAGAATTAAAAGTAGACTGTCACTTCTAAATGTAGTACCAAAAATGAAATTAACTCTTATTATTACTAAAAGCTTAGAAAATATAACTAACTTGGTTCGCGTGAGTGGTCATGCACTCTCATCTCTTAAGAGAGGTCGGGAGTTCGATCCATTTTCGTATGGAAAAACTAATATGGCTAGCACTACGGACTTAAAGGTGCATCCTACAGTTAGGACCTGCTCAGGACACAATGTGGCTTGACTTATTTTGCAATAAGTAACAACGTAAGTTTAAATAATAAATAGTTAACGGAATTTTTTGTTATTTAAGTTTGTACATAAATAAAAATTTTAAAAGTGAAAGATGGTAACTTTAGAAATGTCTTATTATTGTAGAAAGAATAAATCAAATTATAAAAGTTATTAATTTACATTATTACACCAACATTAGATAGAAATAATTACATGCATGTACTCCATAATAATAAGAGTATTCTATCATCAAAGCGTGATGATGATCTTTAATTAAATTACGTTTTTGCTACTAACTATAACTTTTGACGTAACGGTAAGTTCTTGTTTCACACAATAATAAAAATAAATTCCTTAATTGTTATATTAATTAAACTTAGTTGAAGTTATAAGAACTTAATAACCCTGGGATATAGATTATTCGAACCTCACAATGTGATGTATTATATAGTCCTTTGTTGAAATGAAAATAAATCTTATTTTGTCCATTTTAAAAAATAAATGGATTAAGCTTAAAGCTTTAAAAAATGGTAACATTTATATAAATAAGTAAAAATTTGAATAGCTTTCAAAAAAAGTAAAAATTTGAATGCGTAAATCATTTGTATTTACCGAAAATAATATGTATTACGCTTCTTGATTAAGAAAGATGCCTATACATACAGCTTCTATGAAGTATTGATGCGTATTTAAACTATAAAACGTAGGTTTCCATGCAAGTTTATTCCAAACTGTGAAACTGATGCATGAAATTCTTTTCATATTTATAAAAATGTCACCGCTCTTTTAATGTAAAACTTTTACCAAAACGGTACTGTTTTTTTTTTTTTTTTTTTTTTTTCACAAAAACGATGTTTTTATATAAAATTGTTATGTTTTTTTCCCAGATGTTGCAAGTTTTTTTTTTTAAACAAAAAATTATACTTCCAATATTTTCTAAAATGCTTTTGTTTTTCTACCAAATGATATAATTCTAAACATTTACAAAAATGTCATAATATTTTGTTTATTCAAGTATACATCTAATCCATCCACTGTTTTGTGATGGACGAATTGAAAGATATTTTTTTATTAAATTTTTTAGTTAAAATAGCAATTTTAAGTGGTTATTTTGTAATACAGATACTAGACATACTTTCAATTTGGGTTGGATTGGGTCAAAGTCTATATATATAAATTTTTCTTTTATAATGCAATTGTGTGCGACACAGTACAAGTACAAATGATTGAAAACTCATCATTTATCTACTCCACCTTCACCCTTGTATACTTATATAGCTATCCATGCACAATTATAACTACCATAGTACCATCATTATTATATGTGTTCGTCCACTTTTTTTTTTTTTTTTTTTTTTTTTTTTTTTTTTTTTTCTTGAAAAAGCACCCATTAACTTATCACCACACACTATCTTATCTATTTCCTTTATTTATACACCAATATAATATAACCTACTTTCAACTGTCCAAAAAAAATTCGAAATTTAGAGTTTTAAACTTTTAAATGATACTCATTTTCTTGCACCGACCTATGTAGCATCCATATTCATATTTTTAAAAGATAAATATGGCATGCTATGATTTGTTTCAACTTTTATATATATATATATATATATATATATATATATATATATATATATATATATATATATATATGCACTCTGGTGCAAATGGAGCGTCCAGGTGCAAATATGCCTGATATCTGTTCACGTGTCCAGATCTAATGGATGAGAAACACTGATTTTTTAAAAAAAATGCGGTGGCATTTTTGTAAATAATTGAACATCGAAGTGCAAGTAAAATGTATTACAAGTGCATGTAAAATGTATTATAGGTGCAAGTAAAATTTGCACTGAGCATCAATACTAAGTGCACCTATAGTTATAAGAGGAAATTTTAATTTTGGTCATATGACTATAGGGGCCTTGCTATTTTAGTCCCTGATTTTTAAAAGTATCAATTTAGTACCTTAACTATGTAATTTTTGTCAATTTTAGTCACTCCGGCCAAATTGCCGGCCAAATTTCGTCAGAAACTTTTAATAGTTAAAATAATGAGGGTATTTTGATCGTTTCACGCCTCTTTTCTTTTTCTCCGGCGAGTCCATCTCTTTCTCTCCCGTTTCCGGCGTTCTTTCTCCCTCTAAAGCCTATTTTTAATATCATCAAGCCTCCATTCCCCATTGTCTTAGTTCATTGCATTCACCAGAAACGGGAGAGGAAGGGATGGACTCGCCTGGGAAGAAGAAAAGATACGTGAAATGATCAAAATATTCTCATTATTTTAACAATTAAAATTTTCCGGCAAAATTTGACTGGCAATTTAGCCGGAGTGATCAAAATTGACAAAAATTACATAGTTAAGGTACTAAATTGACACTTTTAAAAGTCAAGGGTTGAAATTAACAAGACCTCTATAGTCATATGACCAAAATTGAAATTTCCGCTAGTTATAAGTAGTTGCACAAATAGTTATAAGTAATTGCGTGCACCTAGGTGCATGAATGTTTGCGAGTGGTTTCACGGGTACTACTACCCGCTGAACTCCCTACAAGAACAAAAACGTTGCCAAACAGAACGAACTCAGATCAATAAATGTTAACAAGGCAAAATTACATGCACTTGCAGGCGAAAGTACGTGCACTTGTATGTGAAAGTAGGTCCAACCGATCAATGAATGCAGGCAAAAATTATATGCACTTTTGCAGGCGAAAGTAGGTGCATTTATATATAGGTGAAAGTAGGTGCACTCGATCAATGAATACTGACACGTGGCGCGCGCTGATTGGTTCGTATTTCACACCTGGGCGTACATTGCACCAGAACGTGACTATATATATATATATATATATATATATATATATATATATATATATATATATATATATATCGTTCGCTTTTTTTGTTTTTTTTTTTTTTTTTTTTTTTTTGGTTTAATTTCCAACAATTTTTGCAAGTTTTGATCGAAACACTTTTTTTTTTTTTTTTTGAAAGACAAAACCCAACTAGTTAATCACTATTTGACTATTGAATTGTATTTACGGTTTGTAAAAGAAATGATAAAATTAATTGTTTATTATTATCAATTAATGTGTAAAAAAAAAATATAAGTACATTTGTACAAGTGTACAACAACAACAATATATAATAAAATACTAATTCAAAGACTTCAAGTCAAAGATTGTTGGCGACAAAGATAGTTAGCCACATGAAGTTTTACAATGTCAGGAACTCAAATAATCATTAACTTAATTAAGTACCTTTATTAATACATGTATTTTTTTTAATCGAGGGTGTGCATTTTGGATAAACCGTAACTCACTTCACTGTAATAACTCATAATTATACTAGAGAGCTAAACTACATTAAGAAAATCATGATATTTTAGTACAAGAATCATGTTTCATCCATTCAATTAACCATTTTAGACTTAATATATACAAATATTTTTCTATTATCACCGGACTAGCAATATATATTCGTGTCTGATCTCGTGACCATAACTGTTTTGTTTGATATTTTTATTGTTAAACTTCTTTTCTATTGAGCCCAAGATCGACCTTGTAGTAAAGTGATACAGATTTTTTACTTAAGGTTAAAATGTCAAATATTCTTCATTCTTGTATAAAAAAGTTTCTTTTCTTTTTTTTTTTTGAGAAAAAAAAAATTTCTTTTATGTATTGAAAAAATTAATTGTTATGTGATTACAAATTAGGCTTATTATGTATAGTGAACGGAGATAAATAATTTTTAATTTTTTTTTTATATATACTTCAAGAGATCCATTTTGATTTTCGCTTGAAGAGTTACAAAAATTTTTCTAATTAGAAAGACCAAGAAATTGGGGAGTATAGCAAGTTTACTATGTGACCAAGGAATTACCTATTAATTAACTATATATCCTTAATCCAAATTACATTTCTTAGACCGACCATATGTTTGTTTTCTTTGTGTACATTATTTTACTACCAACTATATCTTACTACGTAGTCATTTCTCTTAATTACATTAATGAATGGATTTTTTGGAATTTTCTTTGAAACTTAAAGTGGATTTTTTCATAATTAATGTTGGCGTGCATATATAAGACTCCTCTACCTATTCTAAAACATCAAATTAACTGCCTTAAACAACAATACAACGTAACATCCTTAGCTTAATCTTTCTTCTCCATCTATATATGTGAGAACATGATGTATATATGTTAGTCAATATATTTGTGACTTCATTATGACTAAAATGAACATGACCAAAGCGGAAGAATCTATGTAAATATATAGAAACTCAGTTGAACACAAAGGCTAGTGAATCATTGTTCCTATTTCCCAAGCTCTCATGTGACCAACTGAGCTGCTCATGCGTCATAATTTTTTATTTATAAATTTATAATGTATCACAACCATTTTTAGTAACTTATTGTAATTGGTACCACTAATTAACAACAACACACAAGATTGATATCAATATTTTCATGCTTAAAAGCCCTCCACAAGAGGAATAATAATGTCCACGTACACGATAGATCACGCATATATATTATAAAACCAAAGTTCTTTAACACAGTCTGCAGCCAGCAGAGAAACACAACATCATCAGCTAGCTTAGCTAGTAAGTAGAGCTTAGGTAGTAGTGGATATAGATTTGAAAAAATTAAGGTAGTAAAACGTTGCAACCAATAACGGCTGTGATTTCTCATCATCAATTTGGCAATGGCAGTGGTCGGAAACCATGGCTGAGGGCAGCTTCCCAAACCTTGTCAATGTCACACATCTTCTCCCCACACTCGTGCACGTTCCACCCCTCTAAAGCGTGCACGATCCCGCTCACCCGCGCGGCGCTCATCGCCCTCCTAGGTAGCCAATTCTGCCCACACATAATCAAGTCTCGTTAACCGAATCAAAAATACAAAATAGGATTAAAAATGGTATTATAAAATCTCAATAATCGAATTAGAAACATAAAGTAGGGTAAAAACAATGTCATAACTCATAAATTCTCGTTAGCCGAACCAGAAATGTAAAATGAGGTGAAAGGGCACTGCTGGAAATTATAGAATTTCCGACCACTAAAAGTGATCTTATATTAGTCGAAAGCAAAAAGTGTTCGGAAATAGCAACAAAGGTTTTTCCGGATACCAAAAGTGGTCGGAACAAGATTTTCGACTTGATTTGATCATTTTCAGGTGGTCGAAATTTTTATAATTTTCAGCGGTGGGTACCGTAAAGTCTCATTAACTGAATCAGAAATGTAAAGTGGGGTGAAAAGAGTATCATAAAGTCTCGTTAATCGAACAAGAAATGTAAAATGGAGTGAAAAGGTATGGTAAATACCTCACAGGCGTGCAGGTTGTGGAGGGAAGGCGGTGCCAGCATCGCCGGCGGGTGGTGGTAGGAGCAGTCACGGCGGTGTTTCTTGGGAGGGATTTGAGACATGGGAATGAACAATGTTCCTTTTGTCGCTTTCATTTGTTCTTCTTTCGTTAATCCTTCTCCGACCAACCAAACCTGTCCTTGTTTAATGTTTCCATCATTAGTTAAACCGATTAACACTAATTAATAATAAACTAATTACCATATCTAATTATTGCTTAATTACCTTCTGGGTGAAACTCCTTGACAGCACAAAGTTACCTTTTGAGTTAGTGGCAAGCTTAAGCTTCTCGTAGTCATCTTCACACGAGGTAACAACCTGGAAACGTTAACATAACCAAATCAAATGAGTAATTTAGTTATTTAAGGATTTTAATTAGGATATATTTTAAGGTATTTGATTATATTATTGATTAATTACCTTGATGCCTCTTTGGGTTAATGCAGAGGCAATGGAGATGGAGACTTTGTTGAGGTTGGCTCTAAGGAGAACCTCAGTGGTTCCCTTTGGAATTGTGTTGGCCACTATTATTGCAACCGCCAAGCTACTTCCATCCACCAATTTTATTTTCATTTTTGGGTATTTCTGGATGTAAAACTCCCCGTTTCTATTTAGTTCCTCACTCTGAAACAAATGATATTATGATTAGTCTGATCAAAAGGTCTATAATCAAGTGCGAACTGACCTTAACATACAAAACCACGAATTCCTGAAGAATTACACCACACTGTTTACATAATTAGACATACAGCAAGGTCATCTAGGCATGTCTGGGAGCCGTAACAGTGCAATCATATAGTAGAGATTATGCAATCTTTATTAAAAATTTGTTGGCTAAGGTTGGTTCGCACCTGATTATGATTATGAAGTTGGTTGGTTTAGTGTTAAATAATTAACTTAATTACCTGGTTGAGAAGACCCAAGCTTAAAACCTTGACACCTTTACCTTCAGCCTCTATTATGGCCTCTTCAATCAGGCTATTGATGGCTTGTGATTGCCATTCCAGCAGGTACTAAAGATCGATAAACACATAATAACGATAAACATAAACTAGAATTGAAGAAAATAATCAAAAACAAAAACAACCCAGAAACGTTACTCATCATACCTGAACCTTGTACCTGGGTATAACCCAAGATTGTAACTTGATTTTTTCCAAAATGTTCCTGTCCAAGATGAAAGTTTGGCCATAGATGCAGTTGATGATCATGGTCCATAATGTGACAGGCCACATCAACCAAACGTACCAATTATGGCTTTGTGGCACTGCGGCCCAAGTCGAGAACCCAAGCCTTATAGAGTATACAGACTCTGGGGTGGTCAAATGTGTGAGATGCACCACATCTGGAGACTCTTCTCCTCTCTTTAGAGATGTTTCATACAACGTGTCAGTCGACTTGTCCATTGTCCCATAAATATAGTCATAAAACGGCATAAAAAGTGAATAATTGGTCCGAAACTGAGTGTGATGTAATGAATGGTACCTATCCATACAACAACCATATTAGCCCATCACTTTTGACAAAGGTAGATAGAGTTGCACAATGGGCAAAAAGACTAAAGAAAAAAAGAAAAAATTATACCAAAATGGTATAGATGAATAGTATTGCAGAATAATTTCACTATTCGTCTACACTATTTCGGTGTCACCTTTCGTGGCGTTTTGGTGTCTTAATTGGAGATGGTTTGATAGATATAGGGGGACTTACGATGGGGTATACATCAAATATTTGAGAGGAGGGAAGATGGAGAAGAGCCATTTAGGTATGAACTCGAAGTTGCAGTGTCCCATGTTGTTCATAAGATCGATGTAAGTAACGTAGCCAAGAAGGCTGCTGTTGGAGGCAGTTCCGGTGAACAACGTTGTCAGCACTGGGATCGCGAACAACAAGAAATACGCAATGTGTTCTCCGAACGGATGAATCACGGCTGTCGGGAATATTATATATAAATCAAAAAAATGATTAAAAATAAGATTAGATTCCGATCTCCATAAATATAATATTCCAAATCATGGTAACTTAGGTAAGCAAGAACTTGGAATTTCTTGTCCCCACAAATCATCGTGACTTAGCTGTTCATTAATTGAGATAATCAGTATCGGGTGTCACAAGGAGTCAGCCCACAGGAGGATTAAACTCTTATACTGGATAATGAGTGTCGGTTGTCACAAGGAGTCACCTCATAGGAGGATTAAACTCTTATACTGTGGCTCAGTTCAGTTGTCTTTTAAATGAGAGGATCGTGTCAAATAAGAAGTTAAAACTCCTACACATAAACTGTCAGAACTCGATATTGCGTTCTGGTCTAAAATGGAGAGAGAGAGATGAAAGGATGACGTTACAGGTGATGGGCTCGGTGACGATGGAGGAGTGGTGGTGGGAGTGGTAGCGGGAGTAGAGAAAGTGGTGGTGCAACGCCCTGTGCAGCCAATAGTAGATGAACTCCACCGGGCCGACGTGTATGGCCACCGTCATCAACACGCCGTCCGTCCGCCACGCCGGCAGCCGCGACCCCTTCGCCAGTACAGTGTTGAACAAATAAAACAACAGCCCGTTCAACACCACCTGATCATCCCTGCACCCAAACACCTCTCAATCAGATCAAGATTAATCCTTCTTATATATTCTAGCTCCACGAGAAAAAGAAAAAGACGGCCATTAATTACCAGTTACTTTCCCGATCAACCTGCTCAAACTCGATGGGTTTATCGACGATCCGGTTCTTCCCATTCGCCGTCCGGTGCCGGGAATAGCTGATCCACAGCTGATTATGCAACATCCGGGAGAGGAGGAAAGGGAGAATCAAGAAATTTGTGTAATCCCTTTCGCTCTCCTCACTCGTAACAAAACTATACAGGCTGTGCGCCACCCATGGCGACAGAACAACATACTTTTACCCAGAAAACAAAATGTTAGAGCGAGAAAATGCATGCATGATATACGATATATGGAATCGAAGAAGAAAGAGCGAGTAACCTTAAAGTTTCCGAGGGGTTTCCATGGCCAATCAGTGAGGAAGCCGGGAGTGGTGGCCATATTGTGTGTGTTTTTGTGTGATTACGAGAAATGGTTGGGGGGTTAGAGCATAGATTTATAGGAGACGTTGGAGAAATATTGGTAGCTAGGGATCATGGACTTGGTGCTTCCTGAGAAATCGTTCTGTAGATCTCGTGCATTGTCGTTATATTAACAGAAATTTCATAATAATAATAATAATAATAATAATAATAATAATAATAATAATAATAATAATAATAATAATAATAATGTGTATTTTTAGATCAAATAAAATTTGAAAATTTATGCCTAAAATTAGGAGGAAGTGGTAATTCTGTAAATAAGCAAATTTTGAATGAATAAAGGGAAACTAAATTTTTTTTATCCCTCTCTATCTACCATTTTCACTTTTTGTCCCTTAATTGTTTGCAAAATGATTTATTTTATTTCCTAATTGTCTACAAAGTATGAATTATTGTTTTTAAAACTTTTTTTTTTTTTTGAATGCTATTGGCATTGTAGTATCTGTTCACAACCTACTGAAACAATTAGAACCAACCAATAATGCCCTCAGAGGTTCGAACTTACAACCTTTTAAATAAAAATTCAACCTAAGTACCATTAGACTACATAGTTTTAATGTTTTTAAAACTTAATTAATTCTAATAGAACTTAAATTTTTTTTAAAATTATTAGTTCGAAGATAATTAAGGGACAACAGGGCTCTGTTTGGCCGAGCTTATAGTTTATTTAATGTTTTAAAAAATAAGCTAGTAGCTTTAAAAATTTATGACATCTTTTACCCATCCCAATTAAACCCCACCCGATTGTTACAAAATGAGCCTCATGAGGTTATTTATACTTATTCCACCTCATCAATGAATGGTGGAGATCTACTTGATCGTATGACTATGAGTTCTATAAGATTCTATAAATCTCTACTCTTCTTTTATATATATACTTGCTAAAATGTCATAGTTTAGTGTGGAGACTCAAATTGATGTTATTATGGCCACATTTGCACTACATAATTATATTCGGAAGAATTCACAATATGACATGATGTTTAATTTGCTTGAGCAGCATCTAGATTACATACTGCCAATGAACTTCAAGATTCAAATAGTAATATCTCTATCAATGAAAATTTAAATGATACCTCTATTGAAATGAATAAGATTCGCAACAATATTGATACTTCATTATGGGATGCTAGATCATGATTATGCTAATGGCTTCATTTCAAAATGTTAAACAATGTACCACATTCTTTATTATTTAAAAAATGTACATTCTTTATTATTTTTAATATCCCACATCGTTACTATCAACATTATAGACCCTCCCCCCTCTCCAACCCCCCCCCCCCCCCCCTACCCCCTCACACACATTTATATATATACATGTATGTATCACGCACGCATATTGTACATCGTATATATGCATACACTCCGTACGTTAAGTGATGCTATTATTACACTTGTGACTTGTCCTTCTCCTCCATCTCCTTTATAGCCAAACACAAGAGTAAATCTTCCAGTTTTAACAGCAACCTTTTCGTTCTTCCATCCCGGCCTTCTCAGAAGACCTTGCATCAACACAAACGTCAACGTCAAAAGATTAAAGTTGGTACACAACCACCATTTATAATGGTATATATACTAATTAATTAAACTAGTATCTAAGGTTGTTGTAACATAATGTCTAACTTGACCAGAGTATAAGGTGCAGTTAGATTGACTTATTGGCCATTTTGGTTTATGAGCTGGTCAGCCATGGAAAAATTTGAATTGATTTACCTCTTTGTGATCTTCTGTCATCGAGTCAGAGGATTTTTTTGAGTGGTGAGAGAAAGCCCGTAGCTACTACCTGGTGGTACATTGAGAAAATCCTGTCTTGTTACTCTAGTCGACAAAAGACTACAAGAAGGTAAACTAATCTAGGTTGTCCATAGCAGATTGGCTCAAACTAAGAAAGCCAATAGATCGCTTATCCTGACAAGATAAAGTTTTATTCAATTCAAATTCTCAAGATAATTTTACGAATTTTTCTCATCACCTAAAAAGAACTTATGGTATGCATCTCTGTTTCCCGAAACTAAATGGTGAACAGTAAAGTTACATGCAATGATGGGTAACTATACATGCACAAGGAACTAGCCTTAATTTGTGTTAGGTTTTTTATGGGTTTGAAATTGTTGAACCGAAACTGGTGGTGAACCTAAACTGAGAAGCTTACCAAATGTAGCAATTAAGACGACCAAATTGAATAAAATAATTAACGTTAATAGTGATAATTAGACACTAGTTGATGAGCTGTATAGTTCATTAATGTATATTTAATATTTGTTGGTTTTGGACTTTTGGTACACTAGTTTCTCACATACACCGAGATCAATTATGCTTGTGTAAGTAAAAACAATAAAGCACTGCATCATGAAATTTTAAGGTGATTGTATTTTCAAAATTTAAACCGGAGACTTCTCATTTTATTAAGATGCCCACTATGAATATCAACCACTTAATTATCATTTTTTAAAAAATAATAATATTTAAATTACTTAAATATAATAAAATAATAAAATTCATTTTTTTAATGTTAGTGACTCTATTACATTGTAGTATCTGTTCAAACATACTTTCTCAACCTATTGAAACACAAAGAGTCAAAAATGCCGGTTCAATATGATGACATCCCATATGAGAGAGGTCACTACATGCCATATGAGCACAAGGTGCTTGGCAAATAATAAAATTCATTAGTTATACTAAAACATAAAATAATAGAAATACTTAAATATAATAACTAAATTCTTAACTTTAAAAAATAAAATTAATAATTTTGATGATGTAAAAATAGTAAAAAGTTACACGAAGTTATATAAACTTAAATAAATAAATAAATACTAGTACTTATTTTACTATTATATATATATATATATATATATATATATATATATATATATATATATATATAATTTGGATCATATGCGAATGAAGTGTTTAGGTAAAAAAAAAATAGGAATAAATCTCAACCATCAATATAGTCAAAATCAACTGTCCAGAATCCAGATTGAAGATTAACTAAAAAATTTACGGTGGCATTATTGTAATTTTGAGTAAGTCAAATTGTCTTTGTATTCGAGTGCACATTTTTCTTCTTTGAGTACGCATGTTTCATTCTTCAAGTGCATATTTCTCTTCTTTGAGTGTATCTGTTTTGTTTCAGTACATAGTTTCTCCTTTGAGTACACATCTTTGTGTCTTTGAGTGTAAAAATTTGGCCTCAAAGGGTACGTTTTGTAGCATTCAAGTGCATGTTTTCATTTCTAATAGTGCACAATACAATTAATTTTCTTCAAATTTTTCTTTTTAGTCTTTTTTTTCCTTGCCTTATAGTGATCCTGTTTTTTTTTTTTGAAACCTATAGTGATCCTCTTTATGCCTTCAAGTGCTCAATTTCATGCCTACAAGAGCATGTGTGTCTTACTATTGTGTAAAAAAAAAAAAAAAAAAAAAAAAAAAAAAAAAAAACTACTTAAAATTCCATTATTGATTTTTTTTTCCTGCTAGTGCATGTTTTTGGCATTAAGTGCGTGTTTTGTAGCATTCAAGTGCATGTTTTCATTTATAAGAGTGGACAAATTAATTTTTTTCAAATTTTTTCTTTTAGTACCTTTTTTTTGTCTACTTGCCTTCTAGTGATCCTCTTTATGCCTTCAAGTGCTCAACTTCATGCCTGCAAGTATATGTGTATCTTACTATTGTGTAAAACAAAATTAAAAAAAAAAAAATTAGCATTCCAGATTTCCAGTGAACCCTATTTTTCCTTCTAGTGTATGTTTTTAGCTTTCAAGTGCACGTTTTGTAGCTTTCAAATGTCCATTCTGGGACAGTATTTATTATATTTTTTGCATTCTTTTCAATAACATATAACTAAATTTCTAATAAAATTTATGCATATTTTTTATCTGGAGAGTCATTCGCACATGATCCTAGACCTATATATATATACACACACATATATGGTGAGTAAGGTGAAATTTAGGCGGGTTTTATACATACTACCTGAATCCAATCTGACCCGCTACGAATATATTTTTTAAAACTCATTCGACCCACCAACCACTATCACCCAAAATATTTGACCCATACAAGGTGAATATTCACAAGCCGGATTAAAATTGCTATCCCCACCGTATCCTCTCATTCCACGTCATGACATTTAATGTATAATTAATTATCACATGAGAAGCCATCATTTGAAAGTGCCATCTACTCCTGTTCGGAACTTAGCTGAAAACAGAAAAATTCTGCGTTTAATGAAGATGCCTACTAGAAAGACATGCTTGGGTATTCTTGTTCTAGCACGTTCCATCACGAGAAAGATGATTCTCGTCTTCCAAAATCCAGTACATTTGCAGGGAGACGTATTGGTAAATAATCGGATCATACCATGGATCATAATGAATAGCCGGATTTTAGGGCGTGCAAGATGGGAAACAGCATAAGGCCTCAATATTTATTTTTGACCTAACTACTTCAGAAATAAAAATAAAAAATAAAAAAAAAATAAAAAGCTAGGTTCGACAAAATCACTGTACTATCAAATCATCCATTATATTACTAATAATGCTAAATTGGAACATGCAGCTAATAACAATGGTGCCGCTTGTAACAATTTTGTCGTGAATATTGCGTCAAACTATAAAATAATTTTGTAACATTTCTAGGTTGTTTAACAACGTCTGATTTTAATGCTTAGGTTCAACTTTAGTCAATAATAATAATAATAATTATTATTATTATTATTATAACATTTTTTGTTTTACTTTAGTGAAAAAAAATTCGTCACATATGATCTTTTTAATACTGTTTAATATGTGATTTATAAGTTATTACATAAGACTACTGTTTACCTAGTGCACACTCTTGGTTAGTAGTTGCGGGTTTTCCTTATCAAATAATAAAAAAGCATAAATATTTTTTAGGAGAAATTAAAAGCTCACAATCCATATGAAATCCATCTTGTGATCGTAACAGGCAAATGACAACACAGAGATAAAGCAGCCTAAGTTGACCATCTTAAATTAAGAATACAAATAAACAATTCTCACATGAAATTAAAGTTGAAATATTGTGATTGTCAAACTAATTGTTGGACCAACTCAAGGTTCTATAGGTTTTTTTTTGTGTGTGAACCACGAGGTAGTCCGGATCTTTCTCTGTCCGTTTAACGGTCCAGATTCACCTGACTAATCCCCGTTCGTTCCGGAAAGCACAGAAATTGGCCCAAAGAGAATCGTCAGTCGTTACTTGTAGGAATCGAACCCGGATTGTCCTAGAATTCTCCCCTACCCTATAGGTTATTATTATTATTATTATTATTATTATTATTATTATCTTAATCTTACTTAAACTTATAGTTCGAGTGAGGTGGATGACCAAAATTAGAAACAATGTCCCGACAAATATAATGGAAGCACATATTCGTTTGAACCATGTCTTATAATTTCCAATTTCTAGGTTTTGCAAGAGCAATAGTGGAGAAATTTTCCTATTTCCTAGGTTTGAATCTAACCAGTTGCTCAACTGCCAAACCAATCCTGTTTAGAATCTTGAAAACAATTCATAACACAATCATGCAATTCAATCTTAAAAATATAAATCTCATTGGAATAATAAATTTAAGTTTAAATCTCACTATTCCCATCCGCAATCAACTATTTAACTCGACAAATGGGTACATATATTTTATTATTATGATATATCACATAATTAATGATTTTTCCATAATATCGATCAATAATGATATATTTAGTACGGGACAAAATATAGGGACAAAATCATATATTGTATACCTATAGTTGTACCGGATACTATTGACATCAGTACTAATAGTAACAAGTATAATGAATTTTAAAAAAATATATGCATGTTGTTAGGATCAAACGCTAACACACGTACTTACGCTAAAAGCTATAACTAGTAGCAAATGCGCAACTTTATTTAATTATACTGTCACATATTTTTGAAACACTGGGTGCTGAACTTGACCTTTTTAAGCCCTTTACCGGCCTTAAGTCAATGATTTGCAGTGCTATCCTACCTCTTGTTATGATATGGTGGAGTGAGTTGGACTAGTAAGTGTGCACTCAACTCACTAATATGGTTATGATACAAAATCAATTCTAATTATGACACAAAAACTTATTCATGAGTATATATTTGACCCAAATATTATATATTAACTTGTATCTCATTATTATTTGATGCGAGACACATCAAATACATAAACATTATATATATTTTTTTTAGTTAACACGACACATTAACCGATCCAAGAAAAAAGTAAGTTATCATTTTTACTTGTTTCTCTTTTACTTTTCTAATGAAATTATGAAATATTGTATAAGTTTTACACCATGTTAAGTCAATTTATTTATCATTTTTCTCATGAGAAAAAAATCAACCAATTGAAAAGTGACACGTGTGGGAGCTAGTGAGTAGAAGCCTAGAAGGCCATCCAAAGATGAATAGGAAATAGATGGAAAGTGAAGAGGCAGTCCTATTTAAGTCATCCATTTAATAATTTGCCATTTTAGGAATCAGCAACAGCTATATATGCACTCTATACTCATGGCAACACTGACAAATAACATGTTCTAAACACCGTACCGCTTCACTATCGTGTGGCTACAAATCAATCTTCTACACACGTACATTTTTTTAATCTAGATTTCGTAATATTATAACTGGATACTTTTGCTAACAAAGAGTCTAATCTAAATATGATATAAACTAGGGGTGGGCACTTCGGTTCGATTTATCCGAACCAAATCGAACTGATCCGATCTAGTAATAGAAAACTGAATGGTTTGAGATTTTGTAACTCGAATGATTTAGTACCGAACCGAACCGAAACTGAACGGTTTAGCAAAAATCAAAACGAACCGAACGCTATATAATTTTTTAAATAATAATAATAATAATAACAATAATAAAAGAAGTAAATCCAAGTTCCTTGATGCTTGCTCTGCCGTTCAGTTCTCATTCTTACTGGTACCGAACCTTAAATTTTTTATTTGATTTCTTTATAGCTTGTTTTCTACATTGCACTTTTGTTGTTTGTCACAATTGTTCTTTACCTCACAATTATATCTAACTTGAGTTATATTTACAATATTCAGTATTTTCCCTAGTTTCATGTTTTTCTATAAATTTAATGTGATTTACAGTCATTCTAATTTTGATTTTTAGTGCATTATAATTATTTTATTTCTAGTACTGGAATATATTTCGAGTGCACTAGCACTGACAGATTGTGTCCAAAAATTAATTATATAGTAATTGACACTTGTTCTTTTAATATCAACTATACAGATAGATGATTATTCATCTTATCAATAAAAATATTCCAACTGAATATTTTTATTTGATGTTTAATGTTTGTACTCTTTAAACCGTGGCATTTCCCCCCTAGGCGCCCGCCTAGGTTACCGGCCGCCTAGGCGTCCGCCTAGCGCCTAACTCGGCCGATTTGGCCGCCTAGCGTCTAAGTTAGTCGAGTTAACTCGTCCATTTCGGTCGAGTTAACCCGAACGGCTCGGCCTATTTTTTTATTATATATATATATGTGTGTGTGTGTGCGTGCGCGCGCGCGCATACATATATATATAATATGACATATATACACTTGTAGACTAGTTTGATACTTTGAATCTTTGGATGATTGAAATATTTGAGTATTTCATATTTGAGTATTTTTAATTTTTAATATTGTTTTAATGTTTTTTTTTTAAACCATTGTTTTGATGTTATGACTTATGAATTATCATTAATTCATTTATTTGGATGTGTTATTTGATTAAATGTTGAAAAAAATCTCATTAAAATTGTCAAACTGCAAGTCTACCATTATTTTTTTGGCGCCCGCCTAGGCGCTAGGCGCTGTCCGAGCGCCCGACTAGCGCCTATTGCAACCATGGTTTTTCTATAAATTTAATGTGCTTTACAGTCATTCTAATTTTAATTTTCAGTGCATTATAATTATTTTCTAGTACTGGAATATATTTCGAGTGCATTGGCAATGACAGATTGTGTCCAAAAATTAACTATATAGTAATTGACACTTGTTCTTTTAATATCAACTATACAGATAGATGATTATTCATCTTATCAATAAAAATATTCCAACTGAATATTTTTATTTGATGTTTCATGTTTGTACTCTTTAAACATTGGATTTGAAGTTTGAATTACGCGATTCATGTTTGTAATGTTTGAACTTTGAACTTTGAACTTTGAACTTTGGATTCTAATTTATAAGTATGTGATGTTTTGGTAATTAGATTGCTATTAGTATGTGATGTTAGTATTTACTATTTAGTAGTATGTTTAAACTTTGTATTATTATTTTGTTATATAACGTTTATATGTTAGATGTGGATTATGTGAATAGGTATTGTTTATTAGTAGTATGTTTGAAAAATTATGAAATGTTGAAATTTGATGATCGTAATTCTCGTAAAGTCTTAAACCGAACCGAAACCAAATCGATTGAAACCGAACCGAAGCCGAACCGAACTATAATGTTAAACTGAATGGTTCAACTAACTTTTCTAAAACCGAAAAATCAAAACCGAAAAAAATCGAACCGAAGACCGAAGTGCCCAACCCTAATATAAACTCTAACAGGGCGTTTGGTTGGAGGGATTTTAAATTCCCTTCCCACTTAATTCCCACCTAATTCCAAAGACCATTAAATTCCGTAGTTTGGTTGGAGGGAATTGCAATTCCATGGAATTGCAATTCCCCCATTTTCATGGAATTAAAATCCCATGTCCCCCCTTGGTATTTTAATTCCTGGGAAAAAAAGATAGTGATGAGTCAAAATTACCCCTTCATTTTTTAACCTAAAATTAATGTCTAACAACAATAATGGACATTTTTGACTTTATACTACTTATTCCTTTTCAATTCCCATGTATACCAAACATTGGAATTGAAATTCCCAGTAATTTTATTCCTGTCAACCAAACACTGGAATTTAAATTCCCACTTTATTCCCAGTAATTCAACTCCCATGGAATTACAATTCCTTTCCCACATAATTCCCTCCCTCCAACCAAACGCCCTGTAAATGTTATTGGTAAGAATCAAATTTCGATTTCGTTGGACTATATTCTACTTTTCATTAAAGGTTGAACCCCAACTTTAATAGGGCGTTTGGTTGGAGAGGGGGAATTACGTAGGAAAGAAATTGCAATTCCATGGGAGATGAATTACTGGGAATAAAGTGGGAATTTAAATTCTAGTGTTTGGTATACAGGAATAGAATTACTGAGAATTTCAATTCCAATGTTTGGTATA
Organism: Ipomoea nil; assembly: GCF_001879475.1. NCBI lineage: Eukaryota > Viridiplantae > Streptophyta > Magnoliopsida > Solanales > Convolvulaceae > Ipomoea > Ipomoea nil. Next base: position 2,346,483 of record NW_017616616.1, on the reverse strand, counting down.
CATGGGAATTGAAAGGGGATAAGTAGTATAAAGTCCAAAATGTCCATTGTTGTGAAAGGGAATAAGGAGTATAAAGTCCAAAATGTTCATTGTTGTTGTCATGCATTAATTTTAGGTTAAAAAGGGAGGGATAATTTTGACTCATCACTATCTTTTTTTTTTTTTTTTCTAAAATCCCAGGAATTAAAATCCCCGGTGGAGGGGGGGGGGGGGGGGGGGGGGCATGGGATTTTAATTCCTTGAAAATGGAGAATTGCAATTCCATGGAATTTCAATTCCTTTCAACCAAATAAGGGAATTTTGTGGCATTTGGAATTAGGTAGGAATTAAGTGGGAATGGAATTTAAATTCCCTTCAACCAAACGCCTTGTAAGGGCCTCCACATTCCGACCCGACAGAGCATCTGCGAGCATATAAATTATGGTAACTCAACTGAACATGAATCACAGATGCTAGACCTTGTTGAGCATATAACCATTAATGTGCAATCCAACTACCAGCTTAGAATTTTAGTTGAGATGGAGCACATACTCCAATTTAATATCAGAGTCAAAGGTCATGGGTTCGAATATCTACGTGCGATTACGGTCTATGTGAGGGGGTCCCGTGTAGCTGTTAGACTATATTCTAGATTACGGTCTATGTTAGGGGGTCCCGTGTAGCTGTTGGACTATATTCTAAATTCCATGAATCTGTATATTTTCCTCACGAGGAATCCAACCCAAACTAAAACTTCCCATGTTTGTAATAAAAATGAAACCCCACAATGACGTTGAAAGCAAGTTTTAAGGAAATTTTCTATCTATTAGCAGACTAATGTCTTGCGAGCACACAGAAAAAACACACATTTTGTTTTTTTAGAAAAAGGAAAAATAATGTATCATCAGTGTCAATCAGATCACGGCATCTCACGTACACGTACTAACACAATGAAAAATTTTCTATGAAGATACATGCATGTAGAGTTCTACTACATATACTCCCAAATTATACTCCTTCATTTATACTTTCTAAGGTGACAAATTAAAATTAATTATTTTCATTATGTGGGTCCACAGAAAAATGTCTATATCAAAAATATGTGAGAGAAAGTACAAATTAGAAGTATAAAATGGGAATACACCAAATATTTTCCTTCCAACTTTAGTACATCGTCACAAAATCAAGTGACCATTTATTATCATATCTTAGATGTCATTTTCTTTTTTGGGTGGCCAATTTGTCAGGGTCGGTTTTTAGATTTTTGTGACCCCTCTATTGTAAATAAATGAGACCCTATCAAAAGCGCAATCTTTAAAATTAATACCGTAATAATAATAATAATAATAATAATAATAATAATAATAATAATAATAATAAGGTGGTAAAATGTTGATGTGTGTAAAGAGAAAGACAAGGTGTGCGTAACAAAGCAAAAGGATACAACGGGCAAGATGATGAAACACTATAGACACACATTTCTACCATTTTGCCATAAAGTCTTTTAAGATAATTGTAATTTCTTTTGTTTTAATTTCTTAACTAGCAAGGTAAAAATTAAATATTGAATCCTCTAAAATTTAAGGCCTTGTTCTGTTAGGTGTGCAGCTTGCACAGCTCAAAATCCGACCCTGCAATTTGTGGATATTGCAACTCCTATATATGTACGACATTCAATTTACGTCCCATTCTTGCTTATGACGCATGCATGAAATGTGTACAACGAAAAGTTCGTGACAAAACAAGATGCATCTCCCACTTCCACCTTGTACACAGAAATAGGGAAGAAAATTACAATTTGAATACCTCCGGGCAACCGACGTGCTAATTAAACCACCTTAGCTTTTGAAAGCCAAAGAAATCCGGTGTTGTCAGGATCAAGATGATTACTACATTAAAAGTTATAACTAATAGCGAATGCATAATTTTATTTTTTATACTCTTATAGTGATTATTATTGTCATGTTTCGATAATAAAATATTAGACTTGATTCTTCGAACCGCTGCCCACAAGTATTTTTACTATTTGCAAAAGTTTTCATTTTTCTAAATTAAGAAATGAAAAATTGGAGAACAAAAGAAAAAGAGGAAAAGGGCCAAATAGGTCATCGAACTTTACCTAAAAAGTCAATTAGGTGCCTAAATTTTTTAAAGTTGCAATTAAACCCATTAACATTTTATTTTAATGCAATGAAATTCAAAAATGGGTTAGTGACCTGTGATAGCAGGTCATTAGGGTTCCGAGTAAAAAAATCTACCATCAGAGACCGACGCAAGTCGCAATAGAAAAATGGCTGCCTTCCCCGACGACCATTTGTGGTCGCCTCTGGGGAGAAAGGCAACTAGTTCTAGTCGTCCGGAGAAGACGACCACGTTTTGGTTGCCCAGATAAGGCGACCCCCGAATTGATCGCTTTCTCGGAAAAGGTGACCAGTTCTGGTCGCCTGAAAAAGGCGACTATATTTAGTAAGAAGAAGGCGATCAATTTGCCATTAGGATTGGGGATTCAGCCTTTTGGGGGTAAGAAGGCGACTAATTCTGATGGTCTCAAAAGTATAACATCTATCTTATTAGTATTACGTCTCCATTTTGATTTGACCCGCCTCATTGATCCTGACTCACACTTACTTTCTGGAATAGGGAAATACTACTCTTTCAAAATTTCTATGCACTATATACGGAGTATATCGTGTACACTTAATTAGGAAAATGAAAGTGAAACTGACGTACTGGTGAATGCATTAACTAGCTCAAGACTTTTAAATGAGAGACATGAAAAATACTCTGAACCAATCTGCATGCGATAGAATGCATTAATTAATGAAAACTGTTATGTCTACTTTCATTTTTTACTCCAACTTGTACTCTCACACATAAAACCATTTAAGCTACGTGTGAGAATAACGTAAGACTTTGAAATCATCCTCGCAGCTTGCTATTTAATTGCAATATATACTTTCTCAACATATTAAAGCACAAATAGTCAACGCTCCCACATGAGTTCGAATCATAGAGGTGCCATTGAGCTATGATCTACAAGCTACTTGCTCATAAAAGGCAAAATTTTTTGGCCCTACACTCTAGTTCAACATGCATGATAGTGAAGGGGTAAAACACGATGACTCAATGACTCATTAAAAGGAATGACCAGTGTCAAGTTCTTACAAAGATTCCATCACATTGGATGAAACTCAAGGCCAGCCTGACCATACGTGGCCAGGCGACAACACGACTCCCAACTTTTTGGGGCCTAATTTTTTTTTTTTAATTATTTGATATATAAACCATTATTTTTATACTTCATAATTATGTTTTTAGAAAAAATTGACATTGAAACTTTGATAAATAATTTTGTATCCAAATATAAAGAAAGAATGTCACTTTTAAGTTAAATTTTGATTTTTACTTTTTCTTTGTTGAATTTTTATACATTATTTTTTACAAAAGGTTTTTATTTCATTTTGATTTTATATTCGAACTTATATAATAATTTTTTTAAAAGATAAAAATTGAATTATGAGACGTTCCTTATTTTGTTATGGAACAATTTGAGTGAAACTGTCACATTGTGGTTGTTCAGTTCAATCTTGTATCATTATTTATAATTTATAGATCGAGTATCATCATTTTGAACTGATTGAGTTGCGCGTGTTGATGCTTGCTCTTTAATTTCGTATACGGAATAGACAAGACAAGTTAGCTAGCTAACGTTGAACTAGACTGCAACTTTATTTTTTAAGAAAAATATAATATATGTTGCACTACTTGCACATGCTCTGCTGGTGTTTTGGCCCTGGGTTTAAAAATTTTTATTTTTATTTTTATTTTACATATTTATTAATATAAAATTTTTAATTTTTTTTTTTAAAAGAATTTGGAAGGTTGTCTTCCATGCTGGACAAAAATCTAACCACCGTGGTACAACACTGGCTTTATCAACTTTTGGTACAAAAGTCTTTAATTTGAGCTATCGACTCCTTCAATGAAGAATTGAGGTTGCCGGGATCATAGTTACTTTCTCAATCAACTGAAACACAAAGAGCTAATAAAACCTTCACTAAGGCTCAAACACACAATCTCCCATATGGGAGTCCAATCCGGATGCCATCTAAGCACAATGTGCTTGGCAACTTGTTTTTCAAATTAATGCAGCAATAACCTACTAATTAAACAAGTTACCATAGAGCTTAATTGCAATTTTTTTTTTTTTTTTTGGTTGGTTTATGGGGTTTAGATGAATTTTTTTAGGTAGTTCAATTGCACTATTTTTTTTTATATAAGAAAGGAAGGGCGAAACCCAAAAGAGTCGACAACAATTACAATGGGTTATACATATTGCACCAAGTGGGACGACCAGACATATCATCATCCAATAAGACTCTAACCTCATCTGGAGGATCCGTAGTGGCTCAATTGCACTATTTGATCCACTAGTTAAAGGTTATTTGACCCTTTTTCATTTTTCTTTGAAAATTTAGGTTATAAATTTCATTAAATAGTCGCAGATGTAATTGACATATAATCCATCCCTTTACAGTTAACTCTATCGGCAACTCTACAAATTTTGAATCGAATGTCATTTCTTATATCAATTGACAATCTGAGTTGAACCCGCCCTAACCACTAATATTACTATATCGTATGCGCTTTGATTGAATTTGTAGTTGCTTGAGTTTCTACCATACCTTCTATATATATATATATATATATATATATATATAATGTCATTTGAAATTTACAAATTTACCTATATAGTTAGTAGCAATTATTAGGACTAGAATTAGGATTATTGTATTTGAGTCATAGTATGACTCCCTATTCTAGTCTTCCTATGATTCCTCTTGTATATATATTCCCCGAGTCTATATAGTTGTAATTAAGTTCATTCAATACAGTTCTCCTCGCAATGAGGTGAATTATATAAAATGAGATTAAATTTGACAAAATTATAAAATTAAGGTCAAAATAAACCTATGAATTTTTTTATTAATAAATTTAATTTTTATTGTTTTTCTATACATTAGTGGGTAAGAAGCTAGATATATAGATTGCATTGAATCTACCACTTGTGTGTATGATTCATGTGAATGCATGTTTTAGAAGTGGTCCGGCCTGTCCCTCAGTCCCTTAAATGATAGAATAATAAGGAAAAAATGATGGCATGGTAGGTGGTGATGAGCACCCATACATAAATTCTTTTCCTAGAAAGAATTTTAGTGTGGAATAATGCTTTAAATATAGATATTGAATTGCACGCAATAATGTTATTGAGTTATTAAATCTTTTTTTTCAAAAAAAGTGTAATTGAATACTTATATTAACCAATTTTTTGGAACTTGTCCAATTTGTTGGTAAAACTATTTACTATCAGGTTATCAAGTGTTAAGTGAATTTACTTGTACAAATATTAATTTTTAAATCAATCAATCAATCAGCAACTCTACAAATTTTGAATTGAATGTTATTTATGATATGAATTGACAATTTTAGTCAAACCCTAACCACTAAATCACTAATACTATATCGTATGCGCTTTGATTGAATTTGCAGTTGCTTGAATTTCTACCATACATTATAGGGAAAATGATCAAATAATTTCCTAAATTTTACCTAAAAAGTCAATAATTAGGCCCTTAAATTTTTAGAAGTTGCAATTAGACTCATACACATACTATTTTGGAACAATGAAACCCACTAACCTGTTGGTGACCTGTAATTACATATCAATTAGCTAGGGTTCCAGCCAACTCCGGCAAACACCAGATCAAATTCTGGCGACCTATGTTAAATACTAGCAACTGGCAACTGTTGACAGTTTCCGCTCGCGTTCTACCGGAGAAGGCAACCAAGTAGATCTCCTTCTCCAGTGTCGGAGAAGGCGACGAACTTGGTTGCCTTCAATGGCAGAACGCGATTGGCAACCGTCAACGGTCGCTGGTTGCCATAGGTCGCCAAAATTTGGTCGGATATTTTCCGGAGTTGGCTGGAACCTTAATTGACATGCAATTACAGATCACCAACAGGTTAGTGGGTTTCATTGCTCTAAAATAACATGTTTGTGAGTTTAATTTCAACTTCTAAAAATATAAGGGCTCAATTAACTTTTTGTTAAAGTTTAGGGACTTATTTAATTTAACCATTTTCCCTATATTACTGTTGTATTCGGATTCTGAGATTTGATCATTATCATTATTGAATGGATTTAATGATCATTCCCTATCATATATAAAATGTCATTTAAAATTTACAAATTAAATTTACTTATATAGTTAGTAGCAATGAGGTGAATTATATAAAATGAGATTAAATTTGACAATATTATAAATTAAGGTAAAAAAAAAATATATTAATATTTTCTTTTTCTATATATACATTAGTGGGTAAGAAGATATAGATCGCATTGAATCTGGCACTTGTTTTTAGAAGTGGTCCTGTCCCTCAGTCCCATAAATGAGAGACTAAATAAGGAAAAATTGTTCCCAAACAACAACACCTAATAAGGAAAAATTTGTTCCCAAACAACAACACCTAATAAGGAAAAATTTATGGCATGGTTGGTGGTGATGAGCACCCATACATAAATTCTTTCTAGGAATAATGCTTTATATATGTATATTGAATATTGAATATTGAATATTGAATTGTACCAATAATGTAATTGAATATTTATATTAACCAATTTTGTGGAACTTGTCTAATTTGCTGGTAAAACTCTTTACTATCTTGTTATCAAGCGTTAAGTGAAGTTACTTGTACAAATATTAATTTTTAAATATATTTTAATAATTTTAAATAAATAACATCCCTCCGTCCCCTCATAGTTTATCATGGAGATGAAGAGCCTTTCTTTTTGTCAAGGCCGAGATGAAGAAATATTCTTTATCTCCCATGTTAAGACATACCAATCTATTTTTAAAAAATTTCATGTGACGCTTAGTTACTTGGTAGTAAAAGGTTTTACTAGCAAATTAGACGAATCACACGAAATTAGTTAATTTAGGAATCTATTTACAATTTTTTTTTATATCAAATAAATATATTGTACTATCACATGTAATTGAATGACTTATTTGATCAGTATTATTTTTAGGAGTTCTACTACATATACTCCCAAATCTTATTCCCTCAATTTTACTCCCTGAAGTTACTGATTTTGATAAACCATTTTTTTTTCATGTGGATCACAATATAAGTGTCTACATCAAAATTTTATGTGTGAAAATAAAAATTAAGAGTAGAAAATAGGAGTACATATAACATTTTCCTATTTTTAGCGTGGATTGAGAATATTTACTTTTTTGGGGGGAAATTGCAATTTGGGCCAGCTACAGCTTCATTATGTTGAGCTGTTCTCGAAAGCTTTTGTCTGGTTCAATTCATTGGGCCAGGGACAGGACGGACCAAATTGTCTGAACTAGCTTGACAGAGGAACAAATTTTTGTGTAGCAAGTACTTTTATTTTCCATTTGTAACACTTCATTAAAAATAGAACTATTCCGTGATGGTTACAAATTGAAAATTGTAAAGTTTGTGATTAATTGATTTTAAAAGAATTTGGTACAATTCTCAAAAAAAAAAAAAACATTTGGTACAATTAGAAATGCAGAGTTATCGTGAAACCTGTATTATGTCTTACATGTAACAAGTCCATCAACTTTTTTTAATTTGAGTTGAGGTCAACATGAATTATTATTATTATTATTATTATTATTATTATTATTATTATTATTGTACATGTATTGTCCAACTGTCCATCTGTCTAACAATTGTTATGTCATGGATCAAGGTGAACCATGGTCCTAAATTGTGTAGTTTTAACATGGTTGAAATAATCGTTAGGCGCTCGATGAACGCCTAGATGACGATTAATCGGCGCCTAGGCATCCGCGTGTTTTTTCTATTTTATTTTTTATTTCTAAAAAATAAATCAAAATTATAGGATTTAAAAATGCCTTCATAATAATTTAAGATAATAGAATTCAAAGCAACACCTTCCACCCAATCACCAGAGTCATCCTTTTTTTAAGTCTAGTAAAAGTATTTTTCTTTTTACGAGCAAACCATACATGTGAAAGAATTTAGTATTGGCCCTATAGTCAGTGTTGTTTAGCCCTTTGCTTCTAGAATACATCTTCATGAGCTTTTAAGCGACACAACTGAGTTTCAAGCCTTTGAAACTCTGCTAATGAAGCATAGTCCAGACAACCCTTTAATTTAATTAAGATGTTCCTTGTGAAGATTCTTTATCTGTCCCAAACGTATGGAACCTATCCCCACCCCATCTCAAGAGCCGATCCCCACAGATCTGTAGACAGTCCATCAACTTCTCTCCTTTCTCGGCTTCCCATCCTGCCAAGCTTTCTCCACCACCCCACGCCATCCCTCATCAAGTAACCATGTCATCTCAAAACGAAAACCCCGCTTTGATCTACCACTCCTATCCCACAAATCACTGATCCCAAGGAACAGAGCCGAATGATCCGAGGAACGTGTTAGAATGTTTACCAACCTAGCACCTACTAATTAATGTGTTGCACCAATTCTCACTAGCAAGTACACTATCCAACCTCTCTTCTAACCACGCCTTCGGACCTCTCCCTCTCTCCCACGTGAAAGGGTAACTCTCCGTAGGCAACTGAATCAAATCACACTCATCCAAAGACTCCCCAAAACCGCGAAGAAGACTCTCAGGGTGAGGGATCCTACCATGCTTCTCATGCTGAAACAGGAGGCCATTAAAGTCCCCTATAGCTACCCACAGAAGCGGGGATCGAGGAGTAAGAGACCTAAGCAAGTCCCAAGACTCCTTCCTTTTACTGCGTTTCGGGAAACCATAGAAGCCAATCATACGCAGTGGCAGACCTATAAATCTTCTCTAGTGGGGGCGAGAATTTTACTAACGAGATATTTTGAAAAAAAATAAATAAAACACTTAGAAACCTAGTATTAAATAAAGATGAAAACTTAAAATACATCACAATAAAAAATATTTAAAACAAAATATAAAACATAATTAATTAGATAAAATAGTTCGAATGGAAAACACATTATAAATTACTCATCACACTATTAATATTAAAAAGTAAAAATAAAATAGAAAAGTAGTCACAATGTTACAAAAAAAAAAAAAAAAAAAAAAAAAAAAAAAAAAAAAAAAAAACAATTAGAATTTAAAAGCAAACATAAGTGCTTCGCAAGTTTCAAACCCTAGCCTATTCATATAGGAATAAGTAGCCTTACCATCTAAGCTAGATTAGCTTTTGTTCACAATTTGGTATATTTAATATATAAACGATTATTATCTATATAAGGACCTATACATACACTATATATAGTATGGGGTGGGGGTGGGGGTGGGGGTGGGGCAGTTGCCCCCACTGTGGGTCCGCCTCTGATCATACGCCAAGATGGCAACCCTGATAGGTTGACTTCCACATCCACATGATTTTTAGAATAACTCAATAACATGGCCGTGTTCTTCCTTTTATAGCAACGCCAAGCCACCACTTAAACCAATACTGTCAACATAGAACATACCTTCGAAACCAAGCTTAAGACTGAGGCGCTCAACATGTACCTACCCCACCTTGGATTCCATCAAAAACACGAAATTAAACTTCTTACGAGACACCATGTCTACTAACTTGCAAATTGTACATGAATTGCTTAAGTCACGACAGTTCCAACTTAACGTACTCATAGAGATGGGCAGGTCTAGAGACGAGATCCCGCCTTAAGCAAGTTTTTTAAAGCATCGATCATAGAAACATCGCCAACCTCAGATCCACCAACAATGCCAACCCCATCCGCCATTGTTTCCCGCCTTCTTTTCGCAGCAGCAAACACGCCAACCTCCACCGCCGGCGAAGCATCCAAGTTGTACATCAACATATAATCAATGATATATCATCGACAATTGAAAATTGGCATGTGTATAATGAATTACTCCACTATGAAGCATTTTAATCCAATGTCAAATCAGTCCTTTTAGTCAAACAGACAGTGTACTTGAGTCCAACCTTAAATCTATTAAAATGTTCAATTATGTTCAAAATTACCTGTTTAACACATTGGTACTTTTTAATATTGACACATGTCTCTTGTTTTTAATTTTTATTTTTAACTTTTTCCTGTACTTATTATTATTATTATTATTATTATTATTTCATACAATTGTAGACCGCCGGTGGCTGCCCTAAGTGGATGTTAATTCGAAATTTTCTAACCCCAAAAGAATGAGCAACAACTTGTTAATAGAAGGCACGCAAAGAGTGCGCAAATTACCTGAACGTTTTTGACTTTGCTATGAGCAATAAGTGTTAGTTTCTTACCGGCCCCGGCATTTTAGTTTATTTTGGTTATTTATTTTGCTATTTAAATAGATGTAATAATGAGTTCAGGATGGCAATGAAATAGAATTATTGTTCTCTCTTCTCTTCTTAAAATTCTTTGGAGTTTTTTGTTCTTTAATTTTCTCGAAAAAGGACAACTCGATACCTCCAAAAGTCTCCAACCCATCAATTACATTAAGATTAAAGGTTATCAGTGCCATGCAAAAGTGAAGAAAACCATTTGATAATAACTAATAAGGTAGCTAGATAGATAGGTGCATCTCTTTTGCAAATAGAGGAAGCTAAGCCATGATCATCACATTCTGATGAATACAAAAACACACACGACATACATAGTGTTTCATGCCATTTCAAAGACCCAAACTATAGATATAAATACTTAATATATATATTGCTGTTCTTAATATTAATTAATTAGGTCTTTAATTTGGCTCAGTAGCTGCAGACACTGTGAAGGGACGAAAGCCATGGCGAAGACTAGCTTCCCAGATTTTCCCAATGTCAAACATGGCGTTCCCACACTCGTTCACATTCCACCCCTCCACACCATGCAAAATCCCTGCAACTCTCCATGCACTCATCACTCTTCTTGGCAGCCAATTCTGAAAAATTGAAATATATGATTCTATCAGTTCTTGCCTCATATATATATATAATAGTTAACCTCCAGGCTAGCTTCTGGAGTTGTGGGAAGTGAAGGGTGCATTTATTAACAGGAGAAATTGTATATTTTTGTGGAGAAATTACTGTTGGAAATTATGGAATTTCCGACCACCTGAAAGTGATCTTAAATCAAGTTGAAACCTTGTTCTGATCACTTTTGGTATCCGGAAAAACCTTTGTTGCTATTTTCGACCACTTTTTGCGATCACTTTCAGGTGGTCGGAAATTTCATAATTTCCAGTAGTGTATATAATGTATGTATTCATGTCTAACCTCACAAGAGTCCAAGTTCTCGAGGTGTTTAGGCACAATCATGGCAGGTGTGTTGAAGTAGAGACAATCTTTGCGCACTTTCTTTGGAGGGAACTGAGAGAAGGGAATGAAGAATGTTCCTTTTGGTGCTTTCATCTGATCATCTGCACTCAATCCATCCCCAACTAGCCATGTCTGCAGAAAAGAGTTATATTATATTCCATGATCAAGAAACCTTTATTACTCCATTTTCAAGCAGATTCAAAGTTTTAAGTTCGAATCCCACACGTTACCTTTGCAGAATAAGTTTTTGTAAGGACCAAGTTAGTAGCTGCCTCTGGGTTAAGCCTTGCCTTGAGCCTCTTATACTCATCCTCACCCAATACAGCAACCTATAAAACCAGAGAAAAAAAGTAGAAATAAATTACTGTTAACAAACATTATTTTCACATGTTAGATAGATTCTAAGGATATATAGATACCTGGGTTCCTTGTTGGCATAATGCAAGGGCAATAGAACAGGCAACCTTAGACAGGTTGCCTCTAAGCACAACTTGAGTTGTTCCTTTAGGAATGGAGTTGAGGACCACTGCAACTGCTAGACTACTTCCATCCACCACCTTCACTTTTAGCTCTGGGTTCTTTCTTATGAAAAGCTCATCACTCTTCTTATTCAACTCCTCCTGCAAATAAAGGTAAACCAACTTAGATTGTTCATAGCTGACTGGTTCGATCAAACCAAGAACGTCAATAAGTCTGTTTCTATTGGAGTTGAACTTAAAACTTCGTGACAATTAAGCCAACAGCCTAACCAACTTGGCTGTGATTGCACCAGATCAAGTTTCAATCTTGCCTGATTCAATAGCCCAAGGCTTAAGACCTTGACACCTTTGTCCTCAGCTTCTAATATGGCTTCCTCAATCAACTTGTCAATTGCCTCTCTTTGCCATTGCATGAAGTACTGCAAAATTGCAATTGGTAGTAAGATATATGAAGTAGGGGAAAGTCTACAGTGCCGACACTACTGGAAATTATGAAATTTCCGACCACCTGAAAGTGATCTTAAATCAAGTCGAAAGTCTCTGACCACTTTTGGTATCCGGAAAAACTTTTATTGCTATTTCCGATCACTTTTTGCTTTCAACTTGATTTAAGATCACTTTCAGGTGGTCGGAAATTCCATAATTTCCAGCAGTGAGATGTGTACTAATAATGGTATGATAAACAACTTAAGATTGGTTCTTACTTGAACGCGATACTTGGGGATAGCCCAAGTTTGTAGCTTGAGATTCTTGAATACATTTCTCTCAACAATAAAGGTGTGGCCATAAATCCAAGTGATCATCATAGACCAAACTGTGACAGGCCACATTAGCCATAAGTACCACTTGGAGGACTGAGGATTTGAGGCCAGAGATGCAAAGCCTATCCTGAGATGGTAGATGGACTCTGGGGAAATGAGGTGAGTTAGATGCACCACATCAGGAGAATCACCCTCTCTCTGCAGAGATTTCTGGTACAATGTGTCTGAAGACATGTCCATGGTGTTGTAGATGTAATCATACATTGGCATGAAGAGTGCATAGTTTGTTCTGAATTGAGTGTGGTGCAGAGAATGGTACCTGTTTCATCAAGTTTAAAGTTAGTTGGTTTAATTTTCAGTTCTTGAAACAGATTAGAAGTAACCAAAATTTCATAAGGTTACAAATTCGACTCCCAACGGGAGCGGTCTATTGGCCTTCTTGGTTTGAGCTGGTCAGTTATAGACAACTTAGGCTGGTTTACCTCTGGTCTTTTGTTGGTTAGGGTCACAAGGCGAGATTTATCCAATGCACACTCTCAGATAGTGATTGCAGATTTCCCACGTTACTTAAAAAATAAAAATAAAAAAATATTCATAAATAAATCCTAGACCAATTCACCATCTTCAACCTTATTGGGGGCATCTGCTTCTGCTGTTTTAAGGGTCAAATAGACACCCAACTGCAGACCAAAGTGCAATTAGGTCACCGTACTCAAAAAATGTGCAATTGGGTTTCTGAACAACACAAAATTATGCAATTAAGTCCAAAATGACCTGTTTACCTGAAATTGTAGGTTACTAATTTTAAATAAAATAATTAATTAAAAAAAAAAAAACTAAAAAAAAAAAAAAAAAAAACTAAAACCTGCTGGAGACGATTTGTTTCCATGGCCGGAGACGAAGGTTCCGGATGGTCTCCGGCCATGGAGACAAAGAGACCTTCATCTCCATGGTCTCCGGCAGGTTTAGTTTTTTTTTTTTTTTTTTTTTTAAAATAAATTATTTTATTTAAAATTAGTTTTAAAATTTATCTTTAAAATCGGTAACTTAAAATTTCAGGTAATTAAACAGGTCATTTTGGACCTAATTACATAATTTTATGTTATTTAGGGATCTAATTGCATCTTTTTTAAGTTTGATAGTCTAATTGCACTTTAGTTAGGGTGACCTATTTGACCCTTATTCCCTTAAATTAATTAGCATGTAGTAGGTGAGGGTAGATTCAGCTACCCTGGATAATGAAATTGTACTAGATGAGGGTAGAGTCAGCTAGTGTAGGCAATGGAATTGAAGTGCCTTAAATTCACTTTTTTCCTTTTCTTAAATTTCTTCGAATGAAAAAGACAAAATCTCTCGCCCTCACACCCCGGTCCTACAGGAATTGTACAGAAGTTAAATCAGAGTAACTCAACGATTATTTAGGTCATTAAGTGGGAGGACCAGCGTCTAGTATGAACAAAAGCCACCCTACAAGAGGGTGATGAAATTCCCACACTGTAACTGCCAAGACTTGATCTTGCGTCCTCGGGTACAAGTTACTACCCAGGAACCACCCGAGGGCACTTCTTAAATTCCTTTTACCTGCATTTTGTTGCTCATAATAATGACACTATCTCATAGTGCCATTACTACACACATATATGCTAGCTGTCAAGGCAACCTCAGACAGATATATATATACCTAAACTGCATTATAACAGGGAAAGTACAGTAGTGTGGTGTAACATGGGATGTGAGACAACTTACGAAGGTGTATACATCAAGTACTTGAGAGGTGGAAAAATGGAAAACAGCCAGCTGGGGATTAGCTCAAAGTTGCAATGCCCCATGTTGTTCATCACATCAATGTATAAGATGTAAAGACTAAACGACACAACGGAGGCAGTCCCGGTGAAAACAGTTGTGAGAAGTGGAATGGCAAAGAGTACAAAATATGCAATGTGTTCTGCAAATGGATGGATCACAGCTGCAAAAACAACAAAGCTCTTAATTAGTTCATTGCCATTCTGCAAAAAATGGAAGAATTGTCAATTTTTTTTTGAATGCTACTGACTCTATTACATTGTAGTATCTGTCAATTATGGAGCTCATAATAACGTTTTCTGTAAATCTTTACTTTCCTAGCAATTCCATTTCAATGCCCCCACAAACATTTCATTATATTTTCACCTAAAACGACGACGAATAGTAATGAGCCTTTTCTTGCATTTTGGTGCAAGCTAAGAAAGAATTTATTGCGTATCTACCATGTAACAGACTTAATTTCAAGAGGGTGATTGAGACCTATAAGCAGGTGAGTAAGAACAAAAACTTTATAAATTGAAGCTGCACAGTATGCCACAGTCCCCATCTACCCTGTGGCAGCATTTAATTGCAGAGTGCCCAATTTTCGTATCATTTATTTGGACTTTTTAGCTGGAAAGTTTTGTACTTGAAAAGAATCTGATATGATCTTTAGTCACTGTGTTGCATTTATGTTGATAGTAAAATGGTAGTGATAATAAGCATATGTAAATATGAACCAGCACCAGCAGATTTTGCCTGTCATTATAGATTCAAGAACATATAATATAACACCTAAAAACTTGTTGTTATACACATCTTCCTGCTAAAAATTAGACTCAGACTACTTTGATTTACACTATTGTAAATCATGGAATTTCCGACCACCTGAAAGTGATCTTAAATCAAGTCGAAAGCCTTGTTCCGACCACTTTTAGTATCCAGAAAGACGTTGCTATTTCCGACCACTTTTTGGTTTCAACTTGATTGGTCGGAAGTTCCATAATTTTCAGTAGTGTTACGGGAAAACCCATGAAATGACTTACATGTGATGGGCTCGGTGACGATGGAGGAATGGTGGTGGGAGTGGTAGCGGGAGTAGAGGATGTGGTGGTGGAGGGCTCTGTGGAGCCAGTAGTAGAGGAACTCGACAGGGCCGGTATGAATCAAAGCAGTAAGTATAATCCCATCTGTTCTCCAGATTGGCATATGATGAGTGATGGGTAACTTATAGTAACCCCAGTAGAATAACAGACCATTTAGAATGATCTGATCATCCCTGCAACCAAAACCACATATATTGTTCAAGAATCAAGAATTTGCAGGCATTTATATTAGAGAATGACAGATTACCAGTTTCTTTCTCTGTCAACTTGCTCAAACTCAATGCCTTTATCAACAATCCTGTTGTCCCCTTTGGCTGTTCGATAGCGCGAGAGCGAAATCCATAGCTGGTTGTGGAGCATTCTTATCAGCAAGAAGGGGAAAATCAGCAAGATGTTAGGATCCCTCTCATTTGGGGAATCTGTCAGGTATTTGTATGTTGAATGAGCCACAAAAGGAGCCAACACCACATACTACAACAAAACAAAACAAAACAAAACATTAATGTTATCACTTCTTGCTTCAAAATCCTGTCTCTACTTAATTGCCACATATTGTATATATTGCTCCATAACTCCACAAAGGTGAAAACTTTCGCAATAAACTAAATGATCATGATAGCTCATCTGCAACTTGCCAACTACTTTTCCAATAAACTAAATGTTTTGTGCTATAATGTTGTTAATTCCTCATTTTCTTAACCCCCATTCTTTGATTTAGGGGCCGGGCCAATACCCAAAGATGCATCTAAGGTGAAACCTGCTTTGTAACCCCAGTCGACAAAAGATTAGGTAAATCAGTATAGGTTACCCATAGTTACCCTATTCAAACCAAGAAGGCCAATGACAGCTTAAAACCTCGTGATTACCAAGCCACTGTCCAACTAACTCGACTAGAGTTGCCCCCACTGAACCCCATGAATAAGCATATATATGCCAAATACAAGGAGGAGATCGAGGAACTCCAAACTCCCGAACCAGACTGAGAACCAGAAACCCGAGCAAGAACATGGGCTACATGATGCACGTATTCCAAGAATGATTTCCTTTCCTTTAACCAAGAAACCAAAAAGAAAATCCCCAAACCAAATACTACCAAACATTATCCTTGTAGTATTAAGGATGCAGTACTACTAAAGTGCTCAACTGTACATGTTACACACAGAGGTAATATAATGTACATTGCAGAGAATTGTTCTGATGTGATAATAAAGATTGAATCTTTATGCTTTTTTAATGAAGAAAGTAGAAAATGATGAATACCTTGAAGCTGCCCAGCCATGTCCATGGCCATTCCGTGAGGATGCCGGGCCTGGAAGCCATTTTTGGTAGTACAATGCTCTTGTGGTCTTGTATTGCAGTGTTTTTTATGCTTCTTCAGAGCACAGCCACGCGTACACGCAGCATTTTATAGATAGAAAAAACTGAACCATATCACCCTATATGCTATAAATGCTGTTTCCACGATTATAACCCCTTCCCACTGGCATGCAGACACGTGTCCGTTTTACCCGTGGCAAAACATACCTCTCAAGTCTCACCCACATAGAATGATAGCTCTTCATATCTACCATCATTTACTGGCTGTTTGGTTGGAAGGAATGAATTAAGAAGGAAAGAAATTGTATTTTGATAGAAAAAGAATAAGATTAGAATAAAGTAAGAATTTAAATTATGTTGTTTGGTGGGAAGAAATAGAATTATTGAAATTGAGAAGGGAAGAAGTGGTATAAAGACTAAAATGCCCTTGTATAATAATAATAATAGTAATAATAATCAAGGGTAATAGTGTCACTTCATCTATTTTTTCTTTCTGAATTACAATTCGTGGGAGATACCCCATGAATTGCAATTCTCTCCAATCAAACAGTGTAATTTACCATGTTCATTGAATTTCAATTCAGTTGCAACCAAATTACAGTATACCAAACGGGCCATTAAGTAATATTACTCTTTGCCTAAGCAAAATTTTAGCTGAGATCATGATTTTATATTGAATCGTATCTTAAATTTATATGTAGTATTACATTTTTAATAAAAAGTATTGCACATTTGAAATCTATCTTACGTGAAATACTTTTCTCCAAGACGAGGAGGAAAGCTCGAGTAAACCTACCTCGTTAATACGCCTTCGCTACTAACTATAATTTTTGACGTTATAGTAAGCACTTAATAAGTTAACATAAACAATTGATATCAAAATACGTCATAAGTTCAAAGTGTTGGAGAGGTTGACAGGTGTTAATCGGCATTTGACTCTGTTTGCTAAAGTATTGAATCACAGTAATTTATATTTTTCTAAATGCTCTGTCTGATCGAGGTGTGAGGATCAGGTTGGTGATTCAACCTTGTTTGTTTATGTCGGGCTGAATCTCCATTGTTTAGACGTGTCTGTTGTTTGGAGCTACATTGCTACGTCTAATCACGTAGGTATGATATGATCGCCGAACTTTTGGGGGTGGATTGAAATCCCAGTAAAATAAAAATAGTGAAAATTGAATTTTTTATTTTTCTTTTTGGAAACCCGTGAAAATTGAATCTGAATCTACTATTTGAATACAACATCTTATTCATACCTTATATAGAAATAAATTACTTTAATTTTATTAAAGAAATTCAAGTTATTTTAAAGTTATTCTTTGTTTAAAACGGATGAATAAATATTATTTTTAGTCCCTCGACTATAATATATGTATCAATTTTAGTCCTTGACTATTAAAATTTTCAAATTAGGTACATGAATATTTAATTTGTATCACATTTGGTCCTTGACTATTAACATTTTCAAATAAAGTACATGACTATTCAATTTGTATCACATTTGGTTCTGCCGTTAAATTTTTCAACCAAATTTCCAACTAAATCACCGGTAACCGGTTAATTTATTTTTTTTTTAAAATTTATTTTAATAAATTTTAAATTAAAAACTTTAAAAATAAAAATAAAAATAAAAAAACAACGACCATCCCACCCCCCTCCTCCTTCGTCTCCCGCGGAGACGAAAGTCGGAGAAGAAGGAAGAGGGAGGTGGGGTGGCCGCAGTGGCGGAGACAAGTGTATGCCTTAGGGTGCCTTGGCCCCTCCCTCCCCCCCTCCACCCACCCCGCCGAAGACAAAGGAAGAGGGAGGTGTGGTGGCCGCAGTGACGGAGGCAAGTGTATGCCTTAGGGGGCCTTGTCCCCCCACCCCCACGCCCAGCCCGGCCTAATTTTTTTAATATTATATATAATATTAGTCTTTTGTAAAAAAGAATATTATATAGAATATTAAAATTTTATTATTCTTTTAAAATATTTGGTCTCTCTCCCACTTAAATTAATCTTACAGACTAAATTATAAACTTCTTCATCTTCTCAACTTTTGCAGTTCTCTTATATTTCAAATTATGTCTTCCTTATATTGTTAACTCATATTCAAATTAAACCTTATTTAACATACCTATTAGTTGCTCTCTCTAGAACCATACATATATGCGGCATATACGCTATAACAAGATACTTTGTTATTATTAAAATCTATGCATATTTTTCAAGTTAATTTTTGTTTTTTGTTTTTGGTTTTTTTTTTTTTCTAACTACTTGTTTGGTTAATTTTTGTTTCATATTCTATTGTTTATTTGAAATAGTTGTTTTGTTTGATTCTAAATAATGATATCACGGTGCATTTTTTGGTTAATTATGCAGATTTGTGGTTATGTGATATATTTAATTTAACATGCATAATAATGTAAAATTTTTGTAGTATATGTATTTGAGAAAACAATTGTAATTATGTTATGTTGTGAAGATGGTAGTTTTCAAGAAATAATCAATAGTATTTTAAAACATGCGTGAATGTTTTCATTCTTTCAACCGTACAAAGCAATGTGCATTGAAAAGCATATTACAAAATAATTTAATAGAAATTCAATTATGATTTATTTATTCTTTAAACTTTATTAAATTCGTAATGTAATGATTATTTTGAAATATGTTAACTAGATATCATTGTATTTGATTTAGTATTTCAAGTCTTCAACTGTAGTTGGCCTCCGCACTATTCAATCCTGACTCCGTCCCTGGGTGGCCGACGTTCTCTTTCCCCCTTCTTCCATCGTCTGCGGAGACGAAGGAGGAAGGGAGCCCCACCCACTCCTCCTTCGTCTCCGGCTATTCTTCGCCGGAGACGAAGGAAGAAATGAGGGATCTCTTTATCTCCAGCAGAGACGAAGGTGGAAGGGGAGAAAGAGAACGCCAGCCACCCCCTCCTCTTTCGTCTCCGGCGGAGACGGAGGAGGGCGGGGATGGCCAGCGTTTTTTTTTTTTAATTTAATTAATTTATTTACCTTATTTTTAAGTTTTTAAATTTAAAAATCATTTTAATAATATTTAAAATAAAAATTAAATAAATTAGTCAGTCACATGTGACTTGGTCGAAAATTTGACTGGAAATAGTTAAGGACAAAATGTGATACAAATTAAATAGTAATGCACTTAATTTGAAAATTTTAATAATCAATGACTAAAATTGATACATATATTATAGTCGAGTGATTAAAAATGACATTTATTCAAAACGGACTAGAAATGTATTACTTTATTTATTTTTGTCAAACTATAGAGTTTCTCAATCTTCTGGGTTTTAAGAGTAACTTTCTAAAGTTTATGACATGATTAAATTGAAACACTCATGGGCAAATTATGGTCCACATAGTATTGTGTGAATCATAACAAAAAATATATTTTTAGTATACTAAATGTATATTATTTTTGTACTGAATGTACATTATATAATATAATATACACTTTTTACAAAAATAATGTACATTCCTTGCATATAATGTATATTATTTTTGTACTGAATGTACATTATTTTTGAACTGAATATATATTATTTTACAGTATACAAAAGATGGTTCACACAATAATGATTGCATAACATGTCATTCCATAAATTACTTTAATATCATTAACTTAAGCTACTTCCTCTTCTTCTTTGACAATGACTATTTAAATCATCGTCAAGAATGTTTTGATCAATGCATTAAATTAGTTATATAGATAAGTATTTGATCATATTAGTAATTAGTTGTTTATTATTTCCTAGCAACTAACATATAAAAAAAATAATATAAGGACATGTGCATATTTTAATAATAATAATAATAATAATAATAATAATAATAATAATAATAATTTATTTAGAACAAATATCGATTTGGATCCCACAGGTATTAGTAAAATGACAGTTTTAATCCACGTGTTTAATTACTACCAATTTAGACATTTGACGACCTTGGTGCAGGATATAAATTGCTTCCAATTTAGTCCCTGGTGCAGGATATAAATTGCCGTAGTTTAGACATTTGACGACGACGACTACAACAACAACAACAACAACAACAACAACAATAATAATAATAATAATAATATTATTATTATTATTATTATTATAGTAAATCATTTTAAATTATTAAAATTGAAAATAAGAAATAAAAATTATTTAGAATATATAATTTAATAAGAGTTAAATAAACACAAATAATTAACTTATGTCCTTAAAAAAAATATAAATGCAGCCCAAATTTTATAATTATTTATCAATAAGAGTTTATCGTCTTGTTATATTTAAATGTTAAAATAACAGAATATACTCATACCCTTAACAGGGCGTTTGGTTGGAGATGGGGAATTATGTGGGAAGGGAATTGCAATTCCATGGGAGATGAATTACTGGGAATAAAGTAGGAATTTAAATTCCAGTGTTTGGTTTACAGGAATAGAATTACTAGGAATTTTAATTCCAGTGTTTGGTATACATGGGAATTGAAAAGGAATAAGTAGTATAAAGTCAAAAATGTCAATTATTATTGTTAGACATTAATTTTAGGTTAAAAAAGGAAGGGGTAATTTTGAGTCATCACTATCTTTTTTTCTTTTTTTCCCAGGAATTAAAATACCGGGGGGGGGGGGGGGGGGGGGGACATGGGATTTTAATTCCATGAAAATAGGGGAATTGCAATTCCATCCAACCAAACAAGGAAATTTTGTGGCCTTTAGAATTATGTGGGAATTAAGTGGGAAGGGAATTTAAATGTCATTTTACATTCAATCAGCTACAGTTTTTTCTAACCAGCTAATACAACCAACTGGTCAAACCAACTAGCGCAATCAGCCATCAACTACTAGCTAAACTAATCAGCTATCAACCGTTTGTCAAACACCCCATTTCAATTTAGTGTTACTAAACACGCACCAACTAACACAGGTTGTTTACCATACATTGCCAATATATATTATAAACTTGATACTCTTGATTTGCATATTAGGTGAGTGGACCTAAGCCTACCTTCTAATTCTAACCGGTAAAGATATAAGAAACAGATCGTCTATAATTGACCCATTCAAACTAAAAAAATTAATAAACTGACTCAAACTAAGAAAGCTAATAAATTACTCTCGCACGAAGCTAATCTTAAAATCTTGTGATTATCACTTATCAAACTAACTTCTCGTCAACTGAACTAAGTTAGTTATTCCAATTCTTTAATTATTTTCTCGATGTACGTGAACCTATTAAATTAGTTTACAAGCATCAAGTAAATGAGCTAAACACTAATCCGTCACAAACTCTACCATGTAAATCTTTTCCATATATCAACAAGTCATGCCATGTGAGTGCAAAACACTTTTAAAATAAATAAATATATAAAATCCCTTCGCGAATTTCTTGAAATATTACAAGTTAAATATTATAGATTTTAGATTAATGATATGATCAATATTTATTATTTGACTAATTTTTTACGCGCATTGCGCGATTGAGATAATGCCCAATGCTTTTTTTTAAATAAGTACTTTAAAGTATATTAAGACATGATTATATTGAAATTGTTCATGCATAGATAATTGAAAGTTGAATTTGCGTATTTAAATAGGTAATTCTTCTCCCAAAGGTTGAGTCCCCAACCCCAAGGGCCCCCACACTCCGACCCGACAGAGCATTGTGGGAAGTTGTAAACCACGGTGACTCAATGGTTCAGCAGACAGGGCGAAATGCTGATACGCACAAGGAATCTGCCCACTTTGGACATAATTCCCGCACTGCCGCCGCCGAGGTTCAAACCTTCGTCTCTTCTCCCAAATACTACCCACTAAACCATTGAGCTAAGCCCGTGTGGGTTAAATAGGTAATTCTAAGTTTACAAATGCAAGATAATATAGTCAAGATTGATTATAATTGTCAATAAAATAATTGTATAGGTATCGTTGAAACCAAATACGGGACATAAGGGAGAACAAATAAAAATTAGGACATAAAATATTAAATATATACTAATATTGTTTGAGGAGATTCCGACATTAGGATTTGTGGTTAAGTTCTATTAAGACTTTAATATTAGAATTAGATTAATGGTGTAGTTATAATTCTATATTAAACTTTAATATTAAAATTAGACTAACGGTGAATTAACGGAAAAGTTAAATGGATAATCATATAATTAAGGATAAATTAGAAAATCTTAAAAGAAAAAATTAAAACCTGAACAATATGAACCATTCATTTGATTTAATAATTTGGCGGTCATTTTTTCTACCCAATGTTAATAATTAAATAAATTCGCTGGTCAAATCCGCTAGTATAATTCGCTAACTGCTGATTGTCAAACAAGGACATTGCCAGGTAGTTCTCACTTCAATTTGTTGTGTGATTTGAATACTCTCGTTGTCACAAAATCTCTCAAGTAGTTAATATGGTTGACTTTATTAATTATATTTTTTTAATTTTTTCATGGTATTAATAAAATACTTGGTAAATAAATATATAGCATTATTTTGCATTATAACTTTGATATTTAATTAGAAAAATAGTGCACAAAAAAGATAATAGATAATGTAGTGAATATAATCAATTGATGAATTTGAATGTAAAATTTTTTACATTTGAGAAAAATAAAGACAATATAACTAATGAAAATATTTCTTTTAATTAATTTATTGATAATTAATAATAAAAAAAATTCACTGAATAAAGACATTGTAAGGATAATGTAGTGAATATAATCAATTAATAAATTTGAATATAAAGAATTTTTATATTGAAGAAAAATAAAGACAATATAACTAATAAAATTATTTCTCTTATTTTTTTGAATGCTACTGACTCTATTACATTATAGTATCTGTTCAAATATACTTTCTCAACCTAATGAAGCACAAAGAGTCAACAACGCCTCCACTGAGGCTCGATCTCATGACTTCCCACATGGGAGAGGTCACTACATGCCATCTGAGCACAAGGTGCTTGGCTTATTTCTCTTATTTAATTGATTGATAATGAATATTTTTTTTTTTTAATAAAGGCATTGTGGACACATAATTCTAAATTAAAGAAATACATATGTATTATTTTTTGTTGTAACTACTAAATTATTATTTATATAATAATTTAATAAGAGTAAAATAGAGTACTAATTATGCCAATTTTGATTGGGATGAGGTTCGAACCTAAGACCTTTTTTTTATTGAAATCAATGAGTAAGTTAACGGTGAACTAACGGCAATTCTTAAAATTTAAGACATTGTAAGGATAATGTAGTGAATATAATCAATTAATAAATTTGAATATAAAGAATTTTTATATTGAAGAAAAATAAAGACAATATAACTAATAAAATTATTTCTCTTATTTAATTGATTGATAATGAATATTTTTTTTTAATAAAGGCATTGTGGACACATAATTCTAAATTAAAGAAATGCATATGTATTATTTTTTTGTTGTAGCTACTAAATTATTATTTATATAATAATTTAATAAGAGTAAAATAGAGTACTAATTATGCCAATTTTGATTGGGATGAGGTTCGAACCTAAGACTTTTTTTTTTTATTGAAATCAATGAGTAAGTTAACGGTGAACTAACGGCAATTCTTAAAATTTTAACGGAATTAGTAACGGTGTGTGGGTGTTTTAGGAAATTTTAGTGTAAAATTTAAATCTGATCAATCTTTTAATTAATCTGAGCCATTCATTTGATTAAAATCTGTGACCGCCATTTTTTCTACCCATTATAGGCCTAACTCTCTTGGGCTCTTATTAGTATCCTAGATAGATTTGTTTCCAATACCTTTTGTGGGTGAAGGTTTAGTGGACCATATTTAACATCATGTTGCTCATATCCATCAGAAATAACATAGCGTTAACCGTTACAATAATACAATATGTGTATATATCAATCAATCATTATATATATATTTTTAATTAATATTTTGGAGACTTTTTTTGTTAGTACCATGACTCTATTATAATGCATTATCTGTTCATAACTATTTTATCAACCTACTGAAATACAAATAGTCAATATCGTCTACACTAAAGTCTAAATCCATAATTTTATATATAAAAGAACAATTTGATGTTACTAGACCACAAAATTTGAAAAATATTTTCAAGACTAAGACATAAGAACGGCAGCATACAAGGCATCTGTTCATCTAGTCATTTTTAAATACATACATTTAAAACCATTGAAATGAACAGTACTGGATCATATCTGTCACAAGCTTATTTGACATTACTCGATTCAGTGTCCTACGTGGCACTCCCATGGTAGTCCAACACTCCAAATGGTCCCCAAAGAAACGGGTAGTAGTGGGTCCCAATTGAAGGTTGGTTTTCCTTTCTACTATACATTTATTATCCTCACCGGCTTCCGGGCACTAGGGTTTGCTTGGACCTAATATTATGGTTGGATGCTGCATCACTCATTCACTCTCCTTTATATGGCTGCTTAATGTGCCAACATCAAATTTTATATATATATATATATATATATATATATATATATATATATATATAATCTAACGAGAACAAGTCTTTAGAAAAAAATTAATAATAAATTCATTCAGCCTTACATCTTGAAATATAGAAGAGATTAGATCAAATTATTTTTAAAAAAATACGATTACATTTTCGTAATTATCACTAACTTTACAATGCAATGTAGAATACAATATTGTCCTTCTCAGAACTTTCAGGAATGTACATTTAGTTGTTACAAAGTGCATGTTTAGTATTAAAAATTTGCACTTGTAAAAATAAGAAAATGCATTGTACATTTGTACTTAGGGTTTAGATTTTAGAGTTTATGACTGAGTTTTTTTGGTTTTATTTGATTTATAGGTTCACTTTTTACTTTAAGGATTGGTATTTATCATTTAAATTTAAAATTTAATTTTTCATTGATTTTTTAAAAATTATCTAGAAATGCACATTTAGTTGTTACAAAGTGCATAGTATAGTATTCTAAGTTTCAAAGTAAAATTGACAAAAACTACAAAAATGTCGCTGTATTTTTTATAAAAAAAATTGATTTAATTTGTTCGATTTTGACATATATAAAACTGAGATTGATTATTAATTTTTTTACTAAAAGTATATTTTGGGATCCTAAGTCTAATATATATCAAATGTTATCTAAATGGCACTCCAATCACTACTGCACTCAAAATATTCATGCACATATATACAACTCTCTCATCACTTTTTTTTTTTTTTTTGAAAAATCAATGTGGTTATATTTATAAGTAACTCAAAATTGAGTCAGGTGGGATATCATCCTAGTACATAGTCATACCGTGATTAAAAGCCTCAGCTGCTCTCTCATCTCTTTTAGTTTGTATATAATAACTAATAAGATATTCTTTTTCTTTTCTTTTCTATTCTCTTTTAGGGCTTCAATAGCTAAACATAAACTTTAAATAATATTATTTACAAACATAGCCATATTTTAAGGCGTACAAGATGGATAATAACACAAGGTCTCAATTTTTAGAAGGTTCAATATTTATTTTTGATCTAGCTACTTAAGAAATAAAATTGAATAGCAAATTAATAAAACAACTGCTTCGTATGGTGTTACTAGTTGCATTCAGATCTATAATTGTCATTGAGGTTAATATTATTGACCTATAAGAACTCAATTAGTTCAGAAGTCCAAACAAATCTACTAGTTCAAAAAAGTTGGCCTAAGATATACTGAAATCTATCTAGCAAATTGAATCTCGTTAACTTGATTTATAATTTAAAATTTTACAACAAAATAATATAATCTATTAACTTGACTTAATCTAAAAAGTTCTGATTTTTTCTTCTCAGATTCCCACGTAAAAATACTGTTCTTTCTACTCCATTTAAGCTAGATACTACCGAGTTCCACAACATGAAATTCCAATAATCTTTACTCATTCACTTTAATTTATTCTCTAACGTGACGTATAAGTAATGATAAGTTATCTTCATCCTGCTATATAAGTCCCAAAAAATGTGAACATCGGAAAATTGAGTAAGGGAATAGAATTTGGACATTCAAATAGTATTTTCCATATACCACTTATTATCTAATAACCTAGTGTTAATCCCCTAACACACCTAATAAGGTCCAAAACTCAACCATCGTACCTAACCTGATGGAGATTGGTTTGAAGAAAATTAAACGTTCATCGTAACAAATTAAAAGTCTTAACTGAATACATCCCCTTGAAAGAATGTTTAATTTGATATAATATTATAATCTTAATTCTTAACAAAACAAATTTAATTAGTAACGTGTTTTATGTGATCTCAACAAAACAAATGTTAATTGGTAACGTGTTTTATGTGATTTGAACCCAAATCTAAGTGGGTTGGGGTGTGAGGGCATCGCCTCCTCAATACGGTGGGTAATTTTGTAAATGCTCCATTAAGTCTTGTTGTCTTGTAATCATGAATGTTTTATCATCACACTTAATAAAAAAAACTCATTCATTCTTGTGGACGTATAGTAGGTTCTCAGTTGATCCACATAAATACTTCTCCTTCTTCATTTTCGTTTCCTATAAACTCTTCTCCTTCTTCAATTCTGTTTTCGTTTTATGTTCTTGATCTCTAGCTTGATCCCGTTTACTCAACAAGATTGTATATTATTGAGATACCACTGACATCCCAACCAATCACATTTCAGCATTTCAATGATTTTCAAAAAGAAAAAACTATCAACCTCTCTTTAAAATTCAATGAAATATTAAAATATAATTAATTGAGATGCCAAATAACGTGATATCTTAGAGATATACATACTTTTCTTTTGAAAACCATATTATACCCATACTTATGTGCTCTTACATTCACAATCAATGGCGCTCATGTCTCCACATATTGGCACTTCATAGCACGTATTGTTTATTATATTGGCAAAACTATTGAGTAGTATTTGTTATCAACTAATTGGTGAAGTTGATTTATCATGGGCTGATGACCCAGAAATTTATTTTTGAAAAGTAGGTAGTTTACAATAAAAATCATAAATATCATTAAATTAAATGGCAGGCAATCATAACATAATAGAAAGAAACATTATATTTTCCTCAGTCACAACTCAATTGGTCAATCAATACAAAATAAGTTTATATTATAAGTTATATATTTTACATGCGTAGGATGCATAGTTTAAATGTACGAACTGATAAGTACCAATAAAATGATGTATGAATTTAGCCCTGTACCACTAGAGTACAAATATTTACCCCTCCCTCTTCTCTCCAAAACTAAGTTTGGAGTAATTATTATCATTTCTTATAAAAATCACGGAATTTTTTTTATTTATAGCATTAGGTACGTATATATCTTTTTTACATTAAAAAACTTTTCATAATTTTGTTTATCATAATAATGGACATATTTGGCAATTGTCGGAGGTGGATATATTTCCCAAATTATCCGAATAAAAGCCAAATCAGTTTTGATCTTTTCATGAAAGAATTCAATGCATGTACATGGATGGTCTCTATATATATATGGTATAATTTACACATAACAACAAAAACTTAGCTCAATTAATTATAATTTTTTGGACTGATGATGAAAAATGAAAATAGCAGTCAGCTGTGTAACGGATTCAATCGAGAGGCTCTTGTCAATAATCAAATTCATGATCTTTCAACTACAATAATCATAATTTACTCATTTGGGCGCCCATTGAAGGGCAATTAATTATTATTTTTTGAGCTTATGATGAGTTTTTATTAGTTTTTCTTTTCAAAATAGATTTTAAATTCGTCTCTGCATATAATGATGCTAAATATATAAATATATAATAGTTATATAGATGAGTGAGAATTAAAAATAAAAACTTTATATATATATATATATATATATATATATATATATATATATATATATATATATATATATATATATATAGTCTTTAAAGATAATGTTAAAAAACCTAAATGTATTATAACTACCATAGTACATAACATTAATCACCATTCATCAGTAACCTTATTAATCATCAACCACCATTTTAAAATCATTATTTTCGAGCTCAACTTGTCTAGATTTTTTGTTACTTAATTTATTGAGAAACATTGCATTTGGATTCTATTAATATCCTCTATTAACTTGACAATTAAAACTGCAATAGATGATCATATGAGAACAACTTATCAAGAAAAAATTAAAAATCAATCTGAATTTCACATCTAAAAAAATCGCACAATTTTGATGAAACTTTAAAAAAAAAAAAAAAAATTTGGTGGAATTTTCGTAATTATACAAATATAATACTTTACCATGCAATTCGATCACCTTTAAACACTATGCAATGTACTTCTTAAGATTATCTAGAAATGTACTTTATCTAGAAATGTACTTTATATTGTTAAAAAGTGCAGTTATATTAAATATTGCATTTTGCACAATATGAAAGTGCAATGCACTTAGTGTTTGGATTTCAAAGTTTATGACTTAGCTTTTTGGTTTAAGGGTTTATTATTTATGATTTAGGTTTAAAGTTTAATTCTTTTCATTGATATTTTTAAAAGTTATCTAAAAATGCATTGTATATTGTTAAAAAGTGCATTGTATAGGGTTAAAAATTGCACAATAAAATTGACAATAATTACAATAATGTCATTGTATTTTTTTTAAAAAAAATTGATCTGATTCCGTCAATTTTTACATATATAAAACTGAGATTAGTTCTTAATTTTCTCATAGTAAATGTTCACACACATACAACATTAAGAACACAAATTTTGCATGTTTGTAATGATCAACACAAACTTGGTGAAAATCTCCGTCTACTTTTTTATGAACAAAATTTACAAATCGAGAAAAAAAAAAAAAAAAAAAAAAAAAAAAAAACGTGTTTTATAATAATTTTCTGTAAATTGAGAATGACATGCATTATTATGGCTGTATCCACGATTACTCTTTATAGGTTACAGGCTTACAGCTAGTATATTATGTATACGTATATATATCACATTAAACTTCTTTCATCATATCCCTCATCTGCCCAACAAACAACTTATTTTCGATAATTAAGAATCTCACATTCTTCCATCGATACATTGCTTTCATATGCCAACCTTAATTAAGTGATTATATTGTACGTGGCATGCATGCACTTCTTTATTTTCCTGTCCCATTTTATAAAAGCAAAATAATATATATATATATATATATATATATATATATATATATATATATATATATATATATATATATAGAGGCGGGTTCAGGTGCGGCAGTGTCTTACGGTGCGGTTATTTCTTACGGTGCGGCAACACCAATAGTTCACCAAATATGCACCATCAACGTTAGGAAATACACCACACAAAACAGAGTAAACAGAGCCCCGCATCACCAAACACACACCATTAGGTGTTAGTAAAAACACCATACACTGTTCGGAGATACACCATTGGGGGTGGTGAGTTATATGGTGTGTTTTTTTGAGTCTGTGGTGTATTTTGTGATGTTTTATTACATTTCATTGGAGTGTGTTTTTATTACACTGTTGGTGCATATTGTTAACACTATTGGTGTATTCTGGAATTTGACCGCACCGCCGCACCGTAAGACCCTGCCGCATATGAGCGCTCTTCTATATATATATATATATATATATATATATATATATATATGAAAATTCTAAGCTGTCGACTGAGACTAGTGCCGGCCGGTTGAATTGGATGCAAGCAAAAGTGAATAAAAATTAAAAGTTTTTAGGTTATTAGTATCAACTTATCAGGTGTACAGTAGGAGCATACACTACTGGAAATTATGAAATTTTTGACCACCTGAAAGTGATCTTGAATTAAATTGATATCAAAAAGTGGTCAGAAATAGCAACAAAGGTTTTTCCAGATACCAAAAGTGGTCGAAACAAGACTTTCGACTTGATTTAAAATCACTTTCAGGTGGTCGAAAATTCCATAATTTCCAGTAGCGATATTGAACAAAACTTTTAAGTTATATCCAATTCAAGAGACATCAATACTAATTGATACACTAAAAGGGGCTCATTATGCACAGTAAACAAAGGTCTAGCCTCTGTGGTTTAGCTGAGTTATCATGATTTACATTTTCCTAGATATTCTATCGGACTGGGGTGTGGGGCCTTTGGGATTGAGTGTTCAACCTTTTGAGAAGAATGAGCTCATCAAAATCCCAGAAACTATCATATAAAGATGTGGTTCATACAAAAATGTAAATGAAGTAATATAACTCATGAAATTAAATATGTGCCATATCTAATGGTTAGATAATCAAACTCTGAACAAGTATATATATATATATATATATATATATATATATATATATATATATATATATATATATATATATATATATATATATATATTATTTGTTGTTTACAAGTAAGGTATTGAGTTGAGTGAATTCCTATTGTGTGAGCGCCTTTGTGCAACAATTTGCGGTATTATCATGCAACATCAACTTTATAACCGGCAAAACGGTTTATTGGCGTTTGTTATTTGTTTATACTTGGTTTACTTACATCTTTGGTTAATACAACTAGAATAAAAGTCAGGGAACAAGAATAGGAACGAGAACGAGAACAGAGAGTTGTATCCATGCATTCTCACTACAATATAAGCTTTATAGCCTCTAAGAGATTTAATTTTAATTTTAAAAAAAAATGTTCACTTTTACGGGTTTTCTTAAAATCTACCTCATAATAAATAAAAAGTTAATTTCAATTCCGACTGACTTGTAACTTTATATTTAAAGAGTACCTGATTTATATACATATACAAATCGAGAAAAAAAGAATTGAACTTTAATCATGGTGTTACATTTGGTAAGTTAGGCCCACAAGAATTTAGTATTGCTCAGTTGCTCACAATCAAAGCATTTATTGGGTGTAGAACTCACATTAATCATTCCGTCATATCCATATCATAATCTCACTCTTCTATATACACTTTTATTCAACCCTAAGGACACTTACGCCCACCGGCCTATGCTTATATCGTACGTGGACCAGCCTTCTCCTCGGGGAGGGAGCCCATAAACCGAAATTCATCTTAAATTATGAATCTTAGTTAAAAAATTATGTGTCTGTAATTTAATATATTATGTATATATGTATTCAACAATTTACGTGTTTGTAAATAAATTAAAGACGCATAAACAGATAACTGTAAGTACAAAATATGCTAATTGTAGACACATAATATGTTGTGTCATGTTGTGTCTTCAATTTATTTACAGACACATAAATTGTTAACTACAAGTACTGAATATATTAACTGTAGGTACATAATCTGAATATTATTTTTGACTAGGTCCAAGATGTAGACCTTAGTCCATTGTACAATTTGCACATTTTTAATATACTAAAAGTTCATCTATAATGTACTATATATTCATTTTTAGGTAGTAAAAATGAAGATGCAGTGTTCGAAAAATAAAATTATAATATGCTAAAAATTAACATTGTGTATACTAAAAATAAACTTATATATCAATAGCTCACCGTACAATGTAATCTATGGTACACAATATAATGATTGATGAGCTTGTGGATATGTGTCCAAAATATCATTTGCCAACCAATTAACTGTGGAAGGATTGTTAGAGCATCAATATTAATGGTTTTTGGAGAGATATATCTGACAAATTGGAGAAAGAAATGGGAGAGAGTAAGAAAGAGAAGGTTTGAGTTCATCTTCAAATGAGGAGTTATTTTAGAAATGTGGGACTTACTGAAAAAATTATACCCTGCCAGTGTTTGCGTGAGCGTCACCACTGCGCCCAGCGGGCTGACAGTTATTACTTTATTATTATTTAAAAAAAAATTAGTGTTGCTTTATTTTTTTTTTCTTTTTTCTCTCCCCTCACATATTCTCTTTCCTAATCACATTTACAAAAACTCCTCAAAAACCATAAAAAAACTCAACCAATGTGGATGCTCTTATATACTTATACAGGGGACCATGATCCATAGTGCTATGTGGATTATGGTTGTCAAATGAAATTGTAATAGAATTAAAATGATATTTTAGTGTGGCTAAAATAAAACTAGTGTGTGTGAAAAATGAAACTAAAAAACATAGTTCATTCAACAACCTATATTGTCAAATGAAACTGTAGTATAATTAAAATGATACTATAATTTAATGTTGTTAAAAGAAAACTAGTGTGTGTGTGTGTGTGTGAAAAATGAAACTAAAATCCAAAGCCATACAATAACATATATTGTCAAATGAACGTGGAGTGTAACTAAAATAATACTTTAGCATTATTATAATTAAACTAGTATGTGTTAAAAATGAAACTACAAAATAGAGTTCATACAATAATGTATATTGTCAAATGTCAAATGAAACTGTAGTAAAATTAAAATGATACTTTAGTATTACTCTAATGAAACTAGTTTGTGTGAAAAATGAAATTGAAAAACAGTATAATATTTGCCAAATTAAACTAAAGTATAATTAAAATGATACGTACTTCATGAACCACACTACTACATGGACCATTTGGAAAATGTTGAATGGGCCTCTTGGAGTCTGGCCCATCTTGACACGCTTCCCGCCACGGTCTTGGCTCTTTCGCGCCATTTCAGTTTTTTTGGTTGTCTCAGTTCTTTCGCGCCTCTTTGTTTTAGCCCTAGTCTGGAACCGACCCGAATTGACGGTCGTCGTTTGCAGCTCCGGACGAAGGTAAGCACTGAGTTCAGCTTACGTTTGTTTGATATGCTTTTTGCTCCTATTTTTCCTCGATATTTAACTTGGGTGCAGTGTTGTGTGGGAGTTCAATTGCGATTTT
The DNA here is from genome assembly GCF_001879475.1 of Ipomoea nil. Taxonomy (NCBI): domain Eukaryota; kingdom Viridiplantae; phylum Streptophyta; class Magnoliopsida; order Solanales; family Convolvulaceae; genus Ipomoea; species Ipomoea nil. The sequence continues at coordinate 2,312,948 of NW_017616616.1, read as the reverse complement.
TCTTTTGCTTTGTAATACATTTTTGTTCTTTTTTTTTCCTGATGTGTTAGCTGGATTGATGTGATAAAATGTGTAGGGATTTGGGTTTTGCGAGAAGTGAAATGGGTTTGCCTTTTTTTTTTTTCATTTTCTTTTTGAAATTTAATTATCCTAATTTTTACTGCGAATTTGCTGATCGGCATCCATTTTCAATTGTGTAAATCGTTTCTGTTTTTCTGTCTTAATGGTCATGGTCCAAGGGTTTGGTTTATTTGATCTGAAATTGAGAGAAAGTTTACTCTTTAGCCATGAAATTTGTTTGACATAGTTGTTTCTTAGTGTTCCTAGCCTAATTGAGTTAGATGTTAAGGTTGTTTAAATTCTGGATAGTTGATATATTAGTGTTGGTCAGTAATTCCATGAATTTGACAGTGCCAATAAGACAAAAGATCTTAACTTTGATGAATTTTACAGAGAAAAACAGGATTTCTGTTCTTGTCTTCTTAAGTGGTGGGTGGGGGTGCTTCCAGTTTCATACAAAATTAAACACAACAGTGAGTGGTGGTTATGGAGCTATTACAATCTGGTTGTGAAGGAGGAGCAGAAGCAGTACTAGAACTTAAACCAAACTCGTCTCTTTCTATTGCGTATCATTCTCGCTTTGGACCTCACGATGATCTAATGCTTCTCGAGCTTGATGAGAAACTCCTCCCTGATTTCCTGCACCAAAGGTATGCAGTGTCATCCCTGTAGTTGTTAATGCTCGTTTTTTCTTTGATTATATTGTTTTGCTTGATATATCTGGAAACGTGATTCTTGCCTCCAGTGTAACGTTGAGAGGGCAGCCTGATGAAGATGCAGTTCTGTGCACACTGTCGAAAACTTATGCTGTCAAATTTGTAGGGTCATCTAACTCTGTATTCCTTATCCCTCCATCTGACTCATCAATCAGTGTGCGTAGCGATGACAAGAAGACTGTTGCTTCTGTCATCAAAGTGGCACCCGGCTGTATGGAACTGGTCGAGGTTGCTCCAAGATTAGATAAGCTTAGAATGCTTCTCTCCCAAAATCCTTATACTTTCGATGAGGCCTCAGAAATGGACATCTCAGAAGCTGTAGATCAGGGTAGATTCCCGTATACGTGGGATGATCTTGTTGAAAGTGTGCAAGCCAGTGATGAGGAACTGAGAGCTGGGTTACAGGCTCTATCTGCAGTGGAGATAAATGGATATTGGCGAATTTTAGACGAGAAATATATGGATGGAGTGCTGAATATGCTTTTTCATAATTCAGTGATTAACAACTGGCCCTTGAACAGACTGATCGAAGATGAAGTTTTGCATGTGATGGAAGGAGACGGCTTTCCTAGGAAAATTGTGAAGCATTGTATCCAAGTTCATGGGAGTAAAGTCGAGGAAGGCTCCAGCAGGAGCTCAATTTGGAGGCTGGACGAGAAGAAAATCTGCGTGCACTTTGCAAGAGAAATATTAAGAGGAAAGAGGATGAAAACCGAAACTTTCTTAGAAGAGTGGAGGCTCAGAATTCCAGATGGGATGCAGCCAAGTTTTGAGATGTTGGAAGGGGAAGTCTTGACAGAAAAACTCGGGATAGACACATGGGTTTACGCGTTTAGTGTTTCTTCACTGTCGTCTGTTCCTGCAGAGCGGTTTTCCATTCTTTTCCAGGAGAGGCCAAAATGGGAGTGGAAGGATCTGCATCCATATGTCAGGTGTGTTCTTGTATCAGCCCTATGGTTCCATGATCTTTCGTCCTGGAATGTTAAAATATTTTGTGTATGGTGATTTGCAGGGATCTAAAAGTACCAGGGCTCTCCTTGGAAGGTTTACTGCTCAAGTACACAAGAAGAACTCAACCCACAGCAGATGCAGAACCAATATTCAGTGTAAGATAGTCTCAGAATGGACTGCACACTATTTATGCCCATTTTTCTGTGTATGAGAGAGAGAGAGAGAGAACAAGGTTAAACTGGTTTTTGCCCACCACTGATTGATCCCTTTCCTTTTCCTCCATGTTTTACCTGCATTGCATCTATACAATAGTAGAACTGTATTCATCAATACAAAGTGGCAGGTAGTTATCTGTCATTTATCTGCTTTTGGACATGCTTATAGCAAAGTTACAAAGTGCATCTATTGAAAAATGCGATAATATTTTTATAAATAACTCAAACTTAAGTGTATCTATTTTGATTGTCCAAAGGTATCCCTTCAGCCGATAGTCAGAAGACTAATCCCCGTCCCTATTGTCAACACACTATGTGGTAGGGATAATTGTAACTATTATATCACTATATTCTTTCTCTTGTTTAGATATTTTTAGACAGACTATGAATGGTTCTTAATCCTCTATTGCAACAGTTCTAATAAATGGTGGTTAAAAAACAATCATAAATCTATTTTGGCAGTAAAATACAGCTTTTGAACCCTAATGTGACTACCAAGTACCAACAATGGGAAGAAAAAAAAAACTCAAACAAAACAACCAAGTAGTTATTCTATAATTCCACAATTGCCAACCAAAAACTGAATGGATATCTCAAAACTACATTCTCCATGTTCATTACATGTAAGGGAACAACTTTAGGTAGCAATAACTGAATAAGAATTAAAACACCTAAAGAAAAAAAGTAATCATATGAAAATTTTGGGAGTGGGGGTGGGGTAAGTAATGGGGAAATCAGTCAAAAGAAATAATCTCCTCCGAAACATCCAACAATTCTTCTACTTCGACTTCCTTGGCCTCGTATTCTTCTTCATCATCGCTCGCCTCCCCATCACGGAGCCTTTCCCTCTCCAGTTTCTCCTCTTCATGTAATCTCTTCCACTCATTCATCCATGATTCCCAATCTTCCTTCAACTTCTTTCTTTTCTGGCGGTCCTGCTCACTCAACTGCAACGAAACATCCTGATCCTCCGCCTCGTACTTCTTGCTGTATTTCTTGAGATTCTTTAGAATCTCCTCCTCTTTCTCGCGGGTCAAGAAGGGTGGTGGCCTTGGTCTCCACAAGAACTATAACACAAGTTGGGCATTAATTCATTAATGCACAAATAGGTAATAAAATAGAAAACATAGCATGATTTCAAGTCCAAACTTACTTGGAAGAAATGATCCTTCAGAATCCGATACAGCAGCTTGCCATGGAAAGACCAGATATTGAAACCATTCTCCATCTCATGAACAGAAGTGAGAGCCGTTGCAACATATCTTACAAAATGCAAATTAAATGCCACAATTAGAAAAGTCGAATAATATCATATACATAGTTTATCACAAAGTACTAGAAAACTCATCCCGCTTTAATTTTAAAAGTTACCTTCCAGTAGGATCCCATTCAATATCTGTGGCCATGAAATGCTCAGCTGTGGCCATAGTTTCGAGCTCATCGACATCAAAGAACTCCAACTGCCCGTTGAAGCCCTTCAAGCCAGCCAATATAATAAAGCGGCCTGCAGGTGACCAAAAAAGTGCATTTGCTTGCTTTCCTTTAAGCGTTGCGAGTTTCGAAACTCTCCCCGTGTTACTACCACTCCGCATAGAGTAGAAACTAATATCTGGCCTAGGGTTGTCACCATGGATAACAGCAAATCTGTGACCCTTAGGCTCCCAAGCAAAAGCAATAATTTTATCGTTTTTGTTCTCCAGCTCCAAAACCTCAATGGGAATATCTCGTTCTTTGATTCTGAAAAGCTCAAAGCCTGTATATGTGCTCTTCTTAGTTTTTGTGTACCGATCAACCTTAACAGCAAGATAGTCTCCATTGCTTTGCCAATACATTTTGCAATCACTGACACTGAACAGGTTCTTCTGCCTAAGTTCCTCTTTGCTTGGAATTTGCACAAGACTCACCTGTAATAATAAAAAGAAAAATATATTTAGTTAGGGTTGAATAAGTAAGCACCGATCAATGAAAAGAATGAAATGGATACACACACCACCACTTACCCTTGCTGGTTGATTTCCACCGCCAAGTTCAGGAACAAATAGTGCAAGAATGGGATCGGTTGGAGACCAACTGAAGTCCAGAACATTTTCAACCTTTATAGACTTCTTGTCAATAAGGCTAAAAGTCTCTGTTTCATATACAGAGATTACGTTTTTTCCTATTCTTGCAAAATAGTTGTCTTCTTTGCCACCACCCCATCTGCAATTTTTGTGAAAAAATAATCATCAATAATCTGCTTAAATCTATGTCAAACTACGTTTTCAAGAAGTATGTTCTTATCAATATGATTGCTAGGTCTCCAAGCATTCTTTTTGTAGTAATCATGAAGGGGGGAAATGAACCAGAATTATATATGCAAATAATTACGATGGCCCACCTAAACACTGGCCAAGAAACACCGGCAACACCTCCAGTGCCACCAATGGCAAACTCATCAGCACTGCCCTTAAAATCTCTCCGAACTTTTCCAGTCCTCACATCAAAAATGTTCAACACCACCCTCTGTTAAAAAAGGGGAAACCAAAAAAAAACAGTTATCCACCCAGATTATGTAACAACAGAAATACAGTCACAACAGATGAAGTAAGAACAAAATAACGAACTTACATGAGAGTCACGTGGATTACTTGGCTCATGGCTGCTGTAAGTTACCAAAAATCTCTCGCCAGGAGAGAAATCGATTAGTTTCACCTGTAGTTAGAACAACCAAATCAAATAACTATATATACAAGAACGTATATAATTTTATATAATTTTTAAAATATAATAGAAATAAGCTCATTTTTTACCTGAGGGTGAGGATATCTCATTAGGCGTTCAAAACTGTTGGCACCTCCCCAGATAGCAGCACCTTGTCTATGAACTGTAGCCAGATAAGTGCCCAATGGGGACCACTGAACAAAGCTCTCAGTCCAGAACTGCATCCAAGGAGAAAAATAATAATGATGAGTTGCGAACAAACACATAGAAATCATCAAATAAACAAGTTGCAGTACAAGGAAAGTAAACAATATGCACACCTGACGTTTATAAACAGGATCAGGCTTCATCTGTCTAGCATCATTCCAAAGAACTTCTGTGTCTGTGCCAGCACGAATTACAAACTGATCCCTGGCCTTCTCATCAGTAAGCCAGTGTTGCAAATTCTCCTACATAAAAATTGCATGCCACCCCAAAATATGAGCAAACTGAAGATGGAACTGATACTTCTAAAAAATATAGCAGATGTAGATGCTTACCCTTGGAGTATATACTTTTGTTTCAGGAGGTGCCCACTCATCTGGAACCTTCATGAATTTCTCAATGTCATCAAACATGTTGACGGCAAATATATGAGATTTGTCTAATCTGTATCCATGTGTTTTTTCCTTAGCAAGCTCAGCTTCCTACATAATCAACAAATTCAATTCAGGATAGAAAATTCATATAACTTCCGCAGATAATTCTGTTCCAGAACAGTGTGAACCTCCTTTCATAGTTGTAATAATAATGGCAAAAAGAAGATTGCTACAAATTAATACCAAAATTGATGTCTTTTGAGTATGTCATGAATAATAGTCATTCTAATAGCCAATTACATATTACTGCATTGCCTACAGAGACTCAGCCAAAACTTGCAAAATATTGAATTATTATTAACAGACTCAAACAATCAAGTAAAGAAAAAGAACAAACAGTTTCCTAAAGACCATCAGCAAAACATAATGATAATAAGTAAAGGGACTGTCTTCTTTCTTCTCCGTGTATAGAAAATTTTTATTAAAAAAAATGACCTTTATATATAAGCACTACAGAATTGTGTATAATTTTGGAATTCAAGCCCTCTAATTTTCATGGTACCTCTTATATATCATTTGTGGTACATTATAGTGATACCATAGAAGCATATTTAGTTTTCAAAAGCTGTGCAACTCTTTTGCTTGCCACCATCAATGTTTTTTCATCCCCAGTAATGGTACTTATACACATCTACTTCGTATATATAAATATAAAGGTTCTATTTTTCTTATACTTTTTGTCCAAAATCACTCACTTTGTATATAATTATAAAACATAAGTGTAAAATTTGTGACCTACCAAAAAAAATAATACTTGTAAAAATAGAAAAATAGGTACCTGAGGAGTGTTGTACTCAATGAAGCAGTAGCCTAGGGTTTTCTGAGTATCGGGATCGACCGGCATCCATAGACCATCCTCCTTAATCACCCCAATTTGGCCGTATATTTTACGGACAACACCTTCCAGCTTCTCAAATTTTTCTTTTGGAACGACCGGCAAATTGTCCACCACTATCACGCTCCCAAAACCGGTATCGAACTCCAATGCATCCTCTTCCTCTAAGTCGCCATCGTCACTATCATCCCACAAAACCACCAGGCAACAAAAATCAGATTTAAAAAAAAAAAAAAAACATAGCAAAAGCTATAGATTTTACTATGGTTTTGGAGTATCCTCCGTTACCTTACGATGCCAAAGTCCTCGCCGGGAGGGAGACGAATGGAGTCCAGATCGATTTCGGAAAGGTCAATATTGAGCCGAGCAGCCGTGGCTCGAATCTCCTCCATAGACATCGTTTCCGCCATTGTTGGACTCTCTTGCGAACGATTTTGACGCCTTCTTCTTCCTGTCGGTGTTGAATGTCTGTATGAGATTGAATTGGTGAAAGAAAGCCAGTTTAAGCTCAGAGACGATGCCGCGAAGTGTAAGAGCGCAGGACAAGAGAATACTAGGGTTTTTGTTATGGGATGATATTCTCGGATACTAGGTGGTTTTGGGCTACAAATATTGCAATTTCCATATTGGGCTTTTATAGAACCCAATCAATTGAGTAATCCTAATCTAAATCTATCTAAAATTCTAAATTCTAAACTACTAATAAAAACAAAATCCTGTTTTTATTTTTACAACTTTCCATCCAAATTACCTCCCAAACTATTACTATATAAAATCTAATAATTATTATAATAATTAAATTAATAATTAAACAAATATTAATATAATTGACTACTAATTATTATAGTATTAAGCTAATAATAATACCTATAATAATAGTAATTACACGGAAGAATAATAATGATAATTTATTTTATTCTCATAATATTATACATTAAGAATATATATATTACAAAATGTATAAATGTATAATTACACAATATTAGTATAATTATCTAATAATTTTTATGGTAATTGAGGAATTAATTACACATATATTAGTATAATTGACTAAAAAATATTACATTAATTAAGCTAATAATTTTACAGATATTAGTATAATTACAATTAAACATAGATTGTTTGCTTTTTTCTTTATAATAATTACAATTAATTCATTCAGATATTGAGCATGAGAAAAAAGTAAAAGCGATATGATGAAACTGAAAATACTTAAGGTATATAAGTATAACCAATATAGGGTTGGACTTTCATTTAGAAGGTTATGAGTTTGAGCCTCAATGGAGGCATTATTAGTTCTTTATGTTTCAGTAGTTTGAGAAAGTATTACACAAATATTAGTATAATTAAACTAAACCCCATGAGTTGTTGGATTTATTTTTATAATAATTACAATTAAATTATTTATCATTTTATCTCGTATTTATTTTAGTAATAGCATAATTACATTAATCATATTACATATCGATTTGTTAAGATAACTAGTATTTTCACCCGTACGTTATACGAAATTAATTTGTTATAATATTTTAAAAATATTTAGATCGATATACAATTATATAAATTATAACACCGAATATTATATAGTGTATTTTATTAAATGAATTATATTGATTACTACTAATTGTACAATTATATAAATGAATTATTATTATTATTATTAAGTTAATTATAGATTCTTTTTCATTTTTCCTTTTTCTACTACTAACATTATTAGTAATTCACCCGCGCGATGCACGGGAAAAAATTATGTTATTATAAATATAAATAAAAAATGAAAAACTAAAATATTTTAAATTATTTAATATAATAATATTTTTGATCTTCCATTAGTCAAGTATTTATTATTTTTATAGAATACAAAATTACAATTAAAATTATAATTTTGTATGGTTAATATAATCTCTAATTATGTGCATATTCAAATAAACTTATAGAGAGAATTTACATAATTACATTGATTTATTCTTAATTGTATTTCATCTATATTATAATTTTTCACAATACGAATAATAACTAAGATAATTACATTTGGAAAGCAATTTTTAAATTTTGTATGTGTAAATTTAAACTCTAATTGAACACATTTTTTATATGATTATATAATATATAGCTATTTTATTTTTCAAAAGTATATTTTTTATATGATTATATAATATATAGCTATTTTATTTTTTAAATGTTGTGCTTTTTTTTTTAATAATAAAGGATGTTGTGGCATTAATTGTAACATTAATTATTTCCCAAACCATATAGCTTTATTATATAAAGGATTAGTATTAATAAGTGAATTACGGATTCTATTATATTTTCAATTATTATTATTATTATTATTATTATATATATATATATATATATATATATATATATATTAATTATTAATATTAATTGTTTGGGCGGAAGTGTTTGGGCAGGAATGCATTAAATGCTAATTTTATTTTTAAGGAAAAAGGATCAAACATGTCATCAAACTTTAACTGAAAAGTCAATTAGTCCCCTAAACCTTTTAAACGTGCAATTACACATATCAACAATTTATTTTGGTGCAATAAAGCTCAAAAACATATTAATGACATGCTATCACAGGTCATTAGAGTTCCAGCCACTTTCCTCAAAAAAAGTGACCGGTAACCAACGAACTGTCGCAGGTCACGGAAAAGATACCAAAGCCGACCCAGATCTAGGTCGCTTCTCGCTGGAGAATGCGGCCCACTGGTCGCCTTCTTTGGTTGAGAAGGTGACGCAAATGGTCGCCTTCTCAACCGAAGAAAGTGACCACATCTAGGTCGCCTTCTCCAGTGAGAAGCGACGACTGGGTTGCCTTCTCCTACGAGAAGGCAATCCAGATCTCGATCGCTTCTCAACGGAGATGGTGACCTTGGTGTCTTCTCCGTGATCGGCGACCGTTCGTCAGTCGCCGATCACATTTTTTGCCGAAAAGTTTGTCGGAGGGTAGATGGAACCCTAGTGACCTATGATAGCAGGTCATTAATATATTTTTGGGCTTCATTGTACCAAAATAAGTTATTGATGAGTGTAATTGTACATTTAAAAAGTTTAGGGGGCTAATTGACTTTCCAGCTAAAGTTCGATGGCCTATTCGACCATTTTCTCTATTTTTAATAATAGTACTGATTCTTTTTTTTTTTTACACAATTTTCCTTATATTCATATACATTAGATTAATTGTAGATAAACGAGTCATATATTATTCAATTAATTGAATGATACTTTTGCACTAATCTTATAATCAATTAAATGTACACTTTCACATATTATAATTGTTTATAGTTTCATCTTTAATTTTATTATCTAAATATATAATAAAAAATTTTAACTGTGAATCGCATGGGTAATTGAGCAATTATCTGCTCGAATTCAAGCAAGAATAAAATCAAAAAATATAATCGATCCAACCTATTTCATCAATTACACTATATAATATTCGTTATTATAATTTACATAATTGTATATCGATCCAAATATTTTTAAAATGTTATAACAAATTCATTTAATGCAATTCATGGTGAAAATACTAGGGTTTATAAAGAAAGCCAGCATTTAAGCTCATAGACAATGCCGCGAGGTGTAAGAACGCATGAGAAGAGACTGCTAAAGCTATGTTTTGGCATAACTTTTATTTTAAACTACTAATAAGCTATAGGCTCTGTTTGGCAAACCTAACTGAAAAGCTATAAGCTATGAGCTGAAAGCTGAAAAGCTATAAGCTCGGAGCTAAAAACTGAAGAGCTGTTAAGCTAGCTGTTATGATTGAAAGTGTTTGGTAAAATTAGCTTTTTGATAAGCTGATAAATGTAAAAAGACAAAAAAGGACATCTCCATAAAATTTAAATTAGTTTGTTTACATATTAAAATTTAACATTTTATCTTTTAAAAACTAACATTTTGAAATGAAACTATTAGCATAATCATGATAAATCTAATAATAATAATAATAATAATAATAATAATAATAATAATAATAATAATAATAATAATAATAATTGGGGTGAAAGTTGTGGATAAAGGAGAAGAGAAAAGTGTTTTAATTGGGAAGAGTAAATTATGTCATTTCTTTAAAATAATAAGGATAAAGATGGAAAAAAAATTAGGAAGCTAGGAGTTTATTTTGAAATGCTACCTTAGGTAGTGTTCCAAAATAAACTCTTATTTTAAGCTATGAGCTTATTTTGGGAACATTACCAAACAAAGCTTATAGCTTATTAGTAGCTTAAAATAAGCTATAAGCTCCTAAATAAGCTCTGCCAAACAGAGCCATAATCTATATTTGGTAATGTTTCTAAAATAAGCTAGTAGCTTAAAATACAAATTTATTTTGAAATACTACCTTAAGTAGCGTTTAAAAAATAAGCTAGTAACTCTTAATTATGTTTTCTTCATCTTTATCCTTATTATTTTTAAATAAATGACATTCTCACCCTTTCAAAAACTCTTTTTGTTTCCCTCTTCTCCTATTTAATTTTGGGAAAAAAGGCATTTTATTGTTCAATTATAAGCTTTCCTGTGACCATTTGGATTGTTACAAAATGAGTCCATGAGGTTATTTATACTTATTCTACATTCTCAACGGACAGTAGAGATCTACTTGATCGTATGACTATGATTATATCTCTAAAATTCACCCTACAATTCTATACTTTTTTTTTTGGCAATATTGGGTAAACAGGCGTAGAGATTGTTGACCAACACTGACTCACTTGTTTCTCGTGTATACAAAGCCAGATATTATCCTAAGAGTTCATTTTATGAAGCAGAGATTGGAAATAATCCAGGTTATTGCTGGAGGAGCATTATGGCTGCTAAAGCATGGATAACAAATGGAGTAAGACGACCTATTGGGGATGTAAAATCTACCTTAATATGGGAACATCCCTTACTACAAGATGAACTGGAACCAAGGATCCAAACGGAAATGCCACCTCAACTAACTGGTGCGAAGGTTGTGGGATTAATTGATCAAAATACTGGTACATGGGATCCTCCCATTTTAACAGACATTTTCCACCCAAATGATATACCAATAATTTTAAATATCCCGGTCTCACCTGGTTATGAGGATATATGGTATTGGTATGGGGACCCAAACGGATGCTACTCAGTGAAGAATGGATACAGGCAAATAGTGGGAACTTATGAGAATGATACTGGTTTTGATAAGTGGCAAATCCTATGGAATTTGAAAATCCCCCTAAATGGAAGACCTTTCTATGGAGAGCTGTAGGTGACATTCTCCCTACTATCACCAATTTACTTATAAAGAGGGTGGATGTTAGCCCGATTTGTGCCATGTGTGAAATTATGAATGAGAACACAATGCATGCCCTAGTGTTGTGTGACTATGCTAGGTCCATTTGGGATCAATCTAACCTTCCACTCTCCCATATTGTAACGAATATCTTTCAGGAATGGTTTAGAATAATCCTAAATGTTCTAGATGCTAATGGAGTATTATTTGCAGCTGGAATATTATACAATATTTGGGGAGCCCGGAACGATGCCGTTTGGAATGCATGTCTGCCAAGACCAAAGAAGATTATCGCGACGGCCCTAGCCTCTGTGCAAGCGTGGCAGCGTGTGAGCTCGGCTGCCCCCTCACAGCCGACCGACCTCACGGCAACCGCCCAGGTGCCACCCACGACAGAATATCAGACCGCCCTCACTGCCCAAATGCAGCCGGAACAGCCACCATCTTCCATTGCAGCGAATGGAACAGAAACAGGACCGCAAATGCGGTGTTTTGTCGACGCGGGATTTCGGCCCCTCTTGAAGACCGCCACAGTTGGAGCAGTGCTATTCGATGCGCATGGTGTGTACGTCTCAGCCTATATCGCGCCCTTACAAGACTGTCTTTCACCATTTATGGCCGAGGCGCATGCGTGCAAGGAAGTTTTATCATGGCTCAGGGCAAGTGGCGAACTGTCAGTTGAGTTGTTCACGGACTGCCAGACGCTTCAGGCATATTTGACTACATCGGCAATCCATTCTAGATCCTATCTTGGTTATGTCCTTGATGACTGTAGGACTACTATGACTATGTTTACTTTTTGCTCAGTTAATTTTATTCCTAGATCGCAGAATTATTTAGCGCATATGTTAGTAGCTGAGGCTTTTAATCACGATATGACTATGTACTGGGATGATATCCCGTCTGACTCAATTTTGAGTTACTTATAAATATAACCACATTGGTTGCTTTTCAAAAAAACCCTACAATTCTATACAATCATATGAGTTCTATATAATGTTTTATTAGATTCAATAAATCTGTACACTTCAAAATGTTAAATTTTAATATGTAAACAATTCTATTTAAAATTTAAAACTATTTAAATTTTATGAAGATGTTCTTTTTTATCTTTTTTTTTTTTGTCTGCATTTAATTATCAGCTTATCAAAAAGTTAATTTTACCAAACACTTTTAAGTATAATGAACTAGTTTAACACTTCTTCATTTTTCAACTTATAGCTTATAACTTTTCAACTTTCAGCTACTTTTCTGCTAGGTTTGTCAAACATAACCTAAGTGCTAACATTTTGGCTAGAAAAATGCTTGATGGTGATTTGAGTAGTAGTGTGGTGCATATCTACTGGGAACATAATTAGGTTGCAAAATTCGTCGGCAAAGAAGGTTAGCACAATAGATAGAGGCCTTCGGGTCTTAATGAGCCCTACTATAGAAGCTTTAATTTGAATGTGTATTATGACGATGCGATGGGCATACCGCTTGGTGGCTGGGGGACTGTGCCCCCCTTGCCTTGCGTTCCGCCTACGGTCCTCCTCCCTTTTCATTTCAAATAAATACGATTCTTAAATAGCTAGTGATAACTAATAAGAGAAATTCTACAATGTTAACAAGGAGAAATGTTAATTTTACACGGTTCAAAAAGACTGATGAATTAGTCAATCGTTATACCCTACACCACGGCGCACATAGCACTGTGCGCTGCGCGCCTCCCAAAACGACGTTGTTTTGGGGTTGTTTTGGGAGGCGCGGTAGGAAGTTGCTGGGATTATGTGTATTTCTTCACACAGTTATGTGTATTTGTTCATACAGTTATGTGTATTGGTTCATACAGTTATGTACATTTTTTATACAATTATGTACATTCTTTTTATACAATTATGTACATCCGGATCAGAAAATTTGTGTGTATTATGTTAATAGTTGATGTGTTTTATGTTAAAAGTTTATGTTTATTATGTATTATGTTAGATTATGTGTATTATCTTTTAAAAAGAGTATGTATAGTTTGTTATATAATTATGTACATTCATGTATACAATTATGTGTATTCTAGTATAGCCCTTAGGGTTGGGGTTCAGCCTTGAAGAATGTGTATTCTAGTATAACATTATGTACATTCTTGAACAGCGGATTTTTTTTTAAAGAAAAAACTACTGCCATTCACTGGGGCGGAAAATTTTAAAAAAATTAAAAAATTAAAACGACGTCGTTTTGCATCTGGGTGCATAGTGCAACGCGCGCCGTGGTGTAGGATATAAATTGTCCCAATTAGTGAGATATGGCACGACATTTTTTTGTTTGATAGGCCCAACAAATTGGCCCAAAATTGAGTAAAATGAGTCAACTGACATCCTTACAAAATCTGTATACATTATTTTTGTATACAAAAGTGTTACCATCCTTTTTTATTTATGATAAATAATCAAGCATATTGCATTTTCAACATTATAGCTAATATGGCATCGGGTCGATATTTCCCATTACGTTGATATTAATTTGGGCGCACTTTTCACAAGAGTTGAACCTACTTCTAAATGTATTATCAGTTCACTTACCAACCAAACAACCACTCCAAGTTACTCGGTAAATTATTTATGAGTTTAAATGTCTTATAAGGAGTATAAATTTAAATAAAAAGGAAAATAAATTAAAATTGAATACTGACATGACGATGATGATAATGAGTTGGGAAATTTGTGGTGTCAGCTTAAAAGTATGCATGTGCTTATGACATGCATGTAAAGTCCACAGTCACCACTTTCGTAGAACTTGCCTTTTTTTGTCCATTGGGAAGCAATAAATAAATTTCAGAAAGAAAAAATGTATTTTTAACTAGTGAACTCTGTATTATTTTTTTTTACTAAATGTGTTTCAGTAAATTGAGAAAATAGTTATGAACAAATACTATATTATAACGGAGTCAATAGTAAAAAAAAACTATGTATCTTTTAGTCATGGCAGAATGTGCTCTTAATTTTACAAGAAAGGTAATTGAATAATAGAATTGTGAAGCATATATATCCACTTGTTTGATTAACATGTGTGTGTGTGTGTTTTTTTTTTTTCTTTTTTCTATAAACAATCACATATTAATAGTTATTTATTTATTGAATGACGAGAGAAAACACCGTCACTATTTAAGGGCGTGCATTGAGTAAAATCAATATATATAATATATATATAGTTGCTCTCGTTGGGAATCAGAACTTGTAACCTTGTGATTGCTACTATGTTTGTTTCTTTATTATTTTTGTCAATGGAGGTTCATTGTTTTGTTGTTTAAGAGACGGAAATTATAACATTTTTACAAAGTTATAAATAGATGTATTAGCAATTAAAAATAAAGATTAAAATGACTAAAGTTGTATACAATTGATGGACTAAATTTAGTACTAAAAAGTTAAGAGTTTTTTTATTATTTTAATGATGAGGAAAATCGGCAGTCATTGTTTGAGGTTGTGAATTAGGTAATAATCCACAAATCACACTAGGAAGACTTTATGTAATAGGTTTAATAAACAAAATAAAGTAAAATCGTGCACAATAAAAAAATCGTGTGAAAGAGATTCGATCGAGAGAGTGTTAACACACGGACACAGAGGGTTGAGTTCACATGAGGACCGGCCACAGTATATAGAAGACTGTGCGGACTGATTACGGGCACACAACAAATTAGTATCATGTACATAATTTAATACACAATGACACACAAGAATACATGTAAACATCAGGTTTCGAACCCATGCTCTATTAATTAACAAACCTATGCACACGACATACAAACTGTGGCACACGACTACATTAAGCCATGCACACGACATACAGACTAATGGCACATGACTACACCAGTCCACACAGTCCTATATAATATAATGGTCCTCATTTGAACTCAACTATATATATATATATATATATATATATATATATATATATATATATATATATATATATATATATATATATATATATATATATATATATATAATAAAGTTCAAATGCGGCGGGGTCTTCCCGTGCGACGGTGCGGTGGAATTTCAGAATACACCAACAGTGTTAACAATATGCACCAACAGTGTAATGAAAGCACAACACAATGAAATGTAATAAAACATCACAAAATACACAACAGACTCAAAAAAATACACCATATAACTCACCACCCCCAATGGTGTATTTCCGAACAGTGTATGGTGTTTTTACTCACACCTAATGGTGTGTGTTTGGTGATGCAGGACTCTGTTTACTCTGTTTTTTGTGGTGTATTTTCCTAACGTTGATGGTGCATATTTGTTGAACTATTGGTGTTGCCGCACCGTAAGACACTGCCGCACCTGAACCCGCCTATATATATATATATATATATATATATATATATATATATATATATATATATATAAATAATTAATTAATTAACCCTCTAGCTCCTAGCTAATAATTAATATATATTGTGGGCGGACAGCATATATTTCACAGCATGTACCCATATACCAAAACAAAGGATTTTATGCCTTTAATTCATGCATCAAAAGCACAAATAAAAGCTATACAAATTTTAATGCATTTATGAGTCACCTCTGATCACCAGCTTTGCAAGCTCAGCACCATATTGTTTAAATAATCAATTATATTCTTGACACCACCACACACTGAACATATACTATGCACTGATTTAATCCCGCCCAAAGTTATAAATGTGAAGTTTTGAATTCATTTATTAACTAAAGAAACAAAAAGTAGAGAATACATTAGTTTATTATACATACACTTTTTTTAAAAAAAAAAAATATTTAAAAACAAAGATGTGTATGTAGAAAGAAAAATTAGAAAATTGAAGTAAATATAATACAAAATTTTCTATCAGAGGTTCGAATAGAGGATGGAAGAATGCTCATCATGTGCTTCCTGCTGATGTGGATCAGAGCTTCTCGATCGATTGTGAAGATTGCCAGGAAATCTGATCTCTAACTTATGACTAATCATTATGAGACAAAATTGAGTTTTCAGCTGAGCGTATCTTTTCTTATATTCCAAAAAATAAAAGTATAACATAATGTTACAAGATTCGGTAACAATCTCAAATTGTACATCTAGTGAATGGTGCCATTGGTTCTCCTCCTCTACTTGCATAACAACAAGACTAGCTAGCTATCACTTGCTCCATCAGTCAGTTTTTGCTTGGACAATACAAGTTTCTTCTGATCTAACCTCACATATAGTTGATGAGGAATGAGAGGTTGAAACTCCATAGCCAATTCATCACCAAAATGGGGTCGAATTGATGTAATTATATTGTTGTTATTTATTGTCCCGTTAAAATTCTAAGTAAAGTTTTCCCTAAGTTATATACGATTATTTTTTATATGGTATTCGAAATCATACGAAAGGTAAAAATTAAAAGACAATTATTATGCATTTTTAATGTCATAATTTATTTATTTTTTAACATGGCGTGCTCATTACAAGAGTACAATTCACCTTTTTAATCTCACGTAAAAATTAGCATTTTGTTGATATGTTTTTTTTTTTTTAAATAATTGATCTGACCATCATCAAATCGTGATTTTGTAATTTAATATTAATCACTTAAAATATGTTTAATAATTTGTCTTCTTAGAAGGATTAAACATTTTCCTTGGATTGGCGCTATAGTTTGTTTTTTTGAATGACGAGAGAAACTTATAATAAGTATTACGTAAAAAGTGTACACTAAGTAAATCACATTAACCTCACAAGGAAAGTAAACCATACTAGAAAAATACTGCGCTACAAACTAAACTAATAAGAAGGTATTAGTATGAATTAAAAGTACATGTAATAGTCTGTATTTTGCATTGGTACGAGAATTATACATACTACACTCACTCTTCATCCTTTTCATGACAAAATCATTAGATAAGAACACACCGCCACACCGAACATCGAACACCACCGTATACATACATATTACATATATACATATATGCCAGCCATTATAAAACAAGTAAATGAAAAAGAAAAAAGCATCGAAGCCATAGTAGGGATCGGATAAGTTCACGGAGTTGTTTTCATGGTGCGAAGGACTGAAAAAGACGAGTCTTACATACAATTGCGTTTCAGAATTCAATTCCATCATATATACTAATTTACCTACAGCAATAGAATATATATATATATATATATCAAATACAGGTCCTCAGATCACTTGGACAACCAGTGAAAAACACACAAGCTAGGTTAATTAGGCTTATTAGAAAGGGATATGATGGAAGATACTGGTTCAAATGTGGGCAGAGTTTCTTGTGCAATTAGTGTGAATTGAACCATTAGGTATGCATAAATGCATCACATTTAATGGTGCATTTTCCCCTTTTGTCTCTTAATTATTCTCGAAAGGGTAATTACCCTTTCTGGTACATTTGGACAGAAAATCAACTAAAAAGGCTAAGGTAATTACACGAAAAATTGATTTCATTTTTTTCCCTGAACATTCTCGAATATTCCAATGAATTTATTTGAGAAAATTTGGCATGCAGCTTTCACAGCTGCAAGACTTGTGGTTTAAAGTTGTCCTAATATTGTTAATGGTGTTGAATCAATATATCCCTGGGCCCTATGATCCACCATTTTCATGATAAGCTCCATCTCTACTCATTATTGACCAAATCTTCAAAAAGAATCAATTTATTATTGCAGTGTTGGTGGTATATATTGCCAATAATTGGCACGTACTCTTAACAAAAAGGATAGAATGTATAGTCCCTATATATATACAATTCAAACAAAATTAAGTTGTTTACACTTTGGCTAGCTTGGCGGCTATCCTATAGAACAACTAGAATGAAATGGCAAGACCACATTCCGTAACTACTAAATTGTGTGCACAATTGATAAACTTCATCATGTAATAATCATAATCGTCGACAAATGAGCACAAAAGATAAATCAGTCTAAGTTACACATATATATCTAACCGGTTCAAATTAAAAAGGCCAATAGATCACTCTCGGGAATTAAACTTAAATCATTCTGGTAACCAAACTAATAATTAACCTACTAACTTGGAAGACTTGAATGATATGATGATCGTCTAGGGGGTCCCGAACTCTAGAAAGATCATCACGTTATGCAACTAGTTCTTCTCCAGGATTTTCCCTCTACCAATTCAAAAAATTTACAAGTTGCCCAGAATTTAAACAATAAAATAAAAATAAAATAAAAAAATAAAATAAAAAACAGACGTGAAGTAACATTCTTACTCAATAAGAAACCTAGTTAGCATTTCCCTTGCATATATATATTAGCTAAGTGCTTGTCAATTCACTAGACAAGTGAAAGGTGACATCCATGATAGTACACATATTATTAATTTATGCTTACATCTATGAATTGAACACTAGCTTAGCTTGCTATGCCTTTCATTGATTGACAGTGGCCTAACACTTGAATACAAAGCTCTAATCAACCCCAGCCCCTATAACTTTTTTTTTTTTTTTTTTTTTTTTTGATGTTTTGGCATGAGTGAATAGTGACAAATAACTGAATAAGATATTAAATATAGGGAATTGAATCATCACTTTGATGTGTATATATACTTTAGACAACTAAATTGGACATAGTAAAGATTAAATAAAAATTTTAAGGTCTCGATGAGCCCGGTAGTGATACCTTTTATACTTAATATCACTCTAAAGTGAATGAGAAAGATTTTAAATTTATATTGTACATCATTAATACCATATACATACTTATAACTTTTTTAATTAAAATTTAAAGGTCGAGATTGTTAGAAAATACTATTTTATGTGGCTCAAATGCATGGAGAATAAGTCTTCCACGTTGCATGCACATCCTTGTTGGTCTCGATTCTTCACGCCATGCCGCAACACGTTTCCATGTTTCATGCGATTATTTCTCTTGTTTGTAATGTATAAATAGCTTTGTGTTTTGCTTTGTTTAATACACATCAATTCAATATATATTATATTCATTCTTTCTTTCTCACGTAGCATACTTATATATATATATATTATATTCTTGATAGTAATATATATATATATATTTATATTTTCATTCTTATTAATTCTTTTGTCATTTTTATATATTTCCCTATTATTTAACTTCTATAATTCTCAATTTTCGATTCTTCGCTTCCGCATTATTCCGCTATATTCCTAACAAGTGGTATCAGAGCGGTTTATTTGAGAATTATTTTCAAAGATGTCGACTGTCACTAAGTTCGATATCGAGAAGTTCGACGGGAAAATTAGCTTCTCTATCTGGAAGGTTCAGATGGAAGCCGTTCTAACCCAGAACGGTTTGAAGAAAGCGCTAGCTGGGAAGAAGAAGAAACCGGCTACAATGACAGATGAAGATTGGGAAGATTTGGATGACAAGGCACGTTCAACCATTCAATTGTGCCTGTCTAAAGAGGTTCTACGTGAAGTGGTAAGTGAGAAGACTACGTCAGATTTATGGTCCGAGCTGGAGTCGCTTTATATGGCCAAGTCTCTGGCGAACAAGCTACGCCTGAAGGAGCGTCTGTACACAATCCGTATGACGGAAGGTACTTCGATTAAATCTCACTTGGATGAATTTAATTCTATTTTATTGGACTTGGAAAATATTGATGTTATAATTGAAGATGAGGATCGTGCTGTTTTATTGCTTGTCTCTCTCCCTAATTCATACAAGCATTTCAAAGAAATTATGCTGTATGGTAATAGTAGTGATACCCTTACTTTCGACAATGTTAAGTCAAACCTATTGTCCAAAGAAAAGTTTGACTTTGAAATTAAGTCTGAGGACAAAGGTGAAGGCTTGACTGTAAGGGGTCGTTCACTTGAATCAGTGAGTAGCAATAAAAATTCTAGATCCAAGTCCAAAGGACATAAGTCCAACAAATCCTGTAAGTACTGCAAGAAGCATGGTCATGATGTGACTGAATGCTTCAAGTTGAAAAACAAGCAAGAGAGAGAAAAGAAGTCCGCTGAAGCTAGTGTTGTTGAAAGTGATTCAGATGGTGATGTGTTGTTATCTGTTAGCTCCTGTGAGAAACGGAGTGAAACCGAGTGGATTTTGGACTCTGGTTGTACATTCCACATGTGTCCCCACAAAGATTGGTTCATCTCTCTGGAACCGGTTGATGGTGGAGTTGTCTTGCTGGGTAATGATACCCAATGCAAGGTTAGTGGAATTGGAAGTGTTCAGATTAAAACTCATGATAACGTTGTCAGGACTCTTACCAATGTTCGGTATATTCCTGATTTGAAACGCAATCTGATATCATTGGGTACCTTGGAATCTCTGGGGTGCAAGTACACAGCTGAAGGTGGAGTTTTGAAGGTCATAAAAGGCTCTGTTGTTCTCATGAAAGCTTCTCGTTCTGGAAGCGTGTACGTCTTGCATGGCAGTACTGTGACGGGTTCAGTAGCGGTATCCTCATCGATGTCTGATGCGGATCTCACTCAATTATGGCATATGCGTCTGGGGCATATGAGTGAGAAAGGCATGCATCTCCTGAGCAAAAAAGGCCTCCTTGGTGGTTCAGGTACGGGTAAATTACAATTTTGTGAGCATTGTATTTTTGGGAAACAAAAGAGGGTTAGTTTCTCTACTGCTACACACCGTACCAAAGATGTATTGGAATATATACATTCCGATTTATGGGGACCGACTAAATTCCAGTCTATGGGAGGCTGTAGATATTTTATGTCTATTATTGATGACTTTTCTCGTAAAGTCTGGGTCTATTTCCTGAAACATAAAAATCAAGCATTTTCTATTTTCAAGAAATGGAAAATACTTGTTGAAACTCAGACAGGTAAAAAAGTCAAGAAGCTCAGGACAGACAATGGCTTGGAGTTCTGTGAGTCAGATTTCAATGACTTTTGTGCGGCAAATGGAATTGCCAGGCACAAGACCTTGCCTGGTAAACCCCAGCAAAATGGTGTTGCCGAACGTCTAAACAGGACATTATTGGAAAGAGCTCGTTGTATGCTCTCTAATGCTGGGTTATGGAAACGGCGTGATTTTTGGGCCGAGGCCGTTTCTACTGCTTGCTATTTGGTAAATAGATCTCCGCATTCATCCCTTGATTTCAAAATTCCAGAGGAAGTTTGGTCAGGTAATCCTGTTGATTACTCTATCTTAAGAGTTTTTGGATGTCCTGCTTATGCTCATTCCAGTACGGGTAAATTAAACCCGAGAGCTGTCAAATGCATTTTCCTTGGTTATGCTTCTGAGTCAAAAGGGTATCGTCTATGGTCTCCTGATTCTCGGAAAATCATTCTGAGTCGAGATATCACTTTTGATGAAAATGCACTACTTTCTTCTGGAAAAGTTCCCAGTACAGGTGAGACACAGAGTACTGGTGAGAAGGTGGAGTTTGAATTCAGGCCTATTGATAGTGTTACTACTGCTGACGGTAATACTAAAGATGATGCATCTACTAGCACAACACCTCTCGTCGAGCCACAACGAGAGTATTCCATTGCTATGGATCGTCCTAGGAGGACAATTAAAAAACCTGCTAGGTATGCTAGTGATGATGAAACCAACATAGTTGCTTATGCACTTTCAGTCACACAGGAAGTTGATGGTGATCCATCCTGATATTCTGAAGCTTTTCCTATTGCTAAGTTCAAGCAGTGCTTGAGTTTAGTCGATTATTCCAGTTGTTAATTTCCACAGATGAATTTGATCCAAGGTGGAGATTGTTAGAAAATACTATTTTATGTGGCTCAAATGCATGGAGAATAAGTCTTCCACGTTGCATGCACGTCCTTGTTGGTCTCGATTCTTCACGCCATGCCGCAACACGTTTCCATGTTTCATGCGATTATTTCTCTTGTTTGTAATGTATAAATAGCTTTGTGTTTTGCTTTGTTTAATACACATCAATTCAATATATATTATATTCATTCTTTCTTTCTCACGTAGCATACTTATATATATATATTATATTCTTGATAGTAATATATATATATATTTATATTTTCATTCTTATTAATTCTTTTGTCATTTTTATATATTTCCCTATTATTTAACTTCTATAATTCTCAATTTTCGATTCTTCGCTTCCGCATTATTCCGCTATATTCCTAACAGAGATGTATGTTTCAAAGTGTCAATATCATTCCCATCTTTTCCCAGTAACAACGTGAGGCTATCAGACAGCCGAGTGGATGGACAAACCATTTTATACGCATATGATTTGTTAAATTTGTCTTTTATGAACAAAATATGAAAATAAAAAGTTTATTAATACATATATAATACATAATATATGTGCAATAATGAACAAAAAAAATTCACATATCTCTCTTTTATCTAAGTTTTTTTTTTTTTTTTTTTTTTTTTTTTTTTTTTTGCTCTTTCATTAAATAAAAGTGATCCAATTATTTTGTTGACATAAATTTTTGTAACTATTTCTTTTTCCAACATATATAACTATAGAGAGATACCAAGACTATGTGGTTTAATGGTATCTAGGTTGGATTTTCATTTGAAAAGTTGTGAGTTCAAGCTTCAGTGGATGTGTTATTGGCGCATTCAAAAAAAACATTTTTCATTTTAATTTTTAACTATATTTTCTCACCTTTTTTTTTTCTTTCCATTTTACAATATTTTTCATTTGCAGTTCCACTTGGAAAATAACAACTTAACCCTATGCATTCGTGATGATGATATGCCGAAAAAAAGTCATTGATCATCGGTCTTTTCCAAATGGAAAAAAGATTTTTTTTTCTAAGTTTTATTGGAAAACTTGATTTATTATTATTTTTTTTCATTTAAACACATTTCGTTTCATTCTTCAATTGTCTCAAAAAATTTCCAACTCAAAAGTCAAGTTGGATCAATTTTGATTTTTTTTTTTTTAAGGAATCGACTAAAATTGTAACAATAAAAATAAAAATCAGTTTGTAATTATTTTCATTTTTAAAATTTTTATCATTTTCTGTTATTCCAAAAAATTTCCATCTTTCTTTGGAAGGAAGATGGAAAACAAGTTCAACAATAAAATATTCTCCCAAATGTCTATATAGCATAGTTTTTTTTAAAGATTAATTAGTCAACTTCTGGAGAATAGAAAATGAAGGAAATGGAGAATAAAAAAAAAGTGGGAAAATGGAAAATATTTTATAGTACTAATCAACCTAACTTAGCTTCCACCACTGTATTACAGCCACTCTACTAAAGCACTACTTTAATCTATATATCCATCATAGTTTCATATCGTTTCCGATCCAACTCAAGCTTATAGTATAAATGATAAAATTAGTATAGGATCATCCATGTAACCCATGTAAGGTGGAGGTTTAGTAAACATGTAAGTCGATCACTTAAGACATATCTTGCAATTTATCTCCTTCACCTGTCTCGAGAGTAGGGATCCTTAAATTTGGAGTTCAAACTTATAAAATTCAAATTCGACTCCTCGAGAGAGTTCTCAGTTTAAGGCCAATTTGTTATGGCAATCTAAGCTGATTTACCCATTTAGAATCACAAAGCGAGTTTACCCCATTGCTTCACCTAATTATAGCGCATTTTTAAGCATTGGCTACGGACTTTCTTATAAATCAAAGAAATTAAATAAACTAAATTACTTTCCTATAAATTAATAATGTAACATTTTGAAAAGTTACATAAGAAGACAATCTTGTGTAAGTTGTGTGATTTCATTAAGTTAGGTAGGAAATTAGGAACATATCGTCGGTTCAAACTTGTCATACAAGGATAAGTATTATAATGCAATACATTAGTGTTTCATTATGGCCTAATAAGTCCAAAAATTTAATCACAAAAGCAATATATACACCACAAAGGCAATCATTATTCGGGGTTCCAACGAGCTAAGGTAAACTATTAATATATATGTTTATTTTTAGTGTAATTTATCAGTAATTTACCTTACAAAGTAGATCATGATGCATTATATAATTTGCCTCACAAAGGCCGTTAGTTATCTCAAAATGATCATAAAAGACATTTTAGAGTATATTTACTAAAATGTATAATTCTGAAGCATGATTCTCATACTTGAAGATTACAAATTCAATTTTTGTCAGCATTCTCTTGATCAAATCCTTTGCATAAGATTTTTTGGGTACAATTTATATCTTTCGTGTGATTTGCTAGTTATTACACAAAAACTGAGTTTACTTATTACACACCCTTGAATAGCGACTACATATAGTTTCTCTCGTCATCAAATGCGGACAGTACTTCCCGTGCGGTCGGTGTGAATTCACCATTAGGTATGCAGAAATGCACCACACCGCACCACACTTAGTGGTGATTTCCGAACACTGTGTGGTGCATTTATACGTACCTAATGATGATCGTACGAGAAGCACTATCTGCGCGGTGTGTGTGTATATATATATATATATATGTGTGTGTGTGTGCGTGTATCACACGCACACACTATGAATTAACAACTGTCCATATGAGCCATCACGTGAACGCCTCTCATTCTCACACTCGGCATGCGCACATACCAATTTAAATGATCAGTGGGACAAAGTATATAGATATACTAGAATATTGGTAGGGGACAAATATATATATTGTGTGTGTGTGTGTTTTCCAAATATTTCCAGCACATTATTGTTGAATTTTATATTCATTTACCTAAAATATATCAAAGGTTAAATGTGCAGAAATGTACATGTAACCCATCCATGCAAGTTGGAGGTTTAATTGAAAGGTAAATTTGACATGAGGACACATGCCATTTTTCATCATTTAACTGCAACTGTTTTTAAGATGCAAATATTATATTATGTTTTAAAAAGTATACAATATTAGTTAATGAAAATATATATATTATAGTCATCTATTAATTCTCATATGATAACACATTTATAAGTATTATAAGAGTTATTGTTACTTTCGACCAAACATTTAGTGATATTTTCATTATTGGTGCACAATTATTAAAATTATCATTATAAGTGCACAATTTTTGATTTTTTTTTTCACTTTTAGTAATTTAAATGAAATTTCCAGATTTTGTCACATGACTTATGAATAACCAAAGTTTATGGATAAAATTGCCCATTCACATTACTTGTTTTTGCAAAAAGTGAGATTTTTACCTATAAACTTTGAATAAAATTCGGTAAAATTTCATCTGCTTTCTCATATGGCAACCCATATTATAATTGTTATAATCATATGACTATAGACATAAATAGTAAATACATGCCATTTATATGACTAATGATAGAAATTCTAGCTAGCATCTATAAAACTCTTCCTTGAGCTCTGGAGACTTATCTCTCATTCTCTCTCTATGTAGATAATCAAGTTGCATCCCCCGTGTATAATATAATTAATTACTATGTACTATTTATAGTAAGTATATATAAAATGATCCACACTATAGGATATGATAGTGTGAGGATTTTGTACCCATCGAATTTGATATTGATTATTATATATATATATTTTTGCCTACTTTTGAACAATGAAGCCAAAATGAGGAAGAAAATAATAATAATAATAATAATAATAATAATAATAATAATAATAATAATAAGGTCATTGTCCATACATTCAATATGAAATTTTAATAGGTGACAACACAACCGTGTTGATCAGATTGTTGATTTAGTAACCACAAGATTGATTACAAGTTCAACTTCTAGGTGGAGCAGCCTACTGGCCTTAGGCTGGTTTACCTCCTTGTGGTCCTTTGCCGACTAAGGTCACAAGACGAGATTTATCCAGTCTCGTGTAATAGTTGTGGGTTTTCTTCGTCACTCCAAATTAAAAAAAAATATATGGAACTTCAATCCACACACACACATTGCACAATTAAATTAATATCCAACACGAAAAATTAAATAAGTAAATACTTAGTACAATTTTTAAATATCAAAGTTAATTAATATAAAATAAAATGATTAATTATTTTCAATATAATCAAAATAAGTCTTCTTAATGCAATATTAATGAGTAGTAATTATTTTTTAATTAAAAGTGACATGATTATAATAGACCGGTTTACTGATGTTGTTGAAAAATAATTAAAGAGTTATGAAATAAAGTTATAACATACGATTTCATGAGTTTTCCTTGGGTACATGATTGAGACCTCAATTGTTATTATATGTGAACTATTCATCTTGTAAACTCACATTGATATTTTAAAATATTAAAAATTTTCCCTATAAGATTGATTCGATTATGAAATTTTTCATTTAAATTTTTAAAAGTAGAAATTTTTTTTGTCTCATACATAATAGATCAACTAGTAATAAAATGTAAGGGTAAGCATCAGTCGGTTACGGTTAATAACCGACCGATAACCGATAGCATTTTTTTAAATCTCCATAACTTACCGAAACCGACCAAAACCGATTATATCGATATCGGTCGGTTATTTAATTAACCGAATAACCGAACATTCACAAGTAATATTTATATATATATATATATATATATATATATATATATATATATATATATATATATATATATCTAAAAACATAATAAGTGTGAATGAAAGTTATACCCTTGTTTTATGTCCGTTTTTTACGTTAAGTTTTTTTGTACATAATGCTATAAAGGTTGTACATTAAAATATTTTGGACAAACATACCCCTACTGTTATAACTTCCGTTATCTTTTCCACTATTGTTACCATGCACATGCATCCACCATATATTTTCTTATCTTCTTCATTAATAATAATATATAAACATTATATATTTGAGTTATATGTTAATTATTACATAAAATATAAATATCAAATTTATAAAAATAATTTATATTATTATTATTATTATTATTATTATTATTATTGTTTAGAATAATTTAAATATCTAAAATCTAAATAAATTTAAAATTTTAATATAATGTATTAATATTGGGCACTTATTTTTTGCGCATCGCGCATAAAAAAATACTAATATATATATATATATATATATATATATATATATATATATATATATATATATATATATATATATATATATATTAGTTAATGTACGCATATTTACAGTACGTGTAAGTAGATAAACTTACTAACATATTATAATATTATATATATACAGTTACTGTATATATGCGTACAGTAGCATATATATATATATATATATATATATATATATATATATATATATATATATATATAAAATAGTGTCGGCTATTCGGTGGCCGCGGTTATTACACCTTCATAACCGAATAATCGATTTTTTTAAGGCTTATAACCGGTAATCAAAATTATCTGTCGGTTCGGGGTTCGATTATCAATTTTGTCGATTTTTCGGTAATTATGCTCACCCCTAATAAAATGTACATTTTAAATAAAGCAATATAAATTTAGAATATGAAATTAAATTTATGCTACATACAACAAATAAGATTTGATTTAAGCAAAAAGAAAACAATGTATTTGTAGAATAATTATAATATGACATTCATATTTTTTTAGGATGAAGATTCAAAAAATAATGACTTTCATTCTTTTTTGTTTTTAATAGCTTTCACTTAAAAATAAAAAATAAAAACTAACATAATTTTTATTCTCATTATAATCTTACCAACATTGGCTGTTATTTTATTTTTATTATATATATATATATATATATGTATGGATAATTAATTAATTAGAGTCCAATTCCAAATTTTACCAAATAAAGAGACATTTTCTAATAAAACTCATTATAATTATCAAATATTTAATTTCAATTAGGATTCCAATTTCAATATTTAAACCAAATCCCCTAGCAACCTTAACCAATCTTCCACACTCACTCACACACACACACACACACACACACACACACACACACACACACATATATATATATATATATATATATATATATATATATATATATATATATATAGGTTTGATTGGTTGTTTTTGTAAAAACCTGTCCACTACAGGAAGGAAACATCTCTCCCCAGAGTGGAGAGACTCTTAGCAGACACAGTTGAGCTGAAGAGGAAACCATGTCCATCTTCTTCAACGCTACAAGTAAGCCGCCCTCTATCTCTCTTCTTTAATTTCTTCTTAGTCCAAACCCCCGGCCTGTACATACTAATTTCTTGATTTACCTCGTATATATACTAAGTAATTAAACTCTATTATACTCTTTGTCTTTCGACAAGATTAATGTTTTCTGGAATGCATTATTATTAACTTCAGACATGCACACAGTCTCTACCCCATATACTAATAACATTCAATCTACATACCTATATATCTGTACTACCTTAATTAGTTGTTATAAATTCTAATAAATATACATATACATATATACACACACTTCATAGAGCTTCCAGGAACCAAAAATTTATAATATTATTATATTTTGGCCTTAGCTTGATGTCGTATATGATGGACTCTTCTGCAATTTTAACTTGAATATCATTTGGTTTTGTTTGGGTGGTGCATGAGGCGTATATTCGCCTTTTTGACACCATATTAATAATTTCACTACAATTTGTGTGGAGCCAAATTCCAACTTGCAATAGCCTGGCTTAGATTCAGCCAAAACCCGACTATCGTAGGGCAAACTCAACCGAGTTGGTCGATTTGATAATCAAATTCCTTGTGGCTTTCTAAGTTTGAGCCAGTCAACTGGAAATTTTCTCGTAAATCAAAGCGGGTAAACTGAAACAAACACAAGATTCATGACGTTAGTGGTAGATGAAACCTATGATGAATGAATGATTAAGGTGGAATATTCTCTTAGTGAACAAGAACCAGATTTTCCAATACCAGGTTTTTAACCCGACTTAGTTAATATGAGGTAGTTACGCTCTCCAAATGAATGAAATTACGTGTAGTGTTTTAAAAAGGACAAAAGCGTAATTTCAGTAGTGCTGAGATTATTAACCTTGTCAAATACAATGAATTATAAGAGGCCTTTAAAAAAAAAAAATAGCAAAAGGGTATGTGATTTCTACAGACAGTGTGGTTAATATACTCAATCAGTGATAAAGAAAAAGTGATGCAAATGGAAGAAATAGAAAGATGAGAGATGAGAGAGAGAGAGAGAGAGAGAGGAGTGAAAAGTAGATTCGGAGGAACATTGTAAGTTAGCAGACAAAACCTGGCAGCTGAGGATCGGATAAGATCCCGTAGGAGTCCTTTGTTTGAATTCCAGATCTGGTAAAACATTCCCAAGATTCGAAATCTCATCAACCATGCATGCATGCCTTGGTACTGTTGCCTGTTAATTGGCTGATGACACCAAAGTTTAAAATAACATGCACTCATCAAAATTTGATCATATATATATATATATATATATATATATGTGTGTGTGTGTGTGTGTGTGTATATTGTATCTTATTTATTACATCACCCTTACACTTACATATGTATCACTAAAGAAAGAAGGGTAATCCCACCCAAGTCTTGTTAGACTGTTGATTTGGTAACCATAAGTTACAAGTTTGACTCCCAGAAGGCTATTGGCTTACTTGGTTTGAGCCGGTCAGTTACCTTTGTTGTCGGTATTGTAGTCGTTTACCGACTAGGGTCACAAGGCGGAGTTTATCACCCTCGGGTAATGGCTGTGTTGGGCAGGGCCAGTAAAGGGACCATGTCTAGTATCTGGTGGCTGAGGGATTGTTGGACGAAGGCCGGTTTTACCCCTAAGGGCCAAGTCCAGCACCCAACCTATCTCGAACAATGTGATGGCAGTCTTTGCTACTAGCTATAGCTTTTGGCGTGACTCATGAGTGGTAAGCGCTTGATCCTAACAGGCTGCAAGCTTCCCTCGTCACTCAAACAAACAAGAATTGATCACAAAGTTGTGGGAGAAGTTCTTACTTTCAGGTTACGGCCATAATATTGATGATATCTTGATTTGATGCATGGCAGATTTGAAGCAGGTCCAACTAAGAATTGCATGGCCACCACAGATATCCCCATGTTTGTGGGAGGATACCAGCATTTTTGTGCAATTTGGTTTCCTTGGATTCATACTGCTGCATATGCTAAGGACCTTTATTCTGTCACAATGGAAAGGAGGAAAGAAGGCCTCAATAACAGTAGAGAAGAGCCCTGCTGGTGTAAAACTAAAACTTGGCCTCTCCTACAAGTGCAGCCTTGTTTGTTCCACGTTGTCACTGGTCGCTCATCTAGTACTATTATCGGTGCCAGAGAACAAGACGGAGGCTCACTGCAAATCCAGAGTCCCGGTTCTTTCAGCAGAGATTTTGCAAGTAATATCATGGGCAGTCACATTGGTTCTACTATATAGAAGCAGGAAAAATGTGAAGTTACCTTGGATCCTGAGAATGTGGTGGATTTCCAGCTTCTTGTTGTCTTTGGCTCGTGCAACTATGAATGCTCATTCGTTGATTACGAATCATGGGTCACTCGGGCTGCATGAATATGCTGATATTGTTGGTCTTATAGTATCTGCCTGCTTACTAGGTATTTCAATTCAAGGGAAGACCGGCACAGCTCTTGACAGCTCAAATGAAGGCATCACAGAACCCCTTCTCGGTGAAAAGTATTCTTCAGATGGCAGAAGGGACAGTCCGTATGGAAAAGCTACTCTTGTTCAGTTAGTCACCTTCTCTTGGCTCAATCCGCTCTTTGAAGTAGGGAAAAAGAAACCACTCGACCAGGATGAAGTTCCTGATGTTTACATCGGGGACTCTGCTGCTTTTCTATCGAGTTCCTTCGATGAAAGCCTGAAATATGTAAAGGAAAGGGATGGGATGATGGAAAACCCATCTATCTATAAGGCTATTTATGTATTCGGAAGGAAAAAGGCAGCGATCAACGCTTTGTTTGCAGTTATTAGTGCATCGACATCTTATGTTGGGCCATACCTCATCGACGACTTTGTGACTTTCCTTGCTGAAAAGAAATCCCGGAGCTTACAGAGTGGATATCTTCTGGCATTGGGTTTTCTTGGTGCCAAGATGGTCGAGACTGTAGCTCAAAGGCAGTGGATATTTGGAGCTCGTCAGCTAGGCCTTCGGCTAAGAGCAGCTCTTATATCTCAGATATACCAAAAGGGACTTGTCCTGTCAAGCCAATCGCGCCAAAGTCACACCAGTGGGGAGATTATCAATTTAATGAGTGTTGATGTTCAGAGAATTACAGATTTCATGTGGTACCTTAACATAATCTGGATGCTGCCGATCCAAATATCATTAGCAATCTATATTCTGCATATGAATCTGGGAATGGGCTCACTGGTGGCATTAGCTGCAACACTGGTAGTGATGACTATCAACATACCTGTGACTAAGATTCAGAAGGGGTATCAAACAAACATCATGGAATCCAAGGATGAAAGGATGAAATCCACCGCAGAAGTTCTTCGAAACATGAAAACAATCAAGCTTCAGGCATGGGACAATTTCTTTCTTCAGAAGCTTGAGAGTTTAAGAAAAATCGAGCATAGTTGGCTCTGGAAATCACTGAGATTGTCAGCACTAACAGCTTTTATCTTTTGGGGATCCCCAACGTTTATTTCTGTTGCAACTTTTGTTGGGTGCGTCATAATGGGGATTCCACTCACAGCCGGGAGAGTCCTGTCTGCGCTTGCTACATTCCGGATGCTTCAAGATCCTATATTCAATTTGCCCGATTTACTCTCCGTGATTGCACAGGGAAAAGTGTCTGCTGATAGAATTGCTGCTTACCTGCAAGAAGATGAGATTCCACATGATGCAGTTGAATTTGTTCCAAAACACACAACAGAATTTGGAATCGAGATCAATAGTGGGACATTCAGCTGGAATGCAGAATTAGGAAACCCAACGCTTGACAGAATACAATTACAAGTGAACAGGGGAATGAAAGTGGCAGTTTGTGGCACTGTTGGATCAGGGAAATCCAGTCTGCTTTCCTGCATCCTAGGAGAAATGCCAAAGTTATCAGGGAATATCAAGATTAGTGGAACAATGGCTTATGTTCCTCAGTCTCCCTGGATACTAACAGGAAATATTAGAGAAAACATTCTTTTCGGCAAATCCTATGACAGAGACAAGTATGAGAGAACAGTAGAATCATGTGCCCTCAAGAAGGATTTTGAGCTATTCTCTGCTGGTGACCTTACTGAAATCGGAGAAAGAGGGATAAATATGAGCGGGGGACAGAAGCAAAGAATACAAATTGCTCGTGCTGTTTACCAGGATGCTGACATATATCTGCTCGATGACCCCTTTAGTGCTGTGGATGCTCATACAGGCACACATCTCTTTAAGGTGAGTAGTTATATTGAGTGATATGAAGGTTGGGTATCAATATTCTCCTACAATGGATAACACTAAGGTAGTTCAATGACTTAAATTTACATTTTGTGGACATTGCAGGAATGCTTGATGGGGTTTCTCAACAACAAGACCATAATTTATGTCACTCACCAAGTTGAATTTCTTCCTGCAGCTGATCTCATTCTGGTATGTACAAAACAATTTATTCAGTACTTTGATGTAACCTCTAAAACCTAGGAATGATTCATATTTTCAATTTTGTGTTTTAGAAGAATGCTTCTTGAGATATTAGAATTTAGACCAACATTTTGAAAATTCTAACTGATAAATCTGAACAGGTCATGCAAAATGGCAGAATTGCACAGGCTGGTAAATTTGAAGAACTTCTAAAGCATAACATTGGATTTGAAGCTCTAGTCGGAGCTCACAACCAAGCTCTAGAGTCAATCTTAGCAGTAGAAAACTCAAGCAGACCATCCGAAAATGCAACCACAAATAGTGAATTTGACACTGATACTAACGTAGATGCAGAATTTCCATATATTAAACAGGATTCAGAACATAATCTCAACATTGAGATAACAGAGAAGGATGGAAAACTGGTGCAGGAGGAAGAAAGAGAAAAAGGAAGCATAGGAAAGGAAGTTTATTTGTCTTACTTGACTATTGTGAAGCGTGGTGCTTTTGTTCCAGTAATCCTTCTAGCCCAATCTTCTTTCCAAGGCCTACAGGTGGCAAGTAACTATTGGATGGCATGGTCTTGTCCTACAGGCGATGAAGATCCCATAGCTGCAAAAATGAAATTCATATTATCCATTTATATAATTCTTTCGGTTGGAAGTGCACTTTGTGTGCTACTCCGTTCTACACTAGTGGCTATAACAGGCCTTCGGACAGCAGAAAAGCTCTTCAGAAACATGCTGCACAGTATGCTTCGTGCACCTATGGCATTCTTTGATTCTACTCCAACTGGAAGAATTTTAAATCGGGTGAGAAATATATATATTTCTTAATAACATCAGCTCCAAGTTAATAATTCAAGAAAAAACTCATTTAATGATAAAAAATGAGAGTAACAACATATACTAATTATTACTGGGAAACATGTTATGTTTACAACCTCACAGGGTTTCACTTAGATATGGAGTTGATAAGTTTACTTTTGTAACTTATTTTATCAAATTAATGTAAGCTCATACAGTCTGATTATTATTATATGAACAGGCATCCACAGACCAGAGTGTGCTTGACTTGGAGATGGCTACCAAATTAGGTTGGTGTGCTTTCTCAGTAATTCAGCTTCTTGGGACAGTTGCCGTCATGTCACAGGTGGCATGGGAAGTATTTGCCATCTTCATTCCAGTAACAGCCGTCTGTGTCTGGTATCAGGTGAGATTTCTATCAGTGCTTACTAATGAAAAATTGAAAATAGACGGTAGATCTCTGCAACTCTGCAAGGAATTGATTTGTGTGCTTTATCTAGGCATTGTCTGAACCGGGGATTAGTCTGAGTATGTTACAGGCTTAAAGGTGCCTCCTACAGTTAGGGCCTGCTCAGAACACCTCGTGGTCTGACCAAAAAAATTTAAAAGAAATGAAGCAGAAATGCAAATTTCAAAGGAATATGATGGCTTATTTGATATGTAGTGTTTTTGGATTCCAAAAAGTCATTTGCAATCCTTGTGCAATTTTATACTAATGCTACAACTATTGAAAAAAATGGCAGCAATACTACATACCTACTGCAAGGGAATTGGCTCGTTTAGCAGGAGTAGAAAGAGCTCCAATTCTTCACCACTTTGCAGAATCACTCTCGGGAGCAGCAACAATCCGTGCTTTTAACCAAAACCCCCGCTTTGTTGATGCTAACCTTTGTCTCATTGACAACCACTCAAGGCCATGGTTTCACAATGTTTCAGCTATGGAATGGCTTTCTTTCAGACTGAATCAGCTTTCTAATTTTGTCTTTGCTTTCTCTCTGGTTTTGCTCGTTACACTTCCTGAAGGAATTATAGATCCAAGTAAGTACATAAATATATTACTCCATAAGTATAGTACTTACAGAAATGGCAGCTTCAAGTGCATTTTTAGCCCTAAAAATGTGAATGTGTGAAAAGGATATTGGAGCTAGATCTGTGTGATAGATATGCCCAAAATACTTCAAGTTCTCTAGCAAATACCCATATATATATATATATATATATATATATATATATATATATATATATATATATATATATATATATATATACTGAATAATGGACATGAACTCACTCTACTTCATATTCTACAGGCATTGCAGGATTGGCAGTAACATATGGCATAAACTTGAATGTGTTACAAGCTTCAGTTATATGGAATATTTGCAATGCAGAAAATAAAATGATATCTGTAGAGAGGATCCTCCAGTACTCAAATCTAGCCAGTGAAGCGCCTATGCTGATTGAAGATTGCCGACCACCTGATAACTGGCCAGATACTGGATCAATTTCTTTCCAGAATTTGCAGGTAGATTCATTATTGTCGAGCTTCCTTTAGGTACCACTCATGAAGAAAATGAAAGAGAAAATGTTATTTATCCATATTTTAATATCAAATATGTTCATTCTCTGCAGATACGCTATGCTGAGCATCTCCCTTCCGTGTTGAAACATATTACCTGCACCTTTCCAGGGAGTAAGAAAATTGGTGTTGTTGGAAGGACTGGAAGTGGTAAATCGACCCTCATTCAGGCCATTTTCCGGATTGTAGAGCCCAGAGAAGGAAGCATTATCATTGATGATGTGGATATATGCAAGATAGGCCTTCATGACTTGAGGTCAAGACTTAGCATCATTCCCCAAGATCCTACACTGTTTGAGGGAACAGTTAGAGGAAACCTAGATCCATTAGAACAACATTCTGACACTCAAATCTGGGAGGTAATCATCAGACCCTATCATGGTGCCTACTCTTAAAACTTGAACCCAGACAAACCGATTAGGATCATATGTGCTGGCTATTTTTTACCACATTAGCTGCATTTACTTCAAGAAATAGTTCAAATAATCAGTTAAAGTATCTCATTATCATAAAATATTTTTAGGCTCTGGACAAATGCCAACTAGGTGATATCATACGTGCAAAGCCTGAAAAGCTGGAATCTACAGGTTAGACTCTTCCATATGGCCACTAGGAGTGTTGATTTTAATGGTTGCAATTGAAAGCAAGAATTCTACTTTCAAGTTCCACTAAGGGTTATTTGTATGATTTTGACAGTGGTTGAAAACGGAGAGAACTGGAGTGTGGGCCAAAGGCAGCTGTTCTGTCTTGGAAGAGCCTTGTTAAAAAAGAGCAGCATCCTAGTTCTGGATGAAGCAACAGCATCGGTCGATGCAGCAACTGATGCAGTGATTCAAAAAATAATCAGTCAAGAGTTCAAAAACCGGACTGTGGTCACTATAGCTCACAGAATCCACACGGTCATAGATAGTGATCTTGTCCTGGTCCTCAGTGAAGGTAAAGGCTTCTACCCCTATGTAATAAGCATTCTACTTACTCTTTGTTGATATTTACTATCATCCCTTCAACAGGTAGAGTAGCAGAATTTGACTCACCAACAAAGCTACTGGAACGGGAGGATTCTTTCTTCTCAAAACTGATAAAGGAGTACTCTATAAGATCAAAAAGTTTAACAGCTTAGCTGTGTTCCCAAATTTCTCTAAATTATGTTTTGGGGGGTCAGTCCCATGACAAAACCATAATGGAAGTAGCAACACTACATATGTTGCAACAGGGGAGGCCGTGCAAATATGTCTCTGAATTTTGCCAGTAGATAAGCAAATGAGAGAATGTATATTCTTAAGTTCAGCTCAATGTTCCAAATAAGTTTTGTACTAAGGAGAGTATTCATAGAATTCAAATACTATGAAATGATTAATATTTTAATACCCTTGGCATTAAGTTCTTTAACATATAATCAGAATTCTTTAGCTATTATGTGTACCAACTACCAAGAGATTGAATTCAGTGATGTTTTTTAAATAATTGAACACCTTCAAGGCTTCAACTATGTCTACACTGTAGAATGGTGCATTGATGCATAATATTCATAGAGACTAATGTAGCTATCTAAGTGTAAATTTAAAGTTGATTTTTGTTTAAAGACAAGCATAAACAAGTAGCAAAGCAAGTTTCTGGAGAAGCAGAAAGAGTGAGGTTTACCTCAAAGAGAGATCATGCGGTGAATCCAGAACCAGCGAAGCTAATTGTGCGTTTCGCTTTCGTCAATGGTACTTTGCGCTAGGGCAATTGTACCTTGCTCTGAACTTTTGAATTTTGACTCTGAATCATCGTCTCCCTTTTTATTAATGAAGGAATAAAATCCACGCCCCTAAACATATTCCTTATCCACGGCTGAAGTCACGGGAAGCGACAAACAGCGGCGCCGGCGAAGTTCACCGCAGAATATGGAAGCGATAAGAGCAGGCACAAGGTTTTCACTCAGCGCCGTGCGATTGGAATCCGGCAGCAGCTCAGACAACGGCACTAGACCTTCTCCACACGATCGGAACGCAGCAAGCCCAGCTCCCCTTCTCTCGGTTTCCAAGCCTTCGTGGATCGTCAGAACAGAGGTAAACTCCTTCCCAAATCACATCTCTCTAAATTTCGTGTTAAATTAAGCTTAGAGCTCCGATTTATTAAGCGTAGCTTAAGCATCATCTTCAAGCTGTGGTTTTATTGCTTCGCTATAATGTCACTACTGATTGCAGTCAAATATTCGAAGAGAACGAAGACAGAAGCCGGATCCTCCTTGCGTAGTCTGCAGAGGGAATGGGAGAGTGGAGTGCTACGATTGTAATGGAAGAGGTCTCCTCCGACTATTTTTTGCATTCAAAACTAATACTCCGTATATTTTTGTGATTATGTTGATGAGTTATTAGTTGGTGTATTAACTAACATACAGGAAGGACAAATTATGTGGATATGGAGATGCTTCCGAAAGGAAAGTGGCCAAAATGGTGTAGGACTTGTCGTGGAAGTGGGAAGAACCACTGTTCTCGCTGCCTCGGGACAGGGGAGTATCGCTATATAATGGGATTCGGGTTAATGCATAGACAATCCGCTGATAATGAGCGTGGCACAATAGGTGATAGAAGAAGACGGATAATAAGTGCAGATGATTTGCTTGTAAATGATGAAGAAGAATGCTTGTAGTAATTCGTATTGATAGTAGTAGTAGTAGTTCTAGGAATGTAAGAACAAGCAGTTTCAGTATAAGTGTCTGGAATGAATGATATTTCTGTAGTATAAGGGGAAAGCCTCCCACAGTACATTGTCTCAACTACAACCATATCGGCTTTTACAGTTTCTGTGTATGAATTCTATACATTCTGCACATGAGATTTCTACAAGAAAATTAAAGGAGAGAGGAGCTCACTTGAGTTCTGGTAAAATGTTGATATTCGGCTTCGTACTATAGCAATTAAGCAGGAACGAAGAGTTGAGGACCAAATCAGTCAATACCCAAGGTTGAGGAAGGCCCAGAGCCACCCTGAAATTGCAAGAATGAGAAACATGAATATAGGTTTTGCTTCTCAAGAAAAAGAATCTAAATGAAGAAAGTAAGACATTGTTGATTGTCAGTCAGGTGTATATAGAGATATGGTGGGAGAGGGATGCCCTCAAATAGTCCTTTATGTTTTGGGGTAGATCAAACTTTTACTGGTACATTTACAGAGGAAGAAACCATATACTTACAGATTTATCGTCGCTGTGGACACGCCATATGGTTTCACCCAGGATATTTGCCACAGATAATATTGTAAGCTGGGGGAAAAAATTCTCTTCTGAAATAGGAACGGTGTCTGTGATGATGACCTCTTTAAAGAGTCCATTTGACAACCTCTCTTTTGCAGGAGCACTGTAAAAACAGTTTAGCAATAAGAAGATGACCTAAAAGTAAACGCTTTAACATTGCACACAACTAAAGGACAGCCTTCTAATATACGGCTGACTATACACCATTACTTACAAACTAAGTACCTGAGAATAGCATGAGTAGTGCATGCATAAACCTCTCGGGCCCCCTCTTGATGTAGCAGAGTGGCTCCATCACACATTGCAGCTGTAGATGAAAAAAGGTTGAATCAATAACTTCCACATACTAATAAATGGACAGAGTAAGTAGGGGCCATCTGTGGGGTAGAAACATCGTAGAATTTGAGCAAGAAGGCAAAATACTAACTGGCAGTATCAATCATATCATCAACTATAACTGCTACTTTCCCCTTTACGTCACCAATCAAATTCAATACCTGCAGGATCACAATGGTCACATCTGTAAACAACCAGAAAATGAAAGGAGAATGGGGACAAATGCCACCAGAAAATATGAAAAAGAAATGATCAAATGAAAGATAAAATGCAGAGGTAAAGAAGCTCTTATCCTTTTTAATGTTGGCAAAATTTACCTCAGCAACATTGTGTCCATTGCTCCTCTTATCCACAATTGCTAGAGATGCACCTGACAATCTTTTGGCAAAAGCTCTTGCTCTTGCAATCCCACCAATATCCGGTGAGACCACAACTAAATCATCAGAATGGATAGACTTGCTAACAAGATAATCAACCATGACAGCCTACACTCGCATACCAAAGAGTAAAGAAACCAAATAAGCATAAAAACATTAAAGTATTATCAGATTACAAATTTAATAATAATATCATCTCATTACAATTTAACAAAAATAAGTCCTTAAAATAATAAAAGAATAAGCATAAAAAGCTTTAATACATTTCTTTTTTCAATGAAGATCTTGTGTGTCTAAGGCTTTGATTTATGATTTAAATTAAACATCATTGAGAATACTCAAACTATAATTATAGTATACCTGACCATATACATTGTCCACTGGAATGTCAAAATAGCCAATGCACTGTCCAGAATGAATATCACAAGCAAGAACTCTATCCGCACCAGCTTCAGTAATCAGATTTGCTACGAGTTTGGCTGCAATGGAATCATGACCTTCAGTCTGAAAAGGAGCAATTTTCAGAATGACAAGAGTATCTAAGTGTGGAGTTTGGTGAAAGTGCGGGCATTTTAGACATTTTGGTTTAAAAGCGGCCAGTTAGAAAAAATCGAATCTTAAATTCAATCAAATTGATAGTTGAGGACGAAATGTGAAAATTCTACTATATAGTCATGCAACCAAAAGTGGAATTAGTTCTTTTTAGGTATTTACAGTGAGCAGATCTATGTGCCAGATGTTCAATTATTCATTTCATAATGCATTTTTTTCAAGGGTCAAACATATTTAAAGTTGTAAACTTAAACTCTGAATAACAAATGCATTGCCTGCCCTCTAGTCATGTAGAATTGTAGATTCTAAGACAGACAATCCATAAAACTCCAAAAGCAGCACCTCCAATTGCATATCCTAATTGTAACTGTGACCAACTGGTGAGCTACCCTATAAAGTATCTACAATTGTTACCATCTCAGCTTGGTTTCAAGGAATAATTTTAATTTGTGCTATGTCTGGACATGGGAATACAAAAATATATGGTACAATGTTACCTTATCAGCTCGGCCATAGCCAAAGTAAGGAATTACTGCAGTAATACTTTTTGCAGAGGCCCTTCGACTAGCATCAATCATTATCAGAAGCTCCATAAGATTTTCATTTGCAGGAGGGCAAGAAGGTTGAACAAGACATACATCACAACCTCTGATGCTTTCTTGGAACTGAACATAAATTTCACCATCAGCAAAACGTTTTATCAGGACTCTTCCAAGTTGTAAACCCATGTAAGTCGCAATTCCCTGTCATAAATGTAGTGTTTTATCAGTAATTGCACTGGTACACATACACATTAAATGCAGTATTTTATCAGTGATGGATTCAATCTGCTGTAGAAGTAAATTTATATCAGTCAAGAACTTCCAGCAGCTAGTCAGAATTCAAGACTAAACTAAAAGGAAGGAAAAAAGCAGGGAGCTGGGCTTCTCATTGTCATTATACTTAAAAGTCATTATTTCAGAAATTAGCTCCTAATTTCCCCTTCCCTTATTCCTGAGCAGTCCTAGATAAAGAATCGCGGCCATTATTAAACCTACACATCATTTACATTCCAATTTTATCTTAACCATTTTGCATTTAAGTAATTTCTTTCTTCCCTTTCTTGATTCTCTTTACAAAGTGATTGCATGTCATCCATGGAGGCACCCCCTCATTCTAGAAAGTGCATATAAAAAATGATATAGACAAACATTTCTGTAGAATATGGATGCATTTCTAACAGTCAATTTGGATGATCGAAGAACCTGAGAAAGTGCGTAAAAATTTTTATAGACAAACATTTCTGTAGAATATGGATGCATTTGTAACAGTCAATTTGGATGATCGAAGAACCTGAGCAAGTGCACGATTAGCCGTCCCAGAAAAAATCCGGAGCCTGTCTTTCTGTTTCTGCTGAACAATAAGTCTCTGGAGCTGATCGGAAGTCAGGGAGGTCAGAAGCTTCTGAATACGAACACTGTCAGCCAGGCTAGGCGCGCCTGCCCATCCATTGAATTGCTCTGCATTACACCTCTGCCACAGCGAAATTCCAGAACATAATTCAAAATTTACGCGTAAACACAATTGCATGTGAATTTGCAGATTGCAAACTGTTATGAATCCATAAACGCAAGAAGATATGCAAACATACACACGTATATCCATACATAAGCACACTGGGAATGAGGTAAACGGTAACCACAAAAGAAAGAGAGAAACGCTTACGATCGAAGATTTCGCTGCGGAGAGTTTGCGGTTCAGTATGCAACTTGCAGGTAATCGCAGAGACGCCATTGATTCTGGAGTTTTCCTACAGAGAAGACTAGGTGTTTGGGGGTTTGTAGTAAGACTTTCTTACACAGTTACACTGTAATAAGTAATACTTCGTAACTACCCATAACGAACAAGGAGATATTTTCGCTGGTTTGGCGCCTTCTTTCCAATTCAATTTTTATGATTAATTTTAGTAAATACAATT
Organism: Ipomoea nil; assembly: GCF_001879475.1. Lineage (NCBI taxonomy): Eukaryota > Viridiplantae > Streptophyta > Magnoliopsida > Solanales > Convolvulaceae > Ipomoea > Ipomoea nil. The sequence goes on along the minus strand of NW_017616616.1, from coordinate 2,271,360 downwards.
CATATATTTAGAACGGAGTATATTTTAGGCATAAAAAGTTTAATTTAAAATTTATAAATACTTTCCAAGAAAAATGATGAAACTAAAATTATACGTCAGAGTATAGAAATAAAATAGATATTGTTGTATAAAAATTATTAAAATTTTGTTATAAATTTATTTGAAAGTAATACAAAACAAATTAATTTATTTTATTTTCTTACACTAAAAAGAAGTTCCTATAGTTATGGACATATTGGGTCATATAAGAGTGCACATAGAAACTACAAAGGGAGTCATTATTGTCACAATTACAAATGTACAAGGCCAGGTAGTTTCTTGATTTTCCGACAATACTTCTAGGTACTAGAGAATGAAAAGAGGAACACCTTTTGCTGCGATTTAAACGGCATTTGTGTAACCAGTTTGGTTAGTGTAACTTGTAAGTGATCGTGTACTTTCATCCAAGAGAAGTTGAGAGTTCAAACTCCCTCTCGTATGGAAAAATCAATATAACTAACATTAACCCTTAATTAGACTGTTCAAGTGCAAATAAGGATTAATCTAAATTAATCTTAAAAGTGTCTCCTATAGTTAAAATTACCTTGTAGTCTAGCCAAAAAAATAAATGATATTTGTATAATAGTTGATTGGAGTATGCTATGACAACAATTCATGATAAAAATTAGCGATCTCGGAAGAAACTCAACATTACATTTTATTCTTCAAACTTCAAAGTATAATAGCTTTTGACACTATCTCAATCTAACAGTCACTTTATTATAGATTAATGATAACTTAAATTGACTAATGAATACATATAAAACAAGAATAAGTTTCAACTCATGTGAGAGCTGCCTATTAGTCTTTTTAATTTGAGTCGGATTGCTATGAGCAACCTAAGCTGGCTTATCTCCTTATGGTCTTTTCCCGACCCTTGTGCTAGCAAGGTTACATATACACTTGTAGTGGCAAGGTCCACAGAAAGACTGCAACTATGGGGTGTTCAAATGCCATTGCAGAGTAATGCAGACTCCCATCAGACTAGTTGAAGAAGATGCAGAAGCAGGGAGGATCTTCATAACCCAACCTCAAACAAGTACATAATCTCTACTAGCAAGAATATGTTAATTAACATTTAACAGTTAAGACAGCAGTAAAAAGTACAACTCTTGTTCATAAAAAATGCTATCAAGTGTACTGAACCAATGAAAGGATGGCATCATTGCAAAAGTTTCTTATTCAACACTGGATTAGAAAATCCTTTACCAAAGATGTGACAAGCATAGCCATATGATTTCCCGCTGTAAAACTCAAAACCTACTTGGAGAAACTTGCTATTAGAGTGAGTGTTCAAAACCCCAGCCCAGGGAAAAGACAAAGGAAAAGCATATACCAACAGGAGGTTAAGATTCGACTCCAAATGGGAGCAGTGCAGCAGCAATGATCCTGCCTTCTTCGTTTAGAATGTTGTAAGTAGATGCTGCATTTCTCTGCAATCAAAGAAGATGATGTGTTTCAGCTGCCTTCTTAAAATTGGTGAAGAAATTGAACACATTGCATAGAACACACAATTCATATCCAGAATATTTACCGAGTCCACTGCCTCTAATTTCATTCCAGTGGAACGAATGAACCGTCGAACCTCGGGGTTTACTTGTTGAATGTGCCTCCCACAACCAAGAACGAGGATTTCTAAATACAGGAGTGGTATCTCAATTTTCAAATCACAAAAGCAAAAAATAGCAATAGTATACAACAACATAAAGCAAGACTTTTGATGCTCAAACTGATCATTCTAGCACAACTACTATGCCCTCAAAAGACCAATAGTGAAAAAAGAATCCAAATCAGCTTGTTAAGTGATAAAAATTAGGGTGTGTTTGGTTCGCACATAGGAATTGGAATCGGAATGGGTATCAAATATTTGGTAATGGTAATGGTAATGGGTTTTGGTGAAAGTATTTAACATGTTTGGTAGTAGGGTGGAATGGGAATGGTTACTAATAGTAGTGCTTGAGAATGAATAAGGGAAATGGAACCCTTATTGTATTTGGGTATGGGTTTTTCAATTGATGGGGTATTCGAAACCCATAGTAGTGTTCTAAAAATCTATCAACCAAACAACAACAATCACTTTCATACTCATTCCTATGTGCAAAACCCACCAACCAAACACACCCTTACTTTAATCCAAACTGTCTCAATAAGAAATGAAAATGATTACCAACTTTTAATATTAGGCACATGTGTGGCATCAATGACATAATTTCTTCCAGAAATTTGTTATGTTGATCGATAAGATTATGCAAAGTAGCTAAATGCAAGCTTATCAGATTCACTGCTTCAAAGTGAGTATGATAAACTTAGCTAACAAACAGGCTGCTTACCTGGCACAGGGCGCACGGTTTGGAAGATGGATAAGCTGCATCAAGACATATAAGGATCAGATACCACCACAGAACCAGCTCAGTAAAATAGGAAACTATAGATACTAACAAGTTGGAAGATCTTAATAAAGAGGGTCACATACTTCCATTTGCCAATAGTTATTAAAGCTGGATTCCAATCCACAGACACTCAACAAAACTCTTGGGGTCTATTCTAACTCATATTTTAACAAGGTTCAACAATCGCCTAAAGAAACAAACAAAGCAAATAGCTTGCTAAATCTGAAATCCTTTTTCGTGATTACATAAAAAATTATCATTAGATATCTCAAAAACACTAGAATATGAATCAAACAAACTAGCTGTCTAAATCCAAACACCTTATTCATAACTCCATTAAAAATTATGACTAGATATCTTCAAACATTAGATATGAATCAAAGTTGTTTTTACATTTACATTATGATCAGTAACCAAACTTCAGTAAGATAGAACCCATCACGAATGAAGAGTCAAGATGAGTGAGTACCTCTCGGGAGTAACTTGGGAAAACTTCTTGGGAGTCCAAGACATTAACAAGTTTCCAAAACAAAGCAAACTACCATCGTAATGCACCCCATTAACTTTGAATCCAGTATCAGTGAACCTACAGAAATAATTAGTTCCAAGAAATCAAGCAGCTGCATAAACTAAGCCATCATCTATCAACAAAAACTTCAAGGGAAAGAACTAATTCAATTATTCAAAGAAAAGAACACTACCTACTAACACCCTCAAGTCCCTCATACAATTTCTAAAATGAAGTGTTGTCTTCGAACTAGACACTAATATATATTGATTTCAAAAAAAATCCAAACCTAGTTCTACTTCCAAAAACGATTAAAGAGAGATAGCTCAGTATGCTAAAAAGACATCGATAAATATAGCCTGCTGTTACTGCAGCTCTGAAATATCAATTTAAATAACAAAATTAATTCATGAATAAAAACTGTTAAACATTAACTCTTACTGCAATCGGTAGCAGCAATTCAACCTTTTATTTTTGAAAAAAAAAAAAAAAACAAATAAATATCCGTAATCGTAAAGACAAGTTAAGAAGAGAGGAGAAAGTACTCTTGGAAGCGGAGCTGATCTTCAGGAACGTTATCGATGAGGTTGATTTGGTCGTAGAGAGAAAAAGCTCGTCTCAGTGACGGCAATGGTTGGATTTGATGCGTGTTGTTATGCTTCGGTAACTCCTTCCGCATAGCCCGCATCAACGTCGGCAGCGTCGAAACCGCTTTCTGTCTCACCGCCATCTTCCTCCCTCCTCTCAATCGGAGAATCTCCAGAAGAAGATATCTGAATTGACGGAGAATTTGCAGAAGAAATGTCGAAACGTTGCACGTTGGTTTTATTTTTACTCCGTAGCTTTTACTAGTAAACAACATAGGGGCATAATTGGAAGATCGCACAAAGTGTGCAATTCTCTACAATGGAGAGTCTCATTTTTTTTTTTTTTTAAGTATTGTTATTTCTATTACAATGTAGTATATGTTTATAGGAGACTCTTAATTTTATACTGTACTGTTTTGTGATTTAAACATCCACATTTTATATACCCCATAACCAATGTAGAATCAATTCACAAGTTATTAAAGGTGTAACCAAATTTGTCTATGTTGACCTAATAATTAGTATTATAAATTTGATTCTTAATAATCAGGCTATTAATTTTCTTAGTTTGAATTGGTGAACTAACCTTAAATTCAATATAATTTTAAAAAATGACATTTTGTAAGAAGAGTCATTTCGATCAAATCAATCACACAAGGTCTTTCTAGTACAATTTATATTTTGTGTGATTTAAGAACTAAGAGCATCCACATCAGTTGGGGAGAATTGGGGGATAACGTAAGAGTGATTAGGAAAGAGAGTGTGGGAGGGGAGAGAAGAAAAAAAAAAAAAAAAAAAAAAAACCAAAAACTGAAATTTTTAAAATAAAAAAGCAATGTAAACAGACGCGTCAGGCGTCGGCGCACCTGACGCGTCTCCGGGCGCGTGCAACGCACGCGCCCGGCTTTCTCTCCATTTTGCGCGAAACGCCACGCGCCCGGCTTTCTCTCCATTTTGCGCGAAACGCGCTAAAGCGCGCTTATCTTTTTTTTTTTTCTTTCTTTCTTTTTTCTGCCATTATCTTGGCATTTGCAGAATGATTATTTTTGATATTATCTTTGCTTCCCATCAGTTGAAGTGCATATTACTGTACTATTATCTCCCTATTATACATTGCTGTGGATGCTCTAAGAACTATTACATAAGAATAAGATTTATTCAATACTGTTTACGAATTATTATAAAAAAAAAAAAAAAAAACAATATTTACTCAATATGCGTAGGATAATGATGGAAAGTTTCCTCACATCTCCAATTGTACCTATTACAATTCATATATTATAGTGATGATTCACACAAATATCAAAATCAGGTAGGAGCCAATTGGAAGGTATCTTGTATCAAATCAAAACAAAGATTGTTACAACTGTTACAAGCATTATTGTGTAATATACTGCTGGGATCAAAATTGATGAAATAATTCATGTTTAGAATAGCAAAATCACTGCATCTTCACAGCAGCTGATGGATGTCTTTATTCAAAAATATAAATACAGAGACTCAAGATTCAGACATGGCGTATGAAGGAGCTGGCAAGAAAGGAAATGGAGCAACTGAAGCATATGCTACGGGTGGGCGTGGTTGTGCATTGCCTCTCTTTTGCCGTGTCAACAACACTGTGTTTTCTGAGGAATATGAGAGTTCTGTTATCTTATGAGGGTTCTCCACAGTCGCCTGTTGCTCGTTATCTATACGATGAAATAGAAGCCCAGACATAAATACGGGAAGATAGAGAAGGCTGGCATGGAACATTCTCCTGGCACCTTTTGTTGTGCGGTTGAAGTAGAATGATGTTGCCGTACTGCTGATGGCAAGAGCAAGAAGTGTGGACTCAAGGCAGAACCACCCTGAAGTCAATCCCCCTGCAATGCAATAGTAAGAACCCACATTATATGGGCACTTATACAGTTATACAAGTAATAACTATTTGAGCAAGGGGCATTTGTGTTTACTTTTTGGGAATGGGCATTTGTGTTTATAAACTAGAGAAATTCACTATTTTTTGGAAGAAAGGAAAACAAAGAATTCGTTTAATTGTAACTTTCTCCAATTGGGAAACAGGCGAATGGAGAAATGAAAAACTAAAAACAAAACTGGAAAATTAAAGTAAACAAAGCAAATTATGACGCTTTATATTTTCCTTCCCGATATAAAGAATTAGGTATAGTTAAAATAACAAAATCAGAAAGGCATACTCAATCTTTTCCTTTCTACGTTATTATTACTCACCCTCTTGTTCTCTTCTTGAAAAACTAATCTAATGCAATGATTATTATACACGCAGAAAAAAACTCCAAAAAATAAAAATAAAAATCAGAATGCGTTCAATTTTCAAAACAAGGATGGATCAAAGAGATACTGAATAACCGATACCATTGAATTGTGACAAATTCAAAACTCCTAGCAAAATCTGGTACTCGAAACATAAAAGTAGCCAACGTTGAGCTATTAAGTAGTTCACAATCTAATTGATTAAATATTTCACCAAAGAGACAAAAAGAGAAAACTAACCAGAAAATACTCAGATAAGAGGTAAAAGAAATTGACTCACAATCATAGGCTAGATAACCAAGTGGAAGTAAATACAGGCAATTCCTTAAGGACACTGAAGCTGTTCTCAGACCAGAAGCATCAGCCAGGGAAAACATCCTAAACCTAAGTTCACAGCAAAACAAGATAACATAAGTGAAGTGAGAAAGACCCTAAAATAGAAGGTGATTGAATAACTTCAATCCTACGCCCTCAAGATTTATCAAGGAAGCAAAAATATTAATAGTTGTTTCCACAAGCTAGTATCTCATCAAATAAATTTAAAATTAAGAGCACACGCTTATACCCTCCATCTGCATAATCCTTGCGGCACAAGTATGCTAAGGCCATGAAATGGGGTATTTGCCAAAAATATAGAGCAGCCGGGAGAATCATGGAATTTAGCGACACCTGACCAGATGCTGCAGCCCACCTGATGATGGGAAAGTACTGTTAGCAACTTAGCACAAAGCATCAAAGGCAGATCCAGAGTGAAATATACATTGATCAGTTCTATTAAAATGATGCTTATAGTTTATGGGTGGGTCTCATAATAGTTCCCAACTTCCCATATGTATCTAATGTAAAGTTAGTCTTCTCCCTCTGACCTCTTCTACTATTTAAACAAACAAACAAAAAAGATAAAGAGAATTGAGAGTTTCCAGCAGCATCACACATTTACAAATTACAAAAGAGAAACAAAGTTGGAACTATAGGTTCATCCATTCTACTACTAATACCCTGAATACATATGCTCCATGGTTAATTATACATTATACAAACTGATAATGCCTTCATTCTAAACATAACACACAAATATTGTTTGTATATGATATCCCTATTATAGCTCTAGTTTTGGCCCATGATGTATGTATATAATCATTTCATCACTCGTGCATCAGTTCGAGTATTAAACTATTATCATTATAATTAATATACATCTTTCTCTAGTTTTCTTAAATATAAAAGCTTCCATCACTCTGTTGGGTGACAAACCCTTTCAATTCCTCAGTTTTAAGGAATATCACACACATGTTCACATATGAAAATACCTATATTACCAGATGAATGTGAGTTGATATACAGGTAGCAGGTAATTATTAGACAAGTCAAAGGAATTATAAATTGGCACACACTGATATACATCCTAAATGGAAGATTGCCACATCATTTCAATGAGGATAAAAAACCAAGCATTTGTCCAGAGAAATGAAATATATTCACATAAAATGATTCAAAAAAGAATGTACTTTATGTCAACCTGGGGCAACAAAGTAAAACATTACCCAAGAAGTGGTGGGATAGCACCGACAATAGCACCAACCCATGTGTTGATGGGATGTATCTGCTTCAGTGGAGTGTATACAAATGCATAAAGAACAAGATTAGAAGCAGCAAGGCCAGCTGCCAACATGTTCGCCTGTAAAAACCTTAGCATATGTATAGCAACATCAGTCACTCAAAATAATAGTGTAAATGTTAAAAGAAACCAGACACCATAAACAAGTAGCTGAGAGTGTACGGTCACCTTGCAAGCCAACAGAGCAGTGCCAGCTATAGCAGCAGTGGATGCCCAGGCAACAGCATGAGGTGCACTAATGCGACCTGAAGGAAGTGGCCTATGCATGGTTCTCTTCATTCTTGCATCATTTTTAATCTCAAACACCTACAAACACATATAACTCAATCTATACAGCACTAGCGGCATAACAAGGACCAGTAAATGACAAGTTCATCTTTGACATAATAAACATAAGATTTTCATCATTATGGCCATATTCTCCACACTCTTCTTTCTAAAAAGAAGGTGACACTATTCTTTTAAATAGAAGTATATAGCTACAGATTCCTTTACTAACCTGATTTAGGGAGTTTGCAGACGCTGCAACCATCATAGTGCCTGCACACGTGGCCCAAAGGCCGACATAATCAATCGCACTGCCACTCCCAAGAACATATCCAGTGCCAGACGTTGCAACCACTAACATGCTGTAACAATGCAGAAAACATGGTATAAAATTATCAGAGGCAAACACTTCACCTCCAAACTGGCATGATAAGTAAAGACTTTGCAACATTCAATCCATATCGATCAATGAATAAATTATCCACCCTATTTAAAAGGAAATTCTGGTTTTGCATCAATCTGCATTTGTCCAATACCCATTTGGACGTGTCTAGCCTAAATTGATGAAGATGATCACTGAGAAGTACTAATTAAATCCGGTAAGACAAATAAACAGGAGATCTTTTCAATGTAATATCCAATTAATTCAGTCAAAAATAAGATCCAAAATGACAAACAGAATAAATCAAGGATTAGAGACGAACTAAAATTGATAAATTTAAAATAACTAGCACAATACTCAACCTAAGCCGAGCTTTAGAGAGCTCCCAGTAACAGCGCCCGTAGTGCTTAGCCAAGTCGACCACCTCCCTACTCTTCAAAACCGATGCAGCCGCGAACGACGACAAGTCGACGGCCGATGAAGAAGGCCCGTCCCGAGCCCACGAGGAAGACGAAAGCCCTAGTTTCACCGAATCGGCAGGCGAGGTTGACTCTGACCCGGCGGCCGACGACGTGGATCGGCTCAGAAGTCCATGGTGAGATAGGGGAGCACGAAGGAGAAGGATAGATGGGTTGGAGTTGGATGTATGGACGAGTTTCGATGATAAACTCAGCGAGCTTCTCCACATGGCTGAGTCGGAGGAGCGAGTTGGGTGAGTTCGCGGTTGTTGTTTTGATCTCGAGAAGAGAACAGAGATAAGGGAAATTGTCGCAAAAATATAAAGGTCTTCCTTTGACCGATCCCTTGAATTTGTGGTATTTCACATTTAGCCCCATAAGAATTAAGAAAGTTATATATTTCACATCACACATGATTTAATTCAACTCATATTGGCACTGTTTGGTAAAATGGCTGTTAGCTGATAGCTGTTTGCTGTTAGCTGATTGTGTTAATTAGAGAGTATAAATAGTTGATAACATTAGCTGATTGTAGAAAAGTGTTTGGTAAATTAACTGTTTGCTGATAGCTATTTGATATAATTTCTTTTCTCAAAAAGCTAATTGAAAAAGTTGTTAGGAGTAGCTTTTTTAATTTTAGCCTTTTAGAGTTGCAAAAAGCTAATTAACCAAACATTTATATTGATATTTTAACTAAATCAAACAATTAATAGTGATCAAATAATCAGAATTGGCCTATAGGCCAATTTTTTACCAAACAGGGTCATTATGTTTTTAATTTAATAATCAACTAACACTTATTAGGGTTAGGATTACAAAGCGAGCTTCAACCAAAATGCATATATATTATCTCTTTGTTATCATCTTTTATATAGTCACAAAATGAACTTCACTCATTATGCATATTACCTCTTTGTGGTCATTTTTCAATTAAGGTCATCATAAGACGAACTTCACCTAAAGTGTATATTCAAGTACTAATAGTTGCAAGTTTTTCCGTAAATCAAAGTAAAAGTCAAAGTTTCTTGTGGTGATGTAGAAAGAAGTACTTGGATTTTTACATGAGCAGTGTTACGTGTAGCGATGAAAGAAAAGTAATAAGCAAAAATATAAAAACTAAAACTATACTTGGGTAGAAGGCGACCTGGGCCAAACATGTTTAATTTTTTGTCTTATTGCTATTTACACCACCTGATGGATATATTATGCTTGGAGCGAACCGATCCAAGGCGACGGACCCGGGATACCTCGGCCTAAGCCACTTCTCCCAAGCCACTTAGGCCGTGGTCACCTCGGCCCAAGGAGCACGGCCATAGGCCGGGCTCAGGCCATAATGAGCTCTGCCAGGCCGAGCTCGAGCCTCAAAGGGCTTAGCTAGGCCGAGCCGCCCCCTAACAAGCTCGATCAGGCCGAGCTTGGGGTTTTAGGGGGGGCGCGGGCGCCCTTTGGACCCGGCCTTGAGCTAGGACGCGGTGAAAGTGCCAGATCCAATCACCCCCGTTTTGGGGGAGTGGTTGGGGGTTTGTTGCATATAAAAACCCCTCACCTCGTCCTACACAAGGAACACCTAATCATTTTCTTACACACTTGATCCTAAACTATCATTCTGATAGCCCAACTATTATCGCAATACAATCTATGGTCTTCACGGCCTTACGACATCGTATTGCTTGTCTATTTATTTTATATTACGTTCTTATCCGAATTTATTGATTCGGGTCCACCCCGGGTTAATTAAATCCATCACCACTTATAAAATTATTGAATTTTTTGTCATTTTTACAACTTCAATGTGATTTACACCTACTTTTCACTATAGGGTGGTACACTCATAGCAATATGAACACCCTTATAGCTATCTACATCACCTACAAAATTATTAAATTCTTGTCATTTTTACAATTCCAATGTGATTTGCACCTACTTTTCACTAGATGGTACAAATAGAACACCCTTTTTTAAAATCAGTTAGATGAGATCCTTAAGAAAAAAAGTGAGAGTATATATTATATTATTTGTCACCAAATCAATCATAAAGCTTTAAACAAGAAGAAAATAACAAAAATACATAAGATGTGAGGAGGATGAGGATATGTTAGCTAGTCATCTTCTAAACAACAGCTAGCTAGCTTTGTTAAGGTATCTTAGTATACATGCTCTGCTCTGAGAAGGTACAAAACTCCTCTAGCTTCCTTGCACTGTATGTATGTATATACATATACATATATTCACTTAATATATATGTGTGTGTATATATATATATATATATTAATATATTATATAATCTTCCTTCTACTCCATATTTTGCTCTATCAAAAAGTAACACTGATAAATTACTAGACTTTGAAATCTGCCGCCTCAACATTGTTATTGCTTTGATCAATCCTGTCTTCGAACTCGATGTACTTGTACCACTTGGCGCAGGCGATGTAGACGGCGAAGTCCGCCGCCGTGAGGGCGGCTAAGAGGAAGTAAAACCGGTCCAAATGGCCCCTGTTAAGGTTGCCGGGGATCCATCCCGGGATGGAATCCGTGGTGGAGATTTTCATCACAATGCTGACGAGCAAGCTGCTGACGTAATTCCCCAGCGAGATTGACGTCATGCAGAGGGCGCTGCCGAAGCTCTTCAGCCCGTCCGGCGTCTGGGCGTTGAAGAATTCGAGTTGTCCGACGTACATGAAGACCTCGGAGGCTCCGATCAGCATGTACTGCGGGACCTGCCAGAAGATGCTGAGTGAGCTGGAGTTGGCGCAGTGGGGGCAGTCTATGTCGGCGTATTTTAGCCGGAAGTGCTCCACCGTGCCGGCGGCGACCATCGCCATGATGGCGATGATCAGGCCGACGCCCATGCGCTGCAGCTCCGTCAGGCCGCGGGCGCCGGCGGACTTCTTTAGGCTGGCGACGAAGGGGTCGAGGAGGCGGCGGTAGATGAAGATGAAGGCGGCGACGCTGAGGATGTCGAAGCTGGACATGCTGGCCGCCGGGATGTGGAAGCCGGAGACGTCGGTTTTCATGGCGGCGCCTTGCTCGACGAACAGGGAGGCCATTTGGGTGAAGACCACGGAGTATAGGATCGTGCATAGCCAAATTGGAAGCAGCCTTAATATGCATTTCACTTCTTCCACTTGAGTCACGGTGCAGAGAAGCCATGGATTGTATCCACCTTCTTCTCCGGCTAAGCTTGCCTTCTGCTTTGGTACAACCACTGCTGCCTTATCCAAAAGTCTGTATTAAGCGTTCCATGTCAGATGAAATTCGATTATATTATAAAGAAAATTGCAGTTTTAATCTAGAAGTTATATATATATATATATATATATATATATATATATATATATATGCTTAAGATGTCTTTCACATGCACGAGTTATGAATTCACTTTAATACTAAATTGAAGGATGTGTTAGTTTCTTTTCAACTAAAAAATTAAGTTAATTAAATGACATATTTATGTTTATATATTATTTATATGTTCAACATGGAAATCATTCTAGAAAGTGACCGTTTCTCACAAAGATTACTGTTAGGTAGGTCTAGTAAAAATTCCTATATGACCAAGGGTATTTTCGTAAATTAAAGGTAAAACTTACACCCGGCCCAACATGATAATATAGGACCGGGGTAAATCATGATGACTCAATGATTCATTAAGTGTGATTCGGGCATCTCTTTTTTACGGGCATCGCTTCTGCCTTCTGGACTATGTCACTTATGGGCGTTTGGACCTTTTTGATCATTAGGACCTGGCTTTGGTTGGGTTAGAGGCAGACTTGTCCCGTTTAGGGCAAGGTTCTCGTGATATTCCTATTTGGCTGGTGTGGATAAAGAACCTACCACATTAGGTACGATATAACTCTTATTATTATGTTTGATCATGTGTCATTATCCACAATCTACCACTTAATTCAAGAACTATCTGTTCACAATCTATCACTCAAGAACTAATTGAATGTTTGAGACAAAATCGTCACTTCACCAATTACCCAGAAATTAAAATTGATTATTATACTATACTAATTTAAGAACATAAGAGCACATTACAAAATTATTTGTGATAAAACTTACTCAAATCCATCAGTGTGGAGCAATT